>NC_084640.1:14871143-16071143 GCF_019802595.1 Syngnathoides biaculeatus | reverse complement strand
GGTTCCCGAACGTGTCATCCTTGGGATTGAGCTGGAACTGCCCCTCTTGAGCGAAACCTTGTCATGGGCAAAAATGACAAAAGAAAAAGGCCCTGTTGATTGGGGAATGAAGTATTTGCGACGGTTCCACTTGGGCGGGGGTCTCGGGGTCACCTTCTCCCGTCAAGGTCAGACGCGTGGCTCCCTCCGTGCTTCCGGTATGCGGTCCCACGTAGTCCAGACGCTGAGCATCTGGGGCAAACGTCGTCACGGTCACTTCGCGGTCTTCCAATGGATCGCAAACTTTTTGACAACAACCTTAAAAAAAATACTTCACTCCCCTCGTAACACTTTCGTGACCAAGAGTGATAAGCGGTAACGTGATTTTATTTCAGGCGTGAGGTCCTGGACCGCTCCTGTAATACCTGAACCCCATGAAGTAGAGATTTATTAAACTAAACCTAGATAAATGTCTGGCACCAGATTTTTATAAAATGAAGTCACTACAACATTAAACATAGTTTTATTCAGCGATTGCTTTGGTACGTGAACCACCTAAATATGAAAAATACTGCCTGTAACGCAGGGGTCTTCAACTCAGAACCCGGGGGCACCAGGCAGCCCCCACGGACCGTGTGTGGGCCGTGGTCCTGTTCCAGACGTACCTCACCGTTTCACATTCCAATTTCCAAGGAATGTTTCATCATTTAAAAATGGAGCGCTTGGATTTAGAGAGAGAATTATAGAAATGGAACTTATTATTGTTATCTGTTCTCTTCACTTTTGAGTTTGCTTTTTACTTAGTTCCTACCTTGTTAAAAAAAAAAAAAAATTGCGAGAAATTGTTGTGATCAGTGTTTCCAAAAAGATAAATACATTTAATAATATCATGTAATAGCGGGTATTTTAAGCAAATTGCATTCATTGGAATCCAAGAAGTAGCTCTCACTCCCAAGAATAAAAAAATTCTTGAAACTTTTGCTTTTTTTTTTTTTTTTTTTTTTGTAAGTCTTGACTGTATGATTTTTTTTTTTTTTTACTCACAGTTGCAGCAGCAAAATGCGAGGAGCAGAACCGCCGGTCGGACCTTCATCCTTTCCCGATGCAACCTCACGAGGTAAAAAATAAAAATAAATTCTAAAATGCAAAAGGCGACCCTCCAGAAATGTTTGTCTCACGGCTTCCCGGTCATAAAAAAAAAATAATAATAATAACGTCGTGCCAAATGAGTCGCGGTGCATCGGCTGCTTGTTTGCGTTGCCCCCGCCGCGACGGCTTTTGTGGACGCGGCCTCACCTGCGACGGGGGGGCCGAGCCGGCAGGTGAGCGCCACGCCCGGACGGTCGGGTCACGCCGCACAAAAGAAGACAAAAGAGCTGTCGAGTCACGCGGGGTGGGTGGTGGGGGGGGAGTTGCTTGTTTTAATCTCATTGCATAATTCCTGTTCTTATTTCTTGTGACATTAAATGAGTTCTTATAATTGGATTCATTATAAATATAAATAATCAAAAAAAATACTTTTGACGGAGGCGCAGCTGAAGAGTGTTGGCCTCACAATTCTGAGGATCGGGGTTCAAATCCTGGCACCCCCCCCCGGGTGGAATTTGCATGATCCGGCCGTGGCTGTGTGGGTTTTTTTCCGGTTTTTCTTCCCACATCCCAAAAACATGCAACGTTAATTGGACACTCAAAATGGCAGCTGAGGGCGTACCCTGCCTCCTACCCGACGGCGGCTGGGATCGGCTCCGACGCTCCCGGGACCTTCGTGAGGATAAGCGGCTCAGAAAATGGATGGCTGGATGATCGGACTCTTCAACTTTTCACAAGGTCATTTTTCACCATTTGTATTAGAATTGTTAATCAATTGCACTTATTTGATCAAATATTGGGTTTATTTTACGGTCATGCCCTCATTTCATGATTGACAAAACATTCCTCAAAGAATGCAACAAACTTAACTGGAAATTGCACAACCTCAGTGGCGAGCACGCATGAAACGGGACGCACAAAAAAGGAAAATAATTATCAATAATTTGAAATAGCACCAGAGCAGCTGAACTTTATTTGGTAAATCGGCTCCATGAAATCGTGGCAGGTGTGTGCTCACCACATTTAGGGGAGGGTGTGTACACTTTCGCAACCCCCATTACTTTAGTTCATCCTTACTTCTGCTCACATTCCATGAGTTGTAGATGTTATATGTCACATGAAAGCTGGAAAATGCTCAGCAAGTATTTCTTTTTCGTATATCACAGATACCTGGCATTTGAACACGGGTGTGTAGACTTCTTAGAGTCAGTGTCACTGGAGTATTTCTTGTTAACGTAATGTCAAAAGATGGAAATATGACTTGGCGCATAAGACACTTTGAAACATAGCAGCTGCCTTTTTGTCACGCTGTCACTGTCGTCAGAGAGACGACAAGTTTGACACATCTGAGAAAAAAAAATCCCGTTTTGCCGTAGGTTGAAAACCAGAATGACCGTCGTCGGGTGTCAAAAGACAGACGGGAAGCGCCGCTAACTAAAATAGGTGCGACGTTTATTTTTCTCCAAAAACTGCCATCCATCCATAACCATTTAGAAACAATATGAAAAACACGTTATGAAACAACATGAATAGAATGACGCTCAGTCGGGCGTTTTGCCTGTTGATCTATGCAGCGAGAGCTAAAGAGGGTGAAAAAATGAAAAATGAATTTTTTTTTTTTTTTTTTTTTGGCGGGGCGCTCACAAGGCCGCGTGCTGCGCCAGGAACGCTCGGATTCTCTGCAGGAGTTCCTTCTTCACGCTGTCGGGAACCAGCGCTGAGCGAGAAAAGATTTTTGTTACATTTGACAAGTAGCTGCAAAAGTTCAAGATTTGAGTTTAATTCATTCATAATCAATTTTAATTTTCTGCAACAAAGTTTTTGGCCTCACCTCTGCCTTTGGGTGTGATTTCGGTGACCAGGTCCTCCACGGTGACGTGGTCCAGGCCTTTTTCTCGGATGACGTCTGCACACGGGGAGCCGGTCAGACACTTTTGAACGGGTCGACAACGGGAAGCAAACGTCGGTACCTTTGCAGTGCGCCTTCAGCTGATCCTTCCACCCGCACTCCACCAGCTTGGCCCTGAGCAATTCTTTCAACCTGGACTCAAAAAGGGGGCAACATTATAATTGGATTATTGTGATACTAAATGCTTATGTTTCAGTAGAAGTACAGACGTGTACGAGAATAAAAGTGCTTCAAGTAAGTCCTAATAAACAGTCCAGTAGAGTGCAGAAACCTTCAAAATGTACATAAATAGTACGGGAGCAAATATTTACTCAGCCATTAGAAGGGACGCAACATTAGGTACAGCTGCACATCCGAACTACGAAGTGTGTAAAAGGGGGAACTCGTTGTTGGGCCAAACCACAAGGGGGGCAAAATCGACCCTTGCGGCACCCCACCGTGAACGCAGCCGAGTTTTGCTCACCGCTCCCGCTCGCCCATTTCGATCAGCTTCTGGTTGATGGCTGCCCTCATCTGGGAGTCCTTGCTCATGGTCTGGCGAGGGGCGGGGAAAGAAAATAAAAACATGCGCGAAATGATTTTAAATAAGGGTTTTGTTTTATGTTTTTTTTTTTTGTTTGTTTTTAAAAAAGGTCTTAATGGAGGAAATTTGCGTGGCTTTACCTTTTTGTCGTGGATGCGAGCAGCTGTGGGGGAGCGCACTGTCCCTCGGTAGCGGTGCACCGTCGTAAACACGAGTCGTACCGGTTTAGTTCCGTCCTCACGACTTTCGCCAACAAACGAAATATCAATGGAGATGAACTTCTTTATAATTTAAATGCATAATTTTCTCATTTCGTTATTTGTGAATTTTCTAGTACTATAAAACAGAAATAATACTGTCGCGCGTACTTTTCTGTCCGTCGTTAAAATGCTCCCGACTGGAAAATTGTGTTGCGTCACTTCCGGTACATGGCAACGTTCTTTCCAAAGGGGGGAAATAAAAATATCCGTGAATTTTGAAAGTTGAAATATTAAACAAGCGCCATGGCCACGTCGAACTATACCCTGAAGGTCAACAGAGACTTGTTGGATCCTAACTTTGAGAGTTACCGACTCTCCCTTGACCCCATACCGACGTACAACGTTGAACTGGACGCTGGTAAGCTAAAAAAAAAATTAGCATGAAAACCCTCAAATCATTTCTACAATCATAATACTAGTGTTTGTTTAAATGATGTTAAAAAAAAAAAAGAAAAAGCTCTAATGCAGCGTGAATTTGCTTGTGCGCTTCCACGAATTCTCAATGTGTTACTGTTGCCATCAGTTGATTTGAATACTCGAACTGGTCTGCTACCAGATGTTGACTTTGCTGCTCCAAGTTCAGAAATTGATGTCTTAGAGGTACGATATCGTGTAGTCCTGCGCGATATTGCAAGGTTTGGTATTGATTTGAGACCGATAAACTGGGGCAATTGAGCTGGGGAAAATAGTACGCTTAACTGAGACATTTTAATGTTTTGGTTAATCTTTCGTGAAATTTTACGACAATTGCATATATATATATATATTTTTTTTTTTATTAACCATTGTTTAATCAGGAGGGGAGTAGGACGAGATCTCCGGTTCAAAGTTAATAGAAATTACAATTGTGTAAATACAGCAAGTATAGAATTTCCCTGTCATAGTTGCATTCAATCAAATCTTAGCAGTAGTATAATAATATTTGTTGAAATTGCACTGTGGGACAAATACACTGGCGCTACGCAGGCAGTTTAGCATCCATCTCCCGACAGCGGTATTGAGTAGGGATGGGGGAGTACCGCCCGCATCAGGCTGTTAACGTCCTTGTGTCATGTTATTTGGTATTCGCGGAGGCCGCCGATATCAATATTTCGGGCAAAACAAAAGCTGACAAGTAGGTCCTCCTTGCCAAACTGTGGCGGTTCGACAAGTTAGCGAATCGTGTGCAGAAAGAAAGGACGAGCTTTGTTCGCAAGTGTGCGAAGTGAATTTGTACGTGTATCAAAAATATTTGAATATATATATATATAATATTTGAAAATACATCGGCTCCCGCTCACCGACGACCCAAACGAGGTTTGATGGCCGTTTGTGGGACACCTAATGTGAGGCCAAGCTAATTGGGTCCCTCCAAACCCACAATTAAAGCTTTCATCGGGCCTATTAGGTGACCTGAAAGTGGCTCATCACGTAAATTGCGATATTTTTTTCCCGCCTGTGAACGGCGCCGAGCTTTGTGATGTCGCCACACGGCTTTGAAATCAAGTCCGGTTTAATATGGCCGACCACGGCTCGTTTGAACGGATCCTGAATGATAATCGATGGCCTTTGCAAATAAACATTCTTCAATTTGTGGGCATTGCGTGCAAAACGGGGGCTTGCTTATTTATGTCTTATTTTCCGAGAAGGAGCAAAACGTGACGGTGGCATCTGCCCCGCCTCTCTCTGACCCTTGACCTTTGCGCTCTCTGGTCCGCACGCAGCCGTGGAGGAGGTGACCCTGAAGGATTGTCAGTACACGCTGGAGCACGTGCGCGCCTTCGCCATGTACAACTACCTCCACGTGGACGCCTGGTACGACGACAGCGTGCTGTTCGTGGACTGCAAAGGGCGAGTGCTCAGCTTCACCGTCACCCTGGTAGGCCCCGAAAGCAGCAGCAACGTCAGACGGAGGCGGACTCAAATAAAATGTGACAAAAAAGCGGAAGTTCGATATCGCTGCCGTGGGGCAGAATCCCCCTCATGAACAGTTGGCATGATTCATAACGCCCCAATGAATGGGCAGGTTTTTTTTTTTTTTTTTTCTCCTTAAATTAATAGTTTTGGTGATGAAAGAATTACAGCAAATCATGGTTAATTTGTCTGCTTTGATGAGATTATTGTCCATATTATTTGTAGTTGATTTTAACGGGCCAAACAGTTGTGTCATGGAATTCATTTCAATAAATAAAATGTTTTTAAAATAATTACGAACCACTTTTAAATGATATAAATAAATGATTTTCCCAGTTTCTTGGCACGTCTCAAATTACGATCGCTTGCGCGTGCGTCACGTTTACGACGCCGACGCGCGTGTGGCGCGTACCGCTGCTGTGTCCTGTCGTCATGGCAACAGGAAGGACACCGTTGTCTTTCGCCAAGGAGTCACGTGGGCGTGTTTTTTTTTGTTTATCCTCCTCACTACTCAGAACGTTTCCAAGTGATACTTGAAAACGATACAGGCAAATAGAAATGAAGGCGTTTATAGTTATTGCTGGAATTTTTAGTACTTGAATACTGTATGATCATGAAATTGTTTTGGCTGGAATTGATCTTTAGTTAAATGTACGGCTCATGCTGCGCTTGATCAACAAGTGGATAATAATTTGATTGCAAAGGTCGAAATGTTAAATATCACTGACAGTATTTGACAACTGTAATAGTGATGACTGATGAGGATGAGCGTCGTAGAGAACAATTCGACGGACGTTAATTTTGACGCTTTTGAATTTTGCGCACGTCCCGCAGGACACGGCGCTGAGCAAGCCGAGGGAGGTGTTCCGCCTGCCGGCCGAAGCCGAGCGGCGCGAGGACCGCGTGTGCCCCTCCCTCAGCCTGACGTCGCCCACCTGGGCCGCCCTCTCGGACGGCGCCGGGCGACTCTACCTGCTGCGCACCAGCAAGCGGGGGGACGCCGTCCACGGAAAGTGGGAGGTCGCTGCGCTCACGGCGGAATACGCGAACGTTTACGTGTCCCGACTTGTAATACTGTTTTTTTTTTTTGTGTGTGTCCAGCCGTTGTTCACGGAGGACTCGGGGGGGCCCTTCGTCGTCCTCCACAGCGTGGCCCACGTCCGGGGGGGCGCCCACACGCTGGAGGTCCTGCTGCTCCGCGTCGTCAAGGACCCTCAGGAAACGGCGGGAAGCGGATACTCGGTGACACTCGAGTGGATCACGGTGGCCAACGCGGCGGGGCAAGGTGCAGCTGGGGGGGGGGGGGGGGGTCGTCGATGGTCCATCTGGGCGACTTTTCATCACATAATTGATTTGCCATTTGAGGGGCCGTAACCGAAAAGGCATTTTGCGTCCGAGTGGCCATTTTGGCCGGATCGCGAACGTCGTCGGGGGTCGGTGTCACGCTAACGTTTTTCCCGAATGTCTCTTTGGCTTCTCCGACATTTTGTTTGACGTGAACGTTTTGTCACAGGCTTGGAAAAGAACTACGAAGTGAAGACGAGGCGGCTGCTCCGGGGGAAGTCCGTCCCCCACTACGCCGCCGTGACGCCGCAGGGCGACGGCCTGATGGTGGCGTCGGAGAAGCCCTTCGCCTTCACGCACGTGGACGGCCGGCCCCTCGAGCAGCCGGCGGCGGGCGAGCCGCCCGCGGAGGCGGACGAGCCGGGTGGGTAGAAGGTCGAGCGGCTTTTTTTTTTTGTCAATTGTTTTAATGTCTCGCGCTGAGTCACGGCAAGCGACTGAGCGACAGCTGACGTTTGCGACGCGATAATGGAGTTAAAAAGTCTGTCAGTCATCTCGCCGGGACCGACCGCCGGGCGCTTCTCTTCAGCTCCTCTATTGGCAAACGTTTGCCGATTTGCAAATCATTGTTTCAATTTTTCTGTACAGTGAGACCCCCCCCCCAAAAAAATTGGTGCCAAACGTGAGTGATAATATAACAGTCTGCCGACATCACGGAAAATGCCACGGACGGGCTAATGGAAGTGATCCATCATTTATGGCGTGCTGAAAGCCACATTTCATCTTACGTTTGACTGTCCGACGTCAAGTCAAACTCACCCTCTCCTGTCTCAGCTCAGTTGATTTTGTTAAATGCTAACTTAGTTGTCGCCAAGTCTTTAAATAGGAATTTGGTTTTACAACGCGTGGAATGACTACTATATATATATGTATTGTTGAATTAGAGCTATACGTAACAATATTTCATGTCATTGCCTTTTTGCAAAGTTGTAATTTTTGCAAATTGAAAAGATTGCCGCAGAGAAATCTTGTTCTCTATATTTCGAGGGTTTTTTTTTGTTGTTGTTGTTTATTTATTTTTTTTAAGCTCGTGATGCGTTCGCACGGACTTTCCTTTCTTCTCGTCGCCGCGACAATGACAAAAACCGCACGCGGCCGCAGTGTGTGTGCAGGCGCAATCGCGGAGGGGTTTTTTGTTGTCGTCCGCCCCCCCCGCCCCACTCCTTTCATCATCGGCGCTTTCACGAGTCAAGAGAGGAGGCCTCCGCTTTGCTGATTTAGGCAAGCAAATGCAAACGAGGTGAGCGGAGGTCGCGCTAATGGAAACCAGATACCGGACTCAAGTGTTCAAAAAAAATATATATAAATTATTATTATGCCATTAGATCATACAATGGCTGTAAAGCCAATAATTAGATGAATCCATTACTAATATGTGTTGTTTACCACCCACAGTGAAACCAAATATTGTTCCGGTGAAGTGTTGTTAGATAATCTCATACAGCGTTTAAGAATTATAATAATTCCCCCACCGCTCAGTTGCGCCGAAATATTTTATGTGGCACGGAGAAATGAATTTTTTACTTTGCCTAGTGAAAAAAACCCAATAATAATCCAAACTAATTTTGAACGAGAAGGTAATAATAATAATAAATTTGCAAGGGTCCCAAAAATGGTCCCGATAGCCTGTTGCGAGTATCACGACGTGACTTGACGTCCTCCCCAACTTGGAAAAGTCTCGGCAGGTGCTGCATCTCGGGCTGCTCGGCGTCCCCCGTCGCGTATCCGCCGGCCGTCTCCTTTGTATGAAATTTGTGCATTTGGCAGTAATCGGAGTCGTGTGGCAAATTTGGACTCCGGCTGCGCTTAATGAGTCAAATTGGGCTCCAGCTAATTATCCGATGAGTCGGGCCCGAGCGGCGCTCCCCCCCCCCCCCGGCAATGTTGGCTGAAGTTTGCCCGCCGTCGAGCTTTCCCTGCGTGTCGCTTTTTTTTTCCAATTTCCTTTCTTTGTCCAAGCCGGATGCCGAGAAGAAGAAGTCGGCTCGCCTGGAAAGGCAAAAAGCGCGTCGAACTGCAAAAACCAGTTTCTGTCTTGAAGTTTAGTCGGCGGAGGTTTGAGCGGCGACGTAAACGCCGTAAACGCTCTTCTCCAGATCCCGTCTACTCGTGGCAGCAGACGTCGGACGACATCACGGCCGACGTGCGGCTGCCCGAGGGCGCGGCCGAGGACGCGATCCGCTTCCGGGTGACGGCGGACACGATCAGCGTGGGCGTGCGGGGCTCGGCGTCCCTGCTGGAGGGCCGGCTGTACGCCTCCGTAGACCCCGAGGCCTGCACCTGGAACCTCAGGGAGGACAACCGGTACGCCCGACCGACACGCGCTCGCCGACGACGCAATCTTCGACGGGCGGTTGCTGCATGTTTTGGTTTCGCCAGCCTGGAGTTGAACCTGCAGAAGCGCACCGAAGGGCCGGTGTGGCCGGAGCTGGTGACGGGCGACCGTCGGGGGCGGCACGTGATGAGCGAGGAGCAGGCCGCCGTCGTCCGCGACAGGCTGACGCAGCTGAGCTCCGAAGACGCGGTGAGCACCCCCCGACGCCCCCCAGACGGTCCGTCAAGGGTTTCCGCAGTTGTTCAAAGTCCTCCCCCCTCCCTCTAGCAAGACAAGTCAGCGTGTTGAGCAGCCACTTGAGTTGCTCTGAGACCCCTCCACCCCCCACCCTTCTTTTTTTTTTTTTTTTTTTTTTTTTTTTCCCCCGTCACACTGCCTGACGTCCGTCTTGCTCTCGGCTTTTGTTAGCGTCACGTGTCCCCGCTGCTAATTAGGGCCCGCTCGAGCGCTCATGAATTCAGAAGATGTTTAACCCGCCGCTCTCGCGGTCCCTCCGGGTCCCCCCCAGCACGCTCAGCCCGACCCGGACAAGCCGGCCTGCGACGCTCAGGAGCTGGAGGACTGCGACGGCTACCCCGAGGAGACGTCCAGCCTCGTGCACTTTGACGGCGAGTCGCTCAAGACCACTCAGGTGGTGAGTACTCGCGGCGGTAAACACTTCGGCGTGAAAAAACCGAAACCCCGTCGCCCCCGCTTCGGCGTACTGCTCACCCTCGCCAGAACACGACCAGGACTCCAATGTAACCTTAAGTACTGCGGAATCTTCGACCGTCGGGTAAAAATATCATTTTGAATGTGAATATCTCAGAAACTACACCGCAAATGAAATCCAACTAGCTTAATGTAAAACAACAAAAAAATGGGTTGATCCAAATGTAAAAAAATGTCAACAGAACTGCGATTTGGAACCAGTTTAGGCAGCGACGAAATTGCGATGCCCGACACGTGTTTTAAGTTGTGAAACGATGCAAAATATTTCCTTCAATTCTGTTCACTTTTTTACAGATCTTGTGAAAATTTGAGCAAAAATGTCATTTTCATGTTTCGGAGCACTGAACCGAAGTAAGAAGTCGAACCGTTGACCATTTCTGTTTGCCACGTATGAATCTGAAGTTGTTTGTTTTTTGTTTTGTTTCGAATCCCCGAGGGGGGTCCAATAATTTGCAAAGCGTCGCTTTTGACATCCCGTCCGCCTTCACCTTCACCGGGTTGACCTTTTTGCTCTGTGCGTCACTTTTGAGGACCGGCTCCGCTATCTCAGGTTCCGCGTCGACCGGCACTTCCGTGTCGTCGTCCACTTGAGTATTTGTGCGTGATTTTATGGGGATTGGAACGTCACGGCAGGAAATACTTTGTCATTTACAGCCCCGCTGGTCTCGGTTTTATTGCTTTTAGCTTGAAATGGACTCGTTGCTCGAGGGCCTTCCATCCGTCCAGGTGAGCCAAGGCCGGCTGTGACACCCCCAACCTCCAACGTGTCAGCTTGGGCTATTTTTAGCATCTGCTAGCGGACAACGCGTGGCACTCAAGTGATTTGGTCATTTCTTTTTTTTTTTTTTTTTTTTTTGGAGTAAAAACAGACGTACAAAACAAATGCGAGTGTTCCGCAAGGCTTAATGTTCGGGTCTAAAAGTCCTGTTTGGTTCTGTGTCCATTTCAAAGCTCCCACAGGAGGCCACTCCACAGCCCTAATGAATGAGAGGCTCGTCGTTAGCTTGAATGGAAGCGATGCGGAGTCTCTCCGGAATGAAAAGACACCCCCCCCCCACCCCCCCAACCCTCCCGGTTGCCCACAAATAACCATTCGCCGTTTTTGTGAAGGCTGCCACGGCCTGCGTGTGCATGCGTGACTCAGTGCGTGCGTGTCTTCATCCGTTTTTCCACTCCTCCTCTACACTGCGTCGTTTCGTCTTTAAAAGGCCTTTTTATGTTATTATTTTTTTGAATCGTAGGACATCTCGTTCATTTGACAGCTTTTCTCGATCTCCGCGGCCGCCACCACTAGAAAGGTTTCTCGTCAGGCACGGGAAAGCCTTCAAAAAAGTCCTGCGTGAAAGCGGATCGAGTCGCTGTGGTGGGTGCAGATGTTTGCTTCACGGTGGGGGGGGGGCGCAATAACACAAATAGTGGCCGAGTGTGCTCTGTGATTGGCTGGCAGCGAGCGGGAGGGAAAATGAATGGATAGGATTTCGTGTAGCGGACTGCGTGGAAGATGGCGGCAACCACTGCTTGCCAACAGCCAAACAAATGAAGCCCGTGGACGAGCGGCGTGCTCGCCAAAATGAAATCATATCTTCCTTGGTCCATTTCGCAACATTTCACGTGTTGAATTTGTTTTTCTTTTGGGGGGGGGGGGGGGCAGTTGTGTAATTGTCACTGTTGAGGCGGTAGAAATAATGGCGAAGTTTGTCTAGCTAACAAGGACAGAAGTTATGTCGGCAATCTCGCTTTTTTTTTTTTTTTTTTTTTATAGAAATGCTTTTATAAGGTGGCCTTTGAGCTCTGCATCCTCGTAAGCGTTTGTATCGTTTTTGCGAGACCCCCGCCACAGCTCCCCTCCCCCCGTCCGTCATTGGCGGGCTCCGGTCCGGTCCGGTCCGTCCGCCGGGGAGCTCGGCCGGAGCGACGCGACCTTCACGTCAAATTTACAATGCGAGGATTTTGCTTGGGCCCCCGCTAAAAGCACACGGCAGCGAAATGATTCCAAACAACTTTGGTATTTGCGATTTCCGCCCCCTCCCTTGATGATTTTCCGTATTTCTCTTGACAGCAAAGAAACTACTTTTTTGTTTGCAGCGACATCCGCAAAAATAATAATAAAAAAAAAAAAAACCGTTGCACACGCTTCCTCTCTTGCGTCATTCTGAAGCGGCGCTTTTGCGGGCGCAGGTGAACCTGGCGGCCCATCAGTACCTGTTCAGCGTGAGCGCCGACCCGGCCCAGATGCCGTGCCTGTGCCTGCGCCACGACGTGGACGCCCTGCTGTGGCAGCCGCGACCCGACCGGCCCGCCGACATGTGGGAGCACGTCGCCACCTTCAACGCCCTGGGTGAGAAAAAAAAAACATGTTTTTTTTTCCATCATCGTTGTTCTGAATGGAATTAGTGAGCCAATTATTCTACCAAATACAATTTCAAATGTAATACGCTAGATTATACAAGTTACAATAAAAATGTTGAAGAAAAACAACAACAACAAAAAATTAGCGTTAAGTGAAGCAAACACTGTGACGGGAGAATTTTGTCCCTTGGAGCTCATGAGTAAAATTACAGCACATAAATCAACCCGTGAAATTATTACACAGTTATTACACCGCCTCGTGCGCGTGGTGACTATTAATTTGCCTTTTTTGCCTCGCGTCCTCATCCGATATCGACTTTGCTTGCCGCCCGAAGCCCTTTTAATGTCCGCTTGGCGGCTGTAACTTCTTTGCGAGTTGGAGCAATTTTCTGGGCGCACACGTCGGCGTGCACGAACGCGTTACTCTGCTCGTGCTCGTGAATTTCAGTGTTCATTTTTGCCAAATGATTCAACGAAAATGAAGCCGCTGGAAACGAGCGAGCGTCATAGTCTGATGACGCCCATAAAAAGCTCATCTGTGTTTTTTTTTTTTGTTTTGTTTTGGGGTCGCCAACGATGATGTCGGTCTAATTAATGCCAGCAAATTAGCAACAGGAAATTGGCGAGCTGTGTCTAATTAGCCGGAAACTTGGCGAGAAAATATGAGCTCTCTTTCAGGGGAGGAAAAAAAAAAAGAGAGAGAGACATTATGCGTTCTTCCAAAAGAACACACTTTTCTAAAAATATTAAAAATAAATATTAATACTAAAAATAACATATTTTTCCTTTTTTTTTTTCCTTTAAAATATTTGTAAAAAAAAATCGTGTTTAGATTGACTAAACCAAGAAGAAGCTTTTCCCAAAATAGATAGACTATTCTTGATTTTATTTATTTTTTTAAAATTTGAATACATCTGACTTCTGGCACGACAGTGCTGCCGTAACTTACCGGTTGAATTCAGTGAAATCAAAACACTCGTATCTCAAATTATCTTTCCTCATTGTAAATTATTGGTTATGCCATGAATCCTGACAGTATTGCACTTAATTAAAAGAATCCATCAAAAGTAAAGAATTGTAACGTTTGCGCATCATGATTTTGGCCATGATTCAACGGCCGCGTCATGTGCGCGCTCTGCGGGTTTTGGCCACCGGGAGCAGTAGAACTCAGACGGGCGTGCATTTGATGACTTAAAAAAAGCAAAAGAACGAAAGTGCAGCCAAACCCGCGTGACGTCAACAATTGAATTTGGACGGCGACGCCCATTAGCGCCGCTACGCTAGCCCGATTGTGCGTTTCCTGTGCGGCAGGCTACGTGCAGGCGTCCAAGCGGGACAAGAAGTTCTCCACGTGCGCGCCCAACTTTTCGTACGCGTCGCTGTGCGAGTGCCTGCGCCGGGCGTTCATCTACCGCCAGCCGTCCGCGGGGGACGGCGCGCTTTTCAACAGGAAGCGGGGACGGCCGGCGGGGCGGGTCGCCAGGCAACAGGTGGCCGGCCTGGACTCGGACAAAGCGGTGCTCGGCTTCGGGGCCAGCGACGAGAGGCTCTTCGCGCTCACATCCCGCAACCTCTTTGTGCTCAAGGTTAATAATGATAATAATAATCATGGTTAAGAGGCGAGGACGGAGAACGTTCCGGAACACAAACGCGCTTCTCCTCGGGCTGAACGTGTCAAACGGTCCGTCTCGTGACGTCACATGTGTCGTGTTTGTAAATCGAGGTCCAAACTAAACCACCTTATCATGGATGCATTCTTTGTTATGGCGAATAAAATCTGTCTTTATTCTCAAATATGTTGCTTCCCTATTGTCTTTTTTTTTCCTTTGGAAAAGTCACGTAATTGAATTAGCGACGCGCAATCAAATGACGCGTCCTTGCCGGTTTCTATTAGGCGGCCCGAGTCGACGTGCGTCTTCGGGCTCGGCTGGCATTTCCCTCACGTCGTTGAAAGGCTGTTGCGGGCTCGCCATCCGTGTCGGACGTTTGCTCATCTCTGACACAAAGCGGCGGCGATTTTTCACCCGGAACGTCCTGTCGGCTGCGCGTCGGCGGTTTGCCGTCTGTGCGGCAGCCGCGAATGACGCGCAGACGTCGACGCTAAGTGCGCAACGTAAGGGACGGCTCAGCCGTGAAACGGCCGCTAACGTGAAAGCTTTTGTAAGCTAGCTTTGCCCACATTTGACATCACGGGTCAAAGTTCATTTGACGCTAGGTTTGTCAGGAGGGTTCGGAGGTCACGGGCGTTGTACCTTTTGTAGCCAATCGTGACGTTTACCTTCCAAACGTTGTTGTTTTCTGTCGTCTGAGATGACACGCTGTGGCGACCCCGAACGGGACAAGCCGAAAGGAAAAGACGATTCCTTAACTTCACTAGTTTTTTGCTTTCCCCGTCGCAACGTTTTGAACGGTGCAGGCATCAAATTCAAAATGCGGGGGGAATAAATCTATATATGCCGAAAAGTATTTCAAAATCACGATTCTGTTTTTATGTCCCAATTTCATTGGAATTGGGGGTTGCAAAAATCATTTTATGTAGTGATTATATTTATATTATTAGATATATATTAAATAAGTTATTTATAATATATTTTATATATAATATTATTTTTTCCCCGAGCACCTGTTTTTATCAACTGTCACTATTCAGATTTTTTTAAATATGTATTTATTTACCTGTAGTCCTGAAATCTCCCATTTATAATAAGCGTCAGTCCCACTTCCACAAAGATGTTTATTAGCAACACGGCACAGCTTCACTTTCTGACGAAAATATGACATCCGCGTCCCCCGTCATGGACAATAATCCATTTTTTTTATTTTTTGTAACGTCACTCACATTGAAGTTCACACACACACACACACAAGGACAACGCGCTGTTCATCCTCCAACGGCGACGTCAGCCAATTATCATCCGCGGCTTCGTAATAACTGCGGCCGCCGTATGAACGACATCTTTCGTAGCGCAGGGAAAAACGGCAAACATGTTGACGGCGAGGGCGCTGGCGCGAACATAAAACCCCGAACGCGGCGTCTTTATACACCCTTCACTGCTTCAACGAGCATCTTGTCAATCAGGGATGCGGTCGCTAGGCGACGAGGGTCGCCGGCCTTCCGCGAAAGGAAACGTCCGTTTCCGAGAGCGCCGTGACTGGCCGGTCGGAAGGCCCTCTTAGCCAATCAGAAGCTGGAAGAAAGTCACGGAGGGGAAAAGGCACAAATGACAACACTTGCACGTGGCGGGTGGGGGGGATTTCTGTACAGTGCAAATCATCATCTTTAGCATCGAACTTCAGTGGGGGATTGAGAAACTGATCAACTTGTGAAAGAAATGCAAATTATATCATATCAAGCGTCACACGTTGTCGGAAACCCTGAGCCCGTCTTGAAACTCTCATTTTGAAAAACTAACGTTTGTCAAAAGCTTTATGAGAAATTCACATTTGAAAAAAAAAAAAAAAACTCACCGTTGTTTGAAACCCGAACGCCGTCACCTCCCCGAAGCAGGCTGGAACCCGATCAAGAAACCGTGACCAAAACCTGAAATCCTCAATCCTGTTTTTGCCCCCCCCCCCCACCCTAAACCAGACGCGGACACCTTACGAATAGCCGGATTTCTGTCAGGAAAGCTTATTTTGAATCTTAACCGCGGCTTGGAACATTCATTTGAAACCCTCAACTTGAACCCCAAGCCCGTGCTTGAACACCACTCCCCCCCCCCCCCTGATTCCTGTGTCCTGCAATAAGGAAACCAAAACGTCCACCGTGTCAAGCCTCCATCTCGAAGTCCACTTTGCGGCAGGACGGAGACGACGAGGATCCGCCCGAGACGGCCTCGCGCTCCGGAAGCAGCTCGTCGGTGACGACGGTGACCTCCTCCGCGTCGGCGGCGACCGACGACCCCTTGACGGCGCTGTAGGCCAACTCGGCGCCGCGGGCGCCGGCCGGCGCGCCGGCGCCCCCGCGGCCGCAGCGGCAGATCTTGAGGAAGGCGGCGCGGAACTTCTGCGACATGGCGTTGTAGATGAGCGGGTTGACGGCGCTGTTGAGGTACACGCAGACCCGGCAGAAGAGCAGGAACCAGCCGTCGAGGTAGGGCCGGTCCAGGAAGGAGTTGACCACCACCAGGGTGCGGTACGGCGTCCACAGCGCGGCGAACAGGGCCACCACCACCGCCAGCATCTTGGTCACCTTTTTTTTGAGCGAGCATTCGGTTGTATTTAACTTTCAAGTGCAAAACGTTTTTGGGTTTTTTTTTTTTTCCTTCTTAAGTTAGTTCTTTGGCTTCCGAAGTGACCCGCACCGCCCGCCCCCCCCCGCTAAGCGGTGCCCACCGGTGTTTTTTCTCACCTGCCTCCGCGAGGCCGCGGTGGAGCTGGAGCGCCGCGGGTCCCCGCAGCCCCCGTCGCCGCGCCCCCGCCGCGGCTCCCTGGGGTCGGAGGGCGGCGGGTCGCGGTAGAGGATGCGGCCGATGAGGCCGTACAGCACGGCGCTCAGCAGCAGCGGCACCGCGAAGAAGGCCCCGAAGTCGAAGAAGTAGACGGGCAGGTAGAACTTCCTGGGCACGCGGTAGCCGCACGCCGTCACCGCGGCGTTGTCGTAGACCAGCACCTGCAGGTCGGCCAGGTAGAACCACACGACGCAGTAGGCGGAGGTCAGCGTCCAGACCAGCGCGATGATCTTCTTGGCGCGGGACAGCGTGCACAGGAACTGCGCCTTGATGGGGTGGCAGATGGCGATGTAGCGCTCCACGGTGAAGGCGGCGATGGAGCACGACGACGCGTTGATGCCCAGGTACTGCAGGTAGGTGATGCACAGGCAGCCCCAGCGCCCGAACACCCAAGAACCCAGAGCGCCGTCGGCCGCCGCGGGCAGGCCGGCCGCCGTCAGCACCGTCAGGTCGGCGGCCGCCAGGCTCACCAGGTAGCAGTTGGTGGGGGTGCGCATGTGCTTGGTGCTCAGCACCACCAGGACCACCATGGCGTTGCCCGCCAGGCCCGCCGCGCAGATCAGCAGCAGCAGCGACGTGCTGATCACTTTGTACTGGACGCTGGAGTCCAGCCACACGCCCAGGCTGCCGTTGCTCGACTTCTCCATCGTGGTCGGGGCGGACGAGCGCGCGCGGAGCCGGCGGCGTTTGGGTGCGAGGCGCGAGCTTCTTCAGACCCCAGACATCCCACCGGCCAATCGGGAATCGTCCGCGAGCTTCCGCCCGCCCCCCCCCCCCCCGTGCCCAAGGTGAGGACCGGCGTCCGAGCAGCCCACCGCGCGTCAAAAGTCCTCCCCCGCGGTTCTCTGGCGAACCGAGTCCGCGGCTATCACGTCACGTACGCACCGAGCCTTCCCGTTGGCCGTATTTGATCCCACGCGGACGTGATCGCGCACCTGTTTGACACTTTCCGGACTTTCCATGCAATCCCTTCACAATTCATTATTATCACGGAGCAAAATTCTTGTCTGAGCGCTTCCCCCCCCCCACCCCATCGATAGAAATATGAAATATGAAGTGTGACTGAATGGGGGGAACGAAATTCTCCACTTGCACGATTTGTAATAACAGCTTTTCCTCGAACAATTTGCGTCGCTGGCACCGGCTGAGGCAGAGCAGTTGCCGTTATGATTATTGCGATTAGTATTTTTCGAGTCTCTCCTGCCGGCGGGGGCGGCGGACGCACCGCGCGCGCAAAAAAAAAAAAGCGCAAAGCAAAGAAAAGTGCAAGTTCTCGTTTTGTGCTCGCTGGCCGACCCACAACGCCGCAAACGAACCTGTTCACCGCCGGCCAGCTCGCAAAAACCAAACGTGAGCGAGGTCGAGTCCAGGTTTTGGTGGTCTCCGGCTGGTCTGGTCGCAGGAAAACGTTTTTATTGGGAATTAGTTGTCCTCCCCGAAATATTGAGTTCTGCTGCCCCCTTCAGGACGCACAAGTCATGTCTTCATTTTCAACAACAACACTGAGCCTCTTCTGAAAATGGACCGATTTTAGGCTCCGCCCCCTTAGCCACGTCCCGCAACCTTCCAAAATGGCGACTGAACAGAACACGTTTGAAGCGGATTCTCTATTGCATATTCCAGATAATATTGCTGTATGTTTTTGTTGTTGTTGTTGTTGTTTTTTGCCAAATGCTTCAGACTCGTCCAAGAGAGTTCTACAGAGAGGTCTCGGCTAGTTCACCTGAGGATATGTACGCGGAATTCAGATTTTGGACGGAGCAGGACGCAATGTCAGAGTTACAGCGAAACGTTAGCAGTCGATGCTAAAAAGTTGGACGCCTCACGAACTTCGTATTGAAATCCAACAGGATCAAATTGTGGAATCGTACTGCGCGTGTAAAGCGGGGTGAGTGCTTTTGACTTGGAACGATCACCGGAAATATCATTGGAGTCTTTAGAAGGGGCTCGTAATGGAAGCCAGTGCTCTGTCTAAAAAGTCGGACGTGATCCAAATAGGCAAATGGACGTTTCTCTTGCGTGACGCGGCGCTTTTACGTATGACAAACCCGACTTGTCGGCGTAAAACGTGACACACTTTGTTCAGCCGGTCAGTGGTACGCCAACAAAGTGAAAGTTGTTCTCCTGCACTGATAATTCAATCAAAACTCCAAGAAGCGACTTCTCCCTCGCTTACCTTCCAACATACAGCCTTGTGTTTGTCGACATTGTCCACATGTAGTTGTACGTCGCGAGCCTGAATCCATCGTAGACAGTTTTAGGCTTTGGAAAATGAATCAAGTGGGCAGGATATCTTTCATCAGAACTGCACCTTCCCCAAGCGCATCTGAGGACCATTTCCATCGTAACGTGAACTTTTCCAAGCGCACGCTACTGGCAACCGGCATTGCTTGTGGGACAATACGGGGAAAGGGGCGTGTCAAGACAATCTGATTGGCTATTTTTAATTGACAGGTTAAATAAATGTCAGCCCCGTTACATGATTACATAATGCAGTACGTGATGACTTTTGAACTCAGGGGTCAACCTGATTTTAAAAGGGGTTTGGAAGCTTTCTCAGAGCCCACAAAGCATTGTGGCCCCCGGGGCCAGTTTTTCAGGTTTCCCACCAGTGCCTCAACTTTCCTTTGGTCGTCCGCATGTGAAATCTTGTTTATTTTGAAGGGTGCGTGGGCGGGCTGACGCGTGACTCGTGGCGCGTGGCCCCTCCCCCCTCGCCGTCGGCCAACTTTGCATCCACGCGTGTTTCTTCTTCTTCTTCTTCTTCTTCTTCTTCTTCTTCTTCTTCTTCGCCCATGGGTGTGATGAGGAGCCCACGGAGGCAGACTTGCGCCGCGGCCGAGGAAGAGCGGCTGAGCGGGTTCTGCGTGGAAGAGGACGAGGAGGAGGTCCACGACTCGGGCTCCGTGGACTCCGGCTTCGTGGCCGCCGTCTCGTGCCCGCTGACGGGCATCTCCCTGGTGGCCATCTCGTACGCGGTGCCCCGGCACGTGCGCGCGCCCGCGGAGGAGGAGGAGGAGGCGGCTGCAGCGGGAGCGAGCGCGGCTGGACGCGCACCTGGACCGCTGCGTCATGGCCGGCCTGTGCCTGCTGACGCTGGGGGGGGGGGGGGGGTCCTGCTGTCCGGCCTGCTCATGGCGTCGATGTGGAAGGGCGAGGGCGCGCGCAACCTGTACGGGGCCGTCGGGCGGGGGGGGGGGGGGGGGGGCGGACCCCGCGGCGGCCACTTGGACCGCCCCTGCAGGCGACTCCTCGGCTGAATTTTGACTTTTTGTTTCGCTTGAATCTCATTTTTGACTTTTGAAGACTTGTGAGGCTTTGTTTTTTGGAGGGAGCGGGGTGGGGGGGGGGGGGAATGGCGTCAAATACTCTCACAATTTGGCCAAAATCAGATTGACACTGTTATTTATCGTCATATTTTTGGGAACGTATGGTTGCCCCGGAGCATCCTGAAAACTGTTGAGCCATCTTATGAATGCAATGTTCGTTTTTTTTTTTTTTTTTTGAGGGGGAGGGGGACACTGGGGAGATCTACAAAGAGCTTAAATTGAGCCAAAATATTAGGAACTCCTGGGTTGGATCCCGTGCATTTGTCCTCTTTATTAGGTACACCTTCACAGCTCCATTCCCACATTTTGACGGCGGCTGTTAAATTTTGCGTAAATTGAATGTGCACGTTTAATACTGGGATTGTATGACATCGCTCATCTTTGTATCTAATCTCTCTCCTTTCCTGCCCCCCAAAAGCAATTTGAAAGAATTCATCATTGAAGTGCTTAGCAATATGCTCATAATTGGGGTTATATTAGCTTTAGAATGCATCAGTTTCTGTTATTTTGCCACTTTGATAAAGTCTTGAAACAGAACACAAATATGAGGTGCATTTTCTACGATTCCGTGCAGCTTGGCACGACCACAATATTCAGCAAATTATGACATTATAAACACCTTCCCGTTATTATCCTTGATTTTGTATTGCGCAGGTGTGACTAAGGAGCGGATGAAAATCCAGTTTCACTGCAGACCTTCGAGAGCCTTTCGAGTCCTGCACGTGGAAACTTCGCCGGATCACAAGTCGGCGACAGAACCAACGAACGCAATGTACCTTGATTAGAGGTTTGGACTCACGGTTGGACGTCCTTATCCTCACAAATGATATATCGATGTGTGCAAAGAAACTTCAAGCAGTTTATCGCCACTTCCAGCTTAAGTTTGCTGTCAAACCAAGCATTAAACGAGCGCTAAAGTGCTTCAAACAAACATAAAGCAAGTCCGTTTGGCTTCATAGACGGGCTAAAAAAAATGAAGCAACACATGTAGACTGACAATCTAACGATATCCCCAGGTATATATTATTTATCTTCTGGGAAAATTGACTATTGCTGCAACTTACAGAGTCAGTTGTGAAACTCTTCTTTTGTGTGCGTCTCGACGTCTGCATTACACTGCCCCCCGGTGGCCGCGGCACGCATGAACAGAAGGAGTCGTGCAATGTACATCGAATTGTCTCTTGTTCTTTGTTCTTGTTGCTATGTTGCTCTTTGTTCTGATTGTCGTACCAGGGCAGCACCGACTGCCGGAGAAAAATTCCCCTGTGTGTTTTTACACGCTTGGCTAATAAAGCTGATTCTGATTGAAGTGAAAAAAATGTTTCATTCGGAGTCGCGCCGCACAATAAACGCACTTCTCCTTAAGATATGCGCAACTAGGACTCGGAAGAAAATGCCAGCGTGAAGCGGAGGCGTCGCCTTCTGCCGGGTTTCGCCCTGGCAACGGGTCGACCTCGTTGCTATGGTAATGTCCTGTCTCCTTTGCTGCCTTGGCAACGATGACAAAAGAAGAAGAAGAAGAAGAAGAAGAGGGAACCCGTTGAGCACGCGGCCAACGTTCAGGCCTCAGCGGGCAGACGCTGTCGGGCGGCGTGGCGGGTGTGCGACTTTTGCAAAGCCGTCATTTTTCAATATTCCGGGTCCGTTTGGACCGAAATGTATTGACGGCCGGCTTGACATTAGTGGACGGATGAGTAATCCTGAATGAATGTTTTGGACCGAAGGGGAAGCGTGGTTTTTGTTTTCTTTTCTTGACGCTACTTTGCAAACCAGCAAGTGGCCGTTTGGTGCAGATGTGGTGGAAACGCGGACACCTCTGAGGACTTTTTCAAGCTCCCCCGCGACTTTGCCCGGTTTTGCTGTTCCAAGATTCCCACGTGAGCTTCCCGAGGTGCATGTTTTTTTTTCCCCCCGCTTTTCTTTTCGCAAAACACGTCTCGGCTCGGAACAGGTCGCACATTTCAGCGCCAAGCGGGCCAAAACCTTTCGTGAAGACGCCCGGGATGTGTTTTTGCGACGTAGCTAACGGGCCACCTCCAGCGCCGAGTGAGCACGATCGTCCGCAGGGATCTCGTTTGAAACGAGTCGGCTTGTGGGTGTGCAGGATTTGCAATTCCGAACCTTCCCGTGCGCCAGGAGGAAAGCTGATAAACGCGGAGGGGGGATTTTATCCCCTTCTCTCTCGCGCTTTCCCTCTTCGGCTTTTCTTTTTTAAAACCGTCCCCCGATTCGCCGAGTCGCTTCCCTTTGGGCGCCAGCCCTCGGTTGCTAAGCGACCACCTCCTAAGCGGGGTTGTCGGTTCAACGGGGTTCATGTATGTGTTATGTCTGGATAAAGAAGTGCAAAATTGTGAGTATAACGGTGGGGCCTCCACTTCCCGAGAAGGGTTGCGTCAGGAAGGGCATCCGGCGTAAAAATTGTGCCAAACATATATATGCGTTCATCTGAGATGATACGCTGTGGCGACCCTGAAAGGGACAAGCCGAAAGGAAAACAACAACAACAACAACGGCAAAGATAGTTTTAATAAACAAGCGAAGGAAGTGAATTTCAAACAAAGACGTCTCATCATCAGGGATGTTTAATAACTTTTTTTTTTTTCGGTATCGGGATCCACTCTTGATCGGACTCGTCCTTTAGCTCCTTATCCAAACGTCAATGAACACAAAGTCAGACAATTAATTGTGAACAAAGACTTTTTGTTCTTTCTGACGATTTGTCAACTGTTGCAATTTAGCGCCATCTGCTGGCAAGGGCGACTTACTCGATGCCAGATCGTTATCAGCTACTGGTTATTTGATGTCGAATGAATGAGTTCCTTTGCTAAAGTGGGGAGGGCTCATTGCTTTATGATTCTGATTTGTTTTCCACATATGTTGCCAAAACTTTTCTGAATATTACCACGCATTAATATCTGGCAAAGATTTTTCCAAGCTACTATTAGTGTCCACAATTTGAGACGGACTACGATAATAAGTGTCGCCCCCCCTGTGGGCTTTTATTCTTCCTTCTTCCTCCTTGGACAGCAGGTGACCCCGTGGTGTATTGTGGGGTGACAAAAAAAAAAGTAGCGCCACCTCCAGGACAGGAGTGACATTTGCCAAAGTCAGCTCGTTGGCTACTTTTTTCCTTGACGCGCTGTCCTTGTCACCGTCCTTCGCTCACACGTGCCGTTGGTTTTGTCGGCCGCGCACAACTTGTGCACAAGTCCGACACCCTCCCAAGTGCGCTCGGCATCAACGGCGCCGTTCATCCGCCGAATCGGATTAGGCCTCCCGAGGCATCGGTGCCCCCTTGTGAAGCTCAATTTTATCCAGAAAAAGGGGCCGTCATGGCCGCTCAAAAGCAGATGAGATGTGAAATAAAATCTGGTGGCGTGACTTCCATTTACTTCCTGACCACAGCCCCAGTGCCTTTGAGCAAGGCAGTGATCGGTTCATATGACACGAGCAAGTGTACATTTTTTTTGTTTTTCGGGGTGATGTGCGATCCATCGTGGAAAATTAATATGCGGCAAACAGTATCGAGTCATATCTCATGTTGGAGCCTTTGACGGGGGCTTTGCGGATTTCATTTTATTTTGTCGATAAGCCGATGGATGTCAACGCAATGAAGCAGAATGCATCTGAAACGTGCGCATTTTATTGGCGCAATGAAAGAAAAACAAGTTGATGTCACAGCAGGTCGTTGTGCGAGGCGCACGACTGGTTGTCTGCCCGAGAAACGTTCCCATTTTTTTCCCTGTCGGGGTGCTTTAAGTGACTTGCATTCATAACACGGCGGCAACTTTATTCTTAGTGTCAGGTAAGCCCGGGGAACGGAGTCTTTATCAGCGTCGCCCGCCGGCACGGCGTGCGTTCAGCTCAAGTCAAAATCACCCGGCGTATTCGCAGCAGCGTCTCCGGGATGCGCCGCATGCGGTCGCCTCAGCGCCGCCGCGTACGATCACCCACCGGCTTTGACGCGGACGGCCACCTGGGCCTTGTTTGTGCAAACTCCCACCCCAATTATGCAACACGGGGTGCCGCGTAGTGTGGAAGATATTTTTTGTTGTCTTTTTTGTGTGTGCAACAGTTGAATCCGCACTCTCTCCTGCATATCATGGCCTCCGGCATCAACTGAGGTTTTACATTTGCACTTTAACACAATATTTGAGAAAAGTGGTGAAACAACAATCCACGAAACGGACTCCGGGAAGTCTTGTCATGGTTTTCTGAAGCTCCATTTTCTTGTTCTTATCCTTTGAATTAAATGTTTGTTCCAAAGATGTAATTAAGTGGTTCTAAATTGTGATTGCTGCTGAAGTCGAAAGAACATGCTCTATGTTGAAAGCAATGAGACGCTGTGGCGACCCCTACCGGGGCGAAAGAAAGTTGTTGTCAGTTCCGTTTTTTTCTTACTTTTTTTTTATTGAACAGGCATTTAAAAACATATCATGTTAAAAAAAATACGAGTCACACAAGCGGATATATAAAATTCTTATTTTTATTTTACAATTTTGAAGAGATGGAGGCGGGAAGGGTTCTGGTTACGTCATCACGTGCCATGTTGTCCTGTGGCCTTTCCAATAAAGTTTTCTTTTTCAAAGCCCCAAGATGGCGGAATACGACCTCACGACCAAGATAGCGCATTTTCTCGACCGGCATTTGGTTTTCCCCCTTCTGGAATTCCTTTCCGTGAAAGAGGTACGCCTGTTTGCTTGTCGGTTGACGTTTTAATGCATCGTAAGTGTTTTTGTGTCGCATTTTAGACCGGGAAATCCGCCGTTGCCGGGCTAGCGTTAGCTTGCGCTCACGCTGGCGAGCAGCTGATGCTAATCAGTACATCATCAGATTCACGTTACTCCTTCACGCCCTGCATGGATGTTTTAGTTTGTTTCTACAAAAGGACAACAACTACATCGTCGTAAACATCCGTTATTGTGTGAATAGGAGTGCGTACCAATCCTATTTTGGGGATTAGCGACCCGCTTGTAAGAGTTAATAATAAACGTTCGAAAATGAGGCTCCACATCCTTTTCAAGGCCCAACAAAGTTTGACTTATGTTAGCACAGTTCTCTTCTGCCAGGGAAAGTGCAACATCAATAGTTTATTTTGTGTATCATGTGGACAAAAACACTAATAGGCTACGTATGATAAACAGAAACAATAACAAGCAGGTGGACACTGCGCCGTCTTGTGCGTACCAGACAACGTTTTCATTCCGTTCCCTTAATAACAGCCTACATCTTGACTGTTGTAAACATTGCTTTGCCTTCATTTTGCTCGGCAACAGATCTACAATGAAAAGGAGCTCTTCCAAGGCAAGCTGGACCTCCTCAGCGAGACCAACATGGTGGACTTCGCCATGGACGTTTACAAGAACCTTTATCCTGACAAGGAGATCCCACATTGTAAGCGGGCAGTTTTTTGTTTTTTTTTTTTTTGTTTTTTTGGGACACATCTTTTCCAAACTTGAAAGCTACTTTTTCTGCTCGTGTCCCCGTTGTAGCCTTGAAGGAGAAGAGGGGGACCGTTGTGGCGCAGCTCAAGCAGCTCCAGTCGGAGACGGAGCCCATCGTCAAGATGTTTGAGGACCCCGAGACGACGAGGCAGATGCAGTCCACGAGGTCCTTCCGAAATTTTGTTGCCGACGCGTAGTTGAAGGATTTAGCAATGCATCTTTAACTCCTCATTTCCTCCGCAGAGATGGGAGGATGCTCTTTGATTATCTGTCAGAGAAACACAATGTGAGTGTTCAAATTGATTTCTCAGCATTCATGTCCTGAAAGAATTTCAAAGTACGCACGGTTATTTTGAGCCGTTTTGTGAATACTTTCAGTTCCAACAAGAGTACCTGGACACGCTGTACAGGTACGCCAAGTTCCAGTACGAGTGTGGAAACTACTCTGGCGCTGCCGAGTACCTCTACTTCTTCCGTGTCTTGGTAAGAAAACATTTACAGCTATTGGAAATGAAATATAAGTGGATGATTCAGCATAGTCTGTTCCATGACGATTTCATCACGTTCATAAGCAATTTTCCCGAAGGAAATAATGGAAAAGTGGTAAGATCCAAACCTTGATGAATATCTAAATCACTCATACAACGGTAAAGAAAGGTGAAATCCTGTTAATATTACAACAAAGAAATAAGCAGGAGCCCTCGACAAGGTGGAAGAAATCATAAATAGTTTGAAATGATCGTCAACGTTAGTACAGAAGCTTCAGGATTCAGGAATTTAATTGCGGTGAATGCAATTCCCTTGAAATGCTGGCAGGTGTGTGCTGACATGAGTTTGAATGCCACCTCCCAGTTGCAACGGGATGTGCACACTTCTGCACCTACTTTTATTTTTAAACTCCTCCCCGAAAGCAAGTGGGAATTAAACAAGGGTGTGTCCTTTTTTTTTTTTTTTTTTTTTTAAATAGCCACTAGCGTACATTCGGGTTTTGTCTGTCGTTTCAGGTTCCGTCGACAGACAGAAACGCTTTGAGTTCCCTGTGGGGCAAACTGGCCTCTGAGATCCTCATGCAGAACTGGGAGGCCTCCATGGAGGATCTGACCCGACTCAGGGAGACCATTGACAACAATGTGAGAGGAGCTCCCCCGCCCCCCAGTGTATTTGAGCTGCTCCTCCGTTGTCAGATCGACGTTTGACGTCTTTGTCGCTCCGCAGTCGGTGAGCTCCCCTCTCCAGTCGCTCCAGCAGAGGACCTGGCTCATCCACTGGTCCCTGTTCGTCTTCTTCAACCACCCCAAAGGCCGAGACAACATCATCGAGCTCTTCCTCTACCAGCCTCAGTGAGTTTGAATGGGATTGGTTCATTCTTCAAACGGGGACATCCCCTCTTTGAAGAGGGTGTGCACACTTGTGCAAACACATCAGTTTTCTAATTGATTCCACTCAAAGATTTTTTTTTAATTGTGTTGTTGTTATGGGTCATGTAGATGGTGGGGGAAAAAAATTTTTCAAATGATTTATTTTGGTCTTTTTTTTTTTTTTTTCCTCTAAATCATAATAACAGCCCCTTGCCTTTGATTCTGGGTGTGTAAACATTTGATACCCACTGTAAATGACCCAAAACCTCCCGTTCCCTGCTCCAATATCCTCTTTAATGCCCTCCAGGTACCTGAACGCCATCCAGACCATGTGTCCGCACATCCTGCGCTACCTCACCACCGCCGTCATCACCAACAAGGACGTGCGCAAGCGGAGACAAGTTCTCAAGGACCTGGTCAAGGTCATTCAGCAGGTAAAACCGGAGACGCGTTATTTTCCCAAACACGTCAGCGGTCGCGAGTAATTGCCGGCCGTGTGCGCGCAGGAGTCGTACACGTACAAGGACCCCATCACGGAGTTCGTGGAGTGCCTCTACGTCAACTTCGACTTTGACAGCGCCCAGAAGAAGCTGAGGGAGTGCGAGTCGGTGAGAGACCGTTTGGGACTTTTTCCTCAGCCGTGGAACAATTTTAACGGGTTGACTTTGACCGAGTCAGACGCGCTAAATCCGCTCAGGAAAGTCCTTTTCAAATTCAAACGGGAGCAGCTGTCAGCTTTGGGTCTTTAAGAATAAGCTGAGGCCGCCAAAATGCTAGTTTTTGGCTAAATCAACTTATTTGAGTTGCCTTTTGAGCTGACTACAAAACGTTTTTATCATCAGCGATGTGTCGTTCACCTCCCAGGTTCTGGTCAACGACTTCTTCCTGGTGGCGTGTCTGGAGGACTTCATCGAGAACGCTCGCCTCTTCATCTTCGAGACCTTCTGCCGCATCCACCAGTGCATCAGCATCAAGTGGGTGTCGGCAGCCTCATAATATAAATCACGATAGCGGCCCGGCACCGTGTAAAGACGCCACCAGATGGTGGCAAAGCATCATCACTGTGCTTCTTGGCACTACGCAATTTTGAACCCACGTTACATGTTGAGCTCGCGCACGTGACGTCACCATTTCCACGGCGCCATATTGCCAGTCAAACAGAGCTGCTCGACATTGGACCGGCGGAGAATATTTACAATAGCCGAGACGTGTTGCGTTATTGGTTGTCACAGCAGACGAGACAGATATTCAAAGAGATCATTCTATGGAATAACAGCGGAAAAGTATCGATGGATTTTGGCAATTAAACACGACGGCTGTTGCCCAAGCAAAATATACACACGCCTGTGTAGCGATCCCTTCATTTCAGGTAGGAATTATTCCTCTCAATCTCAAATTACCAAAAAGTATTTATAATGCCAAGTTTTAATTTAAAAAAAAAAAAACTGTCGTGGAGGTTTCCGGAGGTAAAGTCTGGCCACAATCGCTTCCGTGTACATGATGCCATCCACTTTTTTTTCTTTCCTTTTTTTAATCATAATCTTTTTTTTTAATGAATGCGAGTCTTCGTAAAACCAGGGGTCATTTATTTAAATGTTGGTATCTGTATTGAATACCAGCTGGAAAGATCGATGGATTCCAGTTTATGTCGACGTGTCACCGAACACGCTTCCGCGTTCACAAGGCGTCAAACCCGTCACTGTGTATGATTTATTCCTGATGAGAACAGACTTTTTTTTATAAGCTTTCAAACGTTTCCGTGGAAATCTCGACGACTTACCAGGTCCGTGCGTAGATCCAGTTGTCCAGGACAAGCGGAAGTGGGTTAACAGCCCAATCTCTTACATCTGACATCAACTTCGGCATTAAAAACGGGTCCTCAATGCCGAGTTTCTCATTTTTCCACGTGCCGTCGTTTATTTTCACCTTCCACATGTCTGACGTTATCAGACAAGACTCTGGGCGTCGCGCGACAAGACGTATTCCCGTGTCGTCTCCAACCAACTTAGCATTGAGCAATGCTTAGCTTGACCGGCAATACGGCGAGGTAAACAAAAGTCACGTGATTTTTATGACGTAGGTGCACAAGTTCAGTAGTATTAGCTCACGCACTGGCCTCAAAATGGCAATTAGCTGTGATTTTTTTTTTTTTTTTTTCCCACCAAATAATGTAGGGCAAGTTCCCTCCGATTCGAGTCATGTTGCGGATGCTGAAGCGCAAGTATGCGGGTGTTTGGCGTGCAATATTAATTCACTGACTCAGCCGTTTTCGTACGCGCAGCATGCTGGCCGACAAGCTCAACATGACGCCCGAAGAGGCGGAGAGGTGGATCGTCAACCTCATCCGCAACGCCCGGCTGGATGCCAAGATCGACTCCAAGCTGGTGAGCGCTTCGCACGGACCGGTGGCGGCTTTCCGTCTGGTCGCGAACGGCGACTCCGCAATGTCGCGTCTGACGTCGTGTGCGTGGCGCAGGGTCACGTGGTGATGGGCAACAACGCCGTGTCGCCCTACCAGCAAGTCATCGAGAAGACGAAGAGCTTGTCCTTCCGCAGCCAAATGTTGGCCATGAACATCGAGAAGAAGGTGGCCCACAACAACAGGAACGAGGTGCTCATTTGCATACGCTGCACAATAATATCGCCTTAAAAGTTTCGAGAATGTGAAATGTTTGTTTTCGTTATCGAATTAGATGCGGCCAGAACGATCCATCAAATTATCGTAATGGAAAAAATTGCATAATTAATAGTTCATTTATAATGCACCACATATTGTTTGTAATGCAAATAATTGGACAGTTTGAACAAACCTCTTGCCAAAAAGTGTAAATGCTAACATTGTACCCCCAAACTGTACAAGCTGAAAAAATCCTGTGAAATGCTGAAAACTGAATTTGGTTGAAAGCTGACCTCTGATTTGGACGTTCTGGACAAATTCCAGCCACGAACAGCCAAATTTGGCCAGTAGAGCCCGTCACCCAAAAAAGATTACGATTGTCTGATGGCCTTCGCTTGTCGTAACCACCTTTTTGTCTCCTTTCTACAGACACCAAACTGGGCTGCTCAAGACTCTGGATTTTATTAAAAAAAAAAAAAACAAGAGGAGGATTCAAATGGCTCATGAAAAATAATTCCACAACTTTTTTTTTTCTTTTTTTTCCTGGATTCCCACACATGGTTTTTCCGCCCGTGTCATTCCAACTGGCTGCTCTAATTTGGCGTTACACAATTGGGTTGCTGTCCTTTCAGATATGTCACCTTTATTATTATTATTATTATTATTGTTTTTTTTTTTCCCCCAAATTAAATATTCTGGAAGCAGTAACCTGACGAAAAGCAAAACAATGTCAAACCAACATTAAAACTTGTGCCTCTTTGGATAACCGAACACAGGCTTGTTTTTCTTTTTTTGCCCGTCGATTCTCAATTCGTCCACTTGATGTCGTTGTTGTCACGGTTTGTCAGGTTATTTAGCACGAGTTGCTTTCACTTGTCACTTGCATTTTTTGTCCACTAGATGGCAGCTTTGTCTCATTTATCCCGCCGTTGTCCCATTTCTCCCCGGTTGAGTCGACGTGTACATATTCAGCATGAGTTGACACATGGTTACCACTCCAGGAAGCTTTTGCATGTTGGTCAACGCGTTACGGCTAAAAGTAAAGTTTAGAGCGGTGGTTCTGCATTAAAATAATCACTTAACTGACGAATTACTAACGTTGCTAACATTAAAATGTCACTGTAACACGCACAGTTTGAAAATGAGCTCTGTGCTTAAATATGGAACGCATCAAACTGTACTTGAATAGTTATTGATTTGAAATGTACACGAACAAAATGCAGTTATTTTAAAAAGAAAGTTATTTGTAATAAAAGTGGCGCAAAAGTGTACTTTAGCAGTGATTCACATTCCACCAGAGGGAGGGCGGGGGTGGGGGGGGGGTCACGCGTGTCGTCCTCTTAGCACACCGAAAATAACTTTTTTTTTTTTTTTTTTTTTTCCCCCAATATAGCTCCACCTTTTGAAAACGAAGCGCCAGCGCGAGCTAAACCCGGCCGGCCTATCTTCATCCGCCTTGGCTGTTTGAATATTTGCTTTGATCGTGTGCAACCGAACCAGTTATCAGGCTGTTGTCAGCAGACCGTGGGACTTTTCCCAACCGGTTCTGCAAACACTTCAGCCCAATTAGTGTGTGCGGGGGGAAAAGCGCCTCAGGTGCATTTTTTTTTTTTTTTTTTGCAACTTGTCTTCTGGCGCGAGGGTTCCCTCCGAGGCGTGTGGGCGGATCGTGCGCTCGCCACGCCTCCTCCTCCTCCTCCTTTCTCCTCCTCCTTCTTTCTCCTCCTCTTTTCCAGCAGCTGACGTGGGCCCCCAAACAGCTGGAATCCATCAGCGTGCAGTTCGGCCCGCCTCGCTGCTTCCTGACACGACTCTGCTCCTTTCCTCTCCGGAGTGACTCTCGACGAGCATGGACACGCTGGCGGCCTGGGCGGCGACGGACCCGGTTGCGATCCGGCTCCTGTGGATCGCGGCGCTGGTGCTGGCCACGCTGCTGGTGTGGTTCTTGTCCTTCTGGTGCTCCACGTGGAACCGCGGCTCCTCCTCGGCTTCCATGGAGCGCTACCTGGAAAGTAGGTGGACCCTCCCTCCCTCTTTCCTTCCTTCCTTCCTTTCATCCGTCCTTCCTCCACCCCTCCCTCCCCCCGTGATAGGCTGGTTCCTGTTTCCACTCTGACTCAACTTGTACTCCTGTGGTGGTTTTTCTGCCACTCTGCGGTTGGAAGCGCTTGGGCGCACACGACGGTTCTTTCACGTTCACAATTACAATAAAAATATGCACCGGACAGTTGCGAGAGAAATTGCAAGCGTGCCCTTAGATTCAAAGTAATAATTAGTAATGTAGTGATTCCAAATTTGCGACAATAAATCTTTGCCGCTGACGTATTACCTGTTTGAAACGTGACATCGGAAGTGTCACTGGTTACAATTAAAAAAATATATATATATATTCTTTTGAAAATGTCATTCCAAGTGTAAGCGATGACTTTCTCAAACTGTCAATTAAACTTCTTAATTTTGAGCGACTATCAACAGGACCTTTTAGATGTTTCCTCAGAAAAAACTGAAGAGTGGAATAAAACCTTAGAAAGCTTTGAAATAATCAATAACGAGACAAGGTGGTACTTGGAGGTCACATTTGGAAAAGTGGCATTTTAGAGACTTGTAGAGCGCCACATGACCAGAGAGGACCAATCACAAGCTTCAGCTATACAAGGGAGTGATACGGGGAGAGAGAAAAGTAGCTAAGTTTCAAATGTAACTACAATTGTAGTCCTGGAAATTTCCAAAAACGACATTTTCTCCCACCAATGAAACGTGGCAATTACTTTAATTTTTCATTCAATTGCGTAATCTTGTTACGTGCACTGCAGTTAGTCACTCCCTCCTTACATATAATGACGGGCGGAGCAATTAAATGCTCTGCTAAGTCATGACAGAAGGTAGGGTCAACCTGTGTATCCACCTGCCTCATACATATCTAATTTTAGTTTTAGCCGTAGCACAGGACTTTGTGATCACCTTTCCGTAGAACTGATCTTACTCCAAACACACGAAGTCATTAATGCAAGCCTGGATTACAAGCAGAACTGGCTTACACGACTCCACGTCTAATTCCAAGTCAACTTTTTTTTTTCCTTTTTTTTTGTGAGCAGTAGAACCTGCCTATTTCCCACACCGCTTGGAATCAGTTGAAGTACCTCATCGGGTAGTCAAGGAGGGACAAAGCCACCTCCATTTACAGAACAAATGCTGACAAAATAAATCCAAAACAAGCAGATTTATGCAACAACTGCACGGTTACAACTGACGCCGACTTGTCAGCTAGTTTGCGAGTTAACAACCAGGCCGGGGGCTGCCACGCAAAACCGTACACGCTCAGAGTCACAGATACTACGAAGGATGTGAGGATGGCGACCCCGAGTGCCCAAAAAAAAAAAAAAAAAAAACCTGCACCTCATATGCATATTTTATATTAGTGGTGTGCAGAAAACTTGAAAATATACCTGATGTAGATAAACATGGTGGCTAGGATGCAACCCCCACGATAAATGAGTGACTCCCATATGTTTGGTGGTGGATTTTTGAAAAGTAAGTGTTTGGGAGGGAGTGCTAGCATGGCTTCCGTGTACACACTTTGTAGTAAATACATTTTTTTTCTCCTTCCACACAGTGATGGTGCAGCAGCCCGGATGCAAAATTCCCGCTCAGGTGAGCCCACTGGGAGCTGCAATGCTGATGTAATGCCTTCTTTTGGACTGCAGGGGTCCCTGCTCACTTGTACTTCACTCCCGTCGACCTCCTCGGATCTGATGACGACACAACATACTGTAAAATTTAGATTTTGCACCTATGTAAACACCTTTCTGACCACGTCAATCCGTTGCGCGTCCATAACAAACCAGCGTTGTCAGCCTGACCCTTTACAAGAAAAAAAAAAAAAAAATAATAATAATAATAATGATGAGTTTTGCAAGGGTCTTGAAACTGCAGCACCACAGATGGACCTCGTGCAAACGATCGCAGTCACGCCAGATTTGACAAGCGAACTCCCGTAAAAGTCAAAGCATTTCGTCGTGTTTCAAGTCAAACCGGAGCTGGCTTGACTTTTATGGCAGGTTCATTTTTCATTGGAGCCGAGCGCTCTGCCACACCCGACTCCAAAGTGCGCTCACCTCCCAGCCTCCGTTTTCAAGTACGAATGAGCATAATTCATGAACGATTACCAAGTGTGCGCGTCTCTTTGCGCGCTCTTAACATGTCAACAAAGATGAAAAGCATGGCACCATATGCGGGACCCAGAAGTTCTCTCTTTTATTCCAATACGACAGCGACACAAGTCAATGACTTATGCGTGCAAATTTCACAATTCACACCAAATATTGTACGACATCCACACATAAACATGCAGGATGCAGTCTGTAACCTGACTTGGAGTTTGAACGTGGAGCTTGAAAACAAACGTCCGTGATCGTTAGGCATTTAAAAGTCTGTCAAATGCCAACAAATTCAACGTTTTCACAAAAATCAAGATGTCAAAGTTTATAAAATGAGATTCAAGATTCTAAGTGGCAACCTTTTGTGTTATTTCAGAAGAAAAAGCCCAGAAAGAAGCAAGTGGAGACCATCCAGGTGAAGGAAATGAAAATCCTAAAGGAGGCCAAGGCAGTCCCGGATGGGAAGACGCTTCAAAAAGAGGAGGCCAAGAAGGCAAAGGAGAAGGCGGTAAAGGTGGCCCAGGAGACCGACGTAACGGCCGAGAAGCTTGTCAACAAGGCAAAAGTGGTCAAGGAGGGGAAGGATGCAGTCCAGGAGGTGGTCAAGAAGTCGAAGGGGGCCAAAAATGAGATGGAAAAGATGGGAACGACGATAATCCAGGAGGAGATGAAGGGCAAGGCCAAGACTGTCAAGAAGGTAAACCCGATCCAAGAGGGGAAGGAAAGCAAGGCAGGGAAGGAGGTGAAGGTGGTCCAGGAAGCGAGCAAGGGGGTGAAGGTGAAACCGGTCAAGGAGAAGGTGACCCATGAGATCAAGGAGAGTATAAACGAGGGGATGAAGGCGAAGCCCGTCGAGAAGAAGAAGGCCAAGGTAGTCCAGGGGGCAAAGGAGACCATCAAGGAGGTGCCTCTGGTCCAGGAAGTGAAGGAGGAGGTGAAGAAGGCAAAGGCAGTCAAGAAGAAGGCGGGGACGGTAGTCCAGGAGGCAAAGGAGGCGATCAAGGAGGTGCCGCTGGTCCAGGAAGTGAAGGCAAAGGCAGTCAAGAAGAAGAAGGCGACGGTTGTCCAGGAGGAAAAGGAAACCATAAAGGAGGTGCCGCTGGTCCAGGAACTGAAGGAGGGGGTGAAGAAGGCAAAGGGAGCCAAGAAGAAGGGGGCGACGGTAGTCCAGGAGGAAAAGGAGACCATCAAGGAGGTACCGCTGGTCCAGGAACTGAAGGAGGAGGTGAAGAAGGCAAAGGGAGCCAAGAAGAAGGGGGCGACGGTAGTCCAGGAAGAAAAGGAGACCATCAAGGAGGTACCGCTGGTCCAGGAACTGAAGGAGGAGGTGAAGAAGGCAAAGGGAGCCAAGAAGAAGGGGGCGACGGTAGTCCAGGAGGAAAAGGAGACCATCAAGGAGGTGCCGCTGGTCCAGGAACTGAAGGAGGAGGTGAAGAAGGCAAAGGGAGCCAAGAAGAAGGGGGCGACGGTAGTCCAGGAGGAAAAGGAGACCATCAAGGAGGTGCCGCTGGTCCAGGAACTGAAGGAGGAGGTGAAGCCAAAGGCAGCCAAGAAGAAGAAGAAGGCGACAGTAGTCCAGGAGCAAAAGGAGACCACCAAGGAGGTGCCGCTGGTCCACGAACTGAAGGAGGAGGTGAGGAAGGCAAAGGGAGCCAAGAAGAAGGGGGCGACGGTAGTCCAGGAGGCAAAGCAGACCATCAAGGAGGGGCCGCTGGTCCAGGAAGTGAAGGAGGAGGCGAAGAAAGCAAAGTCAGCCAAGAAGAAGGGGGCGACGGTAGTCCATGAGGCAAAGGAGACCATCAAGGAGGTGCCGCTGGTCCAGGAACTGAAGGAGGAGGTGAAGGCAAAGGCGACCAAGAAGAAGGCGGCGACGGTAGTCCAGGGGGCCAAGGAAAACATCAAAGAGGCGCCGGTGGTCCAGGACGTGAAAGCAAAGACGGACAAGAAGAAGGCAACGGTAGTCCAGTTGCTCAAAGAGACCATTAAGGTGGCGTTGGGGGTCAAGGAAATGGAGGACGTGAAGAAGGCAAAGCCAGTCAAGAACAAGGAGGCAAAGGAGAGCGTAAAGAAGGTGCCGGTGGTCCACGAAGTGGAGGAGGAAGTGAATAAGCCAAAAGCTGCCAAGAAGAAGAAGAAGGGGACTGTAGTCCAGGAGGCAAAGGAGACCACAACGGTGGTCCAGAAAGCCGAGCAGGAGGTGAAGGCAAAAGGAGACGAGAAGAAGGCAAAGGTTGTCCAGGAGACTATGAAGGAGACGCTGGTGGTCAAAGAAGTGGAGGAGGTGAACAAGGCAAAGGCAGCCAAGAAGAAGAAGACCACAAAGGAGACCACAGAGGAGGCGACGGTGATCCAGGAAGTTAAGAAGAAGGTGAAAAAGGTGGAACCGGTCAAGGTGGTCCAGGAAACAAAGGATGAGGTGAAGGAAAACGTAGCAAAGAAGAAGAAGAAGAAGAAGGTGACAGCGGGCCAGGACGCAATGGAGACGACCAAGGAGGTGACTGTGGTCCAGGAAGTCAAGGAGGAGGTGAAGAAGACAAAGGCAGTCAAGAAGGAGGAGTCGGTGATGGCGAAGAAGGTCAAACTGATCCAGAAGGTGCAGCAGAAGGTGGTCCAGGAAGTGATGGAGCTGCCAGTGGACCAATCGGAGGCTTCATCTCCATCCGGGACGAAGAAGACCAGGAGAAGGCGACCGCAGAAGGTGAGCAGTCCTGGGATCGTTTAGACCTCACAACATTAGGTACACCTGTGCAGTCGCCCTGGGAAGAGTAGGCCGCCTCCCCCCGTCGGAGTTCATTAGATTAGAACAAAAGAAAGTTGTTTGTCATGGACGGCGCCCACCCGGAGCTGGCACCAGACCCCATACTGGCATGCGGAGCAGACGGGAGCACCACCACCACCGCGGCGCGCACAAGCGCCGCTCGCTCGTTATGTAACCTCGCACGCCAACACAACTTTGGTCTCGACTCCCTCAAGTCCAGAGTTACTTTCTGCTTAGGCCGCATGCTTTTGGGGACTTGAAAATGTCTGTTCTTGGATAATGTGCAGTATGTCCCGCAAACAACAACAACAACAACAACAACAAAAAAATTGATCTTGCCCTTCATCATCGTTTGGTGCCGTTTTTCTTCGGGTAGAGTCCAAGTCCAGGGAATTATGAACCGTTCCGAATATCTGTCACTGTTGCCGCCAAAAAACCTGATGTATAGGAAAGCCGACTAGAAATGCTGAAATTCATTGGGGGTTGCTCAAAAGCACTTGGGAAATGTGCTCCAAGTATGAAAGTGTCCGGATGCAGTCACGTCCCCGGTTACAAGAGGGTGTAGCGTTTTTTGTTTTCTGAGCAGCAGCAGCAGCAGCAGAACGCCCCCCCCCCCCCAGCGTTTCAAATCCAAACGAGCATTTCGCAGGTGCGATTGATCGGAAACAAGGAAGTGTGAGCAGACTTCTGACGTGTGCGCGCGCGTAAAAAAATCGGTTCTGTACTTTTTCAGTGCAACGCAAACGACCCTCGTCATGTCAAATGTGTATTTTCAAAAATAATTTTTTTTGCTTTGGCGCTGGCCGAAAATCGTCCGCGGGCCGTAATTTGGACACGGATAGTTTGTGTCGTCACTGGCCACTTTTGGTGTCCCAATACTATTGTTGATGAGGTATCCTGCGTTTTCCGTCGTCCAGTATCTTGCCATGTTTTGCAGTGGGTTCAGCCCGGCACAAAAAAAAAAAAAAACATAATTCATATCCCGCAGCACGCATGCGCGCCTCTCCTCCTCCTCCTCCTGCTGCTGCTGCTGCTGCTGCTGCTGCAGAGAATCTGATGAAGGCGCGTCAAAGTGTGCCATCAAGTCCCGCATGCGACGCTTGTTAACGCACTGTTTGCGTGGGCCCCCCCCCGCCGGCGTCCCCCCACCCGCTCCCGCTCCCGCTCCCGCCGCGGACATGTCTACGGTGAGTATAACGAACGAGGGCTGCGAGCAGGTTCGGTGTCGGTTCGGAGGCGCGGGGGCGGCGGTGGGAGCAGGTTTGCAAGGTGCAGTCCGGGGCCTGCCTTGCGTCACTCGCTCCAATCGGAACGCGCGATTTGCGGTTTCACGCACGCACGCACGCACGCACGACGGACGGATATGAAAAGTATATTTACCGGGAATGTCACGTGGGGGGTTGTCGACTTTTTATTAACTTCTGTAAAAGACTCGCAAGCGCGTTCCGCTCACACAGGCCACTTCACGAGGTCCACCTGTACTTAACGACCGACCGACGTTCCGGTTCGGTCGACCCGACCCTGATTCGCGTCCTTGATCCGCGCTAGCTTTAGCGATTGTGGGCTGGGCGCAATCATTCTCCTCTCCAGATAATGAAATCTTTATATCCATACTAACATGATATTATATTCATGATCGTGAGAAATAAAATCCGACTTGTGTGATCTAGGTCAGTTTTAGGTCTACTTATACCAGGTTTAGCTCATTAATAGAGCCTTCAAATCATTCTATTGCAGATCATTTTTTCTCTACATTGATACATCTATGCTTAGTTTAGCTGCAGCAATTCCAGATCATTTTAACGAATAGCTATGAAATTAAGATTTATCTGTCCTTTTTAAATATCGAGCCCTCTAGCTCATATAGATATGACATTTCTATTCAGTTTTTTTTTTTTTTTTCTGGATTATTTCTTCAATTCGACAAGTACTTTTGGGGTGTTCAATTTGCATTAAATTTGATTTTATACCCACCCAGTGATGAATTATGAGCTGCTAATAATTTTTTTTGCTCAGTTCTAAGCGAGCGCAATCTATGGGGTCTGTATCCCGGATCTTTCTGTCCTACGTTTCAAGAATTGTTTCTTCCACATTTCTTTTGTGCGCTCGCTGTCTTTCTCGTCCGTTGTCGATTGTCGACTTGTCGTGCTCCAAAAATCGTGCGACGTGTTCATTTTGCATCGACGAACACTCGATCACACACAGTCTGCCGGGATCTGAAATTTGCGACTCGAGCGATGATGTAGTTGTTGTGTGCAGAAGCAGCCACAGATGTCGCTCGGGGATTTTTCCCTACTAGTGTCCGTCTCCCATCCAGTCGGACGCGAGCGTACGCGAGGTTGTGCAGCCGGCGCCCAGTCGGGAGGCAGCGGCGCGCTCCGCTCACTGGCTGATGTGACTCAGCAGAGTCCAGACCGGAGACCAGTCCTTGACGTGCGCGCTCGCTTCTTCGGACGTACAAATACGGTAGAACGACCGAAAGCGTGTGCTTGCACAAATGTGCACACCCTCCTCTCGCTGGGACGTGGCTGTGTTTCAGAATGAGCCAATCACATACCGGCGTTTCAGAATGAACCAATCGCAAACAGATTCACGCGAGCGCACACCTGCCGCTTATCCTTAATTGAGCCGCCCCAAATAAGATTCAGTTTGCAGACTGTTCACACGTCCAAGTATCACGTCGAAATTCTTTGTTCCTGCCCGCAGTCCGTAGAGGAGGTTCAGGATCAGCCCAAAAAGAGGCCCCTGGTCCGGGCGGCGTCAGACGAGAGCGCCGCCGACGTGCACCCGCTCGGGGGCTCGCCGTCCCCGGGCGACACTCTGCCCTGGAACTTGCCCAAGCACCAGCGCATCAAACGCTCCAAATCGGCGTCGGGCGACGTGCTGGATCCGGCCGAGCGCGCCGTCATCCGGATCGCAGGTGAGAAAGACCCTTAACGGACCGCAGGTGGGCAAAGTGTAGCGCGCGGGCCGCGTGCGGCCTGGACCATTCTTGAATCTGGCCCACTGTGGCCCGCGTTTCGGTTCGATTTTTCCCTTTCCACTTGGTTAACTTTTTTTTTTTTTTCAGGGTATGTTTAACAAGCCACGGTGAAGGTTTTAAGAGCGGTTTAGGCTTTCAAATTCGGACTTTCAATTACGATAAAGCTTTCTAAGTAGCCTTTCAACCCTGTCAAAACAGTTTGACGATAGCGTTTCAAATCAATTACGAAGTAGCCGAACAACCAATAACTACAAAGAGTTTTTATAGCGAGCGTTTCCATTGGTTGCCACAAAAGGTGGAACTCTTGTGGACGACCTCCAGTGACCTTTGATTTCAAGCAGCATGCGTGCCATCTGTCCGGACCCCCTACGGCATGCGCCCTGCGCCTTTAAGAGGGGGTCTGACGTCACACTTTGTGTGCGTGTGTGGTGGGGGGGGGGGGGGGGGGGAGACGCAATCCAGGCTGAGTCTGGGTCCACCCAGCCGGGCAGATCAGGCTGGCAAGGGCGGGGTAGCTTTCTGTCCCACTTTCGTGTCGACCCAAGATGAGCGGCAGCGCAAGCGCGCGGCAGAGCGTTCGCACGCCGGACCGGGGCCGGACCCCCCGGCCCGCCGTTCTCGCCCCGGGCCAACGTCTGCCCGAGGAGCAGGATTACATGCGGGCCTACGAGAACGTCAGGGAGAAGTATAAAGGTAACGCCCCGTGCGCCAACGCGAGGGAATGCGATGGGACGCTTTTTACCAGGGCGAGATGAGGTGGGGCGAGGTGCCACCGGGCGCGTTCGGGTGTCCACCTGCAGGAAGCAGGAAGCAGGAAGTGCAATGCTTTCACAGTAAAATCACAAGAGGCAAAATATCGCAACAGGCGAGACGAGGCGAGGCCCGCGCGCGCGGTACTTTCACGGTAAGATGCAATTCGGCAACAAGATTAGATGAGTTGCTAACGTCGGAACATTTGAGCCCACGTGTCAAGCGGGCCCGGCTCCCAATTGGGGAGAGCGCAAGTGGACTGGTTTGACGGTTCAAATCCACATTTTAGGAGGCAGGAAATGTGTCAGAGTTTGACTTCATGAAGTGAAATGATGTGAAGCACGAGGTGAGCTGCAGTGTTGTTGGATGCGCGCTTGAAGAAGTAGAAAGTGACGCAAGGTGAAAACAAAACCGAGACCCAAAAGACTCACTTCGGGGATTTCTTTGACCCCCCCCCCCCCCCATGACACTATTTCACTTCCTGCTTCTTTAATGTGTATTTTGGTTTGTTTTTGTTTTTTGCCCTTTTTAATCTTTAAAGACTCTCACTAAGCAACCATTTTGTGTTTCGAAAGGCGAGCGTATGCGTTGAATCCAAACCACTATCGTTCATATAGTCAATAATACAAATGGATCAAAATACCGGATCCATTTTTCAATCAAAAATTCTCACCTTTTGTAATAAGTGATGCACTTGCAGTATGAAAATCATATTTTTTTAAAAGGCCATTTGTAAACTCCAGTAAAAATATGAAAAAACAAAACAATGATGGCGTATTCCAAATAACATTGCCTTAAATGTATATAAAATGTAAAAAATATTTATTCCAATAAAGAGCTGTTCCGCTGGCGCCGTACGTGACACAATTCAAACAAATAGAACATATTTAAAAATGTATCAGGATGCGTCTTTCAAAGCGCAGCACAAAGCGACCTCCTCGCTTGCCCGTCCGTCGAAATGCATCCCAGCATGCAATGTGCCTCGCTCGGGCAAACGCTGGAAAAGTTCTGAGATGGCAACGTGAGCGTTCAGAACTGCCCCCCCTGGGATGCTCCCCCCCCCCCCCCCAAACTCTTAATCCTGCGCTTCCCTCAGATCAGTTTCACGCGACTCAAAAATAGTCTCCGGCGGGCGGGCGGGCGGGCGCACGATCGCTTTCCTGCCGCTCCCACTCGAAGTTTGCTGTAGGACTAAAACGTAAAAGGGAAGCGAACTCCGGGCAAACTACGCAGCGTTGCCTCCTGTATGTCCTCGTGATAGCATAATGCTAACACGCGATGCAAAAAGCCACAGACGGGCTAACAAAAGTAGCCTCGGTGAAAGAACTTCTACTTGAATCCGAGCAGTAGCAACACCTGCAAAGAGAAGATGCGACAATACTCACAGGCACAGATACATATTCTTGATCCTCCGCAAAGATCCCCCACACATTTCGGCACGATTCCCTTTGAACTATCCTGATGCTCACGTTTTAACCAATATTCCTTTTAATTATTACCAATGTCGAGCTGTAACTAATTACACGTAACCCGGTTACATCATTTCATTACAAAAATGTATGTCAATTTTAATCCCGTTATATTACCAGGAGAAAATGTTATTGAATTTACAGTTGCTTTTGGAAATTACCCCAATTCAAATTTGAAAAATAGCTGCATAACCCCCCCCCCCCCTCCATAAAAAAAATATATAAATTTATTTTCCCTCCCCCCCAGAAAAGTCATTTAAAGAGTATTTATGTTGTGGCGGCCTCGGCGGGGGCGAGACGTGACCCCCCCCCTCCCCCCGCGCCGACGGAGGTCGGGCTCGTAAATTCCCGCCACATCTGTTCACGCTCATGCTTTGGACCTGAACTTTGGAGGTGAACGCCGTCTTCTCAACCTCGTGCGAGATTTCAGGCAAGCGCATTTAAAAAAAAAAAAAAAAAAAAATACATTTTTTGCTGACCGTCTGCATATTAAAAGAAACAAAAACAAAACCACGCATACTGCTGTTAGCCTGTGAGCGTTATTTAAAACGTAAGTAGGTCCAAAGGGAGCAAATATTGGGATAATAAATGATCTCTCAACGTGTTCATGATCCGAGAAGTGCAGACAGAAAAGAAAAGAAATCTAAAATGATATAATAATTATTCAATTCGGCTGAATTGGCAAAGCTACAGATGTCACTCATCTGTCCTTTGCGACAGCAACAAAGTCCTTTCAAAAGAAAAATTCAACCGCTGTTTTTGGTTTTCATCACGTCGGCGTGTGCAATACTTGGTCAAGTTGTACTGCAAATGTTTGCGTACTGCGTGTCGCCGCCTTTTCCCCGTTCCGAGCGCGCGGCCAAGCGAGAGGGGCTCGTCTGCGTGGCGCCGCCGCCGACGCGAAGTCGCGCATCCTGAAACTTTTTCATAAATTCTAAAGTCCGCCAAATGAGATCCACGTCGGGGGTCGTTTTCGAAGAACGTTTTGCGGAAACGTAAAGGACGTCACGAGAAGTCTTGGAACTCTTGCGACGGGATGCGGTCGTCGTCGTCGTCGTCGGGGACTGAAGAGTCTGAAAGGGATCTGGGAGCGGGCAGGAGAGGACCGCCGGGCATGCGATTTAGTGTCTTCCTCCTCCCAGTCCTGAGCCCGACCGAGATTTAGCAACAGCTGACGTTAATTATGCAACCCCTCCCCACATGCCCCGGTTCCTAAAAACAGAAACCCGGACCTCGACTCCTGTTTTTGGACTTTTTGGTACGGTGAAGTGCCCGCAAACAGCGAAGGCCGCAAGTGAACGTTGATTATTTACAGAATGTTTCTGGTCAGACGCTCGGGAGTTTCGCACCTGCGCTTGAGCTTATTTCGGGGGGGGGGTTAAATGATTGCTTCATTGTTTTTCACGGCGGGTGTCATAACTAATCAATCACATTTTATTGATCACAGATGACCCGAACCCTGACTTAATTACATACAAAATAGTTAAAATGAGAAAATCAAATTTCTTAGATAGTAGTTAAAATATTGTAGCAGTATTTTATCCACGTGGTATTTGTGTTTAAGAAATGACTTTATTCAGCCACTTCATTTGCTACCACTGCTCTTTCAATTTGTTGTTGGTAGTTCTTAATATTTAATAGTCAACCTTAATTTTTCTGAACGAAGGGAGAGAAATTGCACTGTGCAAATGTACGCAATGCAGCACATGAGCTTGTCCGACTGACACGAACCGTGTAAAAATGGCCCCGGGATGAGATGGCGAGTCAAATGCTGCTTCACCGACAAGCGTCTGTCGGCCACTCATCCCTACAACAATGGCGCTAACGCCGGGCGGGCTCAGGCACGCCACGGCGAGCCCGACTCCCGCGCGGAATGCCAGCCGGCGGACCGAGCGGTTCTGGCCCCGGCTGGCGTTTCGGCGTCCGGCTGCGCTTCAAAGAAAAGCGACTGCGCTGCTTTGTCAGCGCTTCCGCTCTGACCGCTCTCATTTCGCTCAAGTCATCCACGTTTAATGGTCCGAAATGTGCGAGCGACGCCTGCCAGTGGACGAGTTGTCCGTGTTGCTGTTGAATTTAGCAGATCCGTGTTAGAAAAGTTGTTGGGGGGGGGGGGGGGGAGGAAAAACTGCAGGTGACTCATCTTTGTTTTGTCTGTTCTGTCGGAATTTATCGCTCCATCAAAATTCCACGCGGTTGAGGGACCTGTCAGATATTTTATGCGATTTAAAAATGGAAAGCAGCTGTGAAGCCGTCGAGCCCAACTCGCCTTGTTTTGCGGCTCACCGCGGGACTCAATCTGATCAAATTGTTACAATCGACCGGCAAACTGAACCCGGCGTGATCGTTGAGTTTTCCAAGTTGTGTGATTTATTAAAAAAAAAAAATACCGGTTGCAGTTTGCCTTGCGTTCTCCAGACCAGCGGGGGGCAGCACTACCAGGAAGTTTCCACAACTTTTTAGCCAACTCTTGCTAAGTGGCTCACTATCACCTCCTCAGGACTGAAGTGGTATTACATGGCGAGAAAGCCGACGACCTCGCTATGAATTGGGATGTTTCCTGAATATAACGGTGAATAGTATCTTGAAGCGGCCCCTCCAAATTCAACTAAATAACTCCATAACGTGCATATTAAATAGACTGCCGAATAGATAAACCAAAATCCACATTACATCCATACGTAACGAAATATGGAACTTGCTGATTCCGAGTTGACTTGTGACGTGGAATGCCGAAAAGCTAAGCAAGAGCTCCAGTGCGGTCGGATGCACAGCTGAGCGCCTTTCCGCTGCATTTCCGGCAGAAAATGCTGAGTCACTTGGCTGGGGGGGGGGCGGGGGGGGGGGTGTGAAAATCCCATCCTGTCGCATTTTGGTCCCATTCAGCAGGTTGCCCTCTGTTGTCCTGGCACCTCCCTGCGAAGGAGGAGGAAGAGGACGATGTGCCGTCAGGGTGGGGCGGGAGGAGGGAGGAGGCGCTTGGTCTCTCCCCCCCCCTCCCCCCCCCCAATGAAAGGGATTGCGTGCGAGGCAGGAGGGGACAAAAACACTAAGCTGCCAACTCGGTGGGCAAGCGAGAGAGATGGAGAGAGAGTGGGAATATAGGTTGCCGGTCCCGTCCCACTTTGAGAGCGTTCCGTCCTCGGGTCGGCCGTCCGGGACTCGCTCGGCCATGGATCCGGCCAGGTCCATCCAGCACGAGATCAGCTCTCTCAAAGGTACAGCTCCCGCAATGCATCGGGGGGGGGGGGGCCGCCGCGCAGCAATCCGAACTTGAGGAATGAGGACCGTTCCGTGGCTTTTGTCGCCTTTTGCGTCCCGCTCGGTGGGGGGGGACGCGTGCGGCGATGCGGAAAGGCGTGGCGGCATCGCCGTGGCAACGAGGTTGCGCAGAGGCGTCGCTGTGCGCTTGACCGCGACTTGTTTCAAACTGCGTTGTTCAAGTTGCCCTGAAGGGGGGGGGGGGTGAGCCCGTCCAATCAGGAGCCGGCTCTCACCCGCCCGTATCTTTGAATGGATTAACTATTAGACAACGCGCGAGCTGGGAAATTCTCATTTTTTGGGGGGGTCCTGCAGTTGCACTCCGGCCCTGTCGGTGGCGGAAACGAGCCTTCTAAAGTCCTTGTCTGTCCCCCCCGACTGCAGCGCCATCCGCCGGTCCGGCGCCTCACTGCGTCGTCCGTACCCGATGCCAGTAGACTGTAACTTTGCCAAAAGTGGAAATAAATACCGATTTTCACTTTTAACCACAACTGTGTAAACATACGAAATCACTTAAGTAACCTTAAAGCATATCCTTATGTTCAATAACTTTCCAATTATTAACCTGTTTGATCGTGAAATTGCACTTTTAGCAGTACACTAGTATTTGCTGCTTTGGATAAGGATACGAGAGAGTCCGGCCCGCCGGGTTTCGGGGTCCCGCTTGGAATCCCTGGACCAAAATCCCGCCGGCTTCACGAAAAGAACCGCTCGAGTTGCTTTGCGAGCAGCAGCAGCAGCCGCCGAACTTGAGTCCGAATCCCGAGAGACCTCGGCGCCCGATGTCCCCGACCGGCTTTGGCTCGGTTCTTGACCCAAATATTCTCGGCTTACTTCTGGTTCAGCCTGTGTTGATCTCCGAAAGGCCAAAAGGTTTTAAGACTTTGTCAAGAAGGGCCACCTCCCCGCCTTCGGCTCGCCGTTTTGACGACTTGAACGTGCTCAACACGTTTTGCGGGTGAAAATGTGGGAAAGGCAACTTTGCAACATGAAATGTAGTTTTAAAAGGAAAAAAGCTTTATCTCGAGTAGACCCACGAAAGTCTCGGGAAAGGCTGATAAGAAAAGAGACAAAACTCTGGAGTCGGTTGTGCAAGGTCAGACCTGGACAGGCGTCACGCGCAGGCCGGGAAGTATTTTGTTGTCGTCGTTGCTCGTAGTTTGGATTGTACACGCGGTGGAAGGTCGTGGGTGAGGAGGAAAAAATTAATAGTGGACTTTTTGATTCAAGAGAAGCAAGTCTGGCATATCAAGCGTCAAAGATGGCTGACAGCAATTGCTGGATAGTTGCAGGATTTCAACAAAACCAAAGAAAAAGTTGTTCCACTCGATCCTCGTCGGTAGTTGAATGGCGCCAGACCGTAACGAGGCGACATACACGTTTTGATTTGGGGAAACGCAGCAAAAGTCCTGGTGTGACCCCCGTGGGGAAACCGCAAGCTTGCATTGGAACCTACAAAGTCGCAGGGAGTCGCTACATTTTTAGCCGCCAGACGATGGCCAGTCGCAATTTGTTGCGGAATCGCTTTGCCCCCCTCCGGGGCGCCTTCAAGGGACCTCGCCGTGTCGTCTGCGTGTAATTGCTGCACGTCCTCGTCCCGCGTTTCAGGCCGCCGCGCTTGTCACCTTTCCGCTGCGCGCTAATCAAAGGCCGACATTCGCGCTTCTGTTGCAGAAATGCAGAATGCAAAAAACAAAAAAACAAAAACAACTAGTATTATTATTTTTTTTATTTTTTTTTGTAACGAGTACTGCGTGGTACTCACATCTTGAACTAGTATATGTTGTCTTTAAAGGCAACATTTGAAGGGGTTTTATCATTTTTCAGATTTGCTCATGTGTTCATCATTCAAAATAATGTAATGGCTCTTTAGATATATTTTGGTGCAGCGGCACTTTTAGAATGTTTCAGCAACGTTTGTCTAAAATGACAAAGTGTGTTGTTAAGGCAGTTTCCTTGCGCTTTCCCTCGACTGGCCATCGGGTGGCGCTGTTGATCGCTCATCGCGCTCCATTGCAAAGATGCTTCTTCCGCTGTAAAATTTTCCATTTTTCTCCTGTGGTGAAGGTTTAGCGCTACATCCTGGTAGCTGCTGCCTTGGCGCACGTTATCCTCGAGGGGGTGCTAACGTGCAGACGGAGGCGAGAGCCCCGTCGATCTCGTATGCGAGGTGGCCCAGGAATCTTGAGTACTTTCGAGGCATCGTCACGGTAAACCGGGGGGAATTCACACGGGTGGCCTCCTGGCGTGAACAGAAGCTAGCGGACGTCGGACAGCGACGCAATCAAAAAGCGCGAGCCGCAGGCAACTTCCTCTCCCTCCCGGTTGTGACGCGCCCGCTCGCGAGGAGTCTCTTTTGTTGTTGTTGTTTTGTCGTTTAAACGTTGCCATTAGCAGCAACGTTAGCTCCTCTGCTTCAGCGCTGTTGACTCATCGTTTGGTGGAGGGCTCGCGTCGCCACGGTTACCCATGTTTCGGTCGATCCGCGGCAGCCAGCGGTTTACCACCCGCCGAACTTCTCTTTCTGAAATTCCCGCCAGCATCTACTGGCGCCTCTCATCCATTTTTGCACCGCTTTTGCACAGATTTCATCGCTTTCGTTTGCTGCGCGTCGTTTTTGTAAATACTCACGAGACGAAAAGCCGAGCGCGTGGAGTCCCGCAGGGCTCACTTTTTGAGCCGTAATTGAAACTTGAAACCTAACGACTGTTGCAGTATGAGTATTTTGTGACAGATATGCAGATTAACATTTGATACCACTCCCGTTACTGAGTTCATCATGCTCGTATTTGTTCCAAGTTGTGTGAGTTGTCTTTGTAAGCTGCTGCTTTTTTGCAATATTTCAAGAATCTTTGATACTCATAATTGTTCAGATGATTATACGCCACCTCGTACTTCTCTTTATTCAAAAGAGAGACTAAACCAAATCACGCGGAGTGCCTCAGGGGTCGCTTCTCCGTCTGCTGTACTTTCCTGTTTACCAGCTGCGCCAGCCCGCAGTCACGTTCGTTTGTCTCCCGGCACGGACCAATCACAAGTCGCCGCGCGTCTTCCTGGTTTGTCGGGCGAACGGCGACCCTCGCCGGAACGCTTGCGACGTGTGCCCACCCGGTCCAAGCGTTCTCGTGCCGGCCCTTCCCAAACGCTAAACCGCGGCGGTGCGTTTTTCCAGCCTGGAAGACGACCACGTAAATCACTTGCCGTAAAACTGCACCTGGATTGCGATTTTGTCCGAATGCAGCCGCCGTTGAATATTTGCTAAGCGCAGCCGCGTGAACGCTCGCTGCTGAAATGTACTCTCACCTATAATTTTGGATGTATGACGTACGATTCCGGTGATGAAGAGCACGTGGAGTTCTGGTACCGCCGGCCAAAAACTCGAATCAGCCCAGACTTTCGTGTTCTAAAGAATCGCCGTGATATCCTCGCCATCGCCCACATTTGGGATTTCCCATTTCCATTTGCTTGTTGCTTTGGTCCCTGATCATGTGGACTTTTTGGAAAATGAATCCCCGACGCAACACGCAATTTGGTGAACTTTTCTGTTATGAAATGACCCACGAAAAAATGGTCTCAGACAGTCCAAGTTAGCATTTTGGACTTTGGAAGTCCTGTCAGGTGCAGACCCACCAAAAAACCTCTCAAGAAAAAAAAAAACAACAAGTCTGCCATTTTGCTTTGAAGGAGACGATGGTTATGAATTTGGCTGTCTAGCCATAAAAAAAAAAAAAAAAAAAAAAACATCTAAATCACGCTTTTTGATCATTTCGCCCTCAAAGGCAATTTCACTGAGCAACCTGGAATTTGGTAGGCGTGCCCACCGTGAGTCGAAAACCTCCTCGGAACCCGTGTCCCGCAAGACTCAGGAAACCCGTCAATTTAGTTCCAAGCGGACATTTTTTGGGGGGCTCCGCTAAAAATGCAGCCACCCCCCCACCCCCCTGAGGCCAGTTTTAATTTAAGAGCTCGAATTTCGGGATGCGCAAGCCACAATCAACTCGAATGAAGCCACAAAACCATTTTGACTTTGAAAACAGTTTGCAGCGATGTGTGGCATGGAAAATTGGAGGATGGCACCATTCTAGCAGTGCTTAAAAGCAAACTACGCTCCGATCCACACGTGAGCGCAGTATTTGGGGCCTCGCGACCTCCTCGGAGCATCCGCCCGCCCGTCGCGGATCTCGACTTCCTGAACCACAAGCTCACTTGTTTCTCTGTGAAGAGGGTGACGCTATTGCCCCCCCCCCCCCCGGATGAACGTCAAAACGTTTGCTCAGCCGAGATGGCGGAGCGCGCATGAGAAGAAGACGCGAGTCCAAATGCTTTGGGCTGAATATCACGAGAGATATGGCTTCCAGATGTTCAAGACCGCTACCGCCTCCCAGTCTGCGACTTGTTTGCGTCGGAACTCCCGCTCGGTGCTCCCTTTCGGATTTTTACATCTGGTTACGGGTTGATGGCCTCATTTGTGTCCGTCGTCCAGACTCGCACGCGCCAGCTGATAATGCGATTTGTCGCCCGTATGAGTGATGATCTTTTTCATTTTTTAGAAGCTGCCGCGATCGTGTTTGCATGATTAAAATTCATATCCGCGGGTAGAAAGAGTTTGCCAGATAAGACGCTCGCCGGGAAGAACAATTGATTTGTGTGTTTTTCTTACAGTTCATACTTTAAAATTTTCCATTCGTACTTATTACATATAGTGTGAAAAAATATTTGTGGCTATTAACCCTCCTTTCGTAAACTTGTAATAATAGCAAGGCCACAAATATTAACACAAATCTATGTACGGTTTTGACTTAATAATAAGCAAAAAGAAGAACAACGCTAGCATTTTTTTTTTTTTACCTTTTTTAATCTGCTGCTTGGATGAATATGAAATATATTCCCCCCCCCCTTCATCTTACTGTTACTGTCACATCAATTTAATAATAGATGTTCCCAATATTTGTTTTCTCAAATGACTTTTGAGAATATCATAATACACATAATTTCATCCGACTTTGGGGGGGCTTTTCGCTGGTGCCCTCTGCTGCATGGAAACGTCTTTGCAGGCAGGTCGCTTTTATTTGCTTTTTTTTTTTTTAAATATAAATTGTGATGGGGTGGGGCGGGGTGAGGTCGGGGTGGGGGGGGGTGGGGGGCTCCATTGTGGGCACACACGGACAAGCCAGGCCGGACATGCCGAATGTTGCGGCGGCGCAGGCGGGCTCACGTTTTCCAGCCGGGGAGGGCGAAGAAGCTGGCGCAACATGTGGCAGCCAGCGAGCGCACCCCCCCCCCACCCCCTCCTTGCATCTCTTTTTTTTTTTTTTTTTTTTTGGTCTTGTGCGACGCATCCGGACGTGACAGAGCTGCCTTGAGATGGAAGCCGCGCGTAGCCGAGACTTCATGGAGGTTTTGATTCAGAGCGGTCAAGGTAAGCGAGGCTGCGTCCGCGGGTCTGCTGTAACATAGATCTTTCTTTTCTTTTCTTTCTTTTTTTTTTTTTGCAAATTGGAAAAATAAGACTTGGAATGATTAGAATTTGGGGGAGGGCATGTAATACCCCCTTTGGCCACATGTGGTGATCGTGAGTCACTTTTGACGAGGTTTTGGCGTCTTTGGTTAGCCTCCCTCGCTAAACTAGGCTAACTTGTCCTAGCTTATCTAGTTAACTTATCGGTTAGCGCAAAGTGTTTATTTGTATTTTTAGGAGGCGTTAATGTGGCTCATTTTAGTTTATTTGAAGTTTTTTATTGATTTAGTTCAGTCCTGAGGTTGGGTTACGGTTTTGATTTAGTTTCGTATAGCCGAGCTTTATTTTTTTATTTGTATTTCTAAGTTTTGGTTGATTTTAGACGTCTTTAGTCCTTCACAGCCTATTTTAGTTATCGTCATGATTGTTTTTAATTCGCTAGTGTATATTAACTTATATTTTAACTTTATTTTGACTTTGTTTTTATTTTTATCTGAGCCATTTTTTCAGCTTTTTCTCTGTCCCAACTCTGTTTACGTGAGGTCCGCTTGGCGTCCCTTCGCATAACGGTGTAGTTTCTTATTATAGATTTTAGTTGTGCATTTATCTCATCTTAGTTTTGTTCACTTGTTTTCGGTCCTACCTGCACTAGACTCCCTCTAGAGGCATGTGAAAGAATCACGGAATTAAATGGACAAGATGCATACAAAATGTGACAGTAAAATAATACTTTAAATAAATTTATGACTACATTCTATCTTTTAGAATTATTTATTTATTCCAGTTTTTATTCACGGTTTATGTACAGTTTTTTTTTTTTTATTTTACGATATTGATATCTACCTTTTCGATGACGACTTAGACGGACCGACAACTGTCTTTCACAGTGGTACCCGGGATACCAAGTATTTTTATTTTTTTTTTTTACTTGCTGGGTAAAGAAAGTTTTTGATTACCGGCGGCCGTGCGGCCCGCAAAATTGTCTGTTTTGAAGTCGTCATGGCGACGAAGGTTTCGAAGTTGCCACTTTGAGGCTGCGTTGTTGTTATTTCGTATGCAGCTTGAACGGACGAAGCTTTTCAACTAAGTGTTGAGCTCTTAGCAGAAAACTCACGTGGCCGAGGAGCAGCGTTTCTTTCTTTCTTTCTTTCTTTTCGTAACGACCTCCACAGAGGCCTCTTTGTTCCTCCACTTTTCCGCCCTTTGTCCATTTTTCATTTTTTTTATTTTTTTTCTGCTCCGCATGGAAGCCGTCCAGGGCAAAGCAGCAGGCTTGAGATTCTCTTTCCACTCGGCTCGCGCTGCGCACCGCACGGTCGTCTGCTTTTTTTTTTTTTTTTGCTTCCGCGACTGACGGGCCTCCACTCTTTTTTTTTTTTTTTTTTCATCCCGTTATTTTCCCCTTGCACGCCCCCCCCCGCCCCCCCTTCCCCACCACTAACTTTCCCTCCCCGCCTCCGCCTCCCGTCGGGTTCCGATGAGAAGACACAATGCGGCGAGGTCAGAACTTGTGAGGATTTTTGCGCAAATGTGCTGAGCTGCTTGCGAGACGGCAGGATGGACCTGTGCTGCTGCGTCTGTCCCGGATCTCCACGTGGTACGTTTTCGTTTTTTTCGTTTTGGTGTCACCGCGTCGACTTGACCGCACTTTGTTTTTTTTTTTTCCGAGTCTGCCACTTCCTGTAGAATCGTCTGTCAAAGGATGTCGTCTCGTCTCTCGTGTTGACTTTCGCTCGCTCGCCGGGCGCCAAACGGAGCGTTTCTCGGGCGATGCTGAGCGTCCGCACGTCGCACGTCGCACGAGCAGCAGAGGTCGCCGGCCCCTCCCTTTTGGAGCGGCCGGCGAGGGTGGGGGGCAGGATTCCGTACATCTGTTGCGCTCAAATTGTGGGGCAGCGATATTTTCGTTGTCGTCGTCAAATGTTTGCCGTTTTAGTTTGTTGCGGCTCATCCTCAAAAGGGAAGCCCTGACAATGTGAACCAAGCAGACACTTGATTGGGGAGTCAAAGCAAATATTTGCCCTAGAAAATGAAAATAATGCTCACATTGGTTTCAAGTGATTTCATTTCAATCCATAATTTTTTTACTTTGCTTGTATTTTTGTTTGACAGGTTTTGTTTTTTTTTTTTTTTTGTAACAGAAGGATGCTGCCCCAGAAAGATGACAATTTTTTATTATTTTTTTATGGAATCCATACACGCACCTTTTTTTCCCCAAATCTAAATCAGAAAATTTGTGAATTTTCCTCCTAAAGTTGAACACTCAGTTTTTGTGTTTTTAAAACAAAACTTTTTCTTTTTTTTTTTAACCTGGAAAAACTCCCTTCCGATAGTTCAAAATAAATGTGATCCATTTTTTGGAATTAAAATGACCCCACAAAAAAAAAAAAAAATTCTACCCCCCCACAAAAAAAAGTATTTTTAAAAAGTATTGTATCTTTGAGTCTTTTTGAAAATACAAAAAAGCCTAAGAATAGGGGTCTAATATCAAAATTGTCGTAAGGTTTCTTTTTTTGTAATCCGCAACAACAAAAATAGATTTATAAAATTTATAGATGAAATTTCAAGATTTTGCAACGTTCTCTTTTTTGTAAGTTTGAGAATGAAATCTCAAAGAACAATTTGTTTAAAAACATTTTTCATTCTTCAAAAAACGCAAAACTTCATGTCGTGACGGCTGCTCCAGATGTCGTCGTCGTCATCTTCCTCTTCCTCTTCCTCTTCCTTCCGCCATGTTTTTCATGTCTTTCCTGGATCAATACAAGCGGTGCCAACGCCCCTTTTTTTTTTTTTTTTTTTTAGCCTGCACTGAATTGCTTATGACAGTGCAGACAAAAAGATTCCTTCATGCTGACCTTCCGGCAAATCGGCGCTCGGAATCTGTGAAATTTGCCCCCCCCCCCCCCCCCGGCATTCCCGATTGGTTCAGATGTGACGTTCACTCTGGAAAAATTGCGACGGAAGCACTCCGGCTCCTGTTGTTATCGTTTAACGAGCTGCAAAGAATGACGGGCGCGTTTGCCGTCAAACACGTGGTTGCAATTAGGCGCGAAGGGGAGCGGCGTGGTCAGCCCCCCCCCCCCAGAGGTGAGGGGGAAAAAAATAATGGCGGTAAACATTCGGGCAAGGGAGGAAAGCTGCGGAAAAATCCAGCAATGCAAGCGTGACTGCGGCAGCGCGAGGGAGTTTGGGAACTTTGAGCCGGGTCGTCTTATCGGGGGCCGACTCGCGCTTGTGTATTATTAACAGACTGCAGCGCGGGTGGGGGCGTCCGAGCGAGGCTCGTCTCGTCAGCCGCCGACGGGGGGGGGGGGGGCTGCTTATTTTGGCAACGTGGACTTTGGGGAGTGAGCCCACTTTGGGATGTGGTCTTGGGACTGACTGACGTTGTGTGTTTGTACATAACAGTTGGGGAGTTTTGTTTACTCTAAGAAGCTTGGATGGGGGGAGGGGGGCGTTTGATGGTGGGATCTGCAGCTGCAGGCATCAGAATGTTGGGAAAAAGTACCCCCCCCCCCTTGACTCATCTCCCCCGGCGGGGCTCCTTGTTTGCTAACGTTTGGAAGTTTTTGCCATGCCACTCGGGCTCAACGTGGAGGGGCCACGTTTCAGACATGCTCCTCCCACCTCGGTCGTGTTCAGCGGCGGTGCGGCCCCCCACCCCCCATTGACTATCGAGCTACAGCCAAGAGTTGAAAGATTTGAACTTGGACTAGCTTTTTTTTTTTGAGGGGGGGGGGGGGAAGAGTTGTGTAGCATTCGTGTTACATTTGCATGTAATCAAGTTGCGTGACTAGTTGAATGCGGCGTCGGTGAAAAGCACGCTTGGATATCTTTCGCGTTTAGGCCAACGCGGAGTCCGGGAGGAAGCGAGTAGATGCTGCCGCTTGTCTCCGCGTACAGTATTTGCTGGCCGGGGGGGGGGCGCGAGAGGGGGGGGGGTGAGAGAGCGAAGGAGGAAGAGAGAGAGAGAGAGAGAGAAGAGAGCGAGACAGGCGTTCTCCTGCTGCCGCTTCTCTCTTTGTAAAAACTGACGGAAGGAGTTGGCTGCAGCTGGCAAACGTCCCGGATGGAGCCACACCCCTAAATCCGCCTCCCCCGGCCTCCCTCCCTTCCTCCCTCCCTCACCTGTCAGCCACCCCCCCACCCCCCCCACACCCCCCACCCCCACGTGCGGTCAAAGCAAAACGCCGCGCGCCCTGTCGCCGCGCTCAGGACAAAGACGGGCCCGATGTCGGCGACCCCCCCGGGAAACGCGTTCCCCACGCTGGTGGCGGGGGGCCACCTGCTCACTTTGGTGCTGGTCTGGCGCTGGAGCTTGCGCAGGAAGCGAGGTAAGCGCCGGCCCGCTTCAAGGGTAACCTTAAGGTCCAAGGACGGAAAGTTTCCCCCCGCCCCGAACGCTCCCCCGGCCCGGCCCGGCCCGGCCCGGCTCGGCTCGGCTCGGTCTTCGCCGCCGTCCTCGCTGCTCTCTTATCCCGTCTGCCGTCACCGCCCCCCCCACCCCCCGCTCCGCCCTCGGCTCAGTTTCCTGTGGAAAGACGAACGGGGTTAACCCTGTAAATGCCGCCGGGAAGGCGGGCCCCGCTTTTGGTTTTGGTTTTGGACGTGTCTGTTTTCCTTCTTCGGCGCCCGGGGAAGGGTTAGAAACGGCTTTGGGTGCGTCGCCACGAAGCCGTTTTGGAACGCGTTGCGTTGCCGCTCGTATCTTGAATTGTTTGTTGGAGTTGAAGCTTCGTTAAAAAAAAAAAAAGAAAAAGAATCAAACACAAATGAGTTCAACCAAAACACGTTTTGTCTCATGAAAGTTCGCAAAATGCCTTCGACGCGCCAAAGGAAAACAGCGTCGATGTTACGACGATTATGAGCCTCATTATTAGAGTCGTGAAAGATGTAAAACAAAAAAAAACCTTCGCATTAAAAACAAATTTGATTTCCTTTTTTTTTTTTTAAATTTCAAATACATATTGGTACTGGTACGCTGGCGCCCTCAACAGGTACGCAAAAGAATCTATCGTTCATTTTCCGTATCGGTTACTGAAATAAAATTTGACAATAAAATACAGTGGAACAAATCTTGTAGCTATGCATACATTTTTAAAAAAAGTTTTTAATCCTGCAAAGTACAATTTTCCAAAAAATAGTTAATTTGTAAGATTATAGGAAAGTACGTGAAATATTTGCACTGTGGTTTGTTGTTTTGGTTGCGACACACGACTGTGGCGTTTTCAGCGCTAACGTGAGCGCGACGACCCGCTGAGCTGGTTTGAAAGCGACATTGCGCCTGCGGAATTGAACGGAGAAGCGGGCCACACCCGAGTCAGACGAGGCGGCGTCGCGACGCGCCTGAGGGCATTTTTGCATTTGCGTGCAAGGACAAACCCGTCGTGAACGCCGCTCGGTCGCCGTCCTCCCGCTGCGCCATTGTTTGCCCGACAACCGGGCCGGACGCTGCCCGCCTGCCTTGGCGGTTGCAGCTGCTGTCGTAAAAAGCTCTCACAAAGGAAGAGGTCAGGACGCACCTTCGCTTAGCGCGAGAAGCTTTTTCAGCGTAGAAACGGTCAGAAATTGTTTGCGAGGGAGATATCATACCTCTCTCATAAATGGAAAAGCGTTATTTGTAACTCAGAACCCATTCTACCGATTATCTCATCCGTTCATTGTAGTTGTATAAAACACGTTTTCTGTTATTGAAAAACAAACTACGCGCATGAAGTGCGGATATCGTTGTCGTCCACTTGTGGTCGCCGTTCCTCACCAGTAAGTCTTTGGGCGTATGTAGCGTTACAAGGCGGGGGCGTGGCCTGGTGAGCGACGCTGGCGTCAGAAAATGAGAGCGTGAAGTTGGCCGTCATCAGTTCGGCTAATCTAGCGGTTCGCCGTTAGCGAGTGGGTTGACTTTTTATGACGTAGTTTGATAGACTTTGTCCAGTGAAGCCATTAAAATCGCACTGGCGGTTTTGTGGGCGTTGGTTCGCTACATTGAGTTAGATAACGGTACCTCGTATCAGCCTCGCACCGTAGACGTGCTGTTGTGCAGAGGTTCGAGGATGATTTAAAAAAAAAAAAAAAAAAAAAAAAGGTCATTGGTTAGGTCAGTAGAGCTGTTCTAAAGCAAATCAACGCGTCGCCAGCACATTAGCGACGGCGATGTATCATATTGCCGTCTGCTTCCTGGAAGCCGCCGCGGGCTCAAATCCAAGACGGCCTTCGACTGCAAATATTAAACCTCATACTCGGCCCGCCTCAAACGAGGTTTCGCATTACGTCGGAATTGGATCTTTTGAAGCCTGGCCCGCACAGCAACATGACACCCCCGGTCCGGTGGTGGTTATTCATAAGAATATGATGCTTCGTATGCGCCCAGTGGGGTGAAATCAATCTGCGTAATCAAAGGCGGAGCCCGAGGTGCCTTTGACCCAGTGCGAAGGCGAACGACGGCGTTTAAAAAAAGCTCGGCGAGTTTCAGCGTCAGGCGGAGAACTTGACACCGCCGCTCGTCGGCCGTCGGATCCCGGAGACCGAGACCGAGACCGAGACGGCGGGAGGAAAGTTCCTCCTGCAAACCTTTTCGGGCCGCGACGTCGTCCGTCAAGCCGTTCCGTGGGGGGTCGCAGCCGACGCTGCGGCGAGTCGCTCTCTCTGCCGGCAGCTTTCGATCCTAACGCACGGCAGCGGCTCACCTCATTGGCGGCTTTGGGTTCGCGCCATCCATAATGAAGCCGCTTTCAACTTTTTGAAACTTTCACTCCCCCCCCCCCCCCCAAAGTTGGCTTCACTTCGAAACGTGAAGCTCGCGCGGCATGTTTATCATGAGTTAAAACAAAAAACACGGGAAGTCTGCCAAGTGGCCATTTTCAGGGCAATCGGCAAAAGTGGAAGAAATATCAGTCAAGGTCCTGTGACCGAGGAATCCTGTTCCTGCCCGACCCCCACGAGAACCGCCGTAGACAGAAGTTTCCTTTCAAGAGTCGTCCCACGTTCGTACGTCAGAGGTTTTTCTCCTCCACGCGCCGTGAAGGACGCGAACGGCTGAGCTCCGCTGCGCGGTTACGACGCAGCTGTCGCCAATATGGCCGCGTGTGCTCAACTGGAGGCTTGCGGCCCTCGACTGGCCCGGGAGGCTCAAAAAATGTATCTGTTTTTCTCAGTTGTTTAGCTAATTGCGTAGTTGGCTCTCAATTTTTTTTCAAATGTATCTTTTTAACTGAAAACAACAAAATTAATAGACTAATTATTAGTATCAAATCCCATTCATTGCAGGAGTATGAATTTTGACATGGATTGAAATGAACTGCACTTTTAAAAATGTCAGAATCTTGACTGCAATAACTACATATTTAGCAAAATACCCTTTACTCGTGTGACTCATCTATATTTGCTCCGAGAATTTTTTTTTTTTTTTTTTAAAGAAAGTAAATTGAATTTGACTTCTTCCAACTGATTTACGATTATGAGAAAATGTTTGCCTTGCGTGTTTAATTGGGGCTCTGGGGTTGGTTATGCAAGTGGTGGGCGGTGCACATGTCACATACTGCCAAAAAAAAAAAAAAAAAAAAACCCCACGCAAAAAAATAAAAAAGGAAGAGGGTGGGGGGGGGGGGTTGCACGTGACTGCGCGTAAATGGAATCTTTTTACGCAGCAACAGGAGTGGGTTGGACTTGGGTGCAATCCGAGACGACTTTTTCTCCTCCGCCTCGCGTAGGGGCAAAAGTTTTTTTTTTTTTTCCCGCAGCGATCGGCAACATGGAGGCCCGCGCGGAGGACCGCGGCCTCTTCGCGTACCGCAGGACGAATTTCATCCACGAGATGAGCCGCGGGGAAGTGAGCGCGCACCTCTACGGCCGCATGTGCTGCGCAGGTACGTGCGCGCGCTCGTGGGTGGGGGGCGGGGGGGGGGGGGGGTCGAGGCGGAGCGGGATCGGCCCGCGCATGCGCACTCCGGCTCGTCGTCTTTTGGTTTCCACGTGCGTTTCGGGGAACCGGAGCCGATCCGGATCGATTCGTCTCGTCTTGATTCACGCGTGGCCGGCAAATCCTCACAAGCAAGCAGTGCAAACAAATGTCATGGATGCGTTTATTCAACGATTATTAATGATCCTATTTTGATTGTGCCAAACAAATATGTGCGTTCATCTGAGACCCCGAAAGAAACTTACTTATATGAAGGAGGGTCTTTTTTGAAATTAGTATTATTAATGTAGCGTTACAATTTTTTTCTTTTCGTCACGAAACTCGAGCAGCTTCTTCGTGGTTTATGTTGTGGCCGTGTTGCCACGGAAACCGCCCCAGCGCCCCTCCCCGCCCGTGTTTCCATCGATGTAATTACAAGCTTTCGCCGCTAGAGGGCGAGCAAAAAAAAAAAAAAAGTGAGTCGCGTACTGCCGGAGTTCCTTCGGGCCCACCGAAACGTGGTCTTCTGAGTCATGTTTACAAGGGAGTACATTCCACCGCCGCTGCTCATGCGGCAACCGGGCCCCGACCCATAATGCCGCGGGGCCAGACGGTACCTGGCGCGGCTTCACATTCTTGTCCTTGTGATGGACGGCGCATGCTTTCACTTGCACACTTTTGAATTTGCATTTTTTTTTTTTTTGTAGCGTTATCAGGGAGTCGCCCCCCCCCCCGACATGCGAGGGGGGGGGGTGCGCACCCTCCGCCGGAATGCCGAACCGCGACGGTCGTCCAAATCAAAACATCCACAATGACTCATTTGATCTTCGACAACAAAGTCTGGAACGGACTCAGTGAGTCAAATAAAATTTTTCTGGACTTTGATGTGAGGAGCTTTTTTTTTTTTTAATTTTATTTTTTTTTCTGGGGGGGGGGGACGGGCGGTTATTGTTGGATGTGTAGTTTTCCTCTTTGGGGAGGTTTTTGCTGCGTGGTTGGGCAGAGTCGGTGTTCTTTTGGGGTTTTGTTTCGACGTGGGTCTTTGGGGTCCTTTTGGCGTTGGGCTGCGGACGTTTTTCTGGAAAATTCTTTTCATCGCCTTTGAGATGTTTGACGTTGGTGTCCAAAGTGGATCTTTTATGTGGGTCCTTAAGAGTCTTCAGTGTTGGACTTGCCGATGCTCATGAAGTAGTAGTTTTCTTCTTTTAGAGGTTGGAAAAAGGGGGGTCTTTTTTTGTGTGTGTGTGTGTGTGTGCGTGCTGGGTCGGTCGGGGGTCCATCGAAGGAGGAGGTGTGCCCCCCCCCCCCAGCTTCATCCTCCTCTCGTCCCGACGGGCCTCCTTCCCGCAGAAGCATCCTGGGAATCTTTTTTTTTTTTTTCCTCGTTCCGACAGCGAAAGCTGCTGCAGGAATTTACGAGACGTGAATCAATCAATGCGTTGTTGTTTTTTTTTTTTTTGGTGAAATGTTCCCAGTCGACGTCGAAGCGTTAGTAAGACTCCAAGTTGGAAGTTGTGTCCGATTGTTTTGAGGACCTCGTACAACAGAAGCTTTCATAAAATACTGGCGGTGATCCGAGAGGGACGGGGAAAACCTTTCAGAGGTTCCGACGTGCAGACGCTGCGACTTGGAAGGCTTTGAATCCCCCCCCCCCCCCTGAGTTGGTTTTTTTTTATTTTTTTATTATTTTTAGATAAAAGTGTGACCATCATTCGCTCTCGGTCGAGGCAGACGTCCGCCCCGCACGGAGTTCTGGTTCTGTTCACAGTTTCCACTCATTATCTTGAATGACTTTGCCATGTGATCTCCTCCTTCGTGCAACATTTTCCGTCTGATTTTGCACCATTTTTTTAATCCGCTATTTAGTGAAATGAAAGGAACTGGCAGAGGGAAATGAAAATCCGGCCCACGCAACTTTTCATCCGCTGATCTTCACGATGGTTTTTTTTTTCTCTTTGGTCTTTGGTTTCCCAGAATGCCTCGCCACTCAGCAATGTTGGCGGTCACAATCCGTGGCTCAATATTGACGTTTCGCTTGCCTTTGTAGCGGAAATGCACTTGTGACGGGTATCGCTGTCACTCAGGAAGAAATGTTTTGTTTTTTTTTTTTTGGGGGGGGGGGGCTTAAACGTCAAACCGCGGTAGACGTCACAATAGTTGCGCTGCCGTGACTTCCGTCGTCACCGACTCGGCGTTGACGGCGGCATCGGGCCCGCTTGAGTGGTCTGCACTTTTTTTTGTAGTTTTTTTTTTTTTTTTTTTTGGCTAGGCCGGTTGCACCTTGACTGCGCCGTCCCAGGAGGAGACTCCCCCCCCCCATTCTCACTCTGTTGCTTCTGAGTGACACGCTCGCCTGCAGGCGCACTTCTTTTTTTTTTTTTTTTCCTGGCGCATGTGGGGAACAAAAACGCGTGGCAGCGCAGGGGGAGAGGAAGTCGACAGGGGACGGCGCACTGCGGCGCTCGATAGTCAAAGGTCGCCATGGAGGCGGGCACGCCGCGGTACTCGTCGGACAGTTTGGGCAGCGACGGCGTCTTCGTGGAGGACTCGCCGTACCAGGGCATGCTCAAGCCCATGGACTGCAGGAAAGGTAGACGGCCCTCGGACTTGACGGGTCGCGGCGTGAGGAGGATGAGGATGAGGATGAGGATGAAGGGCGCTGGCCATCAAACCGCCTCATTTTAATCATTTCATATTTTTTTAATATAAGGCATTATGAGAGCAATTGCGTTGGATTGTTTGTTTTTTTTTCATTTAACTTTAACAAGCTCAAATGCTTAACTGTAAGACAAATCAAATTATTTTGCACTCATCTTTATTTTCATATTTTGAATGAGTTCATCCAGATGAATTCACTTGATTGTGTTTGATGTTGATGCCATACCATCACCATCCCTGCGTTTTGTCCACACCAATTTTAGTTTTGTCATTATTATACAATTATTCTTTATTGACATAAATACAATTTAATCGCTGGCTGATGAATAAATTAAGATTTGTATTCTGCTATTATAATGTATTTTTGAAATCCCATTTTACAGCAAAATGAATTTTTAAAAATCTTTTTACAATTTCTTCCAGGTTTTCATTTGCTGTTGTGTGCAACACTCGTTACCAAATCTGCAGAAAAAGGGCTTCAAAATAGAATCTTTTTTTTTAGTCCCAGAAATGTGATTTTTTTTTTTTTTTTTTTTTTTTGCATAACCTCCTTCGACAACAAAGTGGATTCACGTCGCCTTCTCGTGTGTTCTCGCTTTGTTGTTGTTGTTGTTGTCCCCGTTTGACTTCCGAGCTTTTGCTTTTTCACTCCTTCGGCGCGAATGAAAATTTGTTTTTTAATTTTTTTTTTTTTTTTCCTTGTCGGCTCGGGGACCAAAAGTAAGTCTTTGGTGTCCCGCTGCCGAGGAATGCGTGCAAGAAGAGTCGCGCAAGGCCAAACATGTTCCCGCTCACCTGATGACACGCGCCATGACAGATTGTTATTGAAGTTTGTTTTTTTTTTTCTTTTTTTCTTTTCATAAAGAACAGAAACCCCCGAGCGGCCTCGAATCCGCCGCCAGAGCTGCAATGAAAGAAAACGTTTGTTCACTTCCGAGATACGAAGCCATTATTAGAAAACAATAAGTCACTGATATGAGAAACTCATCACGATGAGATGCAAAGTCATTATCACGAGATACTAACTCAATAATCCAATACTAAGTCACAATTATGAGATGCTGGTCATCATAATCAAATATGAAGCCATGGTATGAAAAAGTACTAAATAGTCATCGTTATGAGATATCAAGTTGTAATTATGGTGCCTTTGCATCGCATAATTATGAGTGTCTCATTATTGTGACTTAGTGTGTCATTATTATGACTAAACGAACCTTTAAAATATCATTTTTCTGAACGTTATCTATGTCTATCACTGACGATTTATTCGGTTGTTGAATTCACTCCGGAAACGTTCACAAACGGCACGTTAAAAAGTGTCGATCACATCTGCGTTTCTGTTGCGATTTGAATAAAAAGTTTTGTTTTTTTTTTTTTGTCGTCCTCAGACGAGCGGGACCGAGTTCAGAAGAAGACGTTCACCAAATGGGTCAACAAGCACCTGGTCAAGGTACGAACGCGCCGACCGACGTGGCAAATATGCGACGCGTCCCTTTATCTGCGGGACATTTACAAACAAGTCGTGGCTTTGACGTCCCAGCACAGTCGCAGACTGAAATGTTATGTTCCACTTTTCTTGTTATGGCCATGAGCAACAATTTTGCTGCGAGTCGGAGGATCTTGTGACACATTCAAGTCCCGTGGCGGCGTCAAACAATGAGGTCGTGTTGTCCTTTGGCGGGCGCGGCAACCCATTTTAAGGGGAAAAAACAACTTTTAACGGACTGCCCGCGTAAGTCGCAATTGTGACGGTGACGCAGATGTCGGTCGTGACGCTAAATGCGCGTGCCGCGACCGCATCAAGCTAGCGAACGTCAGCCGTGTTGTTGTTTGTTTTAACGAGTCTGCGGCGGTGGAAATGAGGCCTGACGTCTTCTCAGGCTTTTGGGGCATAATCCCAACTCGATACCACAGTGACGTTCTAAAACCTCCCGCTAAAACTATACGCGGGTGCCGGGATGAGGGACACGACCCCCCCCCCCCTCTTTTTTTGTCCCCCACTGTTGGTGCGGTTGTCCAAAAAGTGGCCTCTTGGCGATATTTCGGCCAGCGCGGCTCGGTAGCGGAAGGACAAGCTAAAAAGTGCTAGCAAAGAGTTGCTGCGATAAGAGGCAGCACTTCCAGCAAAGTATCACTCGTACAAATTCAAGATATTGTTAATATACTGAATCGTGATAACTTTTCCAACCAGCTACGACAGTCAGTGTGTGGACATTTTGTCGATTTTTGCACCAGCGCTACATACAGTGTGTAGCTAACCTGCTAACTTGCGTGGCTAGCATCAGTTTTGTTTCCACTCCGACGTGACGTCACAAAGCGGACAAGCGCCGACAACATTTTCTGAGGAAGGAGAACTTTCGCTCCTGTACTGAATTTGGACTTTGTTTCGAAAAGTTTTCTTTTTTGTTTTCAGGTTTACAAAGGCCTTGAAAAGTTCTTTACCGAACATTTGAAAATAATTCCTTTTGGAGCTGTAGTTGCAATGTTGGTAAAGCACATAATTTTTGCTGAGGGTTATCGTACTGTCCAAATCTGAAATGTCAACACAGTGGTAGATGTCGTCCATACAGAACGCGTTGTGGTCGACATATAACGACCGTTTCGGTTCCAGGAGCTCCAAGTAGTCAGTCCTGGATGTTTTGGTGAGAATTCCCAAGAAATCAAACTTGTTGACGCTTTAGGTTGGAAACGTAGCTGAAATCCCTCCACAGGGGAATTAAAAAAAAAAAACGATACTTGGCCAATAAAGCCGCGTGTGGCATTTGATCAGCGAGAAGATTTTTATCTTGCAGCCGATTAAAAAGCCAACCGTGAGACTGAAGCATGTGACTTCTTTCCTGATTTTTGCCATCTTTCTCGTCTCATCTCCACAGCACTGGAAGGCCCAGGTAGGTTCTTGTCGTTTGGCCCTCAACGCATGCGGTGCCGTGCCAGGCTGAAAGCCCCCCCCCAAATCCTGCCGCCCAGGCGTCCCTAATATTGTGGCCAGTCTAACTTTTGTCAAACCGATCTTGGCTGCGGAACCCTCCCCGACCGAGTCAGGCCGCCGCGAACCTAACACGCTTGTTTTTTTGTTTTGTTTGCTGAGGAAACGCGGATTCGAACCCCGCGAGGCGGCTGTTTCTAACCACTAGCCCCCCTCGTCCGACCGCGTGCGCCGTAAACGAAGATTTGAAGGCCGTTTTTTTTCTTTGTTTTTGTTTTTTTTTCCCGCGCAGGCCCAGCGACACGTCAGCGACTTGTACGAGGACCTGCGAGATGGCCACAACCTCATCTCCCTGCTGGAGGTTCTCTCCGGAGAGACGCTGGTGGGTAACCTTTGACCTTTCGACCAAATCCCCCCTTTAGCTTCTTGTGCCGTCCTCTCCTGTTGTTGTCCAGTTGCGTGGCATGTTTGAATTCTCCTGTGCCACTAATGTTCATTCTTGGCCGCCATCTTGTTGAGTCTTTTTTTTTTTTTTGGGGGGGGGGGGGGCTCTAACGACCTTACGCCCCCCTACCCCCTTCCTTGCCCCCCCCCTCCCCCGCCCTCCTTGTGATGTTCTTGCCGCGCTAGCCGAGGGAACGTGACCTAGTGAGGAACGTGCGCTTGGTGAGTTCTGGCTCTGGCGTGGCATGACCCCCGACCCCACACCCCACCGAAGACCCCCCCCCCCCGCCCACAACATCAACTGGCAGTGCATGATTGTTTTGCTTTTCTCCAAGATAAATGCATTATTCATAAACTTTGATAATTCCTTTTGATTTGATTTTTCTAATAAAAATTCCCCTTTATAATATGTAATCGCATTTGAAATTGTCAAATTAAAATGATGGACCTTATTATACAATTAGAAATATTTATTTATATTAATTGTAAAATAGTCTAAATTCTTATCTGATCAAAAGTGAATGAATTCTCCACCCCCCCAAAAAAAAAATCAAACATGATGCCTTTTTTTTTTTTTTTTAATAACATAGTCATTATTGAGCAGCGTCATCCACTCATGTCAATTTGTGATGACAGATTTTTGATCCATCGCTTGCGTCTATATTTGTGCCCCTCCCATATTTCCATGCCCCCTCCGAGTTGTTTCGACCTCCTTTGCGCATCTTTTCACGGCCGCCGCTAAGCTAGAAAGTCCCGTCAGCGACGGCCGCCGACCCGCCGGCGGTTCGGCGCTCGCGATCCCGCCCGAGGTCCGCTCTCGTGTGGACCTGCCGCCGGTCGCAACTTCGCGCTGAACGCAAAGCTCACCCTCGACCTGTTTGTTTGTTTATTATTATTATTTTTATAAATAATATTTGTGTTCTTTGGTTTCTTTCAGCCACGGGAGAAGGGCCGCATGCGGTTCCACAAGCTCCAGAATGTCCAGATCGCGTTGGACTTCCTCAAACGCAGACAGGTCTCGAAAGAATTCTCCTTCTTCCGAATGCCACACGGAGTTCGTTTTGTCTGTTCCGGGTGTCCGAAACGGGTTTCCCTTGTCAAACCTTGCAGGTCAAACTGGTCAACATCAGGAATGACGACATCGCCGACGGAAACCCCAAGCTGACCCTCGGCCTCATCTGGACCATCATCCTGCACTTCCAGGTACTCGTATGCCGGGTGGGGAATCGGGTTGGGTGGGGCGGGAGTAGCGCCAACGTCGAAGTGCGGCATTCAGCGGCACCGTCATCCTGGACTTCCGGGTGCTCGTATGCCGGGTGGGGAATCGGGTTGGTGGGGCGGGAGTAGCGCCAACGTCGAAGTGCGGCATTCAGCGGCACCGTCATCCTGGACTTCCGGGTACTCGTATGCCGGGTGGGGAATCGGGTTGCGTGGGGCGGGAGTAGCGCCAACGTCGAAGTGCGGCATTCAGCGGCACCGTCATCCTGGACTTCCGGGTGCTCGTATGCCGGGTGGGGAATCGGGTTGGGTGGGGCGGGAGAGTAGCGCCAACGTCGAAGTGCGGCATTCAGCGGCACCGTCATCCTGGACTTCCGGGTACTCGTATGCCGGGTGGGGAATCGGGTTGCGTGGGGCGGGAGTAGCGCCAACGTCGAAGTGCGGCATTCAGCGGCACCGTCATCCTGGACTTCCGGGTACTCGTATGCCGGGTGGGGAATCGGGTTGGGTGGGGCGGGAGTAGCGCCAACGTCGAAGTGCGGCATTCAGCGGCGAGTTTGTCGGCTCTCCGCTTCGACTCGAGATGGAAGAGTGAGCCGTTGGGAAAGTTTGGAAAGTTTGAGTCCCGTGCGGTGGGAGCGCGAGATCCTTTTTTTGGAAGCTGCAACGAGGCTAATGGTCACGTTGGGATGCGGGTTGCTTTTCCCCGAGTGACTCAGCGCGTCCCCAAGGGGGGGGGGGGGGGGGCAAAGGCGTGGGCGCCGTTCCCTCGGACTGCGACCGCAAGTGATCCCGCCTGCCGTTTCTTACTCACTTTCCACGTTTGCAAGGCCAAAAAACAGCAAAAAAAAAAAAAAAAAAAGATTCGGAGGAAGTGGGTGGAGGACTTGTTTCCATTCCGAGTCTGAATCAGCGCGCTCGGGTTTCCCCGTCTTCTTCCCTTTTCCTGCAGAAAAAAAAAAAAAAAAAAAAAGTGTCCGTGAGTCGTCGCTACACCGAATTTAAAAAGCAACACGAAGAGTTGTAAAAATGGGTGTTTCAAGGAAAACACCTTTCCTGCGATTGTACCCGCAGGTTATGTGTTAAATTCCTCCCGTGCGGCGCATCAAGGTGAGCAAAACAAAACTACTGCGGGGGTTTTGGCGAGCACAGTTTTCATCAGCAAAGGAATTTGCCCTCGGGGGCACCCGAACGGCCTCCGTGACTCGTTTCTTGCGAATTCTGTCAACTGCGTGCGGCGGAAATTTTCGCTGGCCGCCGCTTGAGTGCAAATCACGCCTGGAGTCGCTCCATTGGGCGAACCAGAACCGGCCCTGACGAGAGCGGCGTCACGGGCTTTTTATTGAACCGGGCGCCCCCTTTCGCCCCCCCCCCCCCCGCCCCGCAGATCTCCGACATCCAGGTGAACGGCCAGTCGGACGACATGACGGCCAAGGAGCGCCTGCTGCTGTGGTCCCAGAGGATGGTGGAGGGCTACCAGGGCCTCCGCTGCGACAACTTCACCAGCAACTGGAGGGACGGAAAACTCTTCAACGCCATCGTGCACAGACACAGGTCAGACTCGCGGCAAGGGCGCGGGTCCGACTCCTCGCCGCTTGACGGCGGCGCGTCCGTCTGGTATCCGTCGCTCCCCAAACGGCCAACTTCCTGTTCATTTTTTCCTGCGTCGCCTCGCGATCATCCTTTTCCTGAGTTTCGTGTTGATCGATGAAGCTAGCGGGGGGGGGGGGGGGGTAATTTGTTGACGCAGCCTTGGAATTGGCAGCAAAAAACCAAAACTTTCAAGCGAAATGTCTGCCTTGCTGGATTCTTGCGTCACGCCGTACCTCCGCCGACGCCCAACGGTGCTGCAAGACGCGAGGACCCACAAGGGTCCGTCGGGTTCCCCCCCGCCGTCGCGTCGAAGCCGGAGAGGAGGTTCCGGAGCGCGACCGGGCCCGTTGCACGCGTACGCGGAGAATATTTTCACAAACCGTCGTATTCGGGAATGTGAAGCTCGTGCGGTATTAGCGCTCGTGCCGCGGCTCGTCGACATCGATGGCCTGCGGCCAAAATGCTCGACGTTCCGCCGCCGTGACAAAACTGTCAGCAAGAGTAGCGAGCAGGCCCGTTTATCAAAAACAAGTCAACTATTTTGACATTATGCACACTTTTAACAGCGACGCTGGGCTTCAATGTAAAAAAAAAAAAACCTTCTGAAATATTTAATGAAATTTATGTATTGCACATCAAAGCAACGTGTGGACCTCAATGCGTAGTTCTTGAAATTGAAAAGAAAAAAGAAATTGAATAAAAATGAGCGCAATATTTGCGGCGCGTGAAATCTTTAATTCAGCGATTCTTTCGTGTACCACTAGGGGGCGCACGAGTCCTTTGAGAATCATCGATTATACAAGTTGACCTTCAAATTATTATGTATTTTTTTTTAAACTGATTCATTGATCTTTTTTCCCCCACTTCCTGAAATAACGAACTGATAACGTTGTCAAAAATAACGTCCATAAAAAATGTAATTTTTAAAATTCAATTGTCGAGCCTTTTCTGTACATTTTGTGCTTGTGCAAAAAATTTTTTTATTGCTGTTTAAATATGTGAACAATATCTTCAAAAGCGTGCAGAGGAAGTATTTTAAGGCTTAAAGTATTCAAAAAATTGTTGCATATCGCTGATGGATTTGCAACATAACTCCCGGTTCTGTAATCAGTTCATCGCTTCGACGGCAAAAAAAATGTTAACGGCCAGCCGCCGGTTCTGTCCGCAGGCCCGACCTCATCGACATGAGCCAAGTGGGCCGCCAGACCAACCAGCAGAACCTGGAGCAGGCCTTCGGCGTGGCCGAGCGCGAGCTGGGCGTCACCAGGCTGCTGGACCCCGAGGGTGAGGAACGCCGTCGTCGGTCCACCGCGCCGTCGTCGGCAGGAAACGGAACGCGGCCGTCGCCGACCGTGTTGTCGTTTCCCGGCAGACGTGGACGTGCCGCATCCCGACGAGAAGTCCATCATCACGTACGTGTCGTCGCTGTACGACGCCATGCCCAGGGTGCCCGACGTTCAGGACGGCGTCAAGGCCAACGTGAGCATCGAACGCCGTCGCCGATCGCGTCGCAATTTAGCAAAGCGGTGTCGGCGAACGCTAAAGGCGCCACGCGGCCGCCGGAAAATCCGAAAATCCGATGTGACGCAGTAATCGTAGCACGTGACTTCCCAAAACGCGGCTCGTGCGACCAGTCAAGCGTCTCGACGTGCTTGGTGCAGGAGCTGGAACTGCGCTGGCACGAGTACTACGAGCTGGTCAGCGCGCTGCTGCAGTGGATCAGACACCACATCCTGGTCTTCGAGGAGCGCAAGTTCCCCAGCAGCTACGAGGAAATCGAGGTAGCGCCGCCCGGAACCTCATTTAAATAAACAACAACAAAAAAACGGACTCCAACGACTGCCCGGCAGGTTCTGTGGCGTCAGTTCCTCAAGTTCAAGGAGACGGAGCTCCCGGCCAAGGAGGCCGACAAGAACCGCTCCAAACACATCTTCAAGTCCTTGGAGGTGCGTCGCATCACAAGCTTCGGAGGCACCAAATGACCACTTTCGAGTGAAGTTGACTACAATAACATTTTGGCTCTCGTCATAAAACCCGAGCGAATTCCGTCGCACAACTTTTGCATTACTCAAGTCTGCCAATGCTAATGCTAACACACGAAGCACAATATCACAAACTAGCATCGACTTTGCAGTCGTTGCAACATTTTAAGCAAGGGCTATGTCATCACAAACAGTGCAGCAACACAAGTAGACAGACGATATAACAATACTCACTGGCATGTTGCATTTATGTTCTGCAAACAAAAAACTACATTTACTGCTGGCGCCTGAGTTCAGCTGTGAGCGTCGTCTACGTGTATTTGTCTGCATTCTAATGCCCCTGCCGTCCAAGCACAATTTCCATTGAATTATCAACCTTTTTAATTGCATTGCATTCTTTGCGTTTTGATACAGTGCAGTGCTGATGAGTGCGAGTTTTCATTTTTCAATGTTTGTTTTCTTGGAGGAGCTGGAACGGATTAAATCTGTTTCCATTCATTTCAATGGGGAAAGTGTTTTTGAGCTTTGGTGACGGAATCAATTCACGGGCAGGGCGCGGCGCAGGCGGGCCACGTCAAGGTGCCGCCGGGCTGCCACCCGCTGGACGTGGAGAAGGAGTGGGGGCGCCTGCACGTGGCCATCCTGGAGCGGGAGCGCCTGCTGAGGACCGAGTTCGAGAGGCGAGTGGACCGCCTCCTCAAAAGCACGCGGGCTTTCCGGCCCTTTTATGAGCCGCTTATCCTCACGAGGGCCGCGGGAGTGCCGGAGCCTATCCTGGCCGCCGTCTCTGTGTTTTGGGGATGTGGGAGGAAAGTCTGGCGGGCACGGGGGGGAGAACGGCTGGGATTTGAACCCCGGTCTTCACAACTGCGAGGCCAACCGTTATCACTCACCCCCCCCCCCCCTCTCCCAAGAAAAAAGAAAAAGTCAGTCACAAGACACGTGGCAGAGGGTGACTCATTTCCACTTTGGCAGCGCATGATTCGGGTCGCCGCAGGCGTAGCAATAATCTCGGGATGGATGCTCGCACGCGGACCAAGCGCAAGTCGAGCGGGTCGGCCGCTCGCTCCTTTCACCACTTCTTCAATCGAGAAGAGAGTCTCGTCTCGCTCGGAACGTCGCCGTCCGTCCGTCCGTCCGTCATGGCTTTCATGCACCAGGGATACGATTACAAGTTTCTGAGGCGTCGCCGGGCGGAGTGAGCGCCGGGGGCCTTTTCGGTCTTTGTTCTCGTCGCCGTCTGACCTTTGCCCTCCGACCCCACAGGCTGGAGCGACTTCAGAGGATCGTCGGCAAGGTGCAGATGGAGTCGGGCGTGTGCGAGGAGCAGCTCAACCAGGGGGAGGCGCTGCTGCGGACGGTCAGCGACGGGCGACGCCTGCCGAACCAATCAATCAAATACGGGATGCGCTTATTAAAAGTTACAAAATAAGTCAACTTGTACGAAAAAGGGGAAAACAAACAAAAAAAAAACGCACGGAAACTTTACTGCATTCGATTAATTTCAATCATGTGGACCAAAAAAAAAAAAAAAGGTTTGAACAAATTAGGTACAAAATTGAATTCAGTTGAACTTTACAAAAAGCTGCGATGCGATTATTAAAAGTTACAAAATAACTCAAGTTGTACTAAAAAGGAAAAAAACTTTAATGCATTCAATTAATTTGAATCATTTGAACTAAAAAAAAAAATAAAAAAGGGTTTGAACAAATTAGGTACAAAATTGAATTCAGTTGAACTTTACAAAAAGCTACATTATATTCCATAAAGGGAGGAAATCGCTTAAAATCGGTGTGAAAACTGGAATTAAAATCGGCAATAGGAAATTACTGAGCGCGTTTCAGTTCAAAATTTAAATTGCAAAAAAATTCACAAAAATGTACAGTCTGTTGAAATAAGTGTCATCAAATCTACATCTTATTTGCTGTTAAATCCGAAACAATTTGCATTTAATTAAAACAAAGTAACGATGTGCCAACAGAAAAACAAACTAAAATGTAATAAAATAAATACAACAAAATGTATGAAAATAAATTGTACTTCATTTAGCCTAGTAAATCAACTTGATTTTTTTTCCAAAGTAAAAGTGGTTGCGATGTCGTAACCGCGCTTGCGTCACAGGACGTGCGACTGCTGAGCTCGGGCAAACCCGCCCAGCACACCGCCGAGGTGGAGGCCGACCTGGAGAAGGCCGAGGGCATGATCCGCTTCCTCTTCAACGACGTGCAGACGCTGAAAGACGGGCGCCACCTTCAGGCCGAGCAGATGTACCGCAGGTGCCGAGATAAGAAGCCGAAACCTGCCCGCTTTTTTGCAAACATTATTCAACATACATTTTTTTTTTTCTCCCCCCAGAGTGTACCGCCTCCACGAGCGTCTGGTGAACCTGCGCAGCGAGTACAACCTCCGGCTCAAGTCGGGCGTGACCGTGGCGCAGGTGCCCGCCACCGCCGCGCAGGTCCACGCGGCGCAGGTCCTCCAGCAGGCGCCCGTCAGGCTGCGGCCCGAGCTGGACGAGGTGACCCTGCGCTACGTGCGCGACCTGCTGGGCTGGGTGGAGGAGAACCAGCGCCGCGTGGACCAGGGCGAGTGGGGCGCCGACCTGCCCGCCGTCGAGTCGCACCTGGGCAGCCACCGCGGCCTGCACCTCTCCGTGGAGGAGTTCCGCTCCAAGGTGGAGCGCGCCAAGGCCGACGAGGTCTGCGGCCGCCTCCTCCTCCTCCTGTTGCTGCTGCCGTTGCCGCCGGCGTCCTGTTGAACTTTGAACTCTCTCTCTCTGCCGCAGACTCAGGTCTCACCTGCGAGCAAGGAGGCCTACAGAGACCACCTGAGCCAACTGGACCAGCGCTACGGGAAACTCCTGGTGAGTTGCGAGCCCGGCTGACGATACCTGACCTTCCTTTCGGGACTTCCCGTCAATTTGTAGGATTTTTTTTTTTTTAAATCGACCAAGATGATCTGAAATGAAAATAATAGCTGCCGAACGATCTGCGCTCAGAGCTCGTCCAAGTCTCGCCTGCGCCACCTGGAGCAGCTGCACGCCTTCGTCACGGCCGCCACCAAGGAGCTGATGTGGCTCAACGAGAAGGAGGAGGAGGAGGTCAACTACGACTGGAGCGAGCGCAACACCAACATGGCGGCCAAGAAGGACAACTACTCGGTAAACGCTTCCGTTCCCCACCCTTGCCTCGCTTGCCGGCTTTGGAGCTCATTTCTTTCTCAACAGTTCTAAATGGCACAGCAATGACGTTCTCGGGTTTTCTATTTACATCCCCTAAGAGAATCTGGCGACACTGGTGGTGAAATTGAGTTTTGAAATGATTTATCATGCTCACAAAACCCCAAGACTTGAGATGAGGGGTGTGCGGACTTTTTCTAAGCAGCCCACATAGAATGACGCGCTCGCGACGTTGGCAGGGTCTGATGCGGGAGCTGGAAATGCGCGAGAAGAAGATGAGCGCCGCGCAGGTGACGGGAGACAAGCTGCTGAGGGACGGACACCCCGGCCGCAAGACCGTCGAGGTAGCCCCGCCGCCGCCGCCGGCGGAAGCGCCACGCGAGTTCGAGCGCCGGCGTCAACGCCGCTCCCTCCGCAGGCCTTCACCTCCGCCCTGCAGACTCAGTGGAGTTGGATCCTGCAGCTGTGCTGCTGCATCGAAAGCCACCTGAAGGAAAACGCCGCCTACTTCCAGGTTTTGCCCTTTGGACGTCAATCCCCAGGAAGTACTCGCCAGTCGGGACTTCCGACGCTTTTCCCGATTTTGGGTCTCGACTGACGCATTTCCCGGTTTTTACTTTCCGTCCTTGCAGTTCTTCACCGACGTGAAGGAGGCCGAGGACAAGCTGAAGAAGATGCAGGACGCCATGAGGAGGAAGTACACATGCGACCGCTCCGTCACCGTCACCAGGCTGGAGGACCTCGTCCAGGACGCCGCCGTACGTTTGCTCTGTTTTTGTCGTTGTTAATCGCTACGACTTCCCGTCTGGAAAACGGAAGCATCCTTGACCTGTCGCCGGTTGGCCGTCCAGGACGAGCGCGAGCAGCTGAGCGAGTTCCAAACTCACCTGGAAGGTCTGAAGCGGCGAGCCAAGACGGTGGTGCAGCTGAAGCCGCGCAATCCGGCCACCGCCATCAAGAGCAAACTGCCCGTCCAGGCCGTTTGCGACTTCAAGCAAATGGAGGTGGGGACGCGCCCGTCGTCTTTGCTTTGGATCGTGCCGCAATCTTTGTGTGTACGGTTTTTTTTTTGGATCACACGCTACGGCCAAAACTGTTAAATGCCCCAAAAAAAAAAAAAAAAAAAATCAAGATTTGGAAAAACCAGGCCTTAGTCAGGTCTCCGGGTTGAGTTCCTCAACCTGCAATACCCGTTTTAAGCAGCGGATGGCGCTGACGGTCCGCCTCGTCTTCCCGGCAGATCACGGTCCACCGCGGCGACGAGTGCGCCTTGCTCAACAACTCGCAGCCGTACAAGTGGCGAGTGCTGAACCGGCACGGCAGCGAGGCCACGGTGCCGTCCATCTGCTTCCTGGTGCCGCCCGCCAACAAGGACGCCGTCAACAGCGTCGCCGGGTCTGGCCGCCGGGCCGCCGCAGTCTTCGTGGCGACTTTGAAACGCCAATCGGCGCCTGACCCGCGTCGTCTTCTGTTCTCAGGCTGGACGGGGACCTGCAGAAGCTGCAGGCGATGTGGCAGAACTTGTTTGTGGACCTGAGGAGTCTGCTGTCCTGGCAGTACCTCATGCGAGACATCCACATCATCAAGACCTGGAACGTCTCCATGGTAACGCCAACATTCCTATCCGGGCCGGGCCAATCATTTTCATAATCATATTTTACATATCGTGCGCTACTTTCTCATACCTTCTACAAAATTATTTTTTTGTGTTTTTTTTTTTTTTTTATCGCCAACGGTTGCTGCAAGAGTAGACGACATTCCGAGCGATAAAGCACCATGCGGGATACATAACGTGACCTCTGCCTACTAAAAATAACAAAAATACGCGCATAAAAGACAATAACTTTTACGTTGAGGTGTCATCTGATTTGTTATTTTTATCTTTAAAACACAAAAACAAGTCGGATCACTTCGGCAACGCAGCCGAACATGATTTAAGTGGACTGTTGCAACAAAAACAAAAAAACAAACGACAGTTGGTTGCTTTTTGCCGCATACCACCTGATCCGGACCGCGAGCCTGAATCAGGTTTTGGGGCTCCACGTACGAGATACCGTCCTGTTTTTTTTTTTTTTTTTACAACCGCAAAAACACGTCGTGATTGTCAGAAAAGGAGGAACAAGGAGTGCGTGAGGACATTTTCAGAGGTTGTCGGAGTCGGCCTGTCCACGACTTTGTTTTTGCGTTTTTCCGTCCACCACGTTGACAACTGTACTCGAGTATTGCTGGTGCTCGCAATCTCTTTTTCGCAGCAGAAGGTATGGGTTGCGTTCTCTCCATCTGCGGCACGACATGTTCGCCGCCTCGCCGAATGTTTGTTTGAGTCCCCTCGGCGGTTCTCTTTGGCAGTTCAAGACGCTGACGGTGGAGGAGTACCGGCTGGCCCTGAGGAACCTGGAGCAGCACTACCAGGACTTCCTGAGGGACAGCCAGGACTCGCAGGCCTTCGGGGCCGAGGACCGCATGCAAGTGGAGTCCAGCTACAACAGGGCCAACCAGCACTACAACACGCTGGTCAGCACCGCAGAACAAGGTGACTTTGCGCTTCAGATTTTTGCTTGCAAAATATGCGGAATTCATTTGTCCTTTTTTACGTTAAGACCATAAACGCATCAATCAATCACTCGCAAGGTACCCAATTGATGTGTAAATTGACTGTTGGCTTCATATTTCAGGCTACGTGCCACCCAAGACTGGTAAGGTTCTTGTTCCATCTCAGTGCCACCCAGTTTGTGGTTGTTGTTGTGTGTCCCAGTATGTTTTGCGTCTGGTCCCGGATGTGTGACGCCGTCAGTGTGTCTTTTGTAGTCTGCCGCATCAGGATCGTGCGCCGTTGTTCTTCCCAGTTCCAGTCGTGCCTTGACTAATTAACCGTCACCGTCACGATCATTTTCTCCTTCACTGAGTTTTCTCCTAACGGCACTCGTCACGGCTTTGAATGTCAACGTCTAATCACGCATGACGTCCGTTGATGATCGGTCTCAGTCTCTCACACGATCTCACGTGAATGCAGGACATGTTTAATCCCGTTCAAACTTTTGAATCGTCAATACAAAGTCCCGAGTCTACTTGACGGCCGGATGTTAAGCGCTCCCGCCTGGTTTCCTCCTCCCGACAGGAGAGCAGGACGAGTCCGTGTGCAGGATTTACCTGAGCAAGCTCAAGGACCTGCGCCTGAGGCTGGAGGCCTGCGAGAACCGAACGGCGACGCGACTTCGCCAGCTGGCCGACAAAGAACCGCTCAAAGCTTGCGCCCTGAAGACCACCGAACAGATGGTGAGGATGCGAAATGGACACGTGTTGGGCGACCGCTTCGACAATCGTGGTTCCTGTTGACAGAAAGTCCAAACCGAACTGGAAGCCCTGAAGAAAGAACTGAACTCCGTTGCCGAGAAGGCGGAGGAGGTTCTGGCTTCGCCTCAACCGTCCAGCTCCGGGCCCATGCTGCGTTCAGAACTGGACGGCACGCAGAAGAAGATGGACCACGTCTACGGCCTCTCGTCCATCTACCTGGACAAGTAAGCCTCCCTCGGTTTAGGTTTCTGACACGTCATCGCGGCGCTAACGTTCTCCTACTCAGGCTGAAGGCCATCGACGCGGTGATCCGGAAAACCGACGACGCAGAGGAGATGCTGAAGAGCTACGAGACTCGTCTGCTGGACGTTCACAAAGTCCCGAATGAGGAGAAGGAGGTGGAGAAGCACCAGAGCCTGATAAAGGTATCAGATGGCCTTTGATTGAAGTCACCGTGCGGTTTTCTGGCTTCACAGGTAGAAGCGGAACACGAGACGCTCATTGATCAAAAAACTGACGTCGTCTAGTTAGCTGAATGTCCATCAAAAGTCCAAGTAAAGACTTGTCAGTGGAGGTTTGGTCTTTGATCTTGAATTCCAGTTGTTTGCGTCCGACAGAAAATGCAAACCGAGTCCGAAGCGGACCAGGCCGTGTTCGACCGCCTGCAGGACGAGCTCAAACGGGCCTCGGCCGTCCACGAAAGGATGACGCGGGTCCACAGCGAGCGCGACGTTGAGCTGGAGCACTACCGGCGGCTGGCGGCCGGCCTGCAGGAGCGCTGGCAGGCGGCCTTGGCTCAGCTGGCGGTCCGGAAGCAGGAGCTGGAGCTGATCCGACGCCACATGAGCGCCTACCGCGACAGCCACGAGTGGCTCGTGCGCTGGCTGGCGGACGCCAAGCGCCGCCAGGAGGAAATCCAAGCGCTGCCCGTCGGGGACGGAGCGGCGCTGGAGGAGCAGTTGGCCGAGGAAAAGGTATTTCAAACGCATTCCGTGGACAAAAGTCCATTTGGCCCCTCAAAATAGTTTCATTCATCAACACAAAATTGGATGGAACGTCTGTTAGGATACCTGGAAAAAGTCTCAAGAACCCAGGCCTTGGAGGTTTGGGACTCAAAGACTTGAAATGATCGTCCATGGAAAAAAAAATGTTGCTCATTGTGGAAAAAATAATTCATCGCCAACGTGATTGGGTATTTTTTTTGTTCCACACAGAAACTTCTCGACGACATCGAGAAGAACAAGGACAAGATCGACAAGTGCCAGAAAAATGCCAAAGACTACGTTGACTCTGTCAAGGTGCGTCCCGTTTGGGCGTCCCCGCGTCCCTGCGTGGGCGCGCGTTTGAAATTGCTGTGGGAAAACTGGTTTTTCCTTTCAGGATTTCGAGCTTCAGGTGCTGACCTACAGAGCCCTGCAGGACCCGACCGCCTCCCCGCTCAAGAAACCCAAACTGGAGAGCGCCTCCGACGACATCATCCAAGAGGCAGGTTTTCTCCAACGAAGACAAGACCGAACGAATGCGTAGGAGTTCGTTTCACGGCGTTCCCGCTTTATTTTGTCAATTTTTCGCAGTACGTCACGTTAAGAACGCGTCACAGCGAGCTCATGACGCTGGTCAGCCAGTACATCAAGTTCATCACGGACACACGCCGGCGCCTGGAGGACGACGAGGTAACTGCAACGTGTTTAATCAAAGTTCGCCGTCTAGTGGCGAGCTGGTGAACTACACTTGCGTCAGGTTGCTGCAGGAAAAAAAATGTCACCCTTTTGTCCAAATTTTTGCTCCATGTAGAGACCACGAGTACTGATATGAAGGCACAAAGTATGGAGCGTCTAAAATTGCGGCCTGTTGTGCGCAGCGAAAATCCAACTGGCGATACGGCGTTCCCACGTCGGACGCACGGAAAACACAACACTTGTCTGTCGTTCTTTGGACGAAGCGTATTCCGCCCTCCAAAGTGCTCTCCTGCCAATTTGACTTTTTCCATTTCCTCCTTCTCAAAATGTTGCCGTGCTTATCACACACCAACTTTGTCGTTTGTCCTTTGCTTCACTGGCCTGCTCAGTCGCTCGTTTGTCAGGCGACTTGTCACATTCCCCTTTGACCTTTTCATCCTGTTTTTTTCCCCTCCCGAACTGCTTGCCAGAGCTTTGTGGCGATGAACGCTAAACTTAAGAGACCCGCGAACACCAAATCCGAAGCAGGACATTTCTTCTTACTAAAGGGAGAGGTTCAGGATTTGGACGCTCAATTGAGCAGACACATATTTTCCCCTCTGCGGTTATTGCGCATTCGTCGACTCCCGCCAAGTAACGTCAATGCTGAACCTTCGTTCAATCGTTTGTCTCGTTCAACGTTAAGAAAAGAGCACTAATCGCATCTTCTTGGTGACTTACACCCTGTCCCGCTATTGTTTTCGCCATTTTGCATCTTTTTGGCATCCTTCGTGTCCCCTCTGCCGGTCAATGACTCGTTAATTGCTGTTTTTACACATTTGTTACCCCCCCCCCCAAAAAAAAAAAAAAAACAACGAAAAAAAAAACAAACAAACAAAAAAAAAAAAAAAAACCCCAAAAGGTCTTCTGGTCATGCCTGCCCACACTTTGCAATCTCAACTTGTTTATGGTTTATTACATCAAGGAGAAATTAATATGAAAGCCTAAAACTGCATGACACCAAAGTGAATTTGTTTGTCGCCGTTTCCCCGACATTCGCGTACGATGTTGACATTTTTCCATCGATATTTTCACACACGTGTAACCAACTCCTTCACTGACTGTTTACAACACGCAGAAAGCGTCGGAGAAGCTGAAAGAAGCGGAGCGGAAGAGGCTGGCCGAGATTCAGGCCGAGTTGGACAAACAGAGGCGGCTGGCCGAGGATCAGGCCAAGTCTGTGGCCGAGGCCGAACGGGAGGCCGAGGCCCTGAAGCTGAAGATGAAAGAGGAGGCCGGCAAAAGGCAGGACATCGCCGTGGACGCCGAGAAGCAGAAACAGAACATCCGGCAGGAGCTGCAGCAGCTCAAGAGTCTGTCGGAGCAGGAGATCAAGACTAAGAACCTGCAGCTCGAGGAGGCCCTGATCAGCCGGACCAGGATCGAGGAGGAGATACACATCATTCGACTCCAGCTAGAGACGACCGTGAAGCAGAAGGGCACGGCCGACGTGGAGCTTCAGCAGCTCCGCGACAGAGCCGCCGACGCCGACGAGCTGCGGAAGACCGCTCAGGAGGAGGCCGAGAGGCTCCGTAAGCAGGTGGCCGAAGAGACTCAGAAAAAGAAGAATGCGGAAGATGAATTGAAGCGCAAAGCCGAGGCAGAGAGGGAGGCCTCCAAGCAGAAGCAGAAGGCCCTGGACGACCTCCAGAAGTTCAAGATGCAAGCGGAGGAGGCCGAGCGACGCATGAAACAGGCGGAGGAGGAGAAACTCCGGCAGGTCAAGGTGGTGGAGGAGGTGGCGCAGAAGAGTGCCGCCGCGCAGTTGCAGAGCACCTCCAAATCTTTCAGCGAAAGGGCCACCAAGCTGGAGGAGTCCCTCAAGAGAGAGCAGGGCACCGTGCTCCAGTTGCAGGAGGAAGCCGAGAAGCTCCGCAAACAGCAAGAGGAGGTCAGCAAAGCTCGGGACCGGGCAGAGAAGGAGTTGGAGTCGTGGAGGCAGAAGGCCAACGAGGCTCTACGCTTGAGGCTGCAGGCCGAGGAAGAGGCCCAGAAGAAGAGCCAGGCGCAGGAGGAGGCGGAAAGGCAGAAAGCGCAGGCGGAGCGTGACGCCAAGAAAAAAGCAAAGGCCGAAGAGGCGGCCCTCAAGCAAAAGGAGAACGCGGAGAAAGAGCTGGACAGACAAAGGACTTTCGCCGAGCAGATTGCCCAGCAGAAGCTGTCAGCCGAGCAAGAATGCATCCGCCTCAAAGCGGATTTTGAACACGCCGAGCAGCAGCGCAGCCTCCTGGACAACGAGCTCCAGCGTCTGAAGAATGAGGTGAACTCCGCTGAAAACCAGAGAAAGAAGCTGGAGCATGAGCTGGCCAAGGTCCGAAGCGAAATGGACGCCCTCCTCCAGATGAAGGTGAAAGCGGAGGAGGAGACGCTGTCCAACACCGAAAAGACCAAACAGCTCCTCGAGTCGGAAGTCCTGAAAATGAAGCAGCTTGCCGACGAGGCGGCCAGGCTCCGGTCAGTAGCCGAGGAGGCCAAAAAGCAGAGGCAGCTCGCCGAGGAAGAGGCGGCCAAACAGCGAGCCGAAGCGGAGAAAATCCTGAAGGAGAAGCTGGCCGCCATCAATGAGTCCGCCCGTCTCAAGACGCAAGCCGAGATCGCCCTGAAGGCCAAAGAGGCCGAGAACGAAAAGCTGAAAAGACAAGCCGAGGACGAAGCCTACCAGAGGAAGCTGTTGGAGGACCAGGCCGCTCAGCACAAACAAGACATCGCTGAGAAAATGCAGCATCTGCAGAGCTCGTCCAACTCCGAATTGGAACGACAGAAAACAATCATTGAGGAAACCCTCAGGCAAAGGAAAGTGGTGGAGGAGGAGATCCACATCATCAGGCTCAACTTTGAGAGGGCCTCAAAGGACAAAACGGATCTCGAGAATGAATTAAAGAAGCTGAAAGAGATCGCGGCTGACACGCAAAAGAGCAAACTCAAAGCTGAAAAGGAAGCGGAGACGCTGAAGCGACTCGCCGCGGATGAGGAGAAGAAGCGAAAGGAAGCCGAGGAGGAGGTCAAGAAGATCACGGCAGCGGAGGAAGAGGCGGCACGGCAGTGCAAGGCCGCTCAGGAGGAGGTGGAGCGTCTGAAAAAGAAGGCAGCGAACGCAAACAAGCAGCGAGAGAAGGCAGAGAAGGACGCCGAGCAGCAGGTGGTTCTGGCTCAGGAGGCTGCGCAGAAATGCACCGCCGCCGAGCAAAAAGCTCTCGACGTCCTCAGCAAGAACAAAGAGGGCGATCTCGCGCAGGAGAAGCTCAAGGAGGAGTTTGAGAAGGCCAAAAAACTCGCACGGGAAGCCGAAAAGGCCAAAGAGAAAGCCGAGAAGGAGGCGGCGCTGCTCCGCCGGAAGGCCGAGGAGGCAGAGAAGCAGAAAAAAGCCGCGGAGGACGAAGCCGCCAAGCAGGCCAAAGCTCAGAAGGATGCCGAGAAACTGAAGAAAGAGGCAGAAAGGGAGGCCTCCGAGCGGGCGGAAGCCCAGGCCGCCGCCCTCGAGCAAAAGCAGCAGGCCGATGCGGAGATGACCAAGCACAAGAAGGAGGCCGAGCAGGCGCTGAAGCAGAAGTCGCAGGTGGAGAAGGAACTGTCAGCGATCAAATTGCGGCTGGACGAAACCGACAAGCAGAAGGCCGTTTTGGACGAGGAGCTTCACCGGGTGAAGGGCGAGGTCGACGACGCCGTCAAACAGAAGGCGCGGGTAGAGGATGAACTTTCCAAAGTCAGGATTCAGATGGAGGAGCTTCTTAAGCTTAAGGTCGCAATTGAAAGCGAAAACAAGCGTCTCATGCAAAAGGACAAAGACAACACAAGGAAGCTGCTTGCGGATGAAGCCGAGAGGATGAAGATCCTGGCGGAAGAAGCGGCCCGGCTTAGTGCGGAGGCCGAGGAGGCCGCCAAACTCAGGAAGACTGCCGAGTCTGACTTGGCTGAACAGAGGGCACTCGCAGAGAAAATGCTCAGGGAGAAAATGCAGGCCATCCAAGAGGCGACCAGGCTGAAAGCCGAGGCGGAGGACCTCCAGAGGCAGAAAGACAAGGCGCAGGAGGAGGCCAAGAAGCTTCTGGAGGACAAACGGCAGATCCAGCAGCGGCTCGATGAGGAAACCGAAGGCTTCCGGAAATCCTTGGAGGCCGAGCGAAAGAGGAAGCGAGAGGCGTCCGCCGAGGCGGAGAGGCTGAAAGTGAAGGTCAAAGAGCTCGGCGACGCTCAGGCGAAAGCCCAGGAGGAGGCCGACGAGTTCAAGAAGCAAGCGGTTGAGGCCAGAGCTCGTTTGGAGGACTCGCAGCAGAAAGTCGCCGAAACTGTGGTGCAAAAGCTGGAGACTCAGCGACTGCAGAGTACGAGAGAAGCCGATGACCTCAGGAAAGCCGTCGTTGACCTGGAAAAAGAGAAGGAGAAGCTGAAGAAAGAGGCGGAGGACCTTCACAAAAGTTCCAAGGAGGTACCGTGACAAAAATAATGAATTATGCAATCATCTTCTTACTGTTTACTTGACTTTTCTTTTTTTTTTTTTTTTTACCTAGATGGCCCTTGCCCAACAAGAGCAAATTGAGCAGCAGAAGAACGTCCTTCAGAAGACCTTCCTCACCGAGAAGGAGTTGCTGTTGAAGAGAGAAAAGGAAGTTGAGGATGAGAAGAAGAAGTTGGAAAAACAGTTCAAGGAAGAAGTGAGCAAGGCCGAGGTGCTCAAAGAGGAGCAAGAGCGTCAGCAAAGGCTGATGGACGACGAGAGGAACACGCTCCAGGCCGTCATGGATGAAGCCTTGAGGAAGCAGAAGGAAGCCGAGGCCGAGGTGAAGAAGAAGCAGAAGGAAATGGAGGTACTTGAAAAGAAAAGGAACCAACAGGAAAAACTCTTGGGAGAGGAGAACAAAATGCTGAGGGACAAACTCAACAATCTCGAGATGGCGTCCAAAGAAAATGCATCCAAAATCAAAGAACTTGAGGGTCAGACTGGGAGGGACGCTGGCGACCAGTTGGTCTCCGCCACAGCGTCGGCGACCACAAAGAAAGTTTACAATGGCTCTGAAGTTGATGGCGAGAAGAAAGACGTGGTCTCGCCTTGGGCCTTTGACGGAATAAGAGAGAAAGTCCCTGCCCAGAGACTTCATGACGTCGGTGTCCTGACCAAAAAAGACTTGGACAAACTGAAGAAAGGTAAAGTCTCAGTGCAAGACCTCGCAAAGACCGACAAGGTCCAGTTGTGTCTCAAGGGTCAGAGCTGCATCGGCGGCATTTTGACTCCCTCAAAGGAAAAAGTGAGCATCTATCAGGCTATGAAAGACAACAAGATTACACCCAACGCCGCTACCATGCTGCTGGAGGCTCAGGCGGCTTCTGGCTACCTCGTAGATCCAGTTAAGAACAAACTCCTCTCCGTGGACGAAGCTGTAAAGGAGGACTTGATTGGCCCCGAACTCCACGACAAAATGCTGTCCGCTGAGCGAGCTGCCACGGGCTTCAAAGACCCTTACACGGGAGCTCGGATCTCCCTTTTTGAGGCCATGAAGAAAGGCCTGATTGAGAAGGAGCAGGCCACCAGGTTCCTGGATGTGCAGCTCGCAACCGGCGGGATCATTGACCCCATTAACAGTCACAGAGTCCCGCTGCAGACAGCCTACAAGCAAGCCCAGTTTGACGCCGACATGAATAAGCAAATGGCCGACAGCAAATTGTTCGTGGAGCCCGGCACCCAGGAGGCCCTCACCTATAAGCAACTGCTGGACAAATGCACCAAGGATGCGGGCTCAGGCCTGATGATTCTCCCCGTGACTGAGAAAGCTGGCCAAAGCGAGGCGACGTACACAGACGCTGAGATGAAAGAAGTGTTCAGCAAGTCCAGCGTAAACGTGCCCTTTGGCAGGTTCAAAGGAAAGACGGTCACTATTTGGGAAGTCATCAACTCCGAATATTTCACGGAAGAGCAGCGACGAGACCTGATCCGCCAGTACAAGACGGGTAAAATCACGGTGGAGAAGATCATCAAAATTGTCATCACCGTTGTGGAGGACAAGGAGAAAAACAATGAAAATGTGCTGAATGGCCTCAGGGCCCCTGTGCCAGCCAGCGAACTTCTGGAGTCCAAGGTGATCAGCAAAGACATATTTAACAAGCTAAGCAACGGCAAGATCACCCTTAAGGAGATCTCTGAGATGGACCCCGTGAAGAACGCACTCCTCGGAACACCGAGCATCGCTGGACTGTTTGACGAACCCACCAAGGAGAAAATGCCGTTCTATCAAGCCGTGAAGAAAGAGCTCCTCTCACCGGAGACGGCTCTCAAGCTTCTCGAGGCTCAAGCGGCCACCGGCTTCATAACGGATCCCGTCAAAAACGAGCGGGTGCCCGTCGACGAAGCCGTGAAGTCGGGGCTGGTGGGCCCGGAGCTCCACGAACGACTGCTATCTGCGGAGCGAGCGGTTAGTGGCTACAAAGATCCTTATTCTGGCAAGAAGGTGTCTCTGTTTGAAGCCATGAATAAAGGTCTCATCAAGAGAGACCACGGCATCCGTCTGTTAGAAGCGCAACTCTGCACAGGGGGAATTGTTGATCCGGTCAAAAGCTACCGCATCCCACAGGAGGTTGCCTGCAAACGTGGCTATTTGGATGAGGAAACCAGCGCGACCTTGAGCAAGACAACTGACGAGACCAAGGTCTTCTACGACCCCAACACACAGGAGGATGCCACCTATGCGCAGTTGATGAAGAAATGCATTTCTGATAATGAAACCGGACTTCCCTTGCTCACGCTCTCCAAGAAGGCTCCGAAACCAAAAGAGGATCAACAGATTACAGAGGCCAAAACCAAAGAGGCCTTGAACCAGAGCACTGTGGAGCTGGACTACGGCCCTTTCAAAGGCAGAAAGGTCACAATCTGGGAAATCATCACCTCCGAGTACATCACAGAGGAGAAGCGAATCGAGCTGATTCGCCAGTACCGAACGGGCCACGTGACAATCGAGAAGTTAATCAGGGTTGTGATGACCATAGTGGAGGAAAAGGAATCCTCGACAAAAGAAAAGCCCCGTTTTGAAGGTCTTAGGGAACCAGTTGCAGCCAGCACATTACTGGATGCCAACATCATTGACAAGGCGACATTTGAGCAGCTCCAGCAGGGCACAAAGACTCCGCAGGAAGTGAGCGAAGACGCTAAAGTCAGGAAGTACCTTCGAGGCACAGACCGCATCGACGCCATCGCAATGGAAGGGACAAATGAGAAGCTGAGCATATATCAAGCAATGAAAAATAAGATTCTGCAAATGAACACTGGCCTCGCGCTGCTCGAAGCCCAAGCTGCAACTGGTTTCATCACAGACCCTGTCAAAAACGCAAAGTACTCGGTGGACGATGCCGTCAAGGCTGGAGCCGTCGGGCCAGAGCTCCACGAGAAGCTTCTGTCCGCTGAAAAAGCCGTGACAGGGTACAAAGATCCTTATACTGGCAATAAGATTTCTCTGTTCCAAGCCCTGAAGAAAGAACTGGTGCTGAGGGAGCACGCCATTCCTCTCCTGGAGGCTCAGCTGAACACGGGCGGCATTGTTGATCCCGTCGGTAGCCATCGTGTTCCCACCGAGGTTGCCATTCAGCGGGGCCTGTTGAGTAAGCACATGGCCAAATCTTTCAAAGAGCCCTCGGGTGACGTCCAGCGCTTCACCAATCCCACCACCAACGACAGTGTCACGTACAAGCAGCTTCTGGAGAAATGCGTCCGAGATCCCAACTCGGGTCTGTGCTACCTGCCGCTGTCCAAGGCTGAAGCGGCACCGCCCGCCGAGAAGTCCTACGAGTACACCGAGGAGCAAGCCCAGGCGGATCTAGCCAACACTAAAATTGAGATCCCACACAAGAGCTTTGAGGGCAAGAGCATGACCGTCTGGGAAATCCTGAACTCAAACATGCTTCCCGAGGAGGAGAGACGCCGCCTCGTGGAGCAGTATCGCCTGGGGGCAATCACCAGGGACAGGATGCTCGTCATCATCATTGAAATCATTGAGCGAAGGGAAGCCGAAAAGGTTGAGCAGGGCATGACGTGCAACATCATCAGGAGGAGGATTACAATCGAGGAGCTTTACAGCGCCCGAATCATAGACTTGCACACTTACAACCTCTTGAAGCAAGAAAAAATGACCATCAGCGAGATTATGGCCATGCCGTCGGTCAAACAGTACCTCTTCGGCACCGGTTGCGTTGCCGGGATCACGTCGGAGACTCCCGGCGAGGTCAGCGTCTATCAAGCCATGAAAAGTGGAAAGATCAAGCCGGAAATTGCTCTGACGCTCCTCGAGGCCCAAGCGGCGACTGGCTTCATTGTCGATCCTGTGAAAGACGAACTTCTCACGGTGGACGAAGCAGTGCGCAAAGGCCTGGTGGGGCCTGAACTTCATGACAAACTTCTCTCTGCAGAGAGAGCGGTGACAGGCTACAAGGATCCGTACACTGGAAAAGTCATTTCACTCTTCCAGGCGATGAAGAAAGATCTGGTCCCTGAAGATTACGCTTTGAGGCTTCTGGAAGCCCAGAAAGCCACCGGGGGCCTGATGGATCCCGAATACTACTTCCGCCTGCCCGCAGACGTTGCCATGCAGCGCGGGTACATCAACAAAGAGACATTGGACAGGATATCTGAACCCTCCGCCGACGTGCGGGGTTATACGGACCCCACGACAGATGAGAACCTGACCTACGCTCAGCTGCTGAAAAGATGTCGGCCGGACAAAGAGACCGGACAGAAGCTGCTGTCGCTGGCGGACAGGAGGCTCCTCTTCAAGGGTCTCAGGAAGCAAATCACCGTGGACGAGCTGCTTCGTTCTCAGATCATTGACCAAAAGACGTACAACGAACTCACTCAGGGCAACATCAGCGTGGAGGAGGTCAGCAGGGACCTGAAGAAGTACCTGGAAGGCGTCAGCTGCATCGCCGGCGTCTTTGTAGAATCCACCAAAGACTGCTTGTCCATCTACCAGGCCATGAAGAAGAACATGATCAGACCGGGAACCGCCTTTGAGCTCCTCGAGGCCCAGGCTGCGACAGGGTACGTGATCGACCCCATCAAAAATCTAAAACTCAACGTCAACGAGGCCGTCAAGATGGGTGTCGTGGGTCCGGAGTTTAAAGACAAACTGCTGTCAGCAGAGCGAGCGGTCACGGGCTACAGGGACCCTTATTCTGGCAAGGTCATCTCACTGTTCCAGGCCATGAAGAAGGACTTGATCTTGAAAGACCACGGCATCCGCCTGCTGGAGGCTCAGATTGCCACGGGTGGAATCATTGACCCCCAGGAGAGCCATCGCCTGCCGGTGGAAGCCGCATACGAACGTGGCCTGTTCGATGAAGAGATGAACCAGATCCTCACCGACCCGTCTGATGACACAAAGGGCTTCTTTGACCCCAACACCGAAGAAAACCTCACTTACCTTCAGCTCATGGAGCGATGCACGACTGACCCGCAAACGGGTCTCTCTCTCCTTTTGATGAAGGAAAAGAAACGGGAAAGGAAGACGTCCTCCAAGTCATCCGTTCGTAAACGCAGAGTCGTTATCGTCGATCCGGAGACGGGCAAGGAGATGTCCGTATACGAGGCCTACCAGAAAGGACTTATAGACCACCAAACCTATTTGGAGCTAGCCGAACAGGAGTGCGAATGGGAGGAAATTACCAGCACGTCGTCTGACGGAGTTGTGAAATCCAAGATCATCGACAGGAGGTCCGGTCGACAGTACGACATCGACGACGCCATCTCAAGTGGCCTGATTGAGAAGTCGGCTCTGGACCAGTATCGCGCCGGGAGTCTCTCCATCACTGAGTTTGCGGACATGCTGTCTGGAAACTCCAGTGGAGTCAGATCACGCTCGTCCTCCTTTGGCTCCACTTCCTCTTACACCTCAAGTCCAATGCCCAGCATAAAAACACCGACCGTAATGTGGAACGACCCCACCGAGGAAAGCGGCCCCGTGGCCGGAATCTTGGACACCGAAACGCTAGAGAAGGTGTCTGTCACGGAGGCCATCCACAGAAATCTGGTGGACAATATCACCGGTCAGAGGCTGCTGGAAGCTCAGGCCTGCACTGGAGGAATTATCGACCCAAACACCGGTGAAAAATTCTCCGTCACAGAAGCCATGAACAAAGGGCTCGTGGACAAGATCATGGTGGACCGGATCAGCCTCGCGCAAAAGGCTTGTCACGGATTTGAGGACCCTCGAACCAAAACCAAAATGTCAGCGGCCCAAGCCCTCAAGAAAGGGTGGTTGTACTACGAAGCTGGCCAGCGGTTCCTGGAAGTCCAATATCTGACCGGTGGCTTAATCGAACCAGACGTCACCGACAGAGTCTCACTGGACGATGCCTTGAAGAAGGGCACCTTGGACGCACGTACCGCGCAGAAGCTACGCGACGTCAACACGCACTCAAAGTACCTCACCTGCCCCAAAACCAAGCTGAAGATCTCCTACAAGGACGCATTGGACAGGAGCATGATTGAGGAGGGCACCGGCCTCCGCCTTCTGGAGGCGTCCTCGCAGTCCAGTAAAGGCCTCTACAGTCCCTACAGCGTCAGCGGCTCAGGCTCAGCTACCGGCTCGCGCTCAGGCTCCAGAACTGGTTCCAGGTCGGGCTCCAGAAGAGGAAGTTTTGACGCAACTGGGTCCAGTTTCACCACCACCTTCTCCTCCTCACCGTCCTCGTACAGTTCGCCAAGTTACGGCCGCCGATATTGAGCCGCTGAGATCCACGTCGTTGGATTCAAGACTGCCCAGTTTCTGCTCTGCACGTGGTTGTTGCGAGACTTGAAACGTTTGGTCTTGCACAACTGAGATTTCGTTATCGATACCTTGCCGGTGTACTTTTTTCTTTTTTTTTAAGGTCAATGAATTCTCTACAAATTTGGATTGTCGTCAAACCTTCTGAATATGGAATAGATTTCTCCAAAATGAATACATTGAAAACTAAACGCCGCGCTGCAGAGCAGAACCGGGAGTTGGCAAAATCGCTGACGTGGCTTAATGTCTGTCTCACGCTAAGCTTCAAGATCTTTAACCTCGGTCACCGCGCAGCGAGAACCGGACCCCCGTTCCCCACGTGTCTCGCAAAACCCGGGAGCCGGCGACGAGCACATTCCCGTGCGCCGGACTCCCGTCCCCGTCACTATGTCAATCGAAACCCGTAGACCGTTACCCGACCCCGGAGTCACCCAAGTTGTCGCCGATTCTCCCGCCCCGTCGACGCAGTAGTTAGCATCGTCTTGTCCGCAAAGTCCTGGCGCGCCACGTCCCGTGCTGTCCTTTTCCGACGCCGCGCCGAGTCTTCCAGAGACCTCCGCCTGGACTGTTTATGCAAACGTCCCTGTTGCCACTGACCCTGAGCTCGCCCGACTTTAGCGACCCTTAAAGTGCCTGCGGACATAAAGACGGGACGGTTGGTGCTTTGGTTTTTTTTTTTTGACGCTCGCGCGACGCCGTCGGTTTTATCTCACAAGCCGCACATTCAACACTCCTGAATGTTAATTACGGACGTGCTGGAGACGCACCACTGCTGGAAGCCATTAACCGAATTCTATTTCGTTGCGTTTTTTGTTTTTTGTTTTTTGCCACGCGCCTCTCAGCCTTTCCAGTTTTGGATGTCGAAACTTCTTTGTAAATGCAAAGCCGATAATTACTTGGCATATATCCTTTTATTTTCCTATACGCTACGTTTAGAGTTGCATGATTTACTAACGTTTGCAAAAACAAAATGCAAATATAAGTCGCTTGAAGTCGTTTCTTGTATTATTGCTGCGATGGTGGTGGTGGTGGTGGTGGTGACGACGATGACGCAGCAAAGCGGTTTGAAGGATGGATTTGCCGGATTTTGCGTGAAAAGGAATCAAATTGTAACGCCCTCGCTATGTAAATAAACAAGGACATGAAAGACTCGCTGACTCTCTCGAGCGTTTCTCCTCAGATGTTTTAGCCGCATACGAAACACGGGAAAAAAAAAAAAAAAATACATTTACGGTTTCCATTTCAGATTTATTCATTTCAACCAAAAGGCGAAAGTCTCCCCCTCCCCCCGCCCACCCTTTGGCACTTGGCGAGATTCCGGAAATCTAGGCTAACGCGCAGTATCTGGAACAGGGACAGTGGAGCTTTCCGACCTGTCAATCACTCGGACAAAAAGAGCCAATCGGATAGCCGCATTGCCTTGACACGCCCCCTCTCCCCGTATTGTCCCACAAGCAATGCCGGTTGCCAGTAGCGTGCGCTTGGAAAAGTTCACGTTCCGAAGAAAATGGTCCTCAGATGCGCTTGGGGAAGGTGCAATTCTGATGAACGATATCCTGCCCACCTGACTCATTTTCCAAAGCCTAAAACTGTCTACGATGGATTCAGGCTCGCGGAAGAGCACGTGTACAACTAAATGCGGACAATATCAATAAACACAAGGCTGTACGTTTGAAGGTTAGCGAGGGAGAAGTAGCTTCTTTGAGTTTGAATTATTACCAGTGCAGGAGAGGGTTAGGCTTTCAACGCAGACAGACGACAGACGTGGCTGAGGTGTTAAGACTCAGCTGCAGTCCCCCACGCAGGCGGGGTACGGACCCCGCTCGTCGGTCGTAGGACGGCAAGTTTGTGGGTCGACTTCAACCCGCCGTCCCGTATCGGTACTAAGCGGAGTGAACTGGAAGTGGACCAGATTGTCTCAGGCCTCGGTTACAAAGTAGAAAGTTGCAGGTCAAGCATTCCGTGTCGGGACCGAGCCGAGACTACCAAAACTGGCTTAAGTGGGCCCTGTGAAAGGGGCGTGAGAAACTTCAAGATTTCTTAAAGGTTTTCTTAATTTACCAGGAAGTACCGCATGAATCGTTTAGACAAACGTGAGAAGACTCACGCGAGGCGGGGTCACAACGGGATTCTAGGACCCGGGACGCCTCTGGTTAGTAGTCGGTGTGCCGACGTGTCGGGCGGTAAAAACTGTTTTCAAGACAAACTGTTCAAGAGGGTCCAGAAAAACTTTGGATTCGATGGTCATGTGGAGGGGAAAAAAGAACTGTAATAAAAATGAAGATGTGCAGGACAGTCGGGCCTCGGGACCAAGTTCTGTCCGTCGGTCGTCACCGTTAATTTGTAGTCACGGAACCAAAGTTACGGGATGTCTGGGACCGTGCCGAGCGGCTTCATCGCGACGTGTTACATTTGGCGCACTGGCGGCGACGTCCAAAGCTGAAAATTTGCAACCCGACAACCTGCAGAGGGCCAGGGTCCAAATCTTTGCGCCGGTGAGTACCCAGGATATTTTTTTCCCCCGGTACGCAGGAGACGGGATTCTATCTAAATTGTGACTGTTGGGTTTCACTAATCCGTCTCCTTTCCTTGTCAATTCTGCAATTTGCTTGTTTGCTGAAAGGATTTGAACCGGAGGGCAGAGTCAACACGCGGCGCCCGCCCAGGACCAGGTCTGTCTCCGAATCTGCTCCTTAGTCCTTTCGCACTTTTTGACTGGAGATGTCCGATAAGCAAAAGAATCCGTCCAGCAAGTTTTTCTTTTTCTCCGGAATAACTTTTCCTGCTAAGCCGGGCGTGCCGTCGATGGAACGCCGATTAGAAACCAGCCCGGCCTGTCAACCGAGCGATTTCCGCGGGTTTGGATAAGTGAGCGGCTCCGAGCTTTTGTGGTTTTTGCACCGCGTTGCCCAGGACAAGGGTCGCACCTTAAAAGCCGCAATCTCGGCAAGCCCCGGCTCGCTGCGGTTTTGAGGCCGGGGAGTGACGGCTGATGGAACGCAAACGTGCCAAGCGGGGAAGCGGCTGCAAACATTTCCGGCGAGTGGGCGCAGAGGAAATGAAGGGAAGCAACAACAAAAGTTCACCTTGCGACCAATCCGACCGAACAAATCAAATGTGGCTCGTGAGCACGAAAGTTTGCCTCCAAACAATCAAAAATGCTGCAAATATGCCGCGATGGTGACTTTTTTTTTTTTTGGCACAAAACATTTCCACGCCTGCAGCATTTTTTGTCCTCGGCCCAAAAATTATTATTATAGTATTGTGTGGTTGAAATGTTGCGTTTGCGTCTTTGCCGTAATCTCTTAAAGCTTTTTCGTGGTATTACAAATGATCTCGAGCGGGGGCTGAGCTTTGTTTGGACCTGCTCCCAGTTCAACAGAAAAGCTATAAAAAAAAAAAAAAAAAAAAAAATGAGCCCGCGGCGGGCGCCGCACCTTCGACTCGACGGTGACGTAAATGCGACGTGACGAGTTTCGCTTCGGTCGGCTGAGCGACACCTGAAAATGTCTTCATTTGTCGCTCGGGAACTGCTTTTCAATCCGAGGAAGCAATTTCAGTCACTCCCAAAAGCGCAAATGAAAGGCCTTGTCGTCGTTGTTATTTTTAGTAGTGGGTAGGCGTTATAACAATGTTATAATCATGTTATTACCTCTAGCGAGCGCGAAACGAGAGCGCAGCTGCTTTTGAGTGCAATTTGCTGCTTGGCTTGGAAGATTATGGAAGGGCAAAAAACAATCCCCACAATATTCGGTCGGACGGTAATCAATGAAGAAACATTTCACCGGATCACATTTTTTATCAACGATGTGAACGAGTTGTGTGAAAAACTACCCCCCCCCTCCTCCCCCGAGAGCCACGTACCCCACCGTGATTGGTTGGTAAGATAAAGAAGTGACATTCATTAAAAAAAAACAAAAAATCAAGGGTTGCACTAACATTAAATTTTCATATTAAGATGGGGGCCACAAAATATCATCTCGCGGGCCGCAAATGCCCCCCGAGCCGCCAGTTTGAGACCCCTGCCCTATGTCTTCTTGTCAAACATTTGAATCCATATTTTTGACACCTTTTCAGAGAGGTGACAAACGGGGACGTCCGAGAGGCTTTCGTCCTTCTGCCAAAGTCAAGCTGAGATGTTCTCAAATATTTTAGCGATATTTGGCGGTTGTAAAAATGATGAAAAAGAATTAGTTGATTCCCGCCCAACTTGGGAGGGGAGGAAGGCGCCGGGATGGCGTTCGGCCATTTGACAAATGAGGCCCGGTTTGCAAAAAGCCTGCCGTGCGTCCCTGGTTAGGATGACTGCCACCTGCAGGTCTGGAGCGCAACGGCGCCCGGATCGCAACTCCTGCCGTATTTGCACTTTACGCCCGTCTTATCTCGGCCGCTATCAAGTTGCGGCCTCGAAAAGGGATGAGACCGAACGTCGCATCGATCCGGATGCCGATCGCTAGCCAAACAAAACAACGGGCGCTCGTTTATCTGATCGGAATGCGGCAGCCGCGCCGCCGGCGGTTCCCGTGATGCATATTTGCGCCACGACCAGTCAGTCAAAAGACGTATTCGCGCTTGTCGCCGCGAGCTGCGAGCCGTTAGCTTTTCCACTGCATCATCGCGTGAGTCACGTTTGCTTCGGGGCCTTCGGGTTTGGTTTTTTTTTTTGTTTTGTTTTGTTTTTACTGGTTTTTAATTGTCGGTTTGTGGGCGACGTCAGAAGTACGGGCGTCTCAGATAAGGGCAGATAAGCGGGGCACATCTCTGCTGCTATGCAGTAAAACAACGTCGCCCAACCTTTGAGCCAAGGCACACAATCTGTCCAAAAAAAAAATAAATTACACAATCACATCAAGTGGCATAAAAGGCCGTGAAAATACACTCTTTTCTTCACAGAAATATCACAATACAGTAACGACTTCATAAAATGGAATGCAAAGAAACAGGACAGCACAGCGAGTCTGCCTCGCGGTTCTGAGGCTGTGGGTTCGAAACCCGGCTTCCATCGGAGACTCTAAATTGCCCCAAGGCGACCGCTCACCTGTTTCCACTGGCGACCGGTTGGGGATGTGCCCCGCCTCCTGCCCGAAGATCGCTGAGATAGGCTCCAGCACTCGCGTGACCCTTGTGAGGATAAGCATCTCAGAGGATGATGTCGGATGAAAGGATGGAATTCTGCAGTTTGTTATGATTTCACTGGACATTGCGCTGCTCCTTCTGCTGAGCGCGCCTTGGCCACTCACACACATACGGCGAGGTTGTACACGGAGCGGTAGGACTGGTCGTTCTACGCAGAGGATAAAGAATGCACGTCAGCGAGTATTGAGTTAGTTATATTGTCTACACTTGAACTTTTTGTCTTTAAATATTCGTTGCTGAAAGCGTCCATGCTGTCCGTTAGCCGGTCCAAGGCCTTTTGCGTTGCGTGTTAGCATGAAGCTAGCGTAAGACGCCGTTGCGTGGCTGTTACGAATATGTACACAAAGTCTCTTTGTCTTTGTTTTACATTTACTTTTAGTGTAAACTTCAGCTGGGCGTGGCAAGAAAGTTTCTTTCCGTTTGTTGTCACGTGAGTTGCGTTCACTGGCGCCGCACAGCAGTCGCAAGTCCATCCGTCCCTTGTCTGAGCGGCTTATCCTCACACGGGGACACGGGAGCGATCGCAAGTTGTTCAGACGCGAACTTGGTTCCGCGGCGCCGCAAGATCCAAGCCGTCTCCGACGCGTCGCGAAGCGCACCTGTCGCACAAATTGACCCCCCCCCCCCCCGTCCGTTGTTATTGTTCCAGAAGACAATGGCGGCGCTCGAAGGAAGCGGACAAAGAATTCCTGGCATCCCGCAGGCCCAGCTTTCGGGTCAAGGCGGCCCCGAGGACCTCCCCGGGAGGAGCCGACTTCCTCGGCCGAGGGGGGTGGGTGGGACCGGACCCGGCGGGACTGCCTTAAATCCGACCACCGCGGAGGACTTCCGAGGAGCTTCTGCGAGCGCCTCGGGACCGCGCGGAACAACTTGGACTTTGTGCAACAAGTAAGCGCCTTCCTTGTCTTTAAGGTCAAATCTTGTTTCATCGGAACGGGGTGAGTGGGGGGGGGGGTGGTTTCTCTTTCTTTCTTTCTTTCTTTCTTTCTTTCGGTTGCTCTGCTGGCGCTGAGAGCTCGGTGAACCCACACCCATTTGGATCAAAAAGAGCGCAAACATTCCTCACCCAGTTACCTTTCGCCACAGTCGCTCAAATGTCACTCTTGCCTCATCGCGCCGAGACGCTTTCTCACTTCTTGACGCAAAAAGGTAAGTAGCGCTGCACAAACCGGGACCCGAATACTTGGAACGCAACGGGCTTTTTATCCGGCTCTGGGTCGAGGGGACCGGCGCGGCCCGCGGCAGGCAGGAAGGCGAGACCTCGGTGAGCTCGTGGGGGGGTGGGGGGGGGGGCCGCCGGCTTCAACAAAGCTGCTCCCTTAAAACAAAACATTCAAAAATGCAAGTACAGCTCTTGAAAAATATTCAAAAAATGTACAAAGGATAAGATGATGCCTTAATCTTGGACATATTGAAATCTGTTTTGATCTTGTTCGTAAAAAAAAAAAAAAAAATGAATATATGCGTGTATGTATGGACCCTCCCGTTAGTTCATTTAGTCTTTTTTTAGTAAAAAAAAAAAAAAAAAGTAATGTAAAATTATCAATTTGGATTTTTGTCACTTTGCAACTTTTATACATTCATTCCCATGAATTTAAGAAAGTACAAATAAGTATTTTTTGGTCACATTATTCACGTTTCATCGTTAACATTGCGTGAAAAGCGGCGGGACTCGAGCGTTCCGTCGCTACGTCGGGAATCGCACCGGCGACGCCGTCAAAGGATCAAAGAGAAGCCGAGCGGAGAGAGAAAAAAACAAAACAAAAACGAGTTTGAGCCGCTGGAACAAAATGTGGGACTTTCCTCCGTTTCCCGTTTCCAGTTCTGCAAATGTTGTTGGATGAAAATCCAACGTCCAGGTTGACCAGTCCATTGTCCGTCCTCAAAGTCCTCCGAGCCTTTCCTGGATTGTGGCGCGGGGGTGAAAATCGGTCGCAAATGAAAAGCTTTTCGCAAATCAGAGGTCTTTGATTTCCTCATGAGGAGAACGGGTTCGGCTGACCGGCTGACCGGCTGCACCTCCGAACCGCGTTCCGAGTCAGCCTCAGTATTGTGCCTCTTTTTCTTGGTTGCGTGGCTACAAGTTCACAGATGGCGACAGCAACGTCATCTTCTTTTCCTTTCGGCTTGTCCCGTTAGGGGTCGCCACGGCGTGTCATCTTTTCCCATCTCGGCCGTTCGTCTCTAAACGCTGTCCACTGTCCTCGTGTCCTCCCTCACCACATCCATCCACCTTTTCTTTGGTCTTCCTCTCTCTCGCTCTCTTCCTTGGCAGCTCCATCCTGACCATCCTCCTACCAATTTCCTCACTCTCTCGTCTCTGGACATGTCCAAAACCGTCGACGTCTGCTCTCTCTCTCTCTCACCTTGTCTCCAAAACATCCAACTGTCCAGCTGTCCCTCTAAGGAGCTCATCACTAACCCTGTCCGACCGAGAACCTCAACATCTTCATTTCTGCCACCTCCAGTTCCGCTTCCTGCCACCGTCTCTAATCCGTCCATCATGGCCGGATAAACTTTTCCCTTCATCCTAGCGGAGACTCTTCTGTCACGTAGAACACCAGACACCTTCCGCCAACTGTTCCACCCCGCTTGGACCCGTTTCTTCACTTCCTGACCGCACTCCCCATTGCTCTGGATTGTTGACACAAGTATTTGAAGTCGTCCACCCTCGCTATCGCTTCTCCCTGGAGCTTCATTCTTCCTCCTCCGCCCCCCACACCAACACCAACGCAAACGTACATATTTCTTCAAAACTGCAACAGTGTCCTGATAAACCCAATGGAGATTAGCATGTTTGGGGTCTGAGGTCAGAAGGGGGACATCGCCTCCCAGTGTTCGGGAGTATCCGCTTGAGTTCAGAAGAGGGGGCATCGCTTTCCAGGCGTCGCATTCCGCGTCACGCGCGGCGCTCGCAAAGAGAACGATTCAGGGCGAGAACAATAGAAACTAATGCTTGATAAAACAATAATTGTAACACCGATCCAAGTTTGCGACGCTTTGCCAACAAGGACGGGCGCAGGCATGCCGCTGTCGCGTAAACAGGAAGCGCCGGTTTTTGTTTTGTGTGCCGACTTGCGGCCAGTCAGGCCTGAAGGTTCGTCGCAAAGCGGCACACGGACGGCCCGGATCGGAGCGTGACGGGCGACATTTGGAACTTTACACGCTCCGATGCTTGACGCGCAAAGTCACAACCAAAATCCAAAACTTGCCCCTTGCATATGACGCCAAGTTGGCATGCACTCGTTTGCTGATTTTGAATTTTTATTTTCTAGCTGCGACGTCATGAAAATGATTCGCTGCAACCGATGTCTTTGAATGGCTCCCGTTAATAGTTTCGCTGCTTAATGCGTGAAAGAAACGCGAATAAAGCCGGTCAGGTTCTGAGATCCGCAGACTCGGATCAGATGATGGCGCAAATTTGGTGATTTGCCTCGAACATCTTCTCTTGCAGGGGCGAAGACGGAGCCGTAAACCTTCCCTGGAATTTTGCATCTTGGGATATTCACACCAGTCCGGGTTGCCGACCCACTCGGAACCAAACCAACGTTTGCTGGGTATGTTCTTCGGATGCTTATTTGCTTTCGATTGAACGACGAACTCGACGGCTGCCCCTGGACACAGGAGTGACCCGACGTTCGACTTTTTCAAGATCCGAGCGCCGTCTGGTGGCCGGTAGAGCGACTCCCCTCCCAAGCACGACCAATTTGGCACATAGTGAACTCGTCTTCAAAACTAAAAGCTCCCAGTTAAAGTTACCGTCAAACCGAACGTGAAACAAAGACAACTAACTACATTCGGAATTTTAAAACAACCGCCGAGCTTTGCCTGAAGAAGGCTAACAAATGCTAAGAGGCAGCACAAATGTCATAGACGGGCTAGTAAATATCACCGGCGGGTTAACACTTGAACTGGGTGGTGTCAAAAATACGGCCCGCGGGGGATAACGAGAAATCAGCCTTTGCGGCTGGCAAATACATTCCCAGCTGTTTTTCAATTAAATGAACTGATGTTGCTATTTTTTTTCGACTGGAAATTGCCCCAACAACCACTTGCCACAAAAAAATAATTCTTAAATTCTGACTTGATTTAATCCAAACAGAAGGCCATACGTCGTTTTCAACCATCAGTTTTCGCCGCAGCCATCAGGGATCCGTGACCTACTATTGGCTCCCAACCCACCAGTTGAGGACCGGTGCAATGTTTAGCCAATGCATTCAATTCGATGCAAACGTTTCCCTTGCAGAGCGACACTAGGCCGAGATGGAGCCCGCCGATCCAAATGAGAAGCCGCAAAATGGCCACACCGACATCCGGGGCCCTGTGGCGGGCGTCTACCTGGAGAAGTCCAAGCAGAAGATCAGCATATACGAAGCCATGAAGAAACGTCTGATTCGACCCGGAACGGCGTTAGCCCTGCTGGAAGCGCAGGCTGCCACGGTGGGTGTGGTAGACCCCGTGAAAAACCGAATCCTTCCGGTCGTGGAGGCCATCAGGGAGGAACTCATCGGACCCGAGTTGAGGGAAAAGCTTCTCTTCGCCGAGAAGGCCGTCACTGGTTACGTTGACCCATACACCGACAAAACCATCTCCGTGTTCCAAGCCATGCAAAAAGATTTGGTGCCCAGAGATTACGGCTTGAGATTACTTCAAGCGCAAATTGCCACGCACGGCCTCTTCGACCCCGTTGGGAAGACGAACATTTCAATGGAGTCAGCCATACAGAAAGGCTACTATGAAAAAGACCTGCTGAAGGACCAGATGTCAGAGTTGAAGGTTTTCTTCGATCCGAGTACACAGCAGCACGTCAACTACCAGACGCTGATGGAGAAATGCATCAAGGAACCCGGCACAGGCCTGCTTCTTCTTCCCGTCTTCATCACCTTCAAGGGGCTGAGACGAGGCATTTCCTCCGCAGAACTTTTGGAGTCCAAGATTATTGACAAAGAAATATTTGAAGATCTACAGAAGGGGACGACCACAACCCAGCAGGTGATGCTGAACGAGACGGTGAAGGAATACCTTCAGGGCAAAGGCAGCATCGCGGGCGTTGCGATACTGTCATCCAATCAGAGACTGAGCATCTATGAAGCCATGAAGAGCGGAATACTGATGCCTGGGACCGCGCTAGTTCTGCTGGAGGCGCAGGCCGCGACCGGATTCATGATTGATCCCGCAGAAAACAAAAAGTTCACAGTGGAAGAGGCTACGAAGAACAAGCTCATTGGCCCGGAATATTACCACAAGCTGCGCTCGGCCGAACGAGCAGTGACCGGATACCGAGACCCGTACACCGACAAAACAATTTCCCTCTTTCAAGCGCTTTCAAAAGATCTCATCCTGAAGGAACACGGGATCCGCCTACTGGAAGCTCAAATTGCCACGGGTGGAATCATTGACCCCATCCACAGCCATCGACTCCCCACAGAGGTGGCCTTCAAAAGAGGCTACTTTGACCAAGAAATGAAAGCCGTTCTTGAAGATTCAGGAGACGACACGAAGGGATTCTTCGACCCAAACACGCAGGAGAACCTGACGTACCTTCGGCTGATTGAAAGGTGCGTCACCGATCCAGCTACCGGACTCTGCCTCCTCCCGCTTCGAGACAAATCCGATGGTCTGAACTACACCTTCATTGACTACCGAACAAAGATGGCCTTCAAACAGAAGAAGGTGAAGGCGACGTGCGGCAAGTATGCGGGGATGACGGTATCTCTGTGGGAGCTGCTGATGTCGGAATACTTGGATGAAGAGCAGAGGAAATCCATCATACGGAAGTACCGAGAGGGGAAGCTCACTATCGAGACGATTGTTACGACAGTTCTGGAAATTATCGAGACATCCGTCAAAACCACCAAGGTCATCTTTGAAGGCATCAGAGAAACTGTCACAGCCAAACAGCTGGTTGAGGCTGACATCATCAGTGAGGAGGTCCTGGATGATCTCAAGAAAGGGAAGAAGTCTGTCAAGGAAGTGGTTGAGGATCAAAACTTGCACGTGTACCTACAGGGAAAAGGCAGTATTGCAGGTGTTCTTCTACCTGACTCCCAGATCCTTACCATCTACCAAGCAAGACAGAAAAGCAAACTGATGCCGGGAACAGCTCTGATTTTACTCGAGGCACAGGCGGCGACGGGATTCATCATCGATCCCATCGGTAACAGAAAGTTTTCGGTAGACGACGCCATCAAAGCCAAGGTCGTTGGGCCAGATTTGTGCCTGAAGCTGCGCTCTGCAGAGAAAGCGGTGACAGGTTACAAAGACCCATACTACGGGACCACAATCTCTCTGTTCCAAGCCATGCAAAAAGACCTCATTCTGAAGGATCACGGAATTCGACTCTTGGAAGCGCAAATTGCCACGGGCGGCATCATCGACCCGGTTAACAGCCATCGCATTCCTGTCCAAGTGGCCTACAAGCGGGGCTACTTCAATGAGGAGATGAACGAGATCCTGAGCGACCCCAGTGATGACACCAAGGGCTTTTTTGACCCTAACACTCACGAGAACCTTACTTACTTGCAGCTCATGGCCAGATGTGTCACTGACCCCAGTACGGGACTTTGCCTCCTTCCACTCAAAGGGAAAAGCCACATCATCAACATCGATGACGGCATGAAGGAACTGTTCAGGACAACCGTTGTTTCTGTACGCTACGGCCGCTTCAAGGCCAAGCGCAGCACTCTTTGGGACCTCATCAATTCGGAGTATCTGTCGGAGAAAAAACGCCAGGAGTTCTTCAAACTCTTCAAGTCCAGGAGACTCACAATTGAGGAGATCATCGAGTCCATTTTAGTCATCGTTGAGAGCAAAGAGATCAAACAGCAAGCGGAACTGAGCTTCCGAGGCCTCAGAGGGGACCTGTCCGTTGTGGATCTTCTGGAGCTGGAAATAGTGGATGAAAAGACATACAACAGCCTGATTGACGGAACATTAAGGACCACCGACGTGTCGCAGATGGACAGCGTGAGAGGCTACCTCCAAGGGAAAAGCTGCGTTGCCGGGGTGATACTACAGCCTTCCAATCAGAAGCTGAGCATCTACCAAGCACAGAAATCTGGCATCCTGACACCCGGGACGGCTCTTTGCCTCCTGGAAGCGCAGGCGGCCACGGGCTTCGTGGTCGATCCGTTGGCAAACAAAAAACTCACCGTGGAACAAGCACTTCGGGCGACGTTGATCGGGCCTCAGACGTATGAAAAGCTTCTGTCCGCAGAGAGAGCTGTCACCGGTTACGCCGATCCGTACACGGGCCAGAAGATTTCTCTTTTCCAAGCCTTGAAAAAGGACCTCGTCGTGAGGGAGCACGCTATTCGTTTACTTGAAGCCCAAGTTGCGACGGGTGGCATCATCGACCCCGTCAAATGCCTTCACTTACCTCTCGATGTCGCCTGCAGGAAGGGATATTTTGACAAAGAATGGAATCAAATCCTGCTGGACACGAAAGGGTTCTTTGACCCGACCACCAAGGGGAATCTGACGTACATGGAAATGTTGGGCAGGTGCGTTAAAGACAAAGAAACGGGACTCTTCCTTTTACCGATGACCGGCACACCAAAAGCCTCACAAGCAAACGTGAGCCTGTACACTGACAGTGAGATAAAACAAGCGTTTGAAGAGGCAAACGTCAGCGTATCGGTGGGACGCTACGCTGGGAAATCCATTTCTCTGTGGGACTTGATCCATTCCGGCTACTTCACCGAAGAGCAGCGTCTTGAACTGATTGAAAAATTTAGAACGGGAAAGGTCACCACTCACATTATCATCACCATAGTCATGTCTACAATTGAAAAACTGGACAGGAGCGAAGCTCCCAAAATGATCACGGGCCTGAGGAAGCTCGTCTCTGCCAGACAATTGCTGGTCTCTGGCATCATCGACAGTGAGACCTTCAAACAGGTGCAGGAAGACCGAGTCACCTTGGAGAACGTCATTAAACGTGCGTGCGTGCAACAGTACCTGAACGGAAGAAGCAGCATCGCCGGCGTGAAAGTGTATCCGATGCAGAAAGTTCTGAGCATCTACGAGGCAAAATCGGAAGGTATGTTGACGGACGGCGTTGCGCTTTTACTCCTCGAAGCGCAAGCCGCGACAGGATGGATCGTCGATCCGCTCCAAAACAAGTTCTACACCGTCGACGAGGCCGCAAAGGACAAAGTCATCGGGACGGATGTGCGTGAGCAGCTTCTGCTGGCAGAGCGAGCCATCACTGGGTATAAGAACCCCTACACAGACTCGACGATATCACTGTTTGAGGCTATGAACGAGGAGCTGATTCCAAGAAGTGACGCCGTTCGTCTACTTCAAGCACAAATAGCGACGGGCGGAATCGTGGACCCCAACGAGAGTCACAGGCTACCTGTGAATGTTGCAGTCAAAAGGGGACTACTTGACGAGCAACTCAGAATCCTTCTGCTGAACCCCCCTGAAAATTTGAAGGGATACTTTGACCCAAACACGAAAGAAAAACTCTCCTACGCCGAGCTGATGGAGAGATGCGAAACAGATCCTGCCACGGGACTGCTTCTCATCCCACTCCACGAGGAGAAATCAGACATTTTTCACACAAATGAACAAATAGAGCTCGAGTTTAAAAACAAAACAATTGTCATGAGTGTGGGCAAATTCAAGAGCAAGGATGCGACCTTGTGGGAAGTGTTGCTGTCTGAATACATATCCCAGCAGAAAAGGGAGCAGCTCATACAACAATACAAGACCGGCGCCATAACGGTTGAAGAGTTAATTGAAATACTAACGGTCATCATCACGGAGGTATCGTCCAAAGAGAGAAAGTTCAAAGGACTGAGGAAGCAGGTCTCGGCAAGTCAGTTGTTTGAGTCCAAGATCATCTCGAAGGAGCTTTTCACGCAAATTATACAAGGGGAAGTGACTGTAGACTCTGTGAACAAAATGGAATCCATACAAAGGTATCTTGGGGCGACAAACTGCATAGCCGGTGTCAGAGTTGAGTCTACAAAGAAGGTTATGAGCATCTATGAAGCAAAGTCCAGAGGTCTCCTAACTCCTGGGACGTCTCTTGTTCTCCTCGAAGCCCAAGCTGCCACTGGCTTTGTGATTGACCCCGTCAACAACAAAAAACTTTCAGTAGAAGATGCTGTGGCTCAGAGAGTGGTTGGCAGTGAGTGGAAAAAGAAGCTGCTCTCAGCAGAACGAGCTGTCACGGGATACATAGACCCCTACACTGGCGAGACCATTTCCTTATTCCAGGCCTTGATAAAGGATCTCATTGTCAAAGAGCACGGAATACGTCTTCTTGAGGCTCAAATCGCCACAGGAGGCATCATTGACCCGGTGTACAGTCACAGGGTGCCTGTGCAGGTGGCTTACCAAAGAGGCTACTTCGATGAAGAAATGAACCAGATTCTGTCGGACCCAGATGACGACACCAAGGGCTTTTTTGACCCCAACACACAAGAAAACCTCACCTATCTCCAACTTATAGAGAGGTGTGTTACTGACCCAAACACGGGCCTCAACTTACTATCCATTGTGAAGAAAGGGGAGTTCTATTTCTATGTTGACGAGGCCACGAAATCCTTCCTGAAATCAAAGACAACAACGAAAGCAGGTGGGAAGTACCACGGAACAACGGTGTCACTGTGGGATCTGCTCTACTCTCGATATGTCACGGAGGAGAAGAGGAGAGAGCTCGTGCAACAGTACAAATCTGGCGCTATCTCGATTGAACGCTTCTTGGAGATCATCTTGATGATCATTCAGCAGCAGACCACCGGCACAACCTCATCATCGGTCACCACGTGTCAAATACCAGAAACAAAGGTTGACAGCACACCACAAAGACCACCATCACCACCACAGTCACAGAGACCGAAAGCTTCCACGGCATTCGGAAGGATGTCAGCGCAACAGAGTTGCTTGAATCCAAAATCATCAATGAAGACCTCTACGAAGATCTCAACGCAGGAACAATCACAGTAAAGGAAGTGAGTGAAATGGACTCAGTCCGCAGGTACCTGGAAGGGACCAACTGCATCGCAGGTGTGTACTTGCAGTCAACAAAAGAGACCTTGAGCATTTACGAAGCAAAGTCCAGAGGCCTGCTGACTCCTGGGACGTCTCTTGTTCTCCTCGAGGCCCAAGCTGCCACTGGCTTTGTCATCGACCCAGTCAACAACGAGAAACTTTCCGTCAAAGAAGCTGTGGCTCAGAAAGTGGTTGGCAGCGAGTGGCAGAACAAGCTGCTCTCGGCGGAACGAGCTGTCACAGGATACAAAGACCCTTACACCGAAACAACAATATCGCTGTTCCAGGCCCTGAAAAAAGACCTGATCGTCAAAGAGCATGGAATTCGTCTTCTTGAGGCTCAAATCGCCACAGGAGGCATCATCGACCCTGTGCACAGTCACAGAGTGCCTGTCCAGGTGGCTTACCAAAGGGGCTACTTCGATGAAGAAATGAACCAGATTCTGTCGGACCCAGATGACGACACCAAGGGCTTTTTTGATCCCAACACACAAGAGAACCTCACCTATCTCCAACTGGTTGAGAGGTGTATCACAGATCCCATGACTGGACTTAGTTTGTTAGTCATTGTGAAGAAAGGGGAGTTCTATTTCTATGTTGATGAGGCCACAAAACTCACCCTGAAATCAAAGACAACAACGAAAGCAGGTGGGAAGTACCACGGAACAACGGTGTCACTGTGGGATCTGCTCTACTCTCGATATGTCACGGAGGAGAAGAGGAGAGAGCTTGTGCAACAGTACAAATCTGGCGCTATCTCGATTGAACGCTTCTTGGAGATCATCTTGATGATCATTCAGCAGCAGACCACCGGCACAACCTCATCATCGGTCACCACGTGTCAAATACCAGAAACAAAGGTTGACAGCACCACCACAACGACCACCATCACCACCACAGTCACAGAGACCGAAAGCTTCCACGGTATTCGGAAGGATGTCAGCGCAACAGAGTTGCTTGAATCCAAAATCATCAATGAAGACCTCTACGAGGATCTCAACGCAGGAACAATCACAGTAAAGGAAGTGAGTGAAATGGACTCAGTCCGCAGGTACCTGGAAGGGACCAACTGCATCGCAGGTGTGTACTTGCAGTCAACAAAAGAGACCTTGAGCATTTATGAAGCAAAGTCCAGAGGCCTGCTGACTCCTGGGACGTCTCTTGTTCTCCTCGAGGCCCAAGCTGCCACTGGCTTTGTCATCGACCCAGTCAACAACGAGAAACTTTCCGTCAAAGAAGCTGTGGCTCAGAAAGTGGTTGGCAGCGAGTGGCAGAACAAGCTGCTGTCGGCGGAACGAGCTGTCACAGGATACAAAGACCCTTACACCGAAACAACAATATCGCTGTTCCAGGCCCTGAAAAAAGACCTGATCGTCAAAGAGCATGGAATTCGTCTTCTTGAGGCTCAAATCGCCACAGGAGGCATCATCGACCCTGTGCACAGTCACAGGGTGCCTGTGCAGGTGGCTTACCAAAGAGGCTACTTTGATGAAGAAATGAACCAGATTCTGTCGGACCCAGATGATGACACGAAGGGCTTTTTTGATCCCAACACACAAGAGAACCTCACCTATCTCCAACTGGTTGAGAGGTGTATCACAGATCCCATGACTGGACTTAGTTTGTTAGTCATTGTGAAGAAAGGGGAGTTCTATTTCTATGTTGATGAGGCCACAAAACTCACCCTGAAATCAAAGACAACAACGAAAGCAGGTGGGAAGTACCACGGAACAACGGTGTCACTGTGGGATCTGCTCTACTCTCGATATGTCACGGAGGAGAAGAGGAGAGAGCTCGTGCAACAGTACAAATCTGGCGCTATCTCGATTGAACGCTTCTTGGAGATCATCTTGATGATCATTCAGCAGCAGACCACCGGCACAACCTCATCATCGGTCACCACGTGTCAAATACCAGAAACAAAGGTTGACAGCACCACCACAACGACCACCATCACCACCACAGTCACAGAGACCGAAAGCTTCCACGGCATTCGGAAGGATGTCAGCGCAACAGAGTTGCTTGAATCCAAAATCATCAATGAAGACCTCTACGAAGATCTCAACGCAGGAATAATCACAGTAAAGGAAGTGAGTGAAATGGACTCAGTCCGCAGGTACCTGGAAGGGACCAACTGCATCGCAGGTGTGTACTTGCAGTCAACAAAAGAGACCTTGAGCATTTATGAAGCAAAGTCCAGAGGCCTGCTGACTCCTGGGACGTCTCTTGTTCTCCTCGAGGCCCAAGCTGCCACGGGCTTTGTCATCGACCCAGTCAACAACGAGAAACTTTCCGTCAAAGAAGCTGTGGCTCAGAAAGTGGTTGGCAGCGAGTGGCAGAACAAGCTGCTCTCGGCGGAACGAGCTGTCACAGGATACAAAGACCCTTACACCGAAACAACAATATCGCTGTTCCAGGCCCTGAAAAAAGACCTGATCGTCAAAGAGCATGGAATTCGTCTTCTTGAGGCTCAAATCGCCACAGGAGGCATCATCGACCCTGTGCACAGTCACAGAGTGCCTGTGCAGGTGGCTTACCAAAGGGGCTACTTCGATGAAGAAATGAACCAGATTCTGTCGGACCCAGATGACGACACCAAGGGCTTTTTTGATCCCAACACACGAGAGAACCTCACCTATCTCCAACTGCTTGAGAGGTGCGTCGCAGATCCCACCACCGGACTAAGTTTACTCCCCTTGGTCAAAAAGTGAAGAATATTTTGATGTTTTTCTTTCTTTGTAAAGTGTTTACCATCGTTAGTAGATTTTTTTTTAACCCGAGTGCGTTCTACTTCAGTCTTTGGTCTTACTGATATTTGAGGAAATTGTCTTTGAAATTGACTTCATGCATTTTAAAACATTTTTTTTGATATAGCATAGATTTATATCATCTATTTTTCCTGTAATGTTAAAAATAACCCAAGGGTGTGAACACTAAAGCTAATTTTTGAGTCATAATTTTGAACTGGAATTCTGAACGACTTTCTTCAGCTGTACTGATTAACTCCAGTAAAAGTCTCTGCTCAAAGGTGAACGTCTGACAAAAAAAAATGCTCCAGAAAATCGTGAACGTTGAACTTTTCGGCTATTACAACCCGCGAAGAGAAAAAAATGAACTTGCACTATACGACCGATCACGTTTCGTGCGATATTTGTCTCAAGTAACACTTAAGAACTGCAGAAGGGAACAGTCAACATTTATTTCAACCAAAAACTTAAACGAAATAACTTCCAAAACTGAATGAATCCAGTCTGCGCTGAGGCCTTTTACAAAAGTTTCTGAATCTTAACGGGGCACCTCATGATCTGGACTCTACTCCAATGTGTCGAGCAACTGGCGAATGGCTTCTTGTCCCCGGTAAAGCCTCTTCAGCCCCCTGGGTAGAGAGCGACAGGAGGACAGATTGAGGTAGTCCAGCGCCGTCGTTTGGCCGATGAGAGGCCTGGAAAATCCCGGCAAAACCAGTTTAGAACGGCGTTACCCAAACTTTATGGAACCAGGATGCACATTGAAACTGGATGGTTTTCCACGGCCAATCTGATGACTGCTCACACCAGTGGTCGGGAATCGCCTGTTTGTAAGCTAAACCGAGAAGAATAAGCGCGATTCCTGGTACCTCAGGGCAGCCGCCGTGATTCTGGTCCCGCTCAGGTTGAGGGAGTGCAGGGTGTTGGGGTTGTTGGCCCGGGCCAGCTGGAGCATGGCTAACTCCAGGTCCTCCTCGGAGAAAAGCTGATTGGCCAGGTCCAGTTCCCGCAACGTGTCCTTCCACTTCTGCGCCACGGCGTGGAGGCCCTTCTTCAAGGACGACGAGACCACGGGACTGCTGAAATACTGACCCCAAAACAGGCACTCCAGTTCTGCCAAGCACAAAGTCGGCCAATGTAAGGCTTTTCGGGGCTACGTCGCTAAATGTGCTCAATGCTGTTCCCCAAATTTGCAGTCCCGGAAACATAGCTCAAATGATCTCTTATTTTAAGAATGTAAATGAACAAAGTTTCAGCTAAAACAAACCAGCACCGGATTGAAAATCTCCAATTTTTCCACTCTTACCAAGAAACTGGCATGAAACCGTCATTTTCAATCTTGACCTTGGTTTCCAGCCCTAAAAACATCCATCCAAGACGCTTATCCTTACAAGGCTCTCAGGAATGCTGGGGCCTATCCCAGCCGAACCGCTCGCCACTCAGTCGCCAACACCGAGCGGGAACTGAACCCGCGCCGGCCGCAGCAAACGATGTCCTCCATATGGGTGGAGTCTTTTCGGCAAAAACTTTCACTTCAAACAAAAATTACCAAGACAGGGCAATGCCGCCAGACCCGCCGACGTGATGTGCGAGCAGCCCCGCAGGTCCAGCACTCGCAGCCCGGGGGAGCCAAAGAGGATGTCGCGAAGGTATCTGTCGGTCACGTAGGAGTACGACGCCGTGGCGATGCACAGCTCCTCCAGCAGAGGGAAACCCGCAGGGAATTCGGCAGCACTACGCACGGTCTTGTGCACCGGGCGGACGTTCAGCAGTCGGAAAGTCTGATGGGTACAACGGAGGCTCGATTTGAACAGTACAATCGAGGAATTTGCGATCAAATATCGACCAGAGTCTCAAGTCTTAAGCAAGTCCGGCATTGTCGAGTCGAGTCCCCGCAACCTTTCGATCAAATCCCGTCAAGTCCTGTGACCCCAGTCCAGCTTTCTACCTTGAGTTTGGGGCAAGCCATCTGGAGCGCTTGGACGCAGACGGCCAGTTCGTTGTCTTTGCTATCCAGCCTCGTGTTGACCTCCAGCAGCTCCAGATGCGGACACAATCCCCTCTGAAACCAGAAACGCGGCGGGAGGGAGGGAAGCTCCGTTTTCCGAGTTATTGGAGAGGCGGAACCGGACGCTTTCCTTACCGAGATGCCGGCGAGGATTCGGTCGTTCTTCCAACTGTGAGTGAACCAAATCTGCTGGATCTGCGCGCCGTGGCCGTCCAGGTAAGCCAGAAAACCTTCCAACTGGAACTACAGCAACACGCGTCCCACGCAATCGTTTTCACGTACTGCATCGACGTCGTTTGACAGAATGCGCTCTTTTTCACGCACAACAAAAAAAATGATGACAATCCTGTATAGCGGAATTAGCATCAGATTGTTCATTGGACTCTTACTCAAAGGAGTGTCTCCACACATTGTTTGAGCCAAGGCGCTTACGTTTCATTGAAAAATCTCCAAAGTGAAAACAGATAACCCAGTCATATTTTTCTAGACACACCTTCCAGCGCAACCACCGGTTTGCGTCCGAGGGATCGCCGATTGTTCAAAGGTGTCAGACAGCGTTTGGGAGTCACCCCTCTCAAACGCTGCGATGCGCTTGCCTCGCCGCGGCGGGCTCACCTCGGTGTGCTGCAGGTTCAGGCTCCGCAGCGAGCGCCCGTGGCGGCCCAGGCTCTGGAAGCCCGCCTCCTTCGGCCCGGTGCAGAAGGAGAGCGTGAGGGCGCTCAAGTGAGGGCAGAACTGCGACACCACCTGTCAGAATTCATCCACAGTAAATCTGATTAGGACCGGGTCGCAAAAAGCGCCCCACAACCATTTTTTTAAAATCCCTGTAATAGTACTTTCTAGTAGAAATACATCAAAATATTTGATCCCAAAACACTTCAATGTTATTTCAAAACCATCTGACAACATTACATTTAAAAATGAATGGCATACAAATGCTCAGAGTGAGACTCTCTCTAACAACCCAAGCTAAACAGCGCTACTACGGTGGACTTGATTCTTTAGACTGGCCTTTGGCGACATCTTGTGGCATGTCGAAGCAATTCAGAAACAAAATCAATAAAGTAAAACCACATAAAAAGCCGCTTTTGCGAGTAAACCCGGCGACTTACATCCATCGCGTGGTCGACATTCGCGGTCCAATGATGGAGCGAGAATTCCCGCAACTGAGAGAATCTAAAACGGATTTTACAAAAAAAAAAAAAAAAAAAAAAGATGGATTAATTGAATACATTTACACAGGGAGCGGGTATCACCGTGGCAACAAGTCCCAAACCTGTTCTGTGCCAGCCAGTCTACGGTGTCTTGAATTTGACGGCGCACTTTTGGCTGCTGACTTTTGCCGGGTGCGATCCAGCAGCGACCGACGGCGACTTTCCGCCACAGGGCCGGCGTGGCGGCGGCGGCGTGCCACAGCCGGCACACCCTTGCCGCCCTGGCGACAGAAACCGCATCACTTTCGGCTTGGCTAATCGGGCCAAAAATCAAGTCGGGACTGTGTTTGGAAAAATTCCAACCTGCAGAGGAAGGGGACGGCGCCATCTTGCGTGACCACCATCTTAAAAATATTGACCAGAACCTCCTCGGGAAGACTTTCCCCCCATCTGCGGTCGGCGGGCATCTCCTCGACGTCCGCCGTGTCTACCGACGCTTTGCTCTTTCTCTTCTTCGCCGGCGCGATAACGATCTTCTTCTTCCTGCCTCGCTTCTTCTTGAATCGCGCGAGGGAGCCGTCGTACTGCGACGTGCTGCTGGATATGACCAGCAGCATGTCCTCGCCCTGGTGGACGGTGTAGCTGGGCTGGGCCGTCCTATTCGCGCGGGCCTTTTTCTTCTTATTCGCCGTTTGCTTCTTGGCTCTTTGTGACCTCGGATTTTCCCGGCCGAACGTGTCCTCGACGGCGCCTTCGGTGGACGCCATCCTCGGGATGCTTTGTTTTTTGGTCTTTATGGGCTCAATAAGCCAGTCACAAACTATCTAGATAAAAAATAGAGAGGAATATTACTGGATTTGTGAGGCACATTTGAAGCCATTTACCGTCCAAAAATGCATCTAAGAAGTACAAATGCCATTTTTAGTAAAGAGCTATACCGCCCACTTTGCTTCTTGAACAATGAATTGCCGCTTGTGAAATGAATCCAAAAAACTGCATTGGACTTCTGACAGGTACCACCCCGGGGGGGTGGGGGCGCTCCCACATTGCTCCAGTTTTTTTGCACCCGTCCACTGACTTCCGGTGAAATTCGGAACAAACTTCCAGATCCCGTTGCGCACGAAATCCTCCATTTTGTCCTCACTGACCACGCATTTGCATTTTTTTTACTTGTTGCGCCAAATCTGCAGGAACATCTTCCGAATTCTTGGTGTGTTTAAAACAATGCCTGGAATCTCATTTATACCATTGAAGACTATTTTACTTTTATTGCACTTTGATTATTTGCTTGAATATGACATTATACATGTAATCAACGGATAAAGTGTTGTCCATTTGCTAATCGGATGTGTTGCGGAGCGCGGTGGTTGTCCTCGATCTTTGTACGCAGAAAACCGGTTGGCGCCGTTCTCCTCGCCGAGTCGTTGCCGTGGAGACTAACGACACCAGATAAGGAGCGGAAAGTTACCATACCGGCCCGGGACCAGACTTCGGGTGGGGGGGGGGGGGGGGGGGGGAGACGACCACTTTTACCATGGACCCTGAAGTATGTCTTATGACCATATTTAGTGAGACGGTAACCCTTTGTCTAAGATCTCACGCCACAGGTCTGACACCACCCAGAGTCCGCCCTTCGGACAAGATAAAGGACTCGCGTTTTCTCTGCATCTTCGCACTTGTGACCTGCTCTCCACAGCCATTGTCTGTAACTCATAAGTGCCCGGAATATTCTGTAAGTAAATTCTTTGGAGAAAGTGTTCAGCCTTTATTTGCACAGCCGACATTTTCACTGTCCGAAATGAAACGAACACGCGGAGGAAAAAAAAGCGTCGTCCGACAACCCATACATGTAAAAACCTCGTGTTACCGGGCAGTTTTTGTCTTCTTCTTTGGCTATCGTGCCAGGAGACACACCTCGATAAGACCCGGACGTCCATATTGCACATTCCTTTGTGATAAATCCATTCGCTGTCATATCTTCCTTGATTCGAGAACACGCAAATCCCGACACCGTCAAGCCCCCCCCCCCCTTTTTTTTGGGGTGGGGGGGGGTGGACCTCCCGCTTGTTCTCATGTTGTTTGATAATATTCGAAATGTGTTTTGGTGGCATGTTTACATCCTCATCTATTGTTTCAATTTTGCACGTGTATCTGTCTGTAAAGGGCTTCGTGTCTTACAAGAGTTTGATTTCTGAGGTGTTCACTTCTTATTCCTTGATTATGACTCAAGTCATTCATTACTTTCAGTGACGAACTCAATACTCAATAACACAATCAAAATGTGTTGATAATTGTGAATGACAAGTGTTGTTATTTTACCTGAAAGCTGCGTTCGCATCACCGGCCGCTTTTCTTGCTACCATCGCACAACCAGAGAGCAAAATAAACAACTCGGCTAGCTGCTAGCTTTAGCGCCAGCCGAGGTCGGGAACGGCGCGCGACCAAAGTCCCGATTCAGGTAAGTGAGAACTGAAGTTCAAGGTTAGCAGTCATTGTATTTCACCAGATAAATCTTTTAGATTTTTCTTTTTTTGTTTGTTTTGTTTTGTAAAGCACCTTTCGAGTCGAGCCTCTTGTTTTTGTTGTTGTTTTGGACCTTGTTTGTGTGGTCACGCGTTTCCGTGTCAGGACACGCCCTGCAACAACATGATTGGCTCCTGCTATGCGGAAATATAACGAGTGCCACCCTAATCTATATATTTTTTAGTTTATAGAATTTCAAAATTTCCAAATTGATTAAAATTTTGTTCTTATGTGATTTTTCAAATATTGGTACTTAGACTGCGACTGAAGAAGAAAGCTGACTGCAATTGTTTTCTCTAAATATAGATAAAATAATTCACTCGTCACATTTGGACAAAACAAAAAAAAAAACAAATGAGCTTTCTATATTCAGTTTGGACTAAATTGGTTATGGACGGTCCGTCCTGGATAAATTAAAGTAGGGAATAATGGGAAAGGTTAATGTCGCGGTCAGTTCTTTGCGAATCCGGAAGCAGTGGGGCGTTTTACAGGGAAACGACCAGCCAATCACTGTGCAGCGGAAGTTGTCCCGGGGCCAGTAGGAGAGCGTGTCGTGGCAGGAAAGTGCGCGGGAGTTTGCATCAAAGGCGAAAAATATGATATCAAAATAAGGAGAACTCAAACCGCGTCGAAACGAGCGCGAGACGGAACACAATTCAAATACTCGCTCACTTTTGCAAGGGCGCCGCTCTCTTGCTGGCTTCCTGTTTTTACCGGGTATGGCGTCACTGATTAAGACTCAGGTAAACAATCACCGATCGCTATCTACCTGGGCCGTGGATTCAACAGTGCAGCCTAAATGACGGAGGACCTCGCGTCACTTTTATTTTACAAAAGCAGAAATATCTGATAGTTGATGGACTAAATGCCGCACTCTTTCTCCGGATGCCATGGCTCAAAATATTGGTTTGAACGCCCACGTAGGATAGCGATTGGAGATCGTCTAGTCGAGTCTTAATCGGTCACTTCATCCCCGGTAAAATCTGGAAGTGAGCTAAACTCGGCGAAGAATCAAAAACATTGAGGGGGAAAAAAATGCGAGTTATTGAAATCAGAAAGTTAGAGGTGCTTTTTTGCAAAAGTGAGCGAGCATTTTAAATTGCGTGAGCCCTCCCGCTCTCGTTACTTTTCACCGCTCGTCCGATCACAGTCTTGCATTCACTTCCGGCCTCAGACAACGCGCTCGAAGACGCCTTCAAGTGGCGTTGGACATTTCGGCTAAATTAAAAGGGGCCGTTGCTTCTCCGGGTCGGTTGGCTGGGGGAGCGCCTTTAGCAAGGGTAGCCAGACTGCATGCAGCCCTTCCAGAGGAATCACGTTTAAAAAGTAATTTTGCACGTTGTTGTCTATCCGTGCTCTTTTCAACGAGAGCGACTTGAACGCTACAGCATGTAATCCACCGCCGACGAGCGGGCTTTCTGTTATGCTAGCGTTAGCTTCGCACGTGAGGGACGCAAACATCCGTTTGTAGCTTTGTAGACATTGTTTTGTTTTCACATTTGCCTGCTGTTTCCGGTGACATTTGAACACGGGAACAACATCGTGTAGATCGAAGTGTTTGGATAGGAGGTTAACTTGCAGTTTTTCCTCTTCAAAGGGGCTGGCAATGGAGTCCACGGGGAATTTCTTTTTGTGTGGAAAAGCAGCTGTAATCGAAGCCAATTTGAGTACGTACAAAAGCATGTACGATAAAAGAAAGCTGGAGTTAAAATGCATTTTTTTTTTTGTGTGTGTCATTTCGATAATCGTAATATTTGTGCGTTTTAGGAGACGAGTATTACTGGAAGCTGGTGGCAGACTTTGTCGGCCCTCAGACGGGGGAAGGCTTGGACCTGGATCGAGAACATTGCAAAAACCGACTCCTGATTCAAAGCGGCCTCATGAGGGAGGACAACAACTTCCCGTGGATCTCCGTCATCAGTTGGCTGAGGAGGATTTTCCCCGCGTATCATTCGGCCGACTTTCGGCGCTTGATCGAAAGGGGCGTCGCCACCACCCTGAGCTTGGCGGGCGACGCCAGGCGGGCGTTCCTGGAGTCGTACGTCAACTTTAACTTTGTGGGCCCCATCTGCGACAGCATCGGCGTGGAACGAGAGCACCTCTTGAAGATGAAAGACTTCTCTGAGCGGGCGCAGGCCATCGAGGTGACCAACGGTTTGATCCTGGAGCTGAGCAACTTTGTGACCCGGGAGCGAGTTTCCCCCATCAACCTGGTCACCTGGCTGAGGAACTTCGACCCGGAATACTGCAAAGATGGCAAAATTCAAAAAGCTTATCGAGTCCTGAAGGGTAAGATCAGAAAGCTGAAGATGTGCTACCACAATTCCGAAACGAGAAGTCGCAGGCGGAACATTGTGATGGAGAATTTGCTCCAAAGTCCCTTCGATCTGGTGCGGTCGAGAGACTGTGCCAAAACGTCCACCAGGAAGCGCGCAGTCGTCCCACAAGCGTCGCCCCACGAAAAGGTTCTTGTCAAGCAGGAGTACGACGTTGACGAAAGCTCTGCCGCCAAGGAGTACGAGGAGGATTCTTCGTCCGGACTCGTTGGGACGCAAGTGTCGCCGAGCGGTGGAGGCAAGAACGCTTACGACGGTCCCGACGTAGTAGCGGCAAAAAAAGATGCCGAGGTTTTGCCCTCTCTGCTGGACGTGGCCATGCTGTCGGTCCAGAAGCTGTCGAGCATACACGGCGGGCAAACGCAAACGTGCAAAAAGATTTCCTTTGACCTCTTCAAGAATCAGTACGCGCTAACGTGCAAGGAGCACCCCACCATGGAGCTGTTCGAGGAAACGCTTCAGTCGGTGGACGAGCGGGTCTCGCTGGCGCCCCCGGCGGTCTTCCTCCAGAGCAACGCCAATTTCCTGGTGGGCGTACATCACGCGGTGGAGCAACAGGTCATGGCGTTCGAGGACGAGATCATCCAGTCGCGGGGCGAGAAGCTGGGCCGCGACGGGAACGCCCTCTTCAAGAAGGTGGTCAACTTCACGGAGAGCGCCACCTCCCGGTTCGTCCACATGGCCGTGGACATGCTGACGCCCAACCGGGGGGCTCTCCTGAACTACAAGAAGCACTGGGTGGCCTTCTGCAAGGAGAAGAAGAACCCCTCCCGGCTGGTCAGGAACCCTCCCAAGCTTTTCCGCAGCTACTTAGAGGCCGCCGCCGGCCTCATTCACCACCACAACGAGATCGGGCTCTTCTTCTCCGACATGCTGGCGCTCAACAACGACGAGGGCCCCAACGTGCTCCTCGAGAGCCTGGTCGCCGACGCCAGCGATTCAGTCATCCAGAGCATCGTGTGCGTTCTGGGTATCATCTACTGCAAAGTGGTGGGTCCCTACTGGCAGCTCCTGAAGAGCGCAGGTGAGTATTGCCTCTTCAGCCAGTACCTGCTCTGCCTGTACCAGAAGTTCCTGGAGTGGTCCAAAGACCCCGGCACGATGATGGTGCCCGAGGAGCTCACCAATGTCTTCCTGCAGTTCCCGCTGCACGACAAGACCTACAGCGGCGCGTACGAATACTGCGGCGACTTGCACACCAACAGGGACCTGATCAGGGTCTGCTTGAAGAGGATGATCAAGGCCATCACCGGCGTCGTCGAGGAGCACTTGAGCGACTTCCTGCCGGGCGGACGTTTTGCCAAAGTGCTGCCGCCCAGTTTAAACCTCAAGCTGCTGAAGTGCAAGTTCGCCGTCCTGATGGCCGACTACCCCTACGGCCGGCCGCCGGGGCAAGACGACAACAGACAGCCCACGTGCTCGGACAGCTCCGACGACTTGAGTTCTTCCGACGACATGAGTTTGTCGGACTCCCAGGAAACTTCCCGGGGACGAGCGGCCAACTCCCCCGCCGGGGCCCATTCGGTGAAAGGTCGGGCGCAGCAGAAGACGGGCAGACGCCAGGCCCTTAAAATCTACACAGAACGCACGGACCTGGACTACATCACCAGCACGGTGGAGAAAAACGGGGGCCCGTGCCGAACCCAGCAGGACGTGGACAAGCTGCTGCTGCGCCTGGCCGACACCAACCGGGTGACGAAGCGCGAGGCCATTCGCTGCGAGATCGCCTATCAGAAAATGGTGCTGCGCAACGGCGACCCCATCCTCAACTCCGACTTCCACACCACCACCGACATGATGATCAAGCTGAAGCTGGCGCTGCCCCGCCTCAAGCCGGGCTACTCCATCATTTTGGCCCCGAGGAAGACGGGGATTGGGAACCCGGTCCGTCAGAGCGCGCCGGATGCTGCGAGCGGCGATCCCGACCCGAAAGGGAACCAACTGGGGTGATATCGTCAAGGAATCGGGAACCTTCGTGTAAAAAGCGTACGCAAAGACACACCCGGTCAAATACAAATTTATATATTTTTACACAGCCAGCGATTTCCCGCTTATCTTTTCTTTTTGGGACTGACTGCAATTTTTTTTTTCCATTTGTTTCATTCATTTTTGACTGCTGTAGTCTGAGTAGCAACTAAGAATATGTCAATATCTGCACGTTCGGTGTCGCCGCCTTGTTTTTGTCACGGCATGTGAAAGTAATCGGGTGGTCTTGGCGACCAGTTCCAGAGTCGTACCTCCGCCTCTCGCCCGCCGTCCAAGCACACCCGTGACAAGAGTGATGGAAAACGCGTGGTTGAATCGCAAATTATTTGCCGGTTCGCACGTGTTAGTGCGTAAAAGTATCTATATAACAAAAAAAAATGAGAGCAAATATGCTCTACATCCGACATATGAAAGTAATCGGGTGGTCTTGGCGACCGGTTCAGGGTTGTACTCTGCCTCTCGCCCGCCGTCAACTGGATGAGGTTCAAGCACACCCGTGACAAGAGTAGTTGCGTGACAAATTTGTTGATTCACACGCGTTGGTGCGTAAAAGTATTTATATAACACAAAAAATGAGGGCAAATATGCTCTACATCAGGCAGAAGTGTGTCAAATTTGTCATATTTTCGATTCACAGATCTTCATTGGGCGTGGTGCGGTTATAAAACGAACGCACCCTTACCAAAGGTTACCAGGTCAATTGTGACGCTTTCAATGTGCTCAGAAACTTGTCAAAATATGAACTTATCTTGTTATTGGCTGATTTTGACGGTCTTCGCTCAACATTAATGTATAACATTGAATGGGGGAAAAAAATGGATATTAAGTGATTACAACCGCGAACGCGATGAAAAGCGAGACGTGGGAATTTTCCGAAGGGTACTTGAAGGCATCTGAAGGGGCGGGAACTTAAGTGTCCGCCATTCCTTCAAGTCGACGGAAGTGCAGGCAGGCAGGCAGGCAGGCAGGCAGGCAGGCAGGCAAACGCAGCTTTATTTTGAACCCTTAGCGAGGGCTGAACCGCTCACGGGTCTCGCCGTTCCCCGAACCGGAGTCATGTCGGCGGGCTGGTGGAGCAGCGACACGGTGACCCACGGCCTCGTGGCGCTGTTCGCGATGGGCTCGTGGATTTCCGTCAACAGTTTGTGGGTCGAGCTTCCGGTCATCGTCGGCAAGCTGCCCGAAGGTCAGTGGACGTGCGGTTGTCGGTTCGCTGCCGTCCTCCGCCGGTTTGCTTAAATGCGAAGTCACTCGGTAGCTCTTGAAGCGAGCCGGCTGTTACCCTGCCAGGGTTTGAAATGATCCTCGTCCTTTGGTTTTTAAGCAGGTTGTTTCCGGTAGTTGTGGAGTCGCCCGAGTACGAAATCCACGTTGAGCACGAAAAACAAATCAATTGACGGGGATATATATATATATATATATATATATATATATATATATATATATTTTAAATTCAAAGTTGTGGAAAGGACGCAGTCTTTTAGCAGTTTGAAGTCCCAGTAAGGGTGACAAAGTTATGTGTACACAGGTGCTACTAATTGGCAGCGTGGTGCAGTGGAATTGTAATGGGCTGCTCCAGAATTCAATTGCAAGAGGGAAGACGGTGGAAATAAACCAGTGAAATGTTATGTGAGTGATACACAAAGCCAATTTCAATGACGATGGGACAAAAAAAATCCCTCCATCCATCCATTTTCTGAACCCCAGCCCTCAGAACTGTGAGGCTGAAGCACTAAACGGTCGTCCGCCGTTCTGCCGAATCGTCAGACTGAGAAACTTTTGTTTTGACCAAATAATCATTGTCTCTGGACTTCAATTGGTGAAACACGTTTCCCAAAAAAAAAAAAATGCTGGGACGGGTGGTGGTGGGGGGGTCATGTTTACCGCTGTGTTACATCAACTTTTCTTTAGACAACACTCAAGAAATGTTTTGGGAACTGAGGGAGGACATGAATTGTTTCAGCGCCGTAGGTGAAATTCTTTCCCATTCTTGCTTGCCGTTCAACAGTCCGAGGTCTTCGTGGTCGTGTTTTACTTTTCATTATGGGTCCCACGTTTTCGACGGGAGACTGGTCTGGATGTAGCGAGGCCAAGGTTTGAGGGTGCAAAAGTGACTGCGTAGCTCATGTATGTGAAGCGGCCACTTTACAAAATTTGTTTCCTCGCCATTTCAAATGAATTTGTCACATCAAGGACAAACGCGCAGACTGCGTTAAATCTGCTTGTGGACATCAATTTTTTTTTTTTTTTTTGCTGTTTTTGGCAGAAATATATCTTTCTGCATGATAATACACATTAATCATTTGGATAAAACTTCAAAAGTTTTTTTTTTTTTTTTAAATTGTGTTGGTGATATTTTGGGTAATTTTGAAGTTTTTTTGGGGGGTACTTTTCAGAGGGCTCCTTTTTCGATATATTTGATTGGTATTATTGTCATACTTAGCAGAATCTGACATGGTTCATTTTTGAGTGATGCAGCATTCCAAACCAGTATTGGACCCATGTAGTCATAATAAATAAATTATTTATATATATGTGTGTAATGTATGTTTTTCATATTTGGAATCTTTGAACTATATTGGTTAATCCTGCAAGAAAATGTATTTTCTTTGTATTTTTTTTTTTTTTCCCCGGGTGGTACACAGTCATTTATTATTATTAAAATCTTAGCGTCTCCCTTTTCTGGCTGCCGATCGACTGTCAGGATTAATCAATTGAAGTGATTGAAATTTGGGAAAATGCAAAAAATATTATTTCCATCTATTTCATCCAGAGGTGCAAGAATTACTTAATGGGCAACTAATCGATTATCCAAATAATCCCAAATTATTTTGACAATTGATTCATTGCTTAATTTAAAATCCTCAGAATTTGATTCTCTCAATGGTGGATTTTTGCAGTTCTTCAGTTCGGCAAACGGATATACATATATGCAGTATATTTCAAAATAAGAGTTTTTTTTTTTTTTTTTTTTGCAAATCTCTGCTTTTGCTTTGGGAAACAAAGGTTTTTGGCATTTTATCAGACTTATCCGGAAGAAATCATGGTTAAATTGCGACAGCCCAGACGTAGCGTCCGTAAAAGACGCGTGGGCCCGGTACAGTGGCGTCGGTCCGCCGTGGGTTTCTGGTAACGTTGTAAGCGTGTAAAAGGCGCGTTTGTTGTGGTTGCAGGTTGGAACTTGCCGGCGTACCTGTCAGTCCTGATCGCGTTGGGCAACGTGGGTCCGGTGGCGGTGACGGTGACGCACCAGTGCGCGCCGGGCCGCCTGAAGGAGCGGCCGGTCATCCACTGCGTCCAGGCGCTGGCGGCGGCGGCGGCGGCGGCGCTGGCCGTCTTTTGGTCGCGCACGACGGCGGTGGGGGGGCAGCCGCGCTCGCTGCCCTTCCTGGTCCTCGCCTTGGCGCTGTCGCTGGCGTGCTGCACGTCCAACGTCACCTTCCTGCCGTTCATGTTCCGGTACCCGCCGCAGTACATCCGCACCTTCTTTGTGGGGCAGGGCCTGAGCGCGCTCTTCCCGTGCGTGGTGGCGCTGGGGCAGGGCGTGGGCAGGCTGGAGTGCCCCGTCGTCAACGGCACCGTGCGGCCGCGCTACCTCCCAGAGAATTTCCCCGCCCAGAACTTCTTCTGGTTCTTGTTCGTCATGCTCTTGATTTCTGCTCTGAGCTTCCTGGCTCTGACCACGCGGGCGACGGCGCGAAAGGAAGCCGACGACGCCGGCGTGGAGCGTACGTAAACCTTTTAAGGTTGGGGGGGAAAGGAGGGGCGGGACAGTGGAGCAGCTGTAAAGTTTTGGCCTCGCCGTTCCGAGGTCGCGGGTTCGATCCTGGAGTTTGCATGTTCTCCTCGTGCCTGCGGGCGCTCCAGTTTCCTCCCGAATTAGTTGGGGTAATCCTCACTCTTCTAAATTGCCCCAAGGTGCGGCTGTTTGTCTCGATGTGCCCTGCGATTGGCCGGCGACCCTAACCCTAACCTAACCCCTAAGACTGAAATTTCTGCTGACAACCCTGGCTAAATTTGGCTCCTCTCTGACATCCAAAGATTGTAAACAGTCCAAATGTGTCTCTTGAACAAAGGTCATTGACACTAATTACTACTTTCCCGTACAAAACATGTCTGCAAGCTGCAAATAGGTGACTTTTTCAGCAGGATAGCTCTCAAAAAGGTCAAATTTTGAAGACACGTGGGGATGTTTATGAATTTTTTTTTTTTTTTTTTTTTTTTAAACCTTGCTTTATCAGGTAGTATCTTTGTGTTGACAAAGAAGTTTGGCCATCGCTTTTTTTTTTTTTTACAATTTTTCCATTTGATCTCGGAAGGTTCAGGAAGCCAGGACGCAACGGATAAAAGCAGGGACGAGACGCACCCGCTCAGCAACGGCAGCTCGCCGCCGGCTCGGGAAGACGTCGCGCCGCCGTTCTGGACGCGGCGCAACGTCTACCTCCTGGCGCTGCTGGCCGTCTCCAACGCGCTCACCAACGGCGTCCTGCCGTCGGTCCAGAGCTTCACGTGCTTGCCGTACGGCTCGCTGACCTTTCACCTCTCGGTGGTCCTCGGCAACATCGCCAACCCTCTGGCCTGCTTCCTCGCCATGTTTGTCATCCTCAGGTCAGTCGAGACCACGCGTGGGCAGACTTCACATTTTACTGTTTTTTATTTATTTCCTATAACCCCTTATAGTGCTCATTAAAAAAAAAAAAAATAAAATAAAAAAGATTTTGGTCATTCGTAGGCAATTAAAAAATAAGATTGTGTATGTAAATGTTAATTATAGTTTACCAATTAGTCAATAAAATAATCATTCTCATTCTTAAATATTTTAAAAGTATAATTTCATTGTAATTGCTATTCAATGATTTAAAATTTGACTGATGCCATAAGTAAGGAGATGATTAAAAATGAATACATGGAGAATATGTAAATGTTTGATCATTGAAATATAGTTATCATATTGTCATTCTAATTTAGTTATAATTAACTGAACGATTAGCTATGTAATAAGTGATGTATGGGTACGGCGGACGACTGCTTAGAGCGTCTCGCCTCACAGTTCTGAGGACCGGGGTTCGAATCCCGACCCCCGCCTGTGTGGAGTTTGCATCTCCTCCCCGTGCCTGCCTCCGTGGCTTTTCTCCCACATCCCAAAAAACGTGCACGCCAGATTTAATTGAGGATTTCTAAATTGCCCGTAGGTGTGAATGGTTGCCTGTTTGTCTGTGGCCCGCGATTGGCCGGCGACCAGTTGAGGGGACGGGCGCCGGCACAATCCGCAACCCGCGTGAGGAAAAGCAGTGGACGAAACGGATGGTTGAAGTAATTCCAGTATTTTGTAAATAATAAACACATTTTACTTGCCAACTAAAAAAAATGAATCGTAAATATCGCAACGCGACTGTTGTTGTAAATGCTTGGTGGGGGGGGGGTTGAAAGAAGGTCGACCGGTCGCCGGTCACGACGCAGCTAACGTTTCTGCCCGGGTGGTCTTCCAGGTCGTCGGCCCGTCTGGGTGTCTTGTCCCTGGCGGGCGGGGTCTTCGCGGCGTACCTCATGGCTCTGGCCGTCCTCAGTCCGTGTCCGCCTCTGCAAGGGAAAACCGCCGGCGTGGTCTTGGTGGTGAGTGGCTCGGTCTTGTCCCGCGTAACCCGGCGCCGTGCCGTCGCGGACTTTACGGTAATCAATACCAGTGCGGGCGTCGGTGCCGACACGTTGTTTGTACTGGGACTCGCTGCGATAGTTAACGACGGGTAGTTGACTCTGTTGGACGTCGGACGGTAAATTTCAGTTTTTGGGGGGTTTCCGGGAACCGTTACCGTGTTGTAAAGACCAACTGCAGTTTTAGTGAGTATCAAAGCGTTGTCCTGGCTGGGCAGGTGCTTTCCTGGATCCTGTTCACGGGCCTGTTCTCGTACCTGAAAGTGGCCATCGGCACCGTCCTGCACGAGGCGGGCCACGCCGCCCTGCTGTGGTGCGGCATCTCCATCCAGGCGGGCTCGCTGGCGGGCGCTCTGGCCATGTTCCCGCTGGTCAACGTCTACGCCGTCTTTCAACGGGGGCAGGACTGCCACCGGTGCCTTTGAGACCAGATAAGAACTCCACTGGCCGGCGACGCCATTTCTCGCCGATTGGCCCGTTGAGCCGCTAACCGTCGTCTTCCTTCCTTTATGAATTGCGTCCATCTTTTTGCGCCGCTTCTGCCTTCACCCGAAAGAGGAATCGCGTTTCCTTCAGGACTTCATCACTTGGTTCCTTGTTTGCCTTCAAATATTCGGACGTCACGTGACTGTCGAGTTTCTCTTGTTGTGACGCACCAAAGTCACGAGAACCGTGCAGAAAGTCTACACGCCCCTGTTCAATTGGGAGGAGTTTGTGATATTAATAATGGAGCCAAGTTAAATCATTTAATTTGGTATCATGGGGGGGGGGGGGGGGGAATCTCAAATATTTTGGATGAATGGACTGAGGAAATCAACATTGAAATTTTGGACTGTCATTCCCAAAATTTGGTTTGGCACAAACACAACAGTAATTATCTGCCACGTATGTGTGTTATATGACGTAAAAAGTATTTGACAGATTCTCAGTATGAATTTAAGTTTTCCGTATTTCCACAGCAAGCATTTTCTGTTGCGCTTGTCCTCACGCGGGTCCCGGCCGACTTCGGGCCTCAATGGGCTGCCGGGCGATCGCGGGGCACAAAGAAAACAGTCGCCCGCACCTACGGGCAATTCAGAGCCCTCCGTTGACCTGCCGTTCGTTATTGAGGGCGTGCGGGTGGCGAAACGACACGCCGGGGCTTGCAAAGGTGGGATTTGAACCACAGACCTCAAAAGTGTGAGGCAGAAAGTAGTCGTTTACTTGCATTTCCGCTCGTTAGCGTTTATTCTTGTCACTTGTGGCCATTATTTGCGGATGTTTATTGGTAAATGAAAAAATAATATGAATATCTCTCCTTCGCATACTAATTACTTGAAAGATGTCAATTATGGGGACTCTTGTCAGCGTAAAAACTAATTATATGTTCTTACTTTTTTTGCATGAAAGATTTTTCTTGAATTAAATTATGATGCCAATTTATAAAGTTTTCTTTTTATTCATGGGAGGCATTTATTTAAAAATATACATACTGTGCGTTTTTATCTATTAGCGATTTTTGTTCCCGCCTTTGTATGAACGATCTATTTTTAAGAATCATAATCATTTTGCCTCTTTTTTTGCGACGTGCACAACGAAATGCGATCGTCCAACTTTTCCCGAGACTGAATTTTCGTCTCGGCCGATCGCGTCGGCTTGTGCCCACAAAAAAGTGGCCGCCGAGTTTGTTGCGTCACCAGCCTCAAGGAAGCAGAACTAATGACCTCAATGAGTCCAGTCACGAAGAAAAGGGGGGCGGGGGCGGGGGGGGGGACATGTGGTGCAAAACTGCAACGTGATAAGCGCCCCCCCCGCCCCCCGCCCCCCATCCCCCAAGGTGCCACCCAGCCGCACAAACAGCAAAGCGCCACGTGACACGCCCACCCTGGATGAGGACTCTTTTAATCCCGGACTTTGGGCTTCGGCCAGTCGCTCCAAAACTGCCATCTCCAGAACTTGTGAGTATACTTTTTGGCTTTCAAAATTATTCTTATTATACTTCTTTTTTTTTTTTTTTTTTAATGATCGCCTTCTTGCTCAACTTTTTCCCGCCGAGTGAATTGAGTTATTGCAACTTTTTGATTGTACGATGATTCTGCCTTTTTAGATTTTATGAATGTTTGCTTCTGACGCCTCGGACGTTATTTCGCAACTGATGGAAGTAAGTTTAAAAATGATGATGATGATGATAATAATAATTGGGTACAAGTGCGATCACTTTGCACGAGCGTCTGGAGCTCGGCGACGGGGGAGGCAGGAATGTCTCAAGTGGGCCTCTCGCTCCAGTACTGTAATCATAAAGAATGCGCTCCCGAGTTTTTCATCTTATGCGGTGAAATTGGTGACGTTAAAACGCTCATCGTACCCGAATACGTCTGTACTGTACTTTGCTCCATCGCAGGACCGGACCGAGAAGTAAAGATTAACCCGCGAGCGAGACCGACGTCGCGAAGTTTGCGTCAAAACTCTTCCCGCTGCAGGTGAAATATTAAGTCTCAACTTTGTCGACGGTACTAGGCTGGACTTGTAGGGGGCCGAAATGACCTCAGATCGCCGGCTCGGGACTTAGAACTCCGTGTTTAAAGAATCGTCCATCTTCACAGTCCTGTTGGGCGATTAAATGTACGCAAGGCGCTTCCAAAACGGGAAGCGTTTGGCGGGTAAGGTTGTTAGTTAGAATTTTGGCCGTGCTTAGCTCGCCGAGGACCGCGCGTACCAGGACTTGGAGTTTAGAGAACACAAATGGAGATGCTTCCAAAATCGGTTTGACGGCTGGCTACGATTTAGTCAATTCTAGGTTGATCTCGAGCCACGCCCAGGCATGGTGCCTGCAAATACTGTTGTGGGCTGGTGCAAGAAAGTTCTGTCTTCTTTTGTCACATTGTAGGACTGTGGCTAGAACACGAGCTTCAGGACTTGATCAGTGCAGGTTCTACCTCCCCAAATCCTTCTGGCTTCTCGAAAGGAAGTCCCGAACATGTCTCTGCTGACCCACCTGCTGGCGTGCCTGTTCGGTATGGGGTCCTGGGTGTCTATCAACGGTCTGTGGGTAGAACTTCCCCTGATCGTCCCCCACGTCCCGGAGGGCTGGTACCTCCCGTCGTACCTGTCAGTTCTCATCCAGATGGCCAACGCGGGCCCGCTCTTGGTCACCCTGATGCACCGATTCCGACCGGGAGCCCTCAGCGAAACGGCGGTGGTTTACGCCATCATCGGCCTGGGCGCGGTGGCCGGTTTCCTGTTGGCTTTCTTCTGGAAGGAGGCGGTTGTGGTGGCGGGGGCGCCCCGCAGCGTGGCGCTGCTCATCCTCACCTTCTTCCTCGCGGCGGTGGACTGCACCTCCTCGGTTACCTTCCTCCCCTTCATGACGCGGCTGGCGCCGCAGTACCTCACCACCTACTACGTCGGCGAAGGCGTGAGCGGCCTGCTGCCCGCTCTGGTGGCGCTCGTCCAGGGCGTCGGCGTCGTCCGCTGCGTCAACGGCACCCTGGACCGAAACGCCACCGAGGGTTTTCCCGCGTTTGAGGCCCGATACCAGCCCGCCAACTTCTCCGTCGAGGTGTTCTTCTTCTTCCTGAGCGCCATGATGCTGGTGTCCCTGCTGGCGTTCCTGCTGCTCAACCGTCGCGCCGCCGTTGCCGGGGAGGAGACAAATTGCCGGTACGCCAGCGGGGTCAAGGAGAAGAGGGCCGTCGTGGAGCCGTACAGACCCCCCAGACAGAAGAGCGCCTTTGGCCTCGGGACCTACAGCTGGTTGCAGCTCTTTTACATCTTCGTGATCCTGGCGTGGACCAACGCGCTGACCAACGTGGCGCTACCGTCGGTGCAGTCGTACTCGTGCTTGCCGTACGGGAACGGCGCCTACCACCTGTCTGCCACCTTGGCGGCCGTCTCCAACCCTCTGGCCTGCTTCATCGCCACGTTCTTCCCGATCAGGTGAGTCGGAACAAAACTTGAAAATGAAATTAAAGGAGAGGGGGCAGCCCGTTCCTATTAGCGCTGTCGCAGGCGTCAATTCTTGGGGCGTGACTCGGCAGCTTGACCGCCACTTTCAAGTGAGGACTTGGTTCTTCAGTCCTGTTTTTACCGCTTCTGGTTTCTTTCCCTGGTGTCGTGGTAGTTGCGTCTCTCATTGTCATAGTAACAAAAAGGGGGCCGGGGGGGTTAGCATGAAATGGAACCGCCCCTCTCCACACGGTTCTGTAATTCTGGATTCTCGCGTTGTGTTGACGGGTGGTCGTTTCTGAGCAGGTCCTTGCGGCTGATGGGATCGCTGACGGTTTTTGGCACCGGAGTGGGAGCGTTCATCATGAGCGTGGCCGCCCTGAGCCCGTGCCCGCCGCTGGTGAACCACGCGTGGGGGGGCGTGGTCATGGTGCGTCCGGGAAACCCGTTTCGGCTTCGGCGAGCTGCGCGTTTTACACGGCGACCGGCGACTCCGCAGGTGCTGGCGTGGGTCGTCTTCGTCCTCAGCCTGTCCTACGTCAAGGTGATGGTCGGCGTGATCCTGCGCGACGAGGGCCACGGCGCCCTGGTGTGGTGTGGGGCGGTGGTGCAGTTGGGGTCCCTGCTGGGCGCCGTCACCATGTTCCCGCTCGTCAGCGTCTACAACCTTTTTCACTCAGGTGACCCCTGCAACACGCGATGTCCGTGAAGGAGACCAAATCTGCCCACACGCACGCTCATTGATCTTATCTTGGAATTCATTTTTTCCATTTTGTCCTGATTGGAGAGAATCCGGAGTACTTTTTTTGGTGTACAGTATTTTTCGTCTTCTCTCCTCTTTTAATGACAACAAATGTAAAAGTGATTGAAAATCAAATTAAACTTCACGAGCGGTCCAAAGTTGAGTTTCGTGACGTGAATGTAAAACTCCAACGGAGCAGTTCTGAGGTTGCGAGTTGAAATCCAGCCCCGTCTGTCGTGAGGCTTTTCTGCGGGTACTCCACTTCACTCCCACATCCTCAAAACATTCACGCGAGGTGAAGTTGAAGGTGCGAAATCGGGTGGAAGTGCGACTGGTTGGTTGTTGGGATGTGCGCTGACAGCAACTGGCCAGTTGAGGGCGTACTTCGCCTCTCGCCCGCTACCAACGTGTGGAGAGATGCTACAAAAAAAAAAAAAAAAAATGGATGGACAGATGGAAATTTTGTGGATCAAATTGTGCACCTTTTTATTTCAAAGCTATTCGACGGAGAGGAATTTGTTTTCAATATTTTTCATCAACATCGTCGGAAGAGTTAAGTCGATATCATCATAAAATGTCCTCATTTCACCCCGAAAATAGATTTTTTTTTTTTTTTTTTTTTTTTTTTTTTTCCATTGTCACATTTCGTGTATTTAATAGAAAATGGATATGGGTCAAGTTAGTACCCTTTTTTTTTTTTTTTTTTTTTTTTTTTTTGTAAATTACCCCGAAAGATAAAATGTACATGCAAACGGCGAAATAATATGTTCCGCTTTCCTGGCGGCGTGCGCATGACAAAAGTGGACATGTTCCAATTTGACGTCATTGACTTCCTGTCCATCCCGACTGAACAACATTTCCCGTTTCCTGAGAAAAGAGAGCAGATCACCAGCGGATTATGATTTTGAAAAGGTTAGTGTCGACCCGTCCGGTGGCGAGAATTTCTTTCACGAACACTTTGAGCTGCACATGACAGGAAGTGCCCGCCGGCGCGCGCCACGCTGGCCCCGATGCTCTGCGGGGTCGCCAAGGGGGCCGACGTCACCGGTACGGGAAGGCCTCTCGGGCGGCCTCGCGCCCTCCCAACCCCCCCGCCGCTGGACCTGCGTGTTGAATCCGGCAGGCCGGGAAGTGCGCTGGTCGGCTAATGACGTTCCTCCACCTGCGCTCAACATTCTCACCTGCCATTATGCTCATTTTATTAGGGACCCGGGACCAGGCACCAGAGATCGCCGTCAGAAGTTCATGCGAGGTAACGGCAAACTGAGTATCCCTGTCTGGCTTTTTAAGAAGGTAATTAGTTGAAGCTGTTTGTCATATTTGCACCAGCTCCGAGCTCAACAGCCAAATATTAGGAACCGCTCTCCGAAGACGATTGACTCCAGAATAAAATTCCTTTCCAACAATCTGGCCAAAATGTAGACGAGGCATTGATTCCTCCGCCTTTGAGAGTTTTTAGTTTAGATGAATTGAAAGCGTGTCTTAGCATTTCAATTTCTTGCAGATGTTTGCTTGTGTTAGGTCGACCCAATCGAGGTCTTGCTGTCCTCTTTTTGCCTTCAATACATTAAATTTTTTTTCAAAAAATTCCCAAATTGCATCTAAATTGACAAGCCGCTCATCATCATCATCATCGATTTGTTTTTTTTTTTTTTTTTTTGAAACTCGTTTTGTTTTCCTTCAGTAACGTTCATGTCCAGGCACATCATACATTCTTACACATAATCAAACTTTCATCTTTACGTCGTAGCGCTGTCGTTTTGATCAACTTTTCCTGTCCTGTTTTTCAAATCGTCTGTCTCGCAGTTCTCGTTTTGTGTTACGACTTCCACGTCGCTCGCCTCATCTCGTGTTTACGTTTTTGCTTGCTGATCGCCGCACTTATTCATATTCAGCCTTTTTTTTTTTTTTTTTTTTTCTCTCGCGTTACGTCCCCCAAGCGAAGAACTTTACATGATTTTGGTGGCTTAATTTCTTTTCTAAATGTTCTGAGACTCGAACGTGTTCTCTCACCAGGCGCCGCCGGTCGCTGCCATCCAAGTGACGAAGTGGAGCTTCAATTCCCTCCGGGAGCAAAAACTGGTACGCTACACAAACCGTGTCATCGTGTTTTTGTAGTGCGCACATCCGTCCTCGCGGTGTCGCTGTTGTCACGCGTACTTCGTCGACGTGAGTTTAGTAGTCTTCCAGCTGACGGCTTTAAAAACATTTCTGAGTTTTGCATTTTTCTTTGGGGGGGGGGGCACACACACATTTCATTTGCAAATGTGTTTCGTCCCTGTTTCCTTGCCTTAAAAAAGCAAAATAGTTTTATCAGTGAATAAATTATAGCCCCCCCCCCCCAAAACAACATCACAGACATTTACAGCAGGTTGACAAATTAGACGAGTTGCTTCGTATAAAAAGTACTTTATTGCCTTGAACAAATTATTGCCATGTCCACGTTTAAAAAAAAAAAAAAAAAATATATATATATAACTAAGCGACATTCCCTCAACTATTTGTGTAGTGTGGATGATTTATTGACAAATAAACATCCAAATCCAGCGTAATGTGCGTCGTATGAACAAGTGGCCGAAAGAATAGTCTTTGGTAAACTTCAACGAGATGGCTTAAAGTTCTTAAATACACGCAGCGTATTTCAAAAAGGAAAAAAAAAAAAAAAAAAAAAAAAAAGTAACTTCAAATGTAGCAGGCTGCACGATAAACATGGGTACACAGAGCACATGCAAGCAAAATAAATATGGAAAATATTGCCATGTATTTCATATTGCAGCGTTTGGTCTTTGCTTCTTTGGTCGTGGCAGCGACGCAAAGTCAAATTTAGAAGAAGAAGAAGAAGAAGATTGTCCAACGTCTGGAGTGCGAGTTTGTTGAAAGTTTTTGGTTGTCGAAAGGCACTTTTAGATTCCACTTTGCACGACAACCGTTAGGCACTGGTCGCTCGCTTTTGCAAAGTGCAACACAGACTTAGACGACGTTTGGTCCTTTTTTTTTGTTTTTAGAAACGGAGGAAACGAGGCAAGCGTTGGACCCCTGGTTGCCATGGCGACGCGTTTTCGCCATTCTACGCGTGGCTGTGGACGGAGATGCTGGACAGGTCGTTCCTGATGATCTCATTGACTGAAAGACAAAAAAAAAAAAAGGTTTGGATTGTCATCGTTGAGCAAAACTTGTACTTGTACGCGTGTAGTTTGCGTATGTGCACACGCGCAAAAAAAAACCCCAACGCTTATTCTTTCGATTTCCTTTCCAGTCTGATTTGATTGACTGCGAGCTTGCCGCGTCGGAGGAGGAACGCCAGCGGCACCGCGGACCCGGAAGGAGTCCGGCACGGCGCCTTTCCGAGGCTTCGGCCGACCTTTGCGTCATCGACGCCTGCCTTGGTTGCCGGTGCAAAGGTACAGACTAAGTATTCGAATGAATTAGCTTGCGCTGCTAATTGAAGCTTTTGTTGACAGTTGTCACTGCTAGCAAACGGTTAGCGTAGCAAGCGTTTTAAATTTGGTTGCCATGACAACAGAGCAAACTGATCCCAAGGTACAGACCAAGTCTTCGAATGTATTAGCTTGCGCTGCTAATTCAAGCGTTGAGCACCAGACGCAACGTCTTGAACACAACAGCTACTGAAGAAATGGGAAAACCGAACGGCGCTTGCGGCATCTCGTGCTAGCGACGGAAAGTTAGCGGCAAGGTGAATGTTACGTTGGTAAAATTAAGGAAAAACTAAATGGAAAAAAAAGGACGGAATACACAATGTATTGAATTCATTCTTGCCAAATATCTCTCTCTCCTTTTCCTGAGCCACTCATCCTCACGAAGGTCGCCGGAACGCCGGAGCCAATCCCGGCTGAGATCCGGCAAGAGGCGGGGCTTACCCTGAACCGGTCGCCGGCCAATTGTTTCAGTGACGTGGACCAACTCAGAAGTAAGACAAAAGTCCAATTCTCAGGCACGACACGAAAACCAAAATCGTACGACGTTCATTTTACATTTCGCCCGTAACTTACCGCGCGGGCTTGTTTCTGTCGTAAAACGCGAGACTAATTAGCGTAGACTGGCCACCGACGTAACTCTTTGTAGCTTTTACGAGGCCCGAAAGGTGGTCTACGAAACGGCAAAATCCCAAAAACACATTTCAGTCGTCTGACTTTCAACTTAACGAGCGAAAGGTTACACCTGAGCGAAACCGCCCGAGCCGGGTTTTAACGACGTGACCCGCCACATCAAAATGGCCGGCGACGACTTGTTCAGAAACTGGAAGAAGCAGCGCAGCGTGTCAAAGACTTTTTGGCACCTTTGCTTTGGGGGTACCACAACTTAAGGAGGCCTGCGTGGAGTTGGTCCAGTTTTTAGAGCAACAATGGGAACTGCTGGCGTACCAGAGCCGCAATTGAACGCGTGTGTAACCAAAAAAAAAAAAAACTACTCACCGTCATCAAGGTACATCTGGTCCAGTTCCTGCGGTTCCTCCTTGATGCTGATGCCGCCCCGGGACGGCGGTCGGAAGCGGCCGGGGGTCTCCCGGATGATGGAGACGTGGGACAAGTCGTGCAATTTGGGGCCGGCGCTCGGGGAGGAAGGCGGGTCGGGCCGGGGGGCCGATCGCCGCTGAGGGGGGAAGAAGGGCTTGGGGGGGGCGTCGTAGTCGTCCCGCGGCTCCGTTTTGATGGCCGGAACCGCGACGGCGGGAGGAGACGGACGTGAGTCAGCGAGCGGGCCCGTGGCTAGGAGACCCGAACAAACACGTGATCAATGAGAGCTTGCGTGTCCGATGACTCATCGAGAACAGACGTTGGCTTTTCTTCGGCAAATCCTCACACGTGACAAACTAAAGACTCGACACGCCAGCTCTGGACCGGATGCGCGTTTTCAAACGACGAAGGCCCGAGCTCCCCCGAAAGGCCGCGTTTACCTGCGGACGGCAGGTAGGTGAAGCGCTGGTACTGACTCCGTTTCCTTTTGCCGTTGCAGACGTAAAAGTTGACGTGCGCCGGCGCCGAGAGACGCCGGTTGCGGTACGGCGGGATTTCCACCAGCAGCGTGTTCTGAAAGACAAAAGGACGAAAAAGCTCAAAGTCTAGAAATGCCGTTGTGGGGCGAATCCCGACGCAGAATCTTTGTGTTCAAACCGTTTCCATGTCGAATGGACTCAAATGACGACGACAAAAGGCCGGAAACGCTCGTGCCGATCCCGCGACGCGAGTGACCGGCGCCCGCAAACTGGACTTTTAACGGGGAGGAGTAAATGTCAACAAATGGGGCGTGAAGCCTCCGCGGGCCAAACGTTCCGGCGCTTTCTCTCTCTCGTGTGTGTAGAAAGGTGGGAGCAGGTGCAGCGCCTTGTAAAAACAAGACGCTAATCCCACCGCTGCCGCTCCGCTAAGTTCACCAGGGGAAAAAAAAAAAAAGTGGAGACCGGCACCGCCGCACGTAACGTGAGGTCATATTTTCACTTGTGTACACGAAACTCCGAACAGTTGTACGAATCCGGCTGAGATAAAAAAAAAAAATGCTAACTTGAAATCGACCCGGTTAGCGGAGTCATTGTCGCGTTTCTTCCAAATATTCGGCTCCGTTATTAGAATCACGATTCTTAGCTTTGCTACGCACAATCCGGGAAAACCAAAACCGAAAACCAGGAAAATGGAGTCCGCAGCCGTGAGCGTGACGCTTTTTGGACCGCTAAAACCGATGAAACGCGGGAGGTTAGAACTGCAACCGAGCCCAGTTTGGACCCGAGAAAAACAAAGCACTTGCCGGCGGAAGCAAATGGGCCACACTCAGACCGGCGACCTAACGAAGGGGGCTGAGTCGAGAAACGGGTCGGGAGCGGGAAATCGGGAAGCGGCGACATCGGCGCCTTTTTTTTTTTTTTTTTTTTTTTTTTTTGCGTGTGTGCTGATTTACGGCCAAACTGTCGACGACGGCTCAACTTACATGCTTGGAGGCGTCCCGGTCCACCTTGGCCTCGGTCTCCCACAGGTGACGGCCGTCTGCGCGACACCACAGAAAGAGAGAAAAAAGAAAAAGAAGGGGGAAAAAAACCACATGAGCGCAACGTCCCGGTTCTGTTACATCACTGATGGGGAAAGCAGCAGGGCGACGTCACGGCGGGCGGTCTGAGCGTCGTGACGGGGGGGGGGGGGGGGGGGAATGTGACGCCAGAAAAAAAAGACCCGACCCGACCCGACTCATTCCAAGGAGATGAGCGAGCGACGTGTCGCGCGGGATCCCGACGGCAGCTGGCGAGCTCGTTAGCTCCGCCGCGCTTTCCAACGCTTTGTTGAGTTCGCAGAACTCGTTTGATACTTTTTAGAGTTTTGCTTTGTGCCCTGATTTATTAATATTTCTGTTGTTGTAAAATTCCAAAAAAAAGGTATGAACGATATTCAGAAATGCCGCAGTCGAGGTACTGAATTTCCACTACTTTCAATTAAGGTACCGTCACACCCAGAAAGTCCAAACCGATCCCGCCTCGGGCCTGACGGTACCGCCGTTATTGTGGTTAGTTAGGGTCAGAATATTAGGAACGCCGATCAAAGTCGCGTATTATTTCTGTGTATGCTTGTATACACACAAATGTTTCCAATGTAATTAAAGTGGGTGTCGATGATGCGTAACAACCCCCCCCCCCAAACCCCCACCACCCCCCCGTCGGGAGGTGCTCGCGTCCAGCCTGAGAAGATGTCGGAAAAGCCGAGCGCGTTGCCGGTAAGTTTCCAGACGCGGTGAGCGGACGTCCAGCTGCCCGTGACCTCGCTCGCCGGACGAGGACCCCCGACAACCCCCTCGACCCCCCCCCCAAGCAAACGGTTTCAACGTCAGAATTGGATTCTAACCCTATGGCAGGTTCCAAACCTGCACAAATCGGGCCCGGTTTGCTGGAACGATCCCTCCATTCGTACCCTTCGGCAAGGCACTGAACCCCCGACCGCTCTCCACTACTGCTCTGTTCTGAGAAGGTACGACGCCCCCCATCCCGAGTGCAGCCGAGACCGAACAATCCTCGATCGGATCGGCACCAAACCGGACACCTGCAAACGTCGGAATTTTGACCCTCGTCCTACCCGTGCGCAAAGTTTTACGGAATTTATTTGTCTTCAAGCACGAAAAGAACACGCGGGACCTCCGTCCCACGAAAGCCGAAGCCATCGAACGGGAGGTCGCGTATCGTATTTGTCTCCGTCACAGTCGGATCGATGACGAGCAGGTACCAAACGTGACGGTCGGAACTTCTTTGCGTATTTCCTTTGGACCTCACTCCGTTGCGGTTTTCAAACCCAAACACGTCAAAGAGCCTCCATCCAAAATTCAAAGCACCGATCTTCTCGTTGGTTGCCGACACTAACGGCTGTCCCTCCGAATCACTGAACCGGGGGGGCCCGGCGAGTCGTGGTTCACATCTGCATCGCTCGGAACAAATAGACGACAGAGCAAGAGTGGCCTCTCCTCGCGATCCGCAAGTACCTACCAGACCACAACGCGCTGGACGACGTCCAATATTATGGCGAGTTCCAACACCGACTTCCTCCCTCCTCCCACCCAAACCCGGCGGCCTTCCCCCGACAAAGTCCCTCAAGGTCGCACAGTAAACTCAAGTGTCACGGTGGCTTGGTAAAGGGACTCAAGCGGGTCCTTGTGGTGACTAATTGGGCCTGGGCGGAGGCGCTTGAGCGGCAGTCGGGCGGCGGACTACAGTAAACACAAACACTCGGGCTCAAAGGCAACCCTTGTCCGTGCCTCTTCCTCGCTGACGCCAGATCTCTCGGGAGATGATGGACGCGAGCGGGTACGTAACCTCGCACGGCTGTACAAAGACCTCTAATCCCCGGACCCCTTCTCTTAGGTCCCGACTCAAACATTAACTCGAGCCCCAACCCTAAAGCTAACATAAAGCCCAACCCTGAACCCTAAAATCAGCCCTCCTCACCACTCTTGACCGACCCCATCCTCCGTGGTCTCCTGACCTGAAGCACCCTCGGCCTAATCCACGACCCCAGCCGACTCCCCCCGTCCCTTTGCTAACCAAGTGCCGACCTCCGGGTTCCTCCACCCCTCGTGCTAGATCCAAACAAACATTACCAGGTTGAAAGCGGTGTAAAACTATGCCTGTCCCTACAGTACCTTAAGATTTTAACACTTACGTTTGCCTGACCACAGAGCCCAACTCTAAGCCCGCACCAAAGCCCCTGACCGCAGCCCCAACCCTGATGCGTCCCGGGGGTACATTAGCGCGGACTGGACTCTGTCCGTTGCGGTATCTCCTGAGCATGAAGCAGTTTCAAGCCTGCGCGACGTCGTTCCGCAAGTCGACGACTCCAAGTGGAAGTTCACTGGAGGCATCGCAATCGAGCGGCGTCGCCGAAAAGCAGAGAGCGACCCTCAAATGCTAACGGAACCGACCGCGGCGTTCAACTCACGGGCCGGTAGTTTTCAGTCAGGCTTTTGACGGGCCGAGAACAGCAACGAGCGAGGCTAAAAGCTAACGTTCAACGCTGCGACTCAAATGAACAAACGAAATGTGCACCACGTCGCACATCGCGCACCACTTTTAATTAGCGATGGCGGCATAATCCCATAATCCACCAACCCCAACGCTCATCACAGTTTGTTTAGCACGCCGACAAATCCTCACACGCCTCCGGCAGAACCCGACACCGTCCAAAAGGAGCAATTTCCCAAATGGGTTCGCTTATCGGCCTTCGGCGTCGGAAAGCCACTTTGGGGGAGGGCGTTGGCGTACGACGCCCGCAGAGAAACGCCGACCCGGTTTGCGCGTGCCGGAAGAGTAGCGAGGCCGGAAGGAGGTCACGTGAGGCAAAAGTAAAATAACGCTCATAAATTGCCCGTAGGTGGGATTTGGAGTGCGGCGGCTGTTTGTGGCTCGGTGCCCTGCAATTGGCTGGCGACCAGTCCAGGGTGTACTTCGCCACCTGCTGGGATCAGATCTCCCGCGACACTTGTGAGGATAAGCGGCTAGGAAAATGGATGGATGCAGTTTTACACTCCGGAGTCGCGTCATCTGAGTTTCTTTACAACGGCGGGATTTTGTTTTTATTTTGGAGTAAAATAAATAATGAAAGAGCTTGGGTTTTGTTTTGTTTTTTTTAAATAGAACCAAAATATTTCTATAACTGAGTTTTAACATAATCACATCCTTTACACAATATAGAATTCCCCAAAATGTGAAATTTGTTTTTAGCATGAGTGATTATTAACATATGATGGGAATTTTTTTTTTTTTTAACTTGTATGGTTCTGGAATTAGTTAATTTGCACAAAAAAAACTATATAAATATATTTATACAAAATGAAAAAAAAAAAAATCATAAAATAAAATATACTATAAAGTCAAGCAGTAAAAATATGCATAACTGAAAGCGGAATTTAACAAGTACGAGTTGAATATTTAATTTTGTTTGTCGAATGGCGTTGACTCATCTAGAAAGCGGTTTGCGAGTGTGCTGGAAAGATCCGGAAGGTCCAAAAAGGGGGGGCGGGCGGTTCAGGGCTTTCCTCTGGCGTGACTCACCCACGCCAGGATTGCGATTTGTCATCCCAGTGGAAACACACCAGCGATTGTTGGCCTCTCCGGCAGAAAAATCAACAATTGATGTTTTTTTGCGCGGCGGGTCGGGTCGAGCCGGGCCGGGCACTGGTCGTCCCGCCGCCCGCCCGCGAGTGCCAGCGCAGGGGAAACTCTGACGCCGGGAGGAAACTCCTCCTGGGGGCCGCGGAACAATTATATAAGTCCGCAACGCGGGTCAGGCTGCGAGGCTTTGTCACGTTGCGAGAAGACGGCGGAAACTTTGGCGAGGGAGGGCGTTTCCGTGGCGGGATCGCCCGGGAATGCGACGCCGGCGCCAAAATCGGGGAAACCCTCGTCCAGGGCACGGCCGGGTACTTTCATTAGGTACCAAAAAGCCCACCGGGTTTCAGTAACGTTTGCACGCCCGTTTCGGGCGAGGGCTTTTGGCTTTCAAGTCCACAAAGTTGGACGTTGTGCTTTCAGGTCCAATTAGGGTTTTACGCCAAGGCAAGATTAAGATTTCACAAATTGGGGCGTTGATTTGTCCCACGTTAGGGTTACGAGGGTGAAGGGTGAAGGCTTCGGCTTTCAGGTCCATGTGGACTTTGGAGCCTGACCAAAAGTTTTCGGGTTTCGAATGAGGGTTTTAAGTAAAAAGTTTGGGTTTCAAGTCGTTGGTGCGGTTTTGAAGCAACGGTTCCGGTTTCGAGCGCACGTTTGGGGTAGGAATGAGGCCTCCGGACTGCAGTTAGGCTTTCAATTCCCATTTTCAGCTTCTTTGCAGCTGAAGACGTTTTGGAGGCCAAAAGCGCATGAGTCACAACGGCGCTGCCGAGCCGGTCCTTCCTTCCTTCCTTCCTTCCTTCCTTCTGTGCGTTCTCTCGCCCCCGCTGGAACAACGAAAGGCTTCCCTTGTTTTGGGGCAGGCACACGTGAGCGCTCGCCGGGCCGAAACGTTTTGCGCGTCACGTTTTCGCCCCGCCGAGGCCAATCAAGAAAATTGCCGTTTGTAAAACGGCCGCCGCCTCCTCAAAACCCAAATAGCTCCAAGTCAGAATCGCTCGCTCGCTCGCTCGCTCGCACACACACACACACACCCTGCTGAAGGAGGCAATGGAAAGTTGTGCAAATGTAAATGTGCCGGGTTAAAAATACAGCACATTAATGTGCACCACATGTGGCCCTCTGGCAAGCGAGCGAGAGGTTCTGAACGGAGGGAGGGGGAGCACCGGAGCTGGGCTCGGTCCAGGGGAAGACACACGATCCCTCTCACCTTGAGCCTTCTCCACAAACACCACCTTGGAGTCGGCCTGGAAGTTGTGCCCGTCCAGTTTCAGGGTCTGGCCTCCGGGGGCGGCGCCGCTCTCGGCGCTCTGCTTGTCCACCAGGGGCAGTTCCTGAGCCGACCTCTGGGCTGCAAAAAGAGAGCGAGAGAGAGACGGCGTCAGGGACAAACAACATGTGGGATCGGCTCCCGGACCCCACCGGTCAAACACGACTGAAACACTGGCGGCGAAATCCTTCCCAAATGCGGAGAAACGCTCGGCTCCGATCGCGGCGCCGATCCCCAGCCGGGCCCGAGCATCCCGACGGCGTCCGATGACGGAAGAGTTTGCTCCTAAACGTTTCCCATCTGCCTGCCTTCACTCCTCATTTTCTCTCGTTTGTTTTTTTTTTTTTTTTTTTTTTCTAAACTCCCAAATTTGAAAGCAAGAAATGTCCGCCAAAAAACAACAACGTGACTTTTCAAAATGAGAATTTCAAGCTTCTGTTGGCGTTCCAAATTGAAATTTCCAGGCGTGTTTCAAGCAAACATTAAATCGAGCATATTTGGAAGGGTGCTCCTCTCAGATTCGGTCGGAAAGGGTTTTTAAACGAGCGCTCGCCGGATTAGGCAAAAGAAAAACTGCAAAAAAAGAAAAGAAACCTCAAGAAGAGACCGCAGACGGCGGGGTCCCCCTTTCACGACGGACTGGTAGGTAATGGCTTCGGAGCAACACATGCTGCCATCCAAGCGACGTCCCCGCTCATTTCAACAAGACAACGTTTGCCACGTGTGACGACAGCTTTACTAACAACGTGTGGTCGCGGGTATCAAATTCAAAATGGGGGAAGACTTGAACATGGAATATTGGTTCTTTGTTTTCAATTAAACATTTGTTTGAAAAGATTAGCAAATCCTTGTGTTGTATTGGGTTTTTATTTACAGCACATCGTACACAACGTAGCCAACTTCAGCGCATCGGGCGGACATTGCGGTTCACCGTACCGTCCGAGAATCAAAATTGTCACGATACGTCGCCGGCACGGGCAGGCGGTCGGAGGTCGGCGCGCCAACTCACAGCACTCGATGGGGTTGGACGCGGCCTGGAGGGACACGGTCCTGCCGCCGGCCTGGTTGATGTGCACCCGGAACACCATCCGCACCCGCGTGTTCTTGCGCCCGATGTCGGTCTCGCCCTTGCGCAGCTCGATGTCGGAGTTGCGCAGCTTCAGGATGCCCGCGCAGTCGATCCTGCGGCAAAAACACAAACCGTACAGAAATACTGATTTATAGCATAATATGTTCGCGTTACAAGCAAAGTTTAGCGAGCTACATAAATCGTCAAGGTCACAAATGAGCGGTTCCAATTTGGATTTTGAGGAAAGGTCAAGACCGTGTCAGAATTTCCAATTGGGGCTCCGCAAAATGAAGACACGAGCGTCGAGTAAGACTCATTTATGAATGCTAACGGCTGCAAAGTTTTTTTTTTTTTACTCTGCAGCTAGTATTGCTGGGATGTAGTGCCGAAGGAAAGCGCCGGCAGTACTGAACGGTCTGCGGGGACCCAGGGGGTCCAGTCAGGGTCAGGTGTCGGCGTGGCGCACGTACATGGCTCGCATGTTGTTGTCGGGCAGCAGCGGAATCTCCAGCACTTTGGTGTTGTTGTTGCAGAGCGCCTCGTGGCTCGGCGTGGACACGGTCTTGCCGGTGATGCGGTGCACCTGGTAGAAGGCGTGCGGCCGCAGCAGCCGCTCGTCCGCCGTGCCGATGAACAGCTGCAGCGTCAGCGGCTCGCTGGACACGTAGCCGCGGAGCTGCCGACCAGACCGGAGAGTTAGCGTCCCGACCCCGGAGACGGGCAACAAAAACAGCGACAACAACGAAGAACTCCCGAGCAGGCGATCGGATTCAGCGTTCCGAGTACTGAGGTTTCGGGTATCAAACATGGGTTTAAGGTTTCGAGACTTTGGGTCAGGTTTTAAACATCAGGGCAGCGGAGGGTTTCAGGCTTAAGTAGGGTCTTCGACAAGCTTTGAGGTTTCCTGGCAAAGAAAAGGCGGCTGGAACAAGTCGTCTCTGGTTCTTCCCATTCCCGTTCAGACCCGTTTGAAGTCCGATGTCATATCTAAAAATCAACTTTTTTTGGTCAGCCAATCAATAGAGGGCAACCCATCGAGCTCCGCCCCTTTGGTTACCACACCCAGTACTAGTGCTACCGCAATTGCCGAGTACCAAAAAGTAAAATCATTTCGTGTGCGCTTGACATTGCCGCCCACAACTTGACAAATAATAACTAACGTCCCGTCGAGCGCGGAAGCGGCTTGAAAAACAAACAAACAAACAAAAAAAAAAAAAAAACTCCAGCGGTCGAGCAAGATGCCGGACGAAGGAGTTGCCTAATTACAAGCCGGCGACGCTCGGCTGCCACGGGGAACGCCGCAATCGACTTTTTCGCTTCGCAACGTGTGATTAGCAGACGCGGAAACGCGCGTTTGTGTCAAGAACGCCGCCGCTGCCTAGCAACGTTGTGTATTTGAGCGCCGCGTCAGAAAACTGGTCTCGGGCCCGCCGTTCGGCAACGTCGCGTGTTTAGCATCGCGGCTGGCGGTTAGCGGGAGCTAACGTTTTTGCTCTCACCAACTGACGACGTCCACATCAGAGTGCTGTCAAATTCCCCTTTAGTTGTAATTGATGAGATATAATTTATGAGTGGGGGGGGGGGGAAATAAAATAAACACACAAATAAATAATTTTTTGGCATTAAATAAATTCTGTAATATATATTTAATTCACTGTAAAAGTAAATTCAATTGCAATTAATATATTTTTCATTTGTTATCTTTTTGTTTAAAATCATTGTAACTGAGTTTTATTCCAAGTCTAGTGATCTGTTTTTCTTTTTTTAAAATTCATTACCAATGACTAAAGTAAATCTCAATTTCATTTTTGACATGCATTTTCTTTCAAATAAATGAAATTGTAATGTAATTCTTAGTTTGACTGTATATTTTTTTTTAATCCAAATAAAAGTTTCAGGATGTTTTTGGGAAAAAAAATAAAATAAAATACAACTTGTGTTTTGTTCTAGGTGTGAGGTTACATCTGTATGAGAGGAAATAAAAATGTTAATTTTAATTTTTGAACTGTTTCCAACACTGATTTTAAGGCAAGTTCAAATATTTTTACGTAATATTCTTGATTTTTACTATATTAGTCTGTGTGGCCATAAATTAGTGCTTGTTTGGCATTGTAAGGTGCATTACTGCCCCCCGCAGGACTGGGGTGGAACAACTGACTTTCACTCTCTTTTCCACTTCCTGTAATTCAGGTTTGAGCCTCGGTGGCGGTTCTGCGTTGCGGCGGGTGATTTCCTCCCGCCGCGTACGAACCCGTTGACAACGTTGGGCCGCGGCGCGGCCCCTCCCGACTCGCCGGCATTATCGCCCGGCGGAGGAATGCCGAGACTCCGCCGGCTCGAGGGGGAGCGAAACGATTAGATCAAAACAATCCAAGCGGTCACGCTTCTCGCGTCACATGATGCTCGCCGACGGCTACACGGAATCGACCGGATCCAGGCCAAAAATCCAAAACGGAAATCGGCCAAAAAGGCCTCGTGACAATTGATGAATGGGTCGTGTTTTTCGGGCCAGTTTGTGGAAAGCTAGTGAAGTTCCCGAAAAGTTTCGTTTCCTCATTCCGTTCATTGAACTGGCTAAGACATTTTAACTTGGTTAACGTAGCAAAAAAAACAACGAAAACGTGAAACTACGACCTCGCTAAAGAAGCTATTAGGCGAACAATCTTCGGAAAATGGCTGAAGAGCGTAAAGGAACGCCCAAACAGTTTTTCACGCTTGCTGGAACTTTCCGTTGGCTTTGTCGAAGACGCGTTGAGGACTTTGGATTGTCTTGGATGTTGACAAAATTGCAGTTCAAAGACCAAAATCGTCGTCTTTGCCGTCTCGGAAAACCGAAGGTAGCCGGCGTTGAACGCGGATGCTTCCCCCCCCCCCGAGCCGTCGTTACGCTACGTTTGTGCGACGTCGCGGCGGCATCAGAAAAGGACAAAAAAAAACAGCCCACGCTGCCCGGTTGGACTCTGGAAAAGGGAACCGCAGCAGAATGTTCCAGAATCAACTAAAGGGGGGTGGAGCGGCCTGTCTTCTGTGTAACGAGAAGGGGGAGTCGGGAAGGCGGGGGGGGGGGGGGGGGGGGGCGTTCGTTGGAGGCTCCCTCCGACACGGCCCGGCCGCCTGCCGCAAACGTGTGTGGTTTTCGCCATGATGATGTCAGCCATCGCACACGGGAACTTTCCTAAACAAAGGCACGTCTGTGCGGCGGCGGCGGAAAAGGGGGGGGCGGGCGGCCTTTGGCTTTTTTTTTTTTTTAAAGCAAGAAGACTTTCTTTCACTGCCTCCTGTCCCGAAATTGTTTGGCCTTACGCTCAAGTGAAAGAACCTGAAATGCGAATTTTGCCATTCACGTCGTTTATCAACTATTGCGATTAAATGAGGCATTTTTTTGTCGGACAAAACCGCTGAAAAGTTCAAAGAAAGTTTGGACAGCGCTACGTCAATTTTGTTGACGATCGAATTGCGTCTGTTTTCCGAAAGGTTGACTGACGATTCACAAAAAAATGGACGTGAAGTTTGTTGTCCGACGTGACACTTGCGATTTGCCAAGTTGCTGATTTTATTTTTCCTGACACATTCTTTTAATTTAATCTATTTGCTATCTTGTCCACGTCAGGGTTAGCTAAGCTTAAAAACTTGGTCGCGACTGTAAATTTTGCGTTTGATCTTTCCAGAATACGACGTTAGCACAGTTCTGAGATTCAGTTTTTGCACTGGGACTCTGGCCTCCTGCCGCGTTTGCAAGACGGGACCCGTTAGCTTCATCGTAGGCCCGCAAGTGTCCGCCGATGTTAACGCGAACGTCGAAGGGCAGACCGGCAAAAATCAAGCGAGTCGGGCCGCCAATCGAGCGGTCCCATCTCGGCGGCCGCGATGGAAAAACCGTCGCGTCGCGCTGGTCTGGACAGGAAGCCGCTGGCCGGCCTCATCGCGTCTCCCGTTCACGAAAGTGACATCTTGAAGTAGCTTAACGCCGCATTTTGACACAGCGGCGGCAAAGCTGGGGGGGGGGGCGTCGGAGGTGAGAAGCGGCGAGGTCGCTCGGGTCGACGGGCGTGCGCCGTGTGTGTGTGTGAGTCATGTTGCCGCGGCAACCGGGAATCAACTCTGGCCGAGGAAGAGGAGGTGCAAAATATTCGGGGGGGGGCAATGACACAAAAAACACTTGCATGTGAAAACTTCAGGCGTGTAGTTGGGATAAAACAAAAATGAGCAAAAACCTCAATAGTTCTTGAGACTACGGTAAAACAGTCCTGGCATTGTTGTCTTGTGGTCACGTAACGAGCCAGTACCAGGTTCTAGTCCTCAGATCACATTTATTGGAAGGATGATGAGTTCTATAAATGATTGTACAACCTCCTCTAGTCCAGTTCGAAGAACGTGTAGCTAACATCAGTTTGCGTCGAACCAGCAGAAACGACATCCGGCGAGAACCGTCCGGAGCACAACTTGGACCAAATGGCACTAAAATTTATTTGGATTCTTTGGTCCAAATGTAGTTAGCAGCGAAACCTTAAAGGTGCCCTCCACACGGAGCCTTCATCCGTACTAAGCTGGAACTAAAACGCTAATTCTGGTCTCACATTTGGGACACGTGCCCAGAGGTTTTATCAAAGATTTGATACTGAATTGAAATGTACTTGATCAGGAACCTTTTAAAGTAAACAGCGTTTCTTTCACGCCAGATATTACCCCAGAACCACAGAATCTTTAGTTCACGTTCCAAACCGAGAGGCAATTGCACCGTCTCGATCGGCGTAGGACCTGAACTCCTGAAGTCCACACACGCTGTGAAACATGATTCTGGTTGCAAACCTGTACGATGGGGTGTCCTCCGCCCAGAGCCTTCACCGCCCCCCTGCTGCCTTCGGTCTCATAGTGGGCCCGGTGGTGGGATTTGGGCTGCACCTCGATCTGCAGGCTGTAGGGTCCCGAGCTGGACGGCAGCTGCCAGTCGAGGGCCGGCAGGGACGGGCTGAAAAAGACGAGAAATGTGTTGTTTTCTTTGTAGATGCGACGCGCCGACGTTTGACGCGCTTCTGTACCTGATGTACTGCTTGGGTTTAGACCAGGAGTACTGGTGCTGAGGCAGGTCCAGGAACCCTCCGCAGTACACCTCCTTCTTCAGTGGAAGGCGGTTGGAGGAGTGCTCGTCTCGACACGGCACCCCGGATGTCAGCTCCTCGTTGCCGGGCTCCAGCTTGAGGCTGACGGCGGGGCCCAGCTCCAGACCGGTCCGCCGGGCCTTCACGGGTATGCCTTCGCCCAGGTCGGCCATGCCGTCCGTGCTCAGGGCGTTGATGGCCGCCAAGATGGCCGAGTTGGTGTACTGGTTGGTGTTGGGCAGCCAGGACTCCTCGGTGACGCTGAGGCGGGGCGAGGTTTGGGGTGACCGGCCAGGCGAGTGGTTGGGCGAGGGCTGGAAGTGCTTGTGGACCACCCCGCCGTCGTTGAAGCTGTACTTCCTCTTTGAACCGCAAGGGGAGTTGGGCCTGGAGCATCCCCGACCGACGAAGGGGTCGTCCGTCACGCTTGTCTGGGGTGACGTGGCGGGGGAACGTTTCGGGGAGCTGCCCGGCAGAGCCAGGGTGGAACCCTTAGGGGAGACGGAGGGAGACTGCCACGGGGAGTTCTGCGGCGATTGGTCGCAGTTGTACGAGAAGCTTGACTCATAGGAGGACGCCTCCGACTGGCAACTGCGGGACGAGACGCTGCTGGCGGGACTCAAGCAGCTGGGGTCCCGGTAACCGTCGGCACTGGGGAGCGTCAGCGTGACGACGGAGTTGACGCGCTTGGCCGCCGGAAGGCTGTCCTGCTCCGGGGCGTCTTCGGAGAACTGACCGTAGGCCGTGATCTCGATGCGAGGGCTCTCCAGGGCGGGCGCCCCGTCGGGACGGACAGAGTAGTAGCCGGCGGCGCTCAGGTCGTCCCGGCCGTCGAAGACGGGGGCCTCCGAGACCGAGATGACCGGGCTGGACTGGAGGCTCAGGTACTGCGGGGCCAGGCAAGGGTTGCCCAGCGGGAGGGCGAGGCTGACGTTGGGCGTGTAGCCGTACGAGTCTGGAAGACAAAAACGACTGTCAAGCTGAGACCGGATGGAAAAGCCATCATCTGAGAAGAACGCGATTCTTGCTCAAAAGGTCGAAGAATGACAAATCGTCTCGTGGAAATCTGCTTAAAAAGTTTAGCCCGGTGGTTGGCGCTGGCTTTCCTGGACCTTTTCTTTCCAGTTGGATCCCGGGATCTCGTCCAGGTCTTGAGAACAATGACACAACTTTTCAAATGCTTCGACTGGTAGAAATGGAGACCAGGTGGGTGGGGGCAGGGGTGACACATACGGCATAAAACCAAAAACTAAATATAAACTCCGTCTGGCCCGCTTGCGACCACACCCGACCGACATTGTTGTTTTTTTCCCCTCCTCTTCGTTGCAAGACGTGTGCCGTTTAAACACCGACGCAAAGCGTACGAGTCCAGAAACAGGCCGTGTTTTTGTTGTCGGTGCTGGGGGGGGGGGGGGGTCTACGGGGTCCCGTCCGTGCCAAAAAGCCTGCAAAGCAGACGTCGCATCAGCCAGCTCGAGAGGCTCCCGTCTGCTGTAAATTTACATGACATCAGCGGCACGCCGAAAACCACAAGAGCCTTTTTTTCCCCCCTTTTTCTTTTTCACGGACGACAAAGTCTGCATTTATGCCGCTGGTTCAACGCCGCGCTCGCCGTTTTGCACGATTAGAGATTTATTCCGACATTGTTTTTCGAAGTGCACAAGTCTGAAGGTCTGCGCAAAGACCGAGATCTATGTTGGACTTAACTGTGGAGTTCTCGCAGTAAGTGGACACGCCCACAGCGCTTGAGAGATTGATCATAAATCCTCATTTTATGTTTTGTTTTTTTCCATTATTGAAATTTTCACTGAAGGGAGGGACTTTAAACTTGACCACTTTTGAGTTTTGTGACATTTTTTTGGAGCTGAAATCCATTTTCAAAGGGTTTGTTCGTCGTTCAAGAGGGATTGCACGGAAAGAAAAAAAAAAAAAATATGAAATACGCTACTGATATTTTGCGTGCTTTCTTCTGGATTTGGACGCCGATTCAAACCCGCTTCACTTTGTAGAAATTATTCCGACCACTGCGTGGTAATTACTGTGTACTAGAAAACATACATATTTAGTTTGCGGGCCACACTTGCTTGTCGTTGAGGAAATCTTTTGGACTAGCTTAACATTTTTTTTTTTTTTAAAATCTCTAAATATGGGTTGCACAACAGCGTATTATTTCTTCTTTCTTATAATGGAACTCATACCAGCTGTAGTCTTAATAATTTTGAGGTTGACTTTCAGTATTTTGGCGGGTGTTCAACATTTTGCACCACTTGAACATAAGAATAAGCAACATTTCAATACAGTAAAAGTTGTAGGGCCGTGGTTTCATTCCTAACAAGTAAAAGTATTTGTTAGATATGACATTATGCGCAGTTTGAATATTAATGCAGGACTTAAAGAAATAACAAAAAAAAGTGTTGTTCTCATCAAAATATATTTCACATGATAGCTGAGTCAAATTGGAACCGTAATAAATGTTTCAAAACAGTTTTAAAAGATTAATTGTATATAAAGTTAAAGACAACTGAAATGGGCGGAACGGTGGCGCGGCAGTTTTGAGGACCGGGGTTCGAATCCCGGCCGGGCCCGTGCGGCCTTAACGTTGTGCGTTAATTGGAGACTCTAAATTGCCCCCGTCGGTGTGTTGTCCGTCTCCACGTGCCCTGCGATTGGCCGGCGACCAGTTCAGGGCAAACCCCGCCTCCTGCCCGTTGACAGCTGGGATTGGCTCCAGCACTGCCGCGACCCTCGTGAGGATGAGCGACTCCGAAATCGGACGGGTGGACAACCGAACTGGACGGCATGAAAGTCCAATATTTAATTTCGCGCTTCTGTCTCGTACCACAAGGGGGAGCCCACGCAGCACATTTTCACCATCACTGCTTTCGAATGACATATTTTGGAAAAAAGAATAACTACAAAACTTGAATTTCTAAAACTAAGTCTCGAGGGTGCTTTTAGGGAGTGAAAAAAGGCGACAAAAAATTGTTACAAAGTGTCCGAAATTCCCACAAGGAGTCGAGTACTTGAACATCTCTTCCTAAAACTAAAAAGGGGGTCCGCTTTTTATTGTCGGGTTCTGATTCAGATGGGTCGCAGCTTTTGTTGCTGTGAAATATAACTTTAATTTTAATATAACTTTTTAAAGGGTAATAAATGAAGCACCGAAAAGTTTGCGTCCTCATTTTGGCGTCTGCGGCGCCGTCGGGAAGCGGGCCAAGTGCCACACGGACGTGTCAAATGTGCCACCGGAGGTTTGAGAAAGACTTCCCGGCCGACACCGCGCGAACAACATACACAAAAAGTCCAAACTCACCCTCCTCGGCTGATTTCATCATCTCCTTTCCGAGCCGGGAAAAAGTAGAAAATGAAAAAAAAAAAAAAAAAGTGCGACGTGACGTCAAACCGCTGCAAAGTGGGTCGCTTCGAGATCCATAAAGTCGGAGCGCTCCGGTAGTTCCCCCGCTGGCCAAAAGCAGTTCTACAAAAGCAGCCCGATCGGTTCTTCGCTGCTGAGCTGGGGACTCCAAAAAGGGGTTCGGTTGCGGCGGAAGGGGGGTGGGGTCGGGGGTGGGGGATCCTGCTCGTGTCCCGTCGCCCGTGACGCAGCGCTCGGCCTGTGCGCCGCCGCCGGAGCGCCTTATAAACCGGGGGATCACCTCAAGAGGATCTCCGGGCCCCGCCCCGTGACGCAACAAGCGCCATCCGGTGGAGGTCCGTGGCGGGTGCGCGCGCAGCCACGGGGGGAGGGGGTGGGGGGTTGAATTGTTGTGTCGAGTTTTGTTTTGTTTTGGACGCAGCTGGGGACGAGAGAGGCCGGCGGGGAATCCTGGACGGAGGAGGGGGCAACAAACAGCACCGAGTCCAAAGAACCGGGCCAGAACGTTGACGGATGCAAACAATTACCAACAGCAGAGAGTCTTAATGAGCTCAAAATAAATCAAATAAAAATAAAAATGACATTGAAACTGGGCAAAAAAAAAAAAAATAAGAGCACGTGCAGTCAGCTGATCAGGAACTTCTACAAAGATGCAGTTAGAAAAAATGAGGAGGACAAAAGATCATAAAATGAAGATCATTATCATATTGGCAAATGCGAATCAATCAATATTTTTCAGAAGAGCAAATCATCGCTTAGCTTTTGTAGCCAAATATTGCTAACCCTACTATAAAAGGAAATAATTTCATTTAAATGAATTAATAATGCATACAATTAAAGGAGAAAAAAATAAATGAATTTAGCAAAAAGTAGTGATCAAATATGAAAACATGATATAAAACATCATCATAGAAAAATGAATATAAAACAATTCAATACAAAATGGAATAGATGTAATAAAAGTTAAAAGAAAATTTCTTACTGTACATTTATCAATTACACATTTACGTAAATATAAATGTATACTAATGAAGTGAATATAAATGCAACAGATTCATACCAAAAATTAACAATAAAAAGGAATATGATTGAAATAAATGAATAAAAGGGTATCACGTGACCCCGAGTCTTAACTCCCGTTTTAGGCACTATTAAAATTTTTGGTTTTAAAAATGTAGAGAACCGTGATCGTGATCGTTGGACGGCGCCGCCCCCTGCGGCAGTCTCGCAAGCGACGACGGCGCCCAACGAGTTCGCCGTCGCTGCGCTCAAAACAGCGAGGCGGCCGTCACGGGACGCGCGCCGTCTTCGACTCGGACGGGTCCGGACCCGCCGCCAAAGATTCTGCTCAAGCGCCGGCCACATCTTCTCACTGGACCTGCCTGTTTCTAAATGCAAGTTTATTAACGGAATCAGTTTGTGGCGTAATGTACAAAATATTGAGGAAAGGAAGCCATTTTGACAAAGATTCATTTGATCAAAAATGTCCAAATGGCGGCACGACTGCATTAGAATTCAGTGCAAAATATTTTCAGAGATTTCAGTGGGCTCGGACTTGTTCCTTGTGGTTCTCCCTTGCACGAGGTCCGCATGCCAGCCTCCAAGTCACATTGTTGTTGTTTTTTTGTTCTTCCTGATGTCGATCCGTTATTGAATTGAATTTGGCTGAGAGCAAAATGCCTGACGAGCTCAGCAAATGATTTGCCTCGGTATTATTTTGCAATTTAGCGCATCGCCGCTTTCATAAAAGACGTTCGGTCCCCTCAAAAGCACAACTGTCGCATCTTTGGCCTCATGGGGGGAAAAAAAAAAAAAAAAAAAAAAAAAAAAAAATCTCTCGTTTGCGTGCCGGGGGTCCTCACGGGCTGCGCGACACACTTGTGCGCTCTTCATAAATAGCCCTGGCACGGCGAGGTATGGTGGTGTGGGGGGTGGGGGTGGGGGTGGGTCATTTTGTCACCATGACGACTGCCACCACAGACCACAAAGTCCCGAGACGCAAGGGCAGAACATTTTGAGGGCACAAACGATGACGACGACAATCGCGTCAACGAGGGGGCCCTCGCGCCTCCTTTTCACGATGACGGAAGGGAAAATTTGCTCAAGATGGCGACTTCAAGCCACAACGCGAACACTTCCTGTTCAATTTCTTTATCCGATTGACACCGACGTCGATCTGTGCAAATTCAGCCTCGGGTTAACTTTCAAGCACGTAAAATAGTCGCTTTTCACCCCCAAATTTCCCCACTTCCCGTGCAAATTTCGACAGCTTTCCTTGAGAATTTTTCAGGCTGCATTTTACGACGGAAATATCAACCCTCATTCATGCGGAGTGATGAAACTTTTGATTTGAAAATTAGAGCTGCCTGGGACCAAAATGGCCAACTTCCTGTTCCATGCAAAGCATGGGTCCATGGAACTTTTTTTGTGGTTCAGTTCTGATTTTTAAAACCTGGAATTGTCTCCAAAACTGGCAGCTTAAAGCGAAAACGTGCGACCACCTGTTCCTATCTAAGGAGAGCATCTTTGAGACGCTTGTGCTTCCCGTTTGGACGGAAATGACCTCCCAATTTCCTGTGGATCCACCAAGAAAAGCACCTGGCGGACGCCTCAAAGGTTCCTGGATCCCGCACGACTTCTTCCCCATCCAATCGGGATCTTCATCCGACCTAAGAACTGCATTTTTAGACTATTTCCCCACCGACTGCGGGCGTCCCTCCAAAATAAAACGTCGAGTCTGGTTTGGAACATTTGATGATGTTTTCATGCGTTCAGAAGCAAAGTTCTGCCTGCGTCGCTGCTGACTCAACATTTGCTTGTCTTGGCGACTGTTTAAGAAAAAAAAAAAAAAAAAAAAAACTTCATGAATGTGTATTTTATGAAGAATAAGAGCAACTTGCCCTTAAAAGGTCGTCAGTGCTCACTTGTGAAGCTTTCCATTGTCCAACAAAGCCAACCTCGACCGCGTTCTCGTTCATCTACATTATAAAGGATGCCTCCCCCCCCCCCCCCCAAAAAAAAAAAATCAGATCTTTACCACTTTTTGGGCACCCAAAAAGTAGTGTGAAATTGCAAAATCCGTTGACTTATTTATTTTTCATCACATTCCTTTGGTTGGCCGCCGCCACTTCACTTAAATCAGAAATGAAATTGAATGAAATTTGCTTCCTCCCCCGTCTTTGGGGGTCATCTAGGATTGTCTATGTCAGTCGTTGGGGGCTTGTGCCACGCTTAAGATGAGATGAGGAAAAAGACTTCCGTTTGAATTTCGGGCCGTTTCGCCGACTTCCTCCTCGAACGGGCAAATTGAGACAAGTGCGGCCAGGCCTTGGCGGAGGTCTGGCAGTGTTTTTATTTAGCTCGGCGGCTAAGCTCTCTTCCTCCCTCCCTCCCGTTCTCGCTCTCTCTTCCTGTCTCCCATCAATGTTCTCCTTTTTCTCCGGCCGCTATGACGGAATCCCGCATTTCCTGTTGTGAAGGCCGCTGCCGGGCAACGGCCCGCGACAGGGAGGAGCCTCGTTTCTTTCTCTCTCTCGCTTTTTTTTTTTTAACTCCTCTCTTTCTTCCGCAGGGTACGGCGCGAAGGCTCCGAGCCGGACACAGCGCTTCGGTGTCGCGGCGGCGGCACCGCAAGCAAATGGTTAGCAGACAAGTTTGCTGGCGTGACTCATGCCCAGGAAGGACGGTTGGGGGCGGCGGGGGGCGGGGGGGGGGGGGGGGGAACAATTTTTGGAGGCTTGTTCCTGACTCACGCAACATTTGAACAGACTTGAATTAGTATTATTTATGGACACCATCGTGAACAAAACGCACATTGAAGAGGACTTGAACACACGCAATTGATCAAAAAGGAGCTGGAGTTTAAACTCCCAGTCAACAGGGGGCAGTAGAAAAAAGGGAAAAGACTTGCAAAAATGGTCCGTGTGCTGACAATTCCAAAAATTCACAAAAATATAACTTACTTGATACATGAGTAAATATCTAAAATACATAAAAACATGTAGTGAAACTAAAAAAAGATTTTTTAAATATTTAAAACCAAGAGTTGACAAAATGATACCAAAACTTTCAAAAATAATGAATACCACCCCGCCCACAAAAAAAAGATTTAAAACCTATAAGTACAACAATAAAAATGTTTTAAAAATATTTTTTGCAATTACTCAAAGTCAAAAGATAAAATATGCAGCAATACTGGTAAGTTAAGTAAAAAAATAACCATAGATTATATATAAACGGAATTAGTAATTTAGCAAATTATGGAATTTTTGTTATAAAAATGTAAATATGAGTATGTACTGCTAATTCAAAATAGATATTCAAGAATAAAATAAACCAATTTTTAAAAGCAACAAATTCAGAAAATTGTGTATGGTAATTTCCAAAATTATCAAATTACTAAAGCAAATTCAAATTTAATATTTGAAGAAGCAACACTAAAAATCATGGAAAAATAAGAGTGCAAGACTCAGCCAATGATGAAGTAACAAACTCATTTTAAATATTTGGTAAAAATCATCCCAAAAAAATTAATACATATAAAATCAAGCGCTCATTTATTTTCCTTACTGTTTATCCTCACTAGGGGCGGCAGAATATTAAATGATCGTTTAGGAATATCAAAAAGGAAGACAATGTCTATGAGGGGGAAGTCCCAGCATTAAAAATTACATCTAGAGTTCATTTTAATTAAATAAAATCAAGCATCGCATACTCGATCCCAAAGTTGAAAATAAAGCAAATGAGCGTTTGGCTCCGGCCTGAAACTTCCCCCACGGAGCCTTTCGAGGGAATATCATGAGTAGTAACTTTATCTTGGACTTTTTTCCTTCTTCTTGGAATTCCGAACGAGCGCCCAAGATGGACGCCGGACGCTTTTTGCTCTAAAGCGGCCACTTAGCTACTGCTTAGTAACCAGATAGGATAATAGCATAATAGCAGCTTTCCCTTTTTGGCTAACAGAGAGAGAGAGGGGGGGGGGGGGGGAGAGAGAGAGAAAAAAAAAAAACTCATCCAAGTGCAGAACGGAGGAGGGGGAGGGGACGAAGAAAAAGAAAAATCAACAGATGTTCCACGCATCTGCCGTTTGTGCTGTGTCAGTGAATTCTACATCCCAATTGTGGCCTGCGTGTGTGTGTGCGCGCACGCTAACGCTTTAGCACGGAGAAATTCTGAAAATGGGAAACTTTTGAATTCCTCCCGCCGCAAAGTCCCCAACGTCGGCGAAAACGTCAAACGCCATCGGACCGTCACATTCATCGCATCCTCCACAAACGACTTCCCTACGCCGCCTCGTCTTACTCGCTTCTGCGTAGAAATGATTTGTCGCTTTGCCCCTTGGCTGCTTTGGATTACTTGCCAAACGCCACTTTTTTTTTTTTTTTTTTTTAATTTAAGGGAAGATGAGGCACCAGATAGCAGCAGCTAAAGTTAGCTTGTTGCAGGAACCTCAAAAATGCTTCATCTTGTCAAAACAGCCAGTACTTAATATTTTATTATAGTGTTGTACAATACATAAAAAGCATTTTTTTTCCTCTCAACTAAGTACAAATTAAACCCCGTTTATAAAATGCTGGTGTTTGTCTCCATCTGGTGACCAGTTGCAAACAGTGCAGGCCAAAAACAAAAAGGGAAGAACTGAGGAAGAGCCCCAATATTTTCTTCAATTTCAGCAAGTCACGACTTAAATCAAACCAAGAAAATTAATGTCTAAAATTAGTTTTTGTTTTAATTCAATCATTAGCTAAAAGGTCAAAGTTTTGTTTTGTGTTCAGTTTTGTTTGGACTAAAAGAGTCAAGGATGTTGCTTTCAGACTTTTTCCTGCTTCAGCCAACAGCAGCTAATAATAACAGCTAGGAATTCAAATTGGAGCGAAATAAAATCCCTAAAAGTATTTATAAATCAACAAAATCAAGTTCTGCAAGATGTCAAACTTTTGGCGTTTGTCTCCATCGAGTGGCCACAAAAGTAACATTGCAAAAAGTGGCTGGGAATGTTTACAAAACCAGGAATATTTTCAAATATTTCGATATTTTCTTCCTTTTTATTTGATAGTGTTTGCAGATCAACGCAGCAGATTACAAATATCTAGAAAATATATACAGTAAAACTATATAAATCAACAAATGCAACAATATAGGTTTTAGTGTGTATTTAGTGTCAGTATTATTGATAAAATTAATGAAAATTGTTTTTTTTAAAAATGTATGTAAATAGTGTTTTTCTGTCCCCAAAAGTCCTCTTGATTCCCAATTATGCCAACCAAACAATTTTTTTTGTTTTGCCTGTCAAACATGTAGTCTTTGTCGCCGTCTGGTGGCCAAAGGGCGACGCCGCACAAACGCAACTGGGAGAACTTCAACATTTCGCGTTTTATTTATTTTGAATGGAAAGAAAAACAACAAGAACATTAGCAGCCAAACGGCTTCAACTTGCAGTGTGGGACAATAAACAAAAAAAAGAAAAACATTCCACTAAATTCTGCCACCACCACACAGGAATGAACTTTGGGGCAAGTTTTTCCCCCAATATAACGATTATCCGTTTATCTTTTACAACATCTCACCTGGAACTTTCTTTTTTGCTTTTTTTTTTTTTTTTAAATGAACACACGAAAGAACGATATGTGCGAACACAGATGCGAAAAGGGGGATGCCGGGAATGATAAAACTCATTCCGGACGACAACGACAGCACTTGAGTAAAAAGAACACTTAAAACAATGTATATATATATAAAAAGTATAAAAATAACACTTAAGGAGCTTCGAATTGAAGCGCGTGACCCCCCCCGACCCACCCACCCCACCCTCGGCGGCCATTATGATGTCTGACGAGATCCTCTTTTGACTTTTTCTGCTCGTTCAGTTCAAGTCATCCCCAAAACTCTGAGATGTCAATGAAAAAAAAAAGGGGGGGGGGAACAAAAAACAAAAAAAAAAAAAAAAAAAAGTGTCTGATTGCTCCAGTGGGTCACTGACCTCCACATCCAGCAGCGAGGAGTTGCGGCGCCGGCAAAGCAAAGCGCACGCGGGATGGTGACGAGATGGCGTCGGCGGGGGCCTCAGGAGGCCAGTTTGGAGTAGCTGGACGGGGAGAACTTGCGCTTCAGGTACTTGATGATGTAAAGCGGCAGGCAGCTGACCAGCGTGATGGACGACACCTTCCACACGAAAGGCCACGTGGTGATGAAGGCCAAGTCTGAAGGAACAAACAAGTTCAAACAAGTCAAAAATCGGGAGAAACGCCGACAAGGGCCAGAGGCAGCCTCGCGCTCATTCGTCAGCTAGTAGTACGAAAGTACTGAAAACCCAGCGCAGCAACGTGCACCCTGAAAAATGTATATTTTAAGGAAAAAAAAGAAAAAAAAAGCACGTCTAAAATACAATGTAAATAAGAGATAAATGTAATGAGATTATTGAAACTATAAAAAAAAAAAAAAAACAATCGCTGTCCCCATGCCACTCAAATGAATTAATTTTATTCAAATTGTCATTAGGAAAAGTAAATTGTGTATGCACCGTGTATACATCGGAGCATCCAATGATTAGGGGGGAAAAGTAATACTTATTATTTTCATGTACTGTAAGGACCCCCTCAAAAACTGTTTGTAATATATGCACAAAATGCGTTAGCTTCGTTTAGCATACTTGGCAAATACGTTTCTATTTCTCAGTGACGAGATGCCAAAGTAGCCGCCTCGCCAGACGTAAACAAAAAAAAAAAAAAAAAAAACAAACGGGATGGACGGGAGACAAAACAGACACTCGGGAGTCAAAAACGAAAGAATTTCATGCGAATGTCACGCGGAACAAAAACACCCAACGGTGACTTGACGGACGGACTTGAGATGACCTACCCAGAAAAGCTCCAAAGCACACCCTGCCGATGCCTGAGGCGCACACGCACGCCGGAGAAGAGCAGCGTGTCAAAGGTTGAACCCACAACAGCGCACGAGGACACACAAACAAAACACACACTCGGACGAACGGGGGGGGTGTTCGCTCTCTCACCGAAGTACTCGTTGAGGAAGGCGAGCGACGCCAAGTAGCAGCTCAGGCTGAGGAACTCTGCCAGCACCATCAGCCAGTGCCACGTGCGCACCGTCAGCGCCACCATCAGGAGCTCGGTCAAGATGAGCGCCGTGAACGAGATGGCCACCACGTGCACGAACTCCAACTCAAACAGCAACAGCGCCCCGTACATCAGGATGCCCCCTGGTGGCGGCGGCACAGGAGACCCAGGGCAAACCTTAACCGACGTCAGCTCGAATCGGAGTGTGACAGATCACCGATACAAGCACAATTTGGGGAAAAAAAATATTGAAATATGTATACAGCAAAATGAGGTCAAGGATTTAACATTTTCCGTTCATGACGGAAAATATTCAACAACAGAAGGTCAACATAAAAAGCTCTGTATTTAAAGTATTAGCACACAGTTATTAATGTTCGTGTGAAATGTTAACAAATGCACCAAAGTGTGCGCCTTGCTTGATGTCGCCAGCTTTTCATTTAGCCGCGACGCGACACAAAATGGAGCTAACCAGGCCCAGAACTGACGACACAACGGCTTTTGAGCGCGGCGCATTCCGGCACGTCAACCTCTGGAATAAATTTGCCTTAGAAGCAACTCCACCAATATTCTTCAAATCCAACCTCGCCCGCCCTCCCTCCCCCTCGCCGGCCGGCCTTTAATTAAAAAAAAAAAAGGAAGTCATGCCTGAGCAGAATCGCGGAGCTTTCCCACTGGCTGCACGGCTTAAGCCGTTACAGAACTATCCTTTTACACGCATTGTACTGGCGGATGGCGGCTGGAAACTTAAGACACTGAGAAAAAAAAATGTCCCGTGGGGGGGGGGGGGGTATGTTTCCTTACGGCCGTACCTTGATACACGCTGACCAAAACCCAAACCAGGAAGGTCTTAAAGGAAAGCGAACGGCCCTTGGTCAGGTCCTTGTAGAGCTCCGGGTAGAGAAGCGCCATCTCCGGTTTGACGTCCTGGTCCAGGACCAAGGAGAACACCGGGAACATGGTGTAGATGGTGGCGTAACTGCATGGAAAGGGGGTCCGAAGGTGCTCTTTGTAAATCGCGCCCATTTTGCACGGGCAAAATCTGAATTTAAATTGGCGCTCAAGTCGTTCGATGATGATGATGATAATAACCGTAATGTCAACGCCGATTTGCATTAGCCCATCTGTTGCATTTCGCATTATATGTTAGGTAGCATTAAGCATGCAGCGTACCATTAGACAAAATACCTGCCTTGAGATATGAATTAATTCATCCCACCACCATACTCATAACACAAAACATTTGTATCGCAAATCCTGCTTCCCGATTTCAATAGACACAAATGCCATTAAGCCGCTCTGCCCTCCCATGTAAAAATGTATGGAAAATACTGTTTTGTTGTGTCCGCGTGTAAGATGTGTGGCTTTAAGAGGCGGGGCCAACAGCAGCCTCTGTGCGAGCGTGCTTATGTTCTCCCCGCATTCGATAAACGACTGAAAAGCGCATCAGGCTGCGGCTCTCGTTTCCTCTGCACGCGCGAGGCCAGGGGGAAAAAAAAAAAAAAAAAATGCAGCACGGGAAGTTGAAAAAATGACACCTACCCAACCATGAGGAATCCTTGGTACAAGGGAACAGAAGCGAAGTAGAATATGGACGAGAAGATGGCCTGAGGGGGAAGGAGACAAAATCGGATGAGATACGGAAGAGTGAGAAGTGGCTCATTTGCACGAGAAGGGAACCCCCCCCCCAAAACAGAATCACCGATCAGTGATGCCCGTCTTGAATCTCCCACGAGAACATTAAGATGCAGATGAAAAATTTGGATTGTAAATGCAATGCGTGATGCCAACAAGATGATAAAAGTGGAATTGAAAAAAAAAAAAAGGAACACAAATAGAAAGCACACGTTAAAGAGAAGTACTTTCAAATGGTCCAAGGAATCCAAAAGGCAAACTGTACGCTACCTGCATGGCGGAGATGATCATGCCCCGGTGCATGACAAACTGGCCCAGGGCCGCCGAGCGCTTGTAACTGTTCCTGCCGTGCACCATGAGGAGGCGGCCGACGTGCTTGAACTGCGTGATGGAGAAGTCGGCCGCCAGCGACGCCTGCTTGCCTTCCTGTTGCGATCCCAAATTACCGTATGCGCCCATAAACGGGGGGGAAGAGAGAAATTGCCAGCAATTGCATTTACCTTTCCTTCGATTCCAATACCGCAGTCGGCAGCCTGGATCATGCTGACGTCATTCCCGCCGTCACCTGCCGCACAATAACCCCCCCCCCACAAAAAGAAGTTTTACAAGTACTACAGCTGCAATATGCACTGAATCACTTCAAAATCGGTTTAACATAATTATGAACATTTAGAAATTGCAAATAGATGCATACCATGGACCCAAAAATAAATAAAACATTTTGAGATTAAAGAATTCCAACCATTTTAAAACTTCAAAATGTTTCTTGAACCAAGAAAAAAAAAAAAAATTATGAATTTGTGAAACGATACCAATAAATATACTGCCCAAAATTCAAATTTACGTGGCCTTGAGGCCCCCCACCCGTTTGCTCCATTCAGTGTTTAATGAATTAACATCTACAGCTTGTGTCACGGCTAAAAACGGTGGAATTTCTTTCGTGTGTGTGTGTGTGTGTGTGTGTGTGTGAAGCGACACTAAATCTCAACAGGTGGCAGCGGTGCGGGCCGCCTCACCGATGGCGCAGGTCCTGTTGGCGGTGTGCATCTGGAGCAGCGTGACGATCTGGGCCTTCTGCGTGGGCGAGCAGCGGCAGCACACCACGGCGGGGCACTGGCACGCCAGCTCCACGAACTCGTGCTCGTAGTAGCGCAGGCACACCTCCAGGGAGTCGCCCGAGATGACCAGGGCGCAGTCGTGCTTCCTGCGGAAGGCGTTGAGCTCCAGGTGGGCCTCCCCTCGGTTTGTCACCTTGACGTTGAAAAGCACAACCGCGTTTATGCGCGACTCACAGAACAGTTGCAGCATTGAAGGGAGCGGAAGCACGTACCGGTCGGAAAACGTGAATGTCCTGGTTTCTGGACACCAAATGAGAGCTTTTGGCGATGCATGTGGCCGTTTCCAGCTTGTCCCCGGTCAACATCCAGATCTTTATTTTAAAAAAAACAACAACAACAACAAAACCCGACACTTTCTTTTCTTTTCCCTTTGTCGCGCCCAACGCGCTGCTCGCGTCCGGCCGGGCCCACCTTGATGCCGGCGTTCCTGAGCAGCTCCAGGGTGGGCCTGACGTCGGCCTGCAGCTGGTCCTCCACGCCGGTCAGGCAGAGGAGCTCCAACTCCCGCTCCAGGCTCTCCACCACAGCCGCGACCTTCAGGGCGCGGTCGTGGATGCTCAGCTTGGCCTGGTTGTAGCGGCTCTGCGGCGGAAATCATCTTATGAGCTGCTCAAAAGTGGGATGGGGCGTGGTCGTGTACCTCAAAGTCTTGGTACTGCTCCTCAGACAGTGACTTCTTGGCCACCACCAGCGTTCGCAGACCTTCTCTGGCCATGTTGCCACACTGATGCCAAAGGAACAAAGATGTTGATCAATGGAAGGCATTTGTTTTGAAATTTCATTCAATTTTGCCGTTTTAGAGGTTTGAAACGCTGGAACTACATCATTTTGATGTGAATGAAATTTCCCAGCTAATTCGTTAAACTATGACTACTAAGATGTTTTTATCCTGGAGTTTTTTTGGGGTACTTCTATTTTCAAATCATCACAATAGTTGCATTTCTCCTTACGTACGACACTTTTGCTTTTCATTCCAACTTGCAGACAAAAGCCATCCAACGTACGGCACATTAGCAATATGGTTCCCAGCAACTGACATGGATCAATGCGGATTAAAATGTCCCCGGTGCATAGCAGAGGACAATGTAAAACAAAAGGAGACTCATCCCGCTTCATTTTTTTTATATGAGGGCTTGATTGGTTATTGACGCGGGGGCATCGCTGGCAACGGTTGTTTGCAAATATGACATACTGTAATTATTCACTATCTAGGTCACTAATTACATCAAAATGCGCTCCGGGTGGTACACGACTCAATAACGCCGATATGATTATTATGAACATCGACCTTCGACCGGGCGTCGGCGCGGCCCATTGATCTCTCGATGGACATCCTGATTAGCAGAGGAAAGACGTCGGGCGGGCCGGGGGGGATTTATGCTGTTTTGGCGCTTTCTTGGATTCTGACAACTCCCAATTGGAAGAATGTTTACCTCCTCTTCCAGCCAGTCGTTGTACTGGACGATGGTCGCCATGGCCACGTCGGCGCCCTTCATGTAGAACGTGATGTCTCCTGTTGACTCCTCCTGGGTGACAAACGGAAAATTGTGAGCTGCCTGCAACTCTTGTACAGTAAAAGAGGGTACACCATTATAAATACCCCCACCCCGAACACGTTTCCTTTACGAAAATTATTTTATTTATGTCATAGTAACGTGTAATTCCTGGCGCCCCCTCCTTTGCCACTTGGCTCTGATGTGGGTTAAATGTTGGTCGGGCCTCCTGCTCCTCCCAAGCCCAAGTGACCCTTCTGAGGTAAAATACGTCATTTTGGCGGCATCATTTTAGGGCGTACCCAAGTAGTCCAGTGCAGGAATGTATAAGATAAACATGAAATATGGGGGGGGGGGGGGGGAATAAAGACGACCAAGAATCTGCTTGGATTAATTAATCAGCATTCTGTCATCACCCCCCCCTTTTTTTTGTAAACAAAATATAATTGTTAATTATAGCTTTAAAAATGATTCATGATCATGTTCTATTATTCTCATGTATGTCATTGAATTAACCAGCCAATCATTGAATGGAAAAAAAAAATATCAATGAAAATTGATAAATGAAAATGAAGGAAAAGGAAAGTCTTCTTGGCTTGTTTTCCCATTGCGACGTAGCTGCAGTTGTTAAGGTTTTCGGGCGGTGGCCAAGTGTAATATTCGATCCAAAGCGGCGCTAGTCAATGAAAACGAGTCTCAAACCCGGACGATGATGCCCATGCGCTTGCTCTCCGAGGTGAAGGGAAAAATCTGCAGGATGTTGAAGGACAGGATCTGTCCGGCGGGCGTCTTCAGCTGCAGGGAGGCCAGGTCTCGGTTGACCAAGGTGAGGCCCACGCTCTCCGTCCAGCGCACCAGCGCCACCTGTGGGCGCACAGGCTCATGTCAACGACAGACAGAGCTTCGTCAGACAACTCATTTGTTTGCTTATTGATAGGTTTGTGATTATTTTTTGATTTAATAAACTGTTGTGAGGCTAACTTAATGCCTAATAAATAGAAAAGACCATTGTTCCATCCTACTTAATATTTGTCTTAGTTTGTTTTCAATGCAATCGTTACCCAATTAAAAATAAGTAAATAATTCAAAGAGAAGCCTCTGTGTGGAGCCATCTGAGCATTATGGGATGTCCACAGTCTCTCATCTAGCAGCAGATGAACCCTTTCCTGTCCCCCCCTCGGCAGGAACCTCGAGCCCCCCCCCAAACCCCTCGAAAGAGTGAGTGAGCGAGCGCTCAGCTGCACACGGCTCAACTCTCAATGGCTTCATTTTCAAATTTGCTCACTCAAAGGTTGTTATTATACTCTGACCTACAAATTGGAACTTCCTGTTAATACCCACTCATCCATCCATCCCTCCGCTCACACACACACACACACACGCGCTTTGACCTCTCCTTTTTACTCAACACGTGAAACATTCCCCGGGGCGCGGGTAAAAAATGGCTACACATATGCCTACACTGCACAATCTAATTTAAATCCTTATATTAGAGCAGGAGATGTCAAAACTTTTGGGTTCATGTACCCCAAAATGAGATCGCAATAGTTTTATTAGCGAAAAATCAAGGGGTTAGATTTAAAACAAGATATTTTGTAGGGACAGAAACTTTGCATTCTTATGGGAATCCACCCCCCCCAAAAAAAAAGAGAAAAAAATGCTAACTTGAGAAAGTCTAAGAATGATAACAGAACACACAGACAAAAAAAAAAAGTTGTTATTCCCGTAATAATACCGCTTTTTTTTTTTTTTTTTTAAAAAGGAACAATTCATTTATATTACAAAACTTCAATCAGAGCTTTTAATTGCCTCGACGCAAATGGTAAGGTGAAGTAATTTGTGTATTAAGTGCGTTTTATTTCTGTAACGAGCCAACAATTATAACAACAATAATTTCGGGACCCCGCCCCAAGCTACTGCTCACCGACCCCCCCTTGGAAAACAACGTCATTAAAGAGGTTGGGGGTCCCAATCATTAACGGGCGAAGCTGCGTTCAATGGCCGTCGGGAAAGGAAAAAAAAAAAAAAAAAAGTGAACGACAGAACAAAAGACAACGGGAGAAGGGGGGGACGGGGGCCCTCTTGTCACCTCAGTAAATTAAATATTGATCAATCCAAGCGAGTCAATGGTTTTGGGGTGCAGTGGCGTTGGGGGAGCGGATGTCAAGAAATGCACACATCAGCTGCACGTGACAAAAAGCATTTCGCTTGACTTTGAACTGCTTTCTGATTGATGAATTGGCCAATTAGTGCTAAGATCTGAGTGATTCATCCATTTTACAGATTAATTTGTAGTACTTGTGACTTTTTTTTTTTTTAATAAGTTTTAACCACTTTTGTTCATTTGCACGTCCACTCTTAAGTGACAAAGTTTGATCGTCAGTCAGACGTCAACAACGAATCGGGGATCGGTCACCTCGTCGGGACTGGAGGCCTGGTAGGTGCGGTTGTCGTCGACGAAGTCCTGGTCGGCCTCCGCCGTCTCCGTCTCTCCGCACGACTCGTAGACGGGCGTGACGTTGTGGCACAGGGCGATGGCCTTCACCGCCTCGTGGACGCGGCTGCTGACGCTCTTGCGAACTTTGGGGCCCGGGGTCTGGGATTTCTGGGACGCTGTGGAGGAGCCCTGACAGGATTTGAAAATGATTAGTATTGTCATATTTTCATTTTCGCTCCATAACACAATCCAACTAAACAGGGCTCACCTGAGCATAGGACTGGATAATATGGCTCTGGATCTCATCCATGGTGTCGGTGCCATAAGACACGGTCCCCAGATGCAGCCTCTTAAAGATCATCTCGTTTTGGGTCAAAGTACCTGCGGGGCACACGGATACCTTCAGGAATACACTTCGTCGTGTTCCATCGAGATCACGGTTCGGAAACCCACAATGTTGAAAGAGACCCAAAAATAAATTAAAAAAAAATAATAATAAAATCTGGATTGAGCCGCAAAAAATTAAAAGCCTTATGATGGAGACAGCCAACAGTCGCATTCACAAACACACCTATGGGCAATTTATAGAGTCTGCAATCAATGCGTGTTTTTGGGATGTGGGAGGAAAGCCGAGTGCCCAGAGAAAACCCACGCAGGCACGGGAAGGACATGCAAACCCCATACAGGCGGGCCAGGATTTTAACCCCGGTCCTCAGAACTGCGAGGCCAAGCTCCAACTCGTTGTTCCGCTGTGCCGGCAACATTAGCCCACTATCAAAACATGACATGACATAATGAGCAGTTTATTTTTCCCACAGGACATGTCAACGCTCTACGATGGTGTTTTAACTTCTATTATTAAGGTTTAACTTTTCATTGCATTGATGAAATTATAGAAATAAGAAAGATTTTTTTTCGTGATTTATTTTGAGGATTAAAAAAAAAAAAAAAGGAACATGCCTCCCTCCGGTAATTCCAGACTTCCCCATGGGGATAAAACACACCATCATATACATTTTTGAAAAAGCTGGCCAGAGAGCCAGGGGTTGCCGACCCCTTATCGAGATCCTTGAGGTTGTTAAACCGTTTGGACAAAAATATTAGAACCCATTTCATCTGCGACAGGTAATAAAACTGAAGGAAATGAGAAGATGGAAGGGAAAAGGGGGCCTGTGCCCCAAACCCCCCTGGAGGATTGAGTAAAGCACCCATGTGGAAGGCGTCGTCTAAGGGATGCTGCCGCCAGAACGTGCCACAGCCTTCAAGCGCTTCCTGCTGATTTACTGCACATCATTAAAATTACCATTACGATAGATAAATACGCAGTTAAGTCTGATCCATTCCTACAAGGAGGCTTGACAGAGGACTACGGCGCACACACGCCCGGCCTCGCTTGCCTGTTTTGTCCGTCAGCAGGTAGACCAGCCGGCCCAGCTCTTCCGGGATGGTGCTGGTCCTCACCACCGTGCCGGGAATGTTCTCGTCCTTCATGATCATCCAGCCGTAGGCCGCCTTGCCCATGTCCAGATTGACCCGCAGGCTGCAGCAGGATGCGAACGAAGCGGTTAGTGAAAGATAGAAACGAGCAGGAAACCCAAGAGCGGCTCTGGATACCTAATGGGGATGATGTAGGAGAACAGCACCACGAAGCGGAAGAGATTGCGGAACCACAGGCCCGCAAAGCCGTGCAGCGCTTCCATGACGATGGCCAGAAGAAACTGGGCCAAGAACAGGGCTTTGGTAAGCCTGTTCAGCTCCAGGTCCAACAGGCCCACCTGCGGAGCAAAGAAGAAATACTGAATTGTACTGGCAATTCTGAAATTTGAGATCACGATGCCTGTTAGCAATAAACAAAAAAAAAAACAAGTAGAGTAAATAAATGGCTGCTATGGCGTCGTTTCTAGGCAGACTTCGAAGGGCCAATGAAAAAAAAAAAAATTGTGGGGCAAAGAGCAGAAATGACTGACGACAAAAGGGTCATTACAATATCACTATCATGCTGATCATGCAGAAGTTTATCGTCCATACATTTGTGTCATATCATATCACATTTTGCACATCAACAAATTGACAATTTTCATGTAAAATGCCCAACACTGCTATATCGTGATGACACGGTAAGCCAGCCAGCCATTGTCAAAGGGGCTTATGCCCATAAGGGTCACAGGAATGCTGGGGGATAGAAACATAACAATTACCCAGTGAGGTGGTTTTAATATTGTGGTTCACAGCAAACGTAAGGAAGTCCTCTTATAAGCAAGACTTTTTGTTTTCTACGCAAAACCCAGTCAACGAAGGACCTTCTTAGCTGCAGGCTTTTGTCATGTAAACCACGTGTACGACATAAACGTGGTTGTTGGAGACTTTTTTTTTTTTTTAATTTTAAACAAACTACATTGATGCCTTTGAATACGATCGGGGGTCAAAGGACTTCCCATATTGAGGTGGCTCCTGTGAGAAAAGGGACAAAAGAACGGGGGGGGGACGGGGAGCAGCAGGGTCAAAGTTGCCTTTTATTTTTCAAGTGCATCTCGCAGCCAATGGAGCATGTGGGAAAAAGATGTCAAATAAAGAAGCCGCTCGACCCATTTTTTGGCAGCGTACACAGAGCGCTTTCATGTGACGCAGCGCCAGCACTGACAAAAAAAAAAAAAAAAAACAACCCACCAACATAACATCTCCGTGCGCTCAAGGAGCTGCGATGAATAGCAACTGGGCAGAGAGGAGGAGGAGCAGAATTCCTCCACTGCTACTGGACCCCCACCAAGCACATTTCCCCGCGAGGACCGGCCCGGCCCCGGGAGAGCAGCGTGACCGATTTATCGGTGGATGTTAAAACTCCCAGTAGCCCAGCGCGAGGTGGGAGGGAGCCCCGGCTACAAGCTTCATGCTTGAGCTATTGAGAAAAATAGGAAAAAAAGGGGCGTGAGGAAGGTGGGGGGGGGGCGTTGTTGGGATTAAAATGAGGAAAAATTAAAAGACGGGGCAAAGCTGAAAAGCAAAAGGGTCCCTTTAGCCGGAACAATGGCCATCCCACGTTCTCTGGGCCTGGCCGGGGATCGGATGAAGTCGTTTTGCAGCCAGGGGAGGCGGGTGAGGGGAAAAGGGCTCCATTACCTCAATCTTAAAGATGTGATCAGTGGACAAAAAGAAGATATTTCACTTCAGTGGTCCCCACAGCATTAAAAGAGGAAGAGTTCGTTGTTGCTCCGCGGTGCCGTAACACTTACTTTGCTCATTTGTAACGTGCCAATCATTTTTACTTAGACTGTATATAACGTGGTTATATGTACTTTCTGCTCCTTACTCTTTCAAAATAGGCTTGTCGTTTTTACAACCTGATATGTAAACATAAACAAAATCTTGATTGAGAAACATTCAAAAAGGGGATTATAATTGACTAGAATTTTTTTTTACTTTTCCTGAAGTGGAATCAGTACAGATCGGATGTGACACCTTTTTGACGTGTTCAACAACATTCGAAACCTCAGTCAGCCGAGCCTCAGAATCATTTTTGTCCATCTCTGGGAACAAAACTCTCAACAAGGGATCTTGCTCGGATTAACACCTTGCCCAAAAAAAAATGTCATTTAAATCCCCCTTTCAGTTAATTTCCCTCTTGGGTAATTAGTCACCAGTTCTCAAGAGTTGCGTTACCTCGAAAGTCAAGGTTACAACAAGAAAAAAGAAAAATCGAAGGAGTGAGGAATTAACACTTTACACTGAGGGTTTAGGATGCTCCTATTCCCTTAAAGGTAACGTCTGAAAGCCGCTGGATTCCCCGCAAAAAAGCAAAGAAGAGCGAGGCTGCACCTTGTTTTTGGCATACGACGTGTTGAGTACGCTGCGGGTCTCCTTGCCCGTGTAGATCACCACCCCGATCACAGTGCCTGCCAAACAAACAAACAAGAAGAGTAACGTAGCTCATTAGACCCCACCCGGGCCACCAAGATGAACTGCGTGAAAGTAAACGCAATAAGGCTGCAGAGCGACGTTGTCCAGTCTCATTGTCACTCAAGTCGGGAGTTTAATACGTTCGCTGTCCTCACACACAAACACCGCGAGGAGGCTCATAAAAGCCAATCGATGCGGCGCCATCTTTGCTCCCCAATTCATTAACGTGGCCTTATAACAAAGCACTAAAGGCTCATTAATATTAAACGAGGCTGCAGAAGTTTAATGCCGGACCTTAAAAAAAAAAAAAGGCTAGAACAGAAATAAGTTTTGGAGGGGTGATGATTTGCTCTCAGTCATTAATGATGCCAAGAAAAATCTATATTGCGTAGGAATCAATATTATACTTCGCAATATTGAGGTAACTGGAGAAAAGGATTTACAGAAAGTCAAACAAATCAAAATGCTGAAAAAAAAAAAAGTCGAGCTGATGATCCTTTGGCGCAAAAAAAAAAAAAACATCTTAATGATGTAAATGCATCAAATTTTGTATTTCACACTTGACATTTGACCTACGTACGCATCTATATATTTATCTAATATAGCCCTTATGTTATGGGTTGTTTGGGTGCACAGCGAAAAAAGTCATTTTTTGCAGCTTACACGTCCTTCAACCTGTTCATTTACATCTTGTAACCCCAATTTTTTTTTTTTTCCAATTGGGATACATGAAAGTGCCAACACACGCATCGGACAGCTGCAATATCGTTACATAACATTTGTGTATGGATACTGGACGAGACGTGATGGAGAAGCTTTTTGTGGAAACAACAACAATGGAAAAGATCACTCAGTTAGTCCGAGCGTCCCAGTGTTTGTTCTTCAGGTCAAGGTCACGAAACTATAGAGGGAGGGTGTGCGTGTGCGTGTGTTTGGTTGAGTGGTCACCACAAATCAATGCTGAGCGAGGGCGCGTCACCAAGGCTCTCAAATGACATCAGGGACGTCAGCTAGGGATCAACAAAGCTAACCAAATTTAAGAAAAAATAAAAAATAAAAACTTGCAGGATGCTCACCCGAGGCGACGACGGTGCTGGCCCACAGCGTGTTTTCGATGCTCAGGCTCTCGTGGACCTGGGGGTCTGAGTCTTCCTGCAGAGGGGACAGGTGGGACAAAAATCACGACCACATCCCACAGTAAGTCTTGGGAACAGATCAGAGGAAGTTTAAAAAAAAAAAAAAAAAAAAAAAAAAGTTATGGATGTTGAGCCCCCCACCCCATAATTGTTCCCACAATGTATGACAATGAGATCTCAGTAATTTCAAAGCTGTACATGGTAGTTGGCTAGTTGTGCATTTAAAACCACCACAGATATTTGACTTGATAATGTCGTTTTAGCTTAATACAAAAAAACAAAAATGCCATAGACGAGCTAACAAATAGTCCTGGTTCTTACTTCACACAAAGGATATACGAACACAAATGGTGGCGCAACGTACGTAGATAATGGAACATTACAGTCAAACAATCTTTGTCCTTTGAGGAAAAATTATTAATTTCACTGTAGCTTACGAAGATCGTAATGAAATACTTGTTTGTGGTTCCCTATGTCTGTTTTATACTGCCTTGCACACCAGAAGGAGGACCATAACGTCTTTTGAATCGCAGACAGAAAAAAAAAAAAACGGGCAAAACCCAGTTAAATCTTTTTACGTGTAATTGTATTCCATCATCATTGTAGGTTTTTATAAAGTAATATCATGGAATTCTATTCTCATTAAAAACATTGCAAAGATTTTTGTTGCCTTTTTTGGGGGGGGCGGCTGGAACAGATCATTTCAACAGGAAAAGATGCAGTTCCAGGTTTGGTCACGTGAGCCGGCGTAATTGCGACTAATTTTGGTCTCCAGCAGGGGGTGGTGCTGTCCAAGATGGCGGTGCCGTGAGATTTCTGAAGATCAATTGTTTAATTCGTATTCCACAAACAAAATTATCCAGATTTGCATGCTTTGATTGGTGGCGGCAGATGTAACATTCTTCCAAAATAACTGCGTTTACTTCCCCTTTACGGGATTTTAAGTCGTATTCATTTGTGAGCCTCGTAGTCACCGTGTGGAGGAGACGGGACGGAAAGGTGAAAGTGCGTTTGTTCAGCAGGTGAACGGTTGTCGGCCTTCTAATTCCTCCAGCATCTGAATTAGCTCTTTTCTCATACTTTACTCCTTTTGAACGAAGCAAACCAAGTAGCGCAAGGTCACGTCGGCGAGATTTCACCGATAAATAAGCCCCCTTGTGTGTTGGGGCTCTCCTTTTACCGCTGCTCTCCTACATAAAGGCTGGGGTCCGGCGTGCCCGGCGCAGGGCTCCGGTTTCATCTCAAATGACCGTCCCGATATAATAATTATGATACCCAAGGAGCCGCATCCTGTCAATCCTCGCAAAGTGCCGCATGAAAAATAAACGGCAGGGTGGCCCGATGCTCGACCGCTCCGACATTGCCATCACGTTGCCGCGTCTCCATTAAGTCTAGCAGGAGGAGGCCTCGTAAATAGGTGAGGTTGATTTTCTGCGAGTCTGTGGGAACCCGATTTTCTCTTTTTTTTTTTTTTTAACCCCCCCCCCCCCCTCCCCTCCCCTCCATCCTGCCCTGACTCAAAGCGCACGATATGCAAAGGAAGGCCGTGGAGGATGAATGAGTGGAGGAAGTGCTCGCTCACTAAGCCTGGTGTGTGGCCAAGAGTGAAGACAGACCACAAAGCCTGCCTTTGTAGTGCGACTCTCCTCTCTGTGGGGGCCGTGCTAATCTGCTATTAATAAAAAAAAAACAAGCAAGCGGGACAGGATAGGTGGGAGCTCCCTAGCTAGCGGCAGGACCTGCATGTGATGTAAGACGGGCGTGAGGACAAGACCCCGACTGTTGCTGCTTTGTCCGCACGCAACACGTTGACAAGTATCTGTTGAGGATTTATTTCGAAAGAAAATATATTTTCCAAAAAAAAAAAAAAAGAAAAAAGCGTACCCGTGTGAAGTTTCCCTCAAAGCTGTGGATGTCCAGCTGAGGCTTCTGAGCGTAGACGAAGGCGCTGATGGAGAAGAGGTCCTGAGGAAGAGGCGAGACCGTTACAGACGGGCAAGCGGAGCCGCCTCTTTTCATGGTCGATAAAACATACGTTCAGGGTCAAATGGCAACGTTAAGCTTGGAAATAACAAATACACATCATATGAGAACTCTTTTGACCAACGAGCAGCGGCGACGTTGGCTTTACCCCCAGTGCCGGAAGTCGCTGGGTGCATTCCACGGCCACTTTCAGCTTCCAGTCCGTCTCTCCGTCGAGCTGGTCAGTCCTGATGAAGCAGGCCCCTGGATCGGACCAAACACAAACACGCGTTGGTCCAAGTCCGGTTCGGACGGGATGCTCCGTCGACCCTTGAAAAAACTCACAGTGTGCTTTCAAAGTGAATTAGCGTCACGCTGATGCTAATCCTCGTTAGCAATTTGGATTATTGGTTAGCAAATTCTTTTCATCAGGAAAACAGCACTAATTTTGCGTCTAGTCACACATACAGCAATGACAATTAAAGAAAATGCCAATAAATTGATTTTGCCCAATTCAATGGACATTGTGCCGCTCCCTCTGCTGTGTGCACCGTGGCTACAGTATAACAGAGCTACGTGGATACAGGTCAACATAGAGATCTCACAGATACATTAGTTGTTCTTTGAAGGAGGTAACAAATATATCTCTGTGACTAGTTATATTGTCTGTCTACCAATGTATGCGTTGAATTTATAACACTGAAACGTGGATTCTATTCGATAGCCAGGCATTTCGCATTAAGCTAAGTGGACTTTCTTCCTATTCACTTGGATTGATGTTTAGTTTGACAGGGGGGGGGAAAAAACAGTTTGAAGTGTTTTCTTTCTAAAGAATTGCTCACTATATGCCAAAACTACTGCTAGGTGACAGGAGAGTTGAGCTCATCGCCACCAGACTGTGTGAGAATTTCACATTTTTTTCCTCACAGACAAAATAAAAATTAATCTGAAAAAGTGATAAGCCAGGTCATTTGTATTTAATGGCATTCTGTCTGTATTTATAAACAACTCAGGGGGCATCAATTCGACTTTTGGTGGGAGGGCTCGCTCCCCATCCCTCACAAATAGCAGCAGTTAAACCGTACACGTGTGCCACTTCCTTCCTTGTTGCAAACGTGTTAATAAATCCGATAATAAACGGCCCGGGCGGACAGGCGGCGTTAAGATGTTGACCCGCATCGATCTTGGGTAATAATACGTATGAAGCTGACGGATGCGGGCCACTATCTGACAGGGCGGCCGTAAAGCGTCCCCTGGTGGCTTAAACGTGATGGATGATCCACGCTTGCTCGGCGGTCCGGCGTGTAAAACACAAATATGCGCTTATGCGCCGCGCGAGTTAAAAGCATCAGGACGTCAACAACTCCCGGCCGAGCGTATTATTGTTATCGTTATATAGATCGACGTCCTGGAAAACATTTCCCCTCGCGCTCAGATGGGATGCGGCTCATTGATTTATCCGCTTCATCCGTCACTCCAACAATGTGACATAAATCATATGAATCGCAGGCCCGGCTCCTCCAATCGTGTCAGCAGAGCGAGGGGACGGGTCGCGGGTCACATTTCCAAGCCGACACACTTTGTTAAAGACAAGTTCAACGGGATGCCGTCGGTTCCGTCTCTGCCGCGTTTATCTCACCGTTACAGCTGCCGAAACGATGGAATCGGAGTTAAGGCAGATTTTGTCTCCGCTCACCGTTCCGTTCCGACGTCCTCAGGAATATCATGTCTGCGGGAATCCTTTGGTTCTACGAGCAAAAGAAAGGTGGAGGGTTGCAAAAGTCGGTGGGATCTTTGCTCAATCCTGAAACGAGGTCGTCCTGTAGGCTGAAAAATGATTTATTTTTATTTTTTTTTAAGTTCCCTAAAGTTAAGCTTTTCCACTTTTTAGAATAATTCCCATTTTATCATTTGGAGGAGGAAGGAAAAAATTTAAATTATGAACTTAAATGAATTACAAAAAAGTGAATACAGCCAAGTGATAGCCCACCTTCTGCAGTTAATTGACACCCATAACTGCAACTGCATTGAAACACTAAAAAAAAAAAATGACTGAATGAGTGAAGATAGCTTAGCCATAAACATTTTGGGGTTGCCCTCCACCCCCCCCCCCAAAAAAAAAAATAGAATTGACTAATAATAAAACATTTTTTAAATACAATTTTGGTGAATTATTTTGGCTTTGTTTTTTTTTTTGATTGAATTATATTTCAGACATGCTGTAAAAAAATAACAAAAAACTGGAAAAAATAATCTACAATGGAATATCCCAATCTACAACACCAAGTTCTAGTAATAGGAGAGTAGAAACAGGATAAATGTATTGTTCTTAAAAGGTAAAAACATAACTTCAAGAGCAATAATCAAGCAAGAATGATATAGTTTGTTTGTTTGCACAATGACTCTCAAAGTGTGGTACAAGTACTGCAAGCGGAACACTGGCTCCCTCTGGTGATACAAAAAACAATCACTCAATTAAGTTTTAAGATTACATTTTTTTGTTTTTTTTGCACTTTACTTTGCTTGTCCAGTCTAGCAAGTTTCTTCAGTACAGTTCGGTTGTATTTAACTTTGCATTCAAAGTATTCCGTGTGTTTGTGTTCAAATTCAGTCACCTTCTCGACGATAATCAGGTCTCCCACTTGGATGTCCGAGCTCTTCACCTGAATTTTACCTGCAGGGGAAAAACAAACGTCAACGTGAACAATGACCGCACACGAATCCAAGCCGTGTCTTTACTTTTTAAATCGACGGAAGAATTTGGTTTATGACTTTTTTTTTTATTTTCCGAGAGATCGTGATAATGAAAGCAACCCGAGAACTCTCTTATTTATGACTCTAACATCCTTGGCAAAGTCTCACAACTGCCACACATGAGAGGTGTTATGGCACAGATATCACACGAGGGGTTTGGGGCAGACGATCTTCAACGCCTAAAAAAAATACGATGCAATTATGGTGCGAGGCGCGACTTGTGTTACGCAGATAATCGCAGGGGGAGAGCCGGGAGCTAGCGGGGAGTATCCGCTATCATCGCGTCAGCAAACGGCCGTCGCTCGCTCACCGCGCAGCGTCAGCTTGCCGTACAGCTGCGAGTTCATCTCCTTGTCCCGCTGGTGGCGCCGCACCTCGTCCGCGGCCTCGCGCACCATCGTGACGGCTAGCACGAAACCCTGGAATAAGGAAGAGACGCCGCGTTTAAACAGATGTGCAAAATGGCGTCCCAATGATTTAGTACATGGGCACATTTTTATTTGTAGCATTATATTATTGGATTTTTAGCTGCAGTAGGTGAGTAGCGATGCAAGGTATCGGTATCAGAGCGATACAGACTTATTTCAAGATCACGGGTACTCGTGAAGACTGCCGACCCCAGCTAACATTACTGAAGTAAATAAATCAATTATTCTACGAACGAGGTAGTCCTCCTTGCCAACAGGTGGTGCTACACTGCAGAGGTTTCACATCTTCAAATCATCGTGTGTTTGAAAACAAAAAAAGGTCTTCACTATTGTTATTGTATACGTAGATCAAAAGTAATAGTTGGTATGAGAATGAAGACTCGTACTGGTGTCTGTCTGGGGAAAAAGCAGGCGTGACCATCTCAAGGTTTTAGAATTTATTTTCCTATCAATTATCTTCTCAATGAATCAAGTCATGAAAATTCAATTATCTTCTCAATGAAGGCCAAAGTGAGAAGTCGAAAATGATTTACCAGAGGCGCCCAGTACGTGTACAAGTATCCGATCTTCAGCGAGGGCACAAACTGCGAGCAGGCCACCACCAGGAAGTAGAGATTGAGGAAGAACTTGAACTGCTGGTAGAGAACCTGAGGACAGAAAGGCCTTGCTGGGTTTTCGGCCGGACTTCACCAGACATCACATGTAGCAAAGCGCTCGCTGAAGCGCGCCAATCGAAGGTCACGCTTTGAATAATGCTTGTAATAATGAGAGATCCGCGTCCGGCCGGATCGATAAGCGCTTAATGAACCCCCTGACCTTTATTTAGGGCGGCGGGGGGAACGCACGCTCAACTCAATTTGTGCCCGTTTAATAATTCAACGCGCAGGGAGGCAAACGGCACATTTGTTCAGACGTCGCCGACGGACAGGTGACATTTTACGGCGCGAGAAGTGACGGACCCTCTTAATTACGCAGCCTCTCGCTCTTTAACGAGTAAGCCTGAGCGCGCACACAAGTGGAAATAAAGCAGCATCGTGAAGACGTGCCAGGATCGCAAATTTGACCTCTCGGAACTTTTTCTAGACAGAAAAATTACCCCTCAAAAAAAAAAAAAAAAGAAAAAAAACCTTTAAAACAACGACTAACCTTTTAAAAATTAAACTAGTGCAACTATAGAAAAACTTAACTCAATTTATTTTTAGTATTAAATTATTGAATGCTAGATATTCCAGGTTTTTACATTTAAAAAAAAAAACATCTATGATGAAGCCAATTTTTCCACATTTTTAATATACTATTCTTTCAAATTAAAATTTGTTATAATTATTGTATATAATCAGAATGACATCTCGTAACAACTTTTTAACTTTTATCCATTCACGTGCCGTTCTGCATCCCTCACCCCAATCACGGGCATGCTGGAGCCTCGCCCGGCTATCGCCGGGGCACACCCCGAACTGGTCGCCGGCCAATAGCAGGGCACAGGAAAAACATGCAAACTCCACATGGGGCAGGGGCCAGAATTTGAACCGCGGTCCTCAGAACTGGGAGGCAGTTGGCCTTTTTTCAACTTTGTAATTTTTTTTTTTTCCTTTTTGTGTGTGCAACGCACTGTAACTGCTCAACATCTTCACCTTTTGTCGTAACCTTCTTCATATCATTCAAAAATATATATAATAATAATCCACCCTCGAGCAAGGCAGCGCTATTAGTAAAAGTCAAGCCATTACCCCTGGCACGAAGGTGAAGACGTTGTACTTGTGGTTGCGGATGGCGTTCTTGGGGAACTTGTCGTGACACTTCTCCGGGCGGCCCAGCCAGACGGTGCGCGCCTTCAGCTCCTTCTTGCGGCGACACATTCGGACCAGGCAGTCGCAGCAGCTGTGGGCGACGCAATCGAACAAGTTCATCCGGAATGCGGCTCGGCGGCAAAACAACAGCAGCTCAATTTGATGGGCCGCTTACGCTGAGGTCACCTTAAACGTATGGAGATGATATGAAGTAAATATTGGGGCAGTTGTTGAACATATGTCAAATATAGTCTTTGTCTTTGGTGTAAGAATGTGTATCACGCCGCATCCGTCGCTGCTCCTGTTATTTACAATCTGGAGGGCCCGTTTTGGACAAACCTCAAATAAATGAGCGCTTTTTACTACTTTCCGCATACGACGAGTTCCAGCGCAGTGAGGTGAAAAGGCCAGCGTCTCCGCCGGGGAGGAAATATTCACGGCTCAAATTTACCACGCGGGGGGGGAAAAAAAAAAAAAAAAAAACACTGCGGAAGCATCCGGAGACAACATTCGTCCTCCTTGTTTGCCGTTAGCGGAACACTGGCCCCCCCCCCCCCATCCCGACAAGATTGATTTATTATAGCGAGGCAAACAAAAAGTGAGCTTTGACTTTGTATCCACCTGCTAATGATGACACCGTGGCTTATCCGCAGCGTGAAATGCAAACAGCGCGCGAGTGATTTACATAAAGCGGCGCTTCCCAAACGGGCCTGGGGAGCTGCAGCTTGGGAGTCCGCAAAATTATTTGCAATTCATTATTATGGACTATCATTTGAAAAAAATTAGATAACGTGGAGAAGACCGGCCAATAAAACAAATGACTCATTCCTGCCTTCAATTTAGACCAATTAAAAAGGTCGCAAGGGCTTGTGACAAATAAATCTGACAGCCTTGCAGGAATAAAATTATTTTTAATACAAGGAGTATTATGTGAATAAAGTCCGATTTGTTGCCAGAGCAAAAGTTTTATTCATTTTCAAGTAATAATCGTAATAATTTTTTTTTCCCCAAAGTACAGCCGACCCACCGCCGATTTTATGGTACGGTAGTCCTTCTTATTCAAGAATTTTCGGGGTTTCAGAAAATAAATCATCTGCCTTTTTTTCCCCAATGCAAAGAAAATTGATTATTCGCTATCGGCGGTTGACCTCAACCCCGAACCGACTGGAATTATGGAGTCCACTCTAAATGAGCCAAAGTCATATTTCTGAGGACCCCCGCAAATGCGGGTATACAAAAAAAAAAAAAAAAAAAATCTGCAAATAATTGAGTCACACTTTTAACTGGAAAACTTCAATAAAAAAGCAGGTAAAAAAATACATAAATACAATTAAAATAAGCGGGGGTCTCCACACAACTTTTTTTTTTTTTTAAATATGACTCATAAATGTACCCAAAAAGTTTGCCATCAGATGACATAAAATAGCTAAAGTGTCACCTACATCGTCATGGTGATTGACTTGGCTTTTCCAGCTTTTAAGCAACCCAAAAAAAATAATAAAATCAACTTTGGCGGTGACAACTTTAGGCTGTGTTTGAGTTGGCGGCGGCGCTCCGCCTCGGCGCGCCGGGCGTCCAGATTCATACGGCAGATTATTTGAGCAAATGAATGCTATTTAAATAACGGGGGCCATTTGAACAGCGCCGGCTTAGTCGCCTCGTGAATTATTTGCCTTTTATAATCCCGCGCAGTGCACACACAAAATTACTGGAAAGCATCAAACTGGTCAGCTGTGAAAAATCCAATTTGTTCATTAGCGAGGGGGTGCGCGGGGGAAGAGGGGGGGGGGCGCGCGATCGATTCGGCTGGAGACGCACCGACGGCGACTAACGGCGAGGGCGCTCTCAAACTACCTCGCGGAAACCTGCAAAACGTGTCGGCCAGCAAATATTGCGACCTCGGGGGTGACTTTTGCGCTTCACGCACAGCTTCTGATGCGCTGGAAATCCAAACCGCCGCTGGCGCCGACACGCGCGGCGCACTTTTTTTGATGCCAAGCGCAACATTTGCACAAGGACAAAAACCCGCAAAAAAATAAATACAAAAGTGTCACAAGCGAACTGAGGCCAACAGAAGCATAAACGCGATGCGAAACCCGTCAAACGCAAACACGACGACAACGGAAGCATTCTTGGATTTGAATGTATCGCGCGTTGAAAATGTGATGTCAATAAGTCAGGCCTGACCTGAACGGGCTGCCCGACGCACCGAAAGTCAACAACGGAGGATTTTAATAGGAGCTCCATGACGACGTGGCGCAAATAATTCAAGTTTAACTAGTTCGGGGGGCCAAACAATTCGGCAATAAGTCCAAAAAAGGCCAAAAAATGTGTGCATTATTGGATTAATATGTCATCCATTAATATTAAAAGTGGCACAAATAATGATTTACCACTTGTTGGCTGCTAAAACGGGCAGACATAGACGAAGACATTCTTACACGTTAATACACAACATATTCATATGCATCGCTTCATATTTAAGGCCCGACTAGTTAGCAGTCTAAACAGATTGCAAAATAGTTCAAAAGTAAATGTAAAAAAGGGAAATGGAGGCACATTCGGACTTTAATTTGTGCAGGTTTCATTTCCATCACTGCGGAAACAGACACTCCGATAATACGTCAGAGCAAAGCTAAAGAACATGCTAAACATTTAAAAAAAAAAAAAAAAAAAAAAAGATTTTGTAAAGAAGACAACAAGCTACCTACCTTCCACAGAGGAGTCTCCAGCCGCCGAGGAGGAACCAGCCAAGGCCTCGCTGTCTGTGGTCGAATCTGGCCCGGGGCAGCGTCTGGTAGTCGCTTTCGTCGTTCCCGAGGGCCTCGTCGGACATCATCAGGGGCATCTCGTCCGTGCTCGACGGCTCATCGTCGACGGAGAATCTGACAGCCCGGGATTCAAAATGCACTTCAGGGATGGGAGTGAAAGTCATCGTTTGGCGGTGTTTGATCGCCGCCTTTGAGTAAACATGCAGTACTTGGAGTGTACTCGGGATACCTGTTACGCTAACAATGGGAATATGAGGTCGAATGGAACAGACTACTTTTGATATTCGTCACTTAATAGTGTATAATGTCCCAAGTTATAACTGGGTGTGCACACTTGTGCAAACACATTTTCGCAATTATTTTGCTTTTGTCCTTTTTTGAAAATATTTTCTTCCATTATCAAGTTTTTCACGACGTAAATGCTTTCTTGAAATGATTTATATCGGGATCATTTTGACGATGTTTTTGTTTCATCTCCATTTTCTAAGTAGCGCGTGCTGTACACTTAACGGGGCTCAGCAACCTTTTTGAGGCTGAGGGCTATTTCGTGTGCACCAATCGTATGAAGGGCTACGTGACCTGCTTGCGGCAAATTTCAGACTCAGTATATTACACGTACAGAAAATGTTTTTTGTTTTAATTTATTGTAGTTAATGACATTACAAGTATTTTAAAATGGTTAATTCACGTAAGAGAGTCAGATTCAGAATAGTAACATTTTGTGGCCCATTGTATTTTTGGAACACACCTCGCGGGCTACCATACGCCCGCGGGCATCGCGTTGGCGACCCTTGGTCTAATTAACTAGCATGTGTGTCTCTTTAAATGTCGGAGGAAGCAAACGGGAAGATTAACGTCGACTTTAAGGCAGACAAATAATATATACACATGTTGGAGACCACAGCACAAATAGAGGACGGATTTTAATGACCTGAAATTGTCGGCCATCAAAAATTCATTAAAACGGGGGCGGAAGTGGACCACGGCGGCTAGGCTAGGCTAGGCTAACCTCCGGAGCTAACAGCTTCGCCGCGGGAAACCCAAGCCGGGGTGAAAGCGAGACTGGAAAAGTGAACATTTTAAGACGCCGTCACTCGAGCGCGGAAATGTGAGCCAGAAGAGGGCCAATACCTGGAGTGTCTGGCGGAGCGGTAGGCGTAAGGGCTCCTCCTCGAGCTCTTCCGCATCGGATCTAACGGGATGCCCTCCGCCATCTTGGCCGGGAAGTCCTCGCGGTGACGACACTCCAGCCGGCAATTTATGACCCATTCGCGAACTCGCGTGCATCTCGCCACGCGCGTCCTAATTCATTCTTTTTCCCTCAACTGGAGCTGGAAATGCGGTTTCTCTAGTGAGTAAAGCATTAAATATATGAGGGTTTGTTTTTAGGCAATACTATATAATTAATGGAGACACCGGGACTGTAGTTTAACGATATCCAAAAGTCTGAGGTCACTGAAAGCAGCACAGATTATAGCCGTAAAATGCTCATTTTTAGCCACGAAATATGAACGATTACAAAAAATATTCCATCCTAACCCTATTATTGGAAGGGTCGTCCACAAAAACTTTTTACAATTGTTTTTGAAATGTATAGTTAATACAGTTGTAAATTATGAAAAAAAAAGACTTAAAATATACTTGTAAAATATTTATTATATGTACACAAAACCAATTGATTAAATACGTTCATCGGTTTTGTCGTATTTGGATTCTTAAATTTTTCATTCAGATTGCCTTTTCCCCGATTCCAGTCGGACAGAAAACTGAAAAAAAAAAAAAAGATTTTATGGATACTCTGGATTTTAGATTCACTTGAAAATGTACCTTTTGCAAAAAAAAAACATATTTTCATATTTCATTTACATATTAGACGAGGGTCAAAGTAAACATTAAATGAAGAGAATTCTGTTTTTTTAAAACAACACCTTGCCTTTGGAATGATAGCAAAGTTAAGGGACAATGCAAAACGCCATAGACAAGCTAATGAAAAGGACTGGCGCTGTGTTTTGACCCTTTAAGGCAACAGAACACAAACGGTGGAGCAACATATTTAGACAGATAATACACTAACACAAAACGGATTTATTCTTTGCAAAGAACGACTAATATTACCATCTAGCCGGATGTATTACACTGCCCCTGGATGGCCGTGGTGCGCAATTTAGGAACAGCACAATGACCACTGAATTGAAGCAAAAAAAAATTGCTATATTTATCTATGCCATCTCTGTATGTTTAGTAAAACATTCGAATGTTATCTTTCATCTTAACAACCACATTTGGCTTATTTTGGGCAAAGGTGATATGAGTGTTTTCTGTCAGGAACGTGGTCATAGAAGAAATGAAACTTGTATCTGAAGGCACCGATGCTCTGTTGTCGGGTACGTCGAAGGTTTCAAATGACTCATTTATTTTGTGCACATTTTTGTTTGACGTGACATGTTGTAATTATATGATAGCCGATCCAAATGAGATGAAATGATCAGGTTTGGCATATTTTGGCTTATAAAGGCGGCAATAAGCAAGGATTCACAGTCCAGAATATAACAAGAAACCAGCTGTTTTACAAATACTTTAATGTCCACAAGCGATTGCATCAGTTGATTCCGATTTCTTTACTGTCATCAATCAGCATAGAAAAATGTCTGTTGCTGGCCAGTTCCACAGCGTTCTTGGAGAGGCTCGCGACGGGCCCGGCAGCGCCGTTGGCTCTGTCCGTGCCGGAGGGGAAGGGCCGCAGCGGCGTCGCGCCTCGGTTCTGGATCACCGAGATCTCGTTGTTCTTCGCGGCCAGGCTGCCGGCGACGGCGCCGGCGTAGCGGCTCCAGAGGCCGGCGTCCACGCGCACGGCCCGGGCGGCCAGGTCGAACTTGACGGCGTCGGAGCCCAGCAGGGCCACGGGGTTGTCCACCGAGAGACGCCGCCCCCTCCTGGCCGGAGCGTTGCTCCACATGTGCGTTCCCATGTGAACCTGCCAATGGACGGCAAAAGCGGAAGCCGTCAAAACGACGGCGAAGGCCCGGACCCCTGCGTCATTTGAAATAGCCCACAAAACCTTGTAAATGTGAAATATCATCATAGTTGACACTGTTTAAAGTGTTATTGTTCATTTCCTTTAAAAAAAAAAAACAACTGACATTGTGTGTCCCATAGACAAAAGATTGACGCTGTTGATGTATCGATTTAAAGGTTAAATCTGTCTACAGGAAATCGAAGCATTTGGGGGCATTACCGGACGTGAACTGAACCGTGGACTTCAAACCAAGATACATATCCGGCTGTTGTTTTTTGGCATATTGCTGTCGCACCTGTAGCGACGTTTCACCGTTACAACCGACGTTGGTCCTATGCGACCCGCGAGGAAAACCAGTTTGACAACGGCGGGTTGGGTTTACCTTCAGGTTGCCCTTAGTGGTGAAGGCTCGGCCGCAGACGGAGCAGACGAAGGGCTTCTCGCCGGTGTGCGTGCGCTCGTGGATCTGAAGGGCGCTGGCCGAGGAAAAGTTCTTCCCGCAGGCGCTGCAGTTGTGGTGCTTGGCAGCCCGGCGAGGAGGCGCCGGCGCCAGCAGGGCGGCTATTCCGGGGCCGGTGACTGACGGGTAGGTGGCCGACAAATTGATGGCAAACGTCGGCGGGTATGGTTCGGTGTAACCGTTCACTTCGGTCTGTATTGATCTCGTTGACCCGCTGATCACTAGGTGGGGGATCCTTTGTGTTCCGTTCAGTTCTAAGGGGGCAAAGGCAGGAGATTCAATTGGTTCTTTCTTCACAGATGCTGCAAAAAGTTCCCGGAAGTCAGTATTCTGTGCAGGCGATAGAGGTGGCGTCGCAGGGGCGCTAGTGGTGCCGAGGTTTTCCATCCCTTTCTCAGTTAAAGAGCATTCAATCTGGATCTGGTCATCATTGCTGTTCTTATCCCCAAAGGAGTTGCTGAAGCTCGTCGTGGAGTCAGTCAGATGGTACTCCGGAGAAGATTTTGGAGAACTGACCACGTTTTCTACATGCTGTCCTTCCTCTGTGACGTCACCCTCCATGGAGACATCATCGGCGAGGTCGTTGCTGCCGGGACTATCCAAGTTCTTCTCATTCTCTCCAGCCGGCTCTAGAAATCCATCGAGCAGAGCCGGGTCCGGAATCTGCTCGACAGTGTGGATGCGAATGTGCTGCTGGAGGCCCACGGCGTTGGTGAACCTCTTCTGGCAAATGGGACACGAGTGTTGCAGCTGTACCGGAGGATTCTCCCTGTGAACGCCCACGTGGGCCTTCAGGTTGCCTTTGGTGGTGAAGGCCCGGGTGCAAACCTTGCACTTATAGGGTCTCTCGCCCGTGTGGATACGATAGTGCATTTTCAGGGCACTCGGGCAGCTGAGGACTCGCTTGCACAAGACGCACTGGTTGGCGTCCGTCATCTTTTTGTCGATGTTCTCCACGAGCTGCTGCAGTTTTGAGGTTTCCGAAGTTTGCATCGGGTCCAGGGGGCTGCCAGGAGAGAAATCATCCGGGTTTACCGGGAGCGGCGATGAGGAGCTGGATGCGGGAGATCCCGATGGTACAGGGTCCGGCGTGGTAGCCTGGGTGACTGGAGTACCTCTCGGGATGTTAGGGCAGGTTTGCGGCAGGTGTACCTCCTCTGTCTTTATGTTACTGGATCTCTCTTGCTCTTGTTTGGACTGCTGAGTGTCTGAAACCGGAGATAGTCGAGCCTCGCTGTCTCTCGGTGACACAGACTCGCCAGAAGCCGGCTGGTGCAGGGATTGAAGAGATGGTACTCCACCTGAGGACTCACTGGAGCAACCGACGGTGGTCCGAGTGGAGGAAAGTGGAAGACCCACAGACGCTGGCATGGTCACTAAGACGGGGTTGGTGTCCAGCCAGGAAGAGGCGGCTTTTTCTGGTGGCACAGTCATTCCGTAGGGAATCCCGGAGCTGGTTGGCACATTGTCCAGATACTCTGGCACAGGGTAGGGGTTCATCTGGACTTGAGGATACTTGTCCTTGTGTCTCTGGAAGTGCACCTTTAAGTTGCCCTTAGTGGAGAAACGGTTGCCGCAGATGTTGCATTTGAAGGGGCGCTCTCCAGTGTGGGAGCGCAGGTGGATCTGCAAGGCGCTGTCGCTGCCAAACACTTTGGCACAGAAGCGGCATTTATGCTTGAAGAAGGACTCCTCGGGGCCAGGCTTTGTTTCAATCAACGATGCACCGGGAGGCTTCCCCTTCCGGTGCTTCATCATGGCCGCCAGCGGGTCGAGCGGATTGGCCGCGGCGGCGATGCTGGCTAAAGGGTTGGGGAAGATGACACTGCTGGGGGGGCTGTGAGGTGGGAAGGGGAGGCCACCCGGCCCTAGCGAGAGAGGACTCGGGGAGCTCAGGCTACGAGCGCTGCCGCTTGGATGCGAGCCAGCGTAACGAGACATTAATGCGGAGACGTTGCGACAACCGGAGAGGGACGGAGTTGAGCTTTCTGAGGAAGAGGCCGAAGTGCACACCGCGTCTCTGAAGACCGCCTGCCTGCATTCAGTTTGTGAGGGAAGTCTTTGAGACTTTTCAGGCGCGGACAGCGAACCACCAGCTTGGCTGTTGACGTTATGGGACGGGTTTCCTGGCGGCGGCAGGAGGGTAGGTGGGTAAGGTTTCGCCACGAGGGGAGAGGCACTGGAGGTGGGGTTTAAAGCCTCCTCGCTCGGCTGCCTGTTCATGGTGGCCACCTGGCTGCAGATCTGCTCGATCAGGTGGAGCTGGTGGACTTGTTGCTCCTGCAGAGCCAGCAAATGCTCCAGGATGACCGGGATGGCAGCTGAGGCCGACCGCCCGCCTGGGGCACCGGCCGCCCCTTGTGAGAACTGGGCGACGGCCACCCTGGTGCTGTGGAGGATCTCCAGGGTCACGTTGGTGCTCGGCAGAGCCTGCGGGGTCTCGGCTGAATCTGGCGGTGGTGGGCAAGAGGTGGATTTGCCCCGAGGCTGAAGTTCTACCTCCATAGCCTCATCGAGGCTGTCATTGTCGGTCACCGCCGACTCTCCCGTCAACGAGCCCCCGGACCCCACGCTGGGAACCGGCGACGGTCCCGTCGGGGACTCTGCAGCCCCGCCTTCGCCGTCTCTCACGATCAACACCGAGCGATCCCTGGCGCAGGACTTCCCGTGCTCGGTCAGCTCGGGCCGAGTGAAGAATTCGGCGCAGCATCGGTGGCAAACGTGCGTGTCGTCGCCGCCGGGGGAACTTCCTGTCCCGCTGGGGTGGTCTCTCTCCACGTCTTCCACGGAGTCTGGCAGACAGATGAATGTCACGGGATAAGTACTTGGTCACGCCATGTTGTGTGGAAAACCACAACAATTGACCCCTTTTAGACATTTATACATTTGCGCTGAATAATTTCTCTTCTAAGGGTTCTCAAACTTTTGGATCCAAGAAGAAAACGTTCCCAAATTTTGCCACACGAATTTACTAGTTGCCTATTTCCGACACAGAAAATGTTAAAAGAACCCATTCAGATATTTGAGGAAAAATATTGTGATGTTGGGAGTCCCCCCCGTCAACAAAAAATAATTTTGTCACAATGAAAATTCACAATTCGATTAGAATCAAATTGCGTTATTATGATATCAAAGTTTAACAAGTGAATTAAAAAAATACAATTATGTTGTTGTAACGTTCTGCTTTTTATAGCAGAGATGACGCCTTTAGTTAAAAATACAAAATTGCCTTTTGTGCTTGAATAAAGTTTATGCTGTATTGTATTTTACTTGAAGGCAGGGTGGAGTCGCTGGTTTCTAACATTTCCTCAGATGTTTTTTGAAACGATCACACGGAATCATTTCTTGGCAATTATTTTGCGGACCGCCAACTCGCCTATCTTGGCCCGGCAGGGGTCCGCGCCCCCCAGTCTGAGGACCCGTGTACCGGGCGACGCCACCCGTCTCGCTTTACACAACATTTTTGCCAAATCTTTCACACAAACGCACACGCTTGTCCTCAGATGTTAAGAAAAAAAAAAAAAAAAAATGAATGGGGTTCAACGAAATGATCTGATTCGGATTTTGGTAACGAGCCCCCGTTGACGTCTCGATTTCGCCGTTTTGCAAACGAGCCGACTTCCTGGACCGAATGGGAAGAAGGTCGGCGCTTCGGTCATAACCGCCGAGTCCTCGCCGTGAGGACGTTTTTTTTTTTTTTTTTGGACTTCTTCGGTCGGCCGTCCGGGAAGAAGCCAAAAAGAAAACTGCAGACGGAAGGTCGGAGACGTCTGGACGTCACTCGCGCTTCGCCGCGCCAGCTTGTGTCCGTGAAATGAAGAAGAACCGATCCAAATTGTGGGATTTTTTTTTTTTTTTTTACAATGGCTCCAATTCTTAATTGCATGAAGAAGGACTCGCGTGCGCGACCGACACGCGTTGTGCGTTTCCTGCCCGGTTGCCTCCATTTTCCTCAGCGCAGGCCGGGAAGACGGCGAGATTCCAACCCGCAACCTCTCGACCGCCAAGTGCAACGATGGCGCCGCAAATCGTGCAAAACGCTTTCGCGCGTGTTACTGTTTTCCTCCCCCAAGCTCGGGTTCCCACCTTGGAGCTGTTAACTGCGAGTCATGTGCATGATCCACTTCGCCACTGTGCTGCCCTCATCTTGAATTTTTACTTGGGAAAACAGCCCAAAAAAATCTGCTCATAAGTTTGCGTTTATGTGAATTTTAATGCGCGACGACAACAGCGTGCGAATGACATTGGAACTTGGCCCTCTCGATCGCGAGGCAGAAGCGCTGAACACAAAGTCACCGCGTTGCTGCCTTTCTTAAAGCAAAAAAAAAAAAATAATAAAATCGCTCGACGCACGTGGCGGCTTTGACCTTTGACCTCACACACGAGCGTGTTACGAGCTTTCATTCACAAAACGTCTCATTTTGTCATCGTTGGAGACTTGCACTCAATTATGTTCTCGGACTTGTCTGGTTTTGCGACGGACTGACAAGACCTCTTTGAAAGACCTTTGAAATATTTCCCCCCCCCCCCCCCCAAAAATGTAGATTAAATTGGATGATTCAACTTAACCCGGAAGCAGAAAATAGAAACTCATTTTACACGAGTGACAAAAACCGGAGACTCTCCCTTGGTGCCGAGTTGCAACCCCGCGGGCGCGAGAGTGCGAGGCGGGCACGCCGTCCGCCGCCTCGCCGCGTTCCCGCGGCTCCGACGCGCGTTTCTGCTTTCGATCGCGGCCCGTCGACCCGCCGGCGATACGAGTCGATAAATCTCGCCGCGGATAAAAAAAAAAAAAAAAAAAAAAGATGGAGGGCTTGCCACAATCCGAGTGTGCAATTAGCGGCGAGTGAAGGGAATCCGTGGCAAAGTCGGAGCCTGTCAGAGGTAAACAATCGGCGGCTCACCGAGTGGGTGGTCTCGGGCAACTCGGGCGAGCGCGCGCGCACACACCACCAAAAAAAAAAAAAAAAAAAAAATTGAAATAAAAAAAGCCACGTCTTTATGCTCACGTCGTACGATTTACTTCCAGCGAAAACAAAGGCCAGGTGGGGTTTTTTTTTTTTTTTAATAAGACTGCAATTCATTCGTAAGAACAGCAGCAGATTTACAGCCTGGTTTTTTTTAGGGTGGGGGGGGGGCACAGGCAGCTCGCCGCTTGACCTTTGAACCTCTGGCGCATTATGATGGGCACATGCGTGGGGGGGGGGGCTGACCGGGCTTAAGACCCTCGAAATCAAGCACAGACGAGCGAATCTTCACGGCCGTTATGAGCAATTTAAATGACGTGACACCGAAAACGTGAATTTTTATTGATTTTTTTTTTTATTCAATCCTGGCAGCGCGAAAAGGTTCGAGTGACATCTGCTCGCCACGCAGATTAAAAAAAAAAAGTTCTACGCAATTAGAAAATGAAGCAGGAGGACCCGGTGTGTGGATATTATTATTATTATTATTATAAGGACAATAATGTTCATAATTCTTTTGAGATAGAGAAATTGTTTGCAAAAAAAAAACTTCAGATTTATGCCCCTTTTCTTGTTGAAAATGAATATAAATAACTTTTGGTGCAGCAAGAACGATAAAAGTTCCAACGTTAAACTTGTAGCACGTTGAAAATGATACACGGTGCGTATAATGCATAAGAAATATGTATTTGTTTTAAAATCCGTGGTTTTTTTTTTTTCTTCCTTTTTAAACCGCAAGCTGTTTTTAATGTTTTGTTTTGTTTTGTTTAAAATGGCAGCAACTTGGTCGGCAGGCACGCGTGCAGGCGGGCGGGCGGGGTGGACGTACCGTCACGGCGGAGGAGGCGGAGGCCGGTCCGGGGCTCGTCGTGGCCGGCGCGGAGGTGCCGCGGCTTGGCTTGCTTGCGCCGGGACATGTCGCCGGCGCCGCTGCTGGCTGGCCGAGAGGAGGCTAAACTGTGGATTGCCCCCCCCCCTCCGGCTTCCCCCCGGCGGCGACTGCGCATGTCAGGGGGAGGATCTGGGGGGGGGGTTTCTCGCACGTATGGAAATGAGGGATGACGTTCACCGAGTTCCTTTCCTTTCGCGGGTGTGGGGGGGGGGGCGATCAGCTGCTTTTACACACAACTCTCAGCAGGTCCAAGCCCGGCGGCCCGGGGGTCCCCACATTCCCGCTTTTGCGCACCTTCCCGGCGGGGGGGGGACGCTGACGTTGCACGGCCGCAGGTGCGGCGGATCGAGGCCCTCCCTGGGCCCGGTTCCTCCTCCTCCTCCTCCTCGTGGAGCTCCGCGCGGTGATAGGCTGGAGGTCCGCCGGACCTCCCACCCGGTGGCCGGCGTACAAGACCGGCCGGGAATGCTGAGAGACAAACTGGGTCTCATTTTTCTCTTTAGATTTCTTCCAGTGGCAATAAGGATGAACCCTGCAAAAACAAACAAACAAACAAACAAACAAAAAAATCCCGCTTCAGTGTCAAAACACGATGCAACGTGTGCGTCAAACATTTGATGACGTGGACGCTGAGAGACGAGCTTTCACGCCAATACTGTCGTGCATTCAAAATGTTGAGACAAGCTTTCAGTTGAACGCACGACAAATATTTACTACATTGCACTCTTGCGGTGAATGCTGAGAGTTCCAGTTGTGCGTTAAACGTCCTTTTTTTATGGAGCGAATGCTGAGAGACGAGCATGTACGCCTATCCAGGAGTGTGTTGAAAATATTTGATTGTTTTGAAATGAATATTGAGAGACGATGATTCAAATACGTTACGATTTGGTGAATGCTGAATGACGAGCACGATCGCGCATTAAAAATGTATCCGATACTTGAGATCTGGCCAATGCTGAACATGTCGTGATCGTTTAAATGCTGAAACGCGTTCACACTCAGGATGTTTCTTCCTGTGCTGTTTGTTCCGCAGATGCTGAGAGACGTGCTCTCAACTCTACATTAAAGTGTTTTTTTGTTTAAGCAGAGATATGAAAACGTTTCTTCTCGTGCCGATTATGCGAATGTCTTCGAACTGCACCCGCGACTTCCACGGAATATTTTTAAAAATGTGAATTTTACACGTGAATGCCGAGATTTGCTTTGAAGAATTTTGGCATGAGGCGGCGAACGTTGACGCGCGTTCAAGCGCGACAAACGTGGATGCTGAGAGACAGACGCTCCCATGAGTGGCATGAAAAAAAAAAATGACATTTTGGAATTTTTTTTTTTTTGGGGGGGGGGGGTTCACGCGATTTAACGGAATTAGCAAAGATTAGCGAAATGGACGTTTTCGCAGATTGGATGCTGAGTGAAGAGCGCTCCTTGACGCTAACAAAGCGCTAATCCTCCCTTTCATGCTGGGTTGTGCCCGAACTTGTAATCGTGCGCTGGGAAAAAGATGCACTTTGGGAGTGTGCGTGTGTGTCGAGGACGCGATCAGCTGTTGATAATTGCAAGTGCTTGACACGGGCGACCCGCTACCGATCGCTACGGGGAGATCAACTCCTCTCTGGCGGGCGTTTGCTTATGACGACGATTATGACGCCACTTACGGGGACACCCTCCATTCGTCCCCCGTGATCTCCCGACGCGACTCGACCAACTGGAAGCCGCGTTTGAATTTCGTCACGATCCGTTGCGAACGTAGACTAAAAAAATTGGAGTTTGAGCGCCGTGAGTTCATGCGTCAATTCAGCGGGACCACCAAGGGGGCCATCTGACACGTAGACAGAAAATGTCGATTTGTTCATGAAAGGTCACAAGACGACCGTCATAACTAAGCTGCAATAACACTTCGCGGAGGATCCATCTGCCGGTTTTCCGGTTCGGGTCGCTCGGCTTACGTTTCCACGGCAAAAGGATCTTGCGTGCGTGTGAAAATGAGAAAAATAAATCACAAGAGGGATCAATCGGCCCGGCCGGCCCGATAACGCAATCGATACGGCCCATTTTATAGTTTAATTAATACACGACAGCCGCAACGGCCCGAGAGGTTCTCACGTGACCCCCGCGGCCTCTCGGATTGCGCAGCGCCGCGCGCAGCTCGGAAAACCGTCGGGACCTTTTTGACGTGGGTGGGGCGGAATCCCTGAGAAGGAAACAAACACAAAGTGTCCTCTGCAGACAAAAAGGACGCCGAGTACTTTTTATGTCAAGCTGGACTTGAGGCCTTCATCCGTCACTTCCTGTGAGCCTGCCTGGACCACCGCCGCTTGTCACGCCACATAAGAAGAAAGGAAACTTTTCCCACGCTTACGGGTCGCGTCTTTGAGTTTACGCCGCGATCATCAGGAACCTTCTTTCTTTGGAAGAACCGCTTGTTCCCTTACTTGTCGACAATCCTGCTTACCGATTAGAAAGAAAAAGAGCTTTGGAAGACTGGCGAGACGGCTCGAGGCGACCGGCTCCCGGCCCCGATCGGGTTCAGATCACGCCGAGCTAGACGGAGGGGAAAATCGTGCCGATGAAAGGTCGCGGCCCCGGAGAGGCCGCCGTGACGCTCGCCTCGTTGGGGTGTCTCTCTTACCGGACCCGAGACTCTCTGGCGCTTTCCACTTTCCACTTCCAAAATTTCCGTCCACTCAGGAAGAACGCAAGAACTACTTGAAGTTTTCTGGCGTTCCGTCCGAAGTTGAAGATCCGAAAGCAACGAGACGCTCGATAAGGAAGCCGACTCATCTTCGATAATCAGGATTGGTAATGAAGTACAATAATAATCATTTGGGGTTCAGGTTGGATTTTTCGGGGTTAGCTTAGGGCCAAGTAAAAGTCGGAGACGCTGACCGCTGCCTAACTTTTCCCCTCTGGTGACCCTGCCGTGAAGTACATTTGATTTATTTTTTTATTTTTTTTTTTTTTTTGCGAAAATATGAATGCGTTTCGGTCTCTTTCCGTCCCTTCATTTGACAATCGGACCGCGGCCAAAAAAAAAAGTCCAGGACAGGAGGCGCGAGTTCCGGATAAGTGCACAGTCGCGGCGCGCGTTGTTTATTTGATGGCGCGAGAACGTCGACGGGGGAAAGTCAGATTATGATCATCGAGCGCACGTTCCGACGGGCAAATTACACAAAGTCCAGCGGTGACAAATTGCGCGGTCGCGCTTTGTGTTTGTGTTATGTCTGAGCGAGACGACACGCGTCACGACCCGGCACAAATACATTTTTCCGCCGGAAAACCGTCTCGGGCCGGCTGCAACTCGTCACCATCCTGGCTAAAGTCTTCACCAGTGGCCGAACAAAATCACGCGAATCAGGGGTGTGAAATTCACATCGTAATTTTGCTATTCCTTCAAGGACGGTTTTGATGTTATAGTATTATTTGACAACAAATTGATGGAGAGTTTTGAAATCCCGAGCCAGTGAAAAACGTTTCTTTGATTTTTGTTTTGCAAAGGGGAATTGGTAACAAAACAGGCTTGCAATATGTCCACATTATCAACCGATCAGACCATTTGGATTTTGAATCTTTTTTGTGGGCCACATAAAAAGATGCGGCTGGCCAGATCTGGCCCCCCGGGCCTTGAGCTGGACACCCGCGCAACGGCCGACCGTTCGACGACGACGGGCGTATTGAAGCCGGACAGGTGGATTCGACGCCGACATCCGTTTCTGCTGTGACTTTGGCCAACTGGCATTTTTTCTCTTGGGCCTCAAACGGACCGAAACAGCCCCTCGTGCCGGATCCGAGCGGCGTTCTCGCAGGCTGAAATGTCGACCGTTAGAATGATTGTTTTATCACGCCTTTGTTTCTCTCATCTTTGCGAGCGGCCGCGTGACCCAGACTGTGACCCGGCGACACCTCGGTCAGCCAAACCGGTTTCTCCCCCTCACGGGTTGAGTTTAAACCTGACATCGAGCTTTTAGCCGGTCACGTGACACGGCTGTGGTTTTTCACGGTCCGCCCCGCCATTTCCTCTCCACCTTATCGTCACTTTGAAAAGCGACTTCAGGGTCCTACGACGATAGCCGAGGTCGCCCATGACTGTCCATTTCGGGAAAGGTTAGCTCGCTAACTCCGGCCACGCCCCCCCCCCCCCCAACGGACATCTGTGAGGTTTTTCGGGAACAAAGCGCCGTTTGTGAGCCCGCGTCAGCGGCGGACGCCGGACTTGAAAAAACTTTGTGTTGCGGTCCCGGCCACTCCAGCGACATCCTGGTGGAAATTTGCAATACGGGCCCCGATTGTGTGCGGCGGCCACGTGGGACGCATGCAAATCGGACCCCCCTCGCCCTCCCCTTTGGCGTGCACGGCCGGCTGACTGATGTACAATAAATCAACAAAAGGCGGCTTTAGCGGCCGATCCGGCGAGCTGTCACTGGATCCTTTTTTTTTTTTTTTTACTGTATTTAATTGGAAGTGTTTTTCCCTGGTAACGGGACACCTTTCAAAATCCAAAGAGGACGTTGATAAGAATTTCTGCTGCTTCCTGTTCTCTGTTTTTTTTTTTTAACGACGACGGGGGAAGACTAAAGTTACAGGCGCGCGCCATTTAGCGGGGGGAGCGCCGGCGTAATTGGAGGCTGCAGGGGACGGATAAGGACCGGCTGGGAAAGCGGGAAGTTGGCAAGCGGCCCCGGGTCAGCGGCCGCCTCCGCGGCCCGAACCCGCTGCACCAGGTGTCCGCTTAATTCAAATGATACTATTATTCATAGACAGAGGAAGAGCATTGAAGAGCCCCCCCCCCCCCCCTTTTTACTCTCACTGCTCCCGCCAATGATTTGCAAGTGAATGCTGATATAATCCTGGAAATATAAGTCTCCATTAAGGCCATCCCGTTTAGCAAACAAGGCGGCCATTGTGCGCCATGTTGTGTTTATAAATCGCAGTCTCCGAAGAGCTGGTGGGGGGGGGGGGGGGGGGCAAATAAAGAGCAACATTGAGGGGGCCGCCACAGAGTTGTGTCACATGACAGTCAAGAAGTCTTTAACTTTTTTGCCGCGTCGGCCACACTCATTTGTGATGAAAAATTGTATTGTCATTTGGCTTACATATGTATTGTTTAAATTTTAATGATTGTCTTATAGATTCATTAGTTATAAAATTAGATTTCCCATTTCATTTAAGTGTTTATTTTAGTTTGAATTATTTTCATTTTTTGTTTCATCAGTGACTTGTAATACTTTATTCAGTCTCTATGTACATGTATATTTATACTTAATATTATATATATATATAGCAAATATATACATATATTAAAGATATATATTATATATTATTTATTATTCTGGCTTTATTATTATATATATATATATATATTATGTATAAATATATTATTTATTATTCTGGCTTTATATATATATATTATGTCTTTATTCAATCAGTTTTATAGTTTATATTGCCTGCATTTTTTATTCGTGATATTTTATTTTTATGTTGTTTTATATTAATTTTATGACTGGTAAATTATCCAATAATAATAAATCCTTACATTACTGCTAATTAGTTATTTCTATTTAACTGGATTGATGGATTTTGATTTACTTGTTTGTATTTTTATATATTTAGCTTTATCTGGGGGAAAAAAGGGTGACAAAAATTATGGGAAAAAGAAAGAAACCAGGTTATTTTTAAAATTAATATAAGAGTCTGTCAGGGAGGGAAAAAAAAAATAAAATCACGATCAAATGGGGGTGATCCAAAGGCGACGTGTCAAAAATGGCTCCACCAAAGCTAAAGAAGACGTCGAAGATGAAAGGAATAAAGTTGTGGAATATTTTCGGGGCGTCGCGGAGGCGACCCAGCTGAAGTTCCCATGAGCCCGGGATGCATTCAAGCGCCCATGTATGAAACGCAAGCTTTGTCCTGCCACACTGGCTAATTATTTGACAGATTGGAGCCCCGTTGTGTGAGGATACTGCGAAGGGAGGGAGGTGGAAGAGGGGGGGGGGCCCACAAACCCCCCCCCCCTCCCACCAAATAAAGAGGGAGGCCACTTGCAAAAAAAAAAAAAAAAAATTCCTCTATAGCCTCCTTTTTTCTATTATTTGTGAGATTACATTTTTTCCACCCGATTTTCAAATGACAAAATGAGGGAGATGTTTTCTTTTTATTGGGGGGGGGGGGGGGGCGACCCATGTGCTGATTAGGAGGAGGGATGACAGTGCAGCAGGACAACAGTCAGTGGCGCCCTAAAAAGACTTTCTCAAGCAGAAATATTTAATCTTCTCAGGGGGAGGGGGCACAGAAGACAAAAAGAAGCTAATCATCCACAAGACCTCCCCACAACCCCCACACGACTCCCTCTCATTCCATAGTGAAGAAAAACAAAACAAAAAGGCAAAAAGATGACGTAAGATTGACAGAATACGTCTGCACGCCGATGGAGGACGAGCCGCGGCCTCATCATGGGACGACCAATCACGGCGTTTCAAGTTTGAGATGCCAATTAAATGGCCGAACATCCATCCATTTTCGCAGCCGCTTATCCTCACAAGGGTCGCGGGGAGTGCCGGAGCCAATCGCAGCTGTCGACGGGCAGGAGGCGGGGCGGACCCTGAACTGGTCGCCGGCCAATCGCAGGGCACGTGGAGACAAAGAGCCGCACTCGCAGTCACACCTTGGGGCAATTTAGAGTGTCCAATTCATGTTGCATTTTTTTGGGGGGGGGGATGTGGGAGGAAACCCGAGTGCCCGCCCAGGCGCAGGGGGAGAACATGCAAAGTCCACACAGGTGAAGCCGGGGTCGAACCCGGGTCCCCGGAACTGCGAGGCCAATGCTGATCCAGCTGTTCCACTATGCCGCCGTGACCGAATATCATTTTAAATAAAAGAAAATATCAATTGCACCAGAAAAGAAAATACTGGATCATATGAAACGAGTTTTCTTTGCCAATGACAAAATCTGCCTAGCAACAAGTGACAAAAGCGAAAATCGCATCGATGACTTCATTCGCAGCAGTTTGGATACCCCCCCCACCCCCGTCCCACCGCCCCCCCGCGCTGACGCCGACTCCGACAGAAGCCCTTCCTTCCGTTCCCGTCATCAGAAACCCTCGACGTGACGTGGGGGGATCAGCGTGTGCTCGAATCCACTGACTGAACCCAAAATGGACGACGCGGCGACGTAGCCACGGGCCGAGATGACCTCCCGGCCTGGTCCGGGTCGGGGGCGGGGGCGGGGGGGGGGGGGTTTGCTATCTGGGTTCGTAAGGCGGGCAGCGCATTGAAACGAGAGCAATTCTTTCATGCGGGCCCCCCGCCCCCGCCAAGTGGCATATGGCCGGCCATTGTCCTCGGCCCGCTGAGCCAGAAGTGATGCAATTTGTTGGCGTGTCCTGTCATTTTCGCAAAACCGCCCCGTCCCGTTCGGGCCTCCGGGAAACAACGGCGCAAAAAACACGGAAGGGCGGCCAAAAAAACCGCTCGGCGGCCCGCTGCCAAAATGCGCCTCGGGGAGGGGAAAGGGTTAGCGATTAGCGGCGGCTACGAGCGACCCACCACTTTTGCTTATGACTTGTTTGGCACAGCGACTCGGGTCTTAATCGACAAGCGCCACTTTGGGCCCCTCCAAATTCGACACTGCTACACAAAGCTAGCTAATACATCCATTTTCCTTATTCCGCTAACGGTGCTTTGGTGGTTCTCTGCTGTGTGGGGCACATTAGCCTTCTGCCCCAAGCGCGACTTCTACCTTGCGACAACCTGGAAGCGCGCGCCGTTGTTTTGTTTTTAGCTTGGCTTCAGATCAGGCTAATTCCGCGCCACCAACTTTTCCTCACCAAATGAGGTCGAAACTGATATATAAATATACAGTATGTATATTTTTAGCATGAATCAGGCTTACAAAACTGAGTTTAAAAAAAAAAAAGGCTACTCGCCAAGTACTTTTGACTTGCATATGGCTGACTCACGTATGCCAGCGTTTCAACTTTTGCAGCGCTTGGCACGATTGCCCGGCTTTGAGGTAACATCAAGGGACGTCGAGAAAACAGGGCAGTGCCCCAACCCGATCCGACAGGGGGCGCCGTGGTACAGAAAGTTCGTTAATGTAAAAAGTTTCGGCTTCGGGTCACCGCTAAATTGTGCCCCGTCGATTCTGCCTAGCGACCAGTGGCCACGGACGGATTTGTAACTCTCGGTTGCGGATTAGACACGAAGGCGGCGTCGATTGCACGTTTGCGTCCAAATCCTCGGTAAGATCAGATCACTCCCGCCGGGCTCGCCGCCATCTTGAATTAACCCCGCAGCGGGGGGGCCGCGCAGGCGACGCCCGCCTTCAAAGAGAATCGCCCGCCGTTTTTTTTTTTTTGCTCGGCTTCAAATCAAATCAGGTCAAATCCGTCCCGGCGGAAGACGGGTCGGCGGCGGGGGTTCGCTTAAGCTGCCGTCAAGTGTCCGATTGATCTCCCGTTAGGGCAAAGCGCGGCCTTCGGGACCCCTGGGCCCCGTCGCCGTTTTAATATTTCACATTCATCGTCCGAGACAAGACTAAACCTCCAAAAAAATGAAAAACCTGTTCACCTGGGTTTTTTTTTTTTTTTTTCATTTTTCATTTTTAAGAAAGACAGTTTTTAAGCATTCAAGCAGACGACTGGTTTCTCCCTGCAGGTCACTGACGCGTTCGTTTAAGACAAAAAGGTTGCAGTCAAATTATTCAGTTAAAAAGCCAAAACATAATTTGCGGACACGCTTAAAACGAACAACTTCTCGCGAGACAACATCCGGCCGTCATTTGAAGAAACAAATCGATCAACTTGCATACGGGGCAGGTGGGGCAGTGCCCTACCAGGTCAACCAGATGGTTCGAAAAATAAATTGGATTTTATATATATATATTTATGGTTTTTTATTTTACTTTTTCTTTCTATCGACTGTCCTTTGTATAAAACCTAACTCGATCAAGTTTGCATTAGCGGAAAATGCGTGGCATCGGCCTCGCAACTTGGTCAGGTGGCTCATTTCACGTACTGCAATTATTTGGTCGTTTTTATTATTTATTGTTATTTTTTGGCGTGGCCACTCCTCCCTGTCCTTTCCTCTCAGCGTGAGGCAGCCCGGCGACGAATTCTTCCTCGCAACCAACGCTGGCGAAAACGACCGAGGACAAAGAAGCCGCGACTTCACCTCGCGGCTAGCTTAGCTTCGCCCGCCCATTTTTTCATTTTGGGGTGACAGCGTTCTCGTGTGGCGGCCATCTTGGCTCTGGCTCTCAGGCGGGCCTAAATCATCCGTCAGACACCAAAAGCGGCCACGGCGGAGGGGTTTTTTTTTCCCCTCCTCCGCCATCTTTTGATTTCAACCGGGCAGCCATTTGCATTTCCTTCAAGGCTGCAACCAGGCCTCGCCGCTTTGTCGGCGTATTAAACGCTCCCCCTTTCATCTTTGGCGTTTATTAGATTTATCAACGGACGAACAAGTTCAGAAATGACGAGAACTAACCGAGTCGGGGGGGGGGGGCTGACCGTGACGCCATCATAAATGTATTCCTTTGCGTTTCAAGTCGCCTCTTTTGATTTGCGCTTTGTTGCGCGAGCTCCTGACGGCCTTTCTTTTATGCGGCCGTCTCATTTGCATAAATGCCACCTTTGATGTAGGTGAATAGACTTGCAGCGTCTTTGATATCAAGCACACGCTGTGCGCATTTATGGGAAAAAAAAAAGCATTCCATATTTGAGGGAAATTGAATTCAAATGTACATTTAGTATTTGCGGTGAGGGAAATATGAATTCAAACGTTGCTCCGTCGTCGCTAGGCAGAAATCGGACAGACACGCAACGTCGCCTTGGACTCAACTTGAGTTTTGACCTTCATTACGTCACAAATGAAAATAAAACCTATTTCTCCATTGAAATCTATGGAAATGCTATTAATCCGTTCCAGTATGACAACATATTTAAGTAACATTGAAAAACTATTAGACAGCTAAATGTGAGTTTAGGCTTCAATGGCCGCTGACATTGTGCTGCTCTCTGTGGGAAAAACTAAGCTGAAGAAATGTCAGACGTTTTTACGCAGATGGTGCCGTACTTCGTTATTTCCCACCGCAGTAAGTCGATAAGCCACAAAGCGACCCAGTGAGGCGTTTAAAAAAAAAATAATAATAAATAAAATAAAAGACGCACAGTTGAGGAGTGTCTGCGCTTCACCCTAAAGCAGCTTTTAGTCCGCGTTAATAGATCCGACGAGGTAATGGACCTTTGTCGCGGCTTGCGCCTCCGAAACGTGTAAATGGAACCATAAATATGGCTTTTTAAGCTCGGCTTTTACAAACCAGCCCAGACAATCTCCGCTAATCGATAGCAAACGGGCCGTGACGGAAAACGGATGATAAAATGACAAGCAAAGTTAAAAAGAGGCTTGGATTGGGCGCAAATTGCGCGCACGTGCTCGGGAATTTTTTCACAGGTACAAAATCAATGCTAAGTGAATCAGAATCACCAGAACAATACAGAAAGCAACCATTTTGTTACATAGGGTTGGCCGATCAATCGATTGAAAAAACATCAATTGTAATCAGAAATTGTATTTTTGTGAGCAAGGAAAAAAAAAAAAAAAAGTTTTACTTCTTAACAGTATCGCCCCGCGCAACTCAAAGCTAAGTTGGGATCAAACCTCCGAATGACACGGGGCAACATTTAAAAGTTTGTCTTCAATTTTGTCACAGTACTAGTTGTGCAAAAACTCACCAAAAAAAAATCTTTTAGTGGTGCCTAAATGTACTAGCAAGACTGCTAGCTTAAAGCTAACGCACGAGGCGACAAGCTCACTCACGAAACTAGCATCCGTGCTGCAGTGATGATAAACTTTTAAAGAGATTGGACCGAAACCTTTTAACAGCTGACATTTAAAAACGACGTTTAATTGCCAACAACATTAGCATCGGCCCTGACCCAAAAAATAAAACAAACGGGCGATTAAAGGAGAGTAAAAAGGCGCCGGAGGCAGTCGTCGTCCTTGTCTTTCGCACTCTTCCTAGCAGGCCCATTCGATCAATTAAGTGCAATGGAAACGCTGATCGGGCTGATTAGCGGCACCGTTGATACGACCGTCCGAGTCCGATAACGCACCGGCCGCCGTTAGACGCCCAAAGAAAATGTTGAAATTAGCGTCGGTGGTTTCACTAAAAGAGGCCGCTCGCACTAACCGGGAGCGACGAACGGAAAAATGAACAATCGTGAGGGAATGTCGGGACTTACACAAGAGAATACTGCCCCCTGTTGACACTTCACTTCACCTTCGATCGCTTGTTCATTCCGGGGATGTCGCAGCACATATGTAAAAAAAAAAAAAAAAAATGTAAATGATTTTTTTTAAACCTTGCAATGCTCCGATTTACGAACGACTGTTCCCACGTGACCATTTTTGAGATCAAAAATCATTTTGACCTGCAACAAATGCCAAGTGATCGATTGGAATCAAATTAACCCCTCGTTTATGGCACGTTGAATCGGCAAGGGGAGAAAGTACTAAGGGGGCAGTTGGTGGGGTCCCAGGGGATGGATAAAGACTACCCTCCCACTCGGGAGAAAAATGAGAAATTAATGTCTGTATATTACAAGGGAAATGTGTTGAACGAGCCTGACCTCTGTTGGCCAAAAGATGTCACATCAACCAGCGCATTTTTTTTTTTTTTACACGAGGTGATAACGCCTGTCAATATTGCTCTTATTTGCCTAGTTTGTGCTAAAACAACATTTATTGTACATCCATGAATAGCAGAACAAAATGTTTTCAAGAGAAGTAAATACCTGACAACGACTTCAACATATCCGCCATGATTGTTTACGCCATCTTGTTACAAGTCGCAGGATGATGACGTCTCCCCGTGGCACCGCGCATGCGTAAATGTTAGTGGTCAGTTTCTTAACGAATCGCGCATTTATCAGCCATTAAAACATTTATTTTCGATTAAAATTCAGCGTCTATTTTAAAAATATATATTACAGGTGTCGGCGTATCATGCTAGGGCTCTCAAGTAAATTTTTAGGACTGGAAAATACATTTATGAAGCCAACTAAAAGATCGTCATCGGTCGAGGTCAAACTCAGCGTTTCAAAAAAAAAATGAAAAAATTAATAGGTATGTTATCAAAATGTTCAATTTGGTTTGATGCGTGATTGTGAAATATCTTGAAATGAGTTTTCCAACGACCCCGAGATCAGTGTTAAGAACTAACAACGTGAGTAAACTTTCAAGTTCGGAGAAAAGTTTTTTGTTGTTGTTGTTTTTTTTTTTTTTAAATGCACATACCGTTCTTTATTCTTTACATATTCCAATGAAACGTTCAGATAATGCTCAATGGCCCATCACCAGCCCATTCCAATGCTATTTTCCACGATGCATCGCTGAAAAGCGATAATTAACACTTAATTAGCAAAGGCAATCGATGGAAATGAAGATTGCTCCCGGCATGGAATTCCATACATCTATCGATATCATCTTTTTGATCTGTGCAGGTCGTCCTGAGGTGACAAAAGTGCTGGAAAGCCGCATTTGCTTAAGCAGCAGCTCAGAGGTCAGAGGTCAGTGGCAAAGTAATTGCCGCAAACCAAGCGGCCAAATGAATTTGCACTCATTCATAACGTAAAATATTAAAAGAATTGAAATCACGTCCCAGGAAGCAAAGACAAAATCTGTAGAAAAGTACAAATTACGAGTGAGCAATGCATTTTGAATTGAAAAAAAATATATTTGATCATAATTATTTGATCCCATTGTTCCACTTTTTCCCCCCTGAACCACTTAAACAAATTTTCCTGTATACGGCATTACTTTTTAATATCAAAGAATCTTATTTAAAAAAAAAAAAAAAAACAAAGCTAAAAAAAGGACTTATTGTATTATTTCATTTTTAATAACATGAAAATAAAGGATCATTTTCCAAGTTTGGTTATTGAATGCATTATTTATGCATTTTCCTAAACTATCAAAACAACAAATTATTACAATAGCAATTTGCATGGATGATATAAAATAGAAAAAATAAATCAATGCATAGCTAAATATGTTACTGAGTAGAATGAAATATGGAATTTAAATAAGTACGTAACATTTTATATTTTATGGAAAAATTAATTTACAAAATTACTTTCCGTGTTTACGTCAATATTTGAGATATGTTTTTTAGAATAATGCATTCCTCTAACATTAGTGCTGTCCGACAAAAAAACATGTTTTTGGTTTTTTTCTGTATATGTTATCATAATTAAAAAAAGTTTGGTCATTGAACGCATTATTTATCCGTTTTCCTAAATTATTGAGACAGATTATTTCAATAGCAATTTGCATGTATGATATAAAATGAAAAAAAAAAATCAATGCATAGCTAAATATGTTACTGAGCAGAATGAAATATGGAATTGAAATAAGTACATAACATTTTACATATTATGCAACAATTTAATGAAAAAATGACTTTCCGTGTTTACATCAATATTTGGGATGTTTTTTAGAATAATGCATTCCTCTGACATTAGTGCTATCCAACAAAAACATTTTTGTTTTGTATAGGTTATAATAATTAAAAAAACACCCCCCCCCCCGTTAACAGAACTATGATAACACTTTAGAAGCAGACTGTGTCATTTTTCTTTAATGGTTAAGATATTGTTATTTGATTGGAAGCACATAAAAGAAAAAAAAAAAACCTTTTTGTGCGCACAAGATGTGATTTTCCGGCAATTCCCGAAATATGCGAGCGAGAGCCGACGAGCCGTTTTTGGTGTCGTTGCGTGCGGGGGGGGGGGAGGCGCGGCAAAAGATGAACGGCCCACTCAAAAGGATGAAAGCGTCTGTGGGAGGGGGGGGGGGTTAGTAGCAAAACAAAAAAATGTGATAAGATGCTCGTCCGTAAAGTGAGAAAACAACATTTGCCGTGTCAGATTTTCCCCTTTTTTTAAATGTTGTTCTTATGTATTTTCCTCAGTATTTGTGTGTGTATTTGATATACTTCAAAACTTCAGCAATTGCAGTAACTCCCAAGTACAAAGTACCAACGTTCCATCCGCACGAGCTCATGAGATGTTACAATACTTGACGATTAATGTTGCCCCCGATTTCCAGGGCGTCACCCGGATGGAACAATTTCTGACGCAGACGCGGGAAAGTCACGTCTCGGCCGGCCCAGAATTCATATTTCCAATTTAGGATGAGGTTGGCTGGCTATCAAATGGTCTGCGTGACTTGTTTCCCATTTTGAAGGTGAAGCTGATGGCTTGTACGCCGACGCGAGCACAATGCAAACGTAACGACGTTAAAAGTTTGGTTTTTTTTTGACTTGCAGAAGACGAGCCGACGAGCCCCACCTGCGCCGACGACCCGTATGTGTTGCAAAACCCCCGCCCCGACCGCACCCCGTGACGATCCGGGGCCCCCGCCCGCCCGCCCTCCACCCCCATTGTCCCCGCGGGCCTTTTTAAAGCGCCGCCTGTTCTCAAACCCGAGTCCGTCATGCAGAACGTCCAAGCCGGAATCCCTCCCGGCGTCTGCTGGGAAGTCTACCGCAGGACCCCGACCTACCTGGCCCGGGTGGCCGTCGTCCTCCAGGACGCCCCGGACAAAATGCTCACCTTCATGCAGGTAAGAACAAACGAGGGAATCCCACGAGGGAAAACCATTTCTCACGCCGGCGCCGTGTCTCCTAGTTGATGGAGCGGCTGGACCCGCTGGTCACCGAGGACCGCAGGTCCGTCGAGAACAACATCCGGGTCTGCTTGTCCACCCACGACTGCTTCATCAAGGTAAGGAGGAGAGCCACCCTATGGTCAAGTTTGATTTAAAATAAACAAAAATTTAAATTAGTTTGGGGGAGGGAGGGGAATTTTGATGAAAAGTTTTCTAATAGTATCGATATTTTTTTACATAATTGACTTTGCTCCTCATCAGGACAGCCGAGTCCTTTTTTTTTTTTTTTTAACTTTCATTTTACAATCAAATCAAGAAATAAAAACGGCCAGTAGCGCCATCTGCTGACAAATCAGGGAATTATTTTTGGTAACCTTTGATCTATGATCCTAACTGAAACATTAATTCACCCCCCCCCCAAAAAAAAAACCCCACCTCTTTCATATACTTTTGCCAGTAACAGAAATGCGAATAATTCCGCATGATCTGTCTTGAAATCACAATTTCTTTTGTTCTCCAACAGGCAAACGCTTGTTATCGTTTAGTCGGCCAAAGTGTTTGTTTAAAAACATATTCCGAAAATGTGCATTTAATATAAACACACGGGAAACTTTAACAAAACAGTGAAGTATTCATGAAATGTATTCCATGTAAAAGTTTAATAATGCTGGGATAGGCAACTCAGATAACGGATGAGCTCACCAAAATCAACCAAATTCCGTCTCGGGCCTCGGCAGGTTCGGTCCGGTCCCGGCGCCCTGGGCGGCAGGAGGAACTTCTGGAAGCTGGACCTGAGCCACGTCACGCCCAAAATGGTGCGCCGCCACTTCCACGACATCCTGGACTTCTTCCCCGAGCTGCGTGACCGGAGCCAGGGCGGCGGGGAGAAGGCGGCGCCCGCCGTCCACGTCCGCTGCAAGGTCAAGTTCAGCGGGCCCTTCTCCATCGAGTCCCTGCTGAAAAGGGACAGCCCGGCCCCCGGCGGGACCGCCGAGCGGCGGGGCCGCAAGCGGAACCTCCCGTGGCGGTCGGAGGACGGCGGCCCCCCGAGCGCCCCCCCCGCCGCCCTGCCGTGGCCGGCGGGGGGCGCGGTCGGCGAGCGCTTTTGCGCCGCCGCCCCCCCTTTCCCCACCTACGCCGGCGATCCGTTCCGACAAGCCTTCGTCCCGTACCGGACTCATGTGTCCCACTTTTGTTTGTAAACAAAACAAACAAACAACAACAAAAACTATAATTGCACTTTTTTTTTTTTTTGCTTATTTTTGACACAAGGACCCCCCCCCCCCCGGAGGCTGATGGATGCAGCATGTGACTTGAGGTTTTTTTTTTTTTTTTTTAAGTCATAATTTTTTTTTCATTTTCAGTATTCAGCTATTAAATTCAAACGACGTGCTTTCTTGTCATTTTCTGTCTTTACATTTGGTTGCACACAATAAAATTTTGACGGTTCAACAAATGATTGCATATTATTTCTGCCACGCTTCAGATGTGCTTAAAGATGAAATACAGATTTAATTATTAGGATCAATCCATTAAATTCTAGTCACTGGCCGGCCTCCGAAAGTCACATTTCTTAACGCCTGCTGAAGTTGAAAAAAAAAACCAAATAAAAATCACCCTATTTTGACAAACTATTTGTCGTCAAATGTCAGATATAATAAACATGCTAAGCCCCCCCCCCCCCCGCCCAAATTGAAAGCAATTCACCTTCGTCTTAGTTCTCCTCAAGCAGAGGGCGCACAAGTCCTAAAATGGAGGTCAAGGGGCCATTTTAGGATGACCCCTGACCTCACAGGGCCGCTCCTCCCCCGCATCGACGGCGGCACCGGACGGAGGACCCGGGACGTGCCAGTGACTACGTCGCCCGGCCGGCCCGGTGGGCGGATGAAGCGGCCGAGGAAAGTTCTGGAGGGACGTTACAAAACGCAGAAAATATACATCACGTGTGCGCTAAAGTAACAAAACGCAGTCAAACAGATTTGGTGACCAGAACTTTTCAGTTCACTTTTTGTTTTTCTTATTTGCGTTGCACGGATATCAAGAATTTAACAAAAAAAATATAATCACAAATAACTCCCGCGTTTGCATAACAAAAAAATACAGAACAAGAATTGAACATGATTTGACAGGTCAACAAGAAGCGAACACGGTGTGAGACGTCAACAACAAGAAAAGTTGCAAAATGTGTCCAAACGTTGAAACTTTCAGTCCAATTTTGCTTCATGCGAACAATTTCCTCCCGTTTTAAGTTCCGCCGTCATAAATGAGGAACGAGTGTGTGAACGACGTTTTTTTGTTGTTGAAAAAATGTCACCGAGAGTGCCGCAGGGGGTGACGGTACTTCCAGATGACGGGAATGCTTCGGTGTTGTGTTTGGAACTGGACCGGAGGCACGCGGGGCTCCGTCGGAACCGGAACATCCGACGGCGGCGGCGGCGGCGGCTCAGGCGGGTAGGAATTTCCTCGATATTCGACCGGTGCCGGCGACCAATCATCCCACGGCGCACGGACGGGGACGCACCACTCTTCGCAAGACTCGGGATTCACACCCTCGACTCCGTGCTGGGGGGACGGTGCGAAACTGCACGCCGCCGTCACGTTGTCGCCGTCGTCTCCCGGGCGGGGGCCGGCCGGCGGATTTCCCTGGCCGAACGACGTCCGCTCCAGCAGCAGCGGACCGTCGGTGAGCGGGAGGCTTACCTTGAACACCACCTGAGTTTCGCCTTCGCCGACGAGCTTGGCCGGCTTCTTGACTCTGGAGCCTGCTGATTGGGTGGAAAGAAAACAACCCCCGACCCAACCCCCCCAAAAAAAAAAACAAACAAACATTGAAGAGTCGCCGTTGAGATACGAGTGGAAAAAGACGCACCTTTCTTGGCTTTGTTCCTCTTGCGGACGGTGGGGTAGCACCTCTTCCAAAGTCTGCCGATGCCTGCGAGAGAAAAAAAAAAAAAGAAGAAAAGGAAAAAAAAAAACAGCAGCCCGTCCCGTCCCGTCCCGTCCCTTGGCTACTAAAAGGGCCACCGGGGGGCGCCAAATTTCTCGCGTACTTACACCAGGTGTAACTTTTGCTAGCGAGTTGTTTGCAGAGGTGCTGCGGTGCTTTCAACACCTGCGGAAAAAGCCCCAATTCAAGCAAGGCACGCGAGCAGGAAGGCTTGAAAATCGCACCTCGCCGACCTCCATTCCGCCCCGTCCCTCCTCGCGCTCCACGTTCCTGACCAGCGAGTCCATCAGCCGACCCGGGTCGCCGTCGTCCGCTCCCGCGGCCCCCAGCTGCTCGCGCCGCGTTTCCATCTGACACCAGAGTTGCAGCGTTCAGACGCTTTCGCCCCCCCACGGCCGCGGGCTCACGTGGCGGCGCGCCGACCAGGTAGCTGTGCGTGTGGGCGGGGCCGCCGACGTGCCGGATGAAGCCGCGCGTGTTGACCCGAGTCCGGCAGCAGTGGCACAGGAAGCAGTGAGTCCGGCCGTCCTTCTCGCCGACGCACTCCGTCACCCGGAACAGACCTGCGAACGCGAGACGTGTCCAAAACTTGGCTTTCTTACTTTCCATTTGGGGGATCAAATACATTTTCAGATTGAGTTTTACCATATTCTATTTTTTTTTTTTTTTCCTTTAAAATGTAACGTGAGGTGGAACTGTGGATCAGCTGGAAAGCGTTGGCCTCACAGTTTTGAGGACCCGGGTTCGATCCCGGCTTCACCTGTGTGGAGTTTGCATGTTCTCCCCGTGCCTGTGTGGGCACTTTGGTTTCCTCCCACATCCCCAAAAACATGCAACGTTAATTGGACACTCTAAATTGCCCGTAGGTGTGATTGTGAGCGCGGCTGTCGTTTGTCTCTACGTGCCGTGCGATTGGCTGGCGACCAGTTCAGGGTGTTCCCCGCTTCCTGCCCGTTGACAGCTGGGGTAGGCTACAGATCTCCCCGCGACCCGCGTGAGGATAAGCGGCAAAGAAGGTGGATGGATGTAATGTAAGCAACAAAAATAATATTTTTGCAAAATACCAGAAAAAGGTTTGCTTTCGTTGCGATCAAACGAATGATCGACTCCAACTGACCAATAAAAATTTGGACTCCCGCGTAGCGATCCAGCAGGGCGTGGCCAAAACTCGGCGGCACTTCCACGGCCCGAGAGGCGCCGTTGCCGTCCGAGGAGAGCGACTCCGCGGGGCCGACCGTGATCACCGTGGGGTCCCCCTCCTCTTCCTCAGGCTCGGCGGGCCCGTACATCAGGAACTTGACCAGACTTATCGCTTCATAAATCATACAATGATATCAATACGGATGAAGCTGCGACAACGGGACGCGGTGCGTTCAAGAGTCGAGGAATTACCGTCGCCGTCGCTGGCGCGCTTCAGCGTCTCGAAGGCGGCGTCCTCGACTTCCAGCAACTTGCAAAAAAATAATCATAATAATAAAGGGCAGGAAAAGTGGCATTTATTGACAGCATAACAAAATGACGTGTTGCTATCTGGCACGCTAAATACGAAGGATGTCAACAGGAAGTAGCACTCCTAATTGATCACCAAATAAAGGAGGACAAAATAAACGGCACGATCGTGAAGGTTTTATCACGCGTTTGTTTCTGTTAGTCTGAATTATTCCCTTTGTGAGCTGCGTGCGTGTCTGCGAATGCGACCCCGTGACCCCCCCCGGCGACCTCAAGCAGGTACTCCTGAACGCTGGGAAGCGACGTCTCCATCCTGACCTGGCCGCGTTTCCCTTCTGATCTCAAGCAGATACTCCTCAACGCTGGGAGGAGGTATCCCCGTTAAGTTTAATGAACACAGCGCTGCGTGACGCACAACAAAGCTTATACATCTGAAATGTCGGAACGCCAAACAGGATCTAACTGATTTGACGAGACACCCAAGGCCGCCGAGTCTGTGGAAAAACACCTCCGTTGTAGCTAGTCACTCAAGGCCGGTGCCTGCTTAAAAAAAAAAAAAAAAAAAAAAATCCAACTCCATTTAAGGCAGTTCCTGGAACCGGGTATTAGCGCAGGTTGCAGTCCAAACATAACCTTTTCACACGTTATAGACCAACAAACCGGCAGGGATCTGAACCGGGGATCTCGGAACTGTGAGGCAGACCTTCTAACCGGTCGCCCACCATGCCGCTACGTGCTAAACAACTGACGAACTCGATTGACTAATGTCTGCACCGGAATGAATTTGAAGGGTGTTATGAGCTCCCTCATTAGCTGCCGATGCTAACGCTAACGCTTCGAGGAGGAAAGCGCTACCTTGATGTCCCCGGGCCCCTCCTTGTCCTCCAGCGTCTTAGCGATGTCCATCAAGGGCCAGGCCAGCAGGGACACGTCGTCGCCGCCGCTCTGCACGATGCCGGACAGCATGTGGGGATGCCAGGCTTTCTGTCCACAAAACATCAAAACACATTAGCCGGGTAAGCTAACTAGCGCCACACTTAGTTGCTAGTCAGTACCGAGCGTCGTATCAGCGTGCTGGGTCGGAGAAAGAGTACGAGCAGTCAAGTGTGCAAGCAGTGGACTACGTAAAAACGGTAATTTTCCACCTCGGTAGGTTGTACCAGAATCTGGACGGCGACACGGTACAGTGTAAACGCTCACAACGCATGCTAATATAGCACCACTTTGGATCGTGTGCGGGAAAACCTAAAACATTTGTACGGCTCCGAGGCAGCAATTGGTCCTCACGGTGTAGTTGTATCTGTGGAGGCTGCCCATGATGTGGTTGCGCATGTCGCCTTTGCTCAGCCGACACCCGCACACCTCGCAGAGATACACGGCCTCGCCTCCCCCGCGCGGGCCGACCTTCACGCATTCCGTGACGCTGCGCAGCCCTGCACGGACGCAACGGGGAATCGATACCATTACGACGGCATTCAAGGAATTTTTTTTTTTTTTTTTGTGGTTGAGAGAATACCAATTATGGGCTGCAGTCTTTTGCTGTTGTTAAGGTAGACCTTTAGGGACTCAAACAGCTCACTGGACTGCCCTGCGAAGAAACACAAGATGGACGGTCAGCGGCAAAAGGGCTTCTGAGGCCGCCCGCTGATGACGTTTACCTCCTTGCGTTCCCCGCTGCATCTTGTTCAAAGTTTGCGTCGTCGGCTCTGCCGACTGCGAGGACCCTGACAAGCGATAAAGATAACGTTTATTACGACGAGCCAGGAACAATGTCGCCTCTGTTGCCATCAGAAGTTACAGTAATTACAAAAAAAAAAAAAAAAATCACTGTATCTGGGTCGATACTGTAACGTTGCAATTGCAAAAATAATTGATGTTCAGTCAATAAATATCCCCCCCCACCCCACTTCATCATCATCCATTGACTTTCAGTTTCATTTCTCCACATATTAACAAGCCTAGTTTAGCTCGATACTGCCGGAACTCACTATTGTCGATCTGTAGAAATATTTGAATCTCTTACATTTAAAGAATATTAATTTGTACGTTTACTGCAATTGGTTCGGCGCACACACAATATGGCGCCGAAACCACGTATGAAAACTCTCCAAACGTAAAAAGCGACGTCAGTTTCAGCGTTTTTTTTTGGGGGGGGGGTTTTGTTTTTTCCACAAGGTTGACGCGTCGCGCGGCTTTTGTGAGTCTTTTGAACAGCTCCGTTATCGTTCAAAGAGAAAAGCAGACGGGAAAGTTAGGCAATATCATTCCGGAGTTCGTGTGCGCACGTCGAACATCACAGCTGACCTGTTACGCCGTTATAAAACAAACAAACTCGGCAAATCGTCGTTCGTTTGCATATCAATGACATAATATAAGACATTAAGTTTATCTGAGAGCATACACGTCAACGATGTCCTAATTTGGGAAGAGCAAACGACGTTGCATTTTTTTCGTTGTTCATTGTTTTTCTTCCGCGTTTTTCCAAAAGCGAACCAAGACTGTTCAAACTGCTCCTTACCGCCGGAAAGTTGGCACTTTTGCTTGTCCCAGCGAGAAAGGGAAGTTAAAAAAAAAAAAAAAACTAGTAGAAGACCTCAAACTTTAGCGTAAATCGAAAGCCGCGTGGACAAAGTTGGGGCAACTTCATGACACAACTTCTGCCCGAGCGTCGTCTTCTTCTTCTTCTTCTACCAGCTCTTGATACCACCATTACCGCCATCAACTGGACTGGAGTGTTAACAGGAGCTCATCGGCAGGTAAAGCAATACAAATCGTTCAATTAATAAATACATAACCTGTTTTTTTATGCAATTCTTAATTACATCTTTTTTTTTTTTTAACTTACTGCTTTTCACACGCTCGACTAATGTAAAGTTGCAGCAAATTGCCTTCTAGTTTCCCGGTCAACATCTGTTCATATTTTGCCATCGATGCCAAATATGTTTTGTAGTGGCAGACGTAGCCCTGACTGGGTTCAAGCGTGTTCTGGTTGATCAAATTACGATCTGGAATATGATTGGATGCACGTTCAGGAAGATACCATTATAATGGATTTTGAATGTATAGTCCTCGGTTTCCGACTTAGATCCGTTCCTACAGTGGCGACTTAACTCGGATTCCACCATTAGTCAGAATTTACATCAAAATACTTTGTATAAAAAAACAAATACATTGAAATGAACTTGATGTGTCTTTGCAGACCCAGAGAGAGGCTATGACAGAGTACCAAGAGAGGAACTTTGGTACTGCATGCGCAAGTTCGGTGTGGCGGAGAATTATGTTAGAATAGTACAGGACATGTATGAGGGCAGCAGAACGGCGGTGAGATGTGCCATAGGTGTGTCAGAGGGATTTAAGGTGGAGGTGGGACTGCATCAGGGATCCACTCTGAGCCCCTTCCTGTTTGAGGTAGTAAGGGCTACCAAGACCACTTTGGAGTCTCACAATCGTGTGGCTGAGTCTTGAGCATTTTTCTGCTCTGCGTGTAGGAGCAGTTCCAATGCTGCGTGACGTTCGCAGTCATCAGTCTTTAGGAATTTTTGGGTTGCAAAAATTACCAGCCCATCCAAGGGGACACATCTTCCTCTTGTCTGCAGCGCAGGGAAAAACAAGACCCGGTTTCCGGTTTTTTGAGGACGTTACTTATCCAACAACCTTTTGACTGCTTTAATCAATATCATGTTATTATATTTATCCTTTCCCTCATGGCCTTCAGCATCATTGTTTGCAAGACTTATTCTCAAAACTCATTTTCCTATCCGGCTTTATTTCCCCGTTTTTCCACCAACACGCAAGAATCCCACCCCAGATGCGCGTTGTCACTCAAGTTTTTGTAAATTCAGGGGCGGAGTCGCCGCAACCATCAGGAAGCTAGAGTGCTCAAAAATAAGATTTCATCCCTTCCTGACGCGAATACGCCTTCAACATCTACGTAAAACAGTGAGGAGTCTCAAGAGTAGTTAACTTTTAAAGATAAGATGGACCAGGATCCACTTCCAAGCACTCGTGGCTTTCGACAAATGCGTGGGCATTCCGCCGCTCGTCTGGTTTCCCTCTCAATTGTCGTCGTCAACCACGAGCGGGGAAGTAGACCTCAGACCAAAATTCCGGCTTTGGCTTTGATCGTCGCATCTTTTTACCTACCTGTTCAGGATTCCTGTTTTGGAAGAGCTTTTGGCCCATTTTTGCAGATTGAATTGTCTAAACCTTATACTCGTGTTCCACGGTGGTCTCCCATTTGCGTACTAGCCAGGCCAGATCATGCTTCGTTTCAGAGATGCAGGGAAGTTTGTGCAAAACAACTGACACAAGCCTGAGGACTGTATCGAAGTGAACTCCAACCAACAAAGATTTGTCTTTTTCCGCTCGTGAGGGACAGCAGAGCGACACACTGGGTGAATGCTCACCAAGACCGTCCCACTGGTTTCTGACCCCCCTTCCTCGTTTTATTGAAGCAAAACAGGATGCAACACAAGGAATGGAATTTTACCGCAACGTGTACACACAGCTGCACCAACAAAATGCTTCGATTGTTTCCTGCTATTCTAATCGTTTCTAACAGTCAGCATAGTTACACTTCTGCTTAAGTAAGTGTAAAACAATTTCTACAAAATGAATTCTTTCACATAGACCCAACGATCAACCATAACTTAAGGGTTAGGGAGTCCCAGTGTACTTGACGATTGCAGTTTATCCAGAAAGTCCTTGGCAAGATGGTGACGAAGGACAAGGTGGTGGTGTTTAGGAAAGGGACTCCGGCTCAGCCGATGTGTGGTTTCAATAACGGCGTGTTCCGGTTTCGTGGAGTAGACGAGTTCGCTAGAGAATCCTGCCATTTATTTTGCAACAATTCCACACAGACAAAACAAATGTAACAAGACAGGAGTCACATTATGTCATTGGCATAAACACGGCCATGTAAAATAAAATATACACAAGAATACAAATGGTACAGGAAACCTTTGGCGTGAACACTCCAAACAAATTTTGAAATAGTCCAGCGCAAACCGGGTCTTTTTTTTTTTTATAAAGAAGCTCCTTATTTCTTTTGTGACGACTGCAGCGGCCTCAATGTGCTATAACTGGGCTGGGAAACGATGCAGTCTCCTTGGCTGCTAACAGGAACTAGCGTGACGGGACGGCCCGAGTAGGCTGCGGCAGCGACGGGAAAAGTATACAAGTACGTGGCGCCGTTGGTCACATTTCTAGCAGCTTGAAGCCACGTGCTAGGGTACTGCTGCTGCGGTACCCACTGCTGAGTTTGCTGGTTCGCCAAACCAGTCACCGTTTGGTGGTGTCCAGAAAAAGGCACAATGAAATTGTTTGCAGTCTGCTGGAGGTAAAACTGGACAGGGTAAGACTGGCCTCCATTTTCCTTCACAGTCTGTAAACTACTTGGTGTGCTCTGCCCCGCCGCTGGCAAAGCGTGAGCATACCTTGAATACATATTTGTGACACAAGGGATGCGATTCCCAAAGCCGGCGGAATCATTTGGATCGGAAAGCTGAGCCTCACCAGGACCTGACTGGGCACCATTGAGCGTAATCTCAGTCTCTCTGTCTAATTTGCAGTTCTGTATACTATTTGCTGAAAACGGTGAGGCATATGCGTTGGCTCGAGGCACTGCTACCCCGTCCGGACCGGAACTCACACAAATGTCAACCAGCTCCGATTTGACCTCAGAGCGGTCCTGGCACTCAGGGTCACGGGAGATGGTGGTGTTGGTGGACTTATCTTCCATCAAAAACCTGTCTTGGAGTGAGCTACTTGATAAATGAGGAGGTGGGGCGACAGGTCGGGTCCCTGGTGTTTTGGATGGAGCCATTTTGCAATTCTTCAAATTCTGACGACTCTTTCTCGTCACAATTGTGGTGATGGGTTGCACGGACGACAAGTGGGACACTTGAGCTGCTGGGTTGCTAGTGATGACAGCAATACCATCCTCTGCCTGAGAAGAGAAATTCCCTTCAGGGTTTCTGTTCTCCACCCCTGAAGCACCTTGGTCAACAAGAGCCGGTTCCCCTGGGGTCAGTGGAGGGTGAACATTAGGAGACTTGGCCAAATTGGCCTCCAATGACTTGCGTCTCCATTTAGCCGGTGGAGCATCACAGAGCTGGGTTTTACTGATGCAAATCCTGATTAGTTCGTCCAGAGACTGAAGAGATTCTCTTTTTCTGGTGGGAATGTATTCATCTTGACGTATTGTTGAACTTGTTGTTACATGAGCAAAACCTTCAGAGTCCTGAAAAGTAGAGGACTTCTTTGTGACTGGAGTAGCAGTTACAAGCGTTCTGCAATCCGAGCGCATCAGGTCATTGTTCATTTGAGAACTTTGTTGACTCTTTGAGATCGAAACATTACTTAACCCAGTTTCATCTTTGACTTTAGAACCAGGCAATGTCTCTGAGCCCGGACCTGCCGTTATAGGAGATCCGCAACTCAAGAGAACCACTTCATCTTTCACCTGACAAATCGGTGGAGTTTTCAACATATCTGCAGTCACAGGAGAACTGGATTCCAAAAATGTTGATTTAGCGTTCACTTGATAACCCGGCTCCTTCTTTAGAATTGTTTCAGGAGTGCTGTAATTTTGCAGCCGTAGTTCAGTGTTTACTTTAAAAGTAGCCTGCTCCTCAAGAATTGGACCAGGAGTTTCAGGAGATGCTTCTGGCATTAGTTCGGCCTTCACTTGAAAATTAGGCATCCCTTTAGCAATGGGATCATCAACTTCAGGAGATCCAGACTGTTGTAGCATTAGTTCAGCCTTCACGTGACAACTGGCCTGCGGCTCAGAAATGGTACTACAAGTTTCAGGAGACCTTTGTGGCAAGAATTCAGCTTTTATAAGGGGCTCCTCAGAATTGGTGCAAGCAGTTTCCGGAAGCACCCGCTCAACCTTGACTTGAAAATTGGGCTTGACAGCAGTTGCACCAAATCCAGACTTGGTAGGCTTAATTTCAGCCTTGATTTGAGAACTGGGCTGTTTCTCAGAAATTTCTTTCGCGGTAACAGACTCTTGAGCCATTAGCTCAGCCTTCACTTGTAAACTAGGCTGCTCCTCACAGGTGGGACCAGGACTTTTAGGAGGTTTGGACTCCAAGAGCGGTTCACTCTTCACTTGAAAAACAGGGGAAGTCTTGGTGCCAGAAACAAACTTTTGAAGAGGATTGCATTCTGAGGGTATCAGCTCATCTTTCACTTGGACAGCAGGCGGTGTCTTGGAGAAAACGTCCGACACGGGGAGTTCTGGTGGAATATGAGAGCTTCTAAGACTCTCTTGTGGACTGAGGTTTGTTCTAGCTGAAGAGGTAAAAGGAACAGAATCAGCATTTGAGTCCACACGCAAATCCATCTCACGTCCAGTCTGCTTCTCAGATGTTTGGTTTGCTTCAAAGAGACAAAAGACAAAGAATAAAAACAATACAAGTGTCATTTGTCATCTAAAAGCTTTGACATACCAGTTTGTTGCGATGCGACGACAGGTTGTCTGATGGCACTCTGCAGAAAACTGAGGGCTTTAAACGACAAGGGTAAAGAGTTGACACACTCATAGGCAATAAACCAGTTCTAAACAAAACATTGAACGATACCTTCTCCAAACGGAGCGTTCCACATGTACTCGTACAAGTCTTGAGGGAGGTCGATAACCTTTGCAAGAAAAGGAGGAGGCATTTAGCACGAGCAAGTATTTTGTGATGGCATGCTTAAGGTTACCTTTGCGTCCATCTTTTTGGACCGCTCTTGCGCTGCGACATAAATCGCGACGTCATTGAGGAGTTCCAGTTTCATCTCCTCTCCAATGTCCTCCTCGTACCAAAATGCATCCATATATTGAGGATATGCTCTCAACTGCAACAAAATATTTCACAGCTTACGTTCTATACATTTTCAAAGAGCGAGTCGGGAGTCCTTACCATGTACGCGAGTCGATGAGTCACACTAATCACGTGCTGGCAGATCTCACCGAGAATGAGTTTCTGGCTGCAGCTCTTACACAAGTAGAACACGTTTCCAGGTGTGCCGCGGCACTCGTACACGGTCACGAGACCTGATCAGGAAATTGTTGTGTCAGCATTTCCTTTAGTTGCATGGTGGAGGGTTCCAGCGAGGGACATTCCCACCCACCTATGACTGGGTTGTTGGAGGATCCCTTCACCCATAAAAAGGTGGCCAGGTTACTTGTGCTTCCTGCAACAAAAGTAGCATCAGCGCGTCAAGTCTTCACAGACTGCTGGGCTAAAAATCAACTTACCAGAAAGGATGGTAGCCTGGGAAGTACTATGCCCGCAGTTTGAGCTTGCATCTGTTGGCACATTGTGCAGACTGGACCATCCTTCATTCGTGCTACTTACACACGAACTCTGTGGTCCTGCGTTCGCCGATGCGGGACGTAGGTCAGGTCCCAACGGCAACAAAGGCGAGAACCTATCATGGCAGCCTTCCAGACCTTCATCATCTTGCTTTAAAGGTGGATTACCAAACTGTGGCTCAGGTCCCAACAGCTCTGAAGGTGAGGGGCAGTCGGACACTTCCAGATTCACCTCAACATCAGTTAAGGGTGGGTCATCAAACAGTGGCTCTGGGCCCAATGACGTCTCCTTGAAGCCTGACAAATTTTCCTTATTGTCCTGTGAACCTGGACCACCAAGCTTTAGCTCTGGTCCCAACAAGAGTGAAGCTGAGGCCACATCAGAGCCTTCCAGACTCTTCGGAGAATCCCTTAAACCTGGATCGTCAATTTGGGGGTATGGGCCAAATGATACTGACGTTAAGGGCTCTTCAAAACCATCCAAATTCTCCTCTGCAGACTTTGAAGCGTCATCGTCAATCTCCCGCCGCTTGCCTGTCTCTTTGCCACATTTGTATCTATCAATACTGTGAACAGTGGCCTCTGGTTCGGCGGCGGTTCTCTCATGGGTCCCTGTATCAAATGCTACCAAGAGGCAATGATGGCAAAATTCATTTTCAGTTAAAACAGATGGTCATGATTACCATGTGCTTGGACTAAAATCCCAGGCATTTGCTTAACGGCTCTTAGACCTAATAGTAGCGGCCTTGTCGTCTCCTATCGTGGCTGACGAGATTGAGCGCTAGGTTTCTGTATTGGCTTATGAAAACATAATGAACGAAACTCATTGTGCGATACAGAGGTGGCTGCCAACTGCCGCACGCGGGAAGCTACTTTCTGGATCCAAATGAAAGCATAATGCAATGGGCAAACGTGAAAATGAAAGCAGCAGACCGATCACAAAAACTAGTTCAGCTAAAAATCCATCTGTCTTCCCAGGCTGTCTAAAATTCACATTACCACCTTCCAGGCTTGATAGTCCTTGCAGGGAGGTGGGGGAACCATGTCCTAAAGGCACCCAAGTGTTGGATAAAACCAAGAAGTGAGTCTCCAGTCTCTGTAAAGCTAATTACAAAGACCAAGGATTATTTTGGCTTCCATCCCACTCTGCCTTTTCCAAACAAGCTGATTAGCCAATCATTGTTATTTTGCCTTCTCTCACGTACCTTGGGCTTCCGGAAGATCAGAGAGCACCTTGTACTCATCGTTACTCACTTCTATTGTCTAGCCGAAAAGACATGAAAGAGGTGGTCAGTCAATTTCTCTTGCTATTGAGACTTCCTTTTCAAGGGTACGTCACCATGGTCAAAACAAACTCACCTGGATGTTCCGAAGTCCCAAACACTTCTCCACCTCGGTCATGCTAAAAGCAAACTTCTCTCTGTTGATGCGTATCAACTGCTCGTCATTCAATTCGGGGAACCTCCGTTTCTTGTTGGGGATTTAACAGTACAAACCGTGAATACCTTTGGCAGCGGTTAAATAGAGAGTCTTTTTTTTTTTTGGAAAGATGCGCACACTCACCACGTAGTTGTGTAGGTGAATGTTTTCCGTAGGGTGGCTGGAGCATTCCAATCTTATTCGGCACAGGGTGCAGTAGGACTGCTTCCGCCCGTCACTGTTAACTGCGACTATAAAGCTTAGGCCTAAAAGTAAACGTTTCAAACAGGGTTCAGCACAAGGACTGACGCATACAGACTCGCTGAACAATCCGACTCACCAACTTTGGAAAACGTCGGCTTGGCTCTGCTATACGATTGCTTGGCTGTCGCGGTTGCGTGTCTGACATCGGGAGGCCGATCCGTGACCCGTGGTTCTGCGTCGTCATGGGGCCCCCGTGCGTTATTTGCTTTGTTGGAAGAGGATCCAGATTTTCTGGATTTAAGTGCTGCCACTGCTGCAGTTGCTACCCCACCATCAGACGGGCCCGATGTTTTCGATGCGTGCGCCGGGTTTCTCCAGGACATTGTGTTAGAATGTCTCTCTCGTTCAGTTCTCTCTTTGGATGCTTTGTGCCCCACCCTGAAAGACATTTTGGGCTGAGAGATGGTTTCTGTCAACTTGGAAGTAGGGCCTGCAAAACCTGCGACAGGTGTGATCGACTTGGCGGCGGTGGCGCCGTGGATGAGTGCAGTTGCAGTAACCCTTGAGGATGATGTAGTACAACCGGTCTGAGATGCTGTTGAAGTCGCGCTGGCGGACATTGCTAGGACTCTACAGGCTTTTGTGCTACTGGCAGTAGATGCCGTAGACTTTGTGCTGGTTGATGTCACACTCGAGTAGGTTTCTGTTACTCTACAGGATTGTGCAGTACTGGCAGGGGGTGTCATAGACTTGCCTGGGAATGGCGGTGCACCGGAGGCGGCAGTTGTAACGCAGGATTTTGTGCTACTGGAAGTAGATACCGTGGACTTGGTGGCGGTTGCACTTGCACCACAGGACATTTCTGTGGTTGCTGTCGCTCTACTGGATTTTGTAGCAGATCTGCTGGGAGGTGGTACGGACTGGGTGGCTAAAGGCACACTGGGGATGGAGGTTGTCGCCATCCTGGGCTTTGTAGCACAACTGGTAGTAGAGTCCGTCGACTTTATTCCGGTGAATTTAGATCTTGCAACACTTGTGCAGAGAGTGCTTGGTTTTGGGGAGGTTTCGGTGCTGCCAGCCACAGGTACTGTAGCCTTGGCTGTATTCGATCCTGAGGCGGTCGCGGTCTCCTTTTGTTCACAACTCTTGTATTTCATCTTTGGCTTTTCTTCATGTGGCGCAATCTCTCCGGAGCTCCTTTGTCTTTTATAGCCCGTCTTGTCATCCAGCGTTGCGCTCGGCCTCTTCCGCTCACGTTCCTCATTTGTGGACATCCTGACATGGCCGCTCCTTTGCTGTCCTGTCTCGTCCGCTGTGTTTTTTGTGACGGGGGTCCAACAACTGTTCGCAGGGTTTTGAATAGCCTTTCTTGAAGGGGACGCCGCTATCTTGCTCTTCATGCTGTTCCCTGGTGTCACAGTTTGCTTGGGAACTTGCGCACACGATTAAAAAGCCCTGAATTAGTTTTGGCAATCAGAATATATTGCCAACAATTTTCAAACCTAGCACATCGCTTCCGTTCAAAGTCGAAAAGCGCATTGCATCAGGGAATAAAAAAATAGATTCCGTTACGGTTCGGTCAGAACTTTTGAGAATTTAGAGGAGGACAACCCTCGGACCTCAACAACAAAAAAAGTGGCTTCTGGCTTTCACAAGGAGATAAATGATAAAACCTAAATTCTGCCCGGTTTGGCTTACCCAACGGTGCTTGAGGTAGGACGAGGGGCATGAGAGAACTTTTGCTGTTCCTCTTAGCTGCATTCAGCATTAGTTTCACTGGCAAGCAAACAGTATAAAAACAAGAGAAGATCACCGGTAAGGCATTTAAGGTGTGACAGAATTTGTCCTGCGGGAAAACTACCACCCAGAATCTGGTTTCATTCAGCAATGTTTACAACCAGTCTTCTGGAAAAGCGGTCACTGCCCAAGATTATAGATTATTGCTTCTCTGTAGATTTGTTTGAATATATTTTCTCAAAATACCAGTTAAATGTTTTGAATACTTTCCACAAGCTTGTTCCCACCATTTCAACTAGCCTGATTCTCAAACATCTCCAAAAGATCATCCAGAGTGGAGGTCGTGTGATTTAAAAAAAAGTGCTACAAATCCGCTTGTGTAAGTCACTGTACATAATTTATCGCCTTCTGCTTTTAGATACATAATCTAGTGCGATCCCGCAAGAACTTCATTTACGTACGAACCGAGGTTGTCTACCACGCTGAAGAGACCACATTGTTCCTGTCGTAATCGCAGCGTTGAGAGGCGAAGATACGATCCACCTGCTGACGTACTCCCGGCTGAAGACTCCTCCGAATATTTGGGAGTGCATTTGGTGTGTCCCCCCCCCCGCCCCCGCCTCTCTTTTAGAAGCTTGTGTAATAGGGACACCCTAATAAGAGGAGAGGAAGCGAGCGCAGTGTTTTCAAAACTGTTCCTGTTCCGACACCAACTGGTTACACTTTTGTTCGGGTCTGGTTCAGACAGCAACAACAGACATGGGAAGGAGTACAAGAGACCTGGATTCTTCTTGCTCGCGAGGAGAACGCAGAGAGATGTGCACAGTTCCAATCTCCTACCTCTCTGCCGAGCTCTCCTTTCACTTCTTACGGACCGGTTACCGCTTGAAAGGGTTTGTCACAAGGGTCTGATTGCTTGCAATTTGTGAACGAGTAACCGCTTTAATACTGACACTCGCACATTGCGTCAAATGTGGTCACCACAGACCGACGGCGGCATAAAAACTCAACGACGGCAAGTCGGAAGCCACCGATTGCGGCGTGCTGCCTCTGAAGGTTCGGTCTTGGTACCAAGACAGAAGTTGTTGCACGTGATTTACAGGGGGGGGAAGTGTCTCAAAAAACAAAGCAGCATTTTGGGGATTGGAATTTTTTTTTTTTTTTACCTTTGACGTAATCGCAGGGTTCCTCAATGGGCCTTTCCAACTTAATTTTCTGCAAAGGAGATAAAAAAAAAATTATATATATATATATATAAAAAATACAAAGTGTGGGCGTTGTTCCTAACCTGTATATGAGAGACGCTGTGAATATCTGCAGCTTGGGTTGCCAGGTCCAACAATTCCTTTGCATCACTGAGGGGGGTCAACGAGCCGGGATGGAATCGTTCCTTTAGAGCGTTGGAAGGGGTGGGGGACCCCCCCCCACACACAAACCACAATCACTGGTCAATCCAATTTGCATTCATCCTCAAAAAACGTTTGGGAAAGACAAAAGAACCGACAAGAAATGTGGAGACGTGCTCCCAACTGAAAGCGTGAGCGTAGCCTTCCCGGTGAGTCAGCCGCCTCCCGCACAGCAGGCACAGCACGGAGTCGGGGGCCGCGGAGTCGGGGGCCTCGTGCGACACCATGAAATTGCGCCCTGCAGCGGCAGAGACTCGGGGGGGTGAGGAAGGACGACGAGCGTTGCTGGCATTTCGGAGCGGTTCCTGGACTCACCCAGAAGCGGGAAAGCCTTGTGTTCTCGGAGTTGGCTGAAGGTCTGGCACGGCGGTACTGAACACAGTTGACAGTGAACGTGAACGTCAGCAAAGTGAAACCAGACATCGAATTGGGGCCGACGCACCGAGCAGACTCTGTTCCGAGCGTCAATCCTCATTTTCCGGTTGCCATTGCAAATACTACGTTCATGAGCAGATTCCAACCTTCACTTTACCGCAACTCGATAAATTTAATACTTTGACATGTTTGGCTACATAAGACGATCAATTTTATTTTTAGCTCATCGCTTTCTGCCTCAGGAGCATTTGCAATATTTCATCAATTGTAGCCCAGAACTTTTGTAGCTGGCTGCAAACGTTACATTAATATATTAGCAATACCTTGGAGCCAAATGTCTTTTGTCACCGTGTAACAGCAGAAATCAAAATTTACGAGTCATTTGTCGAGGTGCCTAAAAAACATGCAAGTAAAACATTTACGTGCCCCCTCCCCCCAAAAAAATTACATTTACAAAAGTGGTGTTCGCTCCTGTCCCAAGCAACTTTCGATAAGCACGGTTGTATAAGTCACTGACGACTCGCGGAAATGACAGGACGGGGGCCGCTCGTGTCACTTTTGTCTGCAGAGGTGAACCCCCCCCCCCCCCCCCCACAAAAAGGCAATGGAAAGTTTCGGTGGTTTTTGAAAGCGGCTTTTAAAAACCGCAGCATGCCTTGAAAACAGCCCATGCCCAGCTGTTTCGAGCCTTTGCCACTTGAAATGTGACCACGCCCCCCCCCTGCCCCCCTTTTAAAAAAAAAAAAAAAAAAAGGTTGACGTTCAGCAGTGCAAATCCAGCTATGGACTATCCAGCAGACCCTTGAATAATCTTAAAAACCTGGTTTGTATCCATTTATAACAACCCCATGTTGCCCCCCACCCGGATGAAATGTTCTGGCAATGAGTTTGAATAGTTTGCTGAAAACAGGAAAGAGAAAAAAGCAGAAGCGCAGCAACTTTCTAAACTTGCATGCAAGAGTGTCAGCAGGCGGCGTCTTCATTTTTTAACAACATCGCTGTGGGTGAACGACGTATGTGGAGTTTTAAAAAGTTTGAAATGATTCTTTTGGATTTTGGTAGCGGGGCGACGTGCACCGCAGTCGCAATCCGCTCGCATCGTTCCAAATTATTGCGAGAGCAGCTCCAAAAGTGGCTTCCCTCGGGCGCCATCTTTGGAGACGCAAAAAAAAAAAAAAAAAAAAATTGTGTAGAATAACGCGTTGACGTAACGGTTTTTTTTTTTTTTTTTTTTTCCCCCCTATTCCGTTAGCGGACGACAGACACGCACAGCATCAAGAAAGTCAAACTTGCGCGCCAACGAGCAGGATGTCGAAGCATTCAAGTTTTGGCTTTTACGGCAAAAGCCCGACGTGCACATGCAGAGATGTTAAAAGCATCAGCGAAGCATTCATGAAGACGACAAAAAAAAAAAAAAGAAAAGAAAAAAGAAAGTCAGCGCAACGGCAAGCACGATGACAAGCGTTTACCGTTCCACTTTAAGACGACAAGGTGAGGCACGAGTCCGTCTAGCACTGCGGACACACGGATGATCAATTCAAATGACCGAAAGCGACCGGGAAGCCACACGGCGCGCACGTTCGGCGTCCTTTTCCGATACCAACCTTTCTGGTAGCTCGGCGGAATGATGCTACGCAGCACTGAGGCGGGCAAATCCATCACCTGGGAAACGGGGAAGCAAACTTCAAGCTCGGAGGCTTTTAACAAATATGTATACCGTCATTTCTGGCCGATAGAGCGCATCTGATTCTAAACCGCACCCACTACATTTGTAAAGGAAATACCATTTGGTACGTACAGACGCTGTAGCTGTGTAAAACCCCCAAGTGCCCAGATTGAAACATGAAATATTTACACAGAAAGAGTTTTCAAAGTTTTAATACCTTAGCTTAGCTTAAGATAGCAACAACACCGTAGCACGAGCAGGTTTTAAAAAAAAAAAAAAAAAAGCATCTAAATCGCTAAGACGCGGCCAGTTAAAATAAAAAAAAAATTAAAACAACATACCGGTAAAAGTCACTTCCTCGGCACATATATTCCACCGGTCTCACTCTTACCATTTCCGCTCGAGTGCCCCCTTGCAGCCGTTAGAAAAAATGCACAAATTAGCCGCATCACCCGCATGGTTGAAAGCGTGTAAGTCGCGGTTTATAGGCTGGAAATTACGATATGTGTTTGTGTATTTTTTTTTTTTTTTAAATGGTTTAAAACTCGTGCCCTTTTTACCTTAAGGACCACCCGCGTCCACCCTCGTTCTTTCTCTTCCGCCTCCACCTTGGCCTCCAAGAAATCTCGTTCCGGAACTTCTCGCCAACCAAACGGCAGTCGCCAGGGATTTAGATACAACTAAGGGAGACAGATGGGAACCACATTAGCGCTGCATTATTTCGACGGCGGTTGCTTTGCGATGGAACTTTAACGTTGAAACTGTTGTCGTCTTCGAGCCACATCTGCGTTTCCTGTGTCACCGTGACAACCCGTGGCTTTCTTGTGTTCCAAATTTACAGAAGCAAGCGCAAAAATTGCACCTTGGAGAGGGACGCCGCAAAGCAAAAAACGCATTCGTCCAACCGGTGCTCTAATAACAAAGGGTTATGTGACGGATCTCGTAAGGTCATCGAGTCCACTCCGGAAGAAGAAACTGCATAAAAGCCAAGAACCGCACCCCTCCCAGGGAGAAGAATCCTCGACTCTGTCGCATTGCAATTGTAATAAATCTCACCAGCGTCTGAAGATTTTTGTTGTTTTGGTTTCTCCGACGAGACGGGTTTTGCACAACAACCGCAGTTGGCCAGAATCCTCACGCAAGCCGCCTCAGCTGCGATGTCGGCGTGTTCGGTCGCACGACGTTCGTTCAAATAAGTCAGCGTTGGGCAGAAACTATTGTCGCAAAAACGGTTTCCCAAGATTATGTTTCTGAACACAACACACAGAAACTGCGTGACTTTGCTGGGGTGTCAAACTCATTTTTCTCACGGGCCACGTTAGGACTGTGGTACAAAAATATTTCATCATCAATTTAGAAATCAAAGAGTTGACTGATTTCCCTTGATTGATTCAGAAATCAAGACTATGTGCTTTTCCACTATTCACGTTTGGTTACGCAAAAATGCTTGTAATAGCTCAACTTTATTATCTATGATATATGACAATTTAAATTTTGGTACAGATTTTTACAAGAATCATGGAAATTGAAACTAGATTTGGCTTCGCGGGCCACAGAAAATCATGTGGCGGGCCAGATCTGGTCCCCGGGCCTTGCGTTTGACACCTGCGAATTAATGTTTCAAATTTTCATTTTGTGGCGTTCTGCTTCTTAGCCTTGAAACTTTTTTTTTTTCCCACCCCACCATATATTAAAAAAAAAAAAAAAAAAAAAAAAAAAGTGTTCATCTATGAGCGAATATCAACGCTCCTACTGCAGCCATCATCCAAAATATCTGTTACAGACAAAAAAAGCCCCCCCAATATTGGCATCGCTACCGAAGATCCCCCATCAACGGGGTTCAAACAGCAACTGCAAAAAAAAAAAAAAAAAAAAAAAAAAAAAACCCGGCTCTGGATTTTTGGAATTTCTCTAGACGCGAGTATTTTGTTGCCGATGTTGAAGAGTTGTTGGATACAAGCGCACCCTCGACCCCGTTACAAAAACGGACACAGAAAAGTCAATTTTTAAGACGAAGAAGTGCGTGAAAACTGACCAGTGTCTGCAGGAGGTGCTTGTGCGACGTCAAGTGTTTGATCAGCAGCGGCCTGGAAAAAGCATCCTGGCAAGCGCAGCAGAAGCAAACGGCTTCCGAAATGGCCTCCGAGCTGTAGCAGAGCACCAACATGGACGCGCCTGGTACACAAAACAAACGCAAGTGGCCACCGTTAGCGCGTGACCGTCAATATCCAAACCATTGACCCGTTTTCACCTGGCACCGAGCGCTTGTCCAGCTCGTCGAACAAAAGCTGCTCCGGCGTCTGACCTAACGCGTAACGACACATTTCAAACGTTAAAGCGACGCTCTCGTCGGCTCCATCCGCTCCAACACCTTTGAAGAGTTCGCCCACTTTCGTGGCCGCCGCGCTCTTGCGTTTCTGCCGCGGCACACGCCGACTGGCCGCTGCTGTGAACGTAGAGGATCTTCACCCTCTGAAATGGGGGGGGCGAAAAAGTCATCCAACCGGGTCGGGGTCCGCTCGCTCCGGCCAAAAGTGATGACGCACCATTTTGTGCTTCTTGTTTTTCACATGCTCGAAATACTGCTGCGGTGTGTCCAACGGGAGTTTGCAGTTCTACAAATCATGGAGAATGATTGTTTTTGTTTTAAAGCTTGGATCATTTTAAAATCAAGTCCCCCCTATTCCACGGCACGGTACCTTTGTAGCTTAAAAACTGGTTTTCAGCGTCTCATCTTTGGCTAAAGGAGGTGCTACTACTTCCGGTACCTGGTAGAAACCACACGGATTACGCTAACCGCTGCTGGCCGCTCATTGTCTTAACGCATCGAGCGCGGAATTGGAACTTTTGAGAGTACTGCGCTAGAAATGCTAACATTAGCATCCTCCACAGTAATTTTCTTGCTACTTTCAGTCTCCGTTACTGACGGGGGGGACTCCTTGTGCGGCCAAACTCTCCCTCAAAGATGCTCACGTCTTGTTCTGATTGGTCCATTCCGTGATTTTATCCAGTAAACAACCCACTTGCCAAATCTGAGCCGGTACCGTGCAGTGGAACGGGCAACATGTTCCCAAAGATGCAGGAGTTTTAGTTTGGTTTTTTTTACCTGACAGTGTATTTTGTACGACTTCTCGGAAGGATCTGACGGGAGAAAATAAATGACAAAAAATGATTCCAGACAAGAAGAAAAAAAAAAAAAAAAAAAAAAAAAAATAATGTACATGCTGGCATCCATGACATTTATAACACATTAGTGCGGCAGGGACGCGGGACTGAAATTATTGGTTTAACTTCCCAACATTGGGAGAATCTGATGGATCGTTACTTCGGTACAGGTCCCGGAATCAATGACTACGATCGGCGGAGGGCACAAATTCCCATCATATGAAACCACAGCGAGAAAAAACAAAAATTTGTTCCTGATCTTTGGTGAATTCATTGGGGCGACTGCAGAGTCCCGTTCCTTCGGCCTCCCAATTTTTCGACATAGAAACTGCCATTTATCAGATTAGACTCAATTTACTCACCCAGAGGGAGAAAGTTCTTTCGGGAATCTTCTTGCTGCTCATGAACCGGGACTTTCTTCGGCTTAACATCTAGGCATGAGGTGGAAGACAGCCAGACGACAGACAAAAGGGTCTAGCCAGACTCCCAGACATACTTTGGATCGATTCAGTTTTAGAAGGTTATCGAAGGCCATCTACCTTTGAGTAGCGTGGGAAGCTTCTCGTACAGAGCGAGCGCGTCCATCACTGGTCAAAAGAAGCAGATCCCGTCAGAACACCGTGAAAACGTTACGGGGATCGCGACGGATTGCGTACCTTCGAAGTAGCTATACTTCTCGAAGTTGGATATCAGCCTGTACGGCAAATTTAGCATCTAATCAGAGGGAACATTATTTTGAGGTCAGAATACACCAACAATGCCGCACCAATCTTGAACTTCCATCGTAGGGAGCAACCTTGAGTGGTCCAACCCCGCTGATGTTCGAATGCTCCAACATTTTTCGCATTCCCGGATTAACCCTCACTTCTTCGCTGGGAATCCAGGAGATTTCCAGCATATTTGCATCCGGGTAGCTCTGAAGACAAAAAAGGCACACGTATAAAAGTAGACTGAGGCCATTCGAGTCCAAACGGTGCCGGACTCACGTAGTAGGTGAATTCGTGGCCACCGGATTTGAGGTGCTCTAATATCTTGTGGTGGAGCACGGTTTCCTGGCAGATGTGGCACAGGTACACAACGTTTGCTACTCCTTGACTGAAACAGACGGTCAGGAGTTGCAATCCTAGGGAAAAGTACTCGCGTTTAAAATCAACCACTACAGGAGACCGAGGACGTCTTCCATTTCAAGCGGCTCAGTGCAGTCCCCGTACAGCAACGCGACTACACAAAAGTACCGTATGTACGCCGAGGACAAATCCGAACACAAACGTTGCTAGCGGACCTGGCGTCGGCAATTCTCGCAACGTGTTCCAAAATGTCTTGGAACGTTTTGTCCAAATGATTTGCAAATCCTTGACAACCAGTTGTCAAGAAAATGAACGTCGGTTTTCCGCAAAGATTCTCCCCTTTTGACTGGAATGCTATACGGGGACTACACGCTTGTGGCCAGTGTATTTTTCCAAACCTAAAAGGGGCTGGTGTATGGTCTTTTGGATAGCCCTGTCCATAACAATGATGTGGGGGAGCTTGCCTGGAAGAGAAAACGGACGGTTCAGTTCTGGAGTCAGGGAGAGGTCTCCGGCCTCTGATTTCTTGCCCATTCACGTGGCAACAACAGCTTTGACACTTAAGCAGTTCCTGACAAATTTAAAAAAAAAAAAAAAAACCAAGCTCATACGCTTCAACTAGCGCTAGAGTCTTGGGTGCAGACTACCGGCCTGACGACGTTTGCCTAATTTCACACGGTTGACTGAGGAGAAAAACGGGGAGCTTACCGGAAAATGAGTGGCCCTCTGTGAAGAAGTACACAAAAGGTAAGCGCTTAGAACGATGGCTTCAACATGAACGCAAATGACCCAAAGCACCAGGAGTAATACGCTACCTGTCTCAAACACTTCTGCCATTTTCTGGAAAGAAAAAAAGAAATCAATTCAAATAGAGCAGGGGGAAGAAACCTTCAGAGCTTTTTCAACTAATGAACATTAACGCCCACCTTTTGGTGCCCTTTTGAGGATATGTGGCGCTTGAACTCTGCAAATATTTTGCATTTGGAGAGGCACACCTGCAACAACAAGGTGGGGCAACTTGTCAAGCCATCTTTCATTGGCAACAGTTTCAGTAGGACTGGAGTCTGGACTAGAGTCCAAGACTTGAGGGACTAAAGCACATATGTATGCTTTTCAGGTCGCTTCAAATTGCTTGCAGTCAGGTCAAGGGGGGGGGGGGTTAGCTCATCATCCCCAAAGACAAAAACTAACCGCAAGCACACCAAATACCAGCCACAGTAGCACACTTGAGAATGGCTGACTTGGAAAAGACTTCATGAACATCATTTTCAGCTCACAATCGCAGGTCGGCCAGCGTTCAAGGCCACACGTCTCGGGCCTTTGGCGCCTTGTCAGTCGGCCTCCCCGACTGCTGGCAGGACAGGACAAGCGCCAGGAGATACCCCCATTAAAGTTCAGATTGTGCATGGGACTTCATTTTCTTTGCATCAAGACGTTCTGCTGTACACGCACTTTTTTAACAAACTAAAACAGTATGTACAAACGGCAAAAATTGGGACGGCCTTTGCTAACGTTAGCATTGAATGAGAACACGATTGACAGGCATGCACGTCTGAAAATGTTTCAGCTTTAATTCAAAACCGGTGCCATGATTCATGCCTTGTCGCTGCCACCTCCAGTTCTGCTTCCCGTCGTCTCTTCAGTAATCCGTACACCATCATCATCATCATCGTCATGGCCGGCCTCACCACTGTTTTATAAACTTTGCCCTTCATCCTAGCGGAGACTCTTCTGTCGCATAGAACACCAGACACCTTCCGCCAAGCTGTTCCAATCCGCTTGGACCCGTTTCTTCACTTCCTTACCACAGTCACCGTTGCTCTGTATTGTTGACCCCAAGTATTCAAAGTCATCCACCCTCGCCATCTCTTCCCCCTCATTCATGCACATATATTCTGTTAAAAACAATCTCATTTTAAAAAGGAATAACAGATTAACTCCAATTCTGGGAACACAGGACACCGCCACCCACACCTAGGTCAGGGTAACCTCACCACATTGGCTTTAAAGATACATGAAAAGCCAGGCCGGGGACAAAGGGGTGCGGATGCGGGCGGAGTAAACAACTCTGGCAGGATAAGAACAAATAAAACCTCCGAAACTCTTGTGATGTTTTCATCACTTTCTATGTCATCTCATATTGACTTCTGTATCGACTGACCTGTGTGATTCTTCATAAAAGGCTCAGGTAGAGTATGAAGCTACAGCGATCAGATCAACTCACTGTGGCTTCATCTCTCCAGGCCAGAACCTTGGTTTTGGTGTCCATGTCTATTGTGTCTCGAGACTCCCTACTTGTTGTGGCGAGGGTCACTCCTCCACTCAAGGCCACATTCAATCGCCACCTGGCTAAAGAAATGCGGCTTCTTTTCGGGAGGAAACCGATTGGTTTTCCGACCTGGCTCCACTGCGCAAGCCGCCGAGTCCGCTTCCTCTAAATTCTGTCCTGGGGTGACGCGGCTTTCATGGGAGGGTCTCTGTTGGTTTCAAATTCCTTTTCAGTTTCTCAGCCACGTTCTGTTTTTCCCCAATTAGGCGTTAGCATCATTATTTCTAAACAACGTCCAGTACAAATATTGCCAACAATTTCTATCTTCAAAGTTGTACATGCACCAAATGATGTTTTCGTTCACAGTTACACTTTGAAACACACACAAAATGAAATGAAGACAAAACTAAAAAAAAATAAAATCCCAATTGTATACACTTTAACCACTTCAACATTCATTACTGCATTTTTTTTAAAGAAAATTACATCCCACGTGACAACTGCAATCTTAAAAAAAAATGTACAAAAACAATGAAATTCAAAAGGAATAATTATGTAATAAAGTATTACACCAAGGTTTTTAGTCACAATTTTAAAAAAGTACATATACAGCCAATGGCATAAAACAATATAAAAGCAATTTTTTTTTGCACATGCATATATAAACAAGTAAATCCATATAGCTAAACATCTGTTTGAAAGAAAATACAATAAATCCCGACAACAATATCCAGCAAGCACATTTTTTGCATGTCCTGAAAACCTGTACAAAAATATTACATCAGTGTGCAAGATTCACCCCAAACGTTTCAGATTGCCGAATGTTTTACTTACATATCTATCTCGTAATTTTCAAGCCTACAATCAAGAACGACATTTGACTGCAGTCAAAAACGACTGCGGAAAAACCCGGAACTCAGACAACGAGGCACACCTGGACAAGAGAAGCAGCTGTAGAGAAGAAAGGCGATTGGTTGACCCAAGAGGAGCGGCGCTAACGAGAACAGGAACAGGTAGATACAAAGACTTAACGGGTGCACAAGAGAATAAAAGGAAATTACAACACGGTGAGGAATGTTCAATTACCGCACCCCCCTCCCATCCGAATCCTCTTTTGGGGCTAGCTCCAAATTTGTCAGTTTATCAAGTCAGACTTCGCTCAACCAGGCCCCTCTCTTGGTTGGGACTAAAGGAGTCCTGCGCAGCCCCCGTTTTGGTCTTAAGATACTACAGTCAGACGTAAATCTTTTGACGGGAACTTTCGGAAGCCGACGTCGAGCGAGAATGGCTCCCAAATGGCAAGCGTCCAACTCGCTCCAGTCGGCTTTGACTCTATTACGCCACCTTCACTTGGTATTGCATATAAATCGGAACCAGGCCTCTTTAAGGCTTCTCGGTAGCGCTTGTTATTCCAAAGTCTTGATACGACAGCCAGCACCACTTCTAGCGAGAATAATTCACGCAAATATTTGAGAGGTTAGTACGCCCGCTGACATCGGCAACACTGAACCAATCATGAAGAGAAAAGGGAAGAACGTTTTGGCCGGCCTCACGGTTCTGAGGGCCGGGGGTTCAAATCCCAGCCCTGTGGCTTTTTTCCGCATTTATCGGATACGCTAAATTGCCCCAACGTGTGATTTTGAGGGAGACTGTTGACCATCTCCATGTGCCCTGCGATTGGCCGGCGACCAGTTGAGGGTGTGCCCCGCCTCCTGACCGCCGGGATAGGCTTCGGCGCACCTGCGATCCTAGTGAGGATAAGCACCTCAGAAAATGGATGGGACTTTTTTTAATGCTTAGAAAAAGGCAATTGACAAAATTTTGCCAGGACAAAGCTTTGATAAAAATTAAAATGACAAAAAGGAACATAAAAATGCAAAGAAACAAAATTCACAAAAAGGAATTTTGTGAACTCACTTGTTGAGAAACTATTTGACCCTTTGAGGAGAAAAAATAAAAAATAAAAAGAGAGATGGCTTCTGAACAAAACACTGGTGGATTACATTCACAAGTTTCCAGAGATGGAAAATGAAAACTCCAAAATGTGAAAATTCAGAAAGTACAAATTAAAAACAAAAAGAAATGCCATCCAAGTGAAAAAAAGAAGTTAGATTTAAAAAAAAAAAAACAAAACGACATTACAACTAGGCGAGGAATCACCTTCTGTGGTAAAAGACAAACACCTTCGTTTTATATGATCCTCTTTTTCAAAAAAATATTTTGTTTGTTTTCAAGATACATCTCTCATCATCGTGCATCTTACGCAAAAATAGAAAATCAGCGAGTAAACCTCAGTTGCGAACCTTTTAAAAAAAACACTTGTCACTTTGGAACTTAAACTTAGGCTGATTGAAAAGGAGCTCCCAGTTTTTAAAAAACATTTAGAATTTGTAATCATTTTTTTATGCATGCTACCAAAGCAACATCTTAAGAGCGCAAATGCGACAAGTTATGACTTCTCGTGAAATCAGTTCGAGCGGCTTCAAAAACTGCTGGCGCCAGTTTCTGAATGGAAATTAAAAAAAAAAAAAAGTAATTTTTTTTTCGTATCAAATTGGAAGTTCCTTTTTAATCAACCCGACGTGTTCCTCGCCGGACAATCGCCCGTCATTTGGGGGGGGGGGGGGGGGGGGGGCTATGGGAACACAATTTTACAGTCCAAAGACTTCAAAGGACGCCACTGGCGGACTGGCGTGATATGAACCAATCAGAGCCGAGCTGTTTTCCATTTTGACGTTGGAGAGCGAGCCAATCAGAGCAAAGCTAAAACGCACATTTCTTATTTAATGAAAGCGGAAAAAAAAAAAAAACTTTTTTTTTTTGGCAAATCCAAACCATTCAGGACAAACACACACATATATAATTTTTTTTTTAAATGGATACAAGGGGAACTTTAAAACAAACTGCAAACGAGAAACAAAAACACAATCACAGTTACAATCTTAAAGTCGTTTTTTGTTCGATTAAAAATAGAAATGTAGCACACAAAATTTGCATAACTGTAGATGGATAATACACCGACAAAAAAGTAAATTAAAAAAAAACTCTTTGTAGTCCCTTCCTATGAAATCCGTCTCAGAATATCAAAGGTACTTGACGCGTACGTTAGCATTCTATGCTAAGAATGCTAGCAGGCTTACCTGACACGATAAACCGTCGCTCCACTTCGTGGCTCCGAAGTACATGTCGACAAATTTCGACATTAGAACTCAAACGCGCACAAATAACAAAACAAAATAAACATAAAAAGAAGGACGTCATCTGCCGTCGCTGTCGAGAGGCGAAGACCAGGAAACGAGTTCGAAATCTGTACCGCCAAAGACAAGAGCGGGTCAGGTTCTTTATATATGGCGAACAATATGGGCCACGCCCCCCTCATGCCCCTTGGGGCTTCGTGATGACAAATGAATGGCCGCCTCATTGGAGTGGGGCGGAGCCTCGTCATCTTTAATTTCCCCATTGGTTTATTCATGCCCTGCGGTCATTTCATTGGATTAGTTACGCCTTTATTGCGACACGTTTCAACTCAAAAGGAGAAACAAAAAAAAAAACACTAATAAAGTAAAAAATTAGGAAAATAAAAATGGAATTAAAAACATGAGCAAATAAAACTACAACTAATTAACGGATTAAAGTCCCTGTGGCTGGCGCCACCTTACGGCCAAAAAGGGGTGTGTTGGGTAAACGTCTTTTAAAAAAATAACTCTCTTTGATGGACTAACCAGAAACAAAATGTCATGGAGATAATGGAGATGCATTTTGATTGACGATAATATTATTTTAAAAATAATGTCACACAATCACGATCACACAAGCGTGAAGGGAAAAAAAAAAACATCGACAGCTCGTCGTCGGTGTCGGGAGACTGCAGCATTGTTCTTTGATTGCAATGTAAACATGTCGTGATATGACTTATGACTTACAGTGTGAATTTTGAGTCCCTCGCCAAAACACAAAAGAAAAAAGACGGGAGACGCGGCCGCGTCATAAAGTCGCACTCGTACTTTTATTTGGGAAGGAAGCGCTTCCGGTTCAATGGACAAAAAAAAAAAAGTGGCATTAAAAGAACAACAACAACAAAAAAAGATGAAGTCTTGGTGCACACATCACAGATTTGCCCAATATTCTCACTTTCTTCCCCCTACTGGACCCCACCCCACCCAAAAAATTAAAAAACAACAACTTCAAAAAGAACATTATCATATTTTTTTTCCATTTGCAATGACTTTCTAGTAATATAACATATTTTCTTTCAAAATGACACATTCACCCCACACTTTGAATTTCTAATATAACTTTGTTCTGAAAATATCCATCCATTCAGCCGCTTATCCTCACAAGGAGTGGTGTCGACGGCCAGGAGGCGGGCGGGCTACACCCTGAACTGGTCGCCGGCCGATCGCGGGGCACGTGGAGACCAACGGCCGCGCTCGCAATCACACCTTGGGGCAATTTAGAGTGTCCGATTAATGTTTTTGGGATGTGGGAGGAAAACGGAGTGCCCACCCGGAGAAAAGCCACGCGAGCACGCGGAGAACTCCAGACAGGCGGGGCCGGGATCAAACCCGGATCCTCAGAATTGTGAGGCCAAAGCTTTACCAGCTGATCCACTGTGCCGCCGTTCTTAAAATATCTATATTTAAAGAAAAAAAAAAAAAAAAACAAAAAAAAAACCACACGAGTCATCCATCCGTTATGGCCCGAATTGCACGTTTGGTTCGGGGGGGGTCCACAAACCAGACTAAAGGGGCCCCTGTCAAAGTAACACGCCAAATAACGATGAAATATTTTGCTCTTATCATCACACACACACACACACTAAAAATGATCCGTAAAAATAATAAAAATAGAGAAAAACAACAACAAAAGTCCACACGGCTTTCCTGGCAGCTCCAAAACCAAAGCCGGAACGGAGCGATTCTGCCTCTTTTCCACGGCACGGTACCGGCTCGGATCCCCGTGACCCGTTGAATCTACGCTGCCACTCCAAAAAGTAAGGAACGATACGGTTCTGGGTACTTCTGCTTCGGGGAACTATTCGGTTCTCCGAAAGTACGCATCATGTCTGCGCCCACGTTTCCCTCATTTGGAAGAACTTTCATTTCAAAAGGTTCCCGTGACCAAAAGTAATCCTGCAGTCAACAGCAAATTTTCAAAACGAGAATCCTGCAAACATGTGGTGCTGGGATACTTTTCTGCACCCGTCCATCTCTTTTCAAAGCCGCTTATCCTCACAAGAGTCACAGGCGCGCCGGAACCTATCCCGGGCCATCACTGTGAACCGATTGCTAGTCGGCCGCAGGGCACGAGTGGGAACTGAACCCACGCTACCCGCACCAAAGTCAGGCGAGTGGAGCACTACGTCATCAGTCTTGGAAGCAATACCCATTACATACTGTAGAAGGAACTCTTGGGGGACTTGGCCCCCAAAATTGCCCCCAAGGGACCGTCCTCGGATGACCGGGAGGGAAGCAAGCGCCTGGTAGTCTGCGGAGTTCCCTCAAACTGGTGATATTTGACAAGAAAGAAGTCATGGTCCAAAGCGCCATCAAGTGCAGACGAATGCCAGACCCTTTTGGTTACAAGAAACCGTTAGAAAGTAAGAAGACCTTCTTCAACTACTTGTACCTTGTGCCACAAGAACAGCAGACACCATCCCAGACGGAGATCAAAAAGAAAACTTCAAGAAAAGTGCATTATAAACCAACAAGTTGAGGAAACGTGAGGTGCGATATGCTGCGACGCCGTTAGAAACTGACAACGTAGGCAAAGACTCGGTCTCAGAGTCCCATCGTAAGACAGCAGATTTCTCCTGTGGTCTGACCCTGGCGGAAGGTCTCCGGGGACGAAAACCATTAGAGCCGAGCCAAGTTGGTACCGCGTTGTGGAAAAGAGGTGACAGCAGAGGTGGCAGGTGGACCACGTTCTGTACGCACAAAAACCAAATTCAAAGCCGACAGCCGTCTGTTGGAGGAGATTCATTCCCTAAATTTAAGGACTTCAAATCCTCCCCGACAGAGAGTTTCCCCACACTTCTGAAAATCTCATTTGAGCAAACTTCCAGTCTCGGGGAGAACAAACAAAACAGAAAAACAAAAACCCTCTAGCCTCCCCAAAACCCTTCACCCCCCTCCCCACTTTCTGGTCTCTCAGAGTCCCGTCATAGCTCGTCGTGCGCGGCGGCTTCGTCGGCTTTGAGCCTGAACTCGGCGGCGGTGATCTTGCCGTCGCCGTTGCGGTCCTGGTTGTTGAACATGTTGTCGATGATGCGCTGCGGGTCAAAACCCGGCGCCAGCCGGCCTTTGCCTTCGTTCACCTGCCGCAGGATGTAGTCGCTAAACTTGGAGACGACAGAACAAAATCAGAAAATGTAAGATGGCGACTTCAAAGGAAAATGGCCATTTTGGAGCTAGCGCGTGCATGCCGCGTACCTCGAAAGGTTCCACCTCCTCGTTCTTGTCCTTGTCCATCTCGGTGAAGAGCTCGCCCCCCACCTCCTCGTTCCAGATGAACATGTAGCCTTCGGGAAGTCCGTCCTCCATTTCCATCAACTCGATGTCGAACACCAGAACGGCACTTCCCGGAACCTCGTCAACTGGACAAAGACTTACACTTAGCTGACCTGTAGCCTCTAGGAATGCGTCTCGGACCACATTTCCACCTGAGGTTCCAGGAACTTTTGGTTCTGGACATTTTGACTTCCTGGTACACAAAAGACCAATTGAATCCTTAACCGTACTTCCAACTTGCGATTGACCGTATCAATTAAGATGGCAGCCATATTTCCACCTAACATTACAGCAACTTGAGGCTGCTTTGGGTCCCGAGAACCTTCTAGTCCCCGACACGGAAAAGACACATTCCAGCTTTTGTCCACACCGTTCCGTGAATTTGGCGGGCATTTTTGGTTCCGGAAGCTTTTGGAATTTGGGGCTAAAATATTTCCGCAACCTCATTGCAGCTCAAGACACATTTCCACTCGACGTTAGAAGTTTTGCGTATTTTTAGTTCCTGAAAACGAACGAAACCCAATCAGATGAAAACCTTCCTGCTAACTTCAAGTGGAAAATCAGTATACATATCGTTTCATTTCTGGGGATTAACCGGTTCCAGGACGCAAACGTACCCGCAACCAAAGGTTCCCTCAATGTTAGCCGGAAATGTGGCTGCAGAGACAAGTACTTTTGGTTCCCAGAACCTTTTGGTTCAGAACCCAGAATCCAGCCAGAACAGGAACTTCCAGTTCTGGGGACTACAATGTTCCAGGAACCCAAAGTACTCAGTCCTAAAAAAAATGCAAAATATCCAGAACCAAATTCCTGTGACTTAAGGGGGAAAGTCGTCCCGTGACGGTCAGGGTACTTTCGGTTCTGGAAACATTTTAGTCCCAGGAACTTCAAGTGGAAATGCACCGTGTACTTTGTGTACTTAGTCAGCGTATGCAACTTACCAACTCCTTGTTCTCCGTATCCCAGGTGCGGGGGGACGATGAGGTGCCTGCGCTCCCCCACGCACATTCCCAGCAGGCCTTCTTCCATCCCGGGCACCACCTGGTTGGCGCCCAGTACGACGTTGTACGTCTTGCCGTAGTTGTACCTCACGTCACAGACAGCAAAACGGACGTTAGCAGCAGGATCAGGTATGGATATTCGCGGCGCCGGTACGTTAGAGCATACCAGCGCTAGTCGGAAAGTACTGTAACGCCTGCTCGGCACACTTGCGACCACTTGATTAAACAAACGGTTAAGAATAGAAACAGGAAATGAGCAAATTCATACACGAGCTACTTTGTGCGGACAGTACACAGTACAGTACTCTTTGACATCCGCACAGAACCGGCGCAGGGGTCTCGCTCTCCCGCCGAATCCCACTCACGTGGAGTCGATGGGGGTGCCGTCCATGAGCGTGGCGTTGTAGTGATACTTGACGAAGTCGCCCTTCTTGGTCAGCTTGTCGCAGGCGTCCGGCTTGACGGTGACGGTCACGGCGGCGCCGTCCGACGGGTTGTGGAAGTCGATCACGTGCACGTCGAAGACCAGCACGGCCGAGCCGGGGATCTTGGAGCCGGTGCCCTCCTCGCCGTAGGCCAGGTGAGGCGGGATGGTGATGGTGCGCCGCTCACCCATGCACACGCCGATCAGACCCTCGTCCATGCCGGCGATCACGTAGCCACGCCCCACGTACGTGTCGTAGGTGCGGTTACGGGAGTAGCTGCGGGGGAAGAAATGGCGAGAAGAGATTCACGGCATGAACTGGAATGATCGGGACTAAAGCCTCCCTGGTCAAATACGGTTTTTTTTTTTTTACCGGAAGTGACTACAGGATATGCACTAGCTTAATGCTAACACACAATGTGTAACACCATCTACTGGCTAACCGATAACATCGGCGTCACAGAGTTATAAAATGCTTTAAGCAACGGATACTTGTATAGTTATATAGTGACGTAGGGATATATTCTTTATCCTCTGCAAGGAACAAGTCAAATGACTGAAGCTTTCTGAGGGGACCAGATCATCTTTTGTGGCCAAATGTCGTCTTATGTAGGCAAAATGTTACACTTACGCGGGAAACCAGCCTAAAAGAGCAAATTACAATTTTGGGGGTTTGGTCAAAACCAAAATAAAGCACTTCATGTGGCCGTTACCTGAACTAATGCTGTCGGGGGGAAGCCCCCCCCGCAGTTCTCCTCACCTGGAGTCGAAGAAGGTGCCGTCCAGGAGGCTTCCGTTGTAGTGGTAGCGCACGAAGTCGCCCTCCGCCGACTTGCGGGGGCACGGCTCGGGCACCTGCTGGTTGGTGACGGCGATGCCGTCGCTGGGGTTGTGCAGGTCCAGCAGGACCACGTCGAAGACCAGGGACGCCTGACCCGGGATGTCGCTACCTGGAAGGCGACATCTTGGACGTGACTCAGAAGACGACCTTTCCCACCCACCCCCCCTCTCGGTTTTTGCCACGGCGCTCACCGTCTCCGTTCTCGCCGTAACCGAGCGCCGGCGGCATGGTGATGACGCGCCGCTCGCCGACGCACATCCCCAGCAGGCCCTGATCCATGCCGGCGATCAGCCAGCCGATGCCCACGTAGGTGTCGTACGTCCGCATGCGGGTGTGGCTGAGGGGGCGACGGGGGGGGGTAATGTTATGCGCAAAAGGTACCACCGCAAAGTAGACCGCGAAGACCCACCTGGAGTCAAAAAGCGTCCCGTCGAGCAAGGTGCCGTTGTAGTGGTAGCGCACGTAGTCGGAAACCTGCACCTTGCGGGCGCAGACGGGGGGGCTGCGGTACGTGCTGACCTGCACGCCGTCCTCCGAGTTCCACACGTCCAGCAGCAGCACGTCGAAGTGCAGGACGGAGTCCGGCGGGATGATGTCGCCTGCGGAACACGCGGCTGGACTTCAGACTTTTATTTCGAAACCCCCTACAAATCGGATTGTGCATTGAACGCACCGTATCCCTCCTTCCCGTAGGCGAGGTGCGGCGGGATTTTGACCAGCCGCCTCTCGTTCACGCACATGCCCACCAGAGCTTTGTCCATGCCCCGGATCAGCTGACCCCGGCCCACGAAAACGTTGTAGGTGCTGCCGCGGTCGTAACTGCAACACAAAGAACGCCGTTCGTTCGGCACGGGCGTCAAGGGTGAGCGCGGATCTGGCAACCCGGGGCGGTTCGGGTTCACGCTGCGTTCACGTCGCACAAACTCTTTTGAGAGGATCTCAGACGGGTCCGACATCCGCTGAGCGTTAAAAAGTCTGGACTCGCTCCTCTCAAAAGTCAATTTATGTTTGCGTTCACATTGAGAGTTAATTTCAAATCAGATTTGGATTTCTTGTCCATCGCAGGATGCATTTGCCTCATAATTAATATTCACACTGCTCTTTTAATCCAAAAACGAGTCTCGTTTCTCTCTGGACCACTTTGGGGTCTGGAAGTCAACCTGAACCCAATTGGCGTCCCCGACGAGCGGAGCCAGTTGGAGCGCGACCAGGACGATTCAGTTCATGCTGACGTTTACACTGTTGAATCAAAGGAGTCCATTTACTCTCTGGTCCGGACTAGAACTGAATGAGCCCCGGGCAACGTCCAACCACATTCAGACAAACAAATCGAGACCGCGGCTTGTGTCAGAGTGAATTCGATTGATTTTAGCGATCGATGCGATGAAGGAACCGGTTTTTTTTTTTTTTTTTTGGTTCTGGTCCAACATGAACGTGAAGAACTTTGCATTCACGTTGTTCAGAATGTGGTCTGAATCCTGTTTAATGGTCCCCATCTTGTACCGAGTGCACTTTCAAATTCGGAGCAGGTTCTGCGGGGTTCTCGTGCAGATCGAGCGCAGCTCAGACACGTCGCCACCCCCCGTGGCTCTCGGAACCGACTCACCTGGAGTCGAACTTCTTGCCGTCGGGGAACATGCCGTTGTAGTGGTACCGCACGTAGTCGCCCACGTTCACGGCGCGCGCGCACTTCTCGGGCACGAAAGTCTTCTCGATCACGATGTCGTCTAACGGAACCAGCGGCGCGCTGCAGGCGGCCAGCGCCACCAAAACCGCCAGACATCCGAACCCAGCAACGGCTCGCTGCATTTTTTTTTTTTTTTTGGGGGGGGTGTGTGTGTGCGTAGAGGATCGACTTGGTGGAGACGTGGGAACGGAACGTCCTTCTTTCCCTTCCCCGGTTGTCTTCGTCGCAGTCTTCGCTGAGTTGGACCGAAGTTCTGCCTTCCCGGTCCCTGCTCTTGATGGATTCGCAGTCAAGCTAGACGCGTCAATCACAAGTTCCGGTCCTGCGTCCGAAAGGAAACCTCGAGTTCCCGACTTGGAGGGTTGTCTTTTTGTTGAGTGGAACGCGTTGCAAGTCCGGCACTGGCGCAACGGGCCGGCCTGCCGAACCGCAAACGCCCCGCTCCGATCGCAACGGGACGAGTCCGTCTTTTATTTTGAACTACTTCCGTCGGGTGCCTGGCGTTTTTTGGGGGGCAATCTTGACGGGTGGCAAAGCTTGAATGGGATCGGAGAGGGGCGGGGGGGGCGTCCACGTACCGCACATGCGCACTCGAGCCTCGGCAAAGTGTCAACGTGGTCGGCTCTCAACTTACGTACGTCAGTAAGTAAGTGGCGGATTTACGGCGCCTTCAGAGCGACTTAATCCTTGTCCAGGACGAAAAGGGGGCGGTTTCTGCGGATTTAGACGCGAGACTGCAAACGTTCTGGACCGTTTGCGACGGCGATGCGCAGGCGGGCGCGCCTTCTACGTGGCAGTGGGCGGAACCGGTGTGAAGTCGCACCGGGTTCGAATTTTACCCAACATGGCCGCCCGTTCTCCAAACAAACTTTTTGTCCCACCGTAAAACGGAACAACTCGAGAGATGAACGGAATTGGGTCGTGTTCGGTTGCGGATTTTGTCCTTTCATATAAAACGGCACACAAGTGAGAAAAGTTGTGATTTGTAGGATGTGGGAGGGGCAGTTCTGGGGGACGGGAACCCTCCTCCTCCTCCTCCTCGGTCTATCTACGTGTCCGGAGCGGAGCCCGATCCCTCCTCAAACGAGCCAAAAAAAAAAAATGGCAGCCTCCCTGCCGGTGCTCCTGCTGGCCGCGGCGGGCCTGGCGTCGGTCCTGTGCCAGTACGAGAAGTACAGCTTCCGGAGCTTCCCCCGCCACGAACTCATGCCCCTGGAGTCGGCCTACAAGTACGCGCTGGATCAGTACGGCGCCGAGAAGTGGTCGGACGCCGCCGAATACTTGGAGGTGTCTCTGCGTCTGTACCGGCTGCTGCGGGACAGCGAGGCCTTCTGCAACATCAACTGCAGCTCGGTCCGGCGCGAAGACGAGACCAAGTTCGCCGAGTTCCCGGAGTTGCGCGCGTTCGGCAACGTGCTGCAGAGGGCCCACTGCCTGAAGCGCTGCAAGCAGGGCCTGCCGGCCTTCAGGCAGTCCGTGCCGGGCCGGGAGACCCTGGACGAGTTCGACAGGAGGGAGCCCTACCGCTACCTGCAGTACGCCTACTTCAAGGTCGGTGGGGGGGGGGGGCGCGCGGACTGGACCGGACAAACGGAACTTTTGTCCGTTCCAGAATTATTTTCACAGTTGCACACCTCAAGAACTGAACGTGGGGATAGTTTTGGTGCCGCTCTTGAGCCATTTCAGTGATGTGATTATTGATAATCATCATTTGGATTCATGACTAGCAGCAGTGAGGACGACTTTTGAGTCTGGTGTTGGCCTGCGCGGCTTTTCTCCCGGTTCTCCAAAAGCACGCGCGCCGGGTTAATGTAAGACTCTTAAGTCGCCCATAGGTGCGACTGGTCGCTTCGAAGTGCCCCGCGATTGGCCGGCGACCAGTTCGGGGTGTACCCCGAAGATAGCTGGGATCGGCTGCGGCACGCCCGCCACCCACGTCGAGAAGCGTGACCCAAAAAAAAACCAAAAACCAGATTGGTGGACTGTTAATAAGTTGCTTCGTCATTCCAAGCGTGGCTTTTCGGCGTTACCCCCAATTTTGCGCCGATTGGGTGAAACTCGCCCCGAGAAGGACGGAAGACGTCTGACCGGCGGCGTTTGTCTCCGTTTCCAATCAGACTGACAGGTTGGCCAAGGCGGTGGCGGCGGCGCACACCTTCCTGCTCAAGCACCCGGACGACGACATGATGCAGAAGAACATGGCGTACTACAAGAGCCTGCCGGGCGCCGAGGAGCACCTCAAAGACCTGGAAATGAAATCCTACGAGGTGTGGCCGCAGGTTTTCCTCCCTCACCAGACGGGTGGGCTTCATTTCTCTTTTTTGGGGTCTCTAGATGCTGTTTGTCCGCGCCGTGCGAGCGTACAACGGCGACAACTTCCGCACGAGCGTGTCCGACATGGAGCTGGCCCTGCGAGACTTCTTCAAGGTCTACGACGAGTGCCTGGCCGCCTCCGAGGGGCCCCGGGACGTCAAGGACTTCAAGGACTTTTACGCCAACATCGCCGGTGGGTGCACCGTGGGAAATGGTGTCCGACTCCGGCGGGTGTCCCAGTGCTTACGACTAATTGTTTGTGGAACTTTTCAGTCCCAAAAACGACAAAGTTCCTGTGACTTCAGGTTTTCACGTTGAGCCTTTGTGTCGTTGGTTGTCTCCAGATCACTACACGGAGGTGCTGGAGAGAAAAGTGCAATGCGAGCGCGAACTGACCCCCGTGGTGGGGGGCTTCGTGGTCGACAAGTTTGTGGCCACCATGTACCACTACCTGCAGTTCGCCTACTACAAACGTGAGTTCCGTCCGGCCCGCTTTCGCAAACTCGCGCCGGACTTCGATCCGGACGGACCGATCGAGTTCAACGATCGGCCAGAGGAGACTCAGTAGTTCGTAGTCCCTGGAAACCAAAACCCCTTCGTGGGGTTTGCGTGTAGCCATTTTGTCACAGATAAATGTTTGTGCGACTAACTGAGCCGGACATGGCGTTTAGCTCGCTAGCTAGCGCCAAAATCGCACGTCTGTCGCGTCAAGCGTCCGTTTTGCGCTGGCAGTGAAGGACCTGAAGAACGCGGTGCCGTGCGCCACCAGCTACTTGCTGTTCGACCCCGCCGACGAGGTGATGAACAACAACGTGGTCTACTACAAGTTCCACAAGGACAAGTGGCAGCTCAGCGACGAAGACTTCCTGCCCCGACCGGTACGTGTCGCGCTCGACCGGAACCAAAAACGCCGCCGTGCTATCGTGACGTTGACGCCTGTCGCGCAGGAGGCCGTGCGCTACTACAACCAGACCAGCCTGCAGGTGGAGATGTTGGACTTCTCCAGGAAGCATCTGGCCAGTGACGACGAGGTCAGTGAGGCCTGGTTTTGGTTTTTAACACCCCACCCCCCAATTTATTAGCTGCACTACCGCGAGTGTCCAGCAGGTTGCAGCAAAGCACAGATGCTGTCATTTGGCCCCAAAATGCTTTTATGTTAAGTTAGGGACAAAAATATTACATATATAATGTAAAACACTTGTAACTAATCTTCTGGTAAAATAACCCCCTCCCCTCCAAAAAATCATATCTAAAAAAAAATAATAATAATAATACAGCCCTCCAATTTCCTGTGCAGCGTTAAATATCCTACAAATAAAAATGTGGCAGCAAATGAAAATTCGCTTTTAATGGACTGAGATGAATAAAATATAATGAATATTATCAAAATGTATTATTTCAGTATAGCATGTATACATTTTTCTTACCATTCTTAATAATAAATCTTTCAAGAATGATAAATGTCAAATAATTACTCAATTATGTTACTAATGCGGGCCTCACCCTTTTTTTCAATAATAATAGTTGATATAACATTTGGCTAATATTTTGCAAGACAAAGTCGTATTTTTTTGTATATCTAATGAATTAATCAAATGTATTGTGTAATAAGACGTAAATATTTTGTCGCATTGTTTTTTCAGTAATGTTTTAAAAACATAAATGCTCAGCTATTACTTTTGATTTTTGTATCATATTTGATTTCTTTTGTTAACCGTGATTATCATTATGTCTTTCAAGAATGATAAATATAAAATAATCAATTTTGTGACTAAAGCGGCCCTCAACCTTGTTTTCAATAATAATAGTTGATATAACATTTGGATGATATTTTGCAAGACAAAGTCGTATTTTTTTTTTTGTATATCTAATGAATTAATCAAAACAATCAGCTATTGTGTAATAAGAAGTAAATATTTTGTCGCATTGTTTTTTCAGTAATGTTTTAAAAACATAAATGCTCAGCTATTCCGTTTGATTTTTGTATCATATTTAATTTCTTTTTGTTAACCGTAATTATCATTTTGTCTTTCAAGAATGATAAATCCAAAATAATCTATTTTGTTACTAACGTTGGCCTCTCCCTTGTTTTCAATAGTAATGTTTATATAACATTTGGATAATATTTTGCAATTGCATATTTTTTGTATATCTAATGAATTAATCAAATGTATTGTGTAATAAGAAGTAAATATTTTATTCCATCTTCCATTGTTTTTTCAGTAATTTTTTAAAAACATAAATGCTCAGCTGTTACTTTTGATTTTTGTATCATATTTGATTTCTTTGATTATCGTTTTGTATCCAGCCAGTAAATCATCTTTTTTTGGGGGGGGAGGGGGGGTCGATTATTGTATTGTATTATTGAGTGCGGCCGCTGAACGTTTTGTGTTTTTTTTTTTTTTTTTTTTTCTTGTCCGCAGGGCGAAGTTGTGGAGTTCATCGACGAGTTTCTGGATTATCAGCGCAAACCCTGAAACGGACACAAACTCCAACCGGCCTGTATTTATTGAATTTTGTCGTTATGAAAGAACATTTTGATTTTAAAGTGTCTGTGTGTGTGTGTGGGGGGGGGGGGGAGTGGTGTAATATTTGTACTCGCTGTGAATTGTTTTACAATAAAAGATCTTTGCCAAAAACGTCAGCGACGTCCCCAAAAGTGATGGATGGAATTGAAATTGTCCTGATTTAAAAAAAGAAAAAAAAAAAAGGGCGGGGGGTCAGACTCTTAGATGTGAGGGAGGCTGAAGTCAAAGCAGACACGCACTTGTTGAATCGGGTTTGAACATCGAGTCTCTGTGCAGTTTGTCGCACGCACGCGTTAAAATGTCCACTGCGGAAAATTCCCTTCTGTGGGTGCGTCAAGTCTTTTTTTTTTTTTTTTCTTTCTTTTTTAATTTTGATGCAAGGGAAAAGTGCAGCCGCAGAAGTTCGACGGCGCGTACGTGGCCTCTGCATTGGATTAGAAAGACAAAAGCCCATTTGGGGCTTTTTTTTTTTTTTTTTCGTTCGGAAGCAGGATTGCAACCACAAATTGGTTCGGGGAGTTTACGAGGGCCGGGAAGGCCAAAAATAATCGTCACCGCTTGATTTCTTGAATTTTCTTTGCAGGATTTCCTTCCAGCAAGAATCGTTCGTTTGTTTGGAAGAAATCATAACGCGACAAACTTTTTTGATTGTTTGCCACCTTCCACAAAAAAAAAAAAAAAAAAAAAAAAAAAAACAGAATCCAATTGTGCAAAATATTTCAAGCCTAAACGCGAAAGACTAAATTTGGACTCGCCAGAGGTGTCGCGTTGCCGTGTGCGGCGTAATAACGAAGCAGAGTCGCACGTTTTGGGGATTTATTTGCAAAACGGGACACAAAAACACACGCGAGGGAGCTCGCTTCACTTCCTCATCCGGGGCATTTCCACAATGACGCGCCGCGCGCACGTCGCCGTTAAAGTCAAGCGGTTACGTGTACACGCATTAATAAACACGCACGCATCACGCATTGATTAATAATCGCACCCACAAGCAAATATCACATTCATCGTCGCGGCGGCAGCTCGCGCGGTTCAATTCCCGACTATGTGTCAGTTATTTGAAGATGGCTAATCAATTATGACGTCAAAAAACAAACCAAAAAGATGAAATCAAGCGAAATACCACAAAGTGCAAGAGCCTCCTGGGGGGGGGGGGGGGGGGCACCGTCGTCGGACGACCCTCCCCCCCCAACCCTTGCGGGTTTTATCGACATTTAGCTTCGTCACAAACACAAGAAACAGCAAAAAAAAAAAAAAAAAAACGACAACCGTATCGATAGCTGACAGGGAAAAAGACAACAAAATTCTTTTCTTCGTACAGTGGACCGTCAGAACCAGCCTAAAATCTGGATGAAGATGAAAACTTGGATAACAGATGTGTGGGGGTTTTTTCATATTTTGCCTTTGTTGGGAAATATTTTGTGTACGTACTGTTGGAAATGATGCCATATTTTGTTGGGGTTTTTGTGTGTGTAAGCATATCCTTGAGCATATTTGATTAGTCGAAACATAAAAAATTGACAAACAACGTCAAAAGTATCGTTAAAGTTAGCTACGTTTTAATGTTAGCTAATGCGTGTTTTACGATTAACGAGTTTTTGCACTTGTGAACTAAAAAGGTTATCTGCGAAGACCTCCTCCGTTGTGGTTTTCCGGGCGGCAAAAACCAAACCGACGTCCCAGCTGGACGGCGAACGTTGAAAAATGAAGACCCCCAAAAAAGTGCTGACGACAAACAGCGGAACGTCGGAGCAGTTAACGTCCCATAATTTCGAGGTAAACCCAATTTGTGAATGTCGCAGTATTGACGATGATAAAGGCCGATTGTCAAAACTGTGACTGATTATTATTATTATTTTTGTGGCTACCAAATGCTTTTTTTTTTTTTTTTTGAACGGCTTTTTACCACTTGGAAGCGTTGAAGTCGACCCGCAACGTGGTCAGATCAGAAAGTGAAGAACGGAGGGTGTATCCCAACGCCCCAAATTCACCCGCCGCGCCCACTTGTGTTAAAAGCAGTCGCTTCTCCCAATCCGTGGACCCGCGTCGGCTGTTTTGTCCGAAAGGCGGCTTTACAGGAAGTGCGGCTCATGCGGCCTGATTGGAAATTGAGCCCAAATCCGATTGAATCGTCAAAATGGAAACGCTGTTTGGGTTTGACTTCCGAGGGTCCACCGCGTGTCACATTTCTGTCGGGCTTCCACACGCCCCTTCCTCAAATTGATTCCGATTTCTAAAGCAGATTCCGCCCCGAAAAAGTCTCTGCCCCCCAAGCCCCCCAAAGCGCCCTCCCCCCACCCCCTTAAACTTTCTGCTGCATCTCCATGTGCTGGTTGCCTTGTCCCTTGCCGTTGATGTCGTACACGGAGCTCTTCTGCTGCCGCCGCCGGTAGCACCACACCGTGGCCATGACGGCCGCCGCCACCACGCAGACGGCCGCGATGATGGCTGCCACGGTGGGGCCCCGGCGCGAGGGGCCGGGCGGCGGGCAGTTCTCGCCGTCGCACAGGGTCCCGCCCATCTCGCCCTCCACCTCGCCCCTCTCGCCCGTCTCACCGGGCAAGTTGTGCAAGGTGCGTTCCCCCGTCACCCCGTCGAGGCGGTCGCCGTCCTGCGCCGGGTCCGGGAAAGGGTGCTGGGTGAGGTCCAGGAGCCACGAGTGGGTGGGGACCGCCTGCTGGGTGTCGTACTCCAGGACATCAGAGGACGAGGAGGACGGAGGGTTGTCCGGGGCTCCGGTTTCCCGTGGGTCCGGCTCAGGCGTTGCTGGGACGCTGCTGTCCGGGACGAGTTCTTCCACTTCGTTGGGGTGGACGGCCACCGGGTGTCCGTCCAGCCAGGTCTCGTCTGTGGTGGTTGCGACTCCCGCTTCATCCCGGGTGGCATTCTGCCCCGTTTCAGAAAATATGAATCGTTGATGACCGTCGGCTTCGCGGCTATCGTGTTCGGCAGGGGTGTCGCCGCCATCTTGGCTACTGTCTTCTATAGCGTGGTTATGGTCTTCGCTGTCGTGGTCCTCGCGATTATGTTGGTCAACAAGATCATAGTGATCATCGTGGTGGTGACTGTCGTGATGGTGTTCGTGGTCATCGCGGTGGTCAGAATGTTCCCCGTGAACATGATCGTCACGGTCTGGATGCTCCTCGGAAACATCCGGAAGATCCGGCAGGTCGCTGCTGTCCTCGTGGACACCCAGTCCCTCGGAACTATCATTGCGACCGCCGTTGTGAACCTCCTCCTGCTCGCCCACGTCGTAGTGATCATCGCGGTGGTCTTCGTAGCGGTCTCGCTCATCCAGAACGTCGAGCTGGACTGGAATTTGTTCTTCCACTTGACCGTCGTCGCGGTGAATGAGATTCTCTGGCTCGTGTTGGTTGACTCTCTCGTCTGACTGGCTGCCGGACGACCGCTGAGTGGTGGTCTGGGTAACGGGGTCCACAGAGACCGAGTGCTGCTCCTGCTCCTGGAAGGCTTGCGAGGGGAACCAGAAGAGATGTTTCTGGGACAGGAGGGAGACAGGCGGGTCTGTGGACGCCGTCGTCGCTTCTTGTTTCCAACCCGGATGCCCGGCAAAGTCGTCCACGTTCCGGTTCTCGTCACCCGTCCTTTCTTGAGCCTCCCCGACATCGACTTCCACCTCCTGCTGACCGTCCAGATCTGGATCCTCCTCTTCTCTCTGGAAGCTGATTTCTTGCAGCGCCCGGTCCCTGGGTTCCTCAAGGTCAGGCAGGGTTCTGCGCACCTCCTCGTACGCTCGGCTGTGGTCCTCCACAGGCCTTTCGTCCTGGGTCCGGTGGTCCGCTTTGCTGTCCGGAAACTGGTCATCGTAGTCCACGTGTGTCTGTGTTGAGTCTGGAATGACACAATCCATTCTCTGAACACAAACATATCAATCGTACAGATACGGCCGTTTTAGTAACTAATGAACGAAACAGATGATTAAGGAACAAACAAATAAACAAAGCGAGGAATAACACGATGATCCGGGATCATCCGGTTCCCGCGAGGCCCGCTTCGGAGCCCGACCAGGTGCGAACTAAGCCCGCACGTCCTCCCGTCCTTCGGACCGCATCTGGCGCTCCTCCTCGTGTCTTGGCCGCGCCGCGGCATGTCGCACCAGGGTGCCGCGGCGGCCATTTTCATCCGCACTGACAAGTGAGACATTGTTCCGGCAAAGGGTCGGAATCGAGCCAGGACGGCGACCTCCGGTCCGGGTCGCGCGCAATCAAACATGGTGGCAGTTTGCTTTTTTTTTTTTTTTTTTCATACCTTTGAGGCAAATCTGAACCAGTCCGTACCACTCGCCGCAGCTGTCGCACAGCAAGCTGAAGGCGCCGTGCCCGTTGGCCATGACGTAGCCTGGCGCGCACGCGTACAGGAGCTCGTCGCCCACTTCGAAGCCACCGCGGCCCCGAAGGCGGGTGTTGGGGAAGGACGGGGGGTCGCCGCATGGCACGCCTGTTGTCGACAACGACGTCATATCATCGTAAAAATTGACGTAGGTGTTCTGTCCGCTCGAATAGATTGACTGACCTTTGTCTTTGATGCAGAATCCGTTTGCGCTCGCGGCGTCGCCCGTGGCGTTTTCCGTCCTCACGTCCACAACTTTCAGCGAGCCGCCCACGTAGTTGCACACGGTCGTCCTGGAACGAGTCAACAGCTGCGTTCAGTTCATTTTTGTCATACATCAAATTGATGAAGGAACAAACGAGCCAACTTCAGAACCAGCCAGTGAACGCGCAAGCTACCTCGCTGGAAAATCGAATCGGGTCAATCGGGTTCACCCCGATGAAGGTCCGCTAAAACAACTCCAAACAGCAGCAGAATTACGAGCCACCTTGGTAAAATTCAAAATTGCACCTCTGCTCTGTATTCGATATAAAATGCATTTTTTTGGGGGACCCCCCCCCCCCCACACACACACACACACACACACCGCTTTGGAGCATGAAGGGAACACGGACCCACCCGTTAATTCTGGTGCACTTCCTTGTGCAAATATTATGTCAGCGTATCTGAGCGCCGGCGGCCCGGGCAGAGCCGCTTGGGCTTTATCGCGCCACCGCCGCGACGTTCCCAAGCGCTTCGGCCGCCGCAAACATGAAGTCAGTCTCCCGGTTGGAAAACAGTTCGCCTCTCATCCGAGGCGTCGCTAATTGTGTGGAATTTGAGACGGCGAGAAGAAATCCTGTGAGTCATACGCCACGAGAGTGTGTCAACGTCGACGTGGGCTTATAAGGACAAAATTCAAGCCAGCCGGCGCGGGACGAAAAGTGCTCGCCGTCGATGTTAGCTTAAGGCGGCTACGGCGTGTCTTGTGTTTGGTTGCCCTGGCGACAACAAAGTCTGCCAGGTGCGATACAGACGTTACGACGTGTCGCGTGTGTCAACGCAAACATAACGGAAAAGGCCACTTCCTGGACGGGGGTGTTGGCGTACCGTGCGCTGCCGATCAGCCACGGCCGCAAAACATTTGGAAGCGGCGCACGCAAAACAAACGCACTGACGGAGTCAACAAAGAAATTAGTCGGCGAATTTATGAGAGAGAGAAACAAACCAAATGCCAAACAGACTAACGATCGAAGATAAACGCGGAAAGTCCAACTACTAACCAGTTAATAAACAATCCGCCGTACAAAGTAGCCCAAAAACGCGCCAGCTCACAAAGATAAACAGTGAGCTAATGTAAGATTAGCCAATGACTGTTTTATCCAATCGAACGAACTCAGTGACCAAGGACCAAACGAAATAACTCGGGAACTAGCAAGCGAAAGAACCACGCGACTAATCACCAAAGCGGCTAACTTGCAAACTGAAAGACGAAGTAAGGAATGAGGACAAATGGCGCAGGCCAAAATGGCGCCCGGCCCAGCAGCCTTTCCCGCCAGCGCCGGTTTGGCGCGTCCGCGCCGTGTTTCGCACCTGCCGGTGTCGTGCGTCCGTCTGGTCCAGGCGTGACGTCGCGGAGCAGAACCGGAATACCTGGGCCCTCCCCTTCTTATCTTTTTGCGCTAACGAGTGTTAGCTTGCTCCTTCAGCGGTTTCCTGTGCTGCGCGGCTCGCTTTGTGTGTCAAACTCGAGGCCTGTGGGCCAGATTCGGCCCCCCCAAAGAACATCACATGCGTCGACTTTATGTTCTTTGCTAAAACTGCCAATGGTCTTCACTTTTAAACACATCGATTTGTTGTGATGTCGTAATATGAGGCGATCATACATTTATGCGGGCTCAAAATCTTCGCGGCCCTGCGCGGGGGGAACCAGAACTACGTGGCTTGCGACAGAAGTCGCCACAGGGCGGTTTCCGTTACCCGAGGGTGCCGCCGTGCAGCCATCCGCGGGTGCACGCGGAGAAGAAGCACTCCACCACGGCGTGCCTGAGCTCCGAGGCCGACGCCAGGCGAGCCCGCCGGGAGGCGCAAGCCCGCTCGGCGTCTCCCGACCCAGAACCGGACGACGAGTTCCCAAACTCCGCCACGAACACTCGACCTGCAACACAAAACGCGGAACTTTTTGTTGGGACTGCACAATTTTTTTCCCATCTAGTTCTACCAATTTTAGGTGGTTAAAATCGAGTCCGAAGGGCTTCAGAGATTTGTATCGGTTAAAATGAGGTCGTAAGTAATTATTAAGGAATAACTCGATTTTCATAGCAAAAATGTTGCGTGCCACTTTCCAAAATTCACTCCACAGGCACATCGAGTAGCTGTGAACTACTCGTGTAGCCGCAGCTGCCCTGCAGGGGGCGGTGTGACGGAAGCGTCGCTGCCATTCCGCGGCTGCGACCGCCACCGAACATCCAGCCGCGTTTTATTGGGCCGAAATAATTGAGATTTCATTTTATGAATGGATTTTTTTTTTTTTTTAATTTGTTGGTTTTCATGATAATTTATCGAGAAAAAATATTAAAATAGAAAGAGCACTTCAAGCTATTTATAATGCTTGAACCATTTTTCAATGAATATTATAAAACACTTTTTTGGGTCATAAAAATGTTTCAATCATATCTAAAAGCACACGTTAATTTAATACAACACGTCAGGTGGTCACCGCCTGACTTCCCAACTCAAGCACAAACCCAATGCATTATCGCCCGATACAAGAAATTAATTTCTCAAGTTTTGACAGAAAGGTCACGATGCATAAACGCCGCGTTGGAAGCAACGAGCGCAAAATGTTGCTAAATGTTGCCTTGCTCACCGTCTGCGTTGACAACGGAAGCCGCCAAAAGACACGCAAGGCATCCGAGGAAGCCCAGCATCCTTTTTCTGACTTTTTGTTGTTGTTTGTTTTTTGCGCTTGAAAGAAGTCGATCGGATCTTCCCCGTAAATCAGCACAACTTCCTGCGGAGGCTGCAGAAGTCAGACTGAGGCAGGACGATGAGGATGAGGAGGACTTACTTGGTTCGTGATGATGACGAGGAGGAGGCGGAGGCGGGAGAGAAGGAAGAAGAGGAGGAGGAGGGTGGGGGGCAAAGGGTCCGCTCGGCAAGCGGATGGAGAGCGGCTGTGAAAAGTAGCGCCTCGCCGCCAGTCCCAGGCAGATTCAAGTGTTCCCCCTCCGCCTCTGACGCCGCATTGCTTCCCGATTCGCCTTCACTTCACTCCAAATCAAAGCATTTTTTTCAGATTCTTACTGGAATTGGAATTTTTTTGAAGAGATACTTTTACACCACAACTACATTTTTGTAACTTCAGCAAAATGTTACAATTTGAAAGATACAAATCCAAATTGACATGTTTCCAAAAAAGTATTGTGCTGTCTCTTCTATTTTTAATCCTACCAAATTAAAATGACTGATGTTTGACGGTTATTTATCGAGGTGAGTAAGAAAAGTCTACACACCCCTGTAAATACCAGCAAAAGTCTACGAGAACACGTGAAACGAGACACAATCGCAGCTGTGTGCCGACTTGCATTTAACTGAAGTTCGAACGTAATTGGCTCTTTCCGAACGCAGCCATACCCCCGCGCCCCCTGGCTTGATGGGGGTGTGCACACTTGTGCAACCATTTACTGTATTTTGTCTTGCGGGAATGGACGGCACAAAGGCCTCGTATGGCGTGGCGTGGATGCAAAATGGAGCGAAAATCCTTCGACAAATACTGATGGCTTTGGCTAACTCCCTTGAGCGGCGCTTGGGTTTCCCACTTCTGACACCAAACCGAGGCCATTCCTCGGTGCGTTGTGTTTGACCGGGAGAATTGCTTGACGGCGTATTATGATTCACCGATTTAGTTTCCCACTTCTATCACCAAATACTCCGCCGCATTAAATAAAAATTACGATCAAATGTTATTACATTGGTGGCGATTGGCCGGCGACCCGTTCAGGGTGTGCCCCGCCTCCTGCCCGTTGACAGCAGGGACTCCAGCACTCCTCGTGACCCCTGCGAGGATAAGCGGCTAAGAAAACGGATGGATGTATACGATCGTGACCCGGTGGGCCACGTGACCGCAGTAATGCATTTCCGCTGTCCCAATTCCACTCCCAAATGCTCACCCAAACGATAAATAGTCCACACAACAGCAGCAGCAGCGTCTCGCCGATTTGGTTCCCCTCTTCTGTCGCCAAATGTTCTCCGCCCCGCCAAAATAAGTTCAAGCGACAGCGGCGACTCATCGATTTGCTTTCCCACCTCCGTTGCCAAAACGTTCTCGGCAACAACGAAATAAAACGAGCTGGTGCGAGGGCGTGACTCAGGACGTCGGTTCCCCTCTTCGGTCGCCAAATCCGTCAACCCCTCCCTCATTCCTTCCACCTGCTCTTCTTCGCGTTAGCGCGTAACAGCCGCGACTCACGCCCTTGAGACTTTATTTGTGAACTGGAGCCACGCGACGGCGTTCAGGTGCCCTGAGTCAGAGGAAGGAAGGTTCAATACCCTTTCAGGGACCGAGATTAGAAAGTCGGGGCACCTGAAACGCGGCGTGGAGATCTCAGCAAATGGTCAGATGGAAAGTTCCGCAGCAAAGTGTGAGCCCTACTTGTGGTTGCGCACAACTTAAGTAGAATCTGGCGCACGCTTGTGAGGCCTTCCAGTGCAATCGGTGACTTTTAAAGGGCACCGGTCCAATGGGCCTTCAAGAAATTCACTCAAATGTTGAGTCATTGTCGTGCTGCCCTCTAGCGGCGGCGAGTGCCAAACGCCGCTGGAGCCGCTGTCGCTCCCCCAATCTTTTATTTTATGAAACTCAATAAACTGTGTTTTTATTGGCTTTTGAGATGAAAAGAAAGTTCACACGCTTGCATGTAGTGGATACAAAGAGTCTTGGGTTCAAAGGTCAGGTTTTTGGGATGTCTACGAAAACAAAAATGAGGCTCAGACAAATCATTTCGAATCTTTATTGCGCAAGTGAAAAGAAAGTGAAAGGAGTGGACACAATGCAAATAAATTACACAGATAATGTTGTTGCACAAGTTTACACACCCTCAGCTGTTCTAGTAGGCTTTCCCTGAGTTTTTTCCTTTCGTTTTGCGCGAACACTATGAACACTACAAACGTATCAAAACAAGGGAAACGAGTAAAATGACGTATTGCATAGTTTTTCACACAATTTGGAAAATTTATGACTACCGCGCATATAAAGGGCAAGTTTTAAAAAAATGACTATTCATTGATGACCTTCGTCAAGATAGTTTAAAGCGTAAAACGCAAATCAAAACAAATCCGCCACGCGGGCCTGTCCCGCAGCGATGACGTCACGGGGTTCTCCTTCCTCGACAGCGAGTAAACTCGCCGAAATAAAAACATTTTTCGCCCACAAAGTGAGAAAATGAGACGTCATTCGAAGTCTTCGTGATCCATTCTTCGGCGTGTTAAAGGCGGAAAGTTTTTCTTTCGTTTTTTTTTTTTTTTTTTTTTTAAAGGGCGAGCTGTCTCCGCGGAAGGGGAAGAGGCGGAAGTGAAGTCACTTTTTTTTTTTTTTTTTTTTCCTCCCACAGCGCGTCCATGTTATTATTGTTATTTTGCTGGTCCTGCGATGAGACGGGCAGCTGCTGGGGAGCCGCCGGCCTGCTGCGACGCGAGCGACCGCCCCGGACTTCCACCGCCCTCGCCGACGGCACCAGGCAGCCTCTCGCCCGGCTGGCCAAGCAGCGCGACGACGACGACGAAGAAGAAGAAGCGGAGGAGGGCGTGAGGAGCCAGCCAGCCAGCCAGCCAGCGCCTCCGGTTCCACTCGGCTCGGCTCCCCCGGAGCGCCGCCGTCCACCGGTAGCGGCACCGACGCGACGCGAAAATAAAACGGCGACAGAGACCGCAGCGCCGGGCGGCTCGGCTGGCGTCGACGCGGCTCGCGAGCAGGGACGCCGCCGCCGCCGCTGCCGCCGCCGCCGCCGCAGACATGAACGGCATCGCCAGGGGCCGCTTCGAGGTAGGAGAGCCGCGGTTGTCAATTGCGGGCGTCGCGGGGGCTCTCGACCCCCGAGCGGGAGGGGAGGGCCGGGCCGGGCCGGGCCGGGCGGCAGCTGACGCCCCGGATGACCGGCGTCCGGCTGGGAGGGCGGGGGCGAGCCTCGGCTTCGGCTCGTCAACATCGCTGGCCCCAGTTCGGTTCAGTTGGACGCCGAATGTCAATCAGGGTGGGGGATTCTCCTCAAAATCGACGTGAGTGGGCTGCGTGTTTACCTTTTTGGGTACAAAAGTCGGACGTTTCACCCACTTTTAGCAAACTGTCAACAGTGAAATTGAACAATTTTATCGTCACTTTTCCGGAATTGATGCCAATAAGTTTGGTCCATCTCCCAATTCGCAGCCAAAGGAAAGTACACAAAGAAATAAAATGATCATGGAACACCATTTGGAGAATGACCATATTTATTTATTGCACAGATGACGGCCAGAAAATATTGCAGTCGTTATAAAGTGAATACCGCATTTACTGTTCGGCAACAAGCAAAATGTCCCGCACTCTTCAATTGAAATTGTCTTTGCTACATCAAATGCACATTTTGGATGATCTGAAACATTTTGCACACTTATGGGCAGGTTTCCAGTGACGCCATCTTGTGTGTCACAGAGGTCAGAGAACACGGGCGATGGGTGAAGCGTCAAGTTTATTTTTCTATCGTTAATTTATCCGATTGGTCGAAGGGTGGTGGTGACATCATTGGAAACCCGGCCATTAGCAAAATGTATGGCCAGCCATTACTGAAATTGGAACAAGTATGCTCGCTGCAAGCACGGAAACGAGGGTGGGCTCCATATTTAGGATGTCAGGACAGCTGTCGTTTGTCACCTTTGTAGGCATGAGGGAGTATTTTGCATGATGTCAAACATTTTGCACAGAATCTCCCTCCACCGCTCCCTCAATGTCACACAAGACGGCTCCGTCCAGGACTGAAAAAATATGTTATGTTAACTCACATTTCCCGTTGTGAAATTATTTTGTGAGACTTTTCTCTTTCCTCTTCGGCCTTTTAGCGCCGATGCTAACCCAGCTAGCCTCGCGTCAATTTGGACCCGGAACTTTGGGCCACTGCGACGCTCGCGCTTTGTTGACATTGTTCGTCCGTGACATCACTTGCGCATTGCTGACATTCTCGCAGGCTTGATGCTACTTGAAGCGTGTCCGCTTGTTAGCGTAAATAAGTCTGGGGTGCTTTTATCTGCTGTTGTCTTTTCTGAAGAACGCAGCAAAGAAGGGAAGTTTCACACAGTAGCACGGTATCTTATTATCAGTCAGAGGCTATTCAAGTTCCCAGCCCTGTTTTTCCCACATTCACTTCCCCATGCTAAACTCATTTTGGAGAACACTTTAAAGGCAACCTCAGCCGAACCAAAGAACAATACATGCAGTAAATACCACACGAGGCAATTTGAGATCATTAGCTCGGAGGCAGCCATTAAAGTGAGGCCCGAACAACGATTATATCCCTCTTCCAAGTTCCAGTTAAGAAGCCAGCAGCTGCATTTTGAACTAGCGTAATTCCCGGCCGACAGAGCGCACCTGGTTTACAAGCCTCACCCGGTACATTTGGAAAGGAAATACCGTTTGGTACATACATACGCCGCAGCCGTGTAAAAGCCGCGAGTGCCCACGTTGAAACCCGAGATATTTACAAAGAAAGACGGTACACAGAGAGTTTAATGCTAGCGCCGCCGCGCTAACGGGGCCCGTAGAAAAAAAAAACATACCGGTAAAATTCACTGAGACACGGCAGTAACACGCTAGAGCGGCGCTAACAGGGCCGGACCGGTAAAAGTCACTTCCTCTGCACATATTTTCCACGGTTCTCACTCCTCCCTTTTCCGCTCGAGTGCCCCCTTGCGGCCGTTAGAGAAAAGAAAATGCACAAATTAGCCGCATCACCGCATAAACCGCAGGGTTGAAAGCAGGTTATAGGCCGGAAATTACGTGTACAGTTGTCTGCTACAAACTCTGAAGGCCGAAAGGTTTTGCTGTTAGCCAAATCCCGCGCAAGACGCTGGAATGTTGCCGTTTACGCAGAACCCCAGCAAAGTCGGGACATTTCCACGTTTTACAGCACAACACAGAATCCCGAAAATCAGTCAACATCCTTCCCGCCGCTATTATGAAGGCCGAAGGCGACGAATTACCTGCGTGACTTAATCCTACTGAGCAGTGGCGTTTACAAAATGGCCGCGCGGAACAGGAACTCCCTGCTTGGGAATGGCGCACGAAGCGGGACGCCGCAACGCCGACGGCGTGATCTTCGGCCGTCGCCCGAGTGCTCTTCTTGGAAGGAAACTTGACGCAGTCATTTTGGACTTTTAAAGGCAGGAGAAATTTGCGTCGCCCGTTGACCTCGACAGGATGTTCAGACAAAGCGTTTCCCGGCTCTGAAAAACACCCGGGTCGACGTCATCCCTGTCTTCGTGTGGCTGGGATCTGGGAATTTTGCAGGATCGCCGTGTGAAACTCTACCTTCTGACCCCTTTTGCACTGTCTGGGAAAAGTTTGTGGTTTCACGCAAGTGGAAATTTGCCGTTTGCGTGCAGTCTTCCCCGAGTCGCTGTTCTCTATAAATGATTGAATGTCGAGACACGAGTCCAACTCTGGCGGCCGTCGTCTTGTCTCATTTGAATTGTTGTGTAAAAGGGGGTCTGGTCCAAGGCCCCGTTTTACGCTGTCAGCATTTTCTCTTGACGAGCAAGAGGAAAACGATCAAATTGTCCCCGCGGTGGGGAAAAGATCGGGAAAAAAAAAATCTGGCGTGGACGCGAGTACGACTCTGATGGCGGTCATTTTGTGAAAAAGGATCCAGTCGACAGTCGCTATTGTTTTCATTGCAACGTTACGTTTTCTGGCTTGGTTTTCATATCAGTGCTCTTTTTATTACAATGGCAAAGTGTGGATGCAACTATTGATCAAAGAAGTCCAATAATTAGATTCCGAAAAAAGATTGAAGCAAAATGTCTGCCACTCAACGCTACATTTTCCTTGGTTGCCGCCCATGTCACTCACCGAACGGGAACAGGCCCCCGCCTTTTGTTTAAAGCCTTACACTTTCAAAGTCACAGATACTGGAGGGCAGATTTAACGACGGCGTTATATTCAATCGCGCAAAATCCGGCGTTTTCCGATTCCTAGACGAATCGATGGCATAATCGGTACAATACCGGGTTGCGTAACGATTTATTCAATAGCTGCAGCGGGGCCACCTGACGATCTTCTAGAATGTTCCGGCTGTCTTGCGTCTTGCTTGTTGTTTTCTCTTTGTGTGTGTGAGACGCTCAGCAGATGGCCTCACGTCCGACTAAAAGGAGATAAAGCGCTTCAGTGATACTGTGAAAAACAATCACATGATGATCATGCAGCAGGAAAATTATGATGATGACGACGACGACGACGATGGTGTGTGTGTGTGTGTGTGTCCACGCAGGTGTTCTCCAGCAGCGATGAAGCTCCCATCAACAAGAAGCTCCCTAAAGAGCTCCTGCTTAGGTAAGATTGGCGCTGTACCGCTTTGCAACTACACGCGCTTTGCCAACGTAAATAATACACACTTAGTTTCGTCCATCCATCCATTTTCTTCGCCGCTTATCCTCACAATGGCCGTGGGGAGTGCTGGAGCCTTTCCCAGTTCATCACCCTGAAATGGTTGCCAGCCAATCACATGGAGACGAACAGCCGCACTCACAAGCACACCTCGGGGCAATTTAGAGTGTCAAATTAATGTTGCACCTTTTTGGGATATGGGGGGAAACCGGAGTGCCCACCCGGAGAAAAGCCACGCCGGCACGGGGAGAACATGCAAATTGCACACACAGGCGGGTCCGGGATTGATCCCGGGATCTCAGAACTTTACCAGCTGATCCATTGATCCGCCCTATTAGTTTCCATCTACTTGAAATATTATACATACCGATGTCATAACTTGTGCGGAAATACTGGCCGTGAAGTTCAAATTTCTTGGAACGTCACCATTTTTCGGTTATTCAGATAGGAAAATTGCATTTTTATATCCAGATGTGACTCGTGTGTCCGCCTTTTCCGTCCGTCAACCTTTCACTCCGCTCCCGCGTGCTAAATGCAAAATGCGTCGTGCGGGTGCTATAAATAGCTGGCGGGGAAGTCCGCAGTGCTGCCGCGAGCCCCCCCCCCCCCCCAAAAGGGCCTTGGTCGAGGAACAATGGCGTCTTGTTACCCAACTCTGGCGTCTTCACGAAACTCGAACGGCGCCGGGCCGCCTTACGAGCCGTGAACGTGAAAGTTATCCCGGGGTAAACGGCGTCATTTCGAGCCTAGCAAGGTTTTCCTGTCAACGCAGTGTCAACAATTGCACGAGGCCCCCCCCCCCGCTTGCATCGTGTTATTTACGTTCTGCGGCCGCGGACACCATGTGGAAAACATTTTTGTTCATAGCTTAGATCGTTACGAAGTGAGTTGAGGCGCCTCGGCTGCCGCTGTACAGCGTTTGTATGTATCTTCAGTTTTTCAGCACAAATCACACCCCAAAATTTGTCTGAACGGCGGCTCGTATGTGGAGAAATGTATTCTCGTCACTCGTGTTCATGCAACTATTTTCTACATGCCATGTTCCGTTAAAATGGTATTTTGTTGTATGGGGGGGCATACAGGATTTTGGTGGGAGGGGGCAATTAAATGCTATTAAGTCACGTTTTGCTTTGACTTTCACGGCCTTTAAAAAGTAGAAATTGATGTCTTTTAGATGTCATTTTTTTTTGTACTCCGCTGATTGCTTTCCGCACTGGGACGTGTCCCGACACGCCCGCTCAGACGGGCCTCAGTCCTCCCCCGAGGCCGCACGAGCGCAGCCGCGCTCGCCGCCGCTCTTCTTTGTATTCCCACCTGCACGCTTCTTGCGTCCGGCCGGCCTGATGGCCTTGCCTCCCTCGACGCTGCCAGAGATTACTCATTGGCAGATTAATGGATTGAGCTGACCCAGTAGCCTCGCCCTGTTTGTGTGTGTGTGTGAGTGGGGGGGGGGGTCCTCGACTGCCCCCAATTGGCCTCTTCTTTCTTTTTTTTTTTTCTTTTTTGCATCCACATAAAAAGGCAAACATGCATATTGCATTGGACGTGCTATTGTAAAAGGCAGAGGTGTGCTACATGTGGCACGTGAGTCACAAACGGCCATCCAGAGTTCTAAAATCCGGCCAATTTTTCTAAAATGGGAATCTTACAACCAAAAGGGTTTGCTTTCCGTTCACCGTATCGAGGACGTCATTGATCGAGCGGATCAATCACCAAAGCGGCGACCAGACACACACACACACACTCACACACGCACACAAAAAAAAAAAACACTCTTACTATCAACGATTGCAGTTGTGCAAACCTGTGTCAGGACCAAATCAAAAATGTTGACGACAAAAAGTCATTTAGCGTGGCCCATCTATCTATCTATCTATCTATCTATCTATCTATCTATCTATCTATCTATCTATCTATCTATCTATCTATCTATCTATCTATCTATCTATCTATCTATCTATCTATCTATCTATCTATCTATCTATCTATCTATCTATCTATCTATCTGTCTGTCTGTCTGTCTGTCTGTCTGTCTGTCTGTCTGTCTGTCTGTCTGTCTGTCTGTCTGTCTGTCTGTCTGTCTGTCTGTCTGTTCTGTCTGTCTGTCTGTCTGTCTGTCTGTCTGTCTGTCTGTCTGTCTGTCAAGATTTGAAAATGTTTTTTTATTTTTCTCTTTTTTTTTTTTTTCTGTATCCCCCCCCCCCGCAGAATATTCTCCTATCTGGACGTGGTTACTCTCTGCCGGTGCGCCCAAGTCTCCAAGGTAAGCGTTGCCGCCAAGTTCTACTTCATTGCTGGCCACGTTCGGGGGAGTTTTTCGTGTTTTTTTGTTTTTTTTTTAACGGTCCGCCGGACTTGTCTGCGGCCCGGGCAGGCCTGGAACGTTCTGGCCCTCGACGGCAGCAACTGGCAGAAGATCGACCTGTTCAACTTCCAGACGGACATCGAGGTGAGAAAGGATCGTCGGGTCGTCGCGTGCGTGCGTGTCGGGAGGCTTTATCTTGACCCGAGGCTTAGCGGCGGGTCAGCGGACTCCGCCGGCGCCGCCGACGCCACGGCTGATCCTCTTTTTTTTTTTTTTTTTTTTCGCCTCGTAAGGGCCGCGTGGTGGAGAACATCTCCAAGCGCTGCGGAGGCTTCCTGAGGCAGCTCAGCCTGCGAGGGTGCCTGAGCGTGGGCGACGCGTCCATGAAGTGAGACCGCGCGAGCTCAATGAAAACATAGCAAGCGAATAAAATTCCCAAATTATTACGAGGCAAAAATACCAATGGTTAAAATGTTAAATGTATCATTATTAGACATAAATATTAAAAAAACACCCCAAATTTGGGGAAAAATACCACTGACATGATATTCTTAAAAATACAAGAAAATGCACAAATATGAAAAGTAAAGAAATGCAATATTTTTTTATGACAAAGGAAATACCATTATTACACAAAAGTATCAGAAAAGAAATACTGAGATATTCTGGGAAAATTTTAAAAAAAGTTATTGTTGGGAAAAATGCACAACTGACAACCAAAATATGAAATAGAAAATGCAAACATTTTAGATAAGCAGATGATAAATTATGAAAACAAAAGTACCAAAATATAATTAAAGCGTAATTACTAAGATAAAGCTCCACCCCCGCAATTGAGGAAAACAATTTGAATATAGAAAAATGGAGCGCAGCCGTCCCCGTTCGTCCACTCGCGCAACCCTCCGGCGCACGTCGCTCATCCTTTTTTGTTGCGCTGCGGCGGCAGAACCTTTGCACAGAACTGTCGCAACATCGAAGTGTTGAACCTGAACGGCTGCACCAAGATCACAGACAGCACCTGCCTCAGCCTCAGCAAGTTCTGCTCCAAGCTCAAGCATCTGGACCTCACCTCCTGCGTGTCCGTCACCAACCATTCCCTCAAGGCTCTCAGGTACAAAAAATTCAGCAAAGGAAAACCCGACCGCGGCCTGCCCGCCGTTTTCTCTTTGTTCGCCGTGCGACTTTAGCGATGGCTGCCGCGCGCTGGAGACGCTGAACCTGTCCTGGTGCGACCAAATCACGCGCGACGGCGTGGACGCGCTGTCCCGGGGCTGCCCCGGCCTGCGAGCGTTGTTCCTCAGAGGCTGCACGCAGGTACGCCCGAGGCGGTCGGGACCGCGACCCGTCCTTCTGAGCAAAACCCGCCGCCGTGTGTGTTGCGCTCCAGCTGGACGACGGCGCCTTGAAGCACCTGCAGAAGCACTGCCAAGAGCTCACCACCATCAACATGCAGTCGTGCACGGTAAAAAAAAAAAAATGAGAGACTCGAGTGATCGTGTCAAAGTTTTTAATTGCGCCCGTCGCGTGCAGCAAATCACAGACGACGGCCTGGTGAGTCTTTGCCGAGGATGCCACGAGCTGCAGATCCTCTGCGTGTCGGGTTGCGGCAACATCACGGACGCCTCCCTCACCGCGCTGGGCCTCAACTGTCCTCGACTCAAGTAAAAGGAAACGCGGCGTGGGGTTGCGGGGGGGTCAATGAGTTCAGGCCGGCACGGAACCAGCGGGCTGGGCCCACCACAGGTCGGGGCTCGCGTTCCCGATCGGGATCCCGAAGAAAAGAAAGTCGAAGCAAGTCTATCAAGGGAAAGGGGCCAGAGTCCGTTTCCCGAAGTGTGGCCGATTGGTCCACGTTCTACTAGCGTCGTAGACCTGACTGCGTGTGTGTCTTTTAATATTGCTTATAAATGCAGCTCACTTTTTGTCTGGTCTTCTCGAGAACTTTTCTTAGAGGACTGTGGCACCTGATTTTTCTGACTGTATAACGCCAAACGCCACAGACGGGCTAAGCCGTCAGGGGTTGTCGTGAAGGTCCAAAGACAGCCGGACGTCGGTGTACGCCGCAGCTTCCCGCAACTGGATTGAAAGTTTGCTCGTGTGCTTTTTAGGATCCTGGAAGCTGCTCGATGTTCACACGTGACGGACGCCGGCTTCACCGTGTTGGCCAGGGTGAGTTTTTTTTCGCTCGCGATGCTGATTTCTCTCCCCGTACGAGGGGAAACGTTTTGGCGGTCGGACTCCCTCTTTTTTTTGGTTGTTTGTTTGTTTTTTTTCGCAGAACTGCCACGAGCTTGAAAAAATGGACTTAGAAGAATGTATTTTGGTAAGCGAGCTGTGATGCGACGTTGACGCGATTCCGTTTCACGCTGCCCCCTCCAACGCCGGCCCCATAAATGTCATCAGTATATGTGAAGACTAATAGCGGAACACGAGGATCGGGGTGAAAGCTTCTATAAAAACAAAACAAGAAAATTGCACCGATGCATAAGTTTGAATGAATCACTATTATTCATCAATGCGGCAAATGCGGCGGCCTTCGCATTTGTGGGAAATTAGCAGCTTTTTTGTCCGGGCAGCGCGAAACGGGCGCCGGGAAGTTTGGAGTCGTCGCTGATTCTGTTCTGTTTTTGTCACAGTTGACCGACAACACTTTGGTTCAGCTGTCCATCCACTGCCCCCGTCTGCAAGCTTTGGTAAACTTTGCAACCGCACATTTTTGACATTTCGTTTGACACTCCCCCCCCCCCCCCCCCCCCCCCATTTTTCATCACTTTTGGAATGCGTTTGTGACGAGCGGCGATACCGCCAATTTGTCGCCGCGCAGTCCCTGTCGCACTGCGAGCTGATCACGGACGACGGCATCCGGGCGCTGAGCGCCAGCGCTTGCGGGCAGGAGCGGCTGAGCGTGGTGGAGCTGGACAACTGCCCGCTCATCACCGACGTGACCCTGGAGCACCTGAAGAGCTGCCACCGCCTGGAGCGCATCGAACTCTACGACTGCCAGCAGGTCACCCGGGCCGGCATCAAGCGCATACGGGTAAGCGGCGCTTCCTCGCCTCGATTCAGCTCGACGTCGCGACACCTCCCTCCGCAAGTTCCAATTACTTTACGTTCCCGGCATAGATCGACGAAGGATTATTTTTACCGATCGTGAAACCATTTTGTGCGAAAGTCGATCATTTCCCACGGCACGCTGGTCGGGAATCACTGAATTCAGGAACTGCGCTGAAGTGACATCATCGAGCGCTACCACGCAGCCTCCTCGCGACTCTTCGTCGTTTTACCACACAAAAATCGAAACGCATCATCCTCGAAGATAGCCCGGATGGGCTCCGGCACTTGTGAGGATAAGCGGTTCAGGAAATGGATGGATTGGTGAAATGCTGATCAGGCTGAAAGATTGGACATAAAATATGGTAATATAAGATAGCAAATTTTAGACAGTGATATTTACAAATCCCGTTATGTCTGAACAAAATATTAGAATGATTGTGATTTATGTTTGAGGCGCTCCTCCGCATCACGCAGCCGATTTTCCACGTCTCTCCCAACTGGTGTTTTTGTTGGGACAGGCCCACCTTCCCGAGATCAAGGTCCACGCGTACTTCGCCCCCGTCACGCCCCCTCCCTCGGTGCACGGCGGCGGCCAGCGCCTGTGTCGCTGCTGCATCATCCTCTGACAGTGGAGGGCCAGGGGGGGGCATCTCTGCCTGCGGGTGCTGCTGCTGCTCTGAAAAACCGCGGAGGAGGACGAAGACCGGGACCTGGTTGGAGGGGTTTTTTTGGGGGGGGGGGGGGGGGGGCGTAATCGAGGGAGAGGAGGGGCTGGACCCGCTCCACTGCTTCCTGGTCCTACTGGGACCGCTACAGAGGCCCCTCCTCTTCCTCATCAGGGCCCGCTCAAGCTTTTGTCGTCCTCCCTTTCGCCCGCCGGCCGCGCATCCAAAATGGACGATCACCCGACGCCAAGTCGAAAACACGACCGCCATTTTGATGTTTTGTTCGGACACGGACAGAGAGAGGGGAAAAAAAAAAAGGACATTCAAAGCAACTTTTTTTTTTTTTTGTTTGCTTAATTGTTAATGGTTCTCCTCGCCCCACACGCCTGAGTATTGATTCAGAGCTGCAGTCTTTTCCAAAAAAAAAAAAAAAAGTATTAAAAGCATTTGTTTACATTCTGGATTAGTTTAGCGCCACGCCGACTCATTTGCTGCCCGCCTTCCATTCGCGATAGAAAGTTTACAAACCACACCCCGTTTTTGACAATCACACATTTGGGGGATTATATATATATATATATATATATATATATATATATATATATATATATATATATAAACTAAGCCTCCCACCCCCTCAATGTAAAGGCTCAAGGATTTTAGGGAGGGGAAAGACTTCCAGCAGGATTGTGGGTGGCAGAAACAAACAAAAATATTTAACAAACAAAAAAATATGGAGTGGCTAAACTGACTGATGCTCATGCCCTCTCTCTTTCGCTTTCTCTCCTTTGAAGAGCTCTTTAACAGTTTTTTTTTTTGTTTTTGTTTGAGAAAATAAACAGATGGATAAATAAAGTTAAACCAATTGGAAAGACATTTGGTCCCGTGGTGTACTTTGTGTGAGTTTGTGGTTTATTTACGTGCATTACACGCCTGTGAGCAAAGATGGCAGAGAAAATATGACACAAAAAAAGTCAGTTGTTAGATGAAACCGGAAAAAATATACATGAAAATACCAAAATAATGGATGCAAATTACAAAATACAATGTAAAAATATTGGGGAAGATAGAAAATATGACAATAACCAAAACGTTGGGAGAGAAGATTACAAAATCATTGATCTAAAATCATGTAAAATGCAGAACGATTGAATAATACGAAAATGTAAAATGGAAATTACGAAAATATTTACCTTCTTGCAATGAATTAAGATGTCAAACCGCCAAGCTACCAGTAGGTGGCTGCAAAGATCTACAGACGCGGCAGAAAGCCACGACGAAAAATAGAAAGGAAAAAAAAAAGTGTTTGATAAAACTAATGAAAAGTATGTATTGGACCAAAAAAAAAAATAGAGCAAAATATTAAAAAATAGAAAAATAATTTCGTCAAAAATATTTTTTCAAAGAAATAGATAAAAATAGACATAAATACATTGGACAGTAATAGGAACAGCCTAAAAATATTTGAAGTCGTGACAAAAAGATTTTTATAATCAGATCAATTCAAATAAAATTAATAAGATTCGACAAGAACACAGCAGAAAGATCAATTTTTTTTTGCACCAGATCATGAAAAAAATGAGTATTGGAGAATACAAAAATACAGCGCAATTAATCAAAAGTTAGACCAAGTTAAAAAGCAGTTTTACACATCTGTTAATAGAAAAATATTAAGGTGGGAAAATGCATTGCGGATAGCAAGGCATTATAAATATCACCAAGCGGTGGCAGCAAAGATCCACCTTGGCGGGTGACGCCCACACGAAAATATAGTCGCAGTCCTTCCAACCGAATACTATTTTCCCACAAAATAATACCTTCTAGTAATTGTACCCCCCCCCCCCCCAAAAAAAAAAAAATAAAATAAAAAAACTGGAAATTTTTCAAATGTAGTTGTTCCGGTTTGACAATTGCGGTGTGCGCCCAATATTTACAGTCAGGCATCTCGTCGAGCAGCTGTGCGGTGTGTCAGGACCCCCGTAGTAGGGTTAGGTTAGCCTGCTGATTGAAGCGCAGAAGAAGCGAAGCCGAGACGGCCTGCCTCGGACCCCGCTCGGCATAAATGCGCCGCGCAGCCATCCCGCCGCTCTTCCAAACAGCAAAGGCTCGGTCGGAGCGGGGTGAAAACTTACTTCACCGAAAGCGCGTAACTAAAGCTCTCTTGTGGATACTTTTCCAGCCTCTTTTTCTGTATGGTTTTTTTTTTGTTTTTTTCACGAGGAAGTGAGAGCCCCCCCCCCCCGCTCCCCGACCCTCTAGGCCCGAAGCTAGCCGCGTTAGCCCGGCCGCAAGTTGGCCTTATTCGCGCGGGGATTTTTGAAAAATAACCGACTTTCCTCTACAAACACACGCCTTTTGGGACTTCTAACCGGAGTTTGGAGCGTCTGTATCCAGCCGGCGAGTTGTTTGGTAGGGTTTTATGTGAGGTTGTGGATGTAAGGAGGCAAAGGGATGACTCCGGAGCCAAGTTGTCAAATTGCGCTCACGGCGGACTAATTGATGGTCGCTAATATCCAAGAGACGTAGTCCGCACCGCCGAGACCACCGCCACATCCGCGGGACTATAGGAAGCCCCCCCCCCCCCCTCCATTTCTACCGGCTTTTCTACCTCTTCGGAATCCCCCTCGAGTGCCCCCCGGGGATGGAAGAGCGCGACAATATGGAATATTTCTACCAGCAGGTGCTGCAGAAGGATGTCACCCGCAGGCTGCAGGTCGGCCAGGATCTCGTCGACTACCTGAGCGACCCCTCTCGCTCGTCGGACGTGGAGCAGGACAAGCCCCGGCTGGACAAGACCGTCGACGAGCTCACCGGCTGGGTCAACTCCAGCAATTTCAAGGTGAGCGACAGTCAGTCGCTTGCAGCTCTTTGCTTTTCGCCATTTCCAGATACAAACAAATAAGTCAATAGAAAGAAATCAGAAAAGTGGGAGTTGTGTCATGTAACTAGACGCAATTGCACAAAGAAACTAAAGAAATTGATGATAATAAATATGGGCAAAGCCGCGAAAGTATCGGCCAAACGATTTGGAAAAATGCTTCATCAGACAAGAAAATGATAGTACAAAAAGTAAGCAAAAATACCAGATGGCAGCACTCGCATATTGAACATGAATATATTAGTGAAGTAACAACATCAAAACAGAAGTGTAAAAAAAATAAAATAAAAAAGTAGTGCACAAATACATGAGCTCATAATGCACAAAAATATTGAGAAACGGGAACATATTGAGGTTGCAGGTTCAAATCTGGCCTCTCCTGTGTGGAGTTTGCATGTTTCCCTGCGTGGCTTTTCTTCGGGTACTCAACTTTCCTGTCCACCCACAAAACATGAACGCCAGCTTCTTTGAAAATGCTAAATTGCCCATAGGTGTGAATGTGAGGGGGAATGGTTTTGTGCCCTGCGATTGGATGGCGGCCAGTTCAGGGTGCACCCTGCCGCTCGCCCGGAGGGTACGCCCGCGAGTGACCCGCATGAGGAGAAGGAAAATGGATGGATCTTGGGAAACACTTGCAACAATGTCACACACGAATGCAAAAGTGTTTGGAAGCAGTCCAAACAAACAAGGAAAAGAAATAAAAATGTATATAGGGTGAAAAAAATAGAGACGCGTATGAAATAAATGCTCCGTCACACGCTTCTCTCGGCGTTTAATGCTGGAAAAAAACACGGCCGCGCTTCCTGATTTGAACAAATGCGCTCTGGGGTTGGAGTTTTCCATTCAAAGCGTGAATTCAAGATGGATTTCATGTTTTTCGACGATGGTGTAATGCGACCCATTGTCAGGATGTAGACGCCCCCCCCCCCCCCACACACACACACACTGTATGGGGCGGGGGTCGTGCCGTCCATCCTCCCTGCACTCTCACTGTGTTCGTTTTTATGCTGACTCTGCATCCACGTCGTGTGTCGTATCTTTAAAAAAAAAAAAAAAAAGAAAACAACTGGAAAATGACTCATTTTGCCAACATTAACACTCCATCCTGACCGCCAGTCAAAACATTGGCAGATGTGACTCAACCCGCCGTGTTTTCAATCGACTGCTAACATCTGCAATTTTTTTTTTCCCAGTAGGAAGCAAATCCCATCATATGAGGCAAACTTTCTTCAGGCACCATTTCTTGTCCTAAATAAAAAAAAATGTCAAACTGAACACAGGAAGTATGAAAAAAGTGAAAAAAATCAAGGAAGTAGTTTGGTCACACAAGTTTCTAAAATACTGTAAAATTAACCTAAAAATAACTTTTTTTCCTGTGCTCAGCCTGATAAATACAAATCGTGATTTGAAATACATTTTTGATGACAAAGGTAAGTTAAATTGAAGCTCAAGCCTTTCATAGTGTTTGCATTTTTGTAAATTGTTTACACAATTACAGACGAATGAATGAAATGTCCTTCATTAGACATGACTCATGGAGATCATGCTTTGTTTTTCACGAGTATGACGGGAATGTTCACATGTTGCTCAAAACAAGGTTTTTGACTGCAATGTCACTTTTCCATCCTTCACGTTGGATTTTGTGGAATTTGACCAATGGAAATCATATTTCGTACTCCCAACGGTGCTTGGCGTGAGTACCCTTTGGCTCTTCGGTTGCGCGTCAGGGAACGGAAGAAAACGTTTGGGGAAATGAAAACTCCACGCATTTCAGAATGCGGACTTGTGATTCTGTTCAACAAAGTGTGATTGATGCGTTCCAGTGGAAAATTTGTCGTACAGCTTTTGGGTGGGAATACGTAATCCGTCGTTCTCGTCTCCCCAGCTGTCGGAAATGCCTTCAACCTCAGACCCGACGCCGCACTGTAACTGGAGACAAACTGGGTCAAAACGCAGAGGCGCTGAAAAGACACGAAGCGTCAAAGATGCGGGACGAGGCCGGGGCGACCGCCAAAGATGGCGTGAGCGGACATTTAGACATCGTGCGTCCCCGCAGCGCCCGTGTTTCTTTCGAAACGAGTCTTATCCAGAAAACGCAAAACATTTATGCTTTTCCATGCTAGCACATTCCTTGACCATTTTCTACATTACACGCATGGTTGCTCATCTCAATATCACACTAATAACGACCATATGTTAATGGTATTATTGTTGGTTTTCGATGGCGCCTGTTATTGTTTTACGTCACGACTGAATCGGATTACACAAGTTGGCAAACATTCGGCGATTAGAACACAAAATGGGCTCACTGAACTTTCTGTGTGAACCTCCCCCCAAACGACTTAAAGCCTGCGCACCACTTGGCACTCTAATCCCTCGTACACCCCCACCCCTCACAAAGGGGGCTTTTGATTCCCGTTAGAATATTCCAGCATTCCTCAAGGACATTTTTTTTTTTTTTTTTTTTAACGTACGCTCCAGATGGCGTGTTTATTTGGACTGCAGGCTTTGTCAACACGGCCGGATTCCGTCCCCGCCGAGGCCGCGGCGGCGTTCACTGCTCGCTTACCTGCTCCGACGGGACTTTTGACTAAAATAGGCAAAGGGGCTGCGCGCCGAGCCTCCCCTCTCAGGAGTTTTTATAGGCAAGCTGGCTCGCGTGGTGCCAAGACAAGCATTCCGTTCCGTTGTGCGGATGGGATCTCCATCACAAAAGTGTCCCGCTGGACAAAGTCATCGCCGGCCGTCGCCGCGCCAGATGGGAAAAGCAAACCTCGCAAATCCCCCCCGAAGGCACCCGTCCTGAAATCATTTATCATTTCTTCAGTTCAAAGAGGTACATTTTTTTTGTCCGCTAATAAATCAGGCATTACGAGTGGTAAATAAGAAAAGAAAAATTGTTTCATCCATCATTTAAAAAAAGTACAATTTGAAATATGTTTGACATTAAAACATGGGCCTTACTAGGGATGGATAGTAAAAAAGTCATCATTATTTCATATGCCATTTACAATCAATTGTACAAATGTAGAAAATGAATGTTTTGGGGTTTTCAAAAGCAACCATTGTCTGCCCATTTTTTTTTTTTTTTTTTAATTGTAGGTGGCGCTGTTGGGCATCGACATCTGCGCCGCCTTCGTGGAGCGCCTGGGAGAGTCCTTCCGAGGGTACCTGGGCACAGGTGAGCGAGCCGCGCCATCCGGGTCTGTTCACAAAAGACCGTCGCGGCCCGGCTGCGTGAATCCGTCGAGCTGATGAGAAGAGGAAACGTTTTTAACAGTGAAAAGTATTTGGACCCTGTGAACTTCTTTATTTCATGATAATGTTACATGAACGTGTGTGTTGAGTGCGCGCGTGTCGGCCATACTGGTGCATTTCGCAAGAACTCCCGCGCGTACACAGCTGCGTCACTTTAATTTCTATTTTCGGGAAAGTTGATCTATGACCCCCCCGCATCCCCGACCGCCGGTCTCCCCGCAACCGCTCCCAAACACGGGCTTGGCGTGCTGAGAGAAGGCTGACATCATCCAGTGCAACTAAGTGCATCGTATTGATCTGAAAGACGTCTGTTGTGCGCTTTTACCGACGTCAGCTGAAAAAAGCGATTAAACAAGTTGAGTGTGCGTCTTTCAAGCTGCCCGACAGGCCATGACGCAACACAGCGCGCGAGCATTCCCCCCCCCCACCGTAAACCCCTCGTTTGCGTTTGTTGTCATGACAACGCTCTGTTGCGCTCGCACATGGACAGGAAAAGCAGGGATGATGTCGTCGGTGTGCTCCACGCCTACTGACTCGTCACTGTCATTGCAAAGATGTCCACTTGAGGGCGCTCCTCATTGTTTTTGTCTCGTGTGTACGTTTGCGTAGTCCTACCAGCGCTGGTGGACCGGCTGGGGGACGGCAAGGACCAGGTCCGGGAGAACAGCCAAGCGCTCATCCTTCGCTGCATGGAGCAGGCGGCCTCGCCCACGGTAAAGCTTCTCTCGACTAGCGCCAAACGCTCACAGTGACGATGGAATTTAATACTTGACTCAGCTGCAGACAGCAAGTCATCATCATAATATGATTACGTGACGAAAACACTGGGAATATTTATTTTATGAATTACAAATAAAGTAGACGCACAGTAACCCTTTTACGGAGTTGCTGTCATCATCATCATCATCATCATCGATGAGAGCTCTACTGCCCCCTTTTGGCTTCAGCGGCAAGGCCACGGGAGCTTTCGTTTCCTGGCCGTCCCACACGCGCGTCGCCCCCGATTGCGCTCGTAATCTTGTCGGTGCCCCGCCGGGACCTTTTACCGTTGCTCATCCCTGCCTGCGCTGATTTGCTCTCGCCGTCCCTCCAGTACGTTTGGGAAAGGCTGCTGCCCGGATTCAAACACAAGAACTTCCGCAGCCGAGAAGGACTCTGCCTCTGCCTCAGCGCCACGCTCGGCTCGTAAGTACTTTTTTTTTTTTTTTTTTTTCATTGCTTTTAGTGGCCTCACGTACCTTCGGTCGCTGGGATTAATTCTTTTAATGTCTGTCGACTTGATTGCATCAGGTTTACACCCGGGCGTGGGTGAGCAAAGTTTGTCCCGCGAGCAACTGAGGGCCCGCGCTTTTCTTTTGTCGGGACCACCCACCATTTACATTATCAAGAGTCCTGAAATATTTGTTGAATTTCTTTAAGCCATTTTTTCAATGTATTTAAAAAAAATATTTAATTAATGTATCTCATTTTATAATTACTTATTTTATTGGGGGGAAAAAAGTTAAATACAATTTAGTATTTAATAAATTTGTATGAGTGGTTGATTAATTAATTAAGATAATTATAGATACTTTAAAATCAAAGCCATTTATTTTGTGAGTTAAATTAATTATTTGGCATTGCCATTTTCATTTTTTTTCCTTGCCCCTCACCTACAAAGGGAATTGCTCCTCTCTATTAAAAAAAAAAAAAAATCTCAAAAATTTGCCACAGTTCTTGGGGACTCCTTTCTGTTTGTAGCGCCTTCAAAAGTCTGCTCTGCATTAACTTGCGCTGAAGTCCTCACATGATTTTCTGGCCTTGTTTGCCAAACATAACATCAGCTCCCCTCCCCCCATTTGTAGACCACAGAGGCTCCCACTAGTTCCATCTGAGAAAATTAAGGGGGAGGGGGCCGGGGTTTTTTTTTTTTTTTTTTTTTTCCTTCCCCCCTCGGTCTGGCATCGTGGTTTTCAGAACCGCCACACGATCCGCTGCGCCGCCCGTGTGTTTCTCGAGTTGCGCCTCGGTAGCTGCCGCGCAGCGGCTTGGCAGAATCGCACAAAACGACTCGTGGACGGATCATTGGTGATAAAGTCTTCTTGGCGCGAAACGTTGACTTTCAACACAGAAGAAATGCTTCACAGATGTTTCTTGCAAAGTGTGTCGCCTCACGGGTGGAACATGGCGGCCTAGTGGAGCGTCTGAGCCAGCGCTCGTCTTCTTGCTCGTGGTTTGCGCCGCCGTGCTAGCTTTCGCGTTAGCGCCTGACCGGGGCATTAGCCTTGTTTGGGGGGGGTGGAATATATACATATATGAAATGATAGCTATAGGAATTGAAAAATGTAAAAAGTACCAGAAAAAAACAAGTTAGACAAACATCAGGAAGGTTATATGTGCTTTACAAGTAGGATTGAGAAAGCAAGCAGCCTTTATTGTCATTGTATGGGCAGATTCATCAAAATTGGGGAAAAGTCAATTTCTTTATGAAAGTGACTCTTCTCTTTCCACTAATGTATGCCCTCTGTTGTCTAACGTTACAATTTCGGTGCTGTACCACTTTATTTTTTTTGGGCACGGTGCGAGGGGGGAGAAAATGTACAGGTCGTTTTACAAGTTTTCCCACTTAGATGACAGTGCTGCTGTGCATTCCACAGGTACGGCGCTCAAACGTTGAGCCTGAGCAAGATCGTTCCTCATCTGTGTACTCTGACAGCAGACCAGAACCCTCAGGTGAGCGTGACGTCGGTGCGGCATCGGCCGTTATTACTGTTATTAGCCGGGATGGGGGTGGGGTGCGGGGGTTGTTTAAAAAGGCCCGATCTGTCGTCTACTTGGCGATTATCCACCCGTGCTGCGTCCCCGGCAATCAGCATCCTTAACGCCCAACCCCTCATTTGGCCTTTTTAGTCACGATTCGGCCATCCAATCGCAGGAGTGCAATAAAATGATTAACGAGCCCTGTAAGCTTCAAAAGTGTTTGCTTCACAAGCGCAGTTAATGATGGAAGACTGAAAAGCTGATTTTAAAAAGTAGAAAAAGATTGCAATTAATCCTTATTAAGGTAATGCCTTTGTCTGTAATTGCTAGCGATGCTCAGCTGACAGCATTAGCGCTTTCCGGCGTATGTGCTTTCAGTTGCTTACTTTGAGCAGCCATTTCCTTTTATTTATTTTTTTTCCATATCCAAAATGGATGACAGCATTAAATTGCATTGAAAATTTTGACCCAGGGTATGGTTTTGATCGTTTGAGGCAACGTATGTCTGAGTGTTTGTAAATGCTTACCACTTTGAACTGATGTGGCGCACAGGTACGAGAGGCCTCCATCACAACAATAGTGGATGTTTACCGGCACGTCGGCGAGCGGGTACGAGCGGACTTGGCAAAGAGAGGACTGCCGGCTGCACGGTCAGTTGTTTTCGGGCGCGCGCACACAAGCGCCGACCGTCCCGTCCGGTCAGTCCCAGGCCACGCCATGCACCACTCTGCCCTTCACAGAGACGCTTTTTATGCCCGGGCACAATGCTGACTGACGCTGGTGGACGAGGGGGGGGGGCAGGCAAAGTCACGTGTCCTTCGGCAGGGACGGAACACTATGAACATTTCATATCCACGTTATATAGTGACTACGTATTTAAAGAAGACCACAATGTTGGGGGGGGGTGTGTGTGTGAAAAATACACATTTTTTTTTGTAGTACTGTATTGCAAAAATGTTAGGATAAGTACCGCTGCATTGTATTAGGTTTAAAATACACAACTAATATGGATAGATCAAACAGACAAACATTTTCAAGAAGTACTGTATTAGGAAAAAACACTGAAATTCTGAAACTAATACAAAATTGAAAACTACCCTATTTAAAAAAAAATCTCAAATTATAAAAATATACTGAAGAATATAAAAGAAAAAGAATACCACTTATTAGAAATAGATGGAAAACTATACCTGTGTTTTAAAATAATGCAAATAAATAAATGGGGAAAATACCCACATATTAGAAAAAGTATTACATAAAAATACAGAAATATTTTAACTGTAAAAAAATCTTCAACAAAAAAGAAAAACTAACTAAAAACTGATTTAATGAAACAATAAACTATTGGAAAAAATGCAGAAATATTTTAGATCTACATTATGTTAAAAAAAGTAAAAAGGATACATGGAAAAAAAGGCGACAAAGAAAGTCACAAAATAATCCCAAAAAATATCTCCTGAGTCTTCCTCTTTTGCGTCTCATTTCTTCATGTGTCTTTTATTGCTGTTGCAGCACACTAAATAAAAACTCTGCGACGCTAGATGAATTACTGCTACTACCGCGGGTCAACCGCTTCATCCCTCATTGCGTGTTGACGGTTATTATTAAATCCCACCTCGTCATCCGTGTCTGTAAAGGCCCGTTATCTGCTGACCGCTACCAGTGAGTGTTGCGTCTGCGAATGCCGACCGCGTGTCGTGTCGCGCACGTCAAGTCTCCTGTGTAAACCAGCACAGCTGTCTGGAAGGAAGTGCACAACTTGTCTACACAAACAAAATGAATGACATGCTTTGTCACCGGTTTTTTTTTCCCCCCATGATAAGATTGAAGGTATTTTGTGTCAATTGTACGTGGCCTGTTGGTGGGACGCAGAGCTCGAGCATTGCTGACCAGATTGCGTACGAACATGTAAGAGTTGGCATCAGTAATGAGGACACTGCGGTAGATATTGTAGAAGGATGGTGACCAAAAAAAAAAATGCAAGGTAAGATGCTTCAAATGTGGACGTTGCCTTTTGCGCAAACTGAGGAAAACATGAATAAGGCAAATATGGTAAGCAGGCGACACAGATGTGGCGAATACAAACGACATTTCAAGACATCATTATCGAATGCGTGCACTTTCATTTGTTTTTGAGGTAAAAAAAAAAAAAAAACCTGAACTTTTGTTTCATGCTTTGAAGAAGGAAAAAGTAGCACTACAGTAATACACAGAGTTCGTTAGCCCTTCTATGGTGTTTTACATTGTATGTTAGCATTAAGCTAGCTGTTCGGTTAAGTCAACATTGTGCTAATTGTTTTTGTTTTAATGCTTCTGGTGAAGTTCACTGTTGTGACAAAAAAAATTTGGCTACGCAGCAAGTTGAAAGTGGGGTCATTCAATAAGTGGAGGTCCGAGGGTACCGCTTTTGTTCTAGCATGAATTCATTCAAAATGGAAAAGAGGCAATTGCACAAAATTATTGTCAACTTTTTGTCTCTTCCCCAATTACAAGAAGGACTTTAAGCACCGTGAGGCTGACTCGGATTCTTCAAAATGTGGATTAGTGATGAGGAAAACACGAAGAAGGCAAATGGGGTGAGAAGGAGGGACAGACATGGCTCCAGCCCCTCCCCCTGTGACCGCAAGTTGTGTGTGTGTGTGTGTGTGTGTGTGGGGGGGGGTTATGTAAAGGGTAACCAGATCTGCTGGCCGCTTCTCACGCGTTGGCTTGACCGTGTGGATTTTGTCCTCCTTGCGTGTGATTGACACATCCAGTCCGTATGTAGAACAGCACGTAGGTGGTGCTTTGTTGCGCGCACGCGTTGCCCTCCAGTCCCCTCCCCTCCCCTCTCCTCTGCACCATGTTGGATACAAAGAGCTGAAGAACGGAGCGTGTCACCGGCTCGGAGCCCATCTGGGGGGACCACGGCGCGGAACTCGGGGCTCGACCTCTCTTTGTGAATCTAACATGCAAATGAAAGGAGGGGGGCCCCATTTTATACTCGGGGTGAGCAAAGGACGTGACGCTCGGGGCGCGTTGTGTTTTTATCCTTGTCTTACATGTGCAAGCCGGCGTCCATCTTGTGTTGTTGTTGTTGTTGTCGACACACCCACCCGGCGAGATCCTCACGTGCGGCGGCCGGCGCCTCCTCAGAACCAGGAGGAGCAAATCTGTTCAGTCTCAGCGACTGAGCGCCGCTTCTTTTCTTCTCTCTCCAGGTTGCAGACCATTTTCGCTCGCTTTGATGAGGCTCTGAATTCAGGCAGCATGGCTCTCAGCCCCAGTCACGGTCAGTGCCCCCCGTCTTGTTTACGTTACTGCGGACGACGCCCACCATCTTGTCGGGTCGCGTCGAGACGTTTTTGCATTCTCGCGCGTCTGTTTGGCTTGACCGTGTGCTCTTGTGATTGTGTCACTTGGTTGCTATGTAATAGGACCTAACAAGATTAATGGTTTAGTCCGTGTGCGCGCGGGTGTGCTCGAGCACCGACCCGGCGGACAGTGCGTGAGCTTTTCTTTGTCCAAGTATAAATAGAATCCATGTTGTCATGCTGTATCAGACAAAAATATATGCACTGATTGACAGTTTATCGAAGAATTTTATGACCAGGCTCGTATAGTTGTCGAGTAGCGACACATTTTTACGCGGTTATTAATGATATTATCGTCACCGCCCCCCATATAAAAGTATGTATATCCATATGTAATGTGTTTTTCAAATTATTTTATTTGTATTTTTTTCATCTGGAATGCAAAGATTTTTTTTTTCAAGGTTTGTGTCTCAGGGAAGCCTTCTGCAAATGTTACAAGTTTCCTTGATTTTATTTTGCACATTTATATATATATTATTTTTAGACTTTTTAATCTGTGAATTGTAATGGTATTTAATCAAAAAATATTCATGTTTTTCGGGGGGCAGCTTTTTTTTTTTTTTTTTTTTTCTTTCCCCTGTCTGTGCCGAATATAAACCGCTTGTCGTGCGTTCATTTTTATTCCCGCTATGAAGGGAGACGCCGGTTTATCTTTAGGCCGGCGTGTCACCTCATAGCGCAACCGTCGGGTTGTTTACTCGGAGAGGCCGCTTTTGAAGATGGCGTCTCCGGTGGCAAGCGATGTCGCACGGCGGGGAGGAGAAACGTGCGGGCCCAGCGTGTTTACTGTTAACTCGGGCAACGACGTGCGAGCACATTGGCTTGGGGATTAACGAGCACGTGTAGAGTTCAACAGTGCATCTCCACTTGGTACTGTACACCTTGGACGGAGGCTGAGGCAATAGCATGTGCTCGTCGGTGTTCATATGACACCCACGTGCTTCTCTTGGCAAGAAATCCTCACTTTAGTTGTTTCTGTCAGGGGAAATTGCTGCAATTGCCATTTTCAGGACTTTCCAGATTGTTGAAAAGTGACAATTTATTTTGTGTGTATGCTTATTGCGAAAATTGAATCGAGCCATAAAATAAGTCAAGAAACCATGCTTGAAAAAAACCCAAAAAACAGGAAGTGTGCCATTTTGGTTTGTAGCTGCCACTTTAGTTTTGGTTTGGCCATTTCAGCGATCCTTGAGTTCAACTTGGCAACATGAAATTTGGTAGGCATGTCCGTCATAAGTAGACCTGCACAAAAGCCATAAGGCCACATGACCGGGAAGACACGGATGGTCCTCCATTTTGGTCCGGAGCATTACCTTGGTTCCGTTGAAACAGAAAGTGCCCAGGAAATCTTGTCAAGTTGCTCCCAAATGGAAACCAACATGCACAATGCTAAAGTATGAAAATGTTGAGTTTTCTTTATTGCATGTGGGCTGAGCAACATTTGAACAGCTCCTCCAAAATTGTAGTTTGGGGTAATGCAAAGTTATTGAGTTGGGCCCAATAAACATGCAGCGAGAAAGCAGTACTGGCCGTCTTCAGGGCTCCGAGGCAGCTGTTACACAAAGAACTGGAAGGAGGACGGATTAACGAAGAGAGGAAGTTGACCAAGATTTAGGCAGTCAGTCGTGGGGTCGTCGCCTCCTCGCATCCATTCCGTCCATTGACGGAGCCCCGGCGAGGCTGAAGAGGAGGCAGAAGGATATTGGCAAGCTCTTGCCATGCTCTTTGGGAAAGATGGCGGCAGTAAGTATTTTTATTTGTTTAATCTCATTTGGCTGCGTTGTCGCTGGCGCCCGATCAAAAGATGGTCACCATACGCTGCTGCCGTGAAATCAGCTTAAACCCCAGGAAAGCTCAGCGCCGTGCGAGTGCCATATTTTGGCAAATATCGTCGCCACCTGACCTGATTCCAGCCGTCAAAAGGAAATCGGTTGCGTCGTATACACGACCCAAAGCAGATGCTGCATGACAAGTGGAGTGTGTCAAGTCAAATGCAATCTCACGCCTGATAATTGATGATAACCTTATTTTTGGCTCTTTGTTTACCTGACCAGTTTTTTTGTCACCGCGAAAACAATTCGCTGCAAAGCGGTAGATAGTGATTTGTTGTGAAAACGGCAGTATTTTGGCTTCTTCTGGTTTCTCTGTAAAAGGCGAAGGATGTTCTGTGACAGCTCTGTTTTGCGGGATCTTTGCGTATAAAGTTGTCAACTTTTAATGCTTTGGAATGCATCCTGAAAAGTTTTTTTTCCTCTTAGGAAAGAATCCACTATGACATTTGTTATTCCTTCTATTAGCTGGAGAATGAATCTTGTTAGCTTTGTCGCTTGTGTTTGACTGGATTTCATGGTTCAAGTTCTGTTTAAAATTGAGATTTGGAGTGGGCTGCTAACGCCAAACGGTCCCCATCAAGCTTTAGCTCCCACTTTTTGACATTTAGGTTGCACTCTCAGAACTTTTTAAAATTCCAATAACCATTTCTAGAATGGCCACACCCATGAAAGCAAGATTCAACTACTGTAAAAAAAAAAACGTGGCAGAAGGTGTGGTTCAGAGTCTGTTATGGAGCCCAAAACCGAGGCACGTTAAGGAGCGTAAATGAACATTACTAACGTTCATGAAATATTGATATATTTGACTTGACTCCATTTCTGTAAAAACTAGTATCCCAATGTAGTAAGGATTGTCTTTTACATCACTGCGATGCACCTCCCCAAAATGGAGGTAGCCCATTTTTTGTTGTCAGTTGCTCAGTTGGCGATGTGCGGTAAACGTCACCATTTTGTCCAAAAAACCCGGCGTACAGGTCGAACACATTTTGTCGACTTTCAAGCCGAGCACAACTCGCAGCTTTCATACTTTTGGCGTTGACAATGACTGACACACTCGCACACACATTTGCAGACAAACTCATTCTGGTCCAGTGCCTCGGCAGCATGACCCCGTTTCCAGCGCTCGGCGCGTTGCCAGGGGAAAGCTGTGCTCCCAATATTATGCTTTATTCCCCCTTGCCGTCTCTTGCGATGTCAAATTATACGTGTCTGTCTGTCTGTCTGTCTGCCTGACTGACTGACGGCCCGTCTGCATGAACGTGCAGGCCTGTGTTTTCAGTCACATTTTGATGGGACTTTGTGAACAAAAGAGTCGTCGTTGCTATTTTTGCTTGCTGCGGTGGTTGTGATGTGCTCATTTTGTGTCTTTAGGAACAAGGCATCCACGTGCTTGCAAATGACTTTTAGTTGACGTCTATCCTTTCGTCAATGACTTGATTCTGAGTTCATCTGAATTCATCAGGGATGTAAAGGGACATATATTCGGATCAGAATTTATTCAGGTCGTGGGGCCTTGCGATACGAGTATTAATAATTCCGTGACCACACTCGTTATGCAAAACACTCATCTTTTCCAGTTTTGCCAAAAAAAAAAAAAATTATAGTGTAATGACATAATTGGACAAAGTGTTAAGTTTTGCCACCGTTTTTGCAACCATTTAGTGGACATTGTGATGCTCCTTTTGGTGTGTGCGCCTTGGCCACCAGGGGGCAGTGTACTACAGACCATTTTACAACTGATTCAATAAGTAATAAGTTGCACGACTATTATAAGAGTCGTTTTTCACAGATGGTAAAGAACAGACCTGTGAATATTAGTTGCGCTGTGTGGCTGGAATTGTTTTAACGGCATCAGGATTTGCATTTTGTTCTGTTCCTGTATTGTTTCCATTGGGAACCTAACTGGTACTTTTAAATGCCGTTCATTCATTCAAAAACTTGATCTATCCCCCCCCCCCCCCCCCTCCAAGTTGTTCCATAAGCCGTACCAGCTTGGCGTTTCCCTCCTAATTTTTCGACAGCTCATCTCCTAAAATGTCTGTCCTGTGTTACCACGGCAACGTTCCCCCTGTCCATCTCGGTCCTTTATATTGTGCAGGTTGTTTCTCCTCTCATAACAGAAGATTAGAACAATGTGTCATAAGTGAAACCAAGCAAAGAATTATTGCTGTGTATCCGGCCTTTTTCTCTATTTTTACATTTTTTTTATTTTGCCTCTAATGGTGAGTAACTGGCCAACTCATGTCACCATGGCAACCGTGTGTGTGTGTGTGCATGTGCGCTTCTTGCCTGGTCTGCGCTCATCTTTGCCACCCCCTCGTCTCGTCTCTCTTTCTCTTTGCCTTTTGTCCACGAGCATGGACACTCGGCTCGGGTCTCTTTGGAGGACCCCCCCCCCCCTCCCCTCCCCCCATGCCGCGGCTAACCTAAATATTCAATACAATCGACCAATCAACTCGACTCCTGTCACAAGCAAGATGAAATCCCTCTAAAAAAAATTTCCATGATTGTAATGACAAAAATGCAAGAAAAACACACACAGAGTATTTGAAATAAAAAAATCCACTGTCATTGCCATTATATTTGTAATGTGCAGTTTTTGCACGAAAATTGAAAATTAATTTGATTCCTCTACCGCCACAGTAATTTTATTACAAATAACGGCGACAGTAGTGAGCATGAGCAAAAGGAAAACAATCCACTACTGCATATATTGTACATTGAGGAATTTTCACAACGAAACGTACATAAATTACACAAATGATAGAAATAAAAAGAATATGCAACCATTTCAATTGTATTTCAAATATGCAAAATGAATTTTAATTTGTGCAAGACAACAAGCTTTACTTAAAATTGCAACGACTACAATGATTGTGTTGAAATGAACAAACGGCAACCACTTTTGGATTGAAAAATTGGTAATAATAATTAGCCAACAGCCGAAGTACATTTTCAAAGATGTGGATGGATTTGTATTTATGCTATTTTTTTTAATCACCCTCTCTCACTTTTTTTGCCACTTGCTATTGTTCAAACGCGCCCAAAATTGTGTCGTCGTCATCGGTGACGAAGTTAGCTTAGCTTCGCCGGGAACCGAGAGAAGAAACGCGTTCAAATTCCGAGGCAGAGTTGGCGTGCGCTGCCTCCACAGTGGCTGCAACAGCATGATGTCACCTCTCTTCTGATTGGTTGGCCAAACGCTGGCAGGGAGAAAAGGGAGGGGAACAGGAGAGCTCGGGAAGAGGAGTGAAAGAAAATGCCGGCACCGGCAGGGGCGCGGGGCTTCTATTTTGTCGCGGCCGTGGCGTCGTTATTGTGAGGCCGGGGGTCCGGCGCAAGAGGGGCCGCACGCTTCCGCCGGCACGCCCTCCTTCAGCATGAGGCGACTGATCTGTCAGCGCATCTGCGACTGTGAGTGTGGAGGCGGACCTGGGCGTCGTTTGCATGGGCGATTGGCCCTTTTGTGCGGTTCTGATGTGCGCGTGCGGGTCAGCCGGTCGGCGTTTGTCCGCGTCCGGCGTCCCTCCGTCGCCGTCATATTGTCTTGCAGTGGGTTACGTTTGTTGGCGCTAGTTTCCCAGCTGGACTAATATGTACCGGTTACAATTGTGTTGTTGCTGTCACGATCATCGTGATCTTCATTTTGGAGTTGATCATTTTTTGCAAGTTTTTCTTCAGACCATAGAAAACATTTTCCACTCGTAGCTATCTGAAGCTAGGTATGGGTTTGCAAAAAATGTAACTTTTTTTTTTTTCTTTTAAATTTCATACACAACTTGAGATTCAAACAGTAAATTCACATCTCCACATTTCATAAAATGCACCAGTGTGGAAGATTGTAAGCATACTTGGTTATTTATCGTCAGAACAAAAAGAATATTGTGCACTTAAAACAATCGCAGAAGTTTGCCTTCTCTGAGCTTAATGCTAACGCACAATGCAAAATGCCATAGACAGGCTAACCAGTAGCATTGCCGTTGCAGTGTTGTAACCCTTCGTGCAGTGGGTATTTGAACACAAATGGTGCATCAACACGTGTAGACATACAATAACCGCGGCATATATTTATCCTCTGTGGGGAAAAACAACCAACATTACCACAGTTTACGCAGCAGTTGTGAAAATCTTCATTGTTTGTGTCTTAATGACTATTGCACTGCCCTCCTGTGGTCAAGTCACACAAGAAGCTGATCAGATTTCCCCGTGTCTGGTACCTGTCAAAGCCGGCTTCATTTCCCAGCGTTTTCCTGTGTTGCTGTTTTGGACGTAGTAACGAAGGCGCATGCAAATAAACGCCTCCTCTAGTGCATACACGGGACAATTGTGAATCACAAGTTAAAACCGCTTTCCCTCCTCTCTGCAGATCGCAGTTTCGACGACGACGACAGCGTGGATGGGAACCGCTCGTCGTCCTCGGGCTTCAAAGTCCCCAAAGTCCCCAAGAAGACCGGCGACTCTGGGGCGCCCCGCCGACTCAGCGCCGCTAGTGGAAACTAGGTTGGCCACGCTGCTGCTTGGAAATATGACGACTTTATGATCGCCATCCACCGCATTGCCTCGGAAACACTTGAGCAGCTTTCTTTCTTTCGCAATCTTGCGATATCCTTCCTCCTCAAGATGTATTGATTCTCTACCACGTGATGTTCCCGTATCAATTTTACATGAAAGCAGTACAGTTCATTTCACCGCACAACGGTTCGATCCTAAAATGCAATTGTAGCGTCAAGCTAGTGAGAGAATTAATGCAATTTGAAAGGCTCCCACACACTGAGCAATGAAATAAAAATAAAGCACAGTTTTTGGGGGTTTTGCAATTGTTTTTGTGAGTGGACAAACACGAATTGTACGCTGATTTCAAAATTTGAATTGCATTTGTGCGATGTAGCGTAATGCCGCCCCACCCGCCCCCACGTTAGCAGGATCTGTTATGCTAACGTAAAGCAAGGTAGCTTGAGCGGCAAAAGCGATCAAACTGGTCGAAGGAATTTAAACATGGCCCCGTCGTTGGGTGGGCACTATTTCGTATAACGACATTCCAGAATTTGCTATGCTAATCTTTTAATATCAAATGACAGACGACGACAAACGTTAACATGCTAGCAACTTGCTGCTAACGTACGAGTATAGGAAGAGCGAGAGGAAGACCAAAGAGAAGGTTTATGGATGTGGTGAGGGAAGACATGAGGGCGGTTGGGGTGTTGAGAGAGGAAGATGCAGGAGATAGGCTAAGATGGCAAAAGATGACACGCTGTGGCGACCCCGTACGGGACAAGCCGAAAGGAAAAGAAGAAGAAGATAGGAAGATGGCAACCTGAAAAATGCGCAAGCAGATTTTGCGGACTCGCAGTTCAAATGTTTTTATCAAAGTTTTAAAATGGCGAGTCGCTCATACGTCGTATCATTGCAGGGTCCAAGGAGAGCGCCGGGGCTGTGGATGAGGACGACTTTGTCAAGGCCTTCACGGATGTTCCGACTGTCCAAGTAGATTGACGTCTTTGAGACGAGATGCTTTTCTTTGTCCTCACTTAGGTTTAATAGATTTTTTTTTTTTTTGGTAGATCTACTCCAGCAGGGATCTGGAGGACAACCTCAACAAGATACGGGAGATCTGCTCTGACGATAAGCACGACTGGGACCAGCGGGCCAACGCTGTAAGTAATTCCCGCTGCTATGTCTTGTCCACACTGTTTGTGTATCTAATCAGCTGATATTAACCTTTTTCCCGCAACGTCTGGGGGGATCAATGTAATAGTTTGTGAAAGTTCGATTTTTTTCTGTCCCCAGATGAAGAAGATCCGCTCCCTGCTGGTGGCCGGCGCCACCTCCTACGACTGCTTCTACCAGCACCTCCGCCTCCTGGACGGAGCCTTCAAGCTCTCGGCCAAGGACCTGCGATCGCAAGTGGTCCGAGAGGCCTGCATCACGGTGGCGTAGGTGTCGCCAAACTTGATATGTTCCAGCCTATCTTCGTATGGCGCACTTGAGTCTTATCGTGCCTTATCGTCTTTACATCCAGCCATCTGTCTTCCGTGCTGGGCAACAAATTCGACCACGGCGCTGAAGCCATCGTTCCCGTCCTCTTCAACCTCATCCCCAACTGCGCCAAAGTCATGGCCACCTCCGGCGTGTCAGCCATTCGCATCATCATAAAGGTAAAATATAGATTTTAGTCTCTTTTTTTTTTTTGGGGGGGGGGGGGGTGGGGGACGACTAGCTTTTCGAGATTGAGCCAAAGCTTGGCAGATTTTTGACACATTCATTATGAAAAATGCTCACATTTCAAAATGTATGTAACGGTGTTAAAAATCTAAATAAAATGCTGCACTTTCCATGTAGACATTGCTTTCTAATATTCTGTTGATGATGTCCGGCGGGCCCTGTTGTGTTTTTCTTCCAGCACACTCACGTCCCTCGACTCATCCCCTTGATAACCAGTAACTGCACATCCAAGTCTGTGGCTGTCAGACGGTGAGACAACGTCATCACGCACTTTTAAAACTGCGTCACAGTTATTAAAATATGTCTTCTTTAGGCGTTGTTATGACTTCTTGGACCTCCTTCTGCAAGAGTGGCAAACACATTCTCTGGAGAGGTGAGCGCGCGCTCCATATGGGCAAAAAGTTAAGGGGGGGGGGGGTGGCCATTTCATCTGCAAGAAGTCAATGTGAAACGAAACATTATGTAACTCTTTCACACTTTTTTTTTTCTCCATGATAAAGCTCATTTTTGTATTTTTCTGTAATATCGGGACTGTTTTCTGTATATTTTCTTTTCTTTTTTTTATCTTCAATTTAGTATAGTATAATACTATTGTAATTATTTGGTCAGCTCTTGCTTTTTAGCTTTTTTTTTCATGAAATATTCTTTTGTAATATATTTTAGAAAACTTGTGTAATTTCCCCATTTATTTTTTACATTTTTGGGGGGATTTTTGTTCCAATATTTTGTATCAGTGTAATATTTTGTGTGTAAAACTGTTTCTTTTCCTTTTTTTTCTATCATTGAGCCAACATTTTTGTAATCTGTCCTATTTTTTTGAGGTTTTTATTTTTTTCATATACTTTTTTTTGTTTTAATAGTTTATATTATAGTGTCTTTTCTTTTTCGTGTGTGTATTTTTTGTCTAATGTTTTTGGGGGGTCTAATATTTTGGAATTTGTTGTTTTAATACTTTAACCGTGATCAAGTTTGGGTGGCTTTTTTTCATTTTTTTAACACACACACACACACACACAACTTCTGTCACAGGCACACCGCCGTTTTAGTGGAGAGCATCAAGAAGGGAATTCGAGACGCTGACTCGGAGGCTCGAGTCGAAGCTCGGAAGTAAGCTCCGTTTGGAAAATGTTTTCATCTGAGAAAACCCGAGTCCTTTCTTTGCCCCACCGTCTGTTCCGCCCGGCCTTTTCGCGCAGGGCTTACTGGGGCCTGCGGAACCACTTCCCGGGGGAGGCGGACGCGCTCTACAACTCTCTGGAGTCGTCGTACCAGCGCACCCTGCAGTCGTGCCTGAAAAGCTCTGGCAGCGTGGCGTCGCTGCCGCAGAGCGACCGCTCGTCCTCGTCCTCGCAGGAGAGCCTCAAGTAAGTCACATTTGGGGAAAAAAGTAAGTGGCGGAATTAAAAAAAAAAAAGGAAAAATTACGACAAAAGTGAGACCAAATATTCCACGAAAAACACTTCTACCATCATACAAATATTTGATGAAAATGGAAAATATATAAAAAATTAAATTCTATATAGATACTGATGATGATGATGATGATGATGATAATAATAATAATAAGAATGTCTCTTGCTTGTGCAGTCGTCCGCTGTCTTCAAAATGGTCGGCGCCCCCAGGGCGAGGTGAGTCCACGAACATGGACCACACGCGCACACACGGAACAGCTCATCCCATTCATAATCACGCTTGTTTAAGACCCATCTGTTGATTTTTGTACTGTGATTCCTGCATGGTTTTTTTTTTTTTTTTTTTTTTTTTTTTTTTTTTGGTCATGAACTTCCTCCCACTCCTCCCCCTCGGCCCCCCGCCAGTCCCGTCGGGTTCAAAAAGCGGCGGGACGGCGTTGTCTGCGGCCTCCCTGCAGCGCTCCCGCAGCGACGTGGACGTGAACGCCGCCGCGGTGGCCAAGCACCGGCACACGCCGCCGGCGCCGAAGGGGTCCGGCCGCCTGCCCCCTGGCTCCTACGCCTCACTGGGTAAGGCGGGGGGGGGGGCCCTCAGTCGAGGCGGCGGCCGCAACGCTGATTTTCCTTTTTGTCCTCCATTTCCTGTTCTTGTGCTTTGCATGTCATCATTGGCTGCGTTGGGAATCATTCACTCATTCCTCTTACGACGGAATCGCGACGTCTCGGGATTTACAAACGACTCAATACGCTCGATTTTTGACACCTTGTGTCGCTGTTTTTGGCTAGCCAGTGGTCCTAACATTTTTGAAATACATTTTAATGTCTTAATTGGTATACAAGTGTATAAGGCTGACCAGTTTTCAATCACTTTTTATTTTGATTTATTTTGTTAGCTACTTTTTGATTTTTAAATAATTAAAAAAAAAAAAAGTAAATCTTAATCATTTATTTTTGTAATACATTCTTTTTGGTGGGGAGAAGGTATAAAAATATTTTACTCAAATTCCGTTTGTTAAACTTGAGATTTTTTTCTTTTGATTTAAGAATATTTGTTTTATGTTTTTTTAAATTCATTTTGTCTTTTTAAAAAAACTTAATTAAAACAAGAGTACTGTTAAACTAATCATTATAAACAACTATGGCAATGCTGGTCCACCATCCACAGTAAATATTAAAAACACATTTTATAACATCATGTTACATTGAAGTCTGTACAGCTTTGCAAAAGTAATGCAAACTTGTACTTTTGATGCCGGCCCATCATGTTTTTTTTTTTTTTTTAAAAGCCTTTTTTTCCCCCTTTGGCTTTTTCTGTATCAGTGCAATGCATCATGGGATTGCTTTTCTAGCGACAGTTGTTCCGCGTTAAGGGTACTACCGCGCGTTAGCGATAGCGGCATTCAAACGCAAATGGCCACCTCACGCGTCCATCGGGAGCGATTCGGAACCCAGCCAACGTGTTTCAGTGCATGTTTGAACGTTTTTTTCACGATTTCTGCCGGAGTTACTAACATACACTTCTCCTTTTTTTTCTCTCCTCTTTTTTTGGCTTCAATTCTTTCCATTTTTATCCTTGCGTTCCACGTTTTTACTTTCCTTGATTGTTTCTTCCCCATCCTCCTCCCTCGCTCCTGTAAAGATGATGCCTCTGATAAAACGGATGGTAAGATCATCTCTTCCTCCTCTTCCCTTCACCCGCTCTGAACGGCGTGCCACACAGCGCCCCCCGCTGTCCGTTTTGAACTCACGCTAGCACGCTAATTCTTTCCCTTCACCTAATTTGAAAGCTTCATTTCTTTTGTGCTTTTAATGTTAGATATTTACTTGTTGTGTGTCTGTCCTCGATTATGCAACGTAAGCGATTTAAAACATGGTTTCCTGGTGCTTTGGGTTTAGAGGTATGGCTTCACATTGGCAACTTTTGGAGGCTGTAGGTGTACAATTATGGCTGAGATTCTTTATGTACGGCATAGTTTTATAACCTTAATACTCCAAAATCTTGTTATCAACACAATATTTGAGCCCTGATTGCATGATCACTTCACTAAAATATTTTCTGGCCTTAGAGAAGCATTTATGATGTGATATCTAATGGCAGAAATTCTTCAATCGATACATTTATCTGACTGTCTTATATACAGAAACAAAAAAAGTTCAACTTTTATATAGAATCCAAACGTGCAGCCCTATTACACAGAACCAAGTGGCTTTTCCACGGAACCCAAAGTTGCATTTTAACCTTCACTGCCAGTCCTCCACGTTAACGTGAATTATTGAATTCAATAGCGGTGAACGCGTTTAACACAGAAATATGAATTTATGCTTGAAATTTAAGTCACATTTTCTCTTGTCGGTGATATAATCTGTGAATAAGACCCATTTCGTGCTTCTAATTTGATATATGGAACCCACTGTATGATTTTTCTCTCTCTTAATGTAATGCAAAGCTTCCCGCCCGCCCCCCTTTAAATTCCCCAACCCGCCGGAGCTTTTGCGCTTCACCCTTGACCCTCAGTCGCTTTTCGCTCACGCCGTCCGTCCAGGAAGTGTTTTGTTTTTGGAGCCGCGTGTTTGAAAGCGTGCGACCTCCCCGCAGGTCGCGTGCGCACCAAGCAGCCCTTGACCACCACCGGCAGCGCGTCCAGCCAGGTGGACTCCAGAGGACGCAGCCGCACCAAAATGGTCTCCCAGTCACAACGTATGTTTTACCTCCTTCGCTGCACGACCAGCGCTACCGTGGGTGTGGGTGTGGGTGTGGGTGTGCGTGCGATGTTGGTGCGGGGTTGCTGTATCTGTTACCCTCACGGCAGTGGCCATGTTTTTGTGCCTTCAGGTTCTGACGAGTCAGATTGCACACCAGGTACTCCGTGTGCGTGTACGTCAGATGTGTCGAAATGTGCGTGTTGTGTGTAACGGTGTTGTTCCACAGGGGGGGGGATGTCGGGCCACATGCTTTTGCTTCTCATACAGGTGTTTTTTTTTTTTGTTTTGTTTTTTTTTTTGATGTGTGGGTATTTTTAGGAATACAGTGGAACCTCTGAGGTCACTTGGGAAAATGACAGGAATACGGATAATTTTATCACGGACTTAAAATGAATTAAAAGGTGATGGCGTACAAAAGTGGCCCCCTCCATGTTTGCTTTAGCCACTGTAAGGGGCCTGTCTGAGGGGCCATTTTGGAACGGGAAAAAAAAATGCAATCATTTTTCCAGTTTTTGTGCGAGTTTTGTGCTTTTTTTTTTTTGCTCTAAAATGTAAACCAGTTTTTCATTTTTAAAGTTTGTGATTGCACCCATTTTTTTACATTCTTAATTGTTGTTTAAGTTAACCCCGTGTAAAAATAACGTAACTGGCACAGGTAACAAGTGACACCGAGCGAGAGACGTCTTCTGGAATTTTCCTGAAATTGCTCTTCCCCAAAAAAAGAGTGAAAAAGCAAAATGTCGTCTTTTTACGACGCAACTTTCAAAGTTTTTCTCATCTTTAAAGGTGACTTTTTGCCCCTTATTTTGGCGCATTCCATTTCAGAGGTTCCACTGGGTGTGTGCGCGTGTGCATGCGATGTTTCATCTCAGGGCTTCCGTGCAGAAAACACAAAATGGTTCCAAACGGTCGAGGCAACATTAGCAAAGACACGAGTCATCTCGTCAGATGGACGAGCGGAGCTGTCTGCTACTCGTGCCATATACAAAAGTGTCTTTTTTTACATTTTTTTGCCGTTTTCCCACATTGTGCGGAGCGGCTCCGGTTTTCCGTCCCGACGTGCGCCGCCTCTCCCTGACCTTTTGCCGTTTTGTGGCCTCCTCATTGTTAGTCGTATGAAATTCATCGCTTTCAGAGCTTTTCCCATCGTTTCTTCCAAGTTCGCCATCGTTCACCTTAGTTTAATCTGCTGTTCCTTCCCCCGCCCCCCCCCCCCCCCCTCCACGGCTCAGGATCTCAGTCTGCTACCTCCGCCGGTGGTAAGAGTCTTATCGCCTCCTTATTGCTTATTTAATTGGTTAGAAATCCCCCCCACCCCACCCCAGCCCGCCCCTGCTTTTCTACCCTCCTTCCTGGCACTGATGGTCACCCGAAGTTCCTTGTTCCCCCCCCCCCCCCCATCCCCCCACCCCACCCCCTCACATCCTGGCCACTGCATGCTGGGGGTGCTCGTAGGCATCAGTGAAGTTTTCACCGCACTCCACTCGCTGCACACTTTAGGCTGGGGCTCAAATTTCCTCATGTCCAAATTATTCCGAAATCTACTTGAGAAAAATGAAGGCCTCGTTCAACCCTACTGGAAGTGTAGCAAATTTTTTTGAAGCACTTATTTGAGCAGCAAGCAGCACCAAGACACCTTGCAGCAATTTGTCGCCAAATACCTTAAAAATCCTCTTAAAAGAATTAAAAGCAAAGCAAGGAGCCCCCAAATAATCTTTTGCTCAGTTGGCTACTGGAAGTTCCTCAGTTGATGGTTGCTTGCGTTGACGCCGCTCAGCCCATTTGAACTTTGTTGCTAACAAAAACATCAGCACTTCGCGACGCAAATCTCATCTGCCGGCTCTGTGATGAGTTTGTCTGTTAATCGAATCAAGAGCTCCCGTCAATTTTCCATTAGCCCCAGTTCATTATTGGCCTGAAAATATGTAACGTGTACATATAACCGGTGCCCCACCCATCTGCAATTGAGTAAAAGAACACCCCCTTGGCCACTGTTTGGACATATTTGGTATCAAAACCGCATTTTTCTAGTCATCTAACACTCCCGAATCTTACTTGTGTTTTTAGCGTAGTCGCGTGCCATTAGCTGAAATGTTGTGTGTGCGTGTGTGTCTCATTGCTTTGTCCTTGAAGGAGATGAAAAGTTGGTTTGCACACACGATGACATGATGGCCGCGTTACTATCAATACTGTCAATTTTTACCGTCGCTCGTCTTAACTCGACGTCTTCTGTTCCCGAAGCGGGCAGCCGCAGCGGCTCCCCCGGCCGCGTGTTGACCACCACGGCGCTCAGCACCATGAGCTCGGCGTCCCACCGGGTGTTGCCGGGCACCGCCGGGGACGGGCGCAGGCGCAGCCGCATCCCCCGTAGCCAGGGCTGCTCCAGAGACTCTTCCCCGACACGCTTGTCTGTCGGTGAGTACTCCGACTCCCGTGTTTTTTTTTTTTTTCCGGAAGTATTCATCGCGCTTCACTTTTTCCACATTTTTCTCCGAAAAGAAGAAATTCTTTTTTTCCTAAAAATTGGACACTTTTGGGCCAAAACGCGCTTTCTGGGATTGCAAGTGTTTTCAACCCGCTCCCGCTCCCTGTCTGTTCTCCTCTCTCTTCCCACGTGGCGCTTCCGCAGCTCCCTCCAACATTAGTTCGGTCTACAACGGCGCCAGCAGAGGAGGTAAGACCGTTCCCCGGAACCGCCGCCACCCCGCCCCCTCAATGTCATCCTTCCGGCCGTCTGTCCGTCGTCCCGACTTCCTCTCGTCGCAATGCGGACGCATGAACGTTGCGTCTCGATACTAACAAACGAGCCTCCTCGCGTAACGTCAATTTGTTAGAATCCTTATGATGCAGCCAGCAAATAACCCTGATTGGCTGAACAGCCGCCGACGTGCGACCAAGCATTCCGTCCTTTCCCACCGCACTTTCAATTAATTTCACCTCCTTTGTCCTTGTTTAGCGATGACCGAACATGCGGGATGAATTTAGTGAGCTTGTCCACATTTCAATGACAAACGATTTTGTTTTGGAATGATGACTCAGTTTGACTCGCCGTTCAGTTGATGCGGACGTTTCAAGATCAGCGCGCGCACGCGTGCGAACTTAAGTGAGTTTCCAAAGAAAAAGATGGTTTCTGAAAAAGCCCCAACAATATCTCGCAAAAGAGGAACCTGGTTTGTGTGCTATCACTTGAGTCGAAAAGACAAAATGTTAGTTTTTATTTTGACTCATCTGATAAGGCTGTATTTTTTTTTATTGTTATTACTATTTTTAGCCTCTGTGCCTTTTCATTGATCTGTAGCCAGTGTTCAGATGACGCTTCTTCATCAAAGACAATAACCACCGGCAATACCATCTCCTCCAGGTGTTCAAAGTTGTTTCCCAAAGCTTTCTTCTCCTTTTATTAGTTGCTATGCAACCTGAAGGGCACACACAATGGAAACATTCAGCAGCTCATAATTAATGCTGCTTGACGCAACCTCGTAGTCTAGGTAACATCCCGCGTGACATTCTACCGGGTTCTCTTTTAAGTCCACTGCCTTTTCCTCTACCCGGAGGCATCGTGGCATGCTAAACATTATTGTAATTATGCAACCCAGTGCCGGCAGCGACAAAATCAAATGATTAAAAAAAAAAAAAGAATGAATACAGAAGAAGCTAATCTGCATTTTTACTTTCAACTTGAAGTTGAGCGGTGTTGCCGTTCCTTTCCTGATCCCACATTTTCCTCCTCCTTTTCCCTCACACTGACACTCTCTTCTTTGTCTTTGACGATATTCCTCTTCCTTCTTTTTGCGACACTCTCAAACATCCCCCCCCCCCCCCCCACCTCGGCTGGCGTCAGCCCGGGGCAGCCGCATCCCTCGGCCCAGTATGAGTCAGGGCTGCAGCCGAGAGGCCAGCAGGGAAAGCAGCCGGGACGCCAGCCCCGTACGCTCCTTCACGCCCCTCGGTGAGTTGCAGTAGTCGGACACCAACCACCCACCCCCCCGTATCCCCCCCCCCCCCCACCCACCACCACCACCACCACCGCCGCCGCCACTGCCCGCCGTCCACCTTTGGAAAGGGTTACAATTCACGATAAAACAAGCCAAATCCCTTGCATGTTTATCGGGGAACTTCTCCAATTCTGCTCACGCCCTAACCACGGAGCAACGCGGGGGGGGGGCTAACGTAAAGTGTGTGTGTGTGTGTGTGTGTGTGTGTTTGTGTGTATGAATGTGGGTTGCAGCCACGCGGAGCTACTCTCGCTCCACGGGAGCTCTCCACACACCCGATGCTTTTGGGGCCGCAGGTGAAGGCTGAGTACCTCTATTTTTTTTTTTTTTTTCTTTGTACCGCAACCAACCAACCAACCAACCACCCAAATGGCCTTGATTTCACATATTTTTCTTTTCTTTGCTGCACCGCTTTTCTCTTTCCTTCTCCTTGCCTTCTTAAAATTAATTTCCATTTTTTTTTTGCGCATTTAGGATGCCAGCGCCTTTTTGTGGAATCGCATGTTTCCTCCCCATTTTGTTAGAAATCATTGTCAGTTGTGTACAGGTTAGCAGCAAGTGTTTCTTTTTTTAATCTCAAAATACATTAAAGGACTTATTATTATTTTACAGAAACTTTAAAACTTAATATTTGCCTGTTGAAAAAAAGATTGCGGCGTTTGGATTCTACAAATTCAACCTTCTGTAAAGTAACATGATAAATAAAACATACAAGGAGAAAGCGTGAGAATTTTTCGTTTTGTTTGAGTTTGTAAAGACATTTTTAGCACATCTAAATGTTAGTTCACTCAATAAATATTTAAGTTTGTTCATGAAAATGCAGATGTGAAGTACTTCTCGGAAACGAGGCTGATACCGTTCAACTCCATTTGAGGTGAGCAATTCAGAGAGAAGTAAAATATCGGAGCATTTTTCGTATCATACTGAAAGTGTTAGTTTCATTTCTCCTACACGTTCATTTGCAGGCTTCTTCCCATTTCTAGCGTAAATGTTTTGAGTTTTTCCCCAAAATGCAAGACGTGACTTGAACACAACTGCAAATTCATCACCGGACATTTTCCCGTTTTTTCTTTCAGCCAATTTTTTGTCCTGGAATGCAATCTAACCGATCATAACATCAACTTTTGAGTTTTTGTCTGGGACGAGTCATCATTCTTTGCATATTTTTTTTTTTTGGAAGTTTTATCCCAAGCATGTCAGGCATGTCCTCCTTTGTCGGTTCCTCCTCGCGTTTCCCCTCACGTTCGTCCCGTCTGCTTCCGAACCGCAGGCTCGAGTTTCGGCATGGGCCAGTCCAGCCGCTTGTCCTCCTCTGTCAGCGCCATGAGGGTTCTCAACACGGGCTCGGACGTGGAAGAGGCACTAGCGGACGCCTTGGTATGGAAACCGTAAGCGTGCGTGAACGTGTGCGTCAACTAACCCTCCTTCTACCTCTCGTTTAACGCTGTCAGCTGTTGGGAGACATGCGATCTAAGGTCAGCCTCATTTTCCCCCCGCCTTGTTCCTTTTTGGTTTTGTCTTGCCTTGTCGTGTGTGTGTGTTTACTACTTAGAAAATCACCACTTATGTATTTCCAACAAGAGGACCTGAACCTTTATTTATTTTTTTTTTTAAACTTGGTATTAACAGCTTATTGCTACATCCCAAAGACATGCGTTAATTGGAGACTCTAAATTGCCTCGTCGGTATGATTGTGAGTGTGAAAGGTTGTTTGTTTCTATGTGCCCTGCGATTGGCTGGCAGTCAGTCCAAGGCGTACCCCGCCTCCTGCCCGATGATAGCTGGGATGGGCTCTTGCAGCCCTTTTGAGGATAAGCGGCTAAGAAAATGGATGGATGCATTGTGGCTCGTTGATATTTATCGCCTCAGTGAGGCCACAAACGAAGCTCATTTCTTGAGAAAAGTCGTGAAAATGGCTGCAATGAGCCTCCAGTCATATAGGGGGCGGTACAAAAGATCTAAAGCTCTCAAAGCAACATTTCTGCCATCCGTGTTTTATGGAGGAGTCATGAAAAATGACTTACTCACGCACTAATTATGACATTGTCATTTGTGGGAAAGCAATTTTTTTCACAGTAGATTATTGGTTTAGATGTTTTACTTTGTAATCATGCAACAGACGTGATGCACTTCTCAAAAGGAGCGCTTATACAGCGTAACGTTAGTTCCGCGATTCACAGGCTAGCAATATTTTTGAGCACTTTTTATTCCTTGAATAGCTGACTGGCATTCAAAGCAAAATAAATAATTCCCGCCTGTCTTTCTTCCGTGTTGTTTTGTTTCTCCCACAGAAGAAGCCGGCGCGGCGGCGGTACGAGAACTACAGCATGTACTCTGACGACGACGCCAACAGCGACGCGTCCAGCGCTTGCTCGGAGCGATCGTACAGCTCCCGAAACGGGGGCGCCATACCCACATACATGCGGCAGACCGAAGATGTAGCCGAGGTCAGTCCGTGTGTGTGAATTACGGATACACGGATAATATTTCGGTGCCTTGACTTACAACTTTAATTTTTTTCTGTGAGCATGTTGGTATCTCAAAACACTCAAATCATCTTTCCCCATAGTAATGAATGAAAATTCCATGAATCCGTCCAGGACCACAAAAAAACACTAAAAAGTTTTCCAATTTTTTTTTTTTTTGCTCGGTAGAATGTATAGTATCAAACTATATGTGCATCATGATTTAATGCGTTATTTATTTTAAACAGCACATTGACTTTGTTCTCCTCCTTTTGGTCTCTTGGCCACCAGGGTGCAGTACAACAAAGGAATACGTGCATATATTTGTTCACTACCTGCCAAACTGCCCGTGGTCGCAATTCATGACCAAAAAAAAAAATCATCCCAGCGATAACTCGTATCTTGGAAACCAGACGTTGCGTAGCGCATCGCCCGCCGGAACGCCCCCCCCCACGCCGCGGCTTTGCCACGGACCGCAACTGGCCCGGCTGGAGCCGAGCAACGCGGCCGGGGAATCTTGGTGCTTGTCCGACGGCCTCCGTCGCTGCCCAAGCATCCATTTTCCAGCTTTTGTTTACTTGAACTTACCTCCTCCACCTGACCAGGATACAGTTTTTCAGTCTCTGTTTGTTTCAACTTCCACCAAGGCAAAATCAATAATGAGTGAAGCGTGCCTGATGTTTGTGGACTGCCCAGGTGCTGAACCGCTGCGCCAGTGCAAACTGGTCCGAACGGAAGGAGGGTCTACTGGGCCTCCAGGCCCTTCTAAAGAACCAGCGCACCCTCAGGTGGGTCGCCCGTAGTGGCATCAGCCCTGCATCTCTTAGAACCGCCAACAATCCTTGACTTCTTCCCTCCTTTTTAAACAATTTCTTTACATATTTATTTTTTATGATTACCTTCCGCAGCCGTGTTGAATTGAAGAGGCTCTGCGAGATCTTCACCCGCATGTTTGCCGACCCGCACAGCAAGGTATGGTTTGCATGCGCGGCGTGCACGTCCCATAGGTACTCACTCGCTCGCTCGCTCGCTCGCTCGTCGTACTGGAATTGCAAAAATCCATCATTTTATTTCCCGCCAATCCTCACTGTACCGGATTCTGCCCCCCCCCCCCCCCCCAAAAAAAAAAAAAAAAAAAAAAAACGAAGACAGAGCCGTCGCAGCCGCCTCCTTCCTGTTTTTTTAATGACAAAATTCATGACAGGTGTATGAAGTGGCCACTATCCTCAAGAGGGTCATCAGCAAATTCAAACCGAAAGAGAGAGAAAGTGGAAGAGTCACAGGAAGGATGAAAAGTGGGAATTTTCGTGGATCAAACACCTGTTTGGAATTTTGCTATTGAGCGCCGTGTTAGACAGCAAAAAGTACTGAACCAGTTGTCAAATGACCCTTTCAGTACATATGATCATTACAAAAATACAAACATTTCTTATAATAATAATAAGGGGGGCTGGTTTTCTTTCTTTCTCAATAAAATTACATTTGCCGACAGGTTATTTTAAATTTTAGAAAATAATGATTACCATTTTTAACTCATTTTCTGGCCAAAGTGAATACAGGAATGGAAATGTGTGGGCTCGTTTTGAAATCTGACTCACCAATCAAAGACAAATTGATGATTAAAATAATTTAGTTGAAGCCCCAGTAATAACACGGCAACGATCGATGCTATTAGTATGCATTAGCGTTCAACTAGCGGGAGGCAACAACTTGAATCCTCTTTTTTTTTTTTTTTTTTTGAAGAAGGAAAAGAAGAAGAAGAAATGTTGAGTTTCTGCCAAACTGCAGCCGGTCACTGGCACCACCCACAATTGCCCCCAAGTCAAAGCAAAAAAGTGCCCGAATATCAGCTCGTATCTCAAAAGAAGAGTAGTGTATCATGAAAAGAAAACAACGGGAAAACTTGTATGTATGTATGTATGTATGTTTGTTTCTATGTTTTTCAACCTGTCGAATGTTGATTTGAGCGCTTGAGAGTCGAGGTGGGCGTGACCGGCCCATTCCCCCGACACGCATGCCGCGCACGTAAACGCACACAAAGGCATGGCGAATGTTCTACCGGTGTGCGCGTGACCTCACCGGACAGGCCGTCTTTGGGCGCGGTGGCTTCTTGTCCTTCCTTTCTCACCCAGAAGTTCAAAAATGTCATCGGCCTGCCATCTTTAGTTTTTTTTAACCCAACTGCACTTCGCTCCATCTAACCCGCATGGGACCGTCGTCCCTCCCTTCCCTCCCATTCTTCTTTTTTTTTTTTTTTTTGACCTTTTGATGATTTCAATGAATTTCAGCGAGACTCCGGCAGGGTGTACGGCACGGCAGAATCCGGTATAAGCTCGGCCTCCTTCAAGGTACCGCATCCCATCCCATCTACCCCATTCCCCATTGTTTTCATTTCTTTTTTTTTTTTTTTTTTTTGTGGTTCCTTCTTGCATCTCTCCCCGCGTAAAACGTCACATTTCCGGACGTTTGACTATATAAAGTGTTTGTTGTTGTTGTTGTTTTGTTTTTTTTTTTTTTTAATCTAACCAGTGTATCTTGTCTTTTTCTTCTCCTGCTGCTGCTGCTGCTGCTCCTCCTCCTCCTCCTCCTCCTCCGTGGATTTCCACAGAGAGTAAGTTTGTCGTTCAGATGAAAGGCTAACCTATCGCTAAGGCGACAACCTTTCCTCCCTGAAAGACGCAATGTTCCCCGTTGTCAGCGTATCTCTTCGGGCTGTTGTTTGACGGGAGCGAGGCCGATGGATTGTAACGCGCAATTCCTCTAAGCACAAAGAACGGATTTGTGCACGCGGTAGAGTACCCGCGGCGTTGCGGCAACAAGAGAGCTTAAAAGGCGCCGCTCGGCGGTGTGACGCCGCCCGCGACGTCCCGTGGTGGTCGTTTGATGGTGACGCGAAGCTTATCGAATGACTCGGGCACCTTGTGTCAACAAGGGAGCTCAGGCCCGCTCCGCACTGAGCGGGTTGTGTGGGGTTCGGCGGCTACATTCATAATTTTATATGCGGCTTAGGAAGTGAAGTGTTGAGAGTCTCTGTCGTCATGATGATTAGGGAGCGGTTATAAGTTCACTTACTACTTTTACAGTGTTGCATTTTTGGAGTAACGTGGGATCATTTGCAGTACACGAGGAACTGAATTAGACGACGCATTGTTGTGACTTCGCAGTTGAATTCCTCTGTTGGTGCTGCTGTTTTTGTTAACGAGTGGGGTCCAGATCTACTTTTCCTGGCTCAAGTCCCACACCTACATGAAGGAAGCCATCGGCCAGCAGTAGACACTTCATAAATGACACGTGCGCCATTTTTAATGTGTGATTTCATGTACACAACATGCGCTATGACTTGAATTTCTTGGTAGGTGCTGCTGATTTGGTTAGCAAAGGAATCCAAATGCTAATTGGGGCGAATTTACTCAAGTAATCACAGTTACTACTTGTTATAATCGGGTGAGGGTTAAAAGGAAGTGGCTGTAGTTTGGAGGAATTTGTTTTTTTTACAAGACGACAGCCTGTAACTGTTGTTTTTTTTTTTTTTGGGCGTGCGTTGTCAGGTGTTCAGCATGTTCCTGGAGACTTTGGTGGATTTCATCCTGGTCCACAAGGACGACCTCCAGGACTGGCTGTTCGTGTTGCTCACGCAGCTGCTGAAGAAGATGGGCGCCGACCTGCTGGGCTCGGTGCAAGCCAAGGTCCAGAGGGCGCTGGACGTAACTCGGTGAGCGGAGAAAGCGCGCACCCACTTTGGCGCCCGCGGCGCGTGCTCCTTTTAAGGCGTCCTGTCCCTGCAGCGAGTCCTTCCCCAACGACCTCCAGTTCACCATCCTCATGAGGTTCACCGTGGACCAAACACAGACACCCAACCTTAAGGTAACCACTGCGAGGTCCGTGTTTGTGCCAAAACAAGTGGGAAGGGGACAAAGGGCTAGCAGTAACCATGGGAACAGTTGTCGCAAGCGCTCCTTCTCGATAAAACCTCCCGAGTGAGTTCTTCCTGCTATCGCTCCTTCGCCATTACGTCCCCCGCATCCTTTGATGCTGACATGTTTGAAAATGAACGGTCGGGATAATGTACTTTCACAAGTGTGCACACCCTTTTGCAACTGCAGACGGGGGCTGCCTCCAGGATCGACCAATCGAGTGCAAAGCCGTGTTGAACGCGGAGTCAGCGCACACTTGCCACCATTTTAAATGCTTCTGAAAAAAGTCCACACGCTTGCTTTGCGGTTTTTTTTTTTTTTTTTTCATTTCGTCAAACGTTAACACTTTGTTACGGTTATTGCTCAGCTTTTACTTTGCTAGTTGCTTATAGATGATCCGGCACCAAACCAAAACCTGTCAATTGAACAAAGGTGGATTGACTTTTCATATCCACTCCACTCTAAACCAATTTCACACTACACGTGAAAGCCGATTGTTTTGGTGCCGATCCAAATGGTGCTGCTCGGTGGCATACATCCTCCTCTTGACCTGACGCCGTGCTTCTCCTCTCTCTCTCCGAAGCCTGCGCGGAGCTCTTGTCGCGGGCGAGGCGGGGGAGGGTCCGGGGTAAAATTGTTCCCCCCCAGGGCGCGGCGCCACGCCTGCTCGCTAGACGAGCAGGCCGCCGCCTGGAGACGCTCCTGCCAGGTCAGTGCGCTCCGGGGGGGAGCAACAGAATGCCGCGCTAAAGTCAGTAAGGAGGAAATTGTCGTGTTCGCGGTGCACTTAGGGAGCGTGAATTTTCTTTGGCATGTCTGTCACCCTTTTAGCAACGCATATTTGAACGCAATGAAGCAACCTGTCGACAAATATAACAATACTCACAGCCACGTATTCTTTATCGTCTGCATAGAGCAACTATGTCTATAGTTTACGGAGGAGCTGAAATGATAGCCATGTAGCATATATCTGTATTTCTATTTTATTGCCCTTGAGTGGCCAAGGCATGCACACTCAACTTTATTTGATGAGATGGAGCAGCACAGTGTCCATTGAATTGACCCATTAAAAAAACGTTTTGATTTTTTTTCTCGGGAGGCTGGAAAGGATTAAAGGCATTTACGTTCACTTATCAAATTAAACGTGTATTTCAAGGCACCGGCCTAGTTTGTCGAGGCTCCATTTTGAGGAATTTGAATTTTCTGTTGCAGACGGAGCACAGTGGCAAAGTTGACTTGCCGTAAAACTCCAAACTATCCCAACTCTACCTTTGATTTCCTTCAAAGTGATTTTGTCGGCTCATTTTTTTTTGATTTTCAGAGCAGCTGGCGACGTTGCACACGTGCAGCGGTTGAATATTTTTCCCGTCGAGGAGCGTTTCCTCCCCAGCTAAACGATTGTGTCATTGTCGCGTGCGGCGGCAGGTGAAGGTGGCCATCCTGCGCTACATCGAGACTCTGACGCTGCAGATGGAAGCTCCCGACTTCGTCAACTCCAGCGAGACTCGGCTGGCCGTCTCACGCATCATCACCTGGACCACCGACCCCAAGAGCTCGGACGTCAGAAAGGTGCGCGAAGTTTTGCGGTTCCCGCCGTGGTCACACGTGACGCCTTTTGTGTCGTCGCAGGCGGCCCAGGCGGTGCTGATCGCCCTCTTCCAGCTCAACACGCCCGAGTTTAGCATGCTGCTGGCAGCGCTGCCCAAGACCTTCCAAGACGGAGCCACTAAGCTGCTCCAGAACCACCTGAAGAACACGGGCAACGCCGCCCAGGTAACGCGCTGCACATTTCCTCGCCCGCCCGGGGGGGGGAAACTGATGTTGTTGTTTCCCCCAGGCGACGATAGGCAGCCCCCTGACAAGGCACACCCCTCGCTCTCCTGCCAGTTGGTCCAGCCCGGTGACGTCCCCCACCAACACCTCACAGAACACCCCCTCGCCATGGTAAGGGACGCAGCGGCTGGGAAACTTTCGCTGTTGCGCAAATAAAGCATTATCAAGATATCATTTGTGGGGATTTTTCTTCATCGTGCATCATAACTTCACAACTTCTGGATTGACTTCTCTTGGGGTGTACAGTGCATTCGACTACGACACGGAGAACATGAACTCTGAGGACATCTACAGCTCTCTGAAGGGCGTCACCGAGGCCATTCAGAACTTCAGCGTGCGCAGCCAAGAAGACATGAACGAGCAGCTCCAGGAGGGAGGCTGCGGCGGCGTGGACGGCCGAGCGACGGAGCCGGCGGACGGCGGACGCACGGCTCTGGACAACAAGACCTCCCTCCTCAACACGCCCCTGCTCTCCTCCAGTCCCCGGGGGGCCCGCAAGCTCTTTTCCGACTCTCCGTACAAACCCGGCCGCAAAGACGGCAGCGTGGACGACTCGGAGCGGCTCCCGGATGGTAAAGAGGACAAAAAGCGCACTCGCTTGTCCCGCTTTCAGGGTTTGTCTTGGGGGGGTGGGGGGGGGGGGCTGTCTTCGGTAGGAGTCTTGTTTGTGATGCAACCCCGCCCAGTTCCTTGACACCTCCATTTGCGCGTCGGCAGAAGGCAACCTGGACCAGTCGGAGGTGATGGGCGAACTGCTGAAGGAGCTGTCCAATCACAACGAGCGTGTGGAGGAGCGCAAGGCGGCCCTCAGCGAGCTGCTCAAGCTCATCCACGACAACACGCTGCAGGTCTGGGACGAGCACTTCAAGACCATCCTGCTGCTGCTGCTGGAGACCATGGGCGACCGAGAGGTAGCTAAGCGTCATCGTGAAATCTCGTTGGTACAATTAAAAAATAAGGAGCGTGTTCTGAGGACTGATGTTCAAATTGTTCTCCCCGGCCACTCCGCTTTCCGCTGACATCCCGAAAACACGCGTGGAAGGTGAAGCGAAATCCCCAAATTGCCCGTCGGTGTGAATGTGCGTGCGAATGGTGGCTGTTTGTTCAAATGTGCCCTGTGATGAGCCGGCAACCAGTTGAGGCTGCGCCTCTCCCGCCCAAAGATAGGTGGGATTGGTTCCGCCACTCCCGCAAACCTTGTGAGGATAAGCAGCTCAGATAACAAACATATACTGTACGAAAAGGAAAAGACATTGAACCTGCGTGCACCGCATAATAAGCCACACCCACTCTGTGTAGCATTTTATTTCCCCCGCAGACATTGGCCACGCCAATCTAGAAAGTCCGTTGTGGAATTAGAGGTTCACACTGAAAGACTTTGTACATATTTATTTTCTTACCTTGTTTCCAAACCGTGACTTTCACATGGCTGGCAGTAAAATGCCTCGAACTTAACAGAATTTTTTTTTGTTTTTATTCATCCTCCTCCTGTTCACCAAAACCACCAAAGTCGTCGTCTTCAGTATCGGACTTGAAGGGCCTCAGAACGTGTCCGTCAAACACCATTTCAGTCTCAAAGTCGCTCTCAATGTTGTTTTCATCTCGAGTTACTGCTGAACTTGTGCTGTTCTCCTCGTGTAGCAGTTTAGCTTCTCAAAATCCGCTGGTGATGGTTGAGTCTTTCACGCTAGTCCACGACGCCTTTACAATCGACTGCCAGACCTTAGAAAAGGAAGACCCTCTCGTACGGCCAATTTTTGTAAAGGATTTTAAATTAAAAATGTATATTTTGCGTTGCCGCTTGTGGCGCTGCGCACCAAAACGTAGCGCCGGCGTCTTCCCGATTCACACGACGCCGACATCTTGTTTTTCCTCACGCAGCACGTGATCCGAACGCTGGCTCTGCGGGTCCTGCGGGAAATTCTCAGCAAACAGCCTTGGCGGTTCAAGAACTATGCGGAGCTCACCATCATGAAGGCCCTGGAGGCGCACAAAGACCCCCACAAGGAGGTACGCACGCACGCACAATTTGTGGAATGAATGAATGTTTAGTGCATTATAAAGCCACATGCGAGAGACTTAAAAAAGATGCATGTGTGTAGTTTTACCCCTCGCACACAACACGTTTAAAATTATGCAAACATTTTTTACATGATTTGGAGGAAATGAAAAGACGGCACTCAAACAGTTTTAATAAGAGGCAAAGTGTGCTTGCTTCAAGTTGTATATTTGTCGCTCCCAGTTCAGATTTACTGGCGAACGTACAACCCTATAAAACAAGATAATTCAACATTGTATATTTAAACACAAAAAGCTTAATGATTATATATATATATATATATTAAATGGGAAAAGCCAGACCGGCTAATGGAAATGAACCTCTATGTTACTGGTTGTCTTTGTAGTTGCAAGAATTTCTTGCTATTACTCGGGGACCTTCTTTTCCTCTTCTTCTTGGTCGTAATTATGCTGCAAGTCTTCCCGCAGAGCTCAGTGTCGCTCGTTATGTTGTGGCACAATGTGGTACTACACTAAATGCGCGCAACTCTAAATTTGGACTCGGTTTGTATGTACCGGAGGAGCGGGGAGAGTAAAATAGAAATCGCCAATATCGTTAATAATTTGTGTTGCCGTTGGCCACAGGTGGTGCGGGCGGCCGAGGAGACGGCCGCCATGTTGGCGCTCTCCATCAGCCCGGATCAGTGCATCAAGGTGCTGTGTCCCATCATCCAGTCGGCGGACTACCCCATCAACCTGGCGGCCATCAAGATGCAAACCAAGGTCGTGGAGAGGATCCCCCGCGACGGTCTCGGCGGGCTGCTGCCCGAGATCGTGCCGGGACTCATACAGGTAACGGGGAGGCCGCCGACGTCAACAAAAATGCGGGCTAATAACGACGCGTTTGCGCGCGGTCACCAGGGTTACGACAACTCTGAGAGCAGCGTGAGGAAAGCCTGCGTCTTCTGCTTGGTGGCCATCTACGCCGTCATCGGCGAGGACCTCAAGCCGCACCTCAGTCAGCTGTCCAGCAGCAAGGTGAGACGCGACAAAGGCAAAGCGGGACCACTGATTGTCGCTTAAATGAGCCAAACGCAATTCGATAAGTCTTTTCGGATGCTCGTACAGTCCCGTGAGATCATGATTAATCAAGTAAAAGACGGCAGTCAATGAAAATCCAAATTGCGGTGATTTATGTATAAAAAGATGCCCGCTGGGTCCTATCAAGTCACCAAAAGGACTCGGAACGCGCAACACAGCTAGATTAACGTAGAAACGTATCAAAATAAAAGCAGTAAAAGTTGTAAACCGCCGGTCACAGGTCCAAAAGTAGTCTTTTGTTTACAAAGGTTAGTCTGAGCATCAACTGGGGGAAAAAAAATGATGCAAGACGATTGCAATAAAGACGGTCACACTTCCGATGACCTGAGACACAAATGACCAATCGCAGATAATCTGACCAAAAGCTATCAAATACGAGGAGTCACGCTGATAAACATCAGCTGTTCTCGTCACAGGTCCAAATAAAATTGCTTTGGTCGCAAAACGCTGGTCTCCAATCGCCAACAGAAATTGGAAGCAGGAACCTACCAAAATAAAAGCTCTATTAGCCCTAAACACGACAAAACTCGTCACAGATCTCGATTTTGTTCACCGAAAGCTCATCCACCAAAAGTCAGGCCAGGTTTATTTGTAGCCCTCAATCGCAAAAGAGTCTCAAAGGGCTTCACAGGATGCGGAAGTAGAAACCTTGCCAAAATAAAACAAGTTCCATGACATTTACAGGTGCTGCAAATATTTTTATCGTTTGTGTCTTTCAGCTGAAACTGTTGAACCTGTACATCAAGCGCGCCCAGTCGGGCTCCAGCGGGAGCGAACCGCCGTCGGACGGCCTATAGGGGAACCGGCGCCCTCTTGTGGCCCGGCGCTGAACACGCCCCCCCCCCCTCCCCCACTCATGAAGAAAATGTCCGTCCTTTCCCGGCCTCCTCATTGGCTCAAAGGATTTATGACCCACCCCCCAGCTAACTGGGATGATCTCTTGATGCTCATTTTTATGTTATGAAAATTATAATTTAGGTGACCACCACAAAAGATAATAAAAAGTCATAAGCGGTACACAAGCAGACGTGCTTGGCTATGCATGACTCAGCATTTTAATTTTATTTTGGTGTCTTTTATCGGAGAATTTTTATTTTATTTTATTTTTTTTTAACAAATGTGAAAACATTGTCCTCCCTTTTCAAAATGACGACATAGTCGATATGTATCTTATATATAAAAAAAAAAAAAAAAAAAATCCCAAAATAGTTCTCCTTGGGGGTGTGCACATTTTTCATCCACTCCCGCCCCTCCCGCCTCCCTCTCTTGACACGTGTAGATTCTTTTACAGAATCGAACCCGTCACATCAACTTTTCTTTTATACCATGTAACCTTGTAGTTTGTCCATTGCTGTCTTATTTCGACACCCCCCCCCCCCGTATTTCCAAATCCGTGCTTACAGTACAATAAAGAACATGTACAGATGCCGTCGTTTTGTTCAGTTCGACTGTGGCAGCTTAATCGCGATGTGAATTGATGACATATGAACCTTCTGGCAATGTTCATCGGTCGATTCGATCCACAAAATTTTCAAGGAAACGCCATTTTTAAAATTTGGGGAAAAAAAGAAATTTAGAAATGAAGCAAAACGGGAAAAGCCCTGCAAAAGAAGCTTGATTTATGTTTTTCCTTTTTTTTTTTTTTTTTTGGGTATTCCAAACCATCCATCCATTTGACGTGCCGCTTATCCTCACAAGTGTCGCGGAAGCGCCGGAGCCTAGCGCAGCTATCTTCAGACAGGACGCAGGGTACATCCTGACCTGATTGCCGGTCCATTATGGGGACTTCTAATCAGAATTTTTATTCTTTGTTTTTATTGATCCAACCCGTTCCACTGACCGGACAAGGTTTCATGCCAGCACCGCCGCTGCTGTTTTATGCAAAACTGAGCACATCAGGCGGTTCATGCAGTCTATATAATTTGTCATGTAACGACATGACTCGATGGAGTCTCGTTGCTTGTTGTTGGGAGTGTTCTTTTGATTCTTCTTTCTATTATGCAACGAGGCGGGTGTCCCTGCCCCCCCGGAGCCAAAATAGCATGGATGCCCTCCCCTTTACCCCCACCCCCAACCCCGCTCCACGCTCCACGCTCGCCACACTTTGCCTCGTCCAGGGTCCGCTCCGATCAATCATTGACCAGAAGGCGAGGACCAGCGGTCGCACCTGCGTGGAGCCCGTCGGCCGAGCGCTGAAATGAGCCCATGTTCGGACCGCCGTACCGGCCCGGCCTGAGCTCGCATCCGCCGCGTGAAGCGATGCTCTTCTGGCAGTCGTGCACCGAGAACTTCCGCGCGCCGCTGCAGCAGCGACACGACGGAAAACACCGACGGTATGATCACATTTGACACTCGCCTTCTTTTCCGTCTTGATTTCGTCACGTTTCATATTCGCGAGCACGATGGGTGCGTGAAAGGCAAAACGAAGGGTCCCGGCTGTGGACTTTTTTTTTTTTGCACTCACTTGAAAGAAATAATAAATTTATGATTTAAAAAAAAAAAAAAAGTCCACTCCGCTGTCAACTTTGCAAGCGTTCCCTTCGGAAAGAGGGCGGGACGTCCGTCGAAAATGACGGAAGCGCGGCCGCTTCCGATTGGCTGAGGGAGTCCGGCAGACGCACGCCGATTCGCCGGCGGGCCCCTCCGCAGCAGAGGCTGAAGCTGGCGAGGGGACGGCGGGCGGCAGCGCCTTACAGTGCGGACTCCGCAGAGCGAGCGAGCTAGCGGTGGAGTCATGTTGATGCCCGGCTGTCCGTCTCTTCGGGTTTGGGCTGAAGGACCCCGGCGGGGCGGAGGAGCGGGCTGCGAGCCGGCCTGGTGATTGGAGCGGCTACGGGGGTCGGTGCGGCCATTGGACCCCGGACATTGAGTCAAAAGCGACGAGAGAGGTTGCTGCTAGTTAGGCCCGCTAGCTATAGCGACCTCCCCCGAAATAACCGCCCTTCCTCGGGCTGCTTTTCTACTAAATTCCAGCATTTGTCCGACCGGGGAGCGTGTGCGGCGGTGACGACAAGCGCGACGAGCTCCGGGAAGAGGAAACGTCCCGATGTAAACCGGAGCTAGCCTAGCCTAGGCGCTGTTAGCATGTGAGCGTCGCCATCCTCTCCTCTCCTCTTCTCTTCCTTCTTCTTCCTCCGAGGCGCGGGCGTAATTTCGAGGGTTTCGACTCGACGGTGCGGCGGCCCCCGGGCGAGCGCTTTGTCGGGCCCCCAACCGCAGCGCTAATGTAGTCCGCCCGCCCGCCCGCCCGCCTCCCCGCGCCTTGAAAGTGGATCGCTATGGAGCTACGTTGCGTCTCGGCCGGATTCGCCTGGCTAGCCAGCTAGGCCAGGGAAAGCTTTCCTCATCTCGAGAGAGGGACCGGGCGGACGAACTCCTCTTCCCCACTCCCCGACTGAAGCGACAAGCTGGCGGCCCCCCAAGTGGAAGCTGAGGACAAGGAGCTGGAGCCCATGGCCTGGGTGCTCAAGATCGACGACGCCACCATCGAGTCGGGGCTGGTGCACGACTTCGACGCCAGCCTGTCGGGCATCGGCCAGGAGTTGGGGGCTGCAGCCTACAGCATGAGGTCAGACGCGGCCGCTGGCTCGAGCATCAGGTCCACATCGACCGGTTCCAGCTTGTGCCGCTACTAGTGCCGCATTTGCCCTATCCCGGTGCACTAGTGACACGACTAGCTAGGCCCATGTAGTAGACATCTACCGCCCACCTGGAAAGAAAATTCTGCACACTAGTGCAACGACTCTGGTGCGCTGGTGGAATGTCTCACTACTTTTGACAAACTAGTACACAATTCAAGTGTGCCATTCGAGTAACTCTACTAGACCCAACTAGTTATCATTTGTTACTTTTACACTAGAAGAATCTACTTTTTTGTGTGTGTGTGTTTCCGACAACTAGTGCACAATTGAACCTCACAAGTGCTACCAGCGATGATATTAAATTCAACTAGTACTTCGTTACTAGAACCAGGGCTAGAGCACAGATGTCAACTTGTGGGGTTTTGCTTCTCTAGTAATTTTGTATTACACCACCATTATCCTAGTGACTAGTCTGCTTACTAGTTTCTCCCCCACCACCACTCTGACATTTCTACTCTCTAGTAGCACAAGTTGGCCATACTAGTAGAGTAAGTATGTGCTACTAGTGAGGGAAAACGGTCCTTGACTTGACAGCCGTCTTCTATCACTAGTGACTGATTTTGTCAAGCACTATAAGTTAACGTCTAGAATTGACCAATGTCGCTTTCAGTATTATTATTGTCATAGTTTTGCCGCACTACGACCATAATAGTAGCCCGTAGGTAAGCAGAGCTGCAGCATGTGTTAGCGTGAGCCTCTCGTAACAATGTTGGGCCACATTGTTGATATGGGGAAGCATAAATCCATATTCGCCGATGACGTTCACACCGAAATTCTCGATCCTTGCGGCGTTTTGACCAAAGTGCGTAATTGAGGCACCCGGCAACGGTTTTCTTTATCGCGGCGCTCCCCGGTTCCTTGGGCTCGCTCCTGACGATTCCTCCCTCCTCGCCGCCCCTTCGTACCGGACGGCCGCAAATTAGCGCAGCTGCTTTGAGACTGAAATATTTGCGCGTCCGCGTCTCCTGATCAGCCGCCGCCGCGGCTGCGTTTATCTGCGAGCTCGCCGGGAGTCCGCGTCGGGGCGAGGGGACGAGCCGCTCCAAAGTCCGGTCGGTACGTTTTCGGTTGCAGGAAACGGCCGCGGTTTGGCATTGAAGTTGGGCTTCTATTTATTCCTCCATTTTTCGATAAAAGATGGCTAAACGCTCGGTGTGTTCAATCGAGTCACGTTCTCGCTGTCTTTTCGTTTTTCAGCGATGTGCTGGCCCTGCCCATCTTCAAGCAGGAGGACTCCAGCCTCCCTCCGGAGAGCGAGAGCAAGAACCCGCCGTTCCAGTACGTGCTGTGCGCCGCCACCTCGCCCGCCGTCAAGCTGCACGACGAGACGCTCACGTACCTCAACCAAGGTGTCGCCCGCCTCCGTCGGCAAACCGCGGCTCGTCCTCGGCGTCGTTTAGCTAGCGCTGAAAATTGTAGAAGGGGCGGCGGCTAAAATGTATCATTAGTTTGATTAAGAATTCATTTTGTATAAGGGGGAAAAAAAATCTTTTCTTCTCTTGAATATGTAAACGTCTGCGTCGCAGGCCAGTCTTACGAGGTGCGGCTGTTGGACAACCGCAAGCCCGGCGAGTTACCGGAACTCACCAACAAGCTGGTGAAGGTCAGGATGGGCGCGGTCGGATGGGCCAGAACGCGCGTCCCGTCCTGGCCGAGGTAACGAAGACGCACGTTTGTGTTTGTGTGGGCAGAGCACCGTGCGCGTGGTGTTTCACGACCGCCGGCTTCAGTACACGGAACACCAACAGCTGGAGGGATGGAAGTGGAATCGTCCCGGCGACCGTCTACTGGACATCGGTAACCCCGCCCGGCGGCAAAAGCGTCCCGCGGGTGTATTTGTGACTTGAGTACTTCGTTGCGTGGCAGACATCCCCATGTCGGTGGGCATCCTGGAGCCCAAGACGCACCCCTCCCAGCTCAACGCCGCAGAATTCCTGTGGGATTTGAACAAGAGAGCGTCCGTCTTCGTGCAGGTGAACCCAATTGGATATGTTTTCATTTTTCCTGATTAATTTTAGGATGAATATATTTTATGGTGTGTAATTTTAACACTTGTTAAATTCAAATGATGAATAAAATTCGCACAGTGTGTATACATTTTTTCAATTAAAAAATGTATACATTTCATGGCTTAAAATGAGCAAAAGATATTTTGTGTAGTAAAAAAAGTAATTTTTTTTCACTAAATTGCTTTATTTCTTATCAAATAGAACAGATTTAGTAGTTTTGATGATTTAGAAAGTAAAATGTTGTTGTTTTTTTTTTTCATTTTGAAAAATGAAACTTGTTTCTTTTATTTAGCTTTATTTTTTAAATTGGAAATGTAAAACTAATAATTTGATAGATTTTTTTAAATTGGTGTTTTAAGGATTCCTCAGAAATTGTTTTTTTTTTTTTTTTTTGGGGGGGGGTCAAGATATTTTGTATTCATCTGAATATTTTGGGGGTTGGTTAATTCTATAAAGTCAATAATTCCGACCCGAAATAGTGGTAGAAAATGGATGGATGGATGGAGTTATAATTCTATAATTGTTGAGTTCATTTTTTTTAGTGTTTTCCATCCATTTTCTGAAAATGTTCCACATCAATTTGAAGACGTGAACCTTTTTGACCGTCCGCAGGTCCACTGCATCAGCACGGAGTTCACGCCGCGCAAGCACGGCGGCGAGAAGGGCGTCCCCTTCCGGATCCAGATCGACACGTTTGCGCCGGGCGACGCCTGCGACTACGCCGAGCACCTGCACTCGGCGTCCTGCCAAATCAAAGTTTTCAAGGTACTCGTTGACCGGGTCCGCTCCGGGCTCCGCCGTATCCCCACAACTACGATGACCACCACTACTACTACTAATAATAATAATAATAAGAAGAAGAATAACAAATTGCTTTGATATTTGAAAAAAAAAAACAACAACTTCATTTACACTATAAATTATCAACTAATAAAATGATAATATTTGTGCTTGGAATTTGGGAGTTATGTTGTCTGAAGATTATTGAGTGAAACAAATATTTGTATTGCTCAAACATGCCTGCTACTTTTGCAGTTGGGGTTCCCAGAGGTGTTTGGCAGTTATAATAAGTCTACACACCCCTATTTGAATGTCCCCCTTTTTTTTGGGGGGGGGGGTGTCAAATATGAGCTCAAGGCTAATAACTTCGTCACTTTTCCCCCATATTGATGTGACCTTTTGCCTCTAAAGCCGTTTGAAAGGCGACTTGAACATCAGAGCTTTCTTTGGGCTTAATTAAATGAACTTTGCGGCGTCGTGTAACGTGTGAATATAACCACATCACACCAATTACAGTTAACATAAATGTTTATTTGTACATACCACAGGTCACATGAAAGGTGGAAATGTTTTGAAAGGATTTTTTTTCCTTTGGCGTTTCCACGGCAACTAGCTGACATTTGAACAGGGGTGCGTATACTTTTTCACGTTGACCGTATACTTGTAAAATAAGCGCTCGTTTGTGTTTTCAGCCAAAAGGGGCGGATCGCAAGCAGAAGACGGACCGCGAGAAGATGGAGAAGCGCAGCGCTCAGGAGAAGGAGAAGTACCGGCCGTCCTACGACACCACCATCCTGTCCGAGGTCAGTGGCCTGCGCCCCGCCCGGCTCACCCGCGGGCCGCGGCGTCCCGCCCGGCTCACCCGCCTGCGTGTGCGCCGAGCAGACCAGACTGGAGCCCGTCATCGAGGAAGCGGGCGACCACGAGCTGAAGAAGTCCAGCAAGCGGACGCTCCCGGCCGACTGCGGCGACTCCCTGGCCAAGCGAGGCAGCGTAAGTGGGGGCGGGGGGGACGGGGGACGTCCTCGACACGACGGCTGCGGATGGCGTTTTTTTTTTGCAAATATTTTTCTTTATATGGTACATTTTATGTCTAATTTGAAATACACGACTTGTGTATTTTTTTGGGTTTTGCAATTTATTTGTAATTTTTTTTCCCCCCCAATTGTTGCAGTGTTCCCCGTGGCCGGACAGCGCCTACGTGGCCCCCAACCAGGCAGCTACTCCCTCCTTCACGTCCACGCCGCTCTCCACCTACACCGCCGGCGCCGCCGCCTCCGCCTCGCTACCCGACAGGTGGGAAGTCGCCGCCGCAAACGCGGCGCTCCACGCGCGTGCCTTGACGGCTCTGTTGTTTCCCCAGCGACTCGTCCTCGCCCAATCACCACGCGGAACCCGGCGGCCACGCCGGCACGGAGGTGCGACCAGACGAACTTGCGTGCGCGTGTGTGAGTGCGTGTTGAATTTTTTTTTTTTTTTTTGCCGTGTCCTTGCAGCAGTTGAGTCCCGCCGCGTCCATTCAGGACACCCAAAAATGGCTGCTAAAAAACCGATTCAACTCGTACACGCGACTCTTCACACACTTCTCAGGTACGCCCGCCATTGCAAAAGTTGCCAACGCAGTCGCCCTTTTTCCTCCGCCCGCTTTTTCATCAAGTGTGAGAGACGTCACAAATTGATTTTTTTTTTTTTTCCTTAGCGTGCAGACGCGACTTTAACCCTCCTCGTCTTGTTTGTCTGCTCAGGTTCTGATTTGTTAAAGTTAACCCGGGACGACCTGGTCCAGATTTGCGGCCCTGCGGACGGCATCCGACTCTTCAACGCCCTCAAATCAAAGTGGGCGTCCTCTCGCCTCAATCGGAGCTTCGCGGAAGCGTCTTCGACCTTTACCATTCGTGCGTGCGTGTGTGTGTGTTTGCGTTAAAAGGTCCGTGCGTCCCCGCTTGACTTTGTACGTGTGCCAGGAGTCCCCTCAGCACAGCCCCCTGCTGGAGAGACACGGCGCCAGCGAGAATGGCGAACAGGCCGTGTCGCCCGGTTTACACGGTAGGACGCCTTCGGGGAGCGCGTCGGTCGTACGTATTTGAGGACCGCCGTTGCTATTTCGGACCCGTCGACAGTGTACCACGCGCTGTACTTGGAGGAGCTGACGGCGGCGGAGCTGATCCGCAAGATGGCCGGCGTGTGCGGCCTCCCGCTGGCCGGCGTCAACCAGGTGTACAGACAAGGACCCACCGGGATTCACATCCTGCTCAGCGACCAGGTGCCAAATCACGTAGCCCGCCTCCGCTCTTGGGTTAAGACGCGCACCTAGTGGTTAAATGCGGTACTGTTTTTTTTGCTAAACTAATATAAATTGGGCGGCACAGTGGATCAGCTGGTAAAGCGTTGGCCTCACAATTCTGAGGACCCGGGTTCGATCCCGGCCTCTCCTTTGCATGTTCTCCCCGTGCCCGGGTGGGCACTTTGGTTTCCTCCCATGTTCCAAAAACATGCCTTGATTAATGGGACCCTCTAAATTGCCCGTAGGTGTGATTGTGAGTGTGGCTGTTTGTCTCTACGTGCCCTGCGACTGGCTGGCGACCAGGTGTGCCCCGCCTCCTGCCCGTCGACAGCCGGGATAGGCTCCAGCGCTTCCCGTGACCCTTGTGAGGATAAGTGGCTAAGAAGATGGATGGATGGATGGATGGACAATATAAGTTGTATAGTGTAGACACACAAGTGGGGAAAAAAAGTCTGTTGTAAAATGATGAATTCTTTCGGAATAATTACCAAATGAAAGTCTATTATTGATACATTGTCAAACTACACGTGGGGAGAAAACTCGGGATTGGCAGTTTTCGATTTCTGTTGGCCGTCGACACGATTCAAACGGTAAATGAAATCCGTGACGACGACGTAACGCACGTTTCGCACGGCGGAGCGTGATGATTATTGACGATAACTCGCCGACGGTGTGCGCAGATGGTGTACAACTTGCCGGACGAGAGCTGCTTCGTCATCGGCACGGTCAAAGGTGAGTCTCGCGCGTCCGAACGCCGGCGGCGCTTTGAACGTCTCCCTGTCGTTGCAGACGAGCAGGGCGAGGGGCTCCATCTCATCCTGAAGTAGGCCAGAGCGCCCCCATCCGTTGTCCCGGATCCACGGGAGCAACCCCCCCCCCCCCCCCGTCTCTGCCTGCTTTTTTTTTTTTTTTTTTTCGTTTTGCCCCCCCCCCCCCCACTCTCCACCAATCGCCCCCCCCCCCCCCCGCCCCCGCTCGCCACCTCCTCCCTGCTCGATCGGATGGACGACGAATTGAAGCGGCGTGTACAAATGTTAGAATCTGACATGCGGGGGATGTGTCCACTGTTTCATATTGAAAACACGGGAAGAGGAAAGACGTGCTGACTGGAGAGAGATTTTTTTCTTTTTTCTTTTTACATTTTTTTAAAAAAAATGTATTTCACGCAAGCAGCTAGGCCAGTATCGGACGCCATTTCGCTCGCCATCTTGATCGGAAAAGCGCCAGGAGGAGGAGGAGGAGGGGGGGCGGTTTCGTCTTAATGTTTTGACCAGTTGAGCTCGGCAAACTGAATCTTTGGACGTCATTTTTTGTTCTTTTTTTTTTTTTTGTTTGTTTGTTTTTGGTCATCTGGCTGCCTGTTACTCCCCCCCCACCACCACCTTCTAGTTCCCCTCGTGCTCCTCGACGACGCTCAATTTTGCCCTAAAAAAGGACCAAAAACTCTGCGGGTGCGCACAAGCATCTCGTCCCGCGGCATCCTTCGGACGTCACGGCGGCTGCGGAATCTTGTCCTATGTTATTATTTTTTTTTTAAATGTTGTGTAAAAAAGTGAGCGATTGTGAGGTGTTTAGCTCAAAAATACCACAAATATTGGGCCACGCTGACAAGAAAACAAGTAATAAATACGATGAGAATTCAATCCGTTGCGGGAAGGGGGGGGGGTCTTTTATGTACTTTTGAGGAGGAAGATGTGGGATATTTTTGTTTTCTTTGAGGGGAAAAGAGGACCAATTTTCATTCATCCTCATTCTCAGTTTCCCCCCCAAAAAATTAATTCTCTTACAATTTTTTTTTTTGTGGAAAAAAAGTTATATCTTGGGGGGCTTTTTTTATTATTTTAATAGATAAGTACAACTGATTTGAGTCTTAGATCAAAATAGACTTTCTTGAAAGATGGATTTCCCTCCCTCATGTGCGAGTTATTATGGTGAAAACTTTTGTCCTCATCAACACATTTTGTCTCAAATGTAACGTTATTCTGATGTTCGGATGTTTTTATCCCGGAAGAGAAGTTGTTTAAAAAAAAAAAAAAAAAGACTGGCCCCCCCCCCTCTACCTCCCAAGGGGGAAAAAAAAAAAGATGATTTATTCTCAGGAATCCAAACATGTTTCCCCTCATGAAATGTACGTTTCGCCTGAAGATGTATGCTTTTTAAACATGTCGGACCGAATTTCTTCCCTCAGTACGATCCGATTTCTTTTCAGTGTGCGCCTAAAAGTCCTCGGTACCAAAAACAGAAAGACGAAACAAAGCAGGCCCACCCTGCGTAGTTTTTAGCGGCACGCTCGTGCCTCTGTTGGAAAGGCTCGACTGTGCATGTTGTTGTTTTTTTTTTATTATTATTATTTTTAAATCATTTGTTTTTATTTTGGGGCGGGTGTGGGGGCTCTCTGATCACCGATTTGCGGCTCTGCCGAACGTGTTGCATGTGGAAGACGTCAAACGTCGTCCCGCCGTGTCTTGTCCTGTCCTACTTTTGGAGATGAGACCAAGCCTGCACTGAAAATGTGTCTAGTCAGTAGTCCTTCATCCACACCCCCCCCCTCCCCCCCCCCTTTCCTCCTCTTCTTAGCCGCCACACAGCACAGTAAATATGTTCAAATAAAACTAAACATGAGCGGAGGACGACGTTTGTGCGTTCCGAGCGAGCTCAGTAACCACTCTTCGTGTCTCGGGTTGTGCTTGTGCACACGCGTGCTGGGAATAAATCGTTTCAGAACTCCCTCGCCACTCCTGATGCATCATTCATATGTGATATTTTCACTTTTTTAAAATTTCTATTTATAGTCCATGTTGTCCAATTAAACAAATGCGATGCCTCCCGAGATATGAATTTGTCAGATTTCGTAAAATTACTCCATCCCCTTTTTCACAAGATTGATTCACATTTTTCCCGAAAACCATTTTCTTCAATGATTACGTTTATTCCAGTCGCATGACTTTAAAAATATTACCTGTACAATAAAATTGTTTTCTCAAAATGCCTTTCGATTAAAAACTACAACTTCATTCAGGTAAGATGAAATAAAACCTGACTTTATGGCCTATTTGGTGATTAAAATATACAACCTTTTTTCTCAATAAAATGTGCTTTTCTTCCCAACCGTTGCTATTGATAAGGGCCTTGAAATGGTATCTTTTCACCCCCCACAGGAAGAAAATATCAAGTATTAATTGAATCATTGCAGGGTGAAATACATTAAAATATAAGCTAGTATTTACACGGATAGTTTTTGACGAGTTTATGTACGTGTACATTGAAAGCAGTACACGTTTCAGTCGTTTTTAGAGCCTTTAGTTTGTCTGTGTGATATGATTTCGATAAAAATGGATCATTTAACAAAAGCCAACATCAATCGAACAGCACCGAACCTTTAGTTCAATTACTTGGGACACAAATTCGGCACCTAAATGCGTTTTTTTTTTTTCGTTTGTTTGTTTGTTTTTTTGGCCCTACTGACATCCGCGATATAAGATTTAAGATGTTAGTCAACAAGTTTGTTAAAAAAAAAAAAAAAAAAGAGAAATGCCCTTCTACTGAGTCTGCGCATTGCGAGCTGCCGGTTTTTTTTTATGACGTCACGTGACAGGCCAAAACCAGGAAGGGAATCCAGTGACTCGTTCGGTGGTCGCCAGGCGGAAGGACCTCTCAAGTCCTCTCCCGAAACAAGTCGACGCACGCGAAATGGCGACGTTTATCTCCGTGCCGCTGAAAAAGTCCTCGGACGTGGACTTGGTGAAGCCGCTGTCGAAGTACGTGACGTCCACTTACCCGGCGGGCGACGAGCAAGCGGAGTACATCCGAGCCGTGGAGGAGCTCAACAAGCTCCGGCGGAACGCGCTGGGGAGGCCGCTGGACAAGCACGAGAGCTCCTTGGAGCTTTTACTCAGGTGACAACAACACCAAAAAAAAAAAACCCAAACCAAACCAAAACAAAACATCGGGACAGAAGTTAACGTCGTCAGCCGGAGCTGCTTGGCCGCCATTTTCCTTTCGCCGCACCCTGATCAGTTAGCTGCGTTAGCTCAGCCTGCTAAGCTAACTTGGCTGGCGGCTGTTAGCAAGTCGCCCCAACCTCAGTTCAAACCTTACTTTGCCCACAAAGATTCCATATTTGAAATATTTGTGTGAATTGGGCTCAATCTAGTGGGCTAACGGGGGCTTTGGCGCCTTTGTGTTCCCGTCACGTGACCACAACATCGCCAGTGAATTAATCGAGTTCACATGATACAAAAATACTTTAAACACATTTTTTGATATAACAATTCTTTTTTTTTTTTTTACCAAGCTTACTCTCGCAATGTTTTTCCCGTCCACATTGTGTACACTGTGTATATTCTTGTATTGTCAGGGTTATTTATTTATTTATTTATTTTGGTCCTACAAAAGTATATCGATTTTTTTTTTTTTTTTTTTTACACAATATTTTTTATTGATTTGTGAAATATAATGTAAGAGTCTGGTTCTTTACCTAGGAATCAAAGTTCCTCGACCAAAAAAATTCATTTTTTTCCCTTGATTATTATTTTTTTTAATTATCAAGGATATATGTCAAAAAATGTAATTTTATTTCCTTTTTTTTCACAACAATATTTCCATTGTGGTTCACAAAAGTTTTTTTTTTCTTAAAACATTTAAAAACATTGTGGGCAAACATTTTTCTTTACAAAATGTGGACTTTCCGTTTTAAAATGATTTTGCAATTCAGTTTAAATGTATTTAAGATTTATTTTTTAGCTCACTTTGTGCAAAATTGCTACTCTGTTTAACTGACTAACCTTTACCAATTTCCAGAAAAAATGCTCCCCCCCACCAGAAAAAAAGCTAAATATATAACTACCTAACATGACATCACTCCAACTCACATTTAAAGATCACAATTTCTTGTAAATATGGAAGTCATCCGTCATCTAATCAGAGGTTGACTACCGAGTGGTTTTCATACCCCCCCCCCCCATGGAATAATTCAAAGTGAATCAAACTGACGCGAGATATCAGCCAGAATAACGAACGCGTGTCCGAGACGAATGTTCTCGTATCGTTACGCTTTTGCCATACTTGACGTGCACGTCATAGAACAACAAAAAATTCCCGACCTGCTGTTGTTGAACTCGTTCCCAAGCGACACGCGGGATTCCGTTGGCGTGACTCGTCGGGTATGTTTTGCGCCTTCGGGGGCTTTTTGGCTGAACTTTTTACTAGACTTCATCTTAGCACGATAGCATTTTTATTGGAGTTCCTTTTTACCCTGCCGGTAAAAGACTTTTTTTTTTTTTTTTTTGGCGTCAGCATAAATGTAGTATTGCAAGTAGTACCAGAACTGCAACGGAAGATCCGGCATTTTTACATTTAAGACTCCAGCAAAGTCGTAATATTTTAGTTTTTTGTGTGTGTAGGACGTTTGTGTGAAAGTAAAGTTGGCAGCGCATTGGTGCCGAGTGGACCTTTGCACCTTCAACAAAGGGAAGGTGGAGGGGGCGGGGTAGAGCATTTGTTGACATCACCACGGCAACCATTGTGCGCTCTCAGCTTGTCTTTCCTCAACCACGCCTCAGCCGCCGTTTTGTGTATTCTGCTCATATCGCAAATGTCGTAACACGAGCGTCACCGTTTTGCCTCGGCCCCTGACACCTGTTCACTGCCCCTCCCACAACCCCCTGGTCAGATCAATTTAAGTCGTAGCCTCCTGTTTATCCAGCCGAAACGCCGGCCGGTTGATTTATTAACTAAGGCGAGGCGTAGGAATAAAAGAGTTGACCGTAGAGAATTTTAGCAGCAAACGTTTTCCATTGTCGCAAGTGTAAAAAAAAAAACGTCACCGCGATGAAACGCTTGTCCCGTCACTTTGGTGAGGAGCTCGCCAGCTAACATTTTGAATCCTGACACAAGTATGAAGAGACGTCGGTCAGCTAGCGCTTAACATGAGCTGCTAGCATTTCCAGCTGTCACGCAAGTGTAAAAAGAAGCTAGCCAGCTGTTACGTGACATGAGCAGCTAACATTTTAGCATCAATCCAATGAGCTAATTTACCTTCAGGCTGATTCCAAGCTAATGGTTAATGTTGGTTGCAAATGTCAGAAAAAAAAGTGTGAAAAATGTAAACAAATGAGTTTTGGCCGACACGGTTTGAATTGTGACGTTAAAAATGAAAACCGTTGTCGATCGTAAATTGGAAAAATGGCCGTATTTGTCGTCCCTTCCCCGTGCGCAGATATTACGACCAGCTGTGCGCCGTGGAGCCCAAGTTTCCCTTCAGCGAGAACCAGGTAAGGGGCGACGAGTCGCCGTTGTGGTTTTAGCCGAGTGGCCTGTGAGCGTCTTTTCCGCTTTCCCCTCCGCAGCTCTGCTTAACCTTCACGTGGAAGGACTCCTTCGATAAAGGCTCGCTGTTCGGCGGATCCGCCAAGCTGGGTAAGCGCTTGACCGCGGTGACGGTTCTTCTTAAACGGGTTAGACGAGCTTGATTATCGCGTTAGGCCCGGGCTGGGGGGGGGGGGGGGGGGGGGTGTTGTTGTTGTTGTTTTGCCACACAAATTGAGGCTGTGGGGAAGGCCCGACAAGGCGTGCATTAAGAAGGAGAAAAAATGTATATTGTGGGGCCTTGCATGCTTACATTTCCGACAGATTGTGTGTCGGACAGTTTTGGGGGGGGTTTAAATATAGATCAATTCAAAAGTGTGTCAACCTCATGGAAAGACTAATTTCTGTTCACTTTATAAGGGAGGCCGCTTGCTTTATTTCAAGACAAAGATATGTGAAGATTAACATTTCTGATGTTGAAATTTTTGAGATTTTTTTTTTTTTTTTTTTACAAAATTAAATTTTTAAGGCCACTACAACAGAGCGGCAGCCTTTTATTTTTACGCCAAATGAATACCAGCTATCGGCTCCTTGACTGCTAATATCTTTCTTGATTTAAAAAAAAAAAATATCAGCGTATCTGTCATTATGATAAATTGGCGTTCATTTTGTCATGCTAATCTGACGCCAAAAAGCCTCTCGCAGTAAATGCGGAATGTGTGTGAGCGTGCGCTTCTCCTTTGCCCCAAATGTGTGGCAGTTATGTTTTGACAATGAAATGAGAATCTGAGGACGAATCGAAGAAAGAGCAAGATTAGAGATTCTTATTTTGCCACAACAAATCTCAAGAAGCACGATTCCAGGCTGGCAGTTTTCCCGTCTTGGGGCGGCCATCATTGAGGCACCGGCAGCCGTCTCCGCTCGTTCGTCTTTGAAGCGGAACCTTTCGGCGCCGGCCGTATGATCCGCACCGCTTTTCGTTTTTGGCAGCGTTGGCCAGCCTGGGCTACGAGAAGACGTGCGTGCTGTTCAACGTCGCGGCGCTGGCCAGCCAGATCGCCTCCGAGCAGAACCTGGAAAACGACGAGGGCCTCAAGAACGCCGCCAAGTACTACCAGGTGACTCGCTTGGCGCCGTTCGGGGCCCCGATACGGCTGAAAAGGGGAATTGCCGATTTGACTGCCTTTTGCGTGGAAAAATTCCCAACTCGCCGCCCTTCCGCATTGTTGCCCGGAATTCGGTTGCGAAGGTTGTCGCGGTGACAAGCCAATCAATCATCAAACGGAAAGTACAAAATGTTAACGACGACGACAACCAGCGGAGTCGGATATCTGCCGGCCAGATCGGCATCAACATTTCACAAATTCTCCTTCGCCGCCCACGTTGCCCCTCCCCGAGAAGTTTTTGAACTTTTTCCCGCGATGAAATTCTTTCAGGCGTTTATTGGAGACCTTAAATTGCGCCCCCCCAAAAGCGCGACTGGTTGTTTGTGTTTATTTGCCCTGCGATTGTCCGGCAACGGGTTTGGGGTGTGCCGAAAGATGAGCTGCCCCTTGTGAGGATAAGCGGCGCAGACAATGGCAGGAGAGAAGCACGAGAATGCGCCGCGGTGACGTCGTTGATGGTGTTGTGCCCCGCAGCTGGCCAGCGGCGCCTTCGGCCACATCAAAGACACGGTTCTGTCGGCCCTCAACCGCGAGCCCACCATGGACATCGCCCCCGAAACGGTGGGCGCCCTCAGCGTCATCATGCTGGCCCAAGCGCAGGAGGTCTTCTTCCTCAAGGCCACCACAGGTAGGCCGCTCACGTCCGAACCCGTTTTGCTCGCCGGAAGACGTTTTGTCATCGCAGCGCAGCCTTCGGGTCCGGCTTGCGGCCCACTCGGGTCTCTCGTCAACGTGAGCACCGTGGCGGTACACGGCCGCCATTTTTCACGGCTGTCTTGTTGCCGTCCTCAGACAGGATGAAGGACGGCGTCATCGCCAAGCTGTCCAATCAGGCGGCGGACTTCTACGGCGACGCCTTCAAGCAGTGTCAGTACAAAGACAACCTGCCCAAGGTACGTCCGACAAGCGGAGACGCAATCGCAAAGGGGCACGATTATTCGTTCGTTCGAAATTGAAGGGCTATATTTATCTTTTCCTTTTTTACATTTTTTTTAATTTATGAAATGACATTCATCATCTTCACCGACTGCTTCTCTTCGTTAGCGTGACGGGAGGGGAAAATAGATAAATAAATAGATGGTTCAAATTACAAAACAAGCATTTTCTCTTTTAATTAGGGAACATCATTTTTCTCTTTTTTTTTTTTTTTTTTTTTTTTTTTTTTAAATTTTCGTCATACATGATTTTTTTTCGTGTAAATATATTTTTCCATGTCAGCTGTTATTTTTGTTGGAAGGTAGAGATTTTTTTTTGTGTATAAAATTTCAATAACTTGGAAAATATTAATGTACAGTTCTATTCACATTTCTAAAATTCAGTGTAATTACATTTTACTACATAAAATGATAGTGATCAAACAATTTCAGATCAAATAAACATTTCAATAATTTAATCTGTAATGTAGTGTGCCGTGATTGTGTAATTTTTTTTACCTGTATAAATTGGTAAAAAAAAAAAAAATGTATACACACTAAAAGTGTTTATTTAAATATTTGTGTCCAACATGTTATAATGTAGGTTCGTATCGTGTTCCAATATTTTTTTGTGACTGTCTAACATTATAATGCTCGGGAAATAATTACACAAATCTAAAAAAATGATCATTGTAAATATTTGAAAACTACTATTCGATATACTATAATGACAACAGCAAGGTAATATTCAAGTTTTTTTTCCATAGATGATTTTCCCCTAATGCTCTCCCACATGAAGGGGGAAACAAAATTCGTTTGCTAGCAAATCCAAAACGTTTGTGAGGAAAATATTGTCCGGGGACTTTTTCTTGGGTCGGTGGCTCTCGCGCGGGCATTAATCGGCATGATTGGCTCGATCGCAACGAGCCGACCCCCCTCGTGAAGTCTGACACTCGGCTTTTGGGTCTTTCTCTTTCCCCTGATCTCGGCTTCCTCCTCCTCCTCCTCCTCTGATTGGCCGGTTCAAGGCGGCGAGATCATCGGGCAAAGTCCGTCATTGTTTCTGGAGCTCGGACGTCTGACCTCCGCCGGCCACAACTTTTAGATACACTGTAACAACGCGTTTATTACTACGGGGCTCTGATTTAGCCACATTGGAGGGTTTGCCACCATAGGAGGACAAAAATGAGCACAATTTGTCCAAGGAAGACCTCACGTCGCTGTGAAAATGCCCATTTTCAAGGCGGCCGGTGTGTGTTTGGGTGACGTTTTGGCGCCTCCTGGTGAAGGCTTGAAGACTGACGGCCTGTTCTGTTCTCTCTCTCGTTCTCTTCCTTTTCTTTCTGCATCCCTGGTGGTGGCGGCATGTTTTTCTCCCTCTTTTCTTGGTGTATTTATTTTGATCTTGCACCCCCTTGGCTGCTTTTGTCGTCGTCGTTGTTGTTGTTGTTGTCGTCGTCGTCGGCTGCCTCGGTACCGTGCACGTACGTGTGTGTGTGTGTGTGTGTGTGCGTCCCGCTCTGTGGTTGCCTTCTCCCTGGTCAGTATTTTTATTTTCAGGAAGTTCTGCCGGTGCTGGCGGCCAAGCACTGCATCATGCAGGCCAACGCCGAGCTCCACCAGAGCGTCATCGCCAAGCAGAAGAAGCGCTTCGGCGAGGAGATCGCTCGCCTGCAGGTAGGGGGCGCGCGCGCGCCTCCTCCCAAAAACCCGACGGCCCGCCAGAGAAATTTGACGCTTTTCCCCCGTTCAGCACGCGGCCGAGCTGGTCAAGACGGTGGCGTCGCGCTACGACGAGTACGTGAGCGTCAAGGACCTGACGGACAAGATCAACCGATCGCTCGCCGCCGCCAAGAAAGACAACGACTTCATCTACCACGACCGCGTGCCCGAAGTCAAGGACCTGGAGCCCATCGGCAAGGCGGCGTTGGTTAAGGCCACCGCCGTCACGCCGCCGCTCAGCCAGAAGTTCTCAGGTACGACCTGCGCGTGGCAGAGGCTGACGCTGAATGAATCGACAAAAATAGAAAATGCAGCGACGGCGACCTTCCGTCGGGTCGTCAAGCCTCTCTGATAAAATGCCGGATGAACGTCTGGCGCGAGCAAGGCAAACCCGTGCACGGATTCAACTGGTTCATTTTTGCGGTTGTTCTCGCTTTAGACGTGTTTGAGAAGATGGTTCCCATGGCGGTGCAGCAATCCATGAGCGTGTACGGCCAGCGCAAGTCTGAGACGGTCAACAGGCTGGTCGGAACCATGCGGGAGGCCACCAACCTCTGCAACGGGTAACGGCGCCGTCGTCGTCGTCTCCTCCCCTCCCCTCCCCTCGCCGCCGGTCGGTGACTCTGACCTTGATCGTCGTCGTCCCGCAAGGGTGCTGGCGTCCCTCAACCTGCCGGCGGCTCTGGAGGATCTCTCCGGAGACTCCGTCCCGCAGTCCATTGCCGAGAAGGCCCGGTCCATCGTGCAGCAGGGGGGGCTGCGGAGCATCGAGCAGCTCATCAAGGACCTGCCGGAGCTGCTCACCCGCAACAGGGAGATCCTGGACGAGGTGAGGGGCGCGTCGCCGGGGGCAAATGCGCAAAGCGGCCGATGACAAAAGGTCGCTCGTCAGAGCGGTAGAATTAAACCTCGGCTGTGGGTTAACCGCGCGCGGTCGGGAGACGTCGAAATGAAGCACGCCGTCAAGAAGTGTAAAAGCGTTGTGACGGCGTTGGAACGTGCGTGAAGCGTCGTCCCAAGGTGGCGTAGCAAAGCACGGAGTTGTCGCTAAGCGTACGAGCGTCGTAACCGAGCAGCCTAAGAAAAATAAGCGCTGCCATCAAGGAGTGTGAAATTAGAAGACCGATCGTCTCAAGTAGCACGTGAAGATTCTTGTACGGATCTTCACGGAATGGCGCAACCGCTCACGAAAGCCGCTCGAGGTGCCAAAGCCGAGCGCCGTCAGGCGACAAGGCCGCCGTTCATCGGTACGTGTCGCGGCAAACCCAAAATGAAGTTCGCGGAAGCGTCGCCCGTGCTTCAAAGGCCTCATTTGACACGTTGACAAAGTGGCGTCGCGCTTCGACGTTTGGGGGGGGGGGGGGCCGGATGGCTGCAGCTACACACACGAATATTAGAAAGCCTTAATAATCCCTCGTGGCCGGAACCCCAGAACGGGATCTTCATTAAAAATCGAAATCCACTCATCTCCGAGCCAAGGACAGCCGCCGCCGAGCAAACAGACGGCGGGATCCACTCGAAACGCGCTTCCAAGTTTGTTGACAAACTGGGGAAAAGTCCAAAGCGGAAAATTTCTCCCTTAAATTCGATGCCACCGATTTTGGAGACAAAGGGCTCAAGTGGAATCGAAAGGAAAGGAAAGGAAAGTATGCGCCCGTCAGCCAAGTCGGCGGCGGCAGTTTGCGTCCTGCGAGTCGTGACGGTTGGAAGTTGAGCTAAACACAGAAGCGCTTTCGCCCGTTTGAAATGTTTGCGCATCCCGCAGGCGCTGAAAATGCTGGACGACGAGGAGACGACGGACAACGAGCTGAGGGCCAAGTTCAACCAGCGCTGGAACAGGACGCCCTCCGGGGACCTCTACAAGCCGCTCCGCTCGGGTACCGCCGCTCAAAATACGATCCGGGTTGAAACGGCCGTTCGTCGGCTGCCGCGCGGCTGCTAATTTCACGATTTTGTGACGGTTTCGGACTTTAGAACAAAGTCATTGTAGTGGAGTTGCCTGGTTTTGCGCTGAAATTGCTAAAAAAAAAGCCTCGAGATGGCTTCATTTGTTTTACCTTTTTAATATTTTATCAAATCTGCACATGCACGTTTACTTTTTTTTTTTTTTGTCCTAGAGGGCGCCAACTTCCGCAACATCCTGGACAAGGCGGTGCAGGCGGACCAGGTGGTGAAGGACCGCTACGACGCCCACTGCGACGCGATCGCGCTGCTGTGCAAGCCCGAGAGCGAGCTGAGCGCCGCGCTGCCCTCCGCCAACCCCGCCAAGACGCTGCAGGGCAGCGAGGTGGTGGGCGTGCTGCGCTCGCAGCTGGCCCGGCTGGACGAGGTGAAGCGGGAGCGCGAGGCGTTGGAGTCCGACATCAAGGCCGTCACCTTCGACATGTCCGCCGCCTTCCTCGGGGCGCTGGCCAAGGACGGCGCCATCAACGAGGAGCAGCTCTCGCTGGCGCAGCTGGACCAGCTGTACGGCCAGTACAACCAGAGGGTGCAGGCCAGCCTCCGCCAGCAGGAGGAGCTGCTGGGACAGATTCAGGTAACCGGTTCCAAAGGGGAAAGTCGCACACGCGTACGCGTCCTCGAGTAGCATCCGGGCCTTGAATCCGCCGTTTGCAGACGTCGCACCAGGAGTTCAGCGGCCTGAAGCAGTCCAACACGGAGGCCAACCAGCGAGAGGAAGTCCTCAAGAAGCTGGCCTCGGCCCACGACAGCTACGTGGAGATCGGCAACAACCTGCGCGAAGGCACCAAGGTTCCCCGCCGTCCGTGCGCCGACACGACCGCTCGGGTGGCCGCGGCGCAGCCCCGTTGATCCGTTTGTCGCCCCCTCCCTCGCAGTTCTACAACGACCTGACCGAGATCCTGCTCAAGTTCCAGAACAAATGCTGCGACATCGTCTTTGCGCGCAAGACGGAGCGGGACGAGCTACTCAAGTTGGTCCGGGGGGGGGTGTCTGGATTTCGATGGGTCTGATTTTTTTTTTTTTTATTATTTTGCTTTTTATCCCCCCCCCCCCAGGGAGCTGCAGCAGAGTATCGCCCGCGAGCCCAGCGCCCCCAACTTCAACGTCCCCGCCTACCAGAGCCAACCCCCGGCCCCACCCGGCGGCCCGACTCCCGCGCCCAGGACCGTATTTGTAAGATCCTTCCTCGTCGTGTTGGGTACCGTTTAGTCGGGTCGGTCGGTCGGTCGGTCAGGCGCCCCCCCCCTTTCAACATCCCGTTTGACAAGCTGCGTTCCCCCCCACCCCCGGGCTTGTCTTCAAAAAATGATTTCAGAAGGAGAAAAATAACCACAAATGCTTTGACGCCACCAAGCCTGGGGTGGAAATGTAAACGTTCCCACACCCGAAAAAATATTTTTCTTTTCATGAAAATGCTCCAAAATATTTTCTGGGTGTTGGGACGAACACGTTTTAAGCCCCCACCCCACCCCCCACCCCCAGACACACCCTAAAAAAAAAAGACACTCTCTAAAATCCGTGTTCACTGCTGTCTGTCCTTGCAGAACCAGGTCCCCCCGCAGGCCCCCCAGCTGACCCAAGCCAAGTCCCAGCCCCCCGCCAGGCCCCCGCCCCCCGTCTTGACTCCCCAGAGCTCGGCGGCCGCCGCGCCCCCCGCCGACAACCCTCCGCCGGTGGCTCAGGGACCCCCTTACCCCGCCTACCAAGGGTACCCGCAGTGAGTGGCCCCCACCTCGTGACGACGTGTACCGCGTTCTGACACGTGGCCCTTTAACCCCCCCCCCCCCCCCCCCGGGATGTCCCCGCAGGTACTTCCAGATGCCGATGGGCTACAACCCGTACGCCTACGGCCAGTACAACGTGCCCTACGTGCCCTACCAGGCGGGCCCGGGCCAGGCGGGCTACCCGGGCGCCCCCCCGGCCGCTCAGGGCTACCCCGGGTACCCCCCGCAGCCCTCCCAGCAACCCTCGCAGCAGCAGAACTATTACCCGCAGCAATAAACCTTCACCGACACAACAGCGCCCCCTACCTAACACGTTTCTCCTCTTTTTTTTTTTTTTTTCTCTTTTCCTCTGGGATCTTCAAGCACTTTTTTTCTCCTCACTTTGACTGACGCGCTAGCGCAAAATGTCTGCCGTCCCCGACTGGACCCGGCGGGTGCTGTGTAGCCCCAAAACCTCGTCCCCTCTTTTTGTAATTTACTGAATAGCAGCCTCGGCCACGTACACACGTTTATTTTTCTTTTGTTTCTCTCAAGCCCAGCGTTGGCGTTGGTTCGGTCCGCCGCACATCACCTCGCAATCGCAAGCTGTACAACCGACAAACGTGCTGTTATTATAAAATAGGAATATATGTATAAAACAATATGACTGGCTAACCCGGACGAAGTCCACGTCTTTTTTTTTTTTTTTTTTTGCAGGACAGTCGCACTGTTTTCACTTAATTTTTTTTTTTTTTTTTTTAATGGAGATGCTCATGCCAATCTCTTCCCAATATTAATTTTTTTTTTTTTTACATTGATTGGTGATATTTAAATGATGTGATTTGTAGTGTTAAACGTGTTTTCAAATTTTGCACCCCACCAGATGATTTTGCCGGGTTGGCCCTTTTCCCAAATATGTGGCCCAAAAGTGAAAGTGACCACACGGTGGCAGCGTTGACAACTACAGTAATTGAGCTCTTTACCCCCCCCCCCCCCCCAATTTTTCTTTTTTTTTTTTTTTTTTTTAGCCCCGGAGCCCCCATTGGGGGGGTTTGGAGACCTTCCCGTCAAAATGAAATGCAAATTGCGTCCCTGCGAGATCTCCGCCTGAATCACGTCAGCGCCCCTCCCGACAGTTGACGCTCACGTTTCTCGACGCTTCTTGCTAACGAGCGCGTTATCGTTACCTGAGTGAGTTTGCGCGTGTGCATGAAATATGATTTGACAGTTTTCATGTGATCTTTGTAGCTTTGCGTCGTCCTCCATTATTTTATTTTAATTTTTTTTTTTCCTCGTGGCCGTTTTTGGCTGGTCTTTATCGCGTGCGTGCGTGCGCGCGAGCGGCAGATGGCGCCTCAGCGTGACGTCTGGACGGATGCGCGGCCATGTTGGCAGGGAGCTGCTGGTAGCGTGCCCGCCCGCCCGCCCGCCCCCCCGCATCCATCACGCTGCCTTTTTACCGTTTCACTCCCCCTTCTTCTTCTTCGCCGCCGTGTTTTGCGTCGGTCCGTTTTTCGTGCGCTGGCGTCTTCGTCGGGTCGCCCGTTGCCGTTCAGGAGTTTCGCTTTTAATCTAATCCGAGAGTCGGCGGAGTGCCGCGCGTGCGCCGCGGGGGTGGCCATCTCGTTTCGAATATTAGCAGTCGCCCCAAATGCGCACCTCCTCGCTAACTGGACACGGTCTAAGATTTAAGAAGAAAAATTAAACTGCTAAATTTATCGTTTGAATATTCTTAGCTAACCTTTGTATGTATTTTCTTGTTTTTGATGTCCTAATCCGCACACCGCCTTCTGCGTCCTAAATTGCCCCCCCCCGCATATGCCCCTAAATTAGCCCAAACCATTTTGAGTCAGAAATGGAACTCAGATATGACTTCATAAGTTATTTGGTCGTCACGCTAGCGACTCCAAACTTTAGTATCTCAAATTCATGATAACGTGAATGAAAATGGCGCTGATCATTTCCAACCTGTCCCAACGACATTTTGGTTGAATAACTAAAATAGCACTCAAATTATTACACTTAATAAAATCATCCGGTAACGACATAAACGTGCATGATTGATTGATTGGCGTCTCCTCCTGATGTGTGCGACGTGGCCACCGGGGGCAGCATAATGCCGTCGTGACGACATGACGATTTTTACAACTACTGATTAAGTTGCAGTAATAAAAAAAATATTTTCACATTTGCGATATAAAAAAAAAAAAAAAAAATTCCTGTGATTGTGTACGTAGGTTCGTCTCATTTTGTGTTCCCATTAAATGAGGAGAACCGAGCAGGAGAAAAGAACGTTAAAGAAAGAGCAGTTGATTTTGACATCTTGGATCAGGACTTCCAGAAACGCCATTTGGGAAAATCTGCAGTTTTTGACACAAAAGTGAAATATTATTTCGATAATTCCCCCCCGGAGGTGTGCCATTTCTTTTTGCATTCCAAAGTGCGCGAAAGGGATCCGTCTGTGTCTCTCGGAAGTGACGCCACACACGCTCACCTCTCTTTCCGCACGTCGCCGAGCGTCTCGCCGTCGCGGCGTTTTAACGAGACGTCCCGCGTCAGAGCGGGTGTCGTATTTTAATTGGCGAGAACGGCGGTGGCGGCGGCGGCGACGTTGACGGTTATTAATTAGCTTGCGCTTAATGGCTCCCCGGTGCTCTGCGGCGGCCATTTTGGCACCCCGTGGATGTTCCTTCGCAGTTTTTCTCTTTGAATTTTTCCCCCTCTGATTTTGCTTTGCGCATAAAATGTCTTGATGGACATTTTGGATCAGCTGCAGGGTTTGAATGTATTTATAAAATAATAATAATAGAAAATATCTAACTAACAGCGGAAATAAAATAATCACATCTATATGTGGAATGTAAAGATTATAAAGTTTTTAAGGGTACGCGTTCGCTTCCGATCAAGCCAGACTGCAATTATGATTTGTGCCTCTGAAGAAATACTTTTTATTCCAAATTTTCTGCAAGTAGGCTCATCCGTGACAATAGAAAAGTGGCTCAATGTAACTTACAAATCCATTTCATATTTTCAAATGGTCAAACTGCTTTTTAGTGAAAGTATATTTGTGGCTATTTGAATTAAAATATGTATTCACAGGTCGCCCTTAGCGACTGAGCTTAGTGGCTACAATTAAAAACTGGAAGAAGTGAGTTATGAAGAATTAAAAAAAAAAAAGATAATTCACATACAAGGATGAGAACCATAGTAATATTATAGTAATTATTATAACAGTTTGTGTTTGGACTTCGTACTTGCTTATTGAGTTGAATTTTAATTATTTTTAAAGCTGTGTTTTACACTCAAATTACCTTTTTCAAAACTTTTTTTTGGGGGGGGGGGGGCTCTCCTTTTACTTTTGCTTATTTTCGCACTTGTGTATTGGCTTGTTTTTGAACGATTGTCCCTTTTATTTTATTTTTTTTATGACTCACTCACCCGCCACTTTTGTTATGAAGCTCGTGCCAACATTCTCGCATCCCATCATTATTCTAATTATTTTTTTCAAGTATATATTTGGCGTTTGAGCAATGCGTCATCGTTGTCGTCGAGGCATTGGCACGTGGAACCCCCACCCCCAGGAAATCGCAATATCTCGCCCCCCTTTCACGCGGCGAAGTGAGAAAAAATGGTGCGTGCCGCGGAGGGTGTTAATTTGAGCGCCTTGTAATTTTCTCCTGGCGGAAGCGGCTGCGCTCGGCGCACCCCCACAGGAGCCGCGCGTGCCCGAAATAACCGTGATTGACAGCTACGGAGACGCAGTTACTATAACAACTACCTCCTGGCTCTCGTCCCCCCCCCCGCCACCTTAGCATCTCGCCCTTTTCATTTTCTCCCCCCCCCCCCCCCACCCGGCACCTTCCCCACTCCAAAGTGCGTGTGGGTGTCGAGGGAGGAAAAAGATTATGAAAAAAAAAAAAACACGGCAATATCATTTCACACAAAGATGGCTGGCACCTTGCATTGGATCTAACCTGTGTGGGAAGAAGGGAGGAGGGTGGGGGGGGGCGAGAGGAAGGAGAGTGGGAAGATGAAACGAGCGCTTACACAACAACGCGGAAAAATAAACCTTTTGTGCGCCGGCTTTTTGTGTTTCCCTTTTTGGTGCCGCGTGTCAAGTGGCTCCCAATTGTGTAACGGCGCAGGTGCACCCCCGCCCCCCCCCCCTGCAGAAATGGTGACGCTCGTATTAGTGATGAGGATGAGCGCACCTCCACAAGCGCTTTTTAAAGTGTGTGTGTTTTTGCTGTGCAAAAAAGGTTCAGTTGTGTAACTCTGGAGGCGCACCCCCGCCTTTCTGGGAATTTGATATTTGCTACCCCCCCCCCCCCCAGGGTAGTGGTGAAAAAGACGACGACAACAACAACAAAAGTTATGGCATTAAAACTCGGAACACAAATTGACAACACCGCCGGTGTGCGACTTTTGTTTGGCAGCAAGGTTGACTTGCGGGCGAGCGAAGGTACGCGCACGGGGGAAGGTTCTGACAGGTACCGCGTTGTTAGGCGGCGGGTCCGACTGCGGAGGCTCGTTTGCCACGGACCTCTCACCCGCGGATGACTCGCGCGTGACGAGATTGGGGGGGGGGGGGGCCCCCCCAGAACATCTCGTATATAAGCTAAAGGCCCACTCGTCTGTGCAAGACTTGTCAATGTGGGGGGGGGGGGGGCGTCCCAGCCGAGCAGGTGGCACCAATGACGTCCTTCAAGTTGCCCGCATTTCACTTTGACTCGCCGCCCTCAGCCAATCAGGGCGCCCACCTTCCTCTTCGGCACTTGACAATGGAGGGAGGGGGTAGGGGGTGCGCTTGCGCCTGCACAAGTGGGAGCATCACTGACAGCAGCAACCCCCCCCCCCAAAAAAAAAAAAACAGCAGCAAATTGGACAGTAAAGAAGTGGAAATCGCTTGCCCCCCCCCCCAAAAAAAAAAAAGTTTGGTGCCAATTTGTTGAAGGCAATCTGGTGCGTTTGATTTGTCATCCGGGACAAGCGGCGCACGTGCGGGCGATATTTGGCACCGCGCGTCGAGGGAAGGACGTTTAAAGCGGGACGCGGGGGTGGCTCGGTGGTGGGGGGGGGGGGGGCCGAGATGTGGTATCCAAGAGCCCGGTCTCCACGGAGACGGTTGCTATGGCAGCTACTGAGATCTCGCCTCATTAGCAACAAATATAAATAGCCGCGCCGCGTAGCTTAAGGCCGACGTGCGCGCGATGGGGGGGGGGGGGGGAATGGACGAGATCGCAGGTCAGGCGGGAACAGGAAGTGTTCAACTTCAAAAGAGGAAGTCGTCGTTCCATTCCACGCTGAAAGTCACTTAGGGCAAGATGTATTTATTCTAGTTGAGGGCGTACCCCGCGTCCTGCCCATTGAAAGCTGGGGCACTCCTGCGACCCTTGTGTGGATGAGCAGCTAAGAAAATGGATGTATGGATGGACTGCTTTCCAATTAGACTCACTCCAAATATTTGTTACATTCTGGTTGTGTTTTCCTTTTTGACTTTGTTACATGCCTGATTTGACTTTCCTTTCCTTTGTAAATTTCAGCTTACAATTTTCTCGGCATTTCTGATTGGCTGTCGCGAGCGGTTGCCTTCTTGTTCCACTTGTATGATTCCGAGGTCGAGGCCAAACGCAAACGTCGACCTTTGAGACGACGATGAGGGGCGGCGTTCGATTTGCAGGTGGGGAAAGGCGGCAGGACGCCCTTGAGCAAGACGAGACGTTGCCTTGGGTGCCACCATCCTCCCCCCCCCCCAACCTCCCTTACCGTTCCCGCTCCACTCATCGATCCGAGAAGGTCAAAAGTTGCGGCCGCCCACGCGCACGGCAGCCTCGGTGTTGGCGCCCGTTGGCTTTGTAACATTTCGACCGCGCTGTCGCACGGCGGCTAAAATGATCGCACGCGCGTCACTCGTCAGCAAAAGCGTTTGCGGCGGTAAATTCGCTCCCGTGTTGAACATTTTTCCGCATTTCTCCACCGACTTCAATGGCTCCACTTTCGAATGGTCCAACTTTGTCAGGGCATTTGATCAAATAATCCCAAATGTTCAAATCAAAAGTTAGCTTACATATTTAGCGCCTCCTTCAAGTGTCACATTCTGCACTAGCATGTCGTGCTAAAAATGCTGCTAAATTCTCAGGTTTTTGCATTGACTTTTCTCAGCTTCCCGTAAGTGCAAAACAGGAAGTGGTTGCTCGGTATCGCTCAAGGGCCCGAGTCATTTTGCTTTTATTTTAGTCTAAACACACAGCGGTTAGCTTTTTTTTTTTTTTTTTTTTTTTAATTTTATAAATTCTGATAGCGATGCCGGTGCCATCGCCACGATGATGTCATGCGAACTCGAATGGATGATGTGGATGGGAAGGCGGAGTCTATTTGTCTGCCCCCTGTCTACTCGTTCCCTCCATCACATTTTAAATATTCATAAGCGGCCCCTTCTGAATATTCATGAGCCCCAGCCACTCATTAATATTCATGAGGCCCACTTGTTGAGGTGTCATTTTATCTCTTTTTACACACACACACACACACACACACGCAAATAATTGGAACCCAACGGATGATGACTGGTTATTAATTATGTTTACACCCACACACTGCAATGCATTTGAACACTTAACAGCAGCAAAATTAGCTTAGCTTCGCAAAGGGAAAACTTTCATAGCTTTGTCCAAAAAAGAAGAAAATATTGTGGATACAGTTTAGCATGAATTGAAAAATTAACATTGTTATAGCAACCTTATGAGCTTAAGTAATTACACTAGCATTGTTTTAGTCGCTAATGAAGAGTAGAACACGTAGCATTTTCTTAGCAAACTGGTCGTCTAAGTTTGGCAAGTATATACAGTTCATAAATAAATTGTAGAAAATGCTCATTTTAACTTGCCTAACATTGTCCAAAAAGTCAATGTAGCATCTACGTAGATGAGCCTCGGTTAGCTTAGCGTAACTAGCCAAGCAATGTCGAACAAGGTAGAACATTTGGCATCGCCGTAGCTATTAATTAGGTTAGCATAAACCGTAAACGTAGCACCTCTTACATAATGCAAGCTAATTTGCAACATTAGCATCTGCACAACCACCAAATTAGCTTTTCCTACTTGGTGGGCGGTTTGGATGGTGGATTTTAACACGCGCGCGAGCTTTCGCTAACTGGCCTTTTGCTTGTTTGGCGCAGCCACTGACGGGAAGTTGGGCGCCCTTCCTTGACGGCGTTAGCCGTAAGTGAGCCCGCGCCAGGGGGGAAGTGACGCAAGAAGGGCCGGTGACGCACGCTGACAAATCTCGGCTCAGCTGTTCGCTCGCTAACAGCTAGCGGAATGCCGCCTGTTTATGTAACCGGAGCGCAGCGCACGGCGACCATTGGCACCGGCGGCCGGTCTCCTCTGCGCCCGCGTGCTTGCCATACTGAGGGCAACAGCTGTTTGTGCCCCCCCCCCCAAAATAAGCCCTGCGGCCTTTGATCTCGTCTCTTTAGCGCATTGCCAACAATTCAATTGAAAAGCCGACGAAAATCAAAGCATATTACCGTCAACTTAGCCGACATACAGAAAAAGATTGATGTGGGAATGCTGCGAGACGATCATTTATGTTTTTACGTTGGTGTTTTTCTTCCCGCGCCAATGCCGAGAGACATCGGTTGGCGCCAATGCCGCGATTGCATCTTACGAGACGAGAAAACGCGCCAATGCCGAGACGCGGTCGTTCACGCGATTGCGAGATTCCGACATTTTGTAAACACGGCTAGAATATCGTTAGCGTCGACCTAGCTAGTGTGCGAATAGCGGGATTTGCTCATTCACGCTACCGAAATGCGACTTTTATACGTTTTTCTCATTTTGTCAATGCCGAAAGATGATGTTTCGCCTCGGGGTTTGTATTTGGATCCTTTACCGTGTTGATGCTGTGATGTTGACGGGCATCTTTCGGACCGACCGACGCGGAAGTTGGCTTCCCCGTCCCGCTTGTTGCACCCCACGTCACGTCACGTGACTTCCGGTAGCCTCGCATCTGCGCAACGATGGCGGCGATGCGTTTCAGCGGCGGATTCGGTCGAGGCGCCTCTCGGCATTTTTCAACCCGTGCTCGGCACTGCGGAGGCTCGCGTGTGTTGAACGTGCGCTGACGGGAAAGCGGGGGCCAGGTGAGTCGCGGGGGGGGGGGGCGTCAGTCAGGGCTCCGAGCCCGAACCACCACCCCCCCCACCCCCCTTATTACCCCCCTCCCACCCCCACGAGAGTGGAGCTAAAGCGGAGGAGGAGCAGCGCGCCGCCTCACTCGACAGCTCGAGCCCCGGCGGAGAGGAGCTGCACTCCGGCTTACGGCCCGGTAAGAACCGCCGCCGACACGTCCGCTCGCGTTCGTGGGTTTGAGGGCTCATCAACACGTCATTATTCGAGTCGAAGTGGGTACATTTAGGCGGGGGGGGGGGGCACACGTGCTTGTCGACTGATCGGTTTTGTTTTTTTTTTCTTCCGCTGGGAAAAATAACAACATTTGACGTTTTGTTCCCGACTATAGGCTTGATTTATTTGAGATGTTTTATGTATTTTGAGTTCGTATGACAGCCGGGCGAAGCCCCCCACCCCCGCCTGCGGGTAAAAATAGCCCCGGCGTCGTCGAGCGTGTCCCGGGTCAACAGTAATGCGACACACCGTCGGGCGTTCGCGGAGCTTTGCGTCGCCGGTCTTTTTCTTCTTCGGTTTTCGTTTTCTTCTTCGGTTTTCTTTTTCTTCTTCGTTGTCTTTTTTTTTTTTCTTTTTTTTCTTCGACGTTTGTGTCGTGTCCACTCGTGCCACCTGTTTTGGAAACTTTGACACCCGCAAGTGGCTCTGTGAAGACGCCGAGAAAATGTATGTCATCTTTTTTTTTTGTTTGAAGATGATGGGAACGATAAGATGCGGGCAGGTTCCCCCCCCGCCACGCTGACTTTTTTTTTTTGGGGGGGGGGGGGGTTGACGCAGATGTCGCAGCCGCAAAAGCCGCCGTGGCTGCGCAGGTGCACCCGGCGCAACAATGGAAGCCGCGTCTCACTTACTTTGCCTTTAACGTCCACCTCAAATGTGTGAATGTTTATCGAAGTCAAGCGTGGAAATAACCATAATCATTATTAGGGCGTCATCGCACTGGGGATTTGGAAGCGTTCTTGAGTCCGTTCGGCGAGTGACGCTACTTCGCGAAACCGGTCAATGGAAAAGTGCTCTACAATTCAAGGAACGATGAACTTTTACAAATAAATGTGTTATTCAAGCCAGTTCTAAACGATAAGCGCCAACTTTGCTCAATAGAAATCAAGACGACTGGACGTTGGACACGCTGCCCGAATTGCCCAAAATACATTCAGTCGAAGGCTTGTGCTCCAGTGGCTTTCATAACGTGATACATTGTTAATTGTACATTAAAGACAGTTGCACAATTGAAGTAAACCTGATTAGTCCCCCCCAAAAATATATTTGAGGTTTTTGGTCACATGCTTACATGCCATATATGACTGTGTTGTGTGCTGTCGCGAGTTAAGTTAATATTTGCTCCCTTGAACAATCGAAATCAACACAAACGCTAGAAAAAGTCCAGTCAAAAATAATTCACATTGTGCTTGATCGCATGCACGTGAGCTAAGTACTGTACAGTCCTATAATTCGCTGGATTTTCTCTGCATTTAATCGTGACAACAGGCACCTTTGCACAATAGAAATCAACACGTTGACCGGAAATCGTCCGGTCCCAAAAATGTGCAATGGACTCAGTTACATGCAGTCTACCATCATATGACACAAGGAATTTATTTTTATTTTTTTGTACTCTCGCTAATTGTTAACGACGGCTGCCGCCCCGCACAACAGAAATCAACCCTGCGAGTGTTTCTATCGTTGTCGTATGAGGGCCGCCTGAAGTGGCTCGTGGAAGCCACTGAGGCGCCAGATGGACCATCATGATGATGATGATGATGATGATGTTGACGTCGCTGCGCACTTCTCGCCTCCTGCCCGCCATCAATCACGTGCTAATGACGGACCTCCCCCTCCTCTTTTAACCCCCCCCCCCAGCAATCTTCCTTGTAGTCCCACGCCTTTTTTGACCCCCCCCCCCAAAAAAAAAAAAAAAAGAGAGAAAAAATCACCATTCTCCACGTTTCCAGAGTTCCCCCCTGGTAGCCATTTTGTAGCACCCTCCGGGGGCCACTGTAAATTCATGGTGCGAAATGGCAGCGCGCCATTAGCATGTCTGCGTGGCAAGTTTGAGGTTCTGGGTTCAAATCCAGTCTGCGTGCTACCCGGAGAAAAGCTGTACCCCGACGTTCCGAAAACTCGGCAGGTGGAAGTTTTTGGGGGGGTTATTAACAAGGTTTACCTGGGGACAGATGTTGGTGCCCTGAAGCCCCCGCCCCCAAAACCTCGTCCGCACACCACCGGGTGCCAGTAAACGTTCTTTTTCTTCTTCTCTTCCTTCTTTTTCATCTCCCGCCTCCACGTTTTGGGACCCGCCGTCCTCGGAGCTCATTACTCCGTCGTCTCAGGTGTTACCGGGATAAAACGTCCCCCCGCGGGGGGGCGGGCGGGAGCCATTTCCTCTCGCGCACGCGCAAATTTTTTCGCGTTTCGCGCCCCCCCCCCTTCCCGCCGGCGTCGCCGCCGCTCCGGTATTCCGGGAATATCTTGCGCGGATCGGATGATGCTCGGCGCAGCTGCCGCTTCTAAGAAAAGCTTCGGGACGTGTCGAGACACGTAAATACACAAACGGCGAACGCGCACACTTACTGTCATCGGTTTTAAGAGGCAAATTAGCTGTCGGGCCGGGAGGGCCTTCGCAAAGCGACGACGGAGGCGCACGCCGACTGACGCCGGCGCTCCTCAGCTCTCAACTCGACGTCATCGCCACATTTCGAGTCTTTCTGCTGCGGCAGCTGTCGGATCGGATCGGATCGGACCGTCCGCGTGCGCGTGAGCGACCAATAACAGTTGTTTTTTTTTTTTTTTTTTTCCCTTTCTTGCAGCCTTTTTTTAATTTATTTTTTTGGGTCCAATTCCCTCCCGCACTAACGCGAGCAAAGCAGAGGAAGAGGAGGATAATTGCGTTTCTGGCGGCTGCCCCGTGGGATCATGGGATATCGGACCTCATCAGTCACCTGCGAGCCTTTGCACTCAGCATAGGTGGCCCGACGCACGCACGCACACACACACTTACCGACGGAGCGCGTGTGAAGAACGTGCGTGCGCGCGTTGCAGACGTACGATGGACCCGGCAGAAGTCCAGACAGACCACGCCCGCCGCGTGACGTCACGTGACATCGGCGGCGGCCCGACGCCGAACCCCTGCGAGGACGCCCATCAGGTGAGCCGACAGCCGAAATCGCACCACTGGTCCGTTTGACAAAGAACTCGTCCCGGTAATTTTCCCGGTGCGGAGGACGAGGACGCGGGAGCTTTCCGACGCCCGGCGGGTCACTTCTCCCGCCCTCTGGCGTCGGAAGCAATTGTCGCGTTTCGTACGCGACTCAAAACGCCGGCGTGGTCGAATGATCTTTTTCCACATCTGGTCTGTCACTGTGCCAAAGAGGCGCAGCGACTTCATCGCTTCTTTTTCCCGCAGTCGCGTCCAGAGCGATTGTATGATTTAGCAGAACCCGTCCAAGCTGGATTTCACGTTCCCACACACGACACGTTGCAGTCGGCTTGTTAGATGAGCCCAGAATCTGTTGTGAGATGCAAAATGCTTCCGACACAGCAAGACGGGAGTTAAACTGTCGTTCGCGATCACATTGACGTCGGCTCTCTTCCGGGTTCAAATTGTTCCGACTAGTTCCGTGTCGCGCTTTCTATCCGGAATGGCCAAAAGAGGGAAAAGAGCCCAGAAAATGCCGTCTTTGCCCATTAGCGCAAAAGCGCAAGAACGGCGCCGCGCACGCTCGGAACGACTAACGTCGTGTATTGTTTTTGTCACCAGGTGGCGACGATGCAGAAAAGAAGCAAGGTAAGCAAAAACGATCCCAGCAGGAATCGGTCAGAACGCCGCTCATTTGTCCCGCTCGCCGCAGGCCAAAGGGAAGCTCGTGCGCAGCGCGGCCGTGTGCGACGACGAATACGCCGAGGAAGAAGAAGACGTTCAGGTAGCGCCCGCTCGGCCTCGTCGTCCTCTCTTCTGCCTTTTCTTCATGGCCACTTCCTGTTCCCCAGACGCCGCCGGACGCTTCCTGTCAGGAGGAGGAGGCGGCGGCGGAGAAGGCGAGCGCGCTTTCCGAAGGTGGGCGACGTTACGATGCTGGGTTCACGAGCACGTCTATGGTGTTTTCCATTGGGTGTTAGCATTAAGCTAGCATTTTTTTTTTTTTTGGGTCTGATCTTTCAAGTTCTTTTATTCTTTCCTGCCGCCCTCGTTTCCATCCATCCATCCATCCTTTCTCGCCGCCTCCTTAAGTGCATTTTGTGTCCACTCCGCGTCGCGTAGAGAGCGGCGGCGACGGCGCGTCGTACCGCGACTCGACGGGCGTGGACCTCCAGCGCTTCATCGTGGACACGCTGAACAGCAACCCCCGAGACCGCATGATGATGCTGAAACTGGAGCAGGACATGATCGCCTTCATCACGGGGGACAGGTACGAGCGAGCGGGAAGGAGAGCGGAGAGCTCGTCCTCGACCTCGTCCTCGTGCGTTATTCTATTTAAAAAAAAAAAAAAAAAAAGATTGGAGACGCGATCGTCCGCAACGTCTTTCAACTTTGTGTGTATGGACGAGTTGATTCTTGATTTTTTTTTTTTTTTTTTTTTTTTTTTTGGCTCTTGGTTCTTCCCCCTTCCTCCTCCTCCTCCTCATCTTCTGTTTGGTCCTCCAGCGCCTTCAAGAAGTTCCCGCACATGTCGTCGTACCACCGCATGCTGGTGCACCGCGTGGCCGCCTTCTTCGGCATGGAGCACAACGTGGACCAGACGGGGAAGTCGGTCATCATCAACCGCACCAGCAGCACCCGCATGTGAGCCGGCAGATTTTCATCTGCGTCGCGCAATCGAGGCGCTCACGGTTGTCGTTCGTGTCCGCCAGACCCGAGCAGCGTTTCCTGGATCGGATTCAGGAGGACAAGGCCTCGGAGGTCCAACACTGGAAGACGATTTTGAAGTGCGACCGCGGCGCCGACGAACAGGTGACTCATTTTGTTTACGGCGACGCCTCGGTTCTCCGCCACAATTCGAGAAGTGATTTGTTCGAAAACCGAATCGACGTTTCCTATTACAATGAATGGAAAAAGAAATAATGACTTCCAAGCCTAAAAAAATTTTGCTTTTTAAATCATTTTTGGGGGCTTTTCCTGATAATAAGCTGCATAGTAGAAATACATGTATAGTTTAAATACTTTATATAATAAAACAATTTCTGAAATATATTTATTTTTTGCTAAAAATGTATGCTTTTGTTGTCGAGTAAGCTAGGCCGGGAGCGTTGTAAATTCTTTTTTTTTTTTTTAATTAACAAAAGTGCAGAATATCTTTAAACAAGCAACTTGCCTTTTTGGACCGTGACTGGGGGCTAATACACTCCTCATCCATAAGAAGAAAAACAACAGAGGCTGCATTATGCGCCATAACAAAAGTGTCATTTCCAGGGGGGTTTTTTCGGGGGTGTTCGAATTGACAATAACAAAACGCGTTGTGGGTGGCTCAGCTGCTTGCACCGCGCGCATTATTTAATTTTTGGGCGGCGTGGGAATTCACAATGAAGTCCATCGTAGGTCAGCTGGTCTGGGCGTGCGCGTTATGTTATTTCTGGGTTTTGCGGGGACCGTCGAGTACCAATTTTTGTTCGAAAACAAGAGCAAAAAAAAAAATCTGGAAATTTTCATTCGAAAACAGATTTGTTTGAAAACGGGGATGTTCAAGAGCTTCACTGTATTTGTCACTCACAGTTGTTCACTTTAAGAGCCGGACAGCAAAACGTTGCTTCAAACCGGATATTTCCGGCGAATAAAGGTATGCTAGCTTCAAGCTAACATCATTGACAGGCTAATGGACATTAGCAACAATGCATAGCACGACGCATAGCAAACAGAGCACGCAACAATTTTCACATTTCCGTGCTTCAACATTTTTTCGTCGCAGTTGGAAACTTGTTTGCTTTTTATTTTAAGGCAATTCCTCACATTTTTTTGCCACCCGGTGCTCCAAGGGCGTCAATTATTTTCAAATTTCTCTTTTCAGCAGGCTCTGGTTTGCAATCTGCAAGAAGGATTACGAGGCTCTGCCTCTTCTTCTTGCTCGTTACTACACTGCACGTCTTCCACTCGAGCTCAGTGCTGCCTGGCATGATGTGGCACAGCGCGGTACTACACTAAAGGCGTGCAAGTCAAAATTTTGACTGGCTGGTGAACTGTAAAAAAAAAAAAAAAAAAAAATACATGCTTGAAAATCTGCTCTTTTGTGAGGGCGGGTGTAATAATTTTGGGAGAAAAGAAGTGAAATTGTCACCATTCCTTCGCCGTCACTCCTCTGAACGTCCGTCTTTCCTTTTTTTTTTTCCCCCCCACTTCAGACACGGCGCTCCGCTTGTCGCGACAGGCAAAACAAGTCGATGGAGGAGCGAGAGGACGAGTATCAAAGAGCGCGCGAGAGGATTTTCGGCCAGGAGGTGAGAGCCGCGAGCCCGACGCAAAAAGCAAACGCTCTGGAATCATTTTTTTTTTTGTTTTTTTTTTTGTTTTGTCTTTAAAGCAGCCTCTCTGCACACGGGAGGGCGGCCACGTTGAGGGCAGGTGAGGCCCCCCCCAATCGCCCCGTCCTCGTTCAGCTCATTCGGGCGACAATGGCCTCTTTAACGTTAACGGCGTTGTCGCGCTCGCAGGCCCGCCGAGGAGTGCAACCCGTACGCCGAAACCCAGAGGAGGAGGCAGCTCTTCAGGTAGCGCCTTCGTCATCTTCATTTGCATCCAGCGCACACGCGCGACAGGCAGCGCGCAGTCGGCAATTAAGGACACGCTCGCCGCTGACGCGTTATTAAAAGAGAAAAAAAAAAAAAAAAAAAAAAACGACTGCGACTCGACTCGACTCCCTGCTGGGAGCATGTAAAATGGTGTCGGAGCCCACGGAAAATTCCACAAACTTTGCTCACTTACAAAGATATTTTTGTTTTTGTGAATTTTTTAAAACTTTGCTGGTTTCTAACCTGCGTGCTAATTTACAGAAAATTGCCGCAAATACGTGACAGTACATTTTTTTTTTTTTAGTGGACTCGAGTTGTATTTAACGTCTCGGCACATTTGCACACACGCTCACGAGGAGCCGCCGTCCATCTTGTCGCCCGAAGGGGGAGCCGCGACAGCTCGGGGTCCAGCTGGACGGGCAGCAGCCGGCACAGCAGCACCGAGACAGACTGTCGCTACGGCAACGAGCCCCGGCCGTGGAGCAGCACCGACTCGGACTCGTCCGCGTACCGGCGGACCGCCGAGCCCCGCCCCCCGCGGGCCGCCGATCCCGACCGGGAGCCCCGCGGCGCAGCAGGTGCGAGCGTTCGCGGACTGACAAGTCGGAGGCGTCGACGGTGCCGCGCGCTAATCACATCTGCCGCGGGCTCGTTAGCAGGGAAAAAGTGCAGCTGCGCGTTTTCACGCCGACGCTCGTCTTTGCAGCCACAAAAAAAAAAAAAAAATATGACATTTGGGTGTTCGTTTATTCTCGCCAGTTTTTTGGGAGCTGATAATTACAAAAGAAAAGCACGTCCAGGTCCCTTGTCCAAACCACCGCTTATCCTCACAAGGTTCGCGGGAGTCCCTGAGCCTATCCCGGCTAAGGGTTTCAAAACGGGGTTCGGGTTTCAGAGTAGGGTTCTCGCAACCGGTCCGGGTCGCCTCGGCTTCTCCGACCAAAACGTCAGGACTCGAACCTGAGCGTTTTTTTTTCACCTTTTTCCACCCGACAATCACGCTTTCCTTTTCCCTCCATCAGGCTCCGTCTCACTCTTCAGGCTCCCCTGCGAGCCCCCCGCCTCGGCCGAGCCCGCCCACGTCCTGGAGAACGGCATCCCGCCGGGAAGCATCCTGGTCAACCCGCACACCGGTCGGCGCGCGCAGATGCACGCATCAGGCTAGTAGCGCGCAAGGGCAGTGGTTTGAACCCCAAAATGGCCGACGTTTTTTTCAGGGCAGCCTTTCCTGAACCCCGACGGGAGTCCCGTGGTGTACAACCCGCCCTGCGCCCAGCAGCCAATCAGGAGCCAGGTGCAGGAAGCGCCGGCGCAGCAGGTAGCCCGCACGCTTGTACTAGTGCACATAACTGGGGCTATAAAAAGTCAACACACCGCTGTTGGAATGCCAAGTTATTATTTTGGGAAAAAAAAAAAAATGAGATGTAAAAAATTAACCGACAAGACTTGTACAGGTTCCAGGTCTGGCATTCGGAAAGGGGTGTGTAGACTTTTGCTACCAACCGCTTGGATGAAATATGATGGACATGCTCATCTCGTGTCCCAGGTGTACTCGTCCGTGGTGTACGCGGCCCCGCAGATGCTGCCGGTGACCCCCCCGCAGCCGTTCCCCGCTGTACGTATTGCGGCCCGCTAACAGGAAGCCGGCGCGCCGAAGTTTGCTTCCTGCCAGTGCGCTAACGTGAACTTCCTGTTAGTGGCTAACGTTAACAGAATTTCCCCGTCTATCTGTACCTAACGTCGGCGTTAGAAGGAAGCAGTTAGTGGGTAGACCTTCACTTCCTGTTAGCGCTTCGATAACTTCCCGTTGGCATTTGTATCTTTCCCGCAGGTCGAAGACCTGCCGCAGCAGTTCGCCCGCGTGGCCGTCAGCTGTCAATCGGCGGGGGAAGCCACGCCCCTTTACCCCGCCGCGCAAGGCTTCGGGTTCGCGGCTCCGCCCCCCGCCGCCCCCCCCCAAGCGCCGTACCCCCACGGCTTCTGCCAGCCCTCAGCGCAGGTAGCGGACGACGTGAAATTACGTTAAGAATTCATTTCAACGATCACGCTGTACAAAATGTGAAATTAAAAAAAAAAAAAAGAATACAATTTTTAAAAAGTATCGCATGTAAAACTCCAATACATACAAACAATACATTTGGATATTGAAAAAAAAAAAAAACAAAAATCTCTTCAGTTAATAATGAAGAAACACACAATCTGTATCTTTCGGCTTGTCGCAGCAGAAACGTTCATATTTGTTTGGTAGTTGTTTTTTTTTTTTTTAATTTTCAAAACACCACACGCCCCTCCTGACGCAACCCCTCGGGGGTGAGATCTGAACTCACAACCTTTGGTTTACCAAACCAACGCTCTAACCACTGAGCTACGGGGCCTCTGCCAGTTTACCCCCTACTTTAGTCTTAACTGACCAACAGTACAATTTTTTTTTTTTTTTTATTTTTTTCTTCCTCCAGGTGCCTTCGTTCTACTACAGCCACTATCCTACCTCAACGCAACAGTCGGCGAAGGTGGCCTCCCCCGGCTGCGCCGCAGGTAAGCGCCCGAGCCGTGACGCCGGAGCTCGGCGGGAGGGGAGGGGGCCGTTACACTGTCAGAGATGAAGTCTCGAGGGTCTCACAGTGAACCGGTCTCTTTTCCTGCCGCTCGCACTCGTCCGCATCGGAGCAAACGTCGGAAAGAAAAGTCGCGTGTTGACGCCCCCCCCCGTGTCAGCGCCAGGTTACGTCCCCGTGGCGGGCGTCCCGCAGCAGCAGTCGTACGCGACCGCGACGCCGCACCACTGTAGCGTGCTTCAGGTACAACCCCCCCCCCCCCCAATAAATAAATAAATGATTAGAAATTCATCATTAAAATTCATTTTTCCGCAGGGTGCCGTGACCGTCTACCAACCCGGTAAACTGGGCGAGGCGGGATACTGCTGCGTGGTGGCCCCGCCCCCGCCCCCCCACTGCGGGCCCACCTGGACCGCTTAACACGCATCTCTCGCGCGCGCACAAACATTTAAGGCATGTTGACACGAAGCACTCACACATGAACGCAACGTACCAAAGCTGAATTGTACATCGATACATTTTGATATATTCACCACAAAGCTGCTGTATTGAATGCATAATTTATACTATACGCAAAAAAAATTGACTTTTATATTACATATATATATATAGTGATTGATTTATGCCGCAAAATGCACTGTGTGAAAACTGTGAATATATTCAATAAACGCACGTGGCGAGCTCACGTTTTACCGATCCACATCAGTGTCTTGAGTGTTCTTTAGCGCCACCACATGAAGCCCACTTACATTACAAGCAATGATTTTAAAAAAAAAATATATATATATATATATTGTCCAGTTCCATTAATTTCAATTTGGACCACTAGCGCCCCCTGTTGCCGATAGACTTGCCACCTCATTTTCCGTGCAGCAGAGGGCGCCGATGCTACATTTTGTATCTTAATCATGCCATAAAAAGACTAGCTGGGAATTTATGATGTCATAAATTGGCTATTTTTGAATGAGAGATGGCAAAAAGAGACATAAAAATCATGACCCAAAAATTAATCATTAAAAAGTGCTTGGAATTAAAAAAAATTGCCCTAAAAAGTTCAGGATGACAAAAAAAGCCCAAAACATTTCATAAGTAGCCATATGATGGCAATAAAAAGAAAGTTTTAGGAGCACAAGAATGATGTGCAGAATTTAGCCATACCATATATTACATCATTAATCAAAAAAGTTCTCATTACCCACCCACCAAGAAAAAAACATACTGACGATAAAAAAAAGTTATGCTTGAAAAGGTTCTGAAGGAAAAAATATGTAATCGTTCCCTACGAGCCACAAAGACTTCATTCATGGTACAAACAATCGCAAATGTTAAAGCCCAAAATACAAAAATATTCATAAAGGGGCCCACGATTCAATTTTTACGCCGACATCAACCTTTTAATGATGTGTACTTACGTGGCCTTTCGTCCCGAACTCCCTGCGATAATTTCATTTTTCAAGCGGCGCCGAGTCCCGTTTCAAGCCAATGGCCGGGCTTTAAAAATGAAATTTGGATTTCATAACGCCGCCGCATCATCTTCAATAATTCACGCGCTCGCGATTGTTGTCCTGCGTGACTTTCACACCAGCGAGCAGGTTGATGAACTTTAATAAGAAGAAGAAGAAGAAGAAGAAAAGGCACATGTACAGCCAAAGTGAGATGAGAGAGTCCACACGGACGAAGCTGCTGCTTCTCTTGCTTTTGTTTTGTTTTCTTTTGTTCCCCCCCCCCCAAAAAAAAAAAACTAAAAATAAAATACAGCAGAGGTCAGCAGGAGGGAGGGGGGCATCTTCCATCTGCTTCGCCAGTAGATTCCATTTATGTAACATCTGCTCGTTCAAGTAAGTCCAAAAGTCCTTCAGGTGGACGACCCCCCCCCCGTGTGACTCCCCCCCCACGCCCCCTCCTTACGCTAAAGAGGTCACAAAACGGTTGTTCAATACAGTATCATTGGGGGACTCTCCCCCCCCCCCCCCCGCATTTCTTGAACCGCGTTCTAACCCCGACAGTTTTTTTTTTTAATTAGTGATGAAAAAATATCAAAAAAAGATTTTGAAAAAAGCCAGCATCCTCACTCGTGTTCAAATACTTTTAAAGCACTATTACGCCGCAGAATTTTTATACCTTTTTTTTTTTTCTTTCTTTACACTAATTCATTTTTTAAAACAAAAAGGATTTCTAGGAAAATTTGTGACGAGTAAAAGAAATAAACGGCTTCTGAAAGTTTTGGAACTATTTTGAAAATGTTGCTTATCCAATAAACAAAATTGACTAAAGATGCCACAACTTCTTAAAAGGATTTTAAAAGAATAAATGGGACTACCTCATATATATATATATATATATAAATATAGAATCACTTAAACATCACTATTTTTTTCCAAATTTTAAATTTTTAAATCCAGATGTGTGATATCAAAATGAGAAATCAGGTGCAACAAAGCAAAGAATCAAATTTTTTTTTTAAATCATCTAATTTCATGCACGCAGACAAAATGTACTAATTAGACTTCTTTTTTTTTTTTTTAAATTAACTGGAAACATTATTTTGACAAACATTTGAATATGAAAATGGCGGTGACATGCTTTCAATTTTGAGGATGCATATCACGCTTTGATAATGCTTTAGAATATTTATTTTAGCCTGAAATAAAGTCAACAAGTCTACATTAAATATTTTTTAAAACATGCTCATATGCAAGCGTTTAATTTTTTATTTTTTTTTTCCCCTCGACGGGCGAGAAGCCGCTTGGTCGTTATTACAAACTCACTTTAGCCATACAAAATGTAAAAAAACGCATTAAATATTCTAAAAATGATGGTCTGTTTTTTTAAAGGTTTAAAATTTGACCAACTGGCATTTCATTCCTTTAAACGCCCCCCCCCCGACAAAAAAAAGACAAAAACGATAACACACTATAGTTGGGGAAAGTAAATATGAATACGCGTCTATTTTTCAGGAGCAGCGGGAAAAACGGTTTGATCCAAAATCATTTCAACTTTCTGCGGGTTATTTGTCTCTTCGCCACAAAAACGTACTCGATGCGCTTTTAAAATATTTTCATAAGCTACTATTTTGAATTGTTTTGCGAATGCACGAAAAAAAATAAAAGTAAAAAAAAGTGAAAAACAACGGTTGCAACTTTTGAACGGGTGAGGATGCTGCCCCTTTTTTCTTGGATTTATTAATTTTTTACACTATTTTGATGAGTATTTATTAATGACGTACGGTGGGGAAAAAATGTCTTTTGCTGACGCGAGTTAAACATGAAGTCGACGCAAACAAACACGCAGGAAATATGAGGGGCCTTCAAAGCAACGTCACGTATTAACTGTTAGGAAAAAAAATGGTTACCTATCAATAAAAATGGCGGGGGCGGAGTCACAGACGCACACGCACGCGCAGTCGCTGTGGTCAACGCGTGTGCTACTTTGGGCTCTCGCGTGCGCGGGGGTCCGACCCCAAAAAAACCCAAAACCCAAAAAGGATTAGTCGAGGATGCGCGCGCGATAGGAGGTATCAGTGGTCGAGTGGCGTCTACCGTTGCCTTGCCGATCGCTCGTCTTAGCCGCCGCGGGGGGGGGGGGGGGGGGGGGTGTCGTGTATTTTTACTTTTGGACCTGGAAGATGAAGAGGCGCAGGTTGATGTTTTTGGCGGCCAGCAGTTTGTTGCACTCCACCGAGTCGCAGATGGGCAGCAGCACGTAGTCCGTCTCGTTGTCGTCGTTGCTGAAGGCGTAGTGGTGGATGACCGGCTTGATCCGCACGTCGTCGTACGGGCCCTTCAGCAGCAGGAACGAGCACTCCAGGGCCGAGTTCACCTGAGACGAGACGCCCGTGTTCAGCGCAAACACTGGCAGGAAAGACAGAAAAACAAACAACCACCTTGCTCTTGAGGATGAGCTGGAAGGAGAGCGTTCGCTTGCACGACAAGTTGGGGTTGCGCTCCGAGTCGTTGACGCGCGCCTTCAGGACCCACGTCTGGTTGAGGACGGTAAAGCGCGGCGTCTCGTAGTACAGGCGCGTGATGAAGTCGTCGGTGCGGTACGGCCGGAACTGCACCTCTGGCGCCGACGGAACAGACCCGCGGGTCAGTGGGCGCGTCCGACGGGTTCGAGGATGGAGGATTGCCCCGCCCTTACCGGTGAAGCCGATCTTCTCGTAGCACAGGAGGCTGAAGATGCTGTTGTAGAGCTGCGTGTCCCTGCGGTGGCTCTGGTCCATCTCGCCCAGGATGCCCATCAGCTCCGTGCCCGTCTTGGTGGGGTGCGAGCACTCGCCCTCGTGGGCGGGCATCTCGTGGAAGGGGCCCTGCCACGGGCAACCGATGCGCTTGTACTTGCACACCGTCACCCTGGCCACACAAACGCGGGTTTTGTCAGCGGGGCGACGGCCTGTCGCCGTGGTGACGTGGCGTCAACACGCGAATCATTCTCTCAATTTCTGCCCTTTCACCCGTCCTCCCGAGGTCCTGGCCCCCCGCCGGGCGTCCCGTCCGTCGGTCTCACCTGTCCTGGCACTCGTCCTTCTGGTGCCGCTCCAGGCTGGACCTGGGGAACTGCTTGAGGCAGAAGGTGCATTCGGTGGGCAGCTCGCTGACCGCCTTCTCCACCGCCAGGTTCCGACAGCACAGGTTCTTGCTGATCTCGCACCTGCGCGGAAAGGGCGAGAGGACGGGGGGTTAGGGCCGGCCGGAACCGGCGCCGCCGCCGCCGCCGCCGCCGTACCTGCAGTTGGGACACGTGGCCTGCTCCTCTTTGAGGCGAGAGTCGGCCAGCAGGTGAATGAAGCAGCCGGCGCACATCAGGTGACCGTTGGTACACTGCGGGCGACAAGCCACGAGTCACGTCAAGTCGGGCGTCGTCCGGAACCGGGCGAGGCCCGCGTGTGCCGCTCGGGAACGTTCCAAAAGCGCTCAAAAGTCCGCGCTTGGGGAACATTTGCACAACGTAACGGAGGCTCCGCTTAAATCATTTCAAACGGATCACAGGCACCTTTATGCATTTCTACGAGATTTTTTTTTCTTCATTTTGTAAAAAAAAAAAAAAAAAAAAATACAAAATTACAAAAAACTGAAAAAAATGCACCAATAAAATTCATCTGGACAGATTTTTACCTCTTTTTTACTGCTATAAAAATTAAATTAGTAGCTTAATGTCTATATAGTTTAGAACTTCCGTTTCAGTATTAAAAAAAATGGATTTTATTTTCTGTCAATGTAGCTTCCTTTGAACTTTTAAAATAGCAATTAAAATATAATAAAGACTACATTTAAAAACTCTCCGTGCCATCAAACAAATAAAAATCTGTTAAAACAATTGGAAATAAATGGGATAGATTTAAGGCTGAAATATTGACCAATGTGGATAATTTCTTTGAAGGGCAATTAAAGTAGAAAAAAATAATTAAGCCTGTCACCATTTGAAATGTTGACATTGCAAACAACAACAACAACAAAAAATTCCTATTCCTCAAAAAAAATGTTAACTTCTTAGTTGTATTTTTTAACCATAAAACTCTACATGCACTTTTTTCCCCATTCTGTGTAAAATGTGTTTTTTTTCAACCCAAAATAGTTATTTTTCTTTTAAATCACCAAATTATTAAAAATAGGTTCAACTTTACATCTTGTATACAAACTAAACATTTAGTTCTCATCTGATGTGATTTTTTTTACACTGAAAAACTCCCAAAAAATGTTTTGTAATTATGTTTTGACAACCTCGACTTGCAGTTTTTGTATTTCAAGAGTAAATATTGAAATGGCAATTTGGATTCAATCCAGATTAAACACGGCCCCTTGTGCCAACGTGTAGACATGACATATTTAGTTCATAAGAATAATTAAAAAATAAATGTGTTCATGGTGTTTTGGATTTAATTTTTTTGTCATCACATTTTGGGCAAGTAGTATTATGTATTTGTAGTGAGCAATCTAGATTCAAAACATACATTTGTGGTTTTTCAGGAAAAAAAGAACAAAAAAAAATACAAACATTTGAATTCTTCAATGTGGATTTTTCAGTTTGGATGCAAATGTTTTTCATTTTTTTAGGATGAAACAGATCTCATTTCATGAGCAATCCGAAACTGATCTAGATTTCATTTATAGTTTTGTTTTGTTTTTTAGTTTTGGTCTTTAGTCTGAAATATTTCAGACACAATCTGGATTTGATCCAGATTAAATTTCATTCGACAGTGTGTACGCATATATCAGACTAAATTCAAATTTGGTAAAATGAACATTAAGACCTGAATGAAATAACAAAATAGTCTTTTTTTTTTTTTTTTTTAAGTTAAAAACATTTTGGCATCCAGCCTCTTCATTTTTCATGCAGAAATATTGAAGCAACATGACATAATATACAAATTTACTTTGAATCATGGGCACATTTTTCTTTTCAACTGCAAAGAGAAATTACATATTTTGCATTGGTGATTTCTTTTTTTATATATTGCATACTTTTTTTGTGGGACAACAAATCTGGATTTGAACCAGATTGAACCTACTTTGACAGTTTAGTTTTGGGTAGTTGTGAATGATTGGGGGACTTTGTGAGGGGGGGGGGCTTGTGGACTGTCACCAGCATTAATATTATTTCACTGCTTGTGCTTGCACATATTAAATGTGTATTTACTACTAGTGTGTTGTGTGCGGGGCTTACTAACACAGTCAACATTGGTGAGGTGGATTTCGGGGGGGGGGGGGGGTCTGGGGCTGGACTACTTTTATTTTGGGGGCTGTCGAGGTTGGGAAAGTGACGAGTTGAAGGTTATTTGAAGATCATGCGGGACACTGAGGACAGGGTGTGCCCACTTGCACGGGCCTGTGCTGCATTATTTATCAATCCAATGAGCATCAAGGTGACACTATGTTGAATTTTAGGGAGCATTCTTTTTTTTTTGGGGGGGGGGGTATGTAGGAGGGGAAGAGGGGGGGGGGCATGAAGTGTTGGGGCATGTTTGTGACACATTTACCTGGTACACAGACGCCTTGGGCAAGTCTAGGCACACGGTGCAGCAGAGCACAGAGTACAGTCTCTCCTCCAGCTTGCCGGACTCCCCCTCGGGTACTTTGGTCTTCTTCTTGGGCGGTTCGTCCGAGTCCGCCTCGGGGCGCGTCCCGGACTCCTCCTGCCCGGCGAGCCCGAGCCCGGCCCCTGCCCCGGCCACGGCCGCCGCCTCGGCCGCCCCTGCCACGACGGCGGCGGAGGAGCCACCGGGGGCGGCCATCACGTCGCTGTCTTCCATGGCCAAATGTCTCTAGAACTTTCTACGTAACCTCCCCCCCCCCCACCAAAAAAAAAAAAAAATGCACTTATTTTATCTCCTGTGGTTGGCTTAGCTTTGAGGCTAACTGACAGCTAGCTCGCCGGTCGGCTAACGCGAAACGAGGCTGTTAACGATCTTTTTTGTCGTGCTAATTTTCAAGCGCTTCCGGAAGTCACAGCAGAGGTGAAGACAAAATGTCACCCGCGGTGGAGGACTTACGGTACGGCTAGCTACTTGACACCGAGCCCTGAGCACGGCGCTCCGGTAGCGGGGTTTGGGCGGGGGGGGTGGGCAGCCAGAACAAAAACAACTCAGCTGTTTTTGTGGGGGGGGGGAGGGGGACTCTCACGCTCTCGACAGCTCGGCTCGGTTCGCCTGTCCCAAGTCCGGCGCCCTCCGCTCCGGCTGCCCCGAGGAGACTGTCCCTGTCGGCGGACGCTTGTTGTTGTCGGCTCGTCTCTCGGGCTCACACAGCCATCTTTGTTTTTCCTCCCTTTCCGTCTCCCCCCTCCGACTCCCTCGCCGAGTTTTCACCTTTTACGACTCCGGGTCGAATCGGGAAGTATTCCGAAAAAAACGTAACATTTTTTCGAACTGGATAAATGTTGAATTTGTAGTGGCAATCGCCGCCTTTTTTTGTTTTTGTCCCCCCACCGTCCCCGTCGTGTCGAATCAGCGGACGGCGGAATGTTTTGTTGTGCCCGCAGAGGACTTGGGGGGTATTTAAAGAGTTGGGGACGGCGCATGCGCAGTGGGCTCAGACGAAGCAAGGGCTTTGAAAGCTGACCAAAATTGTGTCATGTGACTGCTTTTTAAAGCTGTTTGAAGCCTCGTCGGCGTCCACGCGGGTGCTCGAAAGCGCTTTGATGAGCACAACTAATTACTGGAAAAAAAAATAATAATTGACTTCATGTCTTGTTGTGATTCGCACATATGGAAATTGCCGCATGTGCAATCAGCTGTAAGTGGTCTGACTTGTTCGGGGAGACCCTCAATAATTATGTATGAATCATACAACCAGAAATACAAGGTGAGTGAACAAACGATTGAAAAATATATCTAAGATATACATGTGTCAAGAAAATAATTTTTAAAAAAAAGTTCTGGATTTTTAGATTTCACCCACATTTTGACATGCATGATCTTTTTCAAGCATAATAAATACATTTTGCATTCATCTAAATTGAATTTTTTAACACAGCTTGCATGTGACTTATCAAATCAGGTGGCGTGTGCAAAAAGATTGGTTCTTTTTTTTTTTTTTTTTTAAATGTCTTCATGTTTTGGATTTTTTTTCCCCAAGTCAATCAGTAAATGTGGACACGCAGTTCTGCACGTTTTTATTTTTCATAGTGGACTAAAAAAAATTAGCAATCTGTAAATGGTCCAGAACGACGGGCACCTCCCCCCCCCCCCACACACACACACACACTTATACGAGGGATGAGTCACTGAAAAATTTCATCAAAAATTTTGATCATCCAGCGTATTCATTTTTCCAGGGGGCAAAAGCGTTCACTCGTCGGCCTCTGAGCGCCGACGACATCGATCCGGCGTGTTTGCGAGATCCACTCCGGAACTCGTGATTGGTTTTCGTCCGTTCGCTTCACTGAAGCAGAAAACTTTTGACGTAACATTTCAAAAGTAATGAGGTCGTTTCCCATTGTTGGTTCTTTTCAACAAGTTTGAGTGTTTCAACTCGTCGGGTCTGAACCCCGCTCCTTGCCCGAGGCCCTTACGGTTTCCGAGTCTTCTCCCGGTGCCGTCTGGACCTTCTCCGTGTCGACCGGTGCCGGTCCGGGTGGCGGTCCTTCCGTCCAGGTCTCGCGTCGGCTTTCTAGCGCCTTCTGCTGGCAGTTGGCCGCCATGGCCCTCAGCCAGGGATGCCGCAGCGTCTGCTCGGCCGTCATCCTGACGACTGGGTCGGACTGGATGAGGCCCGAGACCAGACCTTTACCGCCTGACCGACAGCAAAATAAGTACGCTTCACCTGTGAGCTCCATCTAGTGGTAAGCTAAAGAATCACCGCTTCTGTTCGTACGTGAAATGTGTGAGCTTCCTCTCCTGACTCCAAATCGTACACGTTCCGCCATCCTACCTTCTGAGATGGCGTCCCAATACGGGGGCAGGAAGTGCAGTTGCCCCTGTTTGATGATCTCAAAAAGCTCCTCCTGGTCCCGATCGCGACTCCGAAAAGGGGCGAAGCCGCACAGCAGGATGTAGAGGATGACCCCCAGCGCCCACATGTCCACCTCCATACCGTACCCTGTCGGGACACGTCCACGGCGTTACGCGGAACGGCTTGCGGGCGGGTCCCGGTGCGGCGCTAACCTGTCTCGGAAAGAATCTCGGGCGCGACGTAGGTGGGCGTGCCGCAGATGGTGAAGACGGGCTCGCTCACGACCGTGGCCAGGCCGAAGTCGGCCAGCTTGAGTCTGGTCACGCCAGGAACCGCGTGAACGATCTGGGAAGGAGAAAAAAAACAGTATGACTTCGACCGCACGATTTTTATTCCCATTCGCCCAAGTCTTTTTTTCTCTCCATAGGAATTGTTCCTAAAAATATTTCTTTTAATTGTATATCATTCTTAAATGTGAATGGTTGTTTCTATGTGGCCTGCGATTGGCCGGTATATCCCGCCTCCTGCCTGATGACAGCTGGGATTGGCTCCAGCACAGCCAGGACCCTTGTGAGGATAGGCGGCTCAAAAAATGGATGGCCGAGATGCGTCGGGCGACTCACCAGCAGGTTTTCGGGTTTGACGTCCCGGTGGACGACGCTCCTGCGGTGGATGTACTTGAGCGCCTCGCTGACGTCGGCCACCATCAGCGCGGCCTCGCCCTCGCCGAAGCTGCCGCGCCGGCCGATGGCCTCGAAGAGGTCGCCGCCGCGGGCCAACTCCATGACCAGGTAGGCGGTGGCGGGCGTGCGGTGGTGCGCCAGCAGCCGGACCACGCGGGGGTGCCGCAGGCTGGCCAGCAGGCTCAGCTCGTTCTGCAGCATGTGCTCGCGACCCAGCAGCCGCGAGCGCTCCACCATCTTGACGGCCAGCGTCCGGCCGTCGGCGCGGCGCCGGCACTCGCGCACCACCGCGAAGTTGCCGTCCCCCAGGAGGCGCCCCACGTCGTAGAGGCGAGCCACGTCGGCCTCGGAGACCTCGCTGCCCTCCGACGGCGGCCCCGAGCAGTCGGTCCACATCTCGGGAGGACTCGTCCATTCTGACAAAAATGAAGTCGGAAATGTGTCTTGGCTTGATCCAAAATTGGTTTGAATCGTGGGAGGAGTTCGATATCAAACCTTGCGCCGAAGTCGCCGTCTGCTTCCGGCACACGGGCGGCAGCGGGGTTCTTCCCGACAGCGGGTCGGTCCACTGCGGGCTGGGACGCGCGGACCTTCTCGTCAGGCACTTTTCACAGAGAGGAGCCGCGTCCGTCTCGCGCTCGCGTTGGAATCGGCCGACGGGAAGCGGCGTCTCCTCGCCGACCGCGCCCCTCACCCGCAGCCTCTGGAGATGGTTCGGAAGGCGAGCGACCTTCCCGGCCGTCTCCTTCCTCGGCTCCTCCGTTTCGGGCCGCCGCCGCTCATCCGCGGGATCCTTGTCGTCCGCCCCGTCGCCGTAGCCGCTGTCCGCCTTGGCGGCTTTATCCGGCGCCGCTCGGAGCTTCTTCTCCCAGACCAGCAGCGCCTCGGTCCGGTAGCGAGACTGCTCCGGGAACAGCTCCTCCAGCGCCTCCTCCAGGCTGCTCAGCTGCGGGCGAGCTTTGCCCAGCGCCAGGAGGGCCGCGTCGCCGCGGAAGAAGTCGCCGACGCTCTTCACCTGCGGCCGACAAATTACGAACGCACGTCAGGTCGCCCCGGCGTCTGCCGCGCGGACGGGGGTCCGACCTCTCGGGCGAAGGCGGTGTAGAGGCGGGTCACTCGCGATCGGTGCCAACGAGGGAACCCGAGAGCCTCCGAGACGTCCAGCAGGAGCTGGTCGAAGGAGGCCACGCCTCTGCGGTTCAAAAGCACCGTCACCTACGAGAAAATGAGCAAAGAATGCAACTCAACATGATTACGGAATATCATCATCATATGTCATTACCTTTTAAAAATGGACGACATAATTTCCTCGTCGGGTGTGAAAACCCTTCCACTAACGACCCAAGTTAAACTGAGTTCCTCACTTCAACTGACTTGCCACAAGATGGCGCCAAACTCCTGTTGTATTAGAAAGGGCTTTGCTGCCATCTTGTGCCAACTTGAGTATGGGCATAAAAATAGCAAATAGGTCAATATTGTCAAAAAAACAAAAAAAAAATTCAGTTTTTAAAAAGTCAATTGTGAGCGTCTGAGCCTTATGCTGCTTCGCCAGAGGTGAGTCACCTTCCGCGGCGCGTTCTGAGCGGGCCGCACGACGGTGACCAGGTGGGGGCGCTCGGCGCTCTCCTCCGCGTGGCGCCCGTGGAAGAGCGGCAGGTGAGGGCCGGCGCCGCGGACCTGCCCCGGGCGGTGGCGGGGGCGAGCGTGCCAGGGGGGCGGCGGGAGGGGCGGGGCGGCACCGCCGGCGCCGGCACGCCTCGAAGACGGGCCGGGTGCTGCTAAAACAAGGAAGGAATATCCAAGTAGAACTTTATTCGAGTAGAATTTTTGTAGCTTTTTAATAGTGGTTGACGCGGTACAGAACGTGGACAAAATGGCCGCATGAAACTAAAATGGCAGACTCGCTTCTTGGTACTTTTTGTGGGTCTGTGGTCGACGTGGCCCTAAAATGGGTGCTTAAAAACAAAATGGCAGACCTGCTGTCTACGCAATTACAGCAGACACACCTGTAATAACGCGCTTGTAACACATGTACAACGTGTGTTCCTCATCCTCAACAAAAAATGGTCTCGATGCGGGTTTTTATTTTTCTCCGTGACACGGAGAGCAAAAGTGGTCCCGCTTAAGAGTTTTTCGTGCAGGCAGGCAGGGGCCACGATCAATTATTTAGGCTTTCTTCAGACGTGCGCACCGGAACAAAAGCGTCCTCGGGCCTGCTCGTCTGCATGATTCATGAAGATTTGAGGACGCGGAACGTCTTTCACTTTCTGGAGAACACAAAGATTGTTTATGTAACTTCATCCGTGGGATTGAAAGTGTTTGGGTCCGTGTGGGAGCTGCTCGTGGATGGACAAGACCCCCCCAAAACTCAAGCAATTGTTTCCTCGCGTCCATATGTGGCACCCGCCCGAGTTAATTAAAGCGAAACTCAACGTTTGGAAGCAAAACAGGCTTCTGCCGACCCATTTGGACTTCTCCAGGCTACTAAAAGTCACGTGGAAGTGAAGTCTTACCCGTCGTTGTCCATTTCCTTGCCGCGTCGCAGCCGAAGCGAGCCTTGGACGGCGACGCCATTTCTGAACACAACCAGACTGGGGAAACAAACGGAACGCGGTGAGAACCGAGCCGGGTTCCGATTGAAAGCAAGTCACTGACGTCATCCTCTTCCAGGGCGAATGTGACAAGGGCCGGCGTGACGCGGTTGCCATGGTTACATGTCAAGTCGGAAAGCCTCGAATAAGATGTGCAATATGTTGATTCTTCAAAGTAAGATATTAAACACTAAAATTGCGGCGTGGTCCCAATAAACTCGACTATCACACTTGTTATAGTAACAGAATATATGTATATTTAAAAAAAAAAATCCAACTGCGACCCATTTTTGTACTTTACGGCGCTCCGGGCAAGCTCATATTTTATTTTGAAATTCGATTCCGGAATTGTACAATTTCACTTTCGTCTCACAACAAAAACGTTTCACGCCGTCGCAATTAAATGTTAAATAGAAGAATATTATTTTTTGTGGGCAGTTTTCCACGTCATTAACCACAGATAACGATTTTCCCGAAGGTGCCCTCGGATACGACAAAATGTGACACTTTGCGGGTCTTTTTTTTTTTTTTTTAAATGAAGCCCCCGCCACCTCATCTTCCTGTTTCCAGGGAAACGGCTTACATCGCATTAGCAACTCTTTTCTTTCCCTCCCGGATCTATATCCTGTCCTTTGATCACCCAACTAATTTAAATACTCAAGTACACCGTAAAGAAGTAATTTATACACGACTGCGTCTTATTCATATTCCCATAAATTATAACTATTTTCGTGCTGCGATTAATCTTAATTAATTAATCTCAGATGTTTAATCGACATGAACAGAAAGTTGTAATCTATCGAAGGAAGGCTGTCGGTTGCAGTGTTTTGGTTTGACCACTAGATGGGGCAATAGCACAAAGACACGTCTCTTCTATTTCAAGGCTCCCAAAAATGTACGGCAAACGTGGATGAGCAAAATATTTCATCTCATGTTGCAGTGAATCCACGAGTATGTATAAAAATTCTACAATAAAAATGCCGTCTGGCATTTCAAACAGTTAAATTATGAGAAGTGTCCAAAAGAGTTTTTACGTGTTTCTCTCCCCTAAAAATGTGTAAAATGCACTAAAATGACCATTTTTGCACTCAAGTTCTACTTCGCGTGATGCGTTTAAGGTCCGACTTCGTGTCGCGATGGCTCGCTATCACCTGCCCGGGCAAAGCCAGGTATTACAACATCGGGGTGACGCTTAGCTAGTAAAACACTTGACACGCGTCGTAGCAAGAAGTGTATGTCTACAAATTAAAAATGTATCGATGAAACTACCAGTGATGCATTTGAGGATCAAAATGACAAAATGTGGCTTTTTGCCTCGAGTTTCTTCCCTACTTGACAGACTCGCACGGTGACTCGCTATCGCCCCCACGAGCATCGGAGTTGCATCGAAGAAGAGTTTCAAAGGAGCCTGTTAGCCCTTGCGGCTAATCACCGCCATTTGGGGCCAGAAGTTGACTTTTTCAAATTTGTTTTACAAAATTGAATTAATTGAATTACACCCTGAAAAAAAAAAAAAAAAAACTTTACGTGACGAGGCCAATACCGCAAATAGAATGCACGTGGAAAGCCTTGAGGGCACGTCAACATTCCTCACTGTTATGCGCCGTTGAATTTATGAAACTTGGATGCACTTTGTGTACGTGTGTGTGTGTCTAGCCAAGTCAACATCTTTGCAGAGGGTGTGTTGCTCAATTTACAGGCTCGGTGTGAATCTCGCATCTCCAAAAAGTCCCACGCCAAAAATCGTGTGATATCATTGCGTGAGGTCAAAGTCCCTCCGGCGTGCACGTGCACACATACACAAACTTTAAGACAATCTCAGACGCTTTTGGATACGTACAAGGTCAATCTATGAGCTTTACCTTTCACCCCGTGACCCGCTTGACCCCCCGACTCCACCCCACCCTGGGTGTGCCTCACAGCTGTTCGCGCTCCGGTGCGAGTCAAGGGCGGCGGGCCCTCGCGTCGTGCGGTCACAACAATGTCCACACCAGACTTTGTCTCACTTTTTCATCCTATGCGTGATCTTACATTATAGATGGAATCAAGTTCTACTATTGCAAGAAAAAAAAAATGTTACAAGATTATAAAGTTGTAATAACAGTTGGTTGTGCGCTAATCGCTAGCTAACAGGCAGAGCGCCACGGATGCCTGTGAAGGTCGCCATTTGCGAGTAAGCAGGAACCGAAATGACACGCCCGCAAGTGCAACACTTGCAAGGTTGTGCAAAGATTTTAGTGTCAGGTTTTTACCACTGATCTTAAAAAAAAAAAAGTCTGGATGGCTCATTGGCCACCAAAACTTAAGTTGCCATCCGCCATCTTGATACTCCCAAAACAACCATGCCAACCTGTGTGTTGATTTGCAGTTTCGTGGCTGTGAGAAAATATTCCACTGGAATAGAATAGAAAGATTTATTTTGACACTGTTAAAGTTTGTAACGTTTTTTTTTTTTTCTTTATTTTCGGATGAGGTAAATTCACTTTTGTTTACGGTTCTTGTTCACTCTCTGCTTCACCTTTATAGGCCGACAGTTTTTCGCGAAAAAGCGATGTAAATATTTTCCCAAACGTCATCAGTGGACAAGCAAGAAAAGACATTTTCTGTTAAATTTTTATGAATTTCACAATACAGAATTCTGCAAATTGAATTAGATTTTCAGATGCGAGGAAACAGGTTGAAATTTTCATCAGGATTAGAAAACTTTGTGTATTTCTGTACATTAAATGTTTTTTAAAAAAAAAAAAAAAAACAAAGTCAACTATGGTTGTTGATGATTTTATCGTACAGCTAGCCAAAATCCTTATCTTGCCATCGCTAAGAAATTTGAATGTTACGTCCAAAACATTCATAAAGATTTGAATATGGAACTGAGGTTGGAATTGACAGTTTGAAAAGTGTTTGCTCGTCTCGAGATGAATTTCTAGAGTTGGAGTTTCGCTTTTGAGGTCGCACGAACTCTCCTAAAGTAGCCCCAACTCGCATCAGGCCTTCCGACCTCGCTCCTGAACTTTGACCTAGCAATCCCACCAGCAAGGCTACTAGAACATCAGAACTTTGATCGGTGGCTCTACTATGTAACAACGACAGAAGTGGTGTACAAGGAAGAAGGTGGTGGTGGTGGGGGGGGGGGGGGTGTTGACTGGGCGACACCCCCAGGCACGAAAACGGGTTTGGGCGTGTATCCCCCTGCCCCCACGTGGACGACTGGTTCCCGTGGAAGGTTTGTAGCACAAAAACCTTGCATTTGAACAGGGCTGTGCGGACTTTTTACAAGCACTGTATTCGTGTCGACGTCACAGGTGTCAAAGTCAAGGCCCGGGGGGCCAGATTCGGCCCGCTGTATGATTTTATGTGGCCCGCGATGGCGAATTATGAGTATGAACTTCCATGATTTTTGTTCGAATCTGTACCAAAATATCAAATTGTCATCTCGCCAATGGTAACGTTGAGATATTGCAAGGATTGTCGCGCACCCAAGCATCAGCAATGTTTTAAAAACACGTCGACGTCGATTTCTAATTCCAAAACTAGCTCGTAAATGTCACGTGAGTCAAAGAGAGTTTTATGGTTTCACAGTCGTAACGGCCCACTGAGGGGAAACCAGAACCACAAGGTGGCCCGGTGACAAAAAAAAAGAGTTTGACACCCGTGGTCTGCAACATCCCCCGCCCCTCGGTGAGCAGCGGGCCCAACTCGCCGGGACCAACGTCAGCACGTCCACTCACCCGGTCCGAGCGTCCTCTCGCAGCCTCCAGCTCGCACAACCCCCGTGACGTCGACAACAGCCGGTGTCGAGGCAGCCAGTAGGAAGGCGGCACTTCCTCCTCCTCCTCCTTCTGCCGACTGACTTCATTCCATCTCCTTCTCTCTCTCTCTCTCACACACACACTCCTCATTCCGCCGCCCTTTCTGCAGTCATCATGGCCGAGGCTTTCGTGGGCACGTGGAACCTGAAAAGCAGCGAGAACTTTGACGAGTACATGAAGCTATTAGGTGAGTCTGCGTGCTGTGAGAGAGTTTGCATTCATTCCATGGACAAATATGATGGTTTCCAAGATGGAAAACATGGAGGAAGGCAGGGAACTGGGATTTGGGGATTCGGGGGTTTGGGGTGGGGGGGTTAGCGAGCACATGGCCCGAATGCAGTGGGGCGGGGCGGGGCAGGGCCCCTGAATGTGAGCGAACGGTCAGGAGCCGGTCACACACACACTTCCATTTGAAAGGCAAGCGTTGTTGTCGACCTCGATCTTGAAAATGTTGCTCGGAGCCAAATAGAATGGAACAAAATTCTAAATAATATAATCGCCCGTAACGCTGATGCAATTATACTTAGTGGAACTCGACTATATCATAAAAACACGCCGAGGTCACGTTTGGCGGGCGTTTGACGACCACTTGTGTCATTTAAATGCTCGGAATTGTCATACGGTGACACGTGAAGTGGTCATGATTAAAATTCAACGAAATGGGTATTCTTTTTTTTTTATTATTACTTTGGAAAATGTTTAAACATTTTGTTGCAAAAAAAAAAAAAAATCTCAATTAAATGCTATTTAAATCTGAAGATAAAACGTAAGAGGCGGCACGGTGGATCAACTGGTAAAAGTGTTGGCCTCACAGTTCTGAGGACCTGGGGTTCAATCCCGGACCCTCTTGTGTGGAGTTTGCATGTTCTCCCCGTGCCTGCGTGGCTTTTCTCCGGGCTCTCCGGTTTCCTCCCACATCTCAAAAACGTGCGCCATTAATTGGACACTCCAAATTGCCCCTAGGTGTGATTGTGACCGTTTGTCTCTCCGTGCCCTGCGATTGGCTGGCGACCAATTCAGGGTGTAACCCCGCCTCCTGCCCGTCGACTGCTGGGATAAGGCGCAGCACTCCCCGCGACCCTCGTAAGGATAAGCGACAAAGAAAATGGATGGATAAAATTTTAGAAAATGTGTAAACGTGTTGTTACCAAAAAAAGTCTCAATTCAATGCTGAAGGTTTTAACATTTAAATCTGAAGACAAAATGTAAGGTAGTTTTTACATGAAAAAAAGATGAAGCAAAACTCAGAATGCCAGATTTTGATTTCAAATCTCTGAAACACGGAAATAAAACGCTATTTTTTCCATTTACAAATATAGTGATAAGTGCTCCCCAATACGTGCCCTGCGATTGCCTAGCAACCAGTTTTATAGTGGCATGCGTGAACTTTTGAAACGGGATCGCTGTACAGTATCTAATGATATTCCATCCATTTATATTTCAAAAACATTGCGGCCACAGAAATGCAAATCTTTTGCAGCTTTTTTTGAGGTTGTGCATGTTGGGGGTGGGGCCGTTCAACTGTTTGCAAGGGGGTGACCTTCGGGGCCTTTTACAAACGACCCATTTGCTCCCGTCACCGTGGCAACCGGTGACCTTTCAACCTCTTGATCAATGAGCCATTGGGGCACATAGACTCGTTCGGTGGTGCGTTCAGGTGCGCTCGGGTCATTTTAGTGTGTAGTCAAGATCCTGTAGTGTGACAGCCTGCAAGCAAAACACAAGTCACCAAAACGAATGACCGGTAACAACAACGAGCCTCCGGTCTCCCATGCCACCTAAACGCACCGGTGTTAAACCCCCCCCCTCCAGGTGTGGGCTTCGCCACCCGCAAGGTGGGCAACCTGACCAAGCCCACCACCATCATCTCGCTGGACGGCGACAAGGTGACCATCAAGACGCAGAGCACCATCAAGAACACGGAGCTCTCCTTCAAACTGGGGGAGGAGTTCGACGAGACCACCGCCGACAACAGGAACGTCAAGGTGGGCCCGGCCCGGCCCGGCCCGTTTCGTGCCCGCCGCATCCGCGTAGCGTCCTGACCGCGCGCTCGACATCGTCACGGGCGGCTGGAGGCCCACGGCCAAATTTGGTCCATTTCTTATTGGGTTCGAATTTCTCAGGTGGGGGTTCCTGAAAAGGAATCTCAGATGTTTTCATAAGAACATAAAGATGAAAATAAATGTAAATATTGCTGCAAAATGAAAACAACACAAAAAGGAAATTACATCGTTCAAATTCTCAATATATCATCAAAAAAGCTCGGAAAAAAAGTTTTTGGAACTCATGAATTATTCATTCTGTCTGAAAATACTAACTACGTCAAAATGTGGAGGAAAATATAGTCAAATTAAGTTTAAAAGCTGAATACGTTTATATTTATAATTTGCTAAACACACAAAATTAAATCTAAAAAAAACTTGAAAGCCAGATAATAAATTTTCAAAATGTCCGATAAATGCAAGTTTGAAATCATTTTTAAAGTATAAAAAGATGACATGCCGAAAGAAAAAGAAGAAAATTACATTTTACACTCACCCCCACAAATCAAAGAAACACCACTTAACTGTTGGGCATTGAGCTCAACTTTATTTTGAAGGCCCATTTTGGACAAAAATGGATTTCCAAATTCATAAAGCAAGAGCGTGATTGAAGGTGAACTTGATGCGGGAAGTCATTAAATAATGCGCAAAAGAAAGACAACCGCGTATGCAAAATGAAGCAAAAAAAAAAAAAAAAAGGCAAATTCATGCTGACCATTTGTGTCGCACGCGCGCAGTCGGTGGTGACCGTCGAGGACGGCAAGATGGTGCACGTCCAGCGGTGGGACGGCAAAGAGACCACCCTGGTGCGCCAAGTGGACGGCGACGCCCTGACGCTGGTCAGTGTGCCCCCCCCCCCCCACCCCCAACACAAAAACGTGTCTTTTGTTTTTCTGAAACGTCGTCTTTGTGTTTTGCAAACAGACGCTGACGCTGGACGACCTCGTTTGCAAGCGCTGCTACGAGAGGGCCGAGTGAGCGAGCCCGAATCCCAAAGTGTCCACTCGCATTTCTCTCAACAATTGGGGGGGGGGAGGGGGGTACTATTTGTTACACTCCATGTGGATGCCCCCCCCCTTTTGAGGACCTCTACTGTTAAAAACACTGAAAATATTGTTTTATTTTGGCGTGTCCCTGTTTGATGTTGTTTTTCCTTTCTTTGGAAATGTGACGCGTGAGGTCCACTTTAAAAACCTGGAAGAGTTCATTCAAAACTTGGGAAGTAATAAAAAAAAAAAAAAAAAAATATCCCAAATTGAGGCTAAATATGTGAAAGCGTCGTTTGTATGAGTTTGTTCGTAAATCCAAGACGCTGCCCGAACTGTCCACAAGAAGTCACCTCAACTACCATCCATCCATCCATTTTCAAAGCCGCTTATCCTCACGAGGGTCGCGGGGAGTGCTGGTGCCTATCCCTGAACTGGTCGCCAGCCAATACAAACAGCCGCACTCACAATCACACCTACGGGCAATTTAGAGTGTCCGATTAATGTTGCATGTTTTTGGGATGAGGGACGAAACCGGAGTGCCCACCCGGAGGAACGGGGAGAACATGCCAACTCCACAAAGGCGGGTCCGGGATCGAACCCAGGACCTCAGAACTGTGAGGCTAAGCCTTTACCAGCTGATCCACCGTGCCACCCTCTCAAAAAAAAAAAAAAAAAAAAGTTTCAAGTAAAAACTGCAATAACAAAAATTGTGTTTTTTCTAAATATCAATATAGACCAATCGCTCACGAAGGTCCTCGTTGAATTTTTCCGGGTTTTTTTCCGGTTTTCCGAAGACTTTCATTCAGTCCGTTTTTCGGTACCACGAGTCAACGTGAAAACGAAAAGCTTGCGTCTCCAAATTGCGGCCCACGCCAAAGCTGCTACGTCGACCTCCGAGCGGCCGGCCGGACAAAAATAGCTGCCGTCAAAACAAAAGCCGCCACCTTCGAGTTCCCGTCCGAAGCGGCGTCAATTCCGCAAAAAAAAAAAAAAAAAACGGGGAAGGTGTGTCGTCATTCTCAGAAACGCTGGAGAAAAGTTTGCGTCTCCCGGTTAGTTACGCAACCTCCGTCTTTGCGTGTATGTTTCATTTCCGGGGACGAAAAGCCACATCGCGTTTGCAGAGACGGCGAACGCGACAGGAATTTGGCCCGACGCCTCCGAAGCGAGCTCAAGTGAGCCCGAGCGGACTTTCCGTGCCCAAAATAACCGGCCGGCGGGTCCGTGCGGGCGTCCTGGCAAGGCCGAGGGAACAATGGCAGGTGCCGCCGCGCTCGGTCGCATGCTCGCTTTCTTACCGGAGAGGCGTCACGCGCTCGCCGCTCGCTGCCAACTGGACGCAAAGGGGAGACGCTCGCCTGCCGCTTTATTAGGCACACACACACGCTGTTGCGCTTAACCTCTTTGGACCCGCAAGGAAACGAGACATAAATCCAAAAGAAAAACAAGATACATCAATGCAAATAACTACTTCTAGAGATACAAAAGAAGATGAAAATTGATCATGTCGCCAAAGTGTATGCTCACAACTTACCTTCATTAAACATTACAAATATGGAGCAACAGTGAAAATGATCATACAGTCGTACAAAACCTTTTTCAACACGAGATTTGTTTTACTGAATCTTTTTTTTCTTCTTACCTGAACAGCGGGAAAAAGTATGCACGTATGATAACAATAAAAAGATTTTGAGGAAAGGATTGGGGCCAGACCATAGAAATGTGTGTGTGTATATGTATATATATATATATATATATATATATACACACACACACACACACACACACACACACACACATATACATAATCAAGAAAAGAATGAAGGTTTCATGTCCAGAAGCAGGGAAGCACTTGATCACACTTTATTGTGCGTACGATGACAAGAAACACACTTTTGTTTTATTACTGTCATGATAGCAACTTATTCCACGTTGGCAATCATAAACTCCGCTACAAGGAATAATACGCAATAAAACAAAAAAAACCAAACATGCAGAACCCGACAGGACGCGTTCCTCCTGAATTTTGATGGCAGGCGTCCAACTTTTGTGAGTTTGCAACGCCGTGTGTCTGTAATTGACATTTTGGGAAATCCACTTCCTGCCTGGAAGCGCGATCAAAGCTAATCAACGCAAGAGCTGCGTTTGGCTCCTTTTATTGCAGCGAGACGCACCGAATCCTGCTCAGGACCCTCCCAAAAACGATGTCGAGCTCATGTACTTCCTTTAACCCCCCCCCCAGCTAATCTACCCTTGCAGATCTATTCCCAGATGTCTTTGCCCTCATTTTTGCGCAATATTGTGATGATCTTATTTTTATTTTTTCCTCCACAGGACACAACCAGCAGGAAAAATGCCAAAAAGCTTATTTACTGTGCAGCGGTACCTCAACTTACAAGTGACGGCACTTTTAATAGTAGCCATCCATTTTCATCGCCGCTTATCCTCACAAGGGTCGGTCGCAGGGAGTGCTGGAGCCAATCCCAGCTGTCAGTGGGCAGGAGGCGGGGTTACACCCTGAACTGGTCGCCAGCCAATCGCAGGGCACATGCAGACAAACGGCCGCACTCACAACCACACCTAGGGGCAATTTAGAGTCTCCAATTAATGTTGCATGTTTTGGGGGATCCGGGAGGAAAGCGGAATGCCCATGGAGGAACGGGGAGAACGTGCAAACTCCACACAGGCGGGGCCGGGATCGAACCCGGGTCTTCAAAGCTGTGAGGCCAACGCTTTACCAGCTGATCCGACGTGCCGCCCCTTTTAGTAGTAGTTTGTTTTTGTTGGTTTTTTTTTTTTTTTTAAACAAGCCACAAACTCGGAATCTTTACGCATCTTGCCAAACATCTGGAAATAATTTTGTTTTTGTTTTTTCCACCTCTTTTAAACTGATGTGAGGAGTCTTTTTCTTGTCTCTTTTCTTTTTTTTTTTTTTTTTTTTAACAAGCCACAAACTCGGAATCTTTACGCATCTTGCCAAAAGTGCTCTGCAACATCTGGAAATAATTTTGTTTTTGTTTTTTCCGCCTCTTTTAAACTGATGTGAGGAGTCTTTTTCATTTCTTTTTTTTTTTTTTAAATAAAATCGCTATTTTGCCCTGGCGTAACCTCCAAAATGGTTGAATTCAAAAGAGCCCCGAGTTCAAACACAGAGGAAGTCTGGGTATCAGTCACACTACACTTCCTGTTTGTGCCTTTACTGCTTCCTGTGTGTGTGTGCGTTTTATTTTTACTGTCCCCAAACATCAGACAAGTGTAAAACTCGATGAGGATTTCTATTCATGGGAGGGGGGAAAGGGTGGGGGGGGGGGGGGGGGCATTCACTTCCCGCCATATTGCTTCCAAACTGTCAGGTTACAAGTGGCCAGATAACAAAATGGAGGATGCGTGCGTTTTGTTTTGTCAGCAACGTCAAAACCATAAAAGACACATAAAAACTGAACTTTAAACTGAATATAAATCTTACTTTGGGTGCAATGGGTACTATTGGCTCTATGGACCTTTTCACCCGGAAGAACCAAAAGTTCACCAGAAATATGAGGACCAAAAGTTTTTTTTTTTAGTCTTGAGCTTGATATGGAAAGTCCCTGGAACTGAAAGTACAGTTCCAGGGACTGCAATGGACCAGGACCAGAAGTTCACTCAACATTAAGGGTTACCAGTAGCTATGGGCACTTTGGGTTCTAGAAGTCCCTGGTACCAAAAAGTACCCAGAACTTAAGGTGGTCATGGAATGGGTACTTTATGTTCCAGGTCCTAAAAGGTCCACAGACAACAAAGTACCCAGAATCAGAATTTCATTTTAGTGTTTATGCAATGGATGACTTTGGTTCTGCTGACCTTTTAGTCCCAGTCCCATCTTTACAGAAATCTGCTTTTAGTCCCCGGAACCAAAAATTCCTAGAACCTGAAGTTCCTGAAACTTTAGATGGAAACGTGGCTCAAAGTACTTTCAGTTCCGGGTACCTTCTGACTATGCAACAGAATGCGCCAGAACCAAATGGTCCAAAAATGTAACGGACACTTCTGGTTTTGGGTCAAGTTTAAATTCCAGGAACTGAAACCAGACGCTGATCTAGTCAGAAACATAATCAAATTTAAAAAAAAAAAACAAAAAAAAAAAGTTAAAAAAAATAATAAATCCAAACAAACAAAAATGAGTCCTCACCGCTGTGGCGGCGTTTGGCACGCGTGCGTCTCAGCTGTGCTTGTGCGATTTGTGTTTCTTGTCCTTCTTCTTGCGCTTGCTGTCGTCGTCTCGTTCGTGACATCTCCTCTTGGGTTTGCACTCGCCACCGTCGTCGCTGCTGCCGCTGCCGTCGCTGTCCGACTCCTTCCTCTTGCGCTTCCTCTTCTTCTTCGTCTTCTTCTCCTAGGAAAAGCGTCACGTTTAAATTCGTCGCAGCAAACGACTTCTGAACGCAAATGCTGTGTAACTGACACCCCCAGCCTCCAAAATAAAAAAAGGTTTCTGACTGCTTGTACATGTCACAAGAGGGCAGCAAAGCATTGGTGTCCAAATGAAGCGTCTCAATTTAGTTCAACATAGTTCAGTGGTACCAAGATTCCGCAAGATGGAATCAAAGCAATGGTTTACGTTTACTCCTTCCCGGGTTTAGGGACCAAGCCTTGACAACAATTGCAATTAAAAAAAAAAAAATCATAACTTTCAAATAATAAGTAACACCTCCTTCGCCCCAACTACAAACTTTTTTTTTGTACAAATGATAAACATTCGTTATGACGCTGGATTGAGGAGAGCGCAGAGAACTCCTTCCTTCCTGTATCAAGACATGATTTGACTGAATAAAAAAAGAGGTCATATGGGTGCAAGCATGATCAAAGGATGATCAATTTTAACGTGCAAATTTTATAAATTGTATTATGAATGAAATATATCAAGTACATCAATAAATAAATGCTATTCTGTTTTCAAAATGTACACGATATGATCATTCATGATTTAGGTGCATGCCTCTACCCCCCCAAAAAATACAAATTCAACTAACTACAAAAATGAATTCAGATTTGCATCATGGCATGCAAGCGATGATATCATTTCAAAAACATTTTAATTTCTTGTTTTAGTAAATGATTGAAACGCATGAATTTGACAACAATTATTCACGTCATGCGTCGTTATCAGTAAGTCATTTTTACAAGTAATTGCTTCTGAACTCTCACCTCGTTATTATTAATTTATTATTCATTAAAATTATTTTTGACATAATTATCAATTTCTTTCACTCGAGAGGACGCCTCTCGAGCGCCGCCATCGTGTTGACTTGAAAATGGCCCCGTGATCCGCCTCGTATACAACAAGCGTTGTCATTGGTCAGGAGGAACGCATTCGACCAATCAACAGACGTGTGTCTAATCTTCCACCTCGCTTGCAAAAGTCGGACCGTTGTTTGAACGAGTGTGGATTCTGGCACGGGTTACGGTCGGAATATTGCAGAAAAACGGATAATATATATATAATTTTTTTAAATCAATGCAATTCAAAAAGACAGAATTGCGCCTATAAACGGATAAATCATGTCTGTGTATCTTACATTTACAATTTACACGCTGATCAGCTGTTAAAATCTCCAATTTACTTCTCGCTGCATCATCTTGGCAGGATTCGCATCCTACTATTCAAGGAACTTGGGCGAGATTGCAAATAATAAAAAACTGCGCCTTGGCGGGGGTTCGCCGTACCTTCTTTTTCTTCTTCTTCTTGTCTTTCTGTGGGGCAGCTCCCGATGTCCGCTGCTGTTGTTGTAGTTGTGGCTCTTCGTCGCCCTCTTCGGGCACAAGCGCGTACTGCAAGCCGGGTGCTGAGAAGCAGTCTTTGGTAAAGTGGCCTAAAAGGTAAAAGTCATTTCAGTAAATTGGGCGATTTTAAAATGAAAACTCCCAAACTTTTTTTTTTTTTTAGTACCTTTGCAGCCACATTTTGTGCAGGTGGTGTTGAGAACGGCCTCCAGCGTGATCCTGTTGCCCGTGTGGTCTCGGAACTGCCTCCGCCGCCTCGCGTCCTGCCTGCGCACGCACGCCAACATGTTTATCACACACACGTGTGTGTGTGTGTGTGTAATTTGACATAATAAATATGAGCGCAACGTACTCCGCCATGACATTGTTGGGGTCCAAGTCTCGGCCTGTTCCCTGATTGACCGCTTTCATTGAGAAGGAAAGCTTGATCTTTTCGCCATTTATCTGGCAAGGAGAAGATAAACGTCATCACGTCATGCTCGACTGCAACAGGTACCTTTTCAGTACCGGAACCAAAAGTACCAAGGATAAAAGTTCCTGGAACCTTGAGTTTCTGGGCTTTTTAGATGGCAATGCAGCTCAGAGACAAACCTTCGCAAAACATGAGGCCGGAACACGGCTGCAGGTACAATTCGTAGTTTTGGTTACTGGTAGTTTTTAGTAACTGAACCAGACGTCGCTGGAACTTCAGGTGAAAATGAAATGGGTACTTTCAATTTGACTCTCTCTAGCCAAAAGTACCCAGAACTCTAGAACCTGTTCCTGGAACTTTACACGTTATTGCGTGCATGTGCGTGATTACCTCTCTCCCGATGACTTTAATCCACACTTTCTCTCCCACGTCGACAACTTCCGCGGCGCTCTCGACACGCGTGGCCGACATCTCACTTACGTGTACCAGACCTGAATGTGCATACACTTTGTGAACAACACCAAAACAAGGGAAATTTCGGCTTTCGCCGTACGTTCATAACATCTCCTACTTCCCAGCAGTCTGCACCATACTTAAGAGCTTTCAATATCTCATATGTTTTGAATAATGAATGCATTGCATGAAATCTCTGAGAGCACGCAGTCATCATCTCATTCACCTTCCTTTTTGTAGCCTGGCAGGCGGACAAAAGCGCCATAAGTCTGCACGGAGACCACTTCCCCCTTGGAAATGCTGTAGAGGGGTGGCAGACCTTCGAGTCCTCCGGGTTCCGGCGGTGGACCGTCACTGTCTGACATCTCGAACTTTCTACCTATGTAAATAGATTATATGAATGAACGTGGGAGAAATTGTGGTGAGGAATCACACTTAGCGACAGGCTAACGTAAACACGCTTAAACCACCCCCCTCGGTAGGCTAAAATCGAGATCAACACGACTGTAATATAAATGAAAATACCTTATATGATCATAAAATACGGTTTGATGTCAGTGAAGCATATAGATACAGCGCAAATGAGGTGCAATATCATTTAATCCACTCACGTTTTTGGGTTAGCGAAATGCTAGCTCCAATTTCAGTTCCGGTGGAACCAGGCTGATGACAAGCAGTTTAAGCCAATCATCGGCGCACATGATTTATTTTTGACCAATCGCAATCGATCATGGTAGCTAAAGCAATAATGTGCTGTTAATCGTTTATCTCTATATTGTTATGTTTTTGTTGTCCTTGTACTGCGTATCCTCTTTGTACAAGTCTTTATATATAATGCTGATTTTTAGACATGCTGTAAATAGTCTAACGTCATGGCCTGTCGTCCGACCTATGAGAGGACGTCACTACAAGCTTCAGTTCCAGTTCCGGTTTAACAACAAGCCGTTTATCCAATCATCGTAGCTGCTACAAATCCAAACCAATCAGGCTACTCAAACTTGAGGAAGTACTTTCTTCTGTTCTTCCCTGATAGCCTTCCGCTCGATGATCATCCGTAGAAAGACGGTCATACATTCTTTTTATACTTTTAAAAGTGGAGAATTTCGCTCTTTTTTGCCGGTTGCGACGAAGAAGCAGGGATGATTGAGCCCAAGAAGAGGGTGGGGGACATGGCCGTTGTGCCCGCCTCCGCCATGAAGAGACCCAGGACGGAGCTGGTGGCGGCGGCCCAGTCTCAGCAGCTCATGACCGCGGTACTGCATCAAGTATTCTGATGAGTCCTCCTTAACAAAATGAAAACAAAACACTGTAAAACTGAAAATGTCATTAAGCGTATCATAACAGTTAGTGCACGGAGTACAAAAATATTTCCAAATATAATGTGGGCAGCATCCACGTGAGTTTACTTATACTCCTAGGAGATTAGTCCACTAGTGCGGCCTTCTGTTGCAAATGATTGGCTCGTGGTTAAAGTTGTGCTTGGTCTCCTTTAGGGGCCCCCAAGAACCTCCAGTCTGCTGGCCCCCATCATGCTGATGTCGGGCCACGAGGGCGAGGTCTACTGCTGCAAGTTTCACCCCAACGGAGCCACCCTGGCCTCGTCCGGCTTCGACAGGCTCATTTGTGAGTGAGCCGCAAAACGCCAACCGCTTGGAAGACGTTACCGATATTCATATTTTTATACGATATTCACTGTGCACGTGTGCTGTAGTGATGTGGAACGTCTACGGAGACTGCGACAACTTCGCCACGCTGAAGGGTCACAGCGGCGCCGTGATGGAGCTGCACTACAACACGGACGGAAGGTCGCTAAACTCAGCGGCTTTCAAACATGGCTGAATTTGACACCCAAACTTGAATTGACCTTCGAAAACCATTCCATTGTCATGAAATCCTAATCTGAACAACTTAATTAGATGTGAAGATTTAAAAGGTTCTTCCCCCCCACCTCCATTCAGCCTGCTGTTGTCTGCAAGCACGGACAAGACGGTGGGCGTGTGGGACAGCGAGACGGGCGAGCGGGTCAAGCGCCTGAAGGGCCACACCTCCTTCGTCAACACCTGCTACCCGGCCCGCAGGGGACCCCAGCTCGTGTGCACCGGTAGCGATGACGGGACCGTCAAGGTGAGGCGGTTTTTAATGCCGCACGTCCGTCCTTCCGTCCATTATCCGAGCCGCTTATCCTCGCAAGGGTCGCGGGAGTCAAGGAGCCTATCCCAGCTATCTTCGGGCAGGAGGCGGGATAAACACTGAACTGGTTGTCAGCCAATCAATGCAGTGTCAAAAATAGAATTTTTAATATGAAAAAATACCCTTAAATGCAGTAGACACCTGCAGATCCATCTATTAATGTTTTTTTTTTAACCCAGTTATTTTTCCTTCGGGGGCAAGTGGGATAATTTTGTGTGTTGGTGTAATACAGCTGTAATTAACTTTGTTTCATTATTTGTTTCAACTTCAAGAAGAACTTTGTGCTAACAACTTACAAGACAGACAATTGCCCAGGGGACATCTCATATCGTGCAAAACTTTTTAATAATCGGGTCGCTCCGTAGGGTGCAAATGAACAAACGTATTTTGTGCCGCAGCTGTGGGACGTGCGCAAGAAAGGCGCCGTCCACACCTTCCAGAACACGTACCAGGTGCTGGCCGTCACCTTCAACGACACCAGCGACCAGATTCTGTCCGGGGGCATCGACAACGACATCAAGGTAACAAGAGTTATTAGTAAAAAATAAAAAAAAAATTGCTGTTGAAACACTCAAATATCGCAATGAAAATCTTGAAAATTTCATCAGTCATTTTTATGCATGTGTGTGTATTTGATAAAAGCAAAATTACTCTTCGGATCTTGGTTGTGGGAAACAATTTTTTTTTTTCAAAAGCTACCGTCAACCAATTCCCCTCTCATTCGCCAACCCACGCATCACTCACCAGGCCGGGACACACACACACACACACACAGTCACAGGTACTACAGTAGGCTGTAAGGATGTCAACTCCGAGTGGATCAAAATATAATCTGCCCCTTATAATATGTACTGTACGTCACAGTGTTTAGTAGTGAAAAATGAATATTCAATATCTGCAGCCCTAATTTTAAGGCCACGCCCCTCCCCGGGGGTGCCTGTTCCTGCACAGGTTTGGGACCTGAGACAGAACAAGCTGATGTACAACATGCACGGGCACGGCGACTCAGTGACCGGACTCAGTCTCAGCTCGGAGGGATCCTATCTGCTCTCCAACTCTATGGACAACACGGGTAACCCTTTTGTGTGTGTTGATTTTAAAAAAATATATATATATATATGTGTGTGTAGATATTTTCATGCCATTTTTTTTTGACCATTTACGTGTACCCGTAGTGCGCATTTGGGACGTTCGACCTTTCGCGCCCAAGGAAAGATGTGTGAAGATTTTCCAGGGCAACGTGCACAACTTTGAAAAGGTAATCGGTCATCGTGCCGCTGACAGACGGGCTCAAATGCGCGACTACGACATTCATAAAACATCGGAAAGTTGTCTGCAACCCCCCGACACACACACACACTCCCACTCGTCTACGGATTTAGTTTTTTGATGGCAAAATACTCAACGCCAAGTATTGTCTCCTTCCAGAATCTGCTGAGGTGCTCGTGGTCTACTGACGGCAGCAAAATAGCGGCGGGATCAGCTGACAGGTGACACACACACACACTGGGAACGGTTACGCTGCGTTCCAGGCTGTCGGGAAACCGCAAAGTCCTCATTTGCCCATCGCTGGTTTTTAGATTCGTCTACATTTGGGACACCACGTCACGCCGCATCCTCTACAAGCTGCCGGGCCACGCCGGCTCCGTCAACGAGGTCGTCTTTCACCCCGAGGAGCCCGTCGGTGAGTCGCGCTTTCGAGGTGCAATCGGACCTCGGACGTTCGTCGATTTGCCATTCTGGAGCTCGCTGTTCGCGGACGTTTCTCTCGGGTTGTGCTTTTCAAAGTTTTTACCCCGAGGCTAATGGAAAATGAGTTAAAGAGGGGGGGGGGGGGGTCATAGTTTGCTGTTTAAACTATTAATATATTTACAAAAAAAAATGAGTCAGAGGCATCTCCGGTATGTGGATTTTCGCTACTCGCAGTGGGTCTTTTGGGGCTAACCGTTCTTGTTGTGTGCTGGCTTTGTCTCCGCAGTGCTGTCCGGCGGCAGTGACAAACGACTCTACATGGGGGAGATTCAGTAGCAAAAAAAATAAAATAAAATATGTGCTTGTTCCAATAGACAACAACAATGATTTTTGTATCCTTTTTTTTTGTTCTTTTTAATAAAAATCACATTTTCTGTAAAAAAAAAAAAAAAAGTCTCTTTCCGTTTTGTTTCTGTTTGTATGCTTGTATGATGCTTTGCTTAACCCCAAAAAAACATATTTTTTTTTAAATGTTTTTATTACCCATTGGTTCTGATGTCAAGTATTTCTGTGTGAAATATTAGATAAGAAATAATTAGTTCAAACGGGAAACACTGGATTAATATTTATGTGTAATGTTTACTGCATTTAATCCAGATATGGTCCAGTTTGGATTAATTTGTGTGTAACGTGTATGCCGAATCTTCGAATTATCGCCTCATACCAAGTTTAATTCAGGTTTGATTGATAAATACTGCACTGTGGACATTACGAGTAAATCGCCAAAGTGGATTTCATCTGGTTGTGATCCAGTGTGACTTAAATTGGATGTTTTTACTATAGAATACAATATTTGCAAGGTTGAATCCATCCGATTTGAATGACGTTGGCCGCACGCGAACTAATGTGGATCGGATCCAGTTCGCCACGTGAGGTTCTGCTCATTGTGCAAACTGCAACATGTGACAGGTTCAATTTAAAAGTTTCCATCCGGTCTGAATGAAATTTGATGCGCATGGATATTATGTGAACTAGAATATGAAAGCAAGCGCAATGCAGAACGGAACACGGGCCGGGCCACACCTGAACACGCCACGCAGGCGTCCCAGCTGGTCCTCTCCCACCAAAGCGAGACCACAGAAAGACTGAAAAAAGTGGGGAAGATTTTCTGCAGCTACTGGAAAAAAAAAAAAAAACAACGTTTTTCAATATGAACACAAAGTATGTTAGTGGTCAAAACAAAAGCATCTCCTAGCAACAGACGATGAAGAAACTAGAGCAAAGCTTTCCTGCTTTTAAACTTTATGCTTCTGTGTTTTAACACCACACACACTTGTGTTTTTCTCCTTTTTATGTTTAGTGTGTGTTTCAGAACATTTGACGAAAGGTATCGATCCGGAATAGAAAGTACACGCATTACTTGATTATTACGTCTGCCTGGTGAGCGCAACTTGGAAGCAACAAACATTTTGGGATATATCAGCCTCGACGACCCCAAAGTATCGTGCGACGGTTTACTGGAATGTGATCCATATTGCACATTAAAAGCAGATGACGATGAGGGCGAACATCCGAGGACCTCCGCGGCCCGTCGGTGAGTTCTTGCGGGGCTTCCTGCGGGCGGCGGTGCGTTCATCCGCTCATCCAGGCTGATGTGGTCCCCCCCCCCCTCCCTTTGTTGCCCCCCCCCCACCACCACCACCACCAACCCACAGCTCCTCCTCGAAGGGGGTCGCCGCCACCACCACGGCCAGCCCCCTCCACCCCCCCCACCCTTCTTTCTCGCTCACTCGCCCGCCTCTTTCCCCTCACTTCTCCGGCTCCTCCTGCGCACGCCCCGGCACCGATTGTTGACAAAAGACGGCGAGGAGAGACGAAGCGAGGTAGCCCGGTGTTTATTTTATTTTTTATTTCTTTTTGATTAACCCCCCCCCCCGGCCCCCTTCCCAACACACGCACCGCCGGTAATCCCAAAACGGAGTCTAGCCGCTGTCGGTGGAGCGCGACCGCGAGGAAAGACCGAGGAGCCTTCGAGGGGGCCCGCGTTTGTTGTTCATCCGAACGTGGTGAGTCACAACGGGCTGCTTTGTGCGTCCGTCGCCGGGCGGCAGGGCCGGAGACCTCCGGAGCGACGCCGCGGACTCTGTTCCCCTCTTGCCCCCCGCCGCTATCATATGATGCTCATTTGTGTCTGCAGCCCGGGGCCGTCATCACACTTTTCCGCCTCTCTTTGTGCCTTTGTGTGTGGATGTGGCCCCCCCCCCCCCAAACCTCCCTCCCTCCCTCCCTTCCTCGCTGCCTGCAGACCCTCCGGAAGGTGTGGCCGAGGTGATTCGCTTGTCGCTGGTGGTCTGACCGCAGCCAAGTCCTCCTCCAACCGCCTGGAAGTAGACGAAAAGACCGAATTTGAGCGAAAAATGGGCCAGCCGCTGTGAGGGGAAGCACCGGTCGAGCCTCGGAGGACGGCGGCGGCGGGCAGGGCCTCCTCCTCTCCCCGGAATGGTGTGAGCTGACACGGCCGGGCAAGTCTGGATCTGAGCGGGGAGCCGTCCTTCCCCCGGAGCCTGCGGGGGCCCAAGCCGCGGGCCGAGGCCTCCAAGATGGGCAAATGCGACGGGCGATGCACGCTGCTGGGCATATGCGCCCTCCAGCTGGTGAGTGAGCGGCCGGCCGCACGCGAGGAAACGCAAGTTTTCCCGACGGATTCTCGAGCTGCCGTGTTTACTGAACTTAATCCGGATCAGAATCGGTTTGAAAGATTCTGTGGAGGACGTGTTCATCCACATTCTGCTGCAAAACTCATCCCGTGTGAAGGAAATTTACAGGGCGTATGCGGTCAAAGTAATGTGTCATTAAGACCAGATCCGATTTGATCTTTGCCAACTTTAATCCCAGTCTGAATGAATTGTAAGAAGGTGTTGATAACTATTCAAGATGGAGAATGTGGCAATATTCTTGATAGTAGTCAAGAGCTAATGTTGACCAACTTTAATCTAAACGAGATCTGCTTTCAACGAATCTGAAATTTGAACTTTACAAGGTGCAACGTTAACTTCATTGAAACCAAATTGGATCCAGTTTGAATGAAATATCACGGATTATGCACGCAGTCCGTAATATTTTAAATCGAGCCAAATTCCACATCCGATCTGATTTGAAGGGAAAACCGTAATGTTATCTGATTTCGTCGAGATACAATCCAGTTTTCGAGAAATTCGCTGCGTGTAAAACAGAATTTCAAAGCATAATTATGATGGCGCTATGGGAAATGTGCACAAATTCAAATGCGGGCAAGCGTCTCAAATGTTAATTACGTTCAAGCTGTTGCGTTAGTGAGCGTTAGCGCTGATTATCTTGGTATGTATGCATGTTTGGAGGCCTGTAAACTAGTAATAACAACATTTGTATGTTTTATGAAGGTTGCCACTTTGACTAGTACTGCTCGGCAAATAAATCAAAGAGATTAGATGGGAGATATCCTCTTATCTCCAAACACAAACGACAAACTGCTGCGACATGAAAAGCTGCTATCCAAACACTGTAATTGCTTCTGGGAAGAGTTTGGAGAACGAATTTCACATCAGCTGCTATCAAATACTGGAGTGCACAGTTGCAGACGGCTAACGTCCGAGGTTCCTTGAACGCCTCACATCAACGTTCGACGCTGTCGGCCGCTCGGGGGAATAATTAGAGTAGCGTGCTGCTTGCGGGTTAATCAGACATTTTTGTCCAGTACAGTCAGTGCTTTGAGTTGCAGCTGCATAGTGTGTGTGTGTGTGTGTGGAGAGGGGGGGGGGGGGCTCAAACATGCTCTGGCGGGCCCCCATTCGCCATCTGGCGTCCATTCTGGATTTCAATTTAGCAGCTCCTTGCATCTAAAAATAGTTTTCTTTGTGTTGTGTTGTTTTCTTGTAGAAGCTGTGTGTTGTGGGGGGGGGGGCATCATTGTAATTGCGGCCAGTACATCCTCATTAGTTAGTTTTTTTTTTTTTTTTTTGTTGTTATGGGGGAAGGAGGGGCGTCACTGACCGGGCTCCGGGCAGTTACCATGGCAACAGCTGCAGTTGTGGCCGGCTACGTTCTTACTCGCCCCCCCCCCCCCCTTTTTTTTTTTCTGGTCGTCAGGTGGCCGCCCTCCAGAGGCAGGTGTTCGACTTCCTGGGCTACCAGTGGGCGCCCATCCTGGCCAACTTCCTGCACATCATGGCCGTCATCCTGGGCACGTTCGGAACGGTGCAGTTCCGCTTCAGATACCTCATCTCTGTGAGTAGCGGCATTTGCGCTGGCCAAAGCGGGCGGCCCTGAAACGAGCCCGCGCTGTGCTTGTAGTACGCAGTGTGGCTGGTGCTGTGGGTGGGCTGGAACTCCTTCGTCATCTGCTTCTACCTGGAGGTGGGCAACCTGTCTCAGGTAAGTCCTCTTCTCGAGTCGAGGCCCTTTTACGGCGGAAACGAGTTCATCCCGATGGAGGTCTACTCGGAAGGAAATTTGCTATTTTTCCTCCTCAGAAACTAAAATCGAAGCAAGTTCAAGCCAGATCAGATCCTGATTGAATTAAATTGACCATTTTTACAGTCTAAAATGAATGTCAAAGTAAGATTAAGCCAGTGTGAATGACGTGTACTCTGTCTGTGCTCTAAAACTGTAGTTCGAAACGTTCAAATGAAGCGTTCAACGCTGTCTACGCTGTGAAACTACGATTGAGCCAAATCAGGTCGAGAGCAGATCTGGTCTGATTCCGATCCTGAGCAGATCTGTTATGAACTAACATTTACTCCGTCTGTCCTCTAAAACAAACCTGGCTAGCGCGGCGACCTCGCGAGTGTGCGGTTGCCGGTTCGACTCCAGCCCCGCCCGTGTGGACTTTGCATGTTCTCGCCGTGCCCGCGAGGTTTTTCTCCGGGCACTCGGGTTTCCTCCCACATCCCAAAAACATGCGCGCCAGGTTAACCGATGACTGAATTGCATCATAAGTGTGAGTGCGACTGTGAGTAGTTGTTTGTTTACATGTGGCCTGCGATTGGCTGGCGACCAGTTTAGGGTGTGCATCTCTTTGCCTCGGCTGGGATAGGCGCCAGTAAGGCCGCGACCCCCCCCCCCCGAGGAGAAGCGGTCCGGAAGACGGGTGATCTAAAACCGTTTGGTCGTGCCAGGTTCAATCAAGATCACATCCAGTTTGCATGAAATTTGAAATTCATATTCAGTGCTAATGGTAGGTTTATTAAATATAATCCAGACTTAATTTGATCTGCTTTTTCCATGTCGAGTCCAAAAACTGCAATCTTGGTTAAATGAAATTGGAGGTTGCAGTGACTTCACATAAAAAAAAAATATAATTGGTAGTCATCTGTTTTAAAGAAGTAATTTTTGGCGACCAGTCCAGGGTGTGGTCTGCCTTTCGCTAGGAGGATAGGCGCTGTTGAAAATGGATGGATGGATGTTTACTAAATTCAATCCAGGTCATATCCATCCATCTATCCATTTTCTTTGCTGCTTATCCTCACGAGGGTCGCAGTGAGTGCCGGAGCCCATCCCTGCTGTCAACGGGCAGGAGGCGGGGTACACCCTGAACTGGTCGCCAGCCAATCGCAAACAACAGGCGCACTCACAATCACACCTCGGGGCAATTTCGAGTCCCCAATTAACGCTGCATGTTTTTGGAATGTGTGAGGAAACCGGAGTGCCGTGCCGCGAAATTTGAAATTATTATCCAATCAGCTCTGAGTCTGCCCGATCTGGAAGTTGCAAAAGCAAAACCGGTTTGAATCCAGATCAGATCCAGTTTGTACGAGAGTCCCAGAGGAGCACCAATCGGCTGCCGTTGGCAAATTTGCGGCCACTCAGGATGAAAGTCGGTGACGGAATCGGATCCCACTTGGATTGAAAAAAATAAGGGCAGCGTGGCAGCAGAGTAGCTTCAAAGCCTTCCGAGGACGTGGGGGGGGGGGGGCACTCCGAAAGGCTTCTTTTCCTCTCTTGCGCAGCGGTTTTGAAAGTAGCGGACTGTATTCCAGCAGCCGCAAAGTCGCCCTCCCTCTCCACAACCTCGGGGCACATCCCTCATCGCTTTTGAACACTCCCACGCGCTATTTTAGAGAGCGCCGCAACGCCGACAAAGTTGACTTCAAGTCCTTCGCCATTAGACGAGAATGTAACAATTACCGTTTTTGCACGCCGTTACGTCAGAAAGATCCGTCTGGGGCGTTTGCAACAAAGTGCTCTTTATAATATTTATACGCACATGACGATGATGTTCCGCCGCTGCGAGAGATTGAGCCCGGAAGGCAGCCTGTTATGTTGAGAGCCTCGATAAAGGACGACTTTGTTCCGACACAGTTTAAAACAACAAAATCCGGACTTGAAAACGGATAATTATATGTGAGCGCATTTCTCAGCGCTGGAGCGCGAGGCCACCGTCGCCGATCACAAGTCAGGGGAAAGCGATTCCTGGAAAAAGGCACCGACGGTGACTCGAGGAAGGTGGGAACAGCGACGCTTGATAACGCCACGAGCGGTCACGCTTGGATGTCACGTTATGAAAACAATTAAAAAATGAAAGTTGAATTATGCGATGGTCCTTGCACATCTTTGATATGATCGTCAAAAAAAAAAAAAATGCTACTACTTCAGACCAGAATGGCCGACTTCCGGTTTGCATTGATTATTTTTGCGGGGGGGAGGGGGGGGCAACTGTCATACTGATGAATGAATTAAAAGAAGAAAAAAAAGAGCTGCAGCAAACGCGGGAATTTCCATCTAGGGCAGAAGGTGCTTGAGCACTACTCGGAGTGTGTGTGTGCACGTGCCTGCCAAAATGGATGACTTCTGGTTCGATTTCAGCCGGGGGTCTGGGAGACTGGTTGCATCCTCTCACGAGTTTCCATTTTCAATTTCATGCCGATGAGTGACATTGGCGTTGGAGGCGCATTGTTTCGAACCTCCCGCGAGGGGGCGCCACGTCCTAAATCTCCCGTTTTCTCAATGCGCGTGTAGGACAGGGACTTCCTGATGACGTTCAACACGTCCCTGCACCGTTCCTGGTGGATGGAGCACGGTCCCGGTTGCCTGGTGACGCCGGTCTTGGACTCGCACTTGGCCCCCGACGACCACCACGTCATCACCGTGTCGGGCTGCCTGCTGGACTACCAGTACATCGAAGTGCTGAGCTCGGCCATCCAGGTCCTGCTGGCCGTAAGTACAAAGACGTACTGTCCACGCCGTGTGCAAAAACGACACGCTGCTGTACGTATAATAATATGCGACTAACTTTGTCTTTGAGCAGCTTTTCGGATTCGTGTACGCGTGCTACATGAGCAAAGTCTTCCAGGACGACGAGGACAGCTGTGAGTGTTTTCACCTTCGTCCCTGTCGAAATTCTGGTGTAGTGGTTCACGTAGCTGGTGAACTCTTCTTTTCTTCTTCTAACCAAGAAGAAATCATTGTTGACACCGTAGGATTACTTTTTTTTTTTTTTTTTTTTTTAATGGATGTCACAACTCGTGACGTATTGCGTCAAGATTTTTACTTTTCCTGAATTGAGCTGGGCGGCACGGTGGCCTCGCAGTTCTGAGGTCCTGGGTTCAATCCCCGACGCGCCTGTGTGGATTTTCTCCGGGCACTCCGCTTTCCTCCCACATCCCCAAAACACGAAACATTAATTGGTGACCCTAAATTGCCCCTAGGTGTGATTGTGAGTCCGCCTGTTCCGTCTCGATGTGCCCTGCGATTGGCCGGCGACCAGTTCAGGGTGTACCCCGCCTCCTGCCCGTTGACAGCTGGGATAGGCTCCGGCACTCCCCGCGACCCTCGTGAGGATAAGCGACCAAGATAATGGATGGATGAACTGAGCCGACCACTTAATTAAAGCATCCGATGCTTATTGTAAGGAGTGGAAAAGCCCACCAAAAGTCATGATTCATCGTTAATTTAATTTCTTTTGATTTCCTGTGTATATTATGGACAAAATTGACATTGTATCGTGTAAAATTGACCCTCACATCGTGCGTGGAGGGCCGTTCTTTAGGTGTCGATCCAAGAAGTTCGACTAACACATTGGCCCATCGCCTGCAAAACAAAAGTCATCCTTTGCTCTCCTTGTCTCGCCAAGTCGACTTCATCGGCGGTTTCGACTCGTACGGCTACCAACCTCCTCAGAAGTCGTCGCACTTGCAACTGCAGCCTCTCTACACGTAAGTCGGACTCACTTTTTTTTATTGTTATGAATATTATTAGCTCGACGTTCTACTTTTGCGTCTTAACGCGTCTTCTCTGCACAACAGGGCTGGCTAACGGACGCGTGCGCGCCCTTCGGCGCCAACGGTACCGCTGCCGAAGGAACGAGGTGGGGGAGGGGGGCAATCACAGAACTTCTGAGCCCGCCTTGGAGAAGAGATGTGTGTGTGTGTGTGTGTGTGTGCGCCTGAGTAAGATTACCATCCCTGAATGGAATGTACCAAGCTCAGGGATGAACCAGCATGTCGGATGGAAGGCCAGATGGGATGAAGCGGAATTCACCAGAGACACAATTCTTTACCAGCTAGCAACACGAACGTGTCTAGTCTACTACCGTGTGTGTGTGTGTTTGTATGTCGCAGGACGTCGCAAGGTCGCACCTCGCAGCGCTGATGTTGTGGGGGCGAAGGTCACGTAATTCAAAACAAAAAAAGAAAGGCACGACTCATTGTCATTTTAGAATGTGGTGATGTCAAACTAGAGCAGTCTTAAGATTCCTGCTCCCAAAGTCATCTGCGACCGGACCGCTACGCAGAACCATCAAAACAGGCACGGCCACGACCAAACGCACGTCTTTGTTCCAGCTTCATTTTGGCGCGTTCTGTCGCGCGTGCCGGATTTCCTGTCGATCGGACGCGGGCATTTTTCAACGTCGTTTCCTCAAAAGTTATGCAGCCGACATCCGCCCACAACTTAGGATGAAAACTGACAATTTAGCGTTGCCCGTCCGTTTGTTTCGTGTAAACTGTGAGAAATTTGGAGGAAGCAGTGCGGATGGCTTTGGGAGCAGCCGTTAGCGTGTCTACGGGGAGATGGTGGGAATAGTCTGCATGTAAATAACTAGCCAATGACTGACTTTGTCCCCCTCCCGAAAATAAACTTGCATTAAGTTGTGGAGGTGGTGGTGGTGGTGGTGGGGGGGGAGATATATTTTTGTCTTCATATCTGTGTCTCTTGTCGGTCTTCTCACTCAAACGTCTCAACACGCTCTGACACTTTTTTTGTCTGTCAAATGACGGGGATGGGCAGAATGGGGGCACGGGATGGGGGGGGGGGGACATCTTTGCATACCGTAAAGGTGCACGGTACAGTTTGAAATAAGAATAAAAAGACACTTTCTACATCACGTTTGCATCCTTATTAATAGAATGATTGTAATGTTCCCGTGTTCTATTACATTATTATAAAACGAAGGAAAATGTTGTTTCACCTTATGTCTAAAAACATTTCTTCACTTGAGCCTGATCAATTACATTCACACTATTATAAAAAAAAAACTACATTTTAAACTGTCGTCCATCTTTATACTAAAAATAAGCATTCAATGGGGAGGAAAAAAAATAAAGCCTCCATTGTTGCCATGGCGACAGCCTGTCTGCATTACGTCACCCCCGCACGCTTTGCGGCAGTCTTCCCCTGGAGCCCCAGGGGAGCGGACCGGGGGAGTCGAGTGGCCGGGAAGAGGCTCCTGTTTTGGGCTTCCTCAAGGGGGGGGGAGGGCGCGTGAGACGTTCCGTGTGTCCGCACGCAGCGCGTTGCCATGGCTGCCGGTTACCTGGTTACTGTTTGAGGGGACCCCCCCCCCCCAACCCCCAACCCAGAACCCAGAACAGTATTTATGTTTATAAGGAAATCATGAACGTTTCCTGTCTCGGCGCTGCGCGGTACCTCCAGCGTGTTGTTGTTTTTTCCGGGTCCCGCCGCCTCGCCGTGCGCGGCTCCATTGACAAACGCCGTGAATGAGGTCCATAAATGCAGCAACAGGGCCTAACAAAGGAAGCGGGCCCCGGTGCGGCCCTCCCCTCCCCGGTTGGCGCAATGAACCGCACGCTCTCTCCCGGCCCTCCCGTCCCTTCCCATCATGCAGCGCTCGCGCCTACTCCTCCGCCGAGCCGCCATGTTGTCGGAGTGAAATCCTGGGGCGTCATAGAGAAGCTGGGGCCCAAATCCGCGACCATCCACCCTCTCCGCCGGTGAGTAGCGCCCGTTGGCCGCCGGCGACACCTCGGCACGCCGCTTAGCCGCGCACCGGTGCGGATATTGTCGCCATGACGGGACTAAAGGAGCGTCTTTTGTCAGACGTTGCCGACTCGCCTCCCGAGCTCACAGGCTTCACCCCCACCCCCTTTTCCTCCCGTCGTGTCGGTCTTCCGCTCCAGACTGCTCACGGGCCTTTGTTAGCACCCGCGTCGCGAGTACCTGTCCGGCCGCGGGGGGCCCTCGGCACGCCGGCGAGAGAAGCCCGGAGCCGGTCCTTTGTTCCGACGCCTCCGCATGTAACAAAACACACTTGTTCGGTCGCCGGTTCACCCGGGGTTGAAAGCGGTGGGGAGGGGGGGGGGCGCCGCCGTGTTATTGTTGCTAGACGCCGACAGACAGACCCGCCGAGCTTTTTGATTTGCCACAGCCGCTTCTGGCGTGAGTGGATCCGGAGACGTCCGCGTGAAAGTCTCGGTTATCGATGGCCGGTGCCGGTGAGCATACTGCCTGCTTTTGTTGTGTCATGTCCAACATGGAGGGGTGGGGGAAGACAAGCGTGAGTGCCCCGGGGGAAGCTAACTTGTATTGTCAAAGTAGCCGGCGGTGTGGGACATTATACGGATGGTCGGTGGACGCATTCCCAGCCTCCGCCATCGCCCGGTTCTCGGTGCCGGTCAACCCGGGAATCGTCGCAGGTTTCCGGGTGCTGCAAGCATGTCGTGTCGGCGAATGACCCGAGTGTTGTGGATTTCCGGGTGTTTGTCGGCTTGCCTCCTCGTCACCGTCGCCGTAACAATGCTCGACACTTCCTAACAAGCACGTTGTTTGTCACCGTTTTCTTCGAGCCGGTAGTTGGTATCTTTTGTCCAAAAAAAAAAAAAAAAAGGGGGTGTGTTTCTAAACATGGCTAACATGCTAAAGTAACGACATGGCTCAGTGTCCTCAAGGCCCGAAGACCAATCCTGGTATTTGAATTTTATTTAGTTTTGGGGGGAGGATTAAAGGGGATAAAGGTAAAGAGGGGCCGGGGGTTAAAAGACAGATTGGGCCGTGCGAGTTGCATCATTTGCGGGGTTTAACCTGCTCACCATCCATCTGTCGGGGCCGAATGAATAATAACAGAAGGTGTGCATTGTTATGAAGGCAGACATTTTGTTTTGGATCAGAACGCCTTGTGCAGGTGAGTGGCCTTAAACTATTGTTCATCGTGGAACGCGTCCAAAGTGAACAGGAGTTTGAAGATAATTTCAAAATATGACTGTAACACATTTAACCACAAAGTGACTGAGTGGATGATTAACTTAACTGAGGTTGAGACTGTCGTTCAACAGCGTTTTTGACATAGTGTGCAATCACTTTGCATTATCCTATGCACTTATGTTTTATTTTTATCATGAATCAGAACAACTTAAATGCATAAAGGATTACTTTTATTTAAAAACAATTTCCCTCCATTTTTTGCTGTAAATTGTTGTGCACCATTTATTGGGTAGCATTTGACAATCTGCGTTGTGAATCTTTTTCACATCTTCGAGGATTGAAAGAACTGCAACGATTTTGGAAAAGATGGGGAGGTAAACAAATAGTCCGAGTTCCGAGGATTATGGTTTAAGATGAATTGTGATTAAAAGATGGTAGTATTAGTTTTGGCAAAAAAAAAAAATTATTGCCAATTTATTGTCGTGACTCTCCTCATCTGGTGCTCACTGCGGGGAATAAATTAATAGAGAAAATACTGGAGTTGTATTTTTCATCCAACATTGGCTTTTGTAGTTTGTGTATTATTGGGGTAATTTGTGTATTTTTCTTAATCAAATATATTTTCTTAGTTTTAGTAAATATTTTCTAAAATGGCTTTATTTTGGTCTTTGAATAAAATAACTTGTATTTTCCTATATATTTTTTTTTAGTCTTATTGATTTTTGTTACTATTTTCAGTTGTGATAGTTTTGTATTCCTTTTTATGGAGTAGTCAAAATGATTTTTTTAGTACTATTTTTATTCATACTTTTGCCATTATATTTTTTAAAATCTAATTTGTGTAATTTTTTTTAGCAATTAAAAAAATCTTTAATACTTTTTCTTGTCTTTCTAAATTCTTTTTCATATTTTGGCCCGGCTGCTGTCCGATTATGCACGCTTACCTAATGATTTCAGTCATCCCCATTGGGCTTACCCGTGATTCAATTCTTTTTAGCAACACCGTAATAAAACGGACCGTGATAATTTTTCTCCGGATGATCACGACGTGAAATGTTCATCTCATTTTTCCTTGACCCAGTCAGAATATTGAGCCACTGTCGTGGGGACGATTGCGAGTTTTAAAGGGCCTGACGCAATGCCAAGTCGCTTTACGCCTGGCAACAAGTGAGGATGTACTTTGAAGCGCTTGTGAGCTTTTCAAACGCTCGTCCTGTCCTGTCCTGTCCCGTTGTAACGGTTGTCAGGCTGTGGTGCAATGAGCAGTGTGTGCTGAAGAGGAAAGCATCGCTCTGGCAGGATTCCTTCAGCCCCCACCGTCGAAGTTGGTCTCCCAGCAGCATGCCCGTGGTGTTGAGCAGCGGTGGACACGCCCCCCCGGTCGGGCAGACCCCGCAGGCTGCGCCGCCCAACCAGCAGGTAGCAACGTTAAAAAAAACTCATTCAGATTCTCGTTCCTATGATGGCAATTTTTTTCATGTCTATCGGGTGCTCACGCTTTCCAAAATATCCAATTCGTAATTTAAATCAGGGGTGTCAATCTCATTTACACATGAAATTTAAGAACTGGTTTTGGAATCACAAATCAAGAAATCAAATGCTTGCAATATCTCAATGTTATCATTTATGATATGACTTTTTACAATTTTTGTACAGATTTTAACAAGAATCATGACAGTTGGCACACATAATTCACCTTTGCGGGCCACATAAAATCATGTGGTGGGCCGGATCTGTTCCCCGGGCTTTGAGTTTGACACCGGTGACTTAAATCGTTTTGACCCACCCCCTTCAATAAAATGTTTACCATTTGACAATATAATGTCAGTGAATAAAAAATAATGTTTGGAATTGAAAACTTTCACTGAACGGAACATAAATAAACGACACTGCCCCTGAAAAAAATTAATCTTTGTCTATGAAAATGTAAACAAAATCCTGCATGCGCTATATATTAGCCGCTTCAGTGTTTTTTTTTTTTTTTTTTTTTTTTATTAACCCCCCCCCCCCACTGATAGATTGGATTAAAAAAATATGAATAAAAAGTCTGTTTAGACTGTAACGTTAATGTCAAGAAAGCCTGTTAGCATAATGCTAACATTTAATGCAAAGTGAGACTGAAGGGCTACTTGGACATTAGCGTATTTAAAAGCCTTCAAACTGCTCCTACTTTTTGAAAAGCTGCGGTTTCGCGGGGCTTGAGCGCAAACAGCCGGGTGACCCCGTTTCTCGCGTCCGCCCAGGGTGTGGCGGGTGCCGGGCGTTCCCAAGATGACGCCATGGTGGACTACTTTTTCCAGCGGCAGCACGGCGAGCAACCAGGAAAACACCGCTGGCCCACCGGCGACAACATCCACGACAGCCAGGTGTGCGGGTGCCGCTATTGCCGCTACGTTTACAATCATCACAAGTGGTGTCGGCGACTGGGAGTTTGATAACTTTATCTGTAATGATCTCATTCCGTACACCGAGGTGCCTAACCAGTCGCAGCGCAATGTCGTTTGAGTCTGTTGCAGAAACAAATTCCTCCTCAAGTGGGGAAAAATGGTGGTGGACGCGTTATTGCTCAAGTGCGGACGGGAAAGAGTTAACCGCAGAGTCCATTTGAACTTGGTTGCTGACCGAAACGGCAGCGCCGACTGATGTGAATGTGGTGTGTCAATAAATGGCCCCCTTCACATCGAACGTGCATGAAGTGCAACGACCTCCGTTTCAAAGACGCCATCTTGAATGGCGATCGGCTTTCCTGTGGATTCTGACTCGTGCTCGCTATGCAATGTTGTGTGTGTTGCAAAAATTAATGCCTCCGTCATGGAAATATCTGTCCACCTAGATAGAATCAAAGATGGCATCTCTGTATAAGATGCACGTTCAAAACTACGCGTTTTACTGTTTTGTTTTGTTTTTCTTCAGGTGCGCTCCATGGACGAGTTGAACCACGACTTTCAGGCGCTGGCGTTGGAGGGACGTGCCATGGGGGAGGTGAGATCGATATTTTTATGTATGTATTTATTTATTTTGAAAGGCCAAAGTCATATGCTGCACGTCGGAGGTTGTTTGCGCACCTATGGCCAAGCCCCGGCTAACCGCACCAGACTTGACGAACAGGAAAGCCGGCGCTAATGGGAGTGGGCGGAAAGTTTTGAAGGGACGTGTGGACCGGGCCTTTGTTTTTCCAGAAGAACAAGATCACAGGAAAGGCGAGAAGCCGCTCGGCAGCATTAAGCCTCATTTTCAATTTTTCATTTTTGACCTGATTTAAAAAAAAAAAAAAAGAATGTCTATTTTTGTAAAGCTTTTTTTTTAAAAAAAAAAAAATTCAGTTATATTAATATATTGAATTTCATTTTTACATTTTCCATTTTTTAAAAATTAATTTTCTAAAATGTTTTTGTTGTACTTTTTAATATTTAGTATATTTTTTTTAACCAACTTTTGTAGTAATTGCTAATATTTTGATATACTATTTTTGTTGTTTCTAGCGGCACGGTGGAAAAATGGTTAGAATGTCTGCCTCACGGTTCTGAGGAACGGGGTTCAAATCCTGGCCCCGCTCGTGTAGAGTTTGCATGATCTCCCCGTGCCTGCCTGGCTTTCCTCCCTCATCCCAAAAACGTTCGTTAATTGGAGAGATTTTAAGTGCAAATTGTTGTTCATATGTGCCCTGCGATTGGCTGGCGACCAATTGAGGGTGTACCCCACCTCCTGCATGACTCCAGCACTCCCGTGACCCTCGTGAGGATAAGCGGCTCAGAATGTGGATGGATATTTTTGTTGTTTCTCTCCAAACAAGTTTTACTTTTTAAATGTTTTTTTTTTTCCCCCAAATTTCTATATTTTTCATCTAAAATTTGTGAACTTTTGCAGAAAAAGTGTCAAATATCATTTCCATGCTTGCCACTCAAAACATTAGGTACACTTGGACGTCAGGATGAAATGATTTCAAATGTGTGCTATTCCCGCTTTGTGTCAATTATCGTTGACTTATCTAGCATCTTATTTTATCTTATTTTTAGTTTTTGTATCTAATTGGATAAAATGATTATTGTTCCTTGAAGTGTGCAATGTAAATCTGGCCGAATTGCGCCGTCGAGTGCCAATTTTCAGCTTTTTTTTTTTTTGTTTCCCTGCAGCAACTGCTCACGGGCAAGAAGTTCTGGGAGACGGACGACTCCGGGAAGGACGGTCCAAAGGGGATCTTCCTGGACCAGTGGAGGGACAGCGCGTGGGGGGCCTCAGGTACAGGAACATTGGAACTTTTTTTGTCATTCAAAGAATGCTGAGAAACCGTACAGAGTCTATTTCTGGACCCCAAAATCAAACGCTGGATTTGAAACGTAAGATCACGAAACGAGATTTGACGTTTAATGTGGAGCAAGCACGAGGCTTTTTTCGGAAACTGTCCGAGGCCTTTCTTGTGGCGTTCTGGTCCATAATTGCACGCAGGCTGACTCACTTTGTCGACATTCTCCTCCTCCAAAACGAAAATATGAACCTGCCTTCTTTTTTTTTTTTTTTTTTTTTTTTAAATTTTATTAATTTTTTTTTTTTTTTTTAAACTTTCCTACTGAACAGATGCAGAATTGACTTTCGCTTGAGTGGCTGATTGCCATCAAGAAGTTGATTTACGGCGTCAGGATGGCAGTAAACGGAACAAAAGCAGCGATTGTGAAAACAAAACAAAAACCAAAAAAGCGAAACGAAACCCCGCAATGGGGCCAAAGTTACCATCAAACATTGTCACCTGAAGGGCTTCCTTCCACTCATTCCAGTTTTTCAATTATGATGTATCCATAGAAAGTGTTCAGCAGCAACGCCTTACATTAAAAAGACGCTTATGAACAGATGTAGCAGCACCGTCGTAGTTGCATAGTTTTTGGAGCCTGCTTTCTGTCAAAGTTCGGCGTAATCTGCGTAAAATCGCTGTCCGTGCTAACCTCGACTTACTCCGTGTCCCTCCCCCGGCCTCCCGCAGACCACTCGGTGTCCCAGCCAATCATGGTGTCCCGCCGGCCCGGCCAGGGCTTCCACGGCGGCGGCGGCGAAGTGGGCGTGGGCTCCGTCATGTCGCCGCGGTCCGAGAGCGGCGGGCTGGGCGTCAGCATGGTGGAGTACGTGTTGTCGTCCTCGCCCGCAGACAAGCTGGACTCCTGCCTGCGGAAAGGACCTTACGTGAGTCTCTCAAATTTTGCATTACGATGATTCTGGCTTGAATTTTGGCCTGCAGCTAACATTTATTTTTAATAATCCATTCGCTTAATCAGTTGATTAAGAAAAACACCATTTAACTTGCATCCCTTTTTTTCAAATTGGCAAAGGTTACTGCATGAATATTCCGGAGCCTGTAAAGCAATACATCATCCATCCATCCATCCATCCATTCATTTTCTGTGCCACTTATGCTCACGAGGGTCACGGGGAGTGCTGGAGCCTATCCCAGCTGTCAATTTAAAAAAAAAAAAAAAAAAAAAAGTAACGTTAACCGATTGCAATGCAGGATGGTCATTTCGCTAACCTCACCGTGACCCCGCCAGGGGAACTCTGGGACCCCAGACCTAAAATTTAGAACTGAAAAAGTCTCCGTTTAACCTTTGCCAAATCCCAGGACCGACGATTGATCCTGACAAATCGAATTGATATTGGCAGACTTTGTCAAAAGAATTGATTTTCATGCTCAAGTTATAGTTTTGTGCATTCAGCCAATAACACATTCTTAACACTCGACACATTTTTTTTTTTTGTATTTTTTTGATAGAGTTGCATATATCTAGAATTGTATGCTTTGGGGGAGGGGGGAGGGACTTTGCTTCTTATTACTAATTATTGACACCTGAGTTGTAGTTGACTGTGAAACTTAACTCAAATAATGACGTTCTTTTGTTTAGTTTCCGTCGCTTGGCTCACTCGTGTGTGTTTGTAAATTTGACGGTCCAGGGCCAGCGGGACGGCGAGGTGGTGGACGACAAGCGGGAGAAGTCCAAGGTGCCGTTTGAGGCGGAAAAGTTGAAAGAGCTGGCGGAGGTGGAGGCCGACGTCATCAACGACGTCATCAACCCCAACGGGCTGCCCGTGCAGAACGGGCTGGACGTCGACGTCAAAGAGTTCGGGTACGTCTCGCGCCCGCGGGCTCTTCGCCGAGCCGACGTTTGGGGCGTCAACTTTTTATCGTTCTCCGCAGCCGCCCGCCGGGCAACATGCAACCCGCGGGACCCGAGGGGGACCTGCTGGGGGGTCCGGGGGGCGTCGGCGTGGACGGGCTGACGCCGTTGGGAGGCGGCGGGGGCCCCAAACCTCCCGAGGACTTCTCGGGCGTGGACCAAGGCGGCGTCGCCATGGACCCGATGGAGTCGGTGATGGAGCCGCTGCAGTTCGACTACAACTCGCAGATGCCCATGGACTCGGCGCCCACTGTGGGACTTTTTGATTACACCAGCCAGCAGCAGGTTGGTGTCAAACGTCATTTAGTAAGAATAAAAGTGGAACCGACTAGCCACACGTTAGTTACACGATCATTGACTGTTGTACATTTAATTGTTTTTGTTTTTTCACATTTTTGTGGCTTCATAGTTGAAAGTACAACCCTGCTGACGTGCACTTCTTACACAAACAGCATGTCTGCAAGCAGTGGAGCTGCTTCACAAAAGCGCAGTTGGTGTTTTGCTGACTTTTGCGACACTTCCAGCAACTAATTTTTTTCTCCTCCAAAAAAAGCAACTTTTAATTCCGGGTGAAAAGCCCAACAGTGCCAACTGAATAATTTTGGCGCCCCACCACAGTATTTGTATTCTTCACGTAGTTTGTGTTTTTACCTAAAAGAGTAATGAAAATAGAAAAAATATTATCAAACACTTACTGAGCACAACATTAGGTACGCCGTCACCGGTTTACTGGATAAATTTGGCTGTTTTTTTGTGTCGCTCCTGTAATTGAAAATTCTCAACTTAAGAACAATATATGCATCCATATTTTAATTTAATGGATGCACATTTTTACATTATCTGGGGGGGAAAAAAAAACTCCTTGGGAGCTGGTGCATGCCATTGTCATTTGCTTTTTCACCAAATGAATTTCTGAGTTTTTTTATTTATAAATAGATCATTTTGTGGAATTTATTTTAAGGCCATGTCGTCCAGCCCTTCCAATAAATATTTGTTTATTTATTTTAATGTATTTTTTTGCGCAGCAGCTTTTCCAGAGAAACAACGCTCTGGCCGTGCAGCAGCTCACAGCCGCGCAGCAGCAACAGTACGCCTTGGCAGCGGCGCAGCAGCCGCACATCGGTAAGAAGATGACATTTTTCCCCCAAATTATTAAACAAACGGAAGGAAATACATCATCATCCGCGGGCCCCTGATGTTACGCCTATGTTATTACCGCCAGGTCTGGCCCCTGCCTTTGTTCCCAATCCTTACATCATCAGCGCCGCGCCGCCAGGTACGGACCCTTACGCGGCGGGGCTCGCGGCGGCGGCGACTCTCGGTGAGTTTTCACGCCCGCTACGCGCTTCCAAACGTTTGTCGTCTCACAAATTGGGCGTGTTGCGCGTAGGTCCTGCAGTGATGCCTCCTCAGTACTACGGCGTCACGCCGTGGGGCGTGTACCCCGCCAACCTGTTTCAGCAACAAGCGGCCGCCGCCAACAACTCGGCCAATCAGCAGGCGGCAAGCCAGGGCCAGCAGAACCAACAGCAGGTCGGTCAGGCAGAACGTTCAACTTTTAATTCGTAATTCATTCATATTGAAGTTAATATTACCCTTTGTGTATAATGTTTAAAAAAAAAATCAAACTTTTAATGGTTGTTTTTTTTGCAATATCGTTTGATCAAATAATTTCCATTCAAACCTGTGCACAAATTTGGGTTACATCCCGGCCAAGCTCACCCCAAACCACATTATTATTATTATTATTATTTTTTTTAATGCAACTTGTATAATCATTGACATAAACATTGTTGTATTTGCCCCCAAGGTGATGCGCGCGGGTGGCAACCAGCGTCCTTTGACGCCCAGCCAGGGGCAGCAAGGGCAACAGAACGAGCAGCTGGTTGCCACGGCAGCAGTCAACTCCGCGCTGGCCTTCGGGCAGGGTCTCGCGGCGGGAGTCCCCGGTGAGTCCGCGAGGGCGATTCTACGGCTTTGTTGCCCCCGCTGTGCTGGTCTTGCGTTTTCCTTAGTTTGCTGATGTTTGTCTCGGTGTCTTCCCAGGTTATCCGGTCCTGGCCCCCGCAGCGTACTACGACCAGACGGGCGCCCTGGTGGTCAACACCGGCGCTCGTAGCGGCCCCGTTCGCCTCATGGCCCCCGCCTCCGTCATCATATCGCCTTCGGCGGCGCAAGCAGGTAAAAAACAGATATACGAAGTTAAGCGTCTGCTTATTTGTTGCACAAAATTCTCCTCCTTGAAGCATCATCTGTGACCACCGGTAATGCACTAAATATGGTTGGTTAGTAAATACACATTTACAGGGATTCAATCAAATACCACAACTACAACTTGGAAACATGAATGCTGCTCTAGGGATTTTCTTCCGCCTGCTTGAAACTACGGATTTATGCCGGGGGAAAAAAAAAAATATATATTATATATATATATATATATATATATATATATATATATATACACACACACACACACACACATATACACACGGCTTCAAGTCTCCAGTGGCCGCACTTTATCCCAGCAGAATGTCGCGGGGACAACGAGGCACTCGAAAGCAGTCACGCTAGCTCAACGCCACGGTTGGCATGCTGGCTGTCAAGTAAGACGCTAAAACTAAGACGAAAACAAAAACAAAGAAAAATCCCCAAATTCATGCTCTTCGGCTTTGGACACTCATGGCCAACAACAAGGCACTCTAAATTTGGGCGTGTTGGCAAAGTCTCTGAATTCACTTTACTGAAGGCAGCCTTCAAAGTTAGATTTGTCTTCCTTTAACTCTGACCTGGAAGTAGTGATGGACTAAATATCACTGAAAATGGTTAGCTAATCATTGAATTAAGATCATGTTTATTGTGATTGTTTTGAGCTGAAACGTACGTTTATTCTTTCTTTGCTTTAGTCGCAGCGGCGGCGGCCTCGGCGGGCGGCGCCAACGGCGGCCTCGGCGGCGGCGCCAACGGCCCCTTCCGCGCCATGACGTCCCAGCAGGCCCAGCAGCAGGGCGGCCCCGGCGGCGGCCCGCTGGGCGGCAGCTCCTTCTACGGCTCGTCGTCGCTCAGCTCGTCCTCGCAGAGCTCTTCGCTCTTCTCGCAGGGCTCCGGCCAGCCCGGCCCGGGCTCGGCTTCGCTGGGCTTCGGCCAGCAAGCCTCGTCGTCCCTCGGCGCCACCCTCGGGGCCACTTTGGGAGGCTTCGGGACTGCGGGTAGGAAGAGGGTTTTTTTTTTTTTTTTTTTTTTTTTTTTAAGGATGGAGCTGTCTGAAAAGGGCTCTTCTGAAGCAAACCTTATTATAAACGTTGGACCCTTTTGACTTTTCACCCCCACTTTCATTCTTTGCATTACAGCAAGTTTGAATTTGTACAACAAAAGTGCATTTTGACAAATGTTTATGACTGAAAATATGCAATTTCACATCAGTTTGTGCTGGTGTTGTTTTGGCTAGTATGCCTCGTGAAGTTGGTTCATTTGTGTTGAATTCATCCAACATTCATCCATCCATCCATTTTCTGAGCCACTTATCCTCACAAGGGTCACAGGAGTGATGACAATTGTCGCTAAATTTGGGCGAAAGTCGTCGCCAGTCAGTGATTGTGCACATAACACCTTCACTGAGCGGGAATATTTATTAGAAAGTTAATTAGGGATAGGCTGAGCATCACCTAAAATATTCTTCCACTAGATGGCAGAAAAGAACCTTGCCTGTTGGTTTACTTTTTTGACGGTGGCCTGTCAAAAACATTTTTTAATTTGATTTTTTTTTTTTTTTTTTTGTAAATACATGCATACTTGAAAATGGCATTTTATATTTTTAGAATAGAGTTTCCTAACATTGGGCCATGGTGGTTCATATTGACCAGGAACATATTTGGTGTCTCTAGAAACTTTCATTTTTAAATATCAATTTATGAGGGGGGGAAAAAACGTTCATAAAGCCAAGCATTGAAATGTAGATGTATTCATTTATATTGATATCCCATTTATTTATTTTTTTTTAAAAGTTTTGAACGGTTGCAGCCTAAGGACCGGAAGGTTAACAGGTTGTTGCGATCGTCATCTCTGCCTCCCTCTAGTGGCCAACTCCAGCGGCGGCAGCGGCTCACGCCGCGACTCCTTGACGGGCAACAGCGAGCTGTACAAGCGCACGCCCTCCAGCCTCACGCCCATCGGCCACAGCGGCTTCTACAACGGCACGCTGGGCTTCAGCCCCTCGCCCGGCCCGGTGGGCATGCCCCTGCCCAACCAGGGCCCGTCCCACTCGCTCACGCCGCCGCCCTCCCTCTCCAACCACAGCTCCTCGTCCAACCTCAACCTGGGTAAGCGCCGATCTCGGGTGTCCCCGGGGGGGTCTCAGAAGCCGAGTTTACCCGTGTAGCCGACGCGCTCTTCGCAGGGGGCCTGACCAACGGGAGCGGGCGCTTCATCTCGGCGGCCCCGGGCGCCGAAGCCAAGTACCGCAGCGCCGCCAGCTCGGGCTCGTCGCTCTTCTCTCCCAGCAGCCAGCTGTTCCCGTCGTCGCGGCTACGCTACGGCATGTCGGACGTGATGCCGTCGGGGCGCAGCCGCCTGCTGGAGGACTTCCGCAACAACCGCTACCCCAACCTGCAGCTGCGCGACATCGCGGGGCACATCATGGAGTTCAGTCAGGACCAGCACGGCAGCAGGTGGGCATGGCGGCGTCACGTGAATATTTCAATGTGCCGTTGGCGTGATGCTAAGCTAAGCGGCGGCGGGCTCGCGCAGGTTCATCCAGCTGAAGTTGGAGCGGGCCAGCCCGGCCGAGCGCCAGCTCGTCTTCAGCGAGATCCTGCAGGCCGCCTACCAGCTCATGGTGGACGTCTTCGGCAACTACGTCATCCAGAAGTTCTTCGAGGTACGTCTCGGTGACCGTTCGGGTTGTGTTTTTCCACCCCGGCGGAAAACTGAAACCGGGTTTTTTTTTTTTTTTTTTTGGTGAAGTTCGGCAGTCTGGACCAGAAACTGGCGCTGGCCGAGCGCATCCGCGGCCACGTTCTGTCGCTGGCCCTGCAGATGTACGGCTGCAGAGTCATCCAGAAGGCGCTGGAGTTCATCCCGTCCGATCAGCAGGTCATCGTGAGTACGCCGCTCTCGCTTCATTTCTTTGATACGTTTGGGTCCGTTTTGGTACTTTGTGCCACTCCTCGCTCCACATATTTAATACGCCAATGAAGACAAAAACAGAATTTTTCACATTTAATATAATACAACCTCGTCCCAAAATGCAATGTAAATGCTCGTGTGCGTGGTTTTTTTTTTTTTTTTTTTTTTTTGCTTTTGGGCGTTTGCCGTAAATTTGCACGCAAAAATGTATCAGAATGTCTCCATTAAGGCAGCGATTTCCGACCTTTATAGAGCCGAGGCACATATTTTGCAATTGAAAAATCCCACGGCACACCAACAAAAGTAAATGTCACCAAAAATGGATCGATTAATTTCAGTATGTACTTCCTGCCATCTAATCGATGAGGACTTTTTGTTCTGTCATTGTCTCTCACTGGCATAAATAGATGAATCAAGATGCATTATTTCTTGGAATAAATAGTTTGTTTTTTAGCAATGACATAAAATTGGATTATTTCCCGCGGCCCACTAATGTACCCCGGCACACTGTTTGGGAATCACTCCATTATGAGAAAAACTTTGCCAAGAATTGAAAATGTTCTGCTGTGTGTGAATCGGCCACCGGGTGGCACTATAACAGTTATGCAAACACAAAGAAGAGTTGCACAACATTGTTCGTTAAATAACAGAGACGAGAGTGGCATTTTGGGATTTTTGTGCCACTTTGCTGACACTCCTCATCTCTGTCAATGCCGAAATTGTCTGCGTTTGTGCGCGTGTGTGTGCGCGCGCTCAACATCGCAGGCTTCCCATTTTTCAAAAAGTGACTCAATACATTTTCAAGCCAAAACCCGTTAAGGCCTGTTTGTGTTTGTGACTGCTATTTGTTGGTTACACTCAAGCGCTCCTGTTAAATTTAAAAAAAAAAAAAAAAAAAAAAAACACAGCTTGAAGGCACAATTTTGTTTGGCGGCAAACGATGACTGACTTTCGGTCTTCCTCCCCGGCCGGCAGAGCGAGATGGTCCGCGAGCTGGACGGCCACGTTCTCAAGTGCGTGAAGGACCAGAACGGCAACCACGTGGTGCAAAAGTGCATCGAGTGCGTGCAACCGCACGCGCTGCACTTCATCATCGACGCCTTCAAGGGGCAGGTAGGGGACCCGTGTCGCCACGGCAACGCTCGGCCGTGTATCTTTTATGTGCGCGTGTCTCTGGTTTGTTTTTGTTTGCGTGTAGTGTGAGCAATTTCAACTTTCACCTTCCCCGTGGGGACGTGCAGGGCGAGGCAGCATTAAACCTCGCTTAGTAATCAGATATTTATTTAATATGACGAAAAGTACTTTTGCTCGCACGCGAAGGTTCCGCTTGCACATTGACCGTCTTCTTGATTAAAAACTACTACCACCATTATTGTATTGTACCACATTGCTTATTCGTAAAATGTTTTTCCTGAAAGCAAATATCATTTTTTTGGGGCGCGTGTTTCGGTTCCAGGTGTTCGCCTTGTCCACGCACCCGTACGGCTGCCGGGTGATCCAGCGCATCCTGGAGCATTGCCTGCCCGAGCAGACGTTGCCCATCCTGGAGGAGCTTCACCAGCACACCGAGCAGCTCGTGCAGGTGGGAATCGAACCCCCCCCCCCCCCCCATTTTTGCCGCCATTCACAAAATTCAATCGCGGCCTGTCGTAGCGCTGCTCGCGACTTTTTACACAAAGTTTTTTAAAAAAAAAAAAAACAAAAAAAAACCTAATGATTCGGATCTCCAAGGGCGCACAGTTCTGAGGTCCCGGGTTCAATCCCGGGCCCGCCTGTGTGGAGTTTGCATGTTCTCCCCGTGCCTGTGTGGCTTTTTCTCCGGGTGGGCACACCGGTTTCCTCCCAGATCCCAAAAACATGCGACATTAATCAAAGACTCTAAATTGCCCATAGGTGTGATTGTGAGTGCGGCTGTTTGTCTCGATGTGCCCTGCGATTGGCTGGCGACCAGTTCAGGGTGTGCCCAACCTCCTGCCTGTTGACAGCTGGGATAGGATCCAGCACAGCCAGCGACTCTCGTGAGGATAAGCGGCTAAGAAAATAAATGGATGGATAAATTGCCTGTAGGTGTGATTGTGAGTCAAGGGTGTGGCCCGCCTCCTGCCCCGTCAACAGCTGGTATAGGCTCCAGCACAGCCAGCAACCCTCATGAGGATAAGCGGCTAAGAAAATGGATGGACGCAGGGATAAATTCCCCCAAAGTGTGATTGTGTGTGCGGCTGTTTGTCTCAATGTGCCCTGCGATTGGCTGGCGACCAGTTCAGGGTGCGCCCAACCTCCTGCCTGTTGACGGCTGGGATAGGATCCAGCACAGCCAGCGACTCTCGTGAGGATAAGCGGCTAAGAAAATAAATGGATGGATAAAATGCCTGTAGGTGTGATTGTGAGTCAAGGGTGTGGCCCGCCTCCTGCCCCGTCAACAGCTGGGATAGGCTCCAGCACAGCCAGCAACCCTCATGAGGATAAGCGGCTAAGAAAATGGATGGACGCAGGGATAAATTCCCCCAAAGTGTGATTGTGTGTGCGGCTGTTTGTCTCAATGTGCCCTGCGATTGGCTGGCGACCAGTTCAGGGCGTACCCCTCCCGCCTCCTGACTGTGGACGGCTGGGATAGTCTCCAGCGTGGCCCCGCAACCCTCGTGAGGATAAGCGGGGAAGCAAGCGGATGGAAGGATGGAAAGTAAGCCTACAAGCATCAAATCCTCGGCCAAATAGTTCAGTTGTCAAAGTCACATTTGAAGATTTTTCAGAAAATTGCCGGGAAATGCCAAGTTTCGGCGGGCAATTTTGCGCCAAGAGGAACTTTGCGACCAGTTCAGGGTGTACCGTTGACAGCTGGGATAGGCTCCAGCACTCCCGGCAACCCTTGTGAGGATAAGCGGCTCAGAAAATGGATGGATTGCTTTCCCATCCGAATTGCACTGTAAAAGTCAATCCATGTCGCAAGTTTGTGGGGAAAAAAAAATGTCAGCTAACCATATTTGGACAAATGTTTCTGTCAGACGGCGACAAAATGAACACAACAATTTTGACGGGAACACGATGCTCACTTTGAAGGTTTAATTTTTTTGCTGTCGCACTTTTAGAATCGCTGGCGTATTTTTTTCCTCCGCGCGTCTTTGCTTACATTTGCGTGTGCGTTTTGACAGGACCAGTACGGCAACTACGTGATCCAGCACGTGCTGGAGCACGGCCGATCCGAAGATAAAAGCAAGATCGTGGCCGAGATCAGAGGGAACGTGCTGGGGCTCAGCCAGCACAAGTTTGCCAGGTAGGGGCGTGGCCTCGCCCCCACGTTTGCCGGCGCGCTCGTTTCGCCTTCGCTTTTGTCCGCTGAAAGTTTTAAAAAAAAAAAGTTGTATAAAATGTCAAAATAATTGCAACTTAAAATGGTTAAAAATCATTAAAATGAGTAATAATTATAGAATATTATCAGTTGAAAACTCAAAGTAAAATTTAAAAAAAATATACATATATATATATATATATATATCTCCATATCCAGCCAGTGTAAAACATGCTAAGGTTTGAAAAATGTGCTTGTTCATAATGTCGATTTAATGAAATCAGACTAAAGTTCTCGTGCTTCAGGTCAGTCAAGCTCACAAATGTATTTAATTTATGAGAGAATTATATCATATTTTACATTTCTTTAGTATGGTGTCGTATTTCCTCGCCTCCCCCCAAAAATGGATCACTTTAATGGGCGTGATGAGCTTTCAAAATGTCGAACTTTGCCGTCGTCCGCCAGCAACGTGGTGGAGAAGTGCGTGACGCACGCGTCGCGGGCCGAGCGAGTGGTGCTGATCGACGAAGTGTGCAGCCTGACGGAGGGCCCGCACAGTGCCTTATACACCATGATGAAGGACCAGTACGCCAACTACGTCGTGCAGAAGATGATCGACGTGGCCGAGCCCACCCAGCGCAAGATCGTCATGCACAAGGTGCGTGCGTGCGTGCGTGCGTGCGGCGGATAGTAAAGCTCGACTTCTTGTGTTTGGACCGTGTGACTGTAGAATGTCAGGAAAAGCCTGCTGGACCATCAGAACTTGACTTGCAATCAATCAGATGCACCTTAAATGATGGCCTGTGCGGCTGACTCTCATTTAACAGAAAGTTTCATGTTCTCCCCACGGCAACATCCTCACTTATGTGGGTGTGCACACTAATGCAACTCCATCGTCTCAGTCATTATACACATTAACATTTTTTTTTTTTCTTAAATTGGGTTGGACATATTGTGGGTCAAATCAATGTTCAAAAAAAAATTCACTAACATTTAAACACGGGGTGTGTAGACTTTTTATCACCAATGCTTATATTTGCACAGACGTGCCGTCAAGCAGCACATCGACGGTAACTTCAAATATTAAATGAGCGCCACAGGCGCTAGAAATCCGGTTCGGGGTTCCCGAGGCAACCGCGTAGGGGACAGATGGCTCGTTTATCGGCAAATCACGACGAATTCGAGACGAGCAGAAAGTGAGTTGGCTCCCAAAATGAAAAAAATATATATTAAAAAAAAAAAAAAAGTATGAATGTAGAATTGGGGGAAAAAAATATATTAAAAAAAAAAAAAACTTGGAAGAAAAATCTAAATGAAATTTGAAAAAGGCTTTCATTCAAAGATATAAAATATGGATGTGTGTGTGTATGCTGTAAATATGCGTCGTTTTTTTTTTTTTGCCCCCCCGTCCAAGCAGATTCGCCCCCACATCTCCACGCTGCGCAAGTACACGTACGGCAAACACATCCTGGCCAAGCTGGAGAAGTACTACATGAAGAACGGCGTGGACCTCGGCCCCTTGTGCGGACCCCCCAACGGCGTCATGTAACCCCCCCCCCCCCTCCCCCTTCCTAATCCTTCAGTTTCCATGACAACCCTTCCGATATGCCCCGGCCGGGCCTGCTGAATTTGGAAGGTGTTATTATCCCACCTCCCACGTTTATTCCCCCCAACTTTCCATATTTCACTCCCCCCCCCCCCCCCCCCCCATCTTGAAATTGACTTCTTTTATTTGTTAGCCAATCGTAGACGAGTACACACGCGCACACGCGAGCTAACCAGCCAACACGTCATTTAGCATGGGAGTTTTCTGGTCTTGCTTCTATAAATATAACATGTATACTTGGTGTAGAATCTTTGCATATACAGTACATATGAAAATATATATATATATAAATATATATATAAAAACTTTGTAGTTTTTTTTTTTTTCTCCTGTTCTTTTGATGTTGACTGTATCTATAATGTATCCTAGTAGTGACCACGCATACTTCTGACTGTATACTTGTACATTTTGTAAACCCTTGTAATGTAAAAGTGCTTTACTGCCCTTTTTTGGTATGATGATAATAATAATAACGATGAGGAAAAAAAAAAATTAGGGGGGAAAAAAAATTCTTTACCTGTGCATTTCAGTGTATATTCTCACCTTCTTGGTTTGTGACATGAGTTGTTGTATATTGTAAATTGTAATATCAAATTTTGCTTTTTTTTTTTTCTCCTCTTCTCTCTCTAAAAGGCGTTTCTGTATCTATATGGCGTCGTACTTGTACAAAAAAAAAAAACAAAAACATTCGCACCATGCTTGGTTTTATCTGCTTAACTTAAAATCTCCCACTGACTCTCTTCAGTTGCCTTTTTTTTTTTTTTTTTTTTTTTTCAAAAATCTTTTTATAGAAAAGTTTCACTTTTGATGGGAGCGGACGTGACTTGTACAGAGGAGATTATTGGAATTTTTGTTTTTTTGTATTTCTCTAGTGCTGTAAGTGCTGTATCATACTGTTTTCTTTTTGTTTTTTGGGGTGAGAAGAAAGGCCGCCATTTTTTGGGGTGATGGTAAAAATAATTAAAAAAAAAAATAATAATACCGCCTTGTGTATATTTACTACTACGAGCACACCTTGTAACCATATGTGTATAGTTAACAGAAACCTGTGTATGCTTACTTGCCTGGGCAACTATTTTTTGTAACTCCTGTTGTAGATTGTCTCGAAACAATTGTGTGATCTTTATTTTGAAAAACCAAACTGAAAAAAAAAAAAAACTAAAAAAGAAAACCCTCAAAAATTTTGAAAATTTCAACCTGTGCCTGTGTCTTTTTTAATTATTTTTAATACATGTTTTAACACCTCAACTTTCAGTTACCTCAAGATGAGTTCAGGCATAAGTAATCGACGGCAGATGCCGGAGAGGCGGAGCTTTCGTCGGATTAAAGCGTAATTGGAGTAAAGTAGGACAGAACAAAAGCAGCGTCTGTTTAGCGTCGCGATGTCGGGTGTTTGTACAGAAAAATTGCACATTTTCTCTTAAAAAATGAAACAAAAAAAACAAACCTGACTCAACCGTAACTGGGGCAGGGACATCTACTGGGGGGGTCGACTCTCAAAACTTCAAAGATGGTTTAAAAGTGGAGCCTCGTTTTTTTTTTTTTTTTTGTTCGGTGAATCATTTCGAGGCTTGAAATAAAAATTCCTGTTTGTATGTTTGATTTGGCCTTCTTTTGTGAAGAAAGATGTATTTTAATGTCGCATTTAAACATAACTAGATCAACTTTTTTTTTGTCACTAAAATGTCAGACCGCACTCCAGGAAATATTCTGCTTTTTTTTTTTGGGGGGGGGGGTGCACGCATGTTTCCTGAAAGATAACGCTTACTTCCACATTGAGGAAATTGACAGTTGGTGGTGACCTTTGACCTTTACCTCAAAGTGACAAGAAAACATCCCAAAAACTATAAATGTATTCCAGCAATATGACTCCCAATTACTGTCCAATACGCAGCCCAATTTGAACTTGACGTGAGGTCACCCAAGCAAGATTAAAAATAAGAATTTCCCTCAGATTTGTGGAATGACGACATGAATAATGGAGTTAAGTGCGATATCCAGCCGATTAAAATTCAATGTGGGGGGGGGGCTATTTTTAAGTGCGCGGCTCCAGAGCACCTGCATCGTTGCTAGGCGACCGCAAATAAGAAATGAGGGGGGGGGTGCGTTCGGCACACCTGACGGGGCAACGGCGTGGGGGCAGTTGACGAAAGGTGTCTACCTGCCCCCCCCCACACACACACACACACACTTTCACTCAACGACCCACCGACGAAAAAAAAAAAAATGACGGTTTGGTTGCTAGGATATGAAATGTGACGTCATACAAGGTGCGTTTGACACACCTGACTGGGCAACGGAATGTGTATGTGTTGGGCGGGGGGGGAGTGCCGACAACATTTGTACCCGCCTCTTATTAATAAAACAATCAAGCCAAACATGGAAGACATCGACATTGGTGCATTCAAATGATTGAAAGTTTATGAACATTTACAGTTACTACAGTCATAAGAAATATGCGGAATATCACTCACATGTTAGTTTAATACATTTTAATAACGTGTGACCGGTGTGCACGTTGGCGTCACAGTTCCGGGGACCAGTTCAGGGTCTACCCCGCCCACCTCCTGCGCCGTTGACAGCTGGCATAGGCTCTGGCACCTCCCGCGACCCTTGTGAGGATAAGCGGCTAAGAAAACGGATGGATCCCTTCGCCATACTGTAAAAGTCAACCCATGTAGCAACTGAGCGATCGGATGAGTTTTTTTTTGGGGGGGGGGTGTCAATGTTGACAGCTGGGATAGGCTGGGGCACTCCCTGCGACCCTTGTGAGGATAAGCGGCGAAGAAAATGGATGGATGACGTGCGTATTTGAATAATAAAGGGACTTTTTTTCCTGTGCACCCCCCCCAAAAGAAAACATTGGACTTACCTATAATTTTTCTCTTTGTATAGCGACTGCAAATAGCAAATTGATTATGATTATCGTGAAAAATTATGATTTATGTGAAGTACAGAACAAAAAAAAAAAAAAAAATGTGTGTGTGAAAAGTGCTAACCGCGAATGTCGAGGCGCTGATGCGCGGGGGGGTCCATCAAGGTGCGGGTACCTGTCCGAGCTGCAGGGGGCAACCCTGCCCCTCCTCTTCGGCGGAAGCCCCCCCCCCCGATGCCTTCCGCCCCTCCTCCGCGCCAGAGTCGCGGTTCCAGGCGGCGTCTCGGCACGGAACATCCTGCCTGGGTGCCTCGTGAGCGGCGAGGGGGGAGGAGATAGCGACGAGGAGAGAGAGAAAGAAAGAAAGAAAGAAAGAAAAGAGGGAGGGAGGAAAGGAAGAGAGGAAGACACAAGACGGCCGGAGGGGCGGCGAGACGAGCCGGGGCGAAGGGAGACAGAGGCGGCCTGGAAGTATAGCGAGGAGGTGGGAGACCTTCTCCCCCTTCTTTGTGTGCGTGGATTCGAACCCTTCCCCCCCCCCTCCCCGGGGGCGGCGGCGCGGGGCGCGCTCTGGAAGTCGAAGCCCGGACGGCTCGGACGACCACCGACCGGGAGGCTGCGGCCGCGCACCGGCGAGCGAGCATGAGGCTGCCCGCCGACCTGCTGCTGCTGCTGCTGCTGCTGCTGCTGGCGGCGGCCGCTCACGTCGCCGCGGTGAGTTTGGCCTCCGAGCCGCCACCATGTTGGATCCTGTGCGCGTCCACACGTTAAACGCTTACCGAGCCGCGCGCATGCGTCATTAGTGGCGATATCGAAGAGGGAACCCTGCGCGCGACCCGTGTTGGCCCCCGGTGACCCCCCCCCCCACCCCCACCCCCGGCACCTTTGCACACGCACGCGCAACCCCGCCGTTTTCCATCCCGTACGGAGCGGCGTGCACGCGCACGAGTAATTAAGAGGCTCGTCTCTAATTGAGCTCGATGGCGGCCTCTTTGCGGTTTGCGGCGCGGGGGGGGGGGGGGGCGCGTTTCATTTACACGCGTGGAAGAGGACGGATGATGTCATCGGGACCCCCGCACCCCTCCCCCCCCCGAAAAAAAATAGACGGGAGCACCGTCACAACACGCCCACACCTCCCGTTGCAAGCCGGCCGAGATGTCTCTCCCCCCCCCCCCCCCCCGCGACCCAAAATTGGATTTCTTCCCTGGGGGGGGGCGGGGGTTCATGTTGTCATCTCATTTGCTCATATTTCACAGCGGAAGTCGAAACACGCTCGTCCTTAACTTCGTCGACGAATGCGAGTTACTAGCAGTGGCGTGTAAAAAAGGGGGGGGGGGGCGATGTGGCGTGGTCCCTGGCGGCCATTTTGGGGTGGGGGGTGCAAAGGCGCAAAAAGTCGGCTTTGCACGCCGCTGCTTACGAGGTCCTCTGGTGCCCTCCCATGCGGGGAAAGGTCACGTGACCCCGGCGCTCCCAAGGCCACGCCCCTCAAAGGCCGACATCCAACGCAGCTCAGCTTTGAGAACGTGTGACCGGCCGCAACTTCTTACTTGTACTTTGAATGTTTTGTAACTTTTGAAACGACTTTCAAGCGTCGTCTGACCGTTTTGAGGTTTTCCCGAGCGTTAGCGTGACCGCGCCGCGCGTAGCGAACGCCGCGCCCACTGCGATGAGTTGTCGGGGGGATTATTGGGTGTTTTTTTTTTTTGAAATTTTCAAGTGCTAAAAGGTTTTGACGCGGCTCTTCGACTGCCTCGCACGCCCTCGCCAGGATTATTAGTGGGTCAGTCAGTTAGCGTAGCAAAGTGCGCTCGCCGGCTTGGACTTGAACTAATCCGCCGTCGAGTGTGTGGACACGAGACAGGTGCACGCACGCACACGTGTTATGTATTTATGGCTACTTCCTGTTATCGCAACTGGTGATATGATGTCCGGGCGGCTGTTTTGCACGATTTTCCCACAGACATCTGTCGCGTCCCAAGGACGGCCGCGGTGTGCGTTTCCGTCACGAGAGCCCCCGATTGTCCGTCTGTCGGCGTGCGGGCCACGATGACAAAATCAAAAAGTCGGGACCGTCCCGCCGCCAACGACTCCTTCCGAAGCGTCGCGTTCCCTTGGCGGATCGTAATGACCCCCCCCCCCCCCGAATCGGCAGACAAAGCCCCCCACAGTGCGTGAGAAGAGGCGGCGGAGCTCTCGACTTGGAGGCCGAGTGTGGAATGCGGGAGGCCGTTTGATGCAGGAGGTGGGGGGGGGCCATGCACAGGTAGAAAGGACCCCGAGGGAGGGGTCCGGAGGTATTTCAGGTGTGCGTGTGAAGGCGCGGGTGGCGCGAGGGGTGGGGGATGAAAGAGATCGCGGTTCATATCTGGGCCTGCCGGCGGCCTGAGGTCAGCGTGGGGGGGGGGGAGAAAGACGGCTTTCAGTTATGCCCCCCCCCCCCCCCCGCCGCCCACAAACAAATTCATTTTTGTCGCATGAGACTATTTTGTTCTCGGAGGGAAATCCCCATTTATCATCACCGTTGAAATGAAAAATGGAACAAAAAACGACGACAAGCTGCGGCCCAAATCGCTCCAAGGGGGGGCTTCGGGCTCACGCAATTTACGGATCTGCAGTTCTGAGGTCTCGGGTTCAATCCCCGCCTGTGTGGGGTTTGCATGTTCTCCCTGTTGCCTGTGTGGCTTTTCTCCTGGCGGGCACTCCGGTTTCCTCCCACCTCCCAAAAACGTGCGAAATTAATCGGACGCCGTAAATTGCCCCTAGGTGTGATTGTGAGTGCGGCTGTTTGTCTCGATGTGCCCTGCGATTGGCTGGCGACCAGTTCAGGGTGCGCCCAACCTCCTGCCCGTTGACGGCTGGGATAGGCTCCAGCACAGCCAGCGACTCTCGTGAGGATAAGCGGCTAAGAAAATAAATGGATGGATAAATTGCCTGTAGGTGTGATTGTGAGTCAAGGGTGTGGCCCGCCTCCTGCCCGTCAACAGCTGGGATAGGCTCCAGCACAGCCAGCAACCCTCATGAGGATAAGCGGCTAAGAAAATGGATGGACGCAGGGATAAATTCCCCCAAAGTGTGATTGTGTGTGCGGCTGTTTGTCTCAATGTGCCCTGCGATTGGCTGGCGACCAGTTCAGGGCGTACCCCTCCCGCCTCCTGACTGTTGACGGCTCCGGCGTGGCCCCCCCCGCAACCCTCGTGAGGATAAGCGGGAAAGCAAGCGGATGGAAGGATGGAAAGTAAGCCTGCAAGCATCAAATCCTCGGCCAAATAGTTCAGTTGTCAAAGTCACATTTGAAGATTTTTCAGAAAATTGGCGGGCAATTTTGCGCCAAGAGGAACTTTGCGACCACGTTGCGCCCGTTTCAAAACCGGGTCCTGGCGGCCATTTTCTTGCCAACGGCGGGAGCGTCTGGAATGTTTTTCGCGCAAATAAACAAAAGCAAACACGCTAACCGGCACAAACGCGCTCGTACCCAACGACGTTCGTCATCTTAATCGCTCGCTCGACAGTTGCGCGTCGGTCGCAATGAGTCAGACGCCGGAGCCCCCGAGCCGCTCTTCCTTTTCTTTTTATGATTATTATTTTTCTCATTTCGGCGGGTCAGAATGGGCGGTGAAACGCCGCCTGCGCACATACTAAACACACACATCGGCCCCTGCAGTAATTGGGAAGCGCCACACACACACACGTTCTCTAGAGAGGGGGTGAGATGAAAATGGAGGCAGCGGAAGGAAGGAAGGAGGGAGGAGGAGGAGGAGGAGGTGTGGAGAAAGGCAGAGAGGCAGATAATGAGGGGGAGCGCAAGGAAGGATGGATGGAAAAGGGGTAAAAAAAAAAAAAAAAGTCCTGGAAGCAGGGTGGGGGGCCGCGGCGTTTTTACCAAACGCACCCGGGAAGGAAAAAAAAAAAAAAATGCAGCCGGGATCGGGCGGAGGCGATCCCGGGAGACGCGCGGGCGAGCCGGCGCTACCTGCGCTCCGTCGCCACGGCAACCACCTCTGTCACGGCACCGGCGCTCCGGTTCACTTCGCCAAACCTTCTCCCCCGTCGTACCCCGGCGCAAAAAATCTCAATTGCCAAATTTTCCCGTATCGGATTTATCACGTTGGGACGCCGCATCCCTGACTCGGTCAGCGGCTGTCTGCGAATTGATCCCACTTCTGACGACAAATGCCCAACGGAATTCTCTCATATCGCACCATTCCCGGCTTTGTGCGCTAACATTCCGACAGAGAGTGGCAGTCGCTAGTTATCTGTGAGCGGGTCCCACTTCTGCCACCAAATGATGCATTCTGACAGGCTACGGGGGCAGATTATCGGCCACTGGATCCCGCCTCTGTCACCAATTACCCAATAGAATTCTCTCATATTGCACCATTCCCGACTTTGTGCGCTAACATTCCGACAGAGAGTGGCAGTAGCTAGTTAACTGTGAGCGGGCCCCACTTCTGCCACCAAATGATGCATTCTGACAGGCTACGGGGGCAGATTATTGGCCACTGGATCCCGCCTCTGTCACCAATTACCCAATAGAATTCTCTCATATCGCACCATTCCCGACTTTGTGCGCTAACATTCCGACAGAGAGTGGCAGTAGCTAGTTAACTGTGAGCGGGCCCCACTTCTGCCACCAAATGATGCATTCTGACAGGCTACGGGGGCAGATTATTGGCCACTGGATCCCGCCTCTGTCACCAATTACCCAATAGAATTCTCTCATATTGCACCATTACCGACTTTGTGCGCTAACATTCCGACAGAGAGTGGCAGTAGTAGCTAGTTAACTGTGAGCGGGCCCCACTTCTGCCACCAAATGATGCATTCTGACAGGCTACGGGGGCAGATTATTGGCCACTGGATCCCGCCTCTGTCACCAATTACCCAATAGAATTCTCTCATATCGCACCATTCCCGACTTTGTGCGCTAACATTCCGACAGAGAGTGGCAGTCGCTAGTTATCTGTGAGCGGGTCCCACTTCTGCCACCAAATGATGCATTCTGACAGGCTCCAGGGGCAGATTATTGGCCACTGGATCCCGCCTCTGTCACCAATTACCCAATAGAATTCTCTCATATTGCACCATTCCCGACTTTGTGCGCTAACATTCCGACAGAGAGTGGCAGTCGCTAGTTATCTGTGAGCGGGTCCCACTTCTGCCACCAAATGATGCATTCTGACAGGCTCCAGGGGCAGATTATTGGCCACTGGATCCCGCCTCTGTCACCAATTACCCAATAGAATTCTCTCATATCGCACCATTCCCGACTTTGTGCGCTAACATTCCGACAGAGAGTGGCAGTCGCTAGTTATCTGTGAGCGGGTCCCACTTCTGCCACCAAATGATGCATTCTGACAGGCTCCAGGGGCAGATTATCGGCCACTGGATCCCGCCTCTGTCACCAATTACCCAATAGAATTCTCTCATATTGCACCATTCCCGACTTTGTGCGCTAACATTCCGACAGAGAGTGGCAGTCGCTAGTTATCTGTGAGCGGGTCCCACTTCTGCCACCAAATGATGCATTCTGACAGGCTCCAGGGGCAGATTATTGGCCACTGGATCCCGCCTCTGTCACCAATTACCCAATAGAATTCTCTCATATTGCACCATTACCGACTTTGTGCGCTAACATTCCGACAGAGAGTGGCAGTCGCTAGTTATCTGTGAGCGGGTCCCACTTCTGCCACCAAATGATGCATTCTGACAGGCTCCAGGGGCAGATTATTGGCCACTGGATCCCGCCTCTGTCACCAATTACCCAATAGAATTCTCTCATATTGCACCATTACCGACTTTGTGCGCTAACATTCCGACAGAGAGTGGCAGTAGCTAGTTAACTGTGAGCGGGCCCCACTTCTGCCACCAAATGATGCATTCTGACAGGCTACGGGGGCAGATTATTGGCCACTGGATCCCGCCTCTGTCACCAATTACCCAATAGAATTCTCTCATATTGCACCATTACCGACTTTGTGCGCTAACATTCCGACAGAGAGTGGCAGTCGCTAGTTATCTGTGAGCGGGTCCCACTTCTGCCACCAAATGATGCATTCTGACAGGCTACGGGGGCAGATTATCGGCCACTGGATCCCGCCTCTGTCACCAATTACCCAATAGAATTCTCTCATATCGCACCATTCCCGGCTTTGTGCGCTAACATTCCGACAGAGAGTGGCAGTCGCTAGTTATCTGTGAGCGGGTCCCACTTCTGCCACCAAATGATGCATTCTGACAGGCTCCAGGGGCAGATTATCGGCCACTGGATCCCGCCTCTGTCACCAATTACCCAATAGAATTCTCTCATATTGCACCATTCCCGACTTTGTGCGCTAACATTCCGACAGAGAGTGGCAGTAGCTAGTTAACTGTGAGCGGGCCCCACTTCTGCCACCAAATGATGCATTCTGACAGGCTACGGGGGCAGATTATTGGCCACTGGATCCCGCCTCTGTCACCAATTACCCAATAGAATTCTCTCATATTGCACCATTACCGACTTTGTGCGCTAACATTCCGACAGAGAGTGGCAGTAGCTAGTTAACTGTGAGCGGGCCCCACTTCTGCCACCAAATGATGCATTCTGACAGGCTACGGGGGCAGATTATCGGCCACTCGATCCCGCCTCTGTCACCAATTACCCAACGGAATTCTCTCATATCGCACCATTCCCGACTTTGTGCGCTAACATTCCGACAGAGAGTGGCAGTCGCTAGTTATCTGTGAGCGGGCTCCACTTCTGCCACCAAATGATGCATTCTGACAGGCTCCAGGGGCAGATTATCTGCCACTGGATCCCACTTCCGACACCAAATACCAAACGGAATTTTGTCCGTCTCTCGTGGAATTGGACAAGTGCATTTTGCAGCGTCGCCGACTTCCAATGATAAAACTTTGCGATGATCTGGAACTCGACATGCGCTTCTGACACCAAATCCCCCCCCCCCCCCGCCCACCCCCTTCCCGACGATGAAGGCTTCTGTTTCTTTTGCTTTGTCATTTTGCAAAATTCCCGACTTTCAGTGATAACGTCACCAGCTACCGTGCGGGTGGTGGTGGGGGGGGGGTTGTGCTCCCGTATGAACTGACCCCCGCTTCTGACACCCCCGTCGGGACTCGTAAAGGCTTCTTCTGTATACAAGTTCTCATGCGTGTGTGTGTGTTTATCAGAGTTGGCGGGGATTTTTGTCGTCTGTTTTTGGTGTGTGTTTACGAAATGTGTGTGTTTTGGTTGGAAGGGTCGCAGGACGGACACAGGAAGTGGAGCGTGTGCACTTCCTCAGTGGCGCTTTGGTCCAGATGTGCGCCAGACGTGCGGGGAAACACGCGGGCGGACGAGGCTGGATGTGTGTGCGCGCGTGACATGTGACTGCTTGCGCGTTTGAATTATTCACCAGACGCAGGAGTGAAGCGGGTCACGGAAACGTCTCGCCTGCGTCCGTCTTTCCTTTCCGCCCATCCCTCCGTCCGTCCGTCCGTCGACTCCCTTCATCCTTCCAGTCCTCCAACTTGTCATCCAATCCTCCCCTCCCTCCGTCCACGTCTGGCCCGACGGCGCCGCCCGTGTCCCCTCCGCGCTGTCTTTTTCCTAAACAGGAAGTTGCCAACGCGGGCTTCCCGCGTCCTTCTCGTCTTCTCCATTATTGGCCCCGCCCCCAACCGTGGACGAGCGTCGATCCAATTAAACGCGGACTCCGACGTTCCGGCCGCTCTCGGTCTTCTCTCGCGTTCGACCTTTCAACTCTGCCGCTCGGAAGGCTTTTTATAGGCGTGGGCGGCGCCGGCGAGTCAACGAGCGGCCCCGCGCGCGCGTTCGACAAGCTCGCCGACGCTTCTCGCCGCTTGCCGCGCGTCGTCCTTCCCGACAGGCCAGCGGTTCTGGATTAGCCATGTCGAACGAGTGTGTGAGAGTGTGTGCATCTGCGAGAAAATGAAGTTGTTTGACTGCGTGTGTGTGTTTGTGTAGAAGTGGGCCATTGTTAGTGAATGAGCGAAGGTACGTATGTGTGAGAGTGTGTGTGTGTGTGTATGATCATTAGAGAGTGAGTTTATGCTAGTTAGGGAATGTGTGGGAGTGGGAAGGTATGTGTGAGAGTAAGTGTGTGTGATCATTAGAGAGTCAGTTTGTGATGGTTGTGGAATGTGCGAAAGTGAGTACATTTGTATGTGCATATGAGAGAGTGTATGAGTGTGTGTGCCTGCCTCAGTATTAGTCATTGTGTGTGTGTGTGTGTGTGTGTGTGTGTGTACAAATGTGTGAGAGTCACTGTGAGTGTGTGTCAGAAAGAGAGTGGGGGAGTGAGGCTTTGTGTATGAGAGTAAGTGAGTGTGTGATCACCCGAGAGTGGGTTTATGCTAGTTAGGGAGTGAGAATAAGTTTGTGTATGTGCAAATGAGAGAGTGTATGACTGTGTGTGTCTGTGTCAGTTTTTGGCATTGTGTGTGTGTGTGTGTGTGTGTGTGTGTACAAATGTGTGAGAGTCACTGTGAGTGTGTGTCTGTCAGAAAGAGTGTGTGTGAGTGAACCTTTGTGTATGAGAGTAAGCGTGTGTGATCGTTAGAGAGTGAGTTTAAGTTTGTGTCTACGTGAATATGAGAGTGCGTGAGTGTGTGCGTGTGTCTGTGTCAGTTTTAGTCATTGTGTGTGTGTGTACAAATGTGTGAGAGTCACTGTGAATGTGGGTCTGTCAGAAAGAGTTTGTGAGTGAGCCTTTATTCATGAGAGTAAATATGTGTGTGATCATTAGAAAGTGAGTTTATGCCATTTAGGGAGTGAGAATAAGTTTGTGTGTATATGCATATGAGAGAGTGTGAATGAGTGTGTGTGACTGCGTCAGTATTAATAGTGTGTGTGTGTACAAATGTGTGAGAGTCACTGTGAGTGTGTGTCAGAAAGAGAGTGGGGGAGTGAGGCTTTGTGTATGAGAGTAAGTGAGTGTGTGATCACCCGAGAGTGGGTTTATGCTAGTTAGGGAGTGAGAATAAGTTTGTGTGTATATGCATATGAGAGAGTGTGAATGAGTGTGTGTGACTGCGTCAGTATTAATAGTGTGTCTGTGTGTGTGTACAAATGTGTGAGAGTCACTTTAAGTGTGAGTGAACCTTAGTGTATGAGAGTAAGTGTGTGTGTGATCATTTGAGAGTGAGTTTATGCGTTATGTGCATAAGCGGTGTATGTGTGTGTACAAATGTGTGAGAGTCACTGTGAGTGTGTGTCTGTCAGAGAGTGTGTGAGTGAGCCTTTGTGTATGAGAGTGAGTGTGTGCCAGCGCATTTGCATGAGTGCAAACTCACAAGCGTGTTCACGTGTGAATCTGCGAGTGTGAATGCGTTTGCGGGTGTGAGCGCGTGCGATTGACAGCTCTCACAACGTGGGAACCCGAAACGACGACGACGGGCAGAAACGCCGTTTGTCACCCCCCCCCCCCCCCGCTTTATTATTTTGTGTGCGTGTTTTTATTTGTAATTCTGCATAATTAGTAATAATCGCGGGGCGTCTTCATTATCCCGTCGTCACGGCGGAACGCCTCCCTGCGCGCCGCGTCGCGCGATTTTGTCGTTTAGCGCTGTTAGCTTAGCAAAACATTGCTAAACGCCGCAACTTCTCCACGGATCGATTGTACAGTCCTGATTTGGCGACAATCTCCCCTGCAGGAAGGTCGGGGGGGGGACGACACACACGTCAAAGTCGAGTTCGGTGATGGATTCGGTCGACCGGCTCCCACCGCGGAAGCGATTAGCCGTCGCGGCGGCTGTTCAAGGTGCGAGCCGGGCGATTAGATCCGCGGCGGAGATGGATTTGAAGAGAATGAGCGGGGATTGAGGTCAGCCGCGATTGCCGAGCGAGGCCGCGGCGGGCTGGGGGGCTGGGGGGGGGGGGTCGCCGAAAGGAAATGCGGCGCGGCGGACGGAGGTTAGCGCGCCGCGCGATGATCGTCTTTGCGTTCTTCTGCTTCTTTGTTTTTGTCATCCATGTTGTTGTCATCTTGATTTTGTGCTTTATTTTTCCCTCTTTTTCTTTGGAAATAACAGATTCTGTCGGTGCGAAATAGTGTGCTAAGCCCATTTTTTTCCCCCCCGGGCAATAGTTCATAACTTGACATAAAATGAAAATATTTGACATCGAAATACATTCACAAAAGTGCTTCTTTCCCAAGGAACGCGAAATTGCTTCTCAAATCTATATTTTTTTTCCACTGATTATAGATGCTAACTTTTGTAGCTGTTTACAAGTAGTTTTATTGTCTTAGCGTTAGCTTTGAATTTGTTAGCATTTTGTTAGTTTGCCGTTAGCAATGTTAGCTGCTACTTCTTCCTTGTCTCTTTTTTCTCTTCTTCGTCTTCCGTGTTTTCTATTTGGTGTTGCCTTTAAATGTTTTTTCCCCGACTTTTCAGTCTTCCACTTGACTTCTTTTGTGTTTTTTTTTTTTTTTTTTTGGGTCGTCTCCTTCCTCTCGTTCACACGGGACAGTGCGGGGGAGGGGAGGGCCGCCGTTAAAGCGAAAAGGAGCTGACGACGGGGGGGGGGGGGAAGATGGTAGAAAATGAAAGGGAGACGGATCGTAAAGGAGCTCCAGACGGCGGAGACGGATCGGCAGCGGGGAACGACCCGGACGGGATTACGCGAGACGCCGGCGGCCGCGGGGCCCGGCGCTACGGCGACGCGCACGTTATCCTGTCTGCCGCTAGCTCGCGGCTCAGCTGCTGTTAAAAACGACGACGACGACAAACCGCACGGCGCGGAAAGAACCCGACAGCAAAAGTCGAGCCCCGGAACTGGAGGAAACGTTTGGCCACATGCTAACATTAGCTTGCGATGGTTTGAAATCGCCGCAAGTGGTTTTCTGTCGCTCCTCAACCGACGAGAGCGAGTCCGGGGACCGTGTCGAGGTCATCTGCTCGTTATTGCGCCCCGGAGGAGTCGTTGCGTCGCACGCACACCCCAACATAAGCGCTTGGATCGCTTGATTAGATTTTGCCACTTTGCCCCCCCCCCCCCCCGAACTTCCTGTTGTTCTTCTTTTGGTTTCTTTCTGTTCTTTTTCTCTTGCATCTTCATCATTTCCATCCTCTTCTTTGTTTTGTTTTGTTTTTTGGCCTTGTTTTTTTTTTTTTCCGTCCTCTTCTTCTCTGTCTTTGTCCTTGTCCGCGTCCTCGTCTCTCCGTCGTCGTCCTTATTTTCTTCCCCATCTTTCCGTTCCGGTCTTGGTCTTCGCCCCCTTTCCTCTTTTTTTTTTCGTCTTCTCTCCGCAAAGCCTCATGACAGTCATCAGCCTAATTACACAAGGTGTAATTACAGCAGCACGAGCGCACGCCGCCTTGTGACTCACAAGCAGACTCGACGCCGTTCCGCTTCCTCGTTGGCATTTTCGATTTGGCTCTTCGGTGAAAGCATTGATTACGTCGTCGTCGTCCCCCCCCCCCCCCCCCCCGCCCAAACACAAAGGGATGAAGGGTCCGCGGGGGGAGCGCCCGCATTTCTGAGGCCCCTTTGAAAAGTTCCTTAGAAACGGCAGAAAAGTTGCGTCCACGGGGGCCACGCCCTCCCGCTGGTTCCCGGCGCCGCCGAGCCAACGCGCACAAAAACAAGGCATAAATCTGCATTCAGCGTCGCCGCTGACCCGCAAGCGGACGAGAAACGCAGCGCAAACTGCGGTGTTTTTTCCACCCTCCGGCATCAATACGCCCCCGATAGACGCCACCCCGAGAGCGCATTATGTCGTGCGGGGAGGGGCGGCCGTGTCGGAGTCTGCGGTTGTCGTCGGCAAACGTCGCACATTTGTTTGTGCTCATCAGAATGTGTGGACCGCCATGTCGCTCTTCATTTATTGCGTAAAACGTTGGCCTCACAGTTCTGAGGACCCGGGTTCGATCCCGGCCTCTCCTGTCTGGAGTTTGCATGTTCTCCCCGTGCCTGCGTGGCTTTTCTCCGGGCGGGCACTCCGCTTTCCTCCCACGTTAATTGGACACTCACCGTTCCCTGCGATTGGCTGGCGACCGGTTCGGGGCGTGCCCCGCCTCCTGCCCGTTGAAAGCCGGGATAGGCTCCAGCGCTCCTTGCAACCCTTGTGAGGATAAGCGGCAAAGAAAATGGATGGATGGATGGATGATGTGCATATTTGGGGGGGGGGGGACATTGGACTTGGCTCTAATTTTTCCCAACGTATAGCAACCGCAAATAGCAGAATTCTGCCGATAATTGATGTCCATTATGGTTATCATGAAAAATTATGATTGAGTTGTTTGAAATACAGAGCAACCCCCCCCCCCCAACCCACCATGTGCCCTGCGATTGGTTGGCGACCAGTTTAGGCTCTGGCACTCCCCGTGACCCTTGTGAGGATGAGCAGCTAAGAACATGGATGGATGGATGGATGGAGGTTCATGTCTCCAGATTTTGAGTTTGTAATAAACGTTGAATGAGTGCGTATTTGATTTGAAAAGGTTTCGAAGACGAGAGGAAGTATTTACAAGAGTTTGATCGAGGTTAACGGGCGTGTGGGGGAGGGTGATACAGTAAACAAACACAAAAATATGTGATGGCTACTTTGCAGATTTCACCTATCGCATGAAGTGGTCTGGAACTGAACACTCGCTTTCAAATGAGGGATTATTGTACACACACGCACAGACGGTTCCCATGGAGATGCACGTTTCATAAGGTCATCCATAATGGACGACCATTCCACGCAGGGAGGCAATCTGTGTGTGTGTGCGCGTATGTACATGAATGTGCAATTCTGTACGTCTGTTCTTGTACTCGGACTCCGATTGTACAACACCTGATACATTTTTTTTTTTCCATTCTCGTCACATACTTTCCTGTGCCGCCCCCCCCCCCAACCCCCGAGCGTGTGGTGTACTGTTTTTATTTTATTGTATTTTTTGCAGCGTTACTGTAATGTCCTCTGATGAGTGTGTGTGCGTGATCTTAATCCCGTCGGATTGTCAGATTAGTGTAACATCTGGCTGCCCCCACCGTCTATCCGTTTCCGCACTATTATCATAGATCCATGTCGGGCCAAAGCACAAGTGGATATGAACATTTATGAGTGTGTATTTGCGTGTGCGGGCACACGTGTGTATGACAATGAGGGATTGGTGTGTGTGTGTGTGTGTGCGCGCGCGCGTGTTCATATTCATATTTGTGTGCGACGGTCTCGCCGGCCCACTCCATTACGAGCTCCCGAGCCAGCTGATGTGTCACGAGACAGTCATGTGACCAACCCCGCGACCCCAAACTTCATTATTCACATTTGCTCGCTCAAACATGCTACGAGCTAACACGCTAACGTCCTTTAGGGCTGAGCGGCTGATTGCGTTTTGTGCCGTAAATGGAAGGACAAAGAGAAACTGTCACGCTGCCATTTTTGTTGTGTTATATCATTTTTTTTTTTTTTGTGAGCATGGTAGCCGCCATCGTCGGCGTATGTTGTGCGAAGACGTGTTGGAAATACTCAATTCCGTTTCTTTTGAAACGCAGATCAAAGCCGACAGGGGCGGCTCGGAGCCGCGATGCATTTTTCAATTTGAATATTTGAAAGTTAAACGAGTCGCCCCTTGAAGTTTAAGCGGCGGCGCGAGTCACTTAATGAGTATTTTAATTAACTGCGGGGAGATAAGACGTGTCGGTAAAGTTGACACTCGTCTGAGGCTAACGACGATAATGACGCTGATTTTGAAGGATGATGTCATTTTGGGGCGGGCTGCGTTTAGCTTATCCCGCTAACGCCCGCACGGCTTTTCCCCTTAGCGGGAAGATTCCCACGTGGTTCCGACCTTCGCCGAGGGAAAACGTTAAAGACGAACCACGTGAAAATTATCGCCTCTCGCAAGCGTTACAAACACACCTGGGGGAAAACCGTGCATGTATTCGCTACATGCCGGGCTAGCCACGGGCGCTAAGCAGCTAATTGTTGTTGAAGGTAGAAAAGGCGGCCTCGGGTCCGTTGTGCTGCCCTTGTGAAATGAATCTGAAAAACAGACGTGATTTCTCAAGTTTTTCTGGGGGGGGGGGGGGGGGGGGGTTGTCCATCCCGCCGCTCGCCGGGTGAAACTTGGCTCTGCCGACTTTGATTGACGGGAAACGTTGCGTTAATTTTCTGGCTCTCGCTCACGAGCTTGTGTACTAACACTCGAGCGCGAAGAGTGCAAAACAAACACGCAACACATTAGTCTCCAGCATTAACACTTCCTCCCCCTTGTGTTGGCACATATACCTTTAAACGGCCCCCCCCACCCCACCCCACTCCGCTCAGGACCTCTAGAATCATTTTTTTAAAGTGCTAATGAGTACAAAACTGCACAGCGGGTTCTTGCGTCCAAACTCGCACTAGTGAGCCCCCGCTGCCAGCAACTTCAATTCCCCTCATACGTTCTCCGCGGCTAAGCGCTCCGAGTTTAGACAGCGAGTAGTGAATATAAATTTGGGTGTGTGTGGGGGGGGGGGGGGGGGGGGTCCGCGAAAGTGCAACTCTTACACTTGTGCCGTTTAATGGGCTCCACTTTGCCAGACAAAATTCGAGGATCGTTTCTGTGTCGGCAGCGACCTGACAGAACCTCCCGGGACGAGATAGACTCGCTTGGATGGCAGGCTAAAGTATACCACTTGCTAGTTAGAGATTAAAAAGCTTGGTAGTCAGTTATAAGTCGCTGTGTTAATAGAAACAGGCTAGGTAAGTAAAGATAGTGAGAAAGATCCTCGGAAAAGTAAAGCTGAAAGGCTCAATGTTTGAAGTGTGCTTGGCTATCGTGTGTAGAAAGTCAATTTACAGATGATGTCGTGGATATTTTGGCAACACAACTTTATTTACACCACAAACCAATTTCACGTAAAGACGTAAACGCAACTTGAGGCTAACGGCTATCGTCATCCGCAACTCAACACGGGCCAGTTTTCCCGTCACAGTTTGAAAGGCGCTCAAACTTTCCATCGGTGGCGTGCGCCGCTTACGAAGCGACGGGAGGCCACACTCCCGACGCGATTTCACGTTGACGAGAGAGGGCGCCGCCCGTCATTCAAGCCGACGCTAACGTATTTCTCCAAAGCTGTCCCGAAAAGAACTTTGGCAACCCGCTATCAGAGTTAGCTTGTCGACAGTTGGTGAAAGCAACACTACAGACGGACGCGCGAGCTAGGCAAATAACTAGCGAGGTAGCGTGGCTAGCATGACTTTGTTTCATCTGATGGGAAAAAAAGGTTGAGAATTACTGACACATTTTTACAGGAATTTGTGCTAATTTTTCATTTCAGTTAGCAAAATTCTATTTGTCCTCATTTTGCTATGGAGCGCGTTGTCATCCCGTCAGAATGTGAAGGTTCAGTATTGCTGCTTGCATGTGTGTAGTAGGAGTAGTAGTAGTAGTAGTAGCGCGAGCCGCGCGGCGAGGCTATCTGTGCTAATCTCCGCTGAAGGTGGCAGGTGTCTTAACGAGGCCATCACCTGCTAACCTACTCACGCACGGGTGTGCACACTTTTGTGCTCACGCGCACTCCCCCGCCCCACGCCTGAATGGCAGCCTAGTCGCTCCCGCCGGTTAGCGAGCGGTGAGACGGAGCGGAAAAAAAAAAAAAGCCAAAGATGGAGGCAGAGTGGAGGTCACCGCTGATTGGCTCGGGGATTTACTGCGGAAAAACAGCTACTGGCAATAAACAGGCGGCGTTTATTTTCTCTTGGGGGGGGGGGGCGCGTCCCACCCGCCACTACTCCAGCGGTTCCGTGTGTTGCGCGCAGAAGAGCCGACGCCAGCAGTCGGCGTGAATCAGCGAGCGCTTTACGAGGCGGGGGCGGCTCTCTTCGAAATGTGCCAACGCCGTGTGAACTTTTCATTACCCGGTTTGGGGGTCATCACATTTCGACGTTCGTTGTTGTCGTGCCAAATAAATCGACAAACTGAAGGATTTCCAATTTTCACGAAGAGCTTGACGTCGCCAGAGGTTGGGGGGGTGGGGGTGGTTTCATCAAGATTCAGCCCCTGAATGCAGTTTCGCTTACCGTAATTCCCGGCCTCACCGAGTACATTTGGAAAGGAAATACCATTTGGTACATACGTACGCCGCAGCTGTGTGAAAGCCCACATTGAAACACGAGATATTTACAAAGAAAGATGACAAACAGAGTTTAACGCTAGCGTGGCGCTAATGCTAGTGCTAACGCTAGCGCCGCGCTAAAGCTAACACTAACGCAGTGCTAACGCTAACAGGGCCGGTTAAAATAAAACAAACTGGTAAATATCTCTGAAACATGCCAGTAACACAGCAGCAACACGGCCGGTAAAAGTCACTTCGTCGGCACATATATTCCACCGGTCTCTTTATCTTTTCCGCTGGAGTGCCCCCTTGCGGCCGTTGGGGGAAAAATGCACAAATTAGCCGCATCACCGCATAAACCGCAGGGTTGCAAGCGTGTGGAAAAAAGTCGCGGAATTTACGGTAGCCACATGAAATTTGCTGGACGAGTCCACCTCGCTAGTAACCTCGCTAGCATCACCCGGATTTTTATTTTCTATCACGAGTAGACCCACCAAAAAGTCACGAGAACCTGGAAACGAGTGCGGCGCCTGGCAGAAAAATTGTGTCATTCATGCACACTCCGCTGCGCTTTTATGAAAACTTGAGCCCTCCGTTGGGCCGAGCGTGCGCGCCACTCCTCCGCCAGATTTGGTAGCTCGACCTTTCACCTCCGTCGGAATATATTTGGATGTAAATGTGCCCCCGAGGGAATCCCGCTTCGACGTTCAAGCCACGGGACTGCGTAAAAAGGCGACCCGCTGGACGTGACCTCCGTGTCCGTTAATTGTATTTAACCGCCTCCCCGAGGCCCCGCCCCTGCAACATCTGTCCCTGCGTTCAGCGACGGGGGAAGGCCGGGCCGGCACAGGCGGCGTCGCCGTTCGGATGCGGACCCCGGCGGTTTGCCAGATGAGGCGGAGGACGCTCGGATGGCGTTCAAAAGGCCGATTTAGCGATTAGCGGCCTCTCAGGTTACCGCCGAACGCGTTCGGAGGCTAACGGAAGCAAAGGCGGACGGTGACCGCCTCGTTTTCCACAACATCAACAACAAAAATGGCCTTCAAGATGGACCGTATTCAATTGAATGGAACGTTTGTACAACTCGCTTCGCTTGTTGCGTAGCACAAATAAACGCCGATAATTGTCAAGCAGCCTCGGCGCTTTTCCTGTTTTTACCCCACCCACCCCGACGCTCACAACTTCGATCGATCGAGTCACGCGTCGGACGAGGTGTAAAACGCCGGCTCGCGTTTGTGTAAAACGAGGTGTCACGCGGCGGCGAGGTCGTGCCGCTCCAGATCGCATTGCCGCCGCCTCGGAGGACGCACCTGTGCTGTGTTGCAAAATGACACACACCCCCCCCCCCCCCAACGCTTGAACAAAAGCCATTCGTGCGGTGGGGTTTTTGGAGCGGTTAATTTCTGTTCTTGGGCTGGGGGAACAGGGTCAAAGTTCACCAGGTGTGATGTCATAACTAGCCGGCGGGGTTGCTCAATGGCGCCGCGGGTCTCGACAGGAGCGGGCTTGTGATTGGTCGTTTGGGCGATTGGTTACTCGGCGACAGAAGGTCGGGTTCGATCATCGTTTGCTCAATGGCACCGCGGACGATGTTCAGCAAACGTGTCGACGGGAATTTGTTGGCGTACTTGCACAATTGCTCGTAGACGGGAGGCGGGACTTGCTCGGCTTTTTGCCGCACTCCATTGCGAAAAGGATCAGCGAAAATTTGGCCTCGGTTCGGGCGGTGCTGAAATCGGTTGTTTGGTGACCGAAGGCGGGCCGTTAGCCGAACTTCGCCGTCCGCGGAGGCCTTTAGCCTAGCTTCGGCTTCTGGTGCTAGCGGCCTCCGCTGCCCGGAACCTCGCTCCGGTGGCGTCGGACTCCGCGCCATTCCCGTCCGTGGGACGGCACGGTGCACGTCACGTACGCCCACGTAGGTCGTGTGACTTGCGAAAACGGCAGCGCCCCTGAAAATTCGTAATTGCCACAAAAATCTTCTCAAGACACTAATAAACGAGAGGATTTAACATCACATTGTCAAAATGGGGTACATATTACATGATTATTATATTGATACACTGTTCATGCAAAGCACTGGATTTCCGCTTTAACAATCCGTGCGTTTCAGTTCACGAAAATGGAAAAAAAAAGGGGAAATCCCATCAACGTCGGATGTCCCTAGATGTGAAATATCATTTCAGTGTAACATTTTCAACTCTTTTGTGTATGAACGAATGGATAATAGATGTGTCATAAGCACCCTCATCGCGCGAATGCCTGTGAATGTCTGCCGTCCCTAATGAAATGTCCGGTCCTTTTTTTTTTTTCTGAGGGAAAAACGGCGGCCGGTTGGGAGAGGCGACCGGTTGCCGTCCTTTTTGCGAGAAAATCGAGGGCAGCGGAGATGATTCGGAGACCCCCCCCCCCACCCCTCCCGCACCAGTGCTAGCGCCCCACCTCTTCGGGTTTTTATTGGTGCGGCGTGGGAGAGCCGGCGGTGGCGTCTCGTTGCGGTCGGTTAGCTATGCGGCGCGCGGGGCTGTTTATAGCTCGCCGAAATGCGGCGCTGGTCGCTCCCGCTCGGCGTCGGGGAAAAAGAAAACACGCAAATAGCCTTGCGGGCACACGCAGACGCGCGCACACCACGTTCAAAAGCTGTCATTACACACACACACACGCACACGTTGTAATTAGATGCAGTGACGCATTGCTCGCCGGCGCATTGTGAATTTACGCCACAATATCAGCTCATAAATTGAACACACTGGGACGCAGTGTGATGACATCGTGCTTTTGAGTGTGTGCGTGGAAGGGGGCGGGGGGGACGGCGGTGGGGGTGCGTGTCTGTGTGTGTGCATGCACACATTTAAACACAGTCTGCATCCAACTCTGAAAATAGCCGGGGGGGGGCGGGGGGGGACTCGCAGCCGCCGTATGGCCTGGATTTATACTTGTGTGTGTATTAAAAAGAGGTGCCCCCCCCCCCAAGGGTGACTTCTGGACCCGTCTGGAAGGGTCTGGTTAATGGGGGGGGGGGGGGGGGTCCGCTCCAGCGGGTTTATTCAAGCGAGCGTTCTGAAAGCCGCTCCGAGTGGAGATAAGGAAGATGAAAGGAAAGTGGGGCGAGGTTGGATGGGGGAGGGCGCACTTTGTGGGGGGTTGGGGGGGGGCAAAGGGGGTGTCAAGCTGATTTTTAGGTTTTGATGTTATGCAAGACCTTCTGCGATGCGTTAAAGTGGTCTGATGCGGGCGTGTGTGTGTGGGGGGGGGTGTCGAGTTTGTGTGACTACATTTGCCCCCCCCTCAAAAAAAAAAGATGGGTTCTCTGTGAAAGGCAAAGGTTGCCCATAGCAACGGCCTTCATTGTGAAATACTTCCACTGCATACACATAAAATGTTTTCAGGTTTTTTTTGTCTTTTTTTTCAGCGCACGCGTGCGTAAGATGTGAGGGAAATTTAAAAAAAAAAAAAAAAATCCCGAGTTGTTGCCCTCATCCAGATCATTTTTTTGTAAATTTTATTTGAAAATTGAGACGTCCAAGTCTTTATTAAAAAAAAAAAAGATTTCAAATGTAAACGTTCGTGAACATCCGTCAGGAAATCGGACAGTGTTCTCCAAAGCAAAAGCAGAAATTTATTTTGCTTAAAAACAAAGATAAGCGTAATTTATTGCTGTAATAATACCATAATTATTCACTTTTGACAGGGGGAAATTGAGAGGAATCAAACAATTTTAAATTAAATTAAAATCGACGACTGGATTATCAAAGTCGTTGATTTATTTGACCCTAATAATTGATTGTTATGATTTAATTGATGAACTGTAACACCTAGTAATTGGGCTTTATAAAGCCAGTTTATTTATTTACACATTTTTATTGTTTAATACGTCACTAAGTTTTAGTATTCTTTTCTGACATGATATCTAAAAAGTGAACACATGCATTCCCTTTTCTCTGTAAATTCACTTCTTTCTTTTCCCCCAATATTTTTCACATTTTTTTTTTGGTTTTATGAAAATTTTATTTTTTTTTTTGTTTATTGTTTTTGGAGGGGGGGGGGCTCCCGAAATAATTTCTTTTTTTCAGCGCGATTACAATGGCTGTTCATTTTTCCATAGATGTTGGCACCACCCCCATTTTTTTTCCTCAATCATGTCAAAGGTTGTGTACAACACACACACACACACACAGCCCTACCTACACAATGAGCGCTACGAGGTGCGCCCCCCCCCCCCCCCCCCTTGGAGGCGGGCGGGGGCGCTCAGGTTTCCAGCTTCCATTATGACTTTATTGGCTTTTAAAGGCATCGAGTTTCCTGCGTCTGCAGTCGGCGGACGGGGAGGAGCTCCTCGTGCGTTTTCACGTTTGCGCAATTAGCATCACACAGGCTAGCCAGGGTGCCCCCCCCCCCCCCCATTGCCTCCCAACCCCCTCCAGGAAGAGAGGGATTTAGATTTGCTGGGGAGATAAAAAAAAAGAAGTGCACTTTGGTCACATACGCTTGAGTTTTCCAGCCCCTCCAGCAAAACAGAGCCGAGCCTTCTTTTTTGTTGTTGTTTTGGACTTTTCCAACTAATTAGCTGGGGGGGCAAACCAACCAAGAAAGTTTGTGGATAAATAAAACGTTATAAGTGACAACAGTGCAAGCAGTGTACTTCATTAAAAATGGCCGTTTATTTTTTGTCTTCAAATGACCGTCAGGTGTGCACGTGGTGAGCACGTCTGCCTCACAGTTCCCAATTGTGGGTTTGAATCTTCCTGTTGCGCTTGTGTGGATTTTTGATTTTTTTCATGTTTGTTTTTGAAGCAGATTGCTTATTTCTGGGGAACACAACAGAACATTTTGCTCATCGACGTGTCGATTTGCAACCGGCCAGCGGTCGGCGCCGGCCCGGCCTGCCCTCCGATCACGTCACGAGATGCGTCGACCGCTTTCCCGTGGGCACTTTTTCCGATACACTTTTCTCTGATTTGATTTCAAGAAAGTCACGGAAACGACGGCGGAAAATGAGCGTCGGAGTCGAAAGTCGGGCCTTGGGAGTCCCGCCGTCTGACGGACCTTTACCGGCCGCCGTCGAACGCGTTTTGTGGCGTAAGCGCCGCCAGGAACACGCCGTGAAAAGTTTTTCCTTCCTCTCTGTGGCAGGGACAGACGTGGTCGCCCGTCGATGACGAAGGCTCCACGGCCGACGACTTCTACGACGATGACGACCTCTACTCGGGCTCCGGCTCTGGATGTAAGCGCCTCCGACACCCGCTGCTGTTTTTCAACCCGCTAACCTGACCGCCCGCCCGTCCTTCCCTTGCAACCGGCAAACGCGGACGCGCCCCGGCGAACTCGCCCACCCTCCCGAGACCTTAATTGCGCTAATCAGATTAAAGTCCACGAAGATTAGACCATCACGCAGCGATCTGGCGCAGCGCGTGTTTGCATTTGTCTGGCGTGCGTCGGAATTAGCCGCTTAGTCTAAAGCGCATTGCTGTAATTGGGCCTGATGTTCTGACCTGTGCCGCTGGCGTCGGACGCTCACGATAAACGGAGCGGAAAGTGCCTAGCGATTAGTTTTTAGGCGCGTAAAATTTTCAGTGTGAATTCAGCTCGCGACGAGTCGGAAAATGTGCGACCGCAATGGGTACGTCGCATTTTCATGAGTCCCGATGTTGACGACTACGTAAACCATCCGTTTTGTTAGCTGCTTATCCTCACAAGGGTCACGGTGAGTGCTTGAGCCTATCCCAGCTGTCGATGGGCAAGAGGCGGGGCACACCCTGAACTGGTCGCCGGCCAATCGCAGGGCCCAGAGAGACAAACAGCTGCACTCACAATCGCACCTATGGGCAATTTAGAGTGTCCAATTGATGTTTTTGGGAATGTGGGAGGAAACCTGAGTGCCCGGAAGAAACTCCACGCAGACGGGGGCCGGGATCGAACCCGGGTCCTCAGAACTGTGAGGCCAACGCTTTACACCAGCTGAGCCACCGTGCCGCATATGTAAACCAATATTGTTATAATCAGTCACAAGTGTTGCGCTCCGGTCCTGCAGGTGGCGGTAAAGTGCAAAACACATACTGACATAATTCTCTTTTTTTTTTTTTTAAATTACATCACCGCGTGAAATGATCCAAATAAATAAAACCTCCCCAAAACGTTTCATCCAGATCAGAACGTAATCGACGCCCTTGGCAGCGACCTTGAACGCGCTCGCTCTCGTTCGCCGTGAAGATTTTCGCCGTCTCTGAAATTTGACGAATAAAAGTCGACGCCCGCGCAGCACGACCGGCTTAGGAGTTTCGGCGTCGTGTTCGCGGTCCGACAAAACGGGAAGCGCGCCGGACTAAACACAGAACAACCTCTCGGTGGAGGTGATGACGGAGGGCGACGGCGGAAAACGGCCGCCCGGAAAATTGCTTTAACTCCGCCGGTGATGATACGGATCGGTCCGCCGGTCCGGCGTTTTGACAGCGGCGCCATTGTGGGAGTCCATTTTTTGTAATATCGGCTCCCGTCCGCGTGCCTTTTGTGAGGCCACATTCAATTTGCTCCTCTTTCAAGCGCCGCTCGCACGGAATGAAAGGTACGCGGCCAAAATTAATCTCCTCCCGCCACTTGTTTAATACTCCAAAGCCTCTACCTCGTCGCTCTGCCGCGCTCGTACGTCACGCCGGCTGCCGCAGTGGATTCCGGCGCAGCCGCGGACGGGAGACGATACCTCGGCGAGGGTGCTGGTAAGGAAAAAAAAAAAAAAAAATTGGTAAATGAGCAAAAACGCTGCTTTTTCAATACAGTGGACTGTCATGGCGTCCTTTCAAAAATCGCGCTCGCTTCCTTATCGCCCAAACCCGTTTCGGCCAACGTGTTTCAAAAGTCCCGCGCTTCTTTCTGTGCGAACGTCGTCACGTGTACCTTTTCAATAAAGTTCCGTTGAAAGATCCCGCTCGCGCTCTCATTTCAGTTCCCGACGGCAGCGTGAAAGCGACGTCGCCGTCCTCGTCCTTCACCACGGAGGATCCCGTACCGATGTCCACCACGCAGGCCACCGGCCCCGCCCCTTCGGCCGCACCGGCGGCCGAGCCCAGCGCCGACCCGGACCCCGCCGTCACGGTGACCGCGGCCCCTTCCACCGCCGCCTCCGTCGCCACCGCCGCCACTCTCCTCCCCACGGAAACGGACGGCGAAAGCGGCGCCTTCTGGGAAATGGAGTTGGAGAAGGAGAAGCAGCTGGAGCGGGAACGAGAACGCGAGCGGGAGCGGGAACGGGAACGCGAGCGGGTCCGGGAGATGGAGCGCCAACGGGAGCGCGAGCGCGAGAAAGAACGGGAGCGCGAACGGGAACGCCAACGAGAGCGGGAGAGGGAGCGCGAGCTGGAGCGCTTACGGGCCGCCGCCGCCCGAACAACCGCCGCCCCCAAAACCTCACCCCCCGTCGCCGTGGTGACAACCACAACGCCCGCTGAAGAAGACGAAGAAGAAGAAGAAGAAGAGGAGGACGTGTACCTGTCGCCTGAGCCCACGTCGCCCTACCCCGGGTCGGACGCCACCGCGAAGGAGGAGTCCTCCACCGCCCCGCCCGTGACCACCACCCGGCCCACCACCATCAAGACCAGGTTCGGGCCCCGGGTTCCCCAGGCATCCACCACGCTGAGGGCGCCCACGGAGAGAAGCACACGCCCGCCACCGCCGCCGCCGCCGACCACCACACAGGTGGGAGACAAAATATTAAAAAAAAAAAAAAAAAAATGCAGCTCATTGTAATGATCCCCAGTGAAGTTATTCTTCAGATTCATATTGTTTTTTTTTTTTTTGTCACATTTCAATCGTTTTCAAAGTAAATGTTATTATCGTCGAGCTTCAGCCCAAACAGCTGAGAGCGTTTTAAACACGTGGACCAAAAAAAAAAAAAAAAGCGACCTTTCAAAAATAGCTTTTGGACTCTGAGCCCGAACAGATGTTGCCATAAAAGCGTCGGCGAGAAAGTGAATAAATAAGCAGAATTATTCTCGTGAGCAGGCTGAGATCATGCGGGGCCCCCGAAGACCTCAAATTTATACTTGCGCGTATTTGAGGATACAGTTTAGGGCGTACGCGCGCCTGCCATTAGCCAAATCCGGCAGCTGCGCGCGCGCGCGGGCGGGCGTCGGCTTTTGGGCCACGACGACGGTGGCACCTCTGAGGGTCTGCGGCGGGTCTTTGAGTCCCGACTGCCGTCACCGCAGAGCGAGGTCGGCTCGCATCCTCGACGGCTTCGTGCGCGCGGTAACGAGACGCAGATGCATTTTTTTTTTTTTTAATGCGATTCTGTGGGGGGGGGGGAGTTAATGCAAAACGTCTTTGTTGTCAGAAGCGCCTTTGCGAGAACGTTACACGAAGAGAACAAAAAGTTGTTTATTTTGCCGTCGCAATCTGGAGTCGCCGCAAACATTCGGCGCCTTTTCCCGGCGAATCCTCACAAACGATCGCCAAACTTTTAACGCCGCGGTCGGGACACGGACGACAAAATGTTTGCCCGTCTGGCTGGCATACGTGCTTCTGGTTGTGCTTTATTTGAGCGAATTCCTCAGCAGGAACCAATCAAAGTGTCCGCTTCAAACCAAAATGGCCGACTTCCTGTTCAGTTCCGGGCGTGCCTCTTTGAAAATTTTCATCCATTTTGTTCCAATATGTACCGTAATTTCTGGCCTACAAGCCGCGACTTTTTTCACACGCTTTAAACTTTGCAGTTTTATGTGGTGATGCGGCGCCGGTGTTAGCGCCGCGCTAGCGTTAGCGCACTTGGTTATAAGCCTCTGTACACAAAGAGTTCAACGCTAGCCCCTAGCTTTCAGAAAGAGTTTAAGTGGCTAGCGTTAAACTCTTTGTGTACCGAGGCTTATAACCAGGTGCGCTCTGTAGGCCGGGAATTATGGTTTTATTCATGTTGATTTTTTTGTTTTTTAACATAACGGGAGGCATAAAAAAAACTCTACAACGCGTGGCTGAGAGGTTTGAAGCGGCCGTTTTGGGACAAACTCCAGAACTCGGGTGTACTTACTTCCATCCGGGAATCGCCCGAATGAATCCAAAGTGAGTGCGAGGGGCCCGCTAATCCCGTCTCGCTACCGAACCCCAACAAAACTTTAGTTTTCCAACCATCTCTTGAAATCATTGAGCGACTCGACTGCATCTGGGTTTGAAAATATCGATATCGGAACGCCTAAAGCTCGTCGTTCTGGTCAATCGGTGAAAAAAAAAGTGAACTTCCTGTCCCCAGGCACGCACGGAGGAGGGCAACAACGAGCTGGCCGCGGCGGGGCCCAGCGGGGACTTCGAGATCCGCGAGGACCAGCGCAACGACCTGGGCCGGGGCCTGGCGCCGGAGGATCCGGACCTGCTCGGCAACACGGTGGACGGCGGCAGCTCGGCCGCGCAGCTCCCGCAGAAGAACATCCTGGAAAGGAAGGAAGTCCTGATAGGTCGGTGACCCGGCCGCACGCGCTCGGACCGCCTGGAAGCAATTTGACCCGTTTTCGGCCAGCGGGGCGAATTGCTTTCGGAGCTCCGTTTTTGAACCGTTTCCAACACTTGAGTTTGACCTTTAGTCGCCATTTCTATTTCATGAGTAGACTCGCAAACAAGAGGCCACGCCTGAATGGACGCAGGAAGTCTGCCATTTTGTCTGATTGCTCCCAGATTTGACCTCTGAAAACTAGACGAACGGTTTTTACTTATGGGAGGAGCTTGACGGCCAATTCCGGGCGTTCGACGCTTTTGTAACTGAACCTTTGCCCCACTTAGCGACGCGAACTTTAGCCGCCGTGTCCGCCTGAAGGCGTCCATCTTGGGGTCAACGCCTCCGTTTGAAGGGGGGGGGGGGGGAACGTGTCCTCTCGCTTTGGTGCGATCGCTATCAAGTTGGGACCACGTCGGCTTTGCCGGACAAATTGCGCGGCGGCAAAGTTTAGCGACTCGCGTAGCGGTGTAAACGTGGCTTTCTAGCTCCCGTTTCCATTTCCTGGCCCAAGTGTCCAACTGGTCTGACCTCTCTGTCTCTTCCAGCCATTCTGATTGGTGGACTGCTGGCTGTGGTTTTTGCTGATTTCCTGCTTACTGGTAAAGCGCAGGAGGGACCAGACTAGACCACATGTCTGTGTGTGTGTGTTGTGTTAGCGGTACAAAACCTAGCAGAGTCCTCCTATCCTGTGGTGGGAACACGAGAAAGATCATGCGGCACTTTACCGCCTCGGACAAAAACGTCTATTGTCTGTGTGATTTTTATTGGGGTGGAAAAAAAAGGGTGGATGGGGGGGGGGGGTCAGAGAAGAGTCGAAGGCCCAGCTGGTGCACGGCGTTGCGGCCATTTTGGAACAAACACCACCCACGTGCGGAGCGGAGGCAAAGTTTCCAAACAAAGAGGCTTTTCTCTTTTTCTTTTTGGAAGCCCTTAGTCTTCGTGTCGTTAGCCTAGCGCACGTTAGCGTGTCACACACGGTCCAGACTTGCCGCAAGAGCGCGAGCCGCATTTTTGTCCGCGGCGGGTGGGGTGGGGGTGGTGTGGCAGCCACATCCCGTGTTTTTGCCAATTTTCACAACCTGTGCAAAGATTCTGGCCCAGTTTTCTTTCCTGCATCTGTTCCAACGCTTTCGTCCACATTGGCTTCACGATGCCCACATTTTTGTCCGCTGTGACTTTCCGTACCGATACTTTTGTCCATTTATACTTGCTTTGCCAAAATTTTTGTCCAACCTCAAAACTTCTGTGCCGTGAAGTGAACGCGGACAGAAGTACTGGGACAGCTGATCGCATTGAAAAGAAGTGAAAATAAAATTGGTGAGAGGATGAAAAAAATGGGACAGGAAGTAAAAATGGAACCAATTACCGTAATTTCCGGCCTGGAGAGCGCACCTGGTTCGAAGCCTCATCCAGTACATTTGTAAAGGAAATACCATTTGGTACATACTTCGGCCGCAGCCGTGTAAAAGCCACAAGAATTGAAACACGAGATATTTACAAAGAAGACGGTACACAGAGAGTTTAAGGCTAGGTTAAGAAAAAAAAAACACATACTGGTAAAAATCACCGAGACACGGCAGTAACACACTAGCGCAGCGCTAACAGGGCCGGCCGGACTGGTAAAAGTCACTTCCTCGGCGCATATATTCCACCGGTCTCACTCTTACCTTTCCCGCTCGAGTGCCCCCTTGGCGCCGTTAGAAAAATTGCACAAATTAACCGCATCACCGGTTTGAAAGTCTTTGAAAGCGTGTGAAAAAAGTCGCGGTTTATAGGCCGGAAATTACGGTACTGTAAGATGATTACCGCGTTATTAGACAAGCGCATGCTAACGCATATCGTATGCGCTCCCTTTTTGTGTGTTGCAAAAGTCTCACAACTAAAATGTCCGCCCTCGCCCGGCTCGTTCTCTCTGTCTGCGCTCAGCGGTCATCGTCGGCGGCGTGGTGGGCGCCCTCTTCGCCGCCTTCCTGGTCATGCTGCTGGTGTATCGCATGAAGAAAAAGGACGAGGGCAGCTACACGCTGGAGGAGCCCAAGCAGGCCACCGTCACCTACCAGAAGCCGGACAAGCAGGAGGAGTTTTACGCGTGAGGCGCCGGCGCCGCGCCGAACCTCGCCGAAACCTCCTCTTCCTCTTCCTCTTCCTCTGCATCGCTTTCCATCCCCCCACCCTCATCTTCTTCCTCTCGTCTGCCAACCGCGAGAGCGCCTTTTTGCGGACTCTGAACTTTCTTTTCAGTGAAAGTGTAGAAAAAAAGGGACGGGGGAAAAACAAAATATTCTTTGGAGAAAAAAAAAAAAAAACATGCTTTTTTTTTTTCAATGTTATTAATATTCTCTTGTTCTGTACGTGACGACGATATGATTATTTTGTAAGGAAAAACATCACAACTAAACACATTTGTGTGTGACGGCGTTTCAAAAAAAAACCAAAAATAAACGGTGCCCTTCATTTTTTTTTTTTTTTTTTTATTTAGCAAAAAGCCTAAAAGTATGAGCAGAGGAAAAGTGCAGGCAGGGTACGAAAAAAAATCCTCGCCAAAAAAAACAACCGAGAATCTGATTGGTTTGCACGGAGGTCAAAAGGTCAAGCGTGCGGTTCGTCCTGTCCTCGGCCAATCGGAACGCGGCTCGTTCATGTACAAAGACAAGTGACGGATGGTAATGATCCTTCATACGCGATATCCATCGATGTTTTTGGCCTGGAGGGTTGGATGATTTCAATAATAATGATTATAATAACAATGCTGTATTAATAAACAAGAGGATGTGTATTTAGCTGTTTAAAACAAACAAACAAAAAGGTTTATATGTAAATAGCAGTGTTATCCTTTTCCGCCATCGCTAATCATTGCATGAACATTTTTCTTTTGTTTTTAATTTATCTGTCATCACTTTAGATGAGCTGTGCTCTGTCACACACACACACACACACGCGCAACTTGCTGTTGCCCCAATATTTTTCTCCATTTTCCATTTCCTGTCTGAGCTTTTTTTGCCCATTTTTTTTTTGTTTCATCCTAAATAATTGTCTTTTTTTTTTTTGGTATTATTATTATTATTCCTGTAGGTATATTGGCAGTGTGCCTCAATACTTCCCATCCCAATATTCGACACGCACGCACACGCGCGTAACGCAGTCCCCGTCAATCGCGCGCTCGCGGCTCGATCTCGTCCCGTTTCCCATCGGTCGGTTTCGCGCCCTCGCCGCCACGTTTGCATGACCTTCATTTACCTGCCGCCGCCTTGTAGGTTGAGGAGGGGCGCGTTTGGCTTCGGGAGGTGAGGCGGGGCAGGTGGGGCTTCTTATCTCCGAGATTGTAACCACGCCAGTGCGACTGGGCTAGTAGCTTCTTATACTCAGTACTGTAGATATTAAAAAAAAAAAAACATGCATGGGAGTCAAAATTATATTAGTGTGCGTGTGTCAAGAGATATGTTTGTGAGATGCAAGAGAAAGCTGTGTGTGTGTGTGAGTGCATCACTTGGGTATTTCACAGTTGAATATAGTGTGCACTGACTGTGTGTGTGTGTGTGTGTGTGTGTCTCTCTCTCTCTGCAAGCTCACAAGTGAATGTCTCACGCGCACACACACACACACGATCGCCGAGTGTGTCCCTCCACACGTCGCTTCCGCACATTTCAGGAATGATCTTAACATGTGTCGTCTTTTCTAAAGTGACTCCGTCTCCAAGTGTGCGTCTGTTTGTAGCCAAATAGGACAAGCGTGCGCGCGCGAGGCCAACGGAGGCGACGCGACGTGTACGTTTTGCTGTTCTCATTCCTGTTTTTTATACATTTGCATTTTTTTAAAGGCTGAGTTCTTTTTGCGTTGTCGGCCGCGTGAGCGCGGGAGGAGGCCCGCCCTCCGCGTTTTACTGTCGCCCTGTCACTAATCTGCCTCTCTGTTCCAAATAAAAAGACCTGATTGGCTAAAAAAAACAAAAGAAAAGTCGTCTCTGTCGCTTTTGTGTTTGGTTGTGCGGAGACCCCCTTGGTAAACAGTGAGCGAGTGTTGCCTTTGCGAGTTGTTGGAGCTACACCTTGTTTTACTATCAACTTCCTGAAGGCCCAACGCTTCAGTCCATTTTCACTTCCTGTGGGTGTGGCAGCCACTTAGCACTAATAACCTTTATCCAATGAAAACACTTCCTGTTTAAGCGTCTTTGCCCATGTGTATTTCCTGTATGCGTGGACAAAAATATGAATAGGTCGATCCTGCACCATTTTTTTTTTCTGTTGCGTGCCAACGGCGGCGCTAAGCTAGTAAGGACAAAGTTGTCACGGCGGTGGTTTGTGGCTAAATCAGCTGACATCCATCCATCCGTATTCTTTGCTGCTTATCCTCATGAGGGTTGCGGGGAGTGCTGAAGCCTTTACCAGCTGGTTGGCAGAGACAACCACCCGCACTCACAAGCACACCTAGGGCCAATTTAGAGTGTCAAATTAATGTTGCGTGTTTTTGGGACGTGGGAGGAAACCCACGCAGGCGCGGGGAGAACACGCAAACTCCGCACAGGCGGGGCCGGGTTCGAACCCGGGACCTCAAAACTGGGAGGTTAACGCTTTACCTAGCTGACATCAGTTACTTTTAATTTTCCATTTTTAACTATTGTGTAACTGTCACATCTTTTGCTTTTGAAGCAAGAACCCTATTCATTTTCAATGAAACTATGGGCTGACTCACCGACATCATATTTAAAATTAATTTAAAAGTTATTTCCATTCCCAGCCAATTTCCAGCTACTACTGACAACTTTGCAGTATGAACCAGAGATAAGGTCACCATATATAATTTAAGTTCATCTTCAGCTGCTGTTTACCCAACCACAGTCAAATTCAAGTGTACCGTTTTGCCAGCGACGTGACATCACTGCAAATACGTATCAGCACACTGTTGGTGTTTGAGCGCCCCTGAGCGTCATGGCAACGTATCCGGGGAGCCAATAGGAAGCGCGACATCTGGCGGCCCGCCGAGGAACCGCGGCCAAATCAACACCTCATTAGGAAATCACTGTGACAAGACGTGCGTTTAATCGCCTCATTATGTTGTTTGCGTAGCAATTAGCTGCCATGTCGCGACGCATTTATTACCAATTATGAAGCTAAATAAATATCATACATCGCTTTGTGTCAAATTGAATTGCTTTGCGGGTCTTTTGAAGAAATCTGAACACGTTCTGATTGGTCATCATCACCGGTGTGTGCCTTCTCGCTCACTGATTGGCTGGAAACACACGTGATCAACAGCAGGCGCGAGCTAACCAAGCAATCAATCAATCAGGCAATCAATCAATCCTATCGGGCGACTTGCCATGTCAAGCAGTGCCGGCGTTGAGTGACCCTGGCCCCGGCTTAATTGCTCTTTAGCGACGGCTGAAGCCATGGACGAAGTCTTCAATCAACCATTTGGTAAAAAAAAAAACAAAAACGCCTTCAATTGTCACTTATTAGCTCATTTTATTAGCAACGTCATTGCTCATTAGCTAACTAATCACTTGGACTTTTTGCTTCGTCATTTCTTGAACATGTTCAACAAAAAAAAAAAAAAAAAAAGAAGCGAAACAGTTTTTAATTCGTTTCCTCGCGAGGCTCCAGCCCTCCCGGTAGACGTTTTGTAAAAAGCCCAAAAGTAAGTCATTAACTCCGGTGACCTTCTGTTTGGAGTCGGTGGTACACGCTCGCTAGCTAATAGCTAGCAGGCCCGAGCTGAAAATTAACATTCAGGTGCACGCCTGGGGGGGGGGCACTCATTAATGAAGTCGCCCAACTTTTAATTACGTTCTTCTTGTGGGTTTGGATGTATTTTATCAGCTTTTAGTCAACATGTCCCGAGAAGTTGACGAAAAGTTCTTGTAACTTTATTTAGCTGGTTTGGTAACGCTGTTCATGTGGAAAAGGCTAAAACCTAACATTGCAGTGTAGTAGTAATCCATTGGATGCGAAAAGTAACAATATTTAAGACCTCACTAAACACCCCCATTTGTACTGCTATCCTGTTTTGGTTTTATCCGTTTTTATCTTTGCCTAGCAGTTTTCAATTTATTTCAAATCACTGAAAATCTGTGTGAAATGCAAATGAATGGAAAAGTCACGCCACCATGATTTGAAGGTTACTGAATCCAAAGATTTTAACCAATATCTGATATATGTTGCAAAATTAGACAAACATTAAAAACGTTCAGACTTGATTTTCAGAAACAACCTGGGCCTTGTACTCCTGTTTTGTATTAAAACCCACGTTTATATAAGTATTTGTCAAAATTGTAGGTGTGCAAGCACAATAAAGCTGCCATGGAAGAAAAATAATGAATAACAGAATAAGTGTATTATTTTTGTTTGTTTTTTTTTTTTTCTCTGCACACACAATTGACCGCTGTTTTATTTGTCACGTCGACAGTAAAGCCACACATGTAATACAGGTTGAAATGAAATTGTTTCTTTGCTCATTTCCCTCTCTTACAACAAGGAATATAAAAAGACCCCTCCCATCACACAATTACAAATAATGAAATATAAACAACCAATTATTTAATACAATAAAAATGTTTAATCCACATGGTACAGTTTACTATTTATTTTTTTGTGTCTTCATATCAACCAATTAATAAAATCAAGAAAATAATTCAATTCATGTATTTTAACTAGCCATTTTATGGGCTGGGTGGTGTTGGGGGAAAATGTCTGCTAAATTAATCTAATAATTACAGCAAGACTTGATGATATAAATGCTTGGCGGGTCTGCTCCTCTGTCATCTGTTTTTTTTTAAGGCTGTCCGAGTCTCCTTTGTGAGGAGCTTGAACCCGAAGGCAGCCAGGAGACAAAGAAGACAGGTGAGGAGGACAATCTGAGGGATGGAGAGAATGAAGGTGAAGCTAGTGAGAGAGCGCCACGGGAAGAGGAGGACCCCAAAAATGTCGCCGAAGTGGAAGACGGGAGTCCCCGGCAGAAAAACAGCAGAAAGACTCGATTGAAAAAGCCCAGCGAGCGTCCGAAGAACAACAAAGGACAGAAGGACGCCGTTGAGGACAAACTCAAAGCGGCGCCGATGAACTCCGAGGAGAACTCGACTCTGACGGAGCCCCCCGTCGGACTCCCGAGCGCCTACGACCTGTCTGAGCCCGCCGACCTGGACTGCGGCGACTCGGGTCCGGACGGACCACCTGCTCCCATCCCTGTGGTGGACTCGTCCCGGAACTCTGTCCCCGTGGAGCCCACCTCGACCAAGAGGCCGCCCGCTCCTCTTCTGCAACAAACCCTGTCCCAGCAACCCCTGGAACCGCTAGAGGTGCCTCGCAATTCAAAGCAATTTAACACTTGACGAAAGCCAAACTAAATACAACCCAGTCTGCCGTTTTGGTTCAAAGCAGCCATTTTAGGGTCCATCTTGGCATTTACAGCAAATGTTAGAAGACAAACTAACGTAAACCGTCGTTTATCCCAGAGTTACGTTCCAGAAAAGTCCGACAACGGTACATGAAATCTAAGAAAAGCTTGACTTTTTTTACTATATTTTTTAAGTTTAGTATTTGCATTCCAATGACAATTTGTGAAAATGCGTATTATTGAGCGGTGCAAATATTTTCTTTGTCCTCTTGAGGCGAGTTTGCATGACTTGAACAATAGTCCACCTGGCCATGATGGCAACAGTTTATTTCCCGGGTTAACCATTTGCACCGTTCCTCACCCTGTCACCCTCGGCAGAACACATAATAATAACCACACACTGTTGCGGTATTTGGTACCGTTAACCAGCGTTGTTCTCTGCGTCAGATGGAAATCACCCAAGTGTATTCCACCCGTCGCTCCATCCGTTACAGCACCCGGGGTCGCGGCCGGGCCCCCACCTTCCAGCTGCTCCCCGAGCTGGAGACCGTGACGGGCTGCCTGCTGCCGCCGCCGCCCAAAAAGAAGACGAGGACCTTTTACAGCACCGGTGAGGCCCACATCATGTTCTGTGCTATTGTTCAGAACTGGTGCCAGGGTTTTTTTTTTTTTTTTTTTTTTTTTTCCGGTTTGTGTAGATCAATTGGAGCACTTGGAGGCCTTGTTCCAGGATGACCACTACCCTGATGCTGAGAAGAGGAAAGCCATCGCCGTATCAGTTGGCGTCACTCCTCAAAGGATTATGGTCAGCCTGCCTGCCTGCCTCAGTTCACCTCTACGCTAAACATGGAGTTATCTCCAGTAAATATTCACCCTGAAGAAAACCCCGGAAGGGTGCACGAGTTTCTTGTCCTGTTCTGTTGGGCTCTTGTCTGGTCCGGTGCTGCCCTCTTTTGTTTTGTTCTGTTCTTGTCTGGTTCTTTTCCTCTTTGAGTCTTATCATGTCCTGTTCGGTCCTTCCCTCGTCTTTTCCTGTCATATTTGTGTTTCCTTGTCTAGTGATATTGTTTGATCTGGTCCTGTCCTTTTCTGTTCTCATCCTTTCTGGCTATGTCCTGTCTTGGTCTTAACTTATCCTGCCCTTTTCTTGTCTCGTGCGATTTAGTCCATGCCTAGTCTTGTTTTGGCTTGTGGCAGTGTTTTCTGGTCTGGTTTTGTCCTTGCCTTTTCTTACCTTGTCATTTTTGTGTGCAATGTCCTTGTCTTGTCCTGTCAGACCCTATCCTTGTCTATTCCAATATTTCTTGGTATTGTCCTGTCCTGTCTGGGTCTTAGCTTGTCTTGTCTGGTCCAGTCCTGTCTTAGTCTGGTACTAGCTGGGCTTTAACTGGTGGTGTGTGGGGATTTTTTTTTTGTCCCCCAATCTTGTCTTCCGCTAAGGTCCTCTTTGTGTTCCAATTTTATTTGGTCCAGTCTGGGTCTCAAATTGTCTTGTCCGGTCCTTGTCTAGTTTAGTCTGGTCCTGACCTTCTCCGCTCATATCGTTGTCTGTTCCAGTCTCGTGTGGTCCTTTTCTTGTCTTGTCCAGGAAAATCTTTTTGTTGTCTTGTTTTTCCTCATCCAGTTTAGTGCTTCTCTTGTCCAGTCCAGTTTTGTACCCTTGCCGGTTGTAAATTTTGTCCGGTGTTGTCCTTTGGGGATCTTAACTACTCATATCCAGTTGTTGTCTTTTGTATGTGTATTCTTGTCTTTAGGTGTTGTCGTTTGTTTATTGTCTGAGTGAGCTGACCGTTTGCGGTGTTGCGCGTCAGGTGTGGTTCCAGAATCGCCGAGCCAAGTGGCGCAAAGCGGAACGCTCGGTGTCGACTAAAGCCGAACAGCAGCACAGCCGGGGGAGATGGAGCCCCGCCCACCCCGCACTGCCCAACATGGCCGCCACCGCAAGCAGGTTTTTTGTTGTTGTTTGTTTTTCCCCCCTCCCTGGCATTCACAGGGGCTGTGTTGAATCACCCGATGACCACCGGGCCCGCTTTTCAGCACGGGGGCGCTCGTGGTCCCCGGACACTTCGGCGCCAAGATGCCGTCGCTGGACCCCGTGCCCCGCTTGCGACCTTTCGCCACGTTGTCCACGCACACGCTCTCCACGCACACCCTGTCTTCCGTCAGCCACCTGCTGGCCACCAGTCCAGGTTTTTGCGTTCACGTCCTCATCCGGCTAATCAGTTTACGCAAATGACATCCATTATCGAAGTTGTTGCATGTATGCGTCGTAAAACTCTGAGTGGCACAGGCCTCGGCGGAAGCGTCAAAACCGGGGCGGGGAGTGGCTTTCGTGTCGGCGTTTTAATCGGCGCCTTTGGTCTCCAAGGTCAGTCCAGATTGAAAGAGCTGCCCGACTTCCACCCCCGCCCCATGTGCAGCCCTCCCCCGCTGAGACGAGCCAGCCTCCCCCTCCTCACTGCCGCCGCCTACGACTTCAACGCGCCGCCCCCACTGCCCCCGCCGCCGCCGCCGCCTCTCTTTGTGGACGACGGAGCCTCCCTGGCCCACTGCGACAGCCAACCTCTGCAGACGGACACCAGGTCAACGCCTGACACAACCTCGCACCCACAGTACCACACACGATGGACGCTACTTTGGGCACACGCGCACCCTCGGACAATTCATCAATTAAAGAAGACACCGCTGCAAAATTAATTCGTATTTTTTTGAGTGAAATGGTTTTTTTTTTTTTTTTTTTGACTCTATAAATGAAACCAACATCAACTCAAAAAAAAAAAAAAAACAAACGGTGTCATTTTCAGCATGTCTACAGAAAAAGAAAAACATTCAAAATGCATCTGTAGAATTATATTTACTGTGTATTATTTTTAAAAATAGAAAAATAACACTGGTGACTATTTTATCATTTTGGATCAAAACAAACAAAATAGTTGTTTATAAAAAGATACAAAACAAGTGTAATAGCTCTCAAAATCAATTTGAAATCATCCAAACAATTGAGAACAAACACTCATATTTCCAAGAAATATAATTGTGATGAAAATATGAAGCATTAATGTTTGGGTATAAATCAGTACATTTTAAATTAAAATGTAAAATGTTATTTTCAGTAGGAAAATAAAATAAAAAGAAGTCCAACTGCTTTCAAATATAGAGGTCATGCGCAATGTCAATCAAAACCAACCACTGGTAATGATCCAAATCATAAAATAGTCTAGCCATCCATCCATATTCTGAGCCGCTTATCCTCACGAGGATCACGGGAGTGGCGGAGCCTACCCCAGCTGTCATCGAGCAGGAGGCGGGGTACGCCCTGAACTGGTCGCCAGCCAATCGCAGGGCACACGGAGACAGACAACAGTCGCAGTCACAATCACACCTTGGGGCAATTTAGAGAGTCCAATTAATGTCGCATGTTTTTGGGATGTGGGAGGAAAGCGGCGAACCCGGCACGGGGTGAACATACAAACTCCACACAGGTGGTTTTGGGATTGAACCCCGATCCTCACAACAGTGAGGCCAACACTCTAACCAGTTGCCTCGCCGAGTTTAATAAATGTCAATTTTAATGGGCTAATAAAAAAAAAAACAAGTACAAAATAAATGAATGTTGTGCAAGGAAAGCTGTAAAGTGTTGAGTGAGTATTTCTAGATGAATGTTTTTTGACTAAATGTATTCGTTTGCTGTGTTTTGCGTTCAGTTCTCTGTTTGACTTCGCCGACAAGCTGGACCACCTCGCGCCGGGCCATCACGCCAACGCCCAGCTGTCCTTCCAGCTGCAGACGTCTTGCCCCCCCGGCCAGGCCCCCCCGCAGCAGCAGACCTCGACGTCCCTGCCGCCCCGCGTGGCCTTTCTCACCCCCTCCCCTTACCTGACCCCCAAGTCTTCGGACGGCATCTCCAGCTCCTACTTCACCTACGACCCTGCGGGGAATTCCAGCGGCGGAGTCACCTACTCCATGGGGGGCCAGTCCTTCGTGAAGTCGCAGGGTGGGGGCCAGATGCTGTTGCAGCCCACCAACCACCACGGTGAGTCTCAGCGGATTACCAAGGTAAAAGCGGTACACGCTCACGCTGCATCGTTCACACATTCATAGATTTTGTTGTTGTTTTTTAGAGCATATTCCCCGTTATTCGCTGAATGTCTGGTTTAGTCGCTGTTTTTGTGCTCAGGTGAAGGTAAAAAAAAAAAAAAAAAAAGAAGTCAGACTCTCTGGTGGAATCTCAGCGTTATTGTGAATTGAATTGATAGTCTTTTGTGTCCTGTTTTGTTGGCAGTCCTTAAATGGAGTCAAAATTGAAACTATGTAATAACACATTTAAGTAGTAGTAGTAACGTTTATATTGGCATGTAGAGGCGGAAAGGTAAGATAGATTAATGCGTGTTGAAGAATTACACCACTGAATGCAGTTTTTTATGTAACATGGGTTCATGATTGTGTACATGCTAGCCGACTTTATGGTGCTTTTAGATTTTAAGAGATTTTTTTTTTTTTTTTTTTTTTTTTGTGGGGACCGGGCATCAGTTATTTGTGGATTTTTGGTAATTACAGGAAAAACTGTTCCAAACAAATATGAGCGTTCATCTGAGGTGGCACGCTGTGGCGACCCCTAACGGGACACGCCGAAATATATTTATAGAAGTGCTGAATCCCTTTTACAAAGATGGCAATTTTCCACCTTTTATCCCCATGTTGTCGTTCTGTATGTACAACACAGACAAAGCAGTGGACCCAGTAAAATTCCACATTGAGGTACCATGAGAGCCACGGGACAGCGACTTATAAAGTTTGAACACTCACCTCTGCTTGGCTGTTGGGAGCATTTGTTGCTATTACAAACGGAATGCAGGGAAAATGAATGGAACCGACACACACTCCGGGGGGGGGCAATGTCTACCCAGCGGTTTTCCGTGTTTACACGCAGGTGGCCTGGCGTCCTACCAGTCGTACCCTTGGGCTAACGTGTACGCCCAGCCTAACGTTTGCCAACTGGGTCCCAGTTACCCCGCCGGATTCCCCGGCACCTCCGCCCAGGACCTCCAGATGGCCTCGTCCTCCGCCGGCGTGCCCAACTACTTCCAGCACACGTACGAGCGTGACGGCGCCACCGTCCTCCCGCCCTTGTCCAGCCTGCAGCCGTCCCGCCTCAGAGGTGAGAGCGGGATGGTCGCAAAGGGGGCGGAGGTGGCGCCTCTGTTCCCCTTGCAGGCCAGCCCCAGCTCCCTTTGCGGCCCGGTGGCGCCTTCTTGTGTCAAGATTGAGTATGACAGCCCCCAAGCCATTCACAGCCACTTCCACTGTGACTTCTCCCCCATTCAGTTCTGAACCGTGTGTGTTGTATATAATCAGTAATAATAATAGAACATTTTTGTTTGGGTTTGCTGTTTTTTGCAAGGTTGCAATAAATATGTGTTCCTGGTCGTGCCCGGGTGGGCCTTCACTGGGACTTTCCGTTTTTACCTCGCAATCATACAAAACATCAATACCATGCAAAAACATAATAGCAAGTAGTTGTTCAGTGTATGTAACGTATATTAATATTTACCTAAAAAGAAAACATATCTGGAAAATGCAAACACTTCATTCTCACCAGAGAATTAAATATATTTACGTGCGTGTACACCATCATAATTGAAAAGTTTCACTCTGATCATCCAATAAGAGGATGGAAAAATGCTAACATTATTGTAAACAAGTTCCTTGGGGGATTAATTTGAAATCTAAATACAGTGGAAGATAGTGGTTTTGGAAACTTTTTACAAGCGTCACCCACAAATTGCTTAGCTCTCTACAAGTACCACCACCATGTACAAAAATCAGTGATATTCTCAAACAATTAAAAAAAACATTTTATTAACAATGTAATCAAATGATTTGAAATCACTGTCTGCTGTAATCATGTACAACAGGTACTCTTATATGAACTAAATAATTACAAAAAAAAGCTCACAAAAAATAAAAATCTGGTAAAAATGTAGATTTGTCATGTGGGTAAAGAACAGAACCCTGTGGTATGCCACTTCATGTGCAAGATAAATACTTAACCATATATAGACGTGATATAAATGCTATAATACAAAACAATTTGAGCAATTATTTAATAAGGTTAATGAATAGAATGAATAAAAATTGAGAAAAACATTTTGATTCACCAATTTTGGGGGAGAAAACGGTTAAATTATACATAGAAGGATGCAAGAAATGCATATGGGGTGGTTCGCGGGCCGCAGTGGTAGAATTAAGTTGTTTAGCATCGTCATGAAAGCTCCGTTATTGCCTGCGTGGAGCCTGGTCCTCGGGTCCCCTCCGTAGTCCGCGGGGAGAAGTCGCGGGATGATGGAAGGAAGGAAGGCAGGAAGGTTGGATGGATGCATGCGAATGAAGGAGTCAACTTATGTAACCGCTGCTGCACTTTTAATGAAGTGCCCTCTTTTTTTTTTTTTTTTTTTCCCCCCCCTCTCACTTTTTCCCGCTCGCTGGCTGGACGCCTTGTAGCTGTTGACAGTAGAAACACTTCAGTCTGTGTGCGCGAGTGAGAGACCGTGTGAGAGAGTGAGCTCCACGAGAGAGGATTTGCGTGAGTGAGCTTCTGTTAGTGGATGAAAGTGAATGTGATGCTTCCTGTGAGAGTGTAGAAGGGCGTGAGTGTCTGAGAGTGTGCGTAGGGATGTGAATGTCTGAGAAAATTTGTTTGTGAAGGGAAATAGTATGTGGGAGAGTGGTCGTGAGAGTGTGTGTTTGTAAAAATGGGTGTAAGAATCTGGATTGACTATGAGAGTGAGCTCTTGAGAGAGTATTTGTGTGAGTGAGCATCTGTTAGTGGTTGAAATGTGGGAGACTGTATGAGCATCATAAATGTTTCTGTGTGTGTTGCTTTCTGCGAGAGTGGAGAAGAGCGCGAGTGTCTGTGTTTTACCTATGAGAGTGTGTGTAGGAATGTGAATGTGTGAGCACATTTGTGAAGTGAAATAGTACGTGGGAGAGTGTTCGTGAGAGTGAGCCTGAGTGTGTGTGTGTGTGTGTGTGTGTGTGTGTGTCTGTGTGTGTGGTAGTGTTATTAAGTGGCACTGTGTGTGTGTGTGTGTGTAAGAATGTGGAGTGTTCTTGAGAGTGTTTGTGTGATACTGGATGTGAGAGGAGGTGAATTTGAGTGAGAGCGCAAGTCTCTCCGTTCTCGTCAGTGTCTCAGTGAGTGTACGTGCGGGAGTACGGAAGTGAGGGCTGGTTGTTAGTGTAATGGCGTACGTGTACCCGAGAGAGTGTCAAGAAGCGAGAATATGTCCGAGGGTGCGTGTGTGAGGGACTATTCACACTGTGGCCAATCTGTAATTCAAATTTGTGCAAGTTCCTGGTCCGCGCTTTGGACGGGACGCGGCGCAGTCTGCAATTAAGCTTGTATTTTATTTCAGTTTTTTCCCCCCAGAACTTCCTCTGGAGCGAACAGAGAGAGTATAGAATCCAGTTCGAGGGGCTGAATGTGTGAGTGTGTGTGTGATGCTTCATTCCACCTCCATCCTGCTAAATCAACATAGACCGAGATTAAAAGAAAGGCAAACTTGTTTCAATATTTATGTTTGCGGGGAGATCTTTGCAACATCATCCCCAACACACACACACGTACGGTACAGTACACAAAGACACACACGGTTGTTGTCCAGTGCGGAACAAAGATGGCAGACTTTTCAGTTGTGGCGGTTTTTGTCATAAAAAGTACGAAAAAAAGGTGCGGTTGACGAAAGTGACAACAGATGTGCGTCTATGCAGGAATTACGAATGGCAGATCATTTTTTAAAAAATCTTTTTTATTTTCTTAACGGGCTGGTAATACATGCAGCGTGAGTTTGCTTTAGGCTTGTTTGCGTGCTACGAAGCTGGCGGTGCGTCGTCGTTATGTTTGATGTTCTCTGTCGACGCGTGCAAACCCAAAAAAATACGGCTTACGGGAATATTATCTAATGTATGTTTTTTGTGTCTGTTTTTGTTGGTTTAATGATGAAGAGAGACAAACAACTAGTGGGCAAAGGAAGGATCCCTGCGGGACACCGTTCCATGTTGTAAACATATGCGATAAATTTAGAACTACTATATAAATAAAAAAAATTCAACAATTTATGGAGTGAATACACCTGCATAAATTACAAAATAATGAGGAATGGATAATGAATAAGAAATCATTTTCATTAATCACTACATTATAAATAAAATTCTGAAATAAAAAACGAGTCATATTTTGAGAAGTATTTTTATCATATATGAAACGTTATAGTCCCAAAACATCAGTTTTAACTCACACTATCATAGGAAAAAAAACATAGATGTTTTAAAAAAAGTAAATTAACAATAAATCTTTAAGAATAAAAAAATCTGTGGCCACAGCAAAAATACCAGAACATATCCACATCCTTTTAAAAATCTAAACTATGGTATGGTGCCATTTTATGTCCACCATAAATGACATTTTAATTTTACATTGGATCCCGCTGAACAACAAAGAACGTTTGAATTCATAATCGTTTGCTTTGAAACATTCACTGAAGACGATTTGAAAAGGGAAATCGAAACTCTTCAGTGAATCCATTTAAATGTTTCCCAAAAGGGGGTCTCTCACATGCCATTTTTCATCATTCCAAAGGGAAATATAGTGTTTATGAAAAGTTTCATTACTTTTCCCAGTTTTCCCGTTTGGTTGCTCTCTTTCTAACTGCGATTGGCTGGCGACCGGTTCGGGGCGCGCCCCGCTTCCTGCCTGGTGACAGCTGGGATCGGCTCCAGCGCTCCCGCCACCCTCGTTGAGGATAAGCAGATCAGAAAGTGGACGGATGATGTGGATATATATATATACATACACCTTGGTAATGTCGATTTTCATTCATATAGGAAATATGTGGGAGCGCTTCCTGTAGGTCGCACCCCTCCGTATTTTCAATCCTCAATTGCGGCTTGTGTGTGTGTGTGTGTGTAAGGGCAGGTCGGAGGAATGCGTCCTGGACTGGGCGGGGTGGGATGTTGGTGGTAAAAAAGAGAGGTCTCTGTTTCACGTGTATATGGCTCCCATTGATGTGCGTAAACATACTGTATATGTGACTGTATTCGTGTTTTTTTTTTTTTTTTGGGGGGGGGGGGGGTTCCCCTTGTGTCTGCGCCTTCAGGGGGTCCCACCGGTGCTCACCCGCCACTGCGCCGTAAGGACTGCGTTACAACTTCCTGTTATGAGTTCCGTGTTCGCGTTTTTATTGCTCCGTGTGTTTTTGCCAACGCAATATTTCCCAAACAATTTTGGGGAAGATTGCGGTAACATTTTGAATATTACGAGCCCCTGGAAACAGTGTGTCAATATTGTATAATATTGCAGACTCTGCAGCAAATGCTATTCTTTTCAATATTTACAGTAGTTTGCATAACATTTCATTTGCGAAGAATTGCTTTGTTGGTGTATGTTAATGTCCATTTTTTTAAAGTCACAATGTTAATATACCAAAAGAGAAGATTAAAATGAGATCAATATTTCAAGAAAACAGTCAAAGAATCAAGTCTGTAAAAAGAGAGGGGAAAAAAATAAGTGGGCAAAGGAAAGAACCCTGGGGGATCCCATTCATCTGAAATCACTCATCCCGAATTTGGGGTACCAGTGTTGGGAATTGTGAGGGTGGTCACGGAATGAAGGAACCTCGCGAGTAAAGTTTTTCAAAACACACAGTGAGCGGTCTGTGCGCACGTCCATCCCCTGCGACTTCACTAAATGTGTTTTTGGGAACGTGCGGAGAAAAAGGGGGGATTCATCTCGGTGTTTATCCGGCCCGATCCGAGGACCCGTACCCCAGCTGGTCCTGTATCGCCCGACGTCCACACACAGACATTCATACCTGTCCATCCTATCCTAGGTGTGTTTACCTTTCCCCGACCACCATTTTTGGTCCTCCCAGGGCAGGTATTTCCCTCTTGCAGGCGCAAACACGGCGAACTAAAAGAGTGTGAGTGTGCGGGAGGGGGGGGGGGGTGGGGGTGGGGGTGGGATCGGTGGGTGGGTTGGGGGTTTGAACGCGCGTGAAGCACTCGCATTGATAACCTGCAGCGCCGAGTCCCCCAGTCTCACTCCAAGCGTGGCCAGGAACTCCCCGGGTGCTGTCCGTGTCTCTCGCTCTCGACCCGCCGTCCCCCTTCGCAGTCGCCCTCGCTTGCCGCCATGACGCCGCCGCCGACGCTGCTCCTGGCGCTGATGCTCGGCCTGACGGGCGCGCAGGCCACCGTCGACCTCCGCACGGCCGCGGCCATGGGTGAGTGCGCTAACGTCCGTTTGGACTTCATTTCGGGGTCTTATTAGTGCAAAAATGACCGCAAAACTATTTTTCTGTGTGTAGTTCTGAAATTGATGCATATTTGTGTGAATTACTACGACGACTGTGTAGCGTGTAGTGCAAAGTCGTGTCTTGTGTCATGTGGCGTTAAATCTGGCGGGAGGGACAGAGGTGAAGGGTGAGAAGGGAGATCGGTGATGTTTCATTGTTCAGTGTTTCAAATATGGCTTGCCTTTTAACACATTTTGATGGATTTGTTTTATTTTGTCATTTATATCGAATTGTTTTTGCACCCCGAAATTTCCATTTATGACTATAGCTATAACACTTGTATATTTTGTATTCGTCAATTTGATTTTGAAAGTTTCCGAGATTTGTGTATTTATTCTTTTTATAAGATCCGTCATCCCATCCTGCCTTTTACAACACTTTTATTGATTTTTAGTTTTCGAAGTTTTAGTTAGTATGTCAATGTAATTATTTAGAAAGTCTCCAAGATTTGTATATTTATTGTTTCTAAGATCCGTCATCCCATCCTGCCTTTTACAACACTTTTATTGATTTTTAGTTTTCGAAGTTTTAGTTAGTATTTATTTTATTCACCCTAATTAGATTCCCTCCCCAACTTGTTTTTATTGATCAATTATTTATTTATTTAATTAGATTCAGCATTGCAACGTGCCTGATTTTTTTTTAATTCATATTAGAGATTTTTTTTTTACTTTTTTGTAATTAGGAAAAAATAATTCAGCATTTTTAATGATATTTTTTTTATTTTTTGCATTGAATTTGTTACTATTTTTTGTGTCATTGGATCAACCTCCTTAGTTATTGTTTCATCTTTAAAGCCTGTATAGATATCGCCAACTTTTCTTTCCGGCCCCCTCCATCATCCACCATCGTCATCGTTGTCATAGAAACAGTCACACGATATATTTATTGCTTTACTTGAACATATAAATGGGGGGGGGGTGATTTGACAGTTTGCATCTTCAAAAGAAGCAAGGTATGAAATATAAGGATATTGAAAAAAAATCTTTGTGACCACGTGGTTGCCCCCACCCCCCAAGCAGCGGCGGGGCTCTGCAAGACGCGCCCCACCGACCTGGTGTTCATCGTGGACAGCAGCCGCAGCGTGCGGCCCTCGGAGTTCGAGCAGGTCAAAGTCTTCCTGGCCAAGGTCATCGAGGGCTTGGACGTGGGTCCCAACGCCACCCGAGTGGGCGTGGTCAACTACGCCAGCCGTGTCAAGAACGAGGCACGTCGGGGCCCGCTTCGCCTCCAGATCTTTCTCAAAAAGAAGTCTTTTTTTTTTTTTTTTTTCTTTCTAAGCCGGACTGTGTTTGCGTGGCCGTCCGTTAGGTGTCGCTGAAGACCCACCGCACCAAGGCCGGCCTGGTCAAGGCGGTGACCAGAGTGGAGCCGCTGTCCACGGGCACCATGACGGGCCTGGCCATCCAGTTCGCGCTCAACGTGGCCTTCAGTGAGAACGAGGGCGGTCGCGCCAAGTCTCCCGACATCAGCAAGGTCAGACGCACGCGACGGTCTGCAAATGGACCTGCCGGCACCCACCTGCAAACGCTAGTTCTGTGCTTGGATTCTTCCCTACGGAGTACCTTACCTTTCCCATTACCCGCGTTTATTGAACTACCGTAATTCCCGGCCTACGGGGCGCACCTGGTTACAAGCCTCATCCAGTACATTTGGAAAGGAAATACCATTTGGTACTTACATAAGCTGCACCAAAACCGCAAGTACCCGCATTGAAACACGAGATATTTACAAAGAAAGACGCTAACGCTAGCGCCACGCTAATGCTAGTGCCGTGCTAACAAGGCCGGTTAAAAAAAAAAAAAAAAAAAGAAAACATACCGGTGAAAATCACTGAGACACAGCAGTAACACACTAGCGCAGCGCTAACAGGACCGTGCCGGACCGGTAAAAGTCACTTACTCGGCACATATATTCCACCGGTCTCACTCTTACCTTCTACGTGTGGAAAAAAATCGCGGTTTATAGGCCGGAAATGACGGTAGTTACAAACGGGGTGTGCTAGGAATGACCCATATCAGATGCCACCATGAAGTTTAGATGTTCTAGTTGGCCTTTCTAGCAGAATCCTGACGGATTCGTGCTAACACGAGTGGTACTTGGAACTGTAAGTCTTTAAAATACATTTCAGATGTTCTAGTAAGCTTTTCCTGACATTGTTTCGCCGTGCATTGAAACAATTGCACATCATGAATTTTTTTTCAGCAATTCGTCTGCCGCTTAGAAACTATTTGAACCCCCTCGGGTGGTATTATAGCACTGATTGACTCCTGCTTCACGTGTGGTAAAAGTACAATACTTGTTGTACTTCGCCAAGACACATACCCGCACACCCCGCCCATATTTTTCTATGATTTGAAGCTTTTCATTCAACGCACATTATCCACATCTTCTATGTACCGGCGCGCAAAACGCAAAATGCGGCGTCCGAAAGCACTCTGGCCCCGCCGCAGGTCGCCATCATCGTGACGGACGGCCGCCCCCAGGACAACGTGAAGGACGTGGCCCAGCGGGCGCGCGACGCCGGCATCGAGATCTTCGCCATCGGCGTGGGCCGCGTGGACATGAGCACGCTCAAGCAGATGGCCAGCGAGCCGCTGGACGACCACGTGGACTACGTGGAGAGCTACAGCGTCATCGAGAAGCTCACCAAGAAGTTCCAGGAGGCCTTCTGTGGTGAGAAGATGACTCGGGGGAGGACCGGATGGGGGGGGGGGGGGGGGGATGCCGCTTCTTGCTTGTACCCACCTAGTGCAGTAGTAGTACCCAACCTCCGCTTGTACATGTATCTCTACAGTGGACTTTTATTTTTCTCCAGTTTGGTTTTGTGCCGGGAAGGGGGGAGGGCACACCTGAAAAGGCTAACTGGCGGTATTTGGGGGGTGGGGTTAAAAATGAAAAATCATTTTCAATGCAAAAATAATCACCGAGCATCTGCAGATTTTCGACCAAATCGCAGGGTCCACTGTACGTAGTTCTACTAAGTCCATTAACTTCCCCGAAACCCGATGAGTTGGCTAGCACCCCCCCCCCACCCACCCACCCAACTGTTTGCTACATGTCTAAACCTGAAAGTAGTTTTCCAATTTCTTTCCCGTTTTAAGGATCCACTGCCTTCAAACGCCGCAGTGGCTCGTTAAAAACCCAACGACTGACATAGTTGTTATTATTCTTATTATCCCCCCCCCCCACCCCCATCCCTACTGCGCTCACACACGCCCGCACACGCTCACCGGCAAACGCGCGCAGTGTCGGACTTGTGCGCCACCGGCGACCACGACTGCGAGCAGGTATGCGTCAGCTCGCCCGGATCGTACAAGTGCGCCTGCAAAGACGGCTTCACCCTCATGGACGACGGGCGCAGCTGCAGCGGTGAGTGTGAGCGGGCGCTAATCCGCATTCCTTGATGTCCACTTTCAAATCCGTGTACTAGTATGCTTTAAAAAAAAAAAAAAAAAACACGCTGGTGTGTCTTAACTAGTAACAAGTTTGTCTTTGTTTTTTCCAGCAACTGCCTTTGATGATCAAGGATATGGAATAAATGCACAAATGGCTTTTATGTGCTTTTGTTCTAGATCCACGTTCTACTACGCTTTTGCAAATAAAACCGTTCTGCACACTAGTTATTAGTATCAGTTCAATTACGTTGTACTACTTAACCAAAAGCGGCACTAGCGATGGAAAAGACGTGACTAGTAAGAATCGCTGCAAGAGTTCGGTTGTATTTCACTTATTATATTTACTGAGTTCATTTTTCCCACTTATGTGCTATAGATTTTAGCAAAATAATTTGGGTAATAAGAAATAAATAAAATAATAATCATAATAGTAAAATAAGTTGCCTTGTTAAGCATAGTGTTAATGCTCAAACTGGGGCAGACCGTCGGTCATTGGAATCCCGGCTTTAACTGTCCGAGTGTCCTCGGACGAGTCACTGGTCCCTAAATTGCCTCCAGGTCACATTGGAAAGGAAAAACCTGAAGGCCTACAGTAATATGAAATATAAATATATATTCTAAAAGAATGGAAAAGGATCCATTCAAGAATTGCACTGAGTTGTCTTCGAGGCGAGGACAAAGATGCTACTTATTCATGGACCTTAAGTCGGGTATCAAGGATATCAAATAATCCCGAAAACGACTTTTCATCCCTCGGTTTTAGCGTTGACGCGAAGCGACGAGGCTGATGTGCAGCGTTGTGTGTGGGTGCGTGCGCAGCGTGCAGCAACTCCGCGACGGACGTGGTCTTCCTGATCGACGGCTCCAAGAGCGTCCGTCCGGAGAACTTTGAGCTGGTCAAGAAGTGGATCAACCAGATCGTGGACAAGCTGGACGTGTCGGACACCAAAGCCCACGTCGGTCTGGTGCAGTACTCCAGCCTGGTCCGACAGGTCAAGACCAAACCTAATTGATTAAAAAAAACAACTCCACTTCCTGACTTGACCGTCCCGTCCGCCCGCCGTCAGGAGTTCCCGCTGGGCCGCCACAACAACAAGAAGGACCTGAAGGAAGCCGTGAAGAAGATGGCCTACATGGAGCGCGGGACAATGACCGGCCAGGCGCTGCGCTACCTGACGGACAAGAGCTTCAGCGCGGGCCACGGCGCCCGGCCCGGCGTCTCCAAGGTGGGCATCGTCTTCACGGACGGACGCAGCCAGGACTACATCGGCGAGGCCGCCAAGAAGGCCAAGGAGATGGGTGAGCGGGGTTAACATTCTTAACGGGTCGCAAGTTTCATTTTATTTCTGTCTTCACATTTGGAACTCGTAACGCCATTAGAATGGAAAGAATTCCAAAGTTTCTGCATCATCATTTCACGCTTCAATTCGACGGCGTTGCGCCGCTCCCTCCGTTAGTTTGTTTTCCTTGCGAGTCATTTCTCGCGCGCGGCAGGCTTCAAGATGTACGCGGTGGGCGTGGGCAACGCCGTCGAGGGCGAGCTGAAGGAGATCGCCTCGGAGCCCACCGGCGAGCACTACTTCTACACCGCGGACTTCAAGGCCATGACGCAGATCGCCAAGAAACTGCAGATCAACATCTGCCACGGTGGCGTGACGCCGCACGCGTCGTGTCGCGAGATATAATAAGTCGTCAACTCGTTTTCATTTCCTGTCCCGGCAGAGGAGGACCCGTGCGAGTGCGACTCCCTGGTGAAGTTCCAGAAGAAAGTAGAAGAAGCGCTGCAGGCGCTAACGAAGAAAAATATCCTTTAGCGCGAGAAGTCTGCCATTTTGGTTCCGAGCGGCCATTTTAGGCCACTTTCGAAGGTTTTCCAAAGGCGGACCTGTCAGAGGGGTTTGGTTGGACGGTCGGGAAATTTAGCAGGGATGCCAATCACGGGTAAAACCTGGAAAAAAAAAAAAAAAAAGATAATTAAGCCATGCCTGAAAAGACACAGGACGTCTTCCATTTTAAAATGTCTTTAAATTTTGGCGTGTGTGTGTGGGGGGGGGGGGTGGTGAAGAAAGACAAACATTTCCAGTTACACTCGTGTATACTGCTAAGATGCTGTAGTTGTTTTTTTTTTTTTTTTTTTTTGTTGATTTAAGTGGGCGGAGCGCGGTGGCAACTCAACTCGACAAAACGTGTCGTGCGTGAAAAGTCATCTTCAATTCATTGTTCCGGTTGCCCCTTAACGAGCGTCTCACTCGAGAATATGTCCAAGAGGATCGCCGTGCTGGAGAACAAAATTGTCTGAGGCCCCGCCCACAGCGCCCCCGTTCCTCGTTCAACACTCGGACCACCTTCGGCCTCCTGGGACACGAAAAGCGCCGGTTGCCATGGAGACTGTGCCTTTGTTAAAAACGAGTCTTCCCTCATAGGGAAACGCTGACGCTAGCCCCCACCAAAACGAGCCCCCCGTGGCGTCAACCTTCCCCTCGTTCTCCTCAGCCCCGAACTTCAAGAAAATGAACATGATTTGTCTCGTCATAAAGGTACCACCATCAACATGCGTGTATTTTCCTAAATAAAGTGATTCAGGAAGTACATCAAAGGTTGTTGTTGTTGTTGTTTTTAAAACATTATTTACTGTGAAGACGCGCATTTTCATCCTTTGTTTTTCAAAATGTGGTCTTCCTGGACCCCCGGGACCCTCAGGAACTAACTTTTTAATCCATCCATTATTAATTTTCCTCTTTGGGGGTAGCAAGCGGCTTTTGCACACCGGGAAAACGCTCACGTGCGCATTTACACCCATGCACAATTTATCGGAGAAAGTCCACGCAACACCGCACAGAAAACCGGATCTTAGAATCGAACAGAACTGCGATGCAGACGTGCTAACCACTTTATTTATCCCTGATGGGGAAATGAAAATTAATAGCACACTGAAAATATACACTTGACACTAATAAACATCTATTCATCCATTTTCTTTGCCACTTATCCTCACAAGGGTCACGGGGAGTGCTGGTACACCCTGAACTGGTCGCCGGCCAATCGCAGGTCACATCGAGGCAAACAGCCACACTCAGAATCACACCTACGGGCAATTCAGAGTGTCCAGTGAATGTTGCAGGTTTTTGGGATGTGGGAGGAAACTGCACACCCGGCACGGGGAGAACGCGTGAACTCCACACAGGCAGCGCCGGGATTGAACCCGGGTCCTCAAAACTGTGAGGCCAGCACTTTACCAGCTGCGCCACCGTGCCGCAATTGACATCTATCGTATATTTAAATGAATGGAATTGTGTTGGCTGTGCCTTTTTACCATTGATTTGACTAATAGTGTAGTGTGTCACTAAAATTGGGGGATTTTTAAAGTCTTCTTTATAAACACACCATTGTTGTTATACACTTCCGTTCAAAAATGAATCATTTCTAAAGAAAAGCAATATTTTTATTCTTCACATTAACAAACCTTCAAAAATAAGGACGTTTCTAAGTCACTAATTTTACCAGTTCGTAATTTATATTTATATATATATATTTACATGTGTGTGTGAGGACGTTTCAAAGTCACCCAAAATATTTGAACGCCCGAGTATACATATCAAAAATCATATCTCATCAAATCTAAGGGCGACTTCTGTTCATTTTAAATGATAAAAATGAGCAACTAATCAGTGTGTTGTTTGGAAATATATATATATATCGTATCGTTGAATGTTCACATTCAATAATTGAGCTCACTTTAGGAATTTTGTGTGATATTTTTTTTATAGCGTTTCGTTTTTAAATCATGAAAGTCACACTTTTGGTTTTGTTTGCTAAGTTCCGTAAACGTCAGGCCTGACGTCATCGACGTGTTTTTGAAAGCGACGAACTTGGGTCAGTAAAAAAAAAAAAAAAAAAAAACAAAGTCGAGAGCAAACCGGCGACTTGAGTTGACAAAGTTACTTGGGAAAAAAAAAAAAAAAAAAAGCTCCAGTGCGGTTCTCTGTTTTTGTTTTGATTAAATGTGACGTTTGTTTGCTTGGCCCGGATTTAAAGGAGAAACTCGGCGGCCCCTTTTTTGGAGCGTCTACCACCGGTGGTTAGCTTCGTTAGCTTAGCCCGCTAGCCGTCACGTCTGTTTCCTCCCCGGGAATGCGCGGAGGAGATACCGGCCTCGCGTCGACGTTGTCCAGCACCGCCGCCGCCCTGGCGCGTTAATCATTGACGGACTTGGGACACGCGCAGAACGCCGAGCCGCCGACATCTCGAGGTAAACCGCGTAAACTTGTCAGCGAGCTCGACTCGACTCGACTCGGCGCGGCATGGCCAGCGACCCCGAAGCGGGCTTCCCCCGGCGGGCCAACGGAGACGGCGCGGCGGGCCCGGTGTCCGACTCCGACGACGGTGGAAGCGGACCGAGCACGAAGACCCTCGCGCGGCTGTGCAGCCGGGACGAAGAGGAGCGAGCGGCGGCTCTGGAGGAGCTCAGCCGAGGGGTTCTGGTGTGTCTGGGTCTGGACCGACCGGGTTCGACGCGTCTGGGCAAGGAGACGCTCCTGCATCTGCTGCGGTTGGCCCAGTCGTGTCCGCTGCGGGAGGTGCGAGCCAGGGCAACCGAGCTTCTGCGGACCGCCCAGGTGAGTCCACCTCTCCCGGACTCGGTTGGCACCACGAAGACCAGCAAAATGTACTCTTTAAACGCCTACAGTAATAGCTGAAGTGCTAAATAATCTGTTTTGTCCCCAAAACACTTTCAAGTAAAACTTCAAAGTCGTCTTTATTACATTACACAAAGACGCAGTTATGAAGCCCGTAGAAATGCCAATTACTACTTTCCTTATTAGCCAGTTGAAGGTCCCAAAGAGAGTCTGGCATGCCTAACTCAACATTTTAGTTATGGCGTCTCATACTTGGCTGTTGTCACCTCCGTTATCGTCTGACGTTACATTCCAGCGTTAGCTTTCACATTATTATTTTTTTTTTAACGGTAACTTTTGCCGTTTACCTCTAAAGTTCACTTCTCACATTAGCTTCCACCGTCAGATTCCAAGCTTGTAATGTTAGCGTCCAATGTTGGACTTTAAAATTAGCTACCTGTTTGTAGCTGTAATTAGCTTCCAAAGTTGTTTTTAATGTTACTTTAAAATTAGCCACCACAGTTTAGCTTTAATTAGCTTCCAATGTTGGTTTAAATGTGACTTTAAAATTAGCTACCAGTGTTTAACTTTACTTAGCTTATAATGTTAGCTTTCATGTTACTTTTAATACTAGTTTCAAATGGGAGCTTTAATGTTATTTTGTTGACTTTGAATGTTAGCTTCAATGTTAGCATCACATCATTCATATTAGCATTAGCTTTAAACTTTTAGGCTTCCAATATTCCCCGCAATAGCGTTAAAGAAGTTAGTTTCAATTTCACCTCCCGAAATAAGCGTCCAATGTTAGATTACGTTTTCTTTCCATGTTACCACCGATGCTAGCATGTAAATTTTGGCGTGTACGACGACATATTCTGTAATTTGCTTTCGATGACACCTTTAATAATGCTAGCAGCTTCAACGTTAGCTTCCAATGTCTCCAACACCCTAAAATACAACACGAAATGCATTTGAGCAATGCAAAATTATTTGTAGAATATATATATATATTTTTTTTTTTCCCAGTTAAGCGACACTTGACGGTTTTGACGCGAAATAAATGGACAGACATGGCCACTGAAGGAAAGTCTGACTCGGGATAAAGGTTTAGACGTGGAGTCCTCATTTGGAATCATTTCGTCACAATAATCAATACGGTTTCGTTGTTTTAAGTGAAAGGCTTCACACTTTCTGCTGATTTCATCAGACGTGCGCTCAGGAGGATGTGATGCAAGACTCCCGAGGTGAGTCAAAACAAGGAACTTCGGGCGACGCCCCCGTTTGGTCACGCCGCGCGCCGTTTCCTGGTTTCGCCGCGCCCACTTTTGGTCAGGGCTCGCCCATTTTCCGATGTCGCCTTCAGATCCCGTTTCGAGAACAAACACGCCCCAACCCCCGATTATTACTGACCAACAGGCTGCCGTTTTTCATTCTGAGGTCGTTTAGAGGAAGTGTCGGGGGGGGGGGAAAGCTTTCTCGACTGGAAATGTCGGTGAGTCTTGTTTTTTTTTTTTTTTTTCTTTTGCAATATTTAAACGTAAAATATAAGCGGCAGCCGGTTATGAAACCAGAGGACGTTCACAAGCGCGTTAAATGATGTTTGGGAGAAAAACAAACACCGTGTGACGTTATTCCCGTTTATGAACACCCTCGGCCAATTTCAACATTGAAAATATTTTGTTTACGGCGTCGACAAATATCCGACCGGACTGCAATTTTGGGTCAGTAAAAAAAAAAAAAAAAAGTCGAGAGCAAACCGGCGACTTGAGTTGACAAAGTTACTTGGAAAAAAAAAAAGCTACCACCATTTTGGGGGTGAAGGCTTCGCACGATGAAGCAATAAAGGGAAAAAAAAACATTTTTCAAGTCAAGTTGAAAATGACCGATGTTACAAAATATGACATTTTTGCCTTGATGATCAGAGGTCTGATTAGACTTCAATATTAGAGTTCGACTTGTGCAATTATGCCATTAAGCTAATAATGAGACAAATTTTGATATCCAACTCCCATTATAAATGTTTTTAAAAAAAAAATATATATATATATATTGTACAAGCATCCGTTAGCGTAGGTAATGTGTTCTGTTATCATTTATAGTAATTTGGTTCATTTTTTTTATTCTCCTCTCGGCAAATAGGCATCACTCGGGTTGCGTTGACAACACGGCGGCTTCCTCGGGCGCCGTTTTTGCTCACAAAAGCAATTTTTTTACACACGCAAACAAGTCAATGCACTCGCGTGGACTTTGGCACATTTGCTGAAGAAAGCGCTTCGACGCCAAAACGTTTGCGCTTCGCCGTCACGCGTTGCCCTCGCTCACCCTCCGACTTTGTGTCGCCAGGACCAAGGAGTGGAAGTCCCTCGCCCCCTGGCCCGCGGTCCCAGCGCCTTCATCCCTGCCAAACAGGCGAGTGGCCGCCGTTCTCTTGCGCGAGCCCTTTTCAGTTTGCCCGTGCCGCAATGTTGCCGCCGCGCCGAATCGGAGCGAATTGTTTGATGTTTGAGGCCCGAGGTGTCAGCGCATTTTCCATTTTTCAAACTCCGTTTGTGCCTTTAGTTGAACGGCACGCGCACAATTGTCGAAGATGTGAAGTGCACGTTGAGCACGCGCATGGAGTTGAGCTACTTTGAAACATGAACCATTCGCTCCCCGCGTGAGCTTAAATATGAATTTTAACACCGTCTCTCAGCGTTCGCTTCGACTTTCCGTTCCCGTCGGTCGTTTTTACGTCGGTCAGGACTTCAACCGCCTGCCGCGGTTTTAGATACTGAAAGACGGGCCGGACCAGGACATCCTGATCGAGTCGTTCCTGAGTCTGGGCCGGTGGACCACGTCACCACGGTGATGGCGCTGCACCCCGCCTACCTCAGCTGCTTCCTGAGAGCTCAGCACGCCTTGTTGGAGATGGACGGCCCCCTCCCTCGCCACTGGAGACACTACATCGCCGTCATGGTGAGAAACGGCCGAAACGCAGTCGAAATGGTTCGGAATCAAACCGGCGGGCTTGTGGCCTCAGGCCGCCGCCCGCCACCACTGCTCCTACGTGGTACAGCGGCACAGCGCCAGCTTCCTGGAGGCCGGCGGGGACGAGAGCTGGCTGAGCGGACTGCGGCGTGCCCCGGCCAAGCTGAGGGGGCTGAACCCCCTCAACAAGCTGCTGGCCCACAGGCCCTGGCTCATCACCCAGCTGCACATCCAGGTCTTCCTCCTCCACCGCGCCAAACTCAGCGAACAATAACTGAAAAGGAAGGAATCGCCCCGAAAAGTGACCGTCGTCCGTCCCCCGGCAGGAGCTGGTGTACCCGGGAGCCGAGCTGCGCTGGTCGTTGGCCGAGCTGATCCACGCCGTCGTCCTGATGGCGCACGCCCACGCGCTCTGCTCCTTCGTGTGGGGGTGCGGCCTCAACCCCGAGCCGGACCACGTCGGCGGCCACACCTTCCGGCCGCCGTCGCCCCCGCGCCCCACCGGCAGCCCCCGCAGCCCGGCGAACGAGAGCGGGCGGCCGGAGGTGAGAACGGCCCCGTCGTGCACGCTTAAATGCTCGTATCAATTTGGTGGCGCCGCAGGTGGACAGCGCCGTGGAGGTGGAGGTGCTGATGAAGAGGATGGTGGCGCTGCAGGAGCAGCAGGAGGAAGAGTGGACGCAGGAAGAGATGGTCACGCGCTTCGAGAGGGAGCGCAGCGAGAGCATCCCGACCGGTACCTCCCCGCACGTTGTCTCGCGTACGCACGGAGCGTGTGGAACCTCAAAGCGGATCCAGCGTTGACCCTTGCGGGACTCCGCGTGTGACGTCGATTGATCTCGTACTCGCGCTCCGGTTGTAGCAGTGGTGCGAGAGGCGCCGCCCGAGAGGCTCCTTCACCTGATGGAGGACCCGGACTTCAGATATGAGGACTTTGCGCCCAGGGGGGAGCAGGCTCCGCCCACCATGAGAGCCCAGGTCCCGGTCTCGTTCTTTCGAGATGGCCTCAAGTGTCCTCTGTTGCTTGACGTAGCGTCGCCGATGTTTCAGGACTACTCGTGGGAGGACCACGGCTACTCGCTGGTCAACAGGCTGCTGCCGGACATGGGACAGCTGCTGGACGAGAAGTTCCAGGTGCTCTTTCTTCTTCTTCTTCTTCTCTTCTTCTTCTTCTTCTTCTTCTTCTTCTTTCCCCAGCCGGGAATGTCCAAATGGTGCCGGAAAGCACTTCTGAAGTTCCGCTTTGGTGAAAACCCTGAATGGGAAATCGTCGGTATTTCATCATTGAAATGATACGATGTAGTGGAGTCGAAAGTCGTGTTTTGAAGGTGGTGAGCAACCTGACGTACAACCAGATGGCCATGCACGAGGGCGTGGACACGCACACGCTGAGGAAAGCGCTTTGGAACTACATCCACTGCCTCTACGGGATCCGGTCAGCGCGCCGTCTCGCTCGGCTTTTTCGGTTTAGTTTTTCCCCCCGTTGACGCGTGAGAGGCCGCCGCAGGTACGACGACTACGATTACGGCAGCGTCAACGTGCTGCTGGAGCGGCCCCTGAAGGTGTTCGTCAAGACCGTGGCTTGCCATCCCGAGCAGACCAGCGTGCACGTCTATCACGCCTTCTGGAGGCACTTCAGGCACTCCGAGAAGGTACGGACGTGTAACGAACGTGTAACGAACGTGTAACGAACGTGTAACGAACGTGTGCGTGCGTTTGTCAGGTCCACGCCAACCTGATCGTGTTGGAGGCTCGCCTGCAGGCGGCGCTGTTGTACACGCTGCGAGCCATCACCCACTACATGAGATGAGCAAGCGGCGCCGCCCCAACGTTGCTGATGCTGAGCCAGCCAGCTGTTGCGCTGCTTCTTGTGTTTTCATATCTTCTGTTCCAGTGTTACACGTATTTAATGTTTTTTGGGGTTTTTTTTGCACCGAAATTTCACATCGGGATCAGACGGTTTTGACGCTCGCGTTCGCGTCGAGTCTGACCGTCCCAATGTTGTTTTGTTTTTTGACAGACTGTTTAGGGGACAGCCCGTCAAGCACGACTACTTGACGCTCGCTCCTCCATCGTGCCCTTAAATGCACTTTTGAGGCCTGAGATGAGAAGAAAATGAAAAGGAAAAGGAAAAGCTTGTATTTTTTTATTCAATAAAGTTACTTGCGAAAAAAATAAGTTTTCTGTGTGTATCGAAAATATATATTTAGATTAATTTCTCACCCCACGCAATGGATTTTCTATTTATCTGTGCTGAATCTACATGTGCAATGCAGTGAACTACCGCACGAGGGAGACATAGCCAAAGAAAAACGTGCGACTTGTATCTCTTCTGCGCGCCTCAAGTGGGCGTAACGTCCCAAAAAGATGACTAACCCCCCCCCCCCACACACCACACACACACACACACACACAGCGGCCAAATCTCACTTCGAAACTTTCCAACTGTTTTTCATCCACTTGCAGCCAAATAGTGAATGCTGTTGTCGTGACGTCACTAGCCTCCAGAGTCCACTATTAGCTCATTAATCAAGCATGTGTTGCGCAAAAGTGGAAACGTGTAAGTGTGTGTGCGTGTGAGCGCGCTCCGGACTCGGGCGGGTTGCACCACTGAGGTTCGTCTTCCGGTCCGGTTTGCGCGCGCGCGTGCACGCTCACGTCGACAAGTTGCGCAGCAGCCGAGCAAGTGGACGTTCGGCTTCGCGGAGGACGGACGACATCCCAACTGGTGAGACAGATGCGGCGTTTATTTACTTCCTGATTCATTTCGGAGACTTTGTCTCGATTTTACTCCGCCGGAAAACATCAGGAATCGCTCGCTTGCGTTACACTTTGAAATTGGAATTTGTTGTGTTTCCTGTGTGGGGTGGGGGGGGGGGGGGTGGGGTTGTTGTTGGGTTTTTTTTGCTTGAAAATGTGGTACAAGTCCGGCATTCGGTTGGTATGAAGTTCCCAAACGGGCCCAGATGTTCCCGCTGTGCGTGTGTTCTGCTTCATTTGGTGACCCACACGTTATTGTTTTCAATTGGAGATAAAGGTCAAGTTGATACGAAGTTCCCAAACGGGCCCAGATGTTCCCGCTGTGGTTTTTTTTTTTTTTTGGGGGGGGGGGGGTCTCGTGGATTTTTATTGAAGGGCAGAAGTAAGCGTGTTCAATAAGTGAGTCAAATTTCAATGGGCAAATGTGACCTTTCGGTTCGCCGATGTGTCAAAACGCCGCAAGGCAGCGCCAACTACCGGCGAGGGGAAGCGGTCCAAACGTCAGATTTTCGGGCCTTCGGTATCCCGAGTGCCCGGCTCCTCTTGGCACTCGCTCGACCCCCCCCGACTTAGACGTCATCGAGTGCGGAGTTCGACGGAAAGTTCCCAAACGGGCGCTGCCGACGTCGTCGTCGCTTCGGAATTCGGACTGACTTGACACGGAGGCAGAAAAAGGAAGTTGAAGTAGGCGAGAACGGCCACGCTGACTTGCGCGAAACGGCGAGGTTCCGAGATACAGCGGGGATCGGTCGCCGCTGAATCGCTTGCTGCGGAATTCGCGGAAACTCCCCCGCAGGAAGCCGCCCGAGACGGCGTTCCCGTCTCGCTCGGCCCCGCGGACCTCCCGGAATGTTTCCGTGCCGGGAAGGAAGGAAAGGAAAGGAGGAAGTGAGGGAGGGAGGGAAGTCGTCGGAAATCAGGTGGACGTCACACCTGTCTGGCGGTCGCCGTGGCGACGGGCCTTCCTTCGCCGCACTTGGGAATGTCAGCGCCCCCGGGCGGGATGTGACGGCACCTCGCGGAAACGGGAGCTTTTCCTTTCCAGGCCCGTAAATGTGAGGCTTCCCATTGTCCCGTCATCCTGCGCGGCCGCGCTCGGCATCCTGTCGACGCTTCCTGGGAACGGGCGGGGGGGACCGACGACTCGAGAAAGTGGCAAAGTACACGGAGAGTAATTGTCTTGTGTGCGCGCGTGTTGAATTCCCCAACTTGCTTATCTGCACAGTTGTCCGTGCAGGAAAAGGGCGTGCCGCTCAGATTCGGGCGGCTCGCGAACGTGATTTTTGTGTCGACAGACGGAGCCAAGATCCCCCCCGTCACGGCTTCCCGTCGACCGAATTTGGAGCCGCCGGATAAAAGTGGCCCCGGGGGGGCCGAATTTTCAAAAAGGAGGTTGAACTTTTTATGGCGAGTCAGCGGGAAAGCGGCCCTCCGAGCAAGATGGCCGCCGTTCGGTAGCTTTTCTCCCGTTGGACCACATTTTGAATTATTTCCAGTTTTTGAGGGTCCTGCGCAGCCCAAATGTTGCTCTCTTTTCAGCTTTTTGGGTGGGGGCTCGCCTCCTGTTCGACACACCTAGCAAAGTTCACGTGCCCCCCCCCTTCGAGGGGGGGGCCATAATTCAATCGGTAACTTCTTTTTTTCCACACATTTATCGACCGTGGCGCCCAATGGTGACCTGCGTTTCCAGGAAAAAAAGGGCGGGGGGGCGGGGGGGGGGGGCATCAGATCAGTGGACAGGAAGCGTCAACATGGCTAACTTCCTGTACCTCCCCTGATGGTGGGCCTGATAGTCCGTGTGTGTGTGTGTGTGTGTGTAGATTTTGAGCGCGCCGGCCATTTTATGAGCCACGCCGTTTTCACATTTTTTTAATATGATGATGATGATGATTTGATCATAATGAACAAACTCTTGAAATCAAAAAAAAAAAAAATGTACTGGAAACGCGTGGCACAGACGAAGCAAACAACTTTACTGATTGTTCCTGATCTAAAAACTGTATTTTGACTTCAAGCCGCCCACCACGGAGCCAAAACCAATTATGATTATTATTTTCTCCATCCGGCCAACGGAATCGTCACGTGTCCGGATGTTGCGGCGACTTTTTTTTTTTTTTGCCCGTTGACATGACACAAGAGCGCCGGCGCAACTTTTGTCCGCCCGTGCGAGAACTCGGGCGGGTTATTTCACCGCACGCTCGACAATTGACAAGCGAGGGTGACGCAGGCGTCACTTTTTGAAACGTCGAGAGGCCGAAAAGAGGATGTGGCTAACCTCGCGTCGGGCTCGCTGATCTCATCCTCATCTGCAACTTCTTCTTCTTCTTCTTCTTCTTCTTCTTCTTGGCGCCGCAGCGGCGATGCTGACCGCCAGATGATCTGACGTCGGAAGAAGAGAAGACATCAGGTGAGGAGGACGTCGCTCAACTTGATCGTTTCACGTTCAAAATGGACAAAATGGACCCGAGGCAACAGTACCGGCGCTCATCGTACTACGAGTCGCAGTACTAGCAAGTGTAGTGATGGTAATCATGGTAAACGTAGCAGTATTTCTAAGCGTACCACTGGTAATAGTGGGCGTAGTAACGGCAGTACTAGTAGCATTTACATATTGTCAGAGCAGAATACAACAAGGTGTAGTAGTACACAATAGTACAGTAGCAATACAATACAGTACAGTAGCAATCATGGAATTCATCATTCGTCAGTGGTGGTCATGGAAGTACTGTCATACCAGAAAGGCTGGCAAAACTAACAGAATTACTTCCCAGAGTACCGCAATTCCCGGCCTACAGAGCCCACCCGGTGATAAGCCTCACCATTGTACATTTGTAAAGGAAATACCATTTGGTACATACGCACGCCGCAGCCGTGTACAAGCCGCAGGTGCCCGCAATGAAATTACAGAGAAAGACGCTACGGTAATGCTAACGCTAGCGGAACTACGCTAATGCTAATAGTAAGGCTAGCGCTAACAGGGCCGGTTAAAAAAGAAACATACTGGTAAAAATCACTGCGACACGGCAGCTAGCGTGACACTAACAGGGCCGGACCGGTACAAGTCACTTCCTCGGCACATATATTCCGCCGGTCTCACTCTTACCTTTTCCGCTCGAGTGCCCGCTGGCGGCCGTGAGGAAAGAAATGAACAAATTAGCCGCATCGCCGCATAAACCGCGGCGTGGACAGGGTGAGAAAAAAGTCGCGGCTTATAGGCGGGGAAATCACGGTGATAATCGTAGTAGTGGTGGTGTACATGGTTAGCCTAACCAGAGTACATGAACTCGGAGTTTTACTACAGTAGCTGGACTGAGATGTTGTCAGGATAGGAATACTGCAGTAGTACGAGACAACATTAGCGACAAGCTCGTTTGTCGTCAGAAGCAAAGTATTTATCTAAGCTAAAGTCATTGAAGTAATACTTGGGAGTGGCGCTAGCAGCGTGTGTACTGTACCGAATGAAGTGCTTTTGCGTTCCCGCCGCAGGCGCCGTCCGTCCGTTTGTCGGTCCGCGTCGACGATGGGTTGCGCTTGCTGCAAGCACAAGAAGTCGGCCAAACTGGAAGCGTCCGCCTTGGGCGCCGTCGCCGCCGCGCCGCCGCCGCCGGGCAACGGCGACGGCGCGGCCTCGCCGGCGGTCGCCGCGCAGGGGCGCTACTGTCCCGACCCCACGCAGGCCATACCGGACTTCAACCAGGCCTTCTCCGGCGGCGCCGTCTTCCCCAACTCCAACGCGCAACCCTGGACCGGCGGAGTCACGAGTACGCAACATTTTTACGCTTTCGTAACCCGATTTTGTCGATGTGGGATTTTCGCCAGCGAATCAAAGTCTAACGTGTTTTGTGGGCGGGCGGGGCTACAGGCGGCGGCGTGACGCTCTTCATCGCGCTGTACGGCTACGACGCTCGCACGGAGGACGACTTGAGCTTCCAGAAGGGGGAGAAGTTTCAGATCATCAACAACACGTGAGCGGCGCCGGCGGATCCGATCGCGTTTCCCCGCGGACGTGACCCGCAATGCGTCACGCCTTCTTCCGTCAGGAAACGTTCGTCCTCTTCTACTTTTCGAGGGGGCGTGGCCTAGTGAGGGCGGTCAGATGCCGCGGTCGGTGAGCGCGAGCAGCGGTTCGCAGCAGATCCTCGCGAGTGTTCTGGTTTTGGATTTGGCGTGGCCGTACCTCAAGTGGCGCTTTTTTCTGTCGCCGATGAGAATCAACCCCCCCGCCAGTCGGAAAACGCGCCTTGAGCGTCCGTCGCTCGAGGTTGAAGGTCACACAAAGCGGAAATTGAAAAAAATGAAGACGAATTACACGTACACAAGTTGGTTCAAACGCCATAGGTGGGCGAATGATATCATTATTATTACAATTATTACATTTAAACACCAACCGTGGGAAGTCTGATTTGTGCCTTCATGTGTTATATTGCCCCCCGGTGGACAGGTTGCGCGCACACCAGCTGCACAATTTCCCCTTTAATCAACACCAAAAATCATAAGCGCACGAGCTGTTTAATTATTGTTTACATTCTTCTCAATCTGTATTTTTTTTAAATAACATTTTCATAACTGTGCAGCGCTACTTTTCTTGTTTTTATTTAATTTTTTTTTTTTTTTTTTTTTTAAAAAAGGTGCTGCGTTTATGTCGGTGGGGAAAAGCGATGTTGTTGTTGTGGTTTTTTTTGTTTTGTGTTTTTTCGTTCATTTTTTTTGCGTTTGCAGCGAGGGCGACTGGTGGGAGGCCCGATCCCTGGACACGGGCAACGCCGGCTACATCCCGTCCAACTACGTCGCCCCGGTGGACTCCATACAGGCCGAGGAGTGAGTGTGCGCGCCGGGGAGGTCGGCTTCGGCGCTTTTTTTGGTTTTTGGTTTTTGTTTCAATTGTGTGTGAGACACAAACAGAGAGAGAGAGAGAGAGACAGGATGTTGCTATGGCGACAGGTGGTATTTCGGAAAGATGGGGAGGAAGGATGCGGAGAGGCAGCTGCTGGGCCACGGCAACCAGAGGGGGACTTTCCTCATCCGCGAGAGCGAGACCACCAAAGGTTGAGTGACCGCACGCGCACAATCACACACTTTGGGCTCGGCGGGAAAAATGTTCCGCTCGGCGCGCTCCGACGACGTGACTGCGACGTACGATTACGACCGCGTTGCCCGTTGGCCATCGCGTTTGATCCATTTGGGCGACGCACGCCGGCAAAATCGGAACCGTCGAGGCGGACGTCACAACGACAAGCGGCAAGTTGCGAGCGAGGTGGAAAGTTTTTGTTTATCCATCCATTTTCTTTTGCCGCTTATCCTCACGAGGGTCGCAGGGAGCGCACGTGGAGACAAACAGCCAATCCCACTCACAGTCACACCTTGGGGCAATTTAGAGGGTGCAATTAATGTTGCGTGTTTTTTTTTTTTTTTTTGGGGGGGGGGGGGGACGTGGGAGGAAACCGGAGTGCCCACCCGGAGAAAAGCCACGCAGGCACGGGGAGAACATGCCAACTCCACACGTGCGGGGCCGGGATCGAACCCGGTTCCCCGGAACTGTGAGGCCAACCAACGCTTTACCAGCTGATCCATCGTGCCACCATTTTTGTTCCGTAAAGTGGAATTTATTCATTTTCTCTGTATGATCAGTTGTTTATTTATTTTTGGAGTGAAAACATTTCGTCACATTTTTATGTATCGATCATTTTAATTATCTTTTCAAAGTTTTTATTTTGGTCCTTATTTTTCACGATTGTGTTCACATTTAGATCTCCATTTTTAAAAAAATATTTCAAATATTTAATCATGAACAGTACACATTTGTGTTTTTTTTTGTATGATATGTTTTTCTTCATTTGATTCATTTTTGGTGGCACGGTGGATCAGCTGTTGGCCTCGCAGTTTTGAGCACCCGGGTTCGATCCCGGCCCCGCCTTTGTGCAGTTTGCACGTTCTCCCCGTGCTTGCGTGGCTTTTCCTCCGGGTGGGCACTCCGGTTTCCTCCCACATCCCCAGAAAAATACAACATTAATTTGACACTCTAAATTGCCCATAGGTGTGATTGGTCGTTTGTCTCCATGTGACCAGTTCAGGGTGTACCCCGCCTCCTGTCGAATATGCTCCGGCACTCCCTGTGACCCTTGTGAGGATAGGCAGCAAAAGAAAACGGATGGATGGATGATTCATTTTTTTGGGGGGGGAGTCTACTTTTGGACTCTTTTTTTTATTATTTTTTTATGTGTGTATTTTTATGTTATTGCGCACTTATTTGGTATTTTTCAAAGTACCGTTAGCAGTGCGGCAAATGAGCAAAGCGGGACTCGAACTTGCCAGTGACTCCGCTCGTCTTGTCCCTTTGTTTTTATGTTTTTTTGTTTTTTTTTGGGGGGGGGGTGTGTGTGTCGCGGCAGGCGCGTACTCGCTGTCCATCCGCGACTGGGACGACAACAAGGGCGACCACGTGAAGCACTATAAGATCCGCAAGCTGGACAACGGCGGCTACTACATCACCACCCGGTCCCAGTTCGACACCGTCCAGCAGCTGGTGACGCACTACACGGGTACGAATCCCGACGTCTGGCCGTTGGCCTCGTTTGTCCCTCCCCGAGTCGGACGTCCGGCGACGCTCGTTTGTCCAGCGGTGACGCCAAAAAACTGCGTTTGATTGTGTGCGCGCCCGAGCAAACATGTTTTGCTTCCTTTTGTTTTGTTCATCCACTTCCTGTGTGACCCCCCCCCCCCGGCACAGAGCGAGCGGCGGGGCTGTGCTGCCGCCTGATCGGCAGCTGCAAGCGGGGCATGCCCAAACTGGCCGACCTGTCGGTGAAGACCAAGGACATGTGGGAGATTCCCCGCGAATCCCTGCAGCTGATTAAAAAGTTGGGCAACGGCCAGTTCGGAGAAGTTTGGATGGGTAGGGCGCATGGGGGGGGGGGGGGGCGAGGGTTAGTCGAGGGGTCGAGGGGGGCCGTCGCCGAGGGTCCTGGGAGAAGCAGACCTGGATCGAAAACCAAACGCCCTCCGTCGGGTTTTGTCCGTGGACCGAGGAAACGGTGACCGCGGGACAAAAGTGTCGGGACACGCGGGGACGTCTCCGTAGCGACGGCAAAACAAACATATTTGCATAACTTCTATGCAGATAATTCATCGGAATGTCAAATGAGCACAGAGTCAGGATGGAGTACGGCAACGATTGGCTCTGTTTACGGAATGACGCCGTGACGATGCAAAACGTCATTTTTGTGCCGTTTATGAGACGATGGCATTTATGATGCGATATTTGGCACAATACAATCGGCAAAGCTCCGTTTGTGACAACGCCATCCGACACGAAATCGATTCCCTTCAATCGATCCAGCACGACGTGATCCTAAAAAAAAAAATGCCCCCCCGCCAGCAATTGCGATGCGGTACTTTATGCTACGCTTGGATAGCCTCTCATTTCATTTCCGCCGATTACCCTGCGACGTGGTACGATCCTGTTCCTGTATCCAAATAATCCGAGTTATTTGCCGCTTTTCGCTTTCTCTATTTTTTGGGGGGGCGGGGGGGGGGGGGGTCTTCTCGTGTCCCAATACTTTTTTTTTTTTTGGAGGGGTTGGTCAAATCCTTTGACTTGACTTGATCCATTTGGACTACTTTTGAAGGACGCGCGTCCAGGTGTGCGCGACCGGGCCCTCCCGTCCCTCGCGGTCGCATGCGCATGTACCGTCATCCTCTCACCTGCCCCTCCTTCCTCCCATCCCTCCGTCACTCCCCCACTCCATCCCTCCATCCCAAGAGACTAACGACGGGCTGTGCTACTACCTGAGCCGGGCCTGCCCCAACTGCACGCCGCTCACCCTGGGCCTGGGCCGGGACGCCTGGGAGGTGCCCCGGTCCATGCTGAGCCTGCAGAGGAAGTTGGGACACGGCTGCTTTGGGGACGTGTGGATGGGTGAGAGCCGCCCCCAAAACCAAGAAAAGCAAAAACCACAAAAAAAAAAAAAAAAAAAAATAAGCAGCGCAACAGGCTCACCGTCGACCTGCGTGGCTTCGTCCGCCGCAAAAGTCTTCAGCTAACGCCAGTTTTTGTACTTTTCGTGATGTATTTTCGCAGCGGCTCCGTTCTGATACGGCCAAATTCGTAGTACAAATACACGTGGGTACGTTCACGGAGTCCTTTTACGGGGCGAGGAACCTTCGCCGGCTTGATGCTAGCACGCAATGCAAAACGTTGTGGGCGGGCTAGCGAAACTAGCGCCCATGTAAACGTTTGGCAACACGTGACGTAGCAATACTCGCGGGCATATATTCTTTATCTTCTGCAAAAACCGGCTGATGTAGGATACATTTTTCCTGGCCTCGTCTTTGGATGCCATCCTTTCTTTCGGCTTGTCCCGTTAGGGGTCGCCACATGGCTACGTGAAATTGAAGTGTATCGAATTTTACTGCCCACCCCCCCCGGTGGCCAGAGTGCGCAACACAGGGGAGGCCCCGTTGAATTCGAGCGTGAAATCGCCTTCGAGTTTTTGGATCCGTCCGTTCGTCTCCAGCTGTCTTTGCCGACGCCCTCGACTGGTCGCCAAATTTTTATATTCCTCTTTCAATTTTTTTAAAGAACAAAATATGACATTTCGTGACCACTCAGAAGAAAAGTCCTTTGTATAATAAGTATAATGTAGCGGTAAATCATTCAAATTAAAATTTAATCTGTATTTTCGCGTCATCGATGGTGTAGTGGTACACACTACGATCGATTCCCGCTCAGCGATGATGCCGATGTCTGCCCTGCGACCGACCGGCGACCAGTTCACGGCGTAGTCCGCCTTTCGCCCAAAGCTGGCCCGGGAAAGGGTCCGGCTTTCCCGCAACCCTTGTGAGGATAAGCGGCTTGGATAGTGACATGACGTCTGTATTTTTCCTTTTTCACTTAAAAATGATTCTAACGTTGCCTTTTAGATTTTGATACGCGTACCTGCAATATTGTCACTCGCTACTTACTACCATCAAGATAATAGCAAGGGAAATTCAGCGGCGACTCGTTTAAAATCCCAAACGTATGAATTGAAAAATGTATTTTTTTGCTTTTGAAAGATGTCGCGTGCCCCAACCAGCCAACTTTCCGAGCGCTTTCCACGTGGCTGTTTTTCGCTTCGCATGCGCCGCAACGCCCTCGCTCGCTCGCTCGCCCGCTTTTGACGCCCGAGCCGCACGCACGCTCGAAACCCGCCTTCGCCCCCTCGCCGTGCGTTTCCTGACGCGCCCTGCGTGTGCGTGCCAGGCATGTGGAACGGAACCACCAAGGTGGCGGTGAAGACCCTGAAGCCGGGCACCATGTCGCCCGAGGCCTTCCTGGAGGAGGCTCAGATCATGAAGCGGCTGCGCCACGACAAGCTGGTGCAGCTCTACGCCGTCGTGTCCGAGGAGCCCATCTACATCATCACCGAGTTCATGAGCCAAGGTTTGCCGCCGCGAGTGCCATGCCGTACGGTTCTGCAGAACCAACAACACGACTCACTCCGACTTGGATGCCATATCACGCGATTTGACTCGATTAGCTCCGATTTAAACTGATGTGATGCAATAAACTGGCTCCAGTCGATACCGCAAATGCTGTACGATAATTCCCACCGTGCCGTTCACCCCAGTCACGATTCAAGCCCACGCAAGACGATCCGATTGACTCCAGTTAAAACGGTACACGATCCGATTCATTCCAGTTACGATGCCACGTGTTGACTAATTCATGACTCTTCAATGCAAACCCGGCGGAGCTAATTTCCTGGTTGCGGCTTCTTCGAGAAACTTTTTTTTTGCGTTATTTATGTCACCTCATAAAGGAAGAAGCATCACTTCCTGTCGCTCTCTCGCTTTCCAGGAAGTTTGCTGGACTTCCTAAAAGACGGCGAGGGCCAAAACCTGAAGCTCCCGCAGCTCGTGGACATGGCGGCGCAGGTCTTTTGACAAAACCCGAGACGCCGCGTCGCCGAGTCACGCGCGGGCCGCTGACGGGGGGGGGGGGGGTTTCGGCCTTTCAGATCGCGGCGGGGATGGCCTACATCGAGAGGATGAACTACATCCACAGAGACCTGCGCGCCGCCAACATCCTCGTCGGCGACAACCTGGTGTGCAAGATCGCCGACTTCGGCCTGGCCAGGCTCATCGAGGACAACGAGTACACCGCCAGGCAAGGTAGCGCCCGCGACGAAATACTCCCCGAGTCACGCCGCCTCTCCGTTCCTCCATTTGCGTATCCGTCTTAAAGTAACGAGTGATCGCGGACGCGCAAACGCCGCCTTGTTGCCGTGGTTGCAGGGGCCAAGTTCCCCATTAAGTGGACGGCGCCGGAAGCGGCGCTCTACGGACGCTTCACCATCAAGTCGGACGTCTGGAGCTTCGGCATCCTGCTGACCGAGCTCATCACCAAGGGACGCGTGCCCTACCCAGGTAAAAGCTTTTCCGATGGCCGATAAGACGACAATTCTTTACGGTTGCGATGCGGTACCAAGTTTCAAGTAACGGAGACCAATCCCTTTTGTGTTTTTGACATGCGTGGCAAAATAAAGGTGAGTTTGATTCGGATACAATGCCATAAACGCAATCTTGATACCATGTACTACGATATGATTAAGATGCCGCAATAAAAACAATAACAATATTGAGCAACAGCATACGGGATGATACGATTGAGTCCAATTACGATGCCGATGCCATTCAGTCTGCTTTACTCCAATTGTAACACAATACGATAAGATGTACTCCAATTACGATACAATCTGGTACAATTCACTTCCAATTACTGTACAACACAATTGACTCCGAATCGCTCCAGTTACGACACTATCAGGTGTTATCGACTCCGCCCACAACGCCACACGGTACAATTCACGGCACGGCACGATATGATACGTTTCACTCCAGTTGTGATGCGAAGCGATGCAAAAGTATACGATACAATTGGGAAAACTGTCGTCCAAAAATTCCGCCGTATGCTTTGGATGGGAACGAGTTGCGCCATCTGGTGGACAATACGAAGGCTGCCGTCAATTTGTCTCACGGGTGTACCAAAAAAGAAGTACGCGCCGCGCATGACTTGAGTATTTTGCGTCCTCCGTCCCCGGAAGGCATGAACAACCGCGAGGTGCTGGAGCAGGTGGAGCGGGGGTACCGGATGGCCTGCGCCCCGGGCTGCCCCGCCTCGCTCCACGAGCTCATGCTGCAGTGCTGGCGGCGCGAGGCCGACGAGAGGCACACCTTCGAGTACCTGCAGTCCTTCCTGGAGGATTACTTCACCGCCACCGAGCCGCAGTACCAGCCCGGCGAGAACCTGTGACGACCAAAAACACACGGAACAAAACAAACATTACGACGACGACGACGGCGGCGGGCGTTCCCGCGAGCTTCTCGGACGGACGGACGGACGGGGGAACCTCGGCCGATCGGGCCCTGCAGTGATGTTGCTTTACTCGGTAACCATGACAACAAGGAGGACAATGTAGATGGTTTGGGAGGAGGGATGCAACTTGGCACATGATCCTCTCTTCTTCCACAGCCGCCATATTCGGTTTGTTCCGTCCATTCCAGCCTCACCCGGCATCCCAGTGGATTTGAGCGTCACAGGAAACAAACGTTATCGAGCATTTGCGCGCGTGCGTGCGGATGGATTACAACGATGGTTGTTAAACTGAGTCCCCGGACAGTCATCGCATGCAATAAATTATTATGTCGTGCCAATAGAACAAACTTAAGAAACCGATTACTCCTCCCTAAGTTAGTTTCGGGCCAGCTAAAAACTGTGAAATGATTGTGACGCGCAGTGTCGTCGCATCAATCTGACATCCCTGCTAAAGGAGTATTATTACTGGAATCCAATTTTTTTTAATTTTTTATTTTGAGAGCATAAGGTATATTTTTTTGGAGAGCAGATTCCTATCTTTTCCTTTGTCAATGTTTGCGAGACACAAATTCACGAGGTTTACGTGAACATATCAGTTCTGGTGTAAGTTGTTTTTCAAATCCATGTAAAAATTAACACTCCCCTCCCCCCAAAAATTATTTTTTTTTGGACCTACATTAGTGCCAGTGAGTCAAGAGAAAGAGACAGTGAGGAATGACTTTGATATTTTGTATGAACTGTCTTTTTTGAGGGTTTTTTTTTTTTTTAAATTGAACCCGTCACAAAGACTATCTCAAGCAATGTCAGCATTTATTCATTCATTCATTGGGAGGGCAGGGTGAGGGCACGAAAAAAAAAGGGAAATATCATATTTCGGGACTTTGTCGACTGTGCCGCTTTATGTGGACTTCAACCCTGTCATGCTTGTTGTAATAAAGATCAGATATATTTGGATATGCTCTCATTTATTCGGCTCTTCGGCGTTTGATTTTGAGATGTCATTCTATTTTATTGAAAATGCTACCATGTTTCGTAGTTCACAACACTTCCGGTCAGGGCTCTTTCAAGTCCAATTTTTTTGTGTTGTTTAGCTTTTTTAAAATTTATCTTTATTTGTAAAACTCGCACGTTTTATGTTAGAACCGTTTTGTAGTTCAAAACACTTCTCCGGGCTCATTATTCTTGTTTCGTATTGTTTATATTTTGTAATATTAGATGTATTTTTTTACACATCCAGTCAGGTGACTCGTCATCGGACAACTATCGCGATACTTTGGACTACCGCGGGAGAACTGGAGTAAATGGCGGGATTGTCGACCCACCGTAATTCCTCATGAATGAAACAAGTGTATGTTTATCAATTATTATCTATCTATCTATCTATCTATCTATCTATCTATCTATCTATCTATCTATCTATCTATCTATCTATCTATCTATCTATCTATCTATCTATCTATCTATCTATCTATCTATCTATCTATCTATCTATCTATTTAGCGAGCTAGCTATTATCTTGCCGCTAACAAGTTCGCTAATTTAGCTAGCCGTTTTGCTAACTCGCGAAAATGTCCATTTTTTTCGTTTCTAGTGAGAAAAGTAAACGTCGCTACTCTAAGTACGATCCGAAAACTTAACTTTATTTACATAAAAATGTGTTTCAGTGCCTTTTGGGTTGTTGAAATGAGTTGGTTCCGATGAACTAATGTATATAGCGCAAACGTTGGAAAACTACAACTCCCAGAGTTCCGTAGGTGTAACGCGAAGCTACGGGAAGTCGGACGTTTTTTTTTTTTTTTTTTTTTTTGACAGCAGTCGCAGTCAGCCTGCGGACTGGGAAGCAACACAAACACACACAGACGCACGCACAGCGGCTGGAGCTGCAGAGGCGTGCGAGCGCTCGCTCGTCTCTTCGGCTCCTTCCTCCACCACGTCACCGAACCAGGACGTTGCTCATCTCCATCTGCTTGTTTTTTTTTCATTCTTCCTTTTTCTTGACTGCCGTCGCCATGAGGAGCTGACCGCGGGCATGCCGCGCAGCCAGCCCGGCAACGGCGCCCCTGCTCGGGCGAGGAGCGGAGCGTCGGTCCGCCGCTGAGCACCATCACCCGACCGAGTGAGTAAGCGCCGCCGCATGCGTACACAGCCGCAACCGCGTAGTGTGCACATGTCATGAACGTCCCGGTATTTCTCACGGATTTTTCTATATTTTGAGTTCCACTTGACCATGTGGGCGCACGGGCTCACGCATGCACGCACGGCACGCACAACTCCACACTTCACTTATGCTTTAGCTGACTTCGGGACTTTTGCTTGCATGCCAGAATAGTTGTATTTTTTTTTTGGGTTGTTTTCAACATGGAAGCTTTCAGACACTCATCATCATTATCGTCGTCACCATCCTCATCATCGGGAGTTTTCCTCACCCTCCTCCTCCTCTTCCTCCTTCTCACCCCCCCCCCTCCTCCCTCCCCCAGCTGTTGGAACACAACAGCAGCAGCAGCTCATCTTGCAGAGGCAACAGGGCCGCTTCTGCTTCTGCCGCGAGAGAAGGAGAGAGAGACGCTCGTCGTTGGTAATTATCAGCTCTCGCCTGTGCTTTGGTGCCGGTGGTGGTGGGGGGGAATGTTGGGGGGGGGGGTAAACGAGAGGGAAGTCAATGTCAGTGTCTGGCCGGTGACAGTTTGTTATTTAAGGGCCCCTCGGAGACGTGCGCTGGCTGCGCTGCGGCTTCCGTTAGTATGCAGACGGACGCTCAGTCTGTAGTGTGTGCTTGTGTGTGTGTGTGTGTGTCTCTCACAATGTCTCTCCCTAGTTCTCTCTCCCGATTGGCACATCCCACTTGGACGCCATGAATAATTCCGAACGTCGGAAAAAGGGAACGGCCTCGGCTTGGCACGCGGCGGCCGTCTTGTCAGTCTCCGGCGAACGTCCTTGTATTTGCGCGCGTGTCAGAGGAGATGGGAAGCGAGAGCGGCATTGTGCGCGCTACCTGTGCGAACGGGGGGCTAGTTGTCATGGCAACGGCCTTGTGGCGCCGTCGACGTCGCGCCTGTCCTCATTGGCGGGGTCAGCGCACCTAACACGCGTGCGTGCGTGCATGCTGGGAAGTCGCTTTTTGTGCGCAGCCCGCTGCAGTTTGCGGGCGTGTGGGTTGATGCCACAGCGACGCACGTTCCGGCCGCCGCCACTCGCCGACTGCGTTCTCGCATTATTTGGAGAAGTTACAAAAAAAGAGAAAGTGTCAAGAAGTCGTTGATTTTGTGTAACATTGGGGACAAAATGGAGTCTTGCGCAAACTTGTTGACGGGGAGGACGGCAATCAACCACATAACAAAACGCACTTCGGCAGGTAGTGAACACATAATCGCACCGATATTGCCGTAGTTCTGGAAATTTGAACACAAATTGCCGCCAGACATGCTGTATAATATTCACGGGCATATATTTTTTATCCTCTGGAAAAATGAGTAATGTTACTGCAGCTCGCACGATACACGTGTGTACGTTCTACCCCCGGTGGCCAAAAGGAGCAGCACAATGCACGCAAAATGTTGCGGTTCTTCACATTCCATCCGTACACGTTCCACGCTGCCTATCCTCACAACGGTCGCAGGAGGGACTGTACTATAATTAGTTGTATCGTTTTGTATTGTATTTCTTCTTTACATTATATTCCATTTTTATAGTCCTTTCTAAATTTGTGCTGTCTTTATTTCCAATCTATTAGTATTTCATTTTTTTTTTTATCAGGACAGTCTTTTGGGGGCCTTTTTTGGATGACATGTTATGTCAATACTCGCATAACTGTACTTGCGTGTCCCTCATTTACACATTGTTTACATACTTCGGTTCAGTCAAATCATTTTTTGGAATCCACCAGCAAACGTCTCTTTGTACAGCGATTCAAAGTGACAAAAGCGTAATTTTCCACTGTTTTGTAGGTTCCGCCTGATTGGCCTGGAGATGTCACATGATTGCATGCCCCTGTTGCGCGGTATCCACTTTGTCCAACTTTTCCACAAACGTACGTTTAATTAGATACACGTGGTGGGTTTTCATCGGTTTCCTCCCAAAACATGCGTGCTAGATAAATTGTAGCCTCTAAATTGCGTAGGGGTGTGAATGGTTTTTCGTTTATATGTGCCCTGCAATTGGCTGGTGACCAGTAGAGGGCGTACTGCGCCTCTCGCCCGGAGTCGGCTGGGATGGGCTGCAGCACGCCCGCGACCCGCGCGAGGATACGCTTTGTATATTTCAAGCAACCGCATAGTTTTGGGATGCCATAGTTCCTTTAGCCTAATTCCATAAAAAAATGCAAAACGCCATAGATGGGCGAATAAAGAGTACCGAGGTTGGAGTGCAGTAATTGTGTAAGCAACGGATATTTGAACAAAAAGTGTGGAGCGACACGTAAAATATAACCTTGACAAAAATGACTCAGTGTTGTTTACTGAGTTGTGACCATGTTAAAAAATACAATATTATAGATTGCTTTTTATTTTATTAAAGATACGTCGCCACAACTATTTTCCCCGTCAATGGGGAAAGATAGTTTTTTTTTTTTTTTTTTTTAGATGTCAGTGCTGTGACTCATGAGCTCGGTCACGGGAGTAATTGAACTTGTATCTCAAGGGACTATTCCACATTTGTTTTATGTATTTCTCAATGTTGGGCACTTGAGAACAGATCTTGGGAAAAATTCAAAGCAAAATGAAACCAAATTTTGTAATCTCATTACATCATGAGCGACAAAATGGTTCAAAACGGCTGCCGCGATCATGGCTGAGTATCCCAAAGTTTTTAAACAATGAAGAATGAGGCGACTTCCATCGAATTTCAGACCCGCTTATCCTCACAAGGTTCGCGGGAGTGCTCTAGCCTATCCCAGCTAACTTCGGGCGGAAGGCGGACAACCGCCCCAACTGGTCCCTCTCTCTCTTTTTTTTTTTTTTTTTTTTCAAATTAAAAAATTGAAAATCAAAACAAAACTAGTGCGGACTTCCAAAGCTGAGAGATTGAGAAAACCGCCTAGACGGAAAGCGCGCTTGGTGGTATGCGTGGTGAGCAGAGAGCCGCGATTGCACATGCCGATAAATATCACAGAAAAAGTGGGACACCGATGATCCGCGCGGCGCTGCAACCGCCGCAACCCGAGCCCCCCGCTCGTGGCGGATTTTGATGTCACGGTGACGCTTTTCGCTCTCTCTAACGCCTGTGCCCCCCCCCCCCCACCTCCTCCCCCCTCGCAGTGCTGGTTGCAGCTGGTTTACTTCTGATGGCGGGGAGGGAAACTTCAACCTCTCACCTTTGGGAGGCTGGCGGAGAAGAGAGGGATGATAGAGGGCAGAGGAAGAGGAGGGGGTGTGCAGGGGTCAGAGAACAGGAGAGCTGGAGGGAGGGAGAGCGGGCGAGCGGGCGAGTGGGCGAGTGTACCTCCCTAACAAGCTGGACAGAATCAGCTCAATTATTAAAGAGCAGCGAGAGATGGGGAAGAGGCGCGCTCGACACGCTGTCTGCGGCGCACACTTGTGTGTGTCTCGGGTTTTTGTGCTTAAACAAAACCAAAAAAAAAACAAGTCTCATTCTGCGCTCGTGCGTCAGAGTTCTGAAGTGCGAGCCCGCGTCTGCCTGCGTGCGTGCGTTTCAAAACAGTCGCGGCGAGGAGGGAGGGGCCGACGCTCGTTAGGGATTCTTCTCAACCCCCGTCCACGCTCGCACCGACGAACGCTACGCCATCCAGCTAGCCTGTCATCGCATCACCGCGAAGAGATAATCACAGCAGCCGGGGAGGGGGCGGGGGGGGGGTGGGGGCTGTTGATAGGCTTGTTTCTACCTTTTCCTCACCTCGTACGCACACGCGCAAGCACACCTTGAGAGAGCGTCCGTCCCCCCCCCCCCCCCCCCCCCGGGACGAAAGGATTCAGCCGCGAGAGATGTTCGCGTACGGCGCGTGCGTGCGAGCGAGCGTGAGAACGCACACTTCCTGAGAGAGGGATGAAGAGAGAGAAAGTGGAAGCTGGAGGTTGTCGGGGGTGGACGGAGATAAGGGAGGAAGAGCTGTCGGAGGAAAGAGGAAGATGGATGGATGCGTTGCGCATGCGCGCGTGAGCTAGACAGAAGTCGCCACTCGTGTGCGTTGCGGCCGCGGCGAGGTGTCGGCACCTGCGGCCGGAGGCGCTGACGGGGCGGCCGTTGTCGCCCGCACAGCCGGCGGGCGTCGCCCCGGCAACGGGCGCTGCGGCAGCGTTTCCCACGGCAACGGGCGGAAGAAGAGAGGAGACGGGAAGTCAGGGTCGCAGAGGCGGCGAGGGCCCCCCCCCCCCACTTTCTCTCGCGAGGAAGTGCGCCCTGGCCCCTCGGGGTCTCTGAACATACATTGGTGGGGGAGGGGGGGCCAGTTTAAGTACATCTTTGTGCTCATTTATTTTGTAGTTATTTTACAGTATATATTTTCATTTTCTTTAATTCTTTCTTTCATTTTTGATTGTCTTCACACAGTTATTTATTTATATATTTGCATTATTTTTGTTTTATTTTATAAAATATCTTCATTGTAATTTTTCTACATTTTTTAATTGAATTTTACTATTCTTGATTTTGTTTGTATTTTATTGCTATTATTTTTGTTTTCCATTTTTATATTTTATATTTTTATATTGTGTTTTCATTTTGAGAGTTTTGTGGGTGGGCAGGTAAAGGTGTGCGTTTATCATTCCTATTGAGGTTTTCTTTATTTTAATAATTATTATTTAATACCGTAATATGACATTTTTCTTATTTTCAAATGTATTTGACACGATATATTGTACGTGTCTGGGTGTTTTTTTGTGTGTGTATGTTGAAATTCACGTATTTGAATATATATTTGCTTTGTAATATGCGCGTGCATAGTTTGAAAGCACCTACAGCACCCGAAGACATTTTCGGTGCGTGCGTACTCTCAGTCATTCCGAGCTGGCGGTCGGTCATGTGACCCTCAACGTAACCCCCCCCCCCCCCCCCCCCCGCGCGCCCTCTCCTCCCCCATCGAAGCGGCGACAATCAGGAAACTGCCGGCAGGAGAGCGGCAGGAAACTGTCAGGCTGAGTCGAAGATGGGGAGACGGGCGAGGCTTGCGGGTGGGTGAGGAAGGGGCGATAGAGTCTGAAAATAACTCTGTTGTAGGTTCTCACAAACGAGGGGAGTTGGGTTCCATTCCCCCGCGTTCGCTTCCTTGGCCGCGTTTCTAGTTTGTGTTTACGTCCTCTTGCCACCTGTCTCGTCTTTTGTTATTTGCCCGCACGCGCGCTTGATGCGCGTCGCTCATCACGAACATCATTAGGAAGTAACTTTGCGTCCGCCGAGGGGAAGGCAGGAGGAGGTGAGGGGGTTCCGGGGGATGGATGGGGTCGCGCGGGAGGCCGAGGACACGGCCTCGAATCGTCGGAGGGCGGGGGGCGGAGGTTGTCCTGTAGAAGGGGGTGAAAATGGAGGTCGGGGTCTGGGTTGAGGAGGAACAATCTGCCTGCGTGGGTTTCCTCCGGGTGGGCACCTCCGGTTTTCTCCCACATCCCAAAAAAATCCAACATTCATCGGACACTCTAAATTGCCCCTAGGTGTGATTGTGAGTGTGATTGTTTGTCTCAGTGTGGCCTGCGGTTGCCTGGCAACCAGTTCAGGGTGTACCCCGCCTCCGGCACTCCCCGCGACCCTTGTGAGGATAAGCGGCGAAGAAAATGGACGGATGATTATAGTAGCGATGATAGACAAGACAACTCGACGTCATCGATCATTGAACCGTTCTCGTTTCAGTTGTGGAATTGTTTTGTGGCCTTCCGCCTCCAAAGCGCGAGTTCGCTGACGCTGGCCCCGCCTCCCGACCCGCTCGTCCAATCCCGTGCAGACGCCTCCCAAGGCCTCGCAGGCAGTCACAACTTGTATAACGCCGTACGGCAATTCACGCAACACGGATGCTGGGTCACGACTCGCTCCGGTACTCTAATAAAAGACAGAATCCTTCGTAACGTGCGATAATAAGTCGAGTAACGACCCTGCTGTCGTGTTACGTGGATTGTCGCTAGAATTCGAGTTAAAACAGTCGCTGAGGCGCTGAAGGAGGCAGAGGAGCGCTCCGTGGGAGGGCGTCTGCGACGGGAGGACCTCGCGCGAATTCGCTAATTGACGGCTGACGGCTCGTCAGCTAGCGTTAGCGGTTGCCTTTTCACACGGGCGGGCGTTCAAAGCGCTTGTGCTTTTGTTGGAGTCGGGACCAGACTCGACGCTGCCCGTCTCGCTTTTTCTTTCAATATTTCCACAAGCTGGAGGCGAGATTTATGCGTGGCTCCACCACCACCGGTTGCGCCGGCGTTATTTAAGGCCAGAACGCGTGATTGCGTCTTTTGAGTCGAGGCGTCGAACGGCAAAGTTTCAAGGCAGATTTCCTTTTGACCATTTTCTACAGCTTTTCGACGAGTTCTCCCCGAATGTTTAGTCACGCCGCGGTAGTGTGAAGCGGGTGTCCCCTGTCAAGACGCATGCCAGGCCAATAGGTGGCACTGTAACTTTAAAGGGCCTGACTTTTTTTTTTTTTTTTTTTTTTTTGGGCAACCAACCGCCCGAAGCGGTTTGCGGGTGCGGCCTTGTTGTCCGAGCTGTCACCTTTCCTCCGGCGCCGACGTCAACGCCGTCCCCGGGGACCCGTCTGACCCACATCTTGCCCCCCGTTTCCCGCGTTGATCTCGCACCCCATCGTCTTCCTGCCCCCCCCCCCCCACTCACCCTCCCTTACGCCTCCCCATGCTGTTTCCATGCTGCTGCCTGTCTCTTAGCAACAACTGCACACCCGTCGGTGCTCCGCGAGCGCTTTTACAAACACACCCAGGAAGACGCGTTGGCTCACGCGTGCACGCACACACCGAGCGGCTCTATCTAGTTCCTCATTGAGCGCCGGCGGCAGGCGCGTGCGCCCGAGACAGATGAGAGGGAGTGCACATGTGCGACGGTGCAACGCTGCTCCCTGCGGGGGCAACGGGCCAAACTCTTGCGCGTGCTCTCGCACAAGCGCACACGCAAAGGGCTGTTGTGTACTCGCTGGTCTTTGTCACACACGCACACAACTTGAGCACGAGGAGGAATTTATCAGAATGGCGGCCGATTGATTCCAAAAGTGTTTGTTTAAACAATGAATCATAGCGCACACATGCGCGCACGTATTTGTATGTTTGTCCTCGTGTGTTTGTCTTTATGTGCAAATGGAGGCGAAGCGTGTGGGCGGATGAAGCTGTTGCGGCATATTTGCACGTGCGTGCACGCGCCGTCGCCGTGTGTCACTCACAGCGTGCGGCGCTCGCGTGTGTTTAATTAAAGCATGTGTTTGTCTCTCCATCGCACACGCGCGCGGGTCAGAGGGATGATTAATTAATGAACGCCGTTAATTAGAGATGGGAGGAAAGGAAAGTGCAGGCGGAAGAAGTGCGAGAATGGCGAGAAAGTCGGGGGGTGAGAGTCGGCGCGAAGACGCGCAGAAGAAGAAGGGGCGAGGACGGAAGTGAACGCGGGGGGGGGGACGCGGGTCGACGGAAGGGCACGCCGGGAAGCGGGTGTGTGTGTGGGGGGGTGGGGGGGGGGCTAAATGAAAGTTGGGTGATGCTCGAGGACGGGAGAGAGTTAGAAAGTGGGGGTGTCACAGATACCTTCTCACATCTTCGCTGCTTTCTTCCATCTGTCACATCTCCCACGTTTCGCCTCTTATTTTCTTAAAACACACTCACACATGCAACACACTCCTCCCTCCCAGACTCCCTCGCCCCCCCCCCACCCCCACTCCCTCCACACTTCCTCCCCCCACACCGCTTCCTCTCTAATCACAGCCATATGTTGGTGAGGGAGACGCAGAGGTGGCGTGTTGTGTCGCGAGCGCTGTTGTGTGTTCCGCCGCGTGCACGTGTGACCGACACACAAACGCGCACGCGCACACACACACAGACACACACCCTCTTATCATCATTTCGACTGTCACCCCGACGTCTTCATCCACTTTGCACCTCGAGCCTCATCACCACTCTGCTTCCCCCTGGCGGCCGCTCTTATATTCACACCACAGGACTGTTTTCGTTCCAGTATTTCCGATTCCTGCCGCGAATGAATTGCACGTCGCAGCCGGTCGCCACCGCTATAAATCCACGGTCGGCCGTTGAAATGTCCAAAATGGCATAAAATGTAAACTTTGCTCCCATTTACGTGCACGGCAGGACACACTCCCAAAGAACCACATTTACTGTGTACTCATCTCTTATTCTCTTCTTTTTCTTTTCTTTTTTTTTTTTTTTTGCTCTGCTCTTCTTCACCTTCACCCTAGACTCTCTCCCCCCACCCCACCCCCCACCTCCCTCCATCTCACATCTTTTCTACCACTCACAGCTACCATGGGCAACGCACGGAGCAGAGGGGATGCGGCTGGAGAGACACAAAGTGTGCGAATCGCTGCTGCCCACTGCAGTATTGATGACCCGATGATCCCCTGCAGAACTCTGCCAGCCGGGCAGACGGAGTGAGGTGAGCCCCGGAATCCGAATCAGCCGGCGAGCCGGCGGCGGCGAACGGAGGAGCGGGACGTGAATGGTAGGTGTGGGGACTAATTGCACCGCTGCTGTGTGGGCGGAAACACTAAAATTTAAAATATAATATGCAACAAAATGTATAAACGCCGTACAAAAAAAAAAAGTCTTACAGCAGATTTGTTGATTTATAGAGCATTAATTTACTCACCTGCAGTTGGTGAGGAGGCGTAAAATGGAGTAGGAGGACTTTAATTTCTGCCCAGTTTTGGATGAATAATAAATTGTTATGCGTATGTTGCAATTAATTTGAATTGACAACAGACCTTGAAAGTATAAATGAAAAGTTCGTCGAAAACATCGAAATGGCGGCCAAATAATTACTCGTCGTCGTAAAAAAGGAGCCACCTGCGCGTGATTTCATCGTGGCTGAAAAATCATTTCGTCACACTTCAATGCATGTTTGCGCGCCCTGGTCGGTGCTGCTGTTTTCCATACGTTTGCATCTTCAGGTGGTTGAATCGTCTTGGCAACGCTATCGGACGTCAGAAGAGAGGCCCGCTCGATGCCCACTGGATGAGCGGCGAGGGGAAAAGGCTGCGAGCTCTTGTCCAAAGGGCTCCTGGCTCACCATGCCCTGCCGCCGGTGACCGCCGGTGACTGCCGGTGAACCCCGACCCCCTTCCTGCGCAAGCCCCACGCTGGCCAACGGCGGGCACCCCACCTACCCACCGGGACGGGCCGCGACCGGCGCCGAGCTGCTCGGAAGCATGCAAACGCACGTCGACAGGCACACGCTTTCCCACGCCAATTTGGACTCTTGCGGTTCTGTCGGCACCCAACAGTCCAGAACTCTCCGCACGGCGCCACCTCAGGCCTTGTCTTTAGCGCTCGGCAATCATCCGGCCTCGGCCAATCGGGCTGCAGAAATGGACGTACCAGCAAATGTTTGTCCGAACGCCGGGGAACGCTCGTCCCCTCTCATTGTGGAGGCCGAGAGGAAGTACGCGCTGCGCAGCTCCGGACGTTCCCGCTTCCCATGTCACGTGCGCAAATCCTCCCGGCTCCGTCGAACCCCGGAGGACGGCGAGAGGAGGGCCGAGAGGGAGAGAGCGGACGAAGACTCGGCGGAAGCTTCCGAGGAGAAGATCTGGAGGGTTAAAGAAGAGGAGCTGGCGGAGGAAAATGTCCCGAAAAAAGAGCAACCAGCAATGGAGGCTGTCATCGCCGCAGCTTCCTGCCCCGCAGACGTTCCTCTCGCCCTAACTCTACCAAAACCCGTACCTAAAGTAAGCCCAAAACCCGCACCCCGACTCGGGCACAGACCTGGACCTAAATCTCGCTCGAGGCCCGCTCCCAAGTCAGTCCAGAGACCCGGTCCTAAAAGTGTGATGAGACAGCGTCTGGCAGTGCAGGCGGCGTTGCAGTGTGCCGCCGCCGCCGCCGCCGCTCATCTCCCGCCGGTGCCGCTCGTGAAAAAGGAGGTGCAGATTTTCTCTCCCAACGGTCGGCGGTGCGGACGTTTTGTCGGAGTGAGTTGTGTTGAATTTGTGACGCGGATTAAAAGGGTTTTGCATGTCCGGAACAGGCGTCCGGACAGCTTTTCCGCACCCGTGTTTTACTCTGTTTTTTTTTTTTTTTTTTTTTTTTTTTTCTGTGCTGCACAGGTGAGGCGGATCGTGGTCAAGGTGGCTCGCATTCCTGTCAACCTCGGCCGGAGACAGAAAAGCTACAAGATCTCCAATTTGGAGACGATTGCGGCGCCGGAGAAGGGCAACAGCGTCCCTGCGGAGGGCCCCGAAGTGGCGAAGGAGACCACGGCGTTCCTCCGTATGAAGAACAACGGCAAGAGCGTCATGGTCATGTTCCCGCCCGGAGAGCTGCCGCTCATCATTAAGCGCAGGCGGGGGCGACCGCCCAAACAGCCGGTGGTGATGGTACCGGGGGAGGCCCCTGCGCCGTGCGCCGACGGAGACCAGCTCAAGAAGCCCCGCAGGAGGCGGCGGACCAAACTCCCTTGTCCGTATCCATCGTACGTCGGTGACACAAACGACGTGAAGACCGAGTACGGGGACGTCCTATCCAAACTGGCCTTTTTGAACCGCCAGCCGCCCGCCACCGGCCGATGCTCCCCCCCCCGCTGTTGGACGCCGAGCGAGCCGGAAAGCTTTCACACCCCGTCGGAAAACCCGGGAATATCCACCCTGCTGCACCGGCTCACCGGATTTCGACGGCCCCGGGGCAGCAGAGGAGGGGGCGCCGGGAGGGGCGGCGGCGCTGCAGGGGGCGCCGGGGGCGGCGAGCACAACAAGAGCACCTTCTGTGACTTCTTTGAGTCCATCGGCAAGAAGCGCAAACTGAGCCCACTCTCTGAGCACGGATTACCCAGAAAAAGGGGGAAGGGCGTTGGGGGCGTCGGCCGAGGGGGGGGTGTGGTCGGAACCGGGCTCGGGAGTGAGAAGACGGTAAGAAAGAGACGGGTGAGGAAAAACGGCACATTGAAAGGGGAGGGGCTGTGCACGGGACCGGACTGGCCCAATGGTTCAGGGGGCTGGGGCGAGGAGGACGCTGACAAACGCTACCAGCTGTGCGGCTCCACTAGGGGGGGCTTCCCCTCCTGCGAGGTCGGCAGGAGGGACGCCTACTGCCGAGGAAGCAAGGGGGTCCGGCAAGCTGGGGAGGACTCGCAAAGTCTGTTTGCAGGATATTTCCGGTCCCTGCTGGACTCGGATGACTCGTCTGAACTTTTGGAGATCGCGCATTCAAACGCACGCAAAGCTTCATCCGCTCACGGTTTTGAAGCATCCAGCCTGGCGACGGGTCACCGATGGTCCCCAGGCATCCCCAAATGGGGACCCAACGGAGCGAGTTCCGTAGCGGAAGGTCCCACGCAGATGCATTGCTTCTCAGCCGGGCCTCCTTACAACTTTGCCAGCCAGACTCAAACGTCGCCCACCCCTTCCAGCTACCCCAAATCCACCCCTCCGTCCATCTCGCACTCTCCCTGCTCCCCTCACCCCGCCGGCTACGGCCACTACTCTCCCGCCTACGCCCCCCCTTCTTGCGGCGGGCCCCAGAGATCCTCGGACTGCAGTTTTTCATACAGCGGCAGCGGAAAAAACGGAGTCCTCGACCGCGGTCAGATGGGCTACTCCGGCTACCAGGTGGCGGCCAGGAAGGGCTACGGTGCAAGTCCCGCCGCTGGGCCCATGTCGCCGGGTGGAGGGTACATGTCGGTGGCCAAAGGGAGCCCCTTTAGCTCCTCATCCTCACCAGAGTGTTACAAACAGTACAACAGCAACCAGTGGAGCTTCAGGTACGTCCCGCTATGAATGGACCTCGCAAAAAAATGTCCGCTTTTCTAATCTGTTGCTTTACGTGATGTTTTGCAGACAAAGTTACGGTGGGTGGTCAGCCGACAATTTTGGACCTCAGGCTTACAGTGAATACGGCTCCAGTGAATCAAAGGACATCTTGGACATCTCCAACTACACCCCCCAGAACGCCAAGAGACCCGCTTTCCCCGAGAGTCTGTCGGAGTCCTCCTCCGACTCGTCGCATCCGGGTTCGGGGGCGGCCGGGAGTGGCCCTCCTTCCATGGGGGGCGTCTTAAAGCAGAGCGAGGCGGCCGGCGGGGACGGAGCTCAGTCCAGCCTGTCCAGCCTGGAAAAGCTGATGATCGACTGGCACGAGAGCGCCTCGGCGCCCTCCTACAACTGGAGCCAGAATGTCCTCTTCCAAGGCAGCGGGACCAGCAAGCCCGGCCGGGGGCGCAGGAAACGGACGGAACAGCCGGAAAAAGACGGGGGCTCCGTTTTGCACACGGATTCCCCGTCCAGTCCCTCACCAACGATCACACCCAAGCGTGGAGGGGGCGGGGGGCGGGGCCGAGGTTCCAGAGGAGGCCGGGGGGGGATGTCCGGGTGCCCGAGAGAGCGTCTTTCGGGTTCCAAAGGGAGGGGGAAAGCTGCCGCGGCTTCTTCGGGTCTGGAGACTTCTGCCGTATTCCAGGAGGGTCTGGACTATTACAGCGGAGACAGTAGCAGCCTCTCTCCCTTGGCTACGCCCAATTCCGCACCGCCTTCCAGCTACCTCCAGGACCCCTGCGAGTACCCGTCCCCTTATTCGGCCAACCCCTCCACGCCATCTTCTGAGGAGCGCTATCCAGCCTTGTACCCCGGAGAGTCCTCCTCGTCGCTGTCACCCGGTGTGTCGTCTCCCCCTTACGCTGCCAAACCTCAGTCCTACCACCTCGTTTCTTCTCGAACCTTTTCCCCGTCCTGCTCCCCTCTGCCGCGGGCGACAGCCCACTGCAGCTCGGCCATGAGCCCCTCGTACCGCCCCCCTCCCAAAGAAGCGGCGTTCTCTCAGTACGACTCGCCCAGCTACTGCGGCTCGCCGTACTGGTACGGACAGACGTCGCACAGCAGCACGCCCAGCCCGAGCACCCACCCGCACACGAGTCCGCACGCCGGCACTCACGGGAACCTGCTGGCGAGCCCCAACGCGCACATGAACCCGCCGCCCCACGACCCGCAGCATCATCTTAGCTCCCACGCCAAGCCCTACGCCGCCGGCGCCCTCGCTCACACGCACGTCAACAATCAGCCCCAGGCCGCCGCCCACTCGGCGCCCTCGCTCTACGACGAGTGCGGCGCCGCGACCGCCCACAAGCAAGAGCTGATGCGGCGGCAGGGCCTTCTGACGCCGCCCCCCTTCGCCAAAAGCGCCCCGGAGGAGGACTCCGGCGCTTACTCGCTGTCCCAGCTTTCCTGCCAAGCCGCGGGGCACCGCTACCCATCGCAGGCGTCGCAGCAGGGAGGCGGGGTGCTGTGCCAGCTTCTGGAGCAGGGCCACGACGACGGCTTCAGCGTGACCAGTCTGTAACAGCAGGTTTGCCGTTTATGCATTTCTTTCAGGCCGCAAAGATGTGATATATGAAAAATACGCACCGAGGGAAGCAGTTCAGATTTCGGCCCTGCTGTTACATCACAGCAGCGCAAATTTACATAATCCCACCCTGGCATCAATTTTCTCCCCCCTTTTCGGAACCACAACCACATGACCGTTTTAAGATTCTGCCTGCTGTGTCGTCACAATTTTGTGGTTCTTTTCAACTTTTAATCTGACTTTTTCCCTTGTTGTCTTTGTCCTTCTGCTTCCAGGTGCGTTCAATCGACGCTTTTGGAAGCATTTTGCCCCCCCCCCGACCCCCCCCCCCCCCTTTACCTCGCTTTTGTACGCTTTGACTTCTTTGTGGAAGACTGGAAGGGTGAGAATTTTTAGCTGCCAGCTTTCTTGGGGACATTGAAGCTTTAATTCTCCGGCACTGACAATCAAGATCAACCTGCGAGCACACGCACGGACGCAACGTGCGCAAAGAGTCATGCAAGTCGGACTCCAAACGGTTCCGTTTTTTTTTTTTTTTTCTTTTTTTTTTTCCCCGGGGTATCTTTTTTCCCCCCCCGTTGCTTTCTTTGTTCCCGCCTCTCGCCGCTGCGCACGCTTTTGAAAACGCCCCCCCTCCTCGTGTGGACCCCCACCCCTTGCCGCTCTTGAGACACCAGCATCTGTACATACTCTCCTACATGCTCTTCTGCGCCCCGTCTCTTGCTGTCTCGACTCCGCCCGAAGGACCCCAGAGTTCCGTGCGTTGTGCGCGCCTCTGCGGGGGTCCCAACGAGTGGGCTTTCTTTCACTCGCTCCCTTCTTCTTTCTGTTCTGTGGTCTCGTTGTTGTCGTTCGGTGGGTTTTTTGTGACGCGAAATCCCCCCTTCCCCCCTCCCAAAAAAAAAAAAAAAAGAAGTTGTATATCTGTCCGTTACATATGTATGTATGTATGTAACCGAGGTGCAAAAATATTTAAATACACATTCTGTTCTTGCCATTGGTAACGTGGCGTGTGCGTGCGGTGTCTAATTCGCGCCCTTCTGAGGGATTATGACGAGGCGGCAAGTTGGGGTTTAACTCCGGCTGTCTGGGAGCGAGAGCGAGAGTGCAGGCGAGGACAGAAATTGGGGAGGGGAGGAGGCGGCAAGCGTGAGGGGAACGGATGGCCGCTCGGCAGGAAATCCGAGCGCTTCGGATTCACCGCTCCAGCGGCTCGACAGACGGGCCACCCGATTGGCCGCGTCTGGCGTGTACTGTACGCACAGTTTGTCGACAGGCTGACGAAACGGGTGCGCCTGCCGGGGCGCGGCGATAGGAGGGCGCCCCAAAACGCCGCAGAACGACGTGACTCTGAACTCGGTGAGCGACAGACGTTTTCACGGCCGGGGTGTGCATTTCGCCAGACGTTCAAAAGCGTTCGTTAGGAAAAAGAAAGGAGGGGGAAAAAAAAAAAAAAAGTTTGTTCCTGGCTTTTTACGTTCCTTTATCATCAGCATGGGTCGGTTTCTGAATGAAAAGCGGAAATTCAATATTTTCTCCCGCAAACAAAATATGGAGACCTGGACTAAGTCCTCTGATTCTAATTTGTACTGTACAGCAGCTGCAGCCAAATGCAGGACCTGAGAGAAACCATATTTGGTCATTTCAAATGGAAGAATTTGGGGAATATGTTGCTCAACTCATTTTCATCATTTCCAAAAAAATGACCATTGAATTCCTGATGTTCTGTCATTCAGTTTTTGCGTAAAGAGAAGCTACAGGAAAAGAAAACACGACCTTCCAGGTGCCCTAGAAAGGGTTAATCACTATCTTCTGCTGTTGCTAGGTGATAACATCTGCAGTGTGCGCACTATTATTTTTTCATCTTAATTCATGGCTCTTTGTTATTATCACAAAAAAAATGTGTAGCTAAAACTAACATTAGTGTACCGGCAGACCTGACTCCATTTTTTTTTAATATTCCTGCGTCTGTCTGTGACTCCCGAGTTGCTTAGGAACAAGACAATGTATAAATATTTTCTAATTACCTGGGCATTGCTAATATATATGATTTTACTCATTTATGACACGTGGATCAGAGGTTGCTGCGGTATAATCCTTTTGAATTCTAAAAACTGGGTCGCAAGATTGTGACATCACAAATGGCAAGGAAATTAAAAGCCGCCCCCGGCGGGGTCCGTGAGCCGAGCCGGGCAGGGGAAGGGGGGGGGGGGGGTGTCTAGGCCGGGACTTTCTGGCTGGCGGCCCTCCGGAGCCGAACGCGAGGGTCGGGTCGGCGATGCCCGGCAGCGGCGCTCCTTCTTCTGCCCCCCACTCCGACGCCGCCGCTCACGTTCCGACCCGTGGCGATCCCGCACAGGAGGAGCCCGAAGCCGCCGCGGTTCCGTCCGTCACGATCATCCAGCCGGGAGGGAGGGAGGCGGCGGAAGGAGCGCGCGCATACGAAGACGAGAACGGGATGATCCGGCAGCAGGTACGCGGCGTTGCGCGAGAGAAACTCATTTTATGTTCGGCTTACGTTTTTATCTCTGGTTTCAGCAAAGCTCCTGAAGCCCGGGCCGACAGGTCGGTGCCAAACAGGTGAGCGTGCGTGAGTGAGTGAGACATCTCCGATCGCCCCTTCCTTGTCTCATTGATTTTTTTTTTTTTTTAATGGGTCAGGTAAATACTGAGTTTAAACAAATTAAAGGCCAATTTACCTTCCGGGTTAGACTGTCGGCCTCACATTTCTGAGGACCAGGGTTCAATCCCGGGCCCGCCTGTGTGGAGTTTGCATGTTCTACCCGTGCCTACGTGGCTTTTCTCCGGGTGTGCAGTTTCCTCCCACATCCCAAAAACATGCGACATTAACTGGACACTCTAAGTTGCCCGTAGGTGCGGCTGTTTGTCTCGATGTGCCCTGTGATTGGCCGGCGACCAGTTCAGGGTGTACCCTGCCCTGGGATAGGCTCCGGCACTCCCCGCGACCCTCGTGAGGATAAGCGCTGAAGAAAATGGATGGATGGATAAGCAAATGAAACTTTCATTTAAAGAAAAATTTTGCCAAACTTTGCCCATTCGTTTGTGAGACGTCAGTGCGCCTGTTAATGCTCTGCACGTATTATGATAATTTGAAAAGATTTTATGTTGTCTGGAAAAAAATAACGTATTCATGTTGCAAATCAGAGAACGTGTCATCCCCCCCCCCCCCCCCAATCATTCATTTGATGCGTGCTCATGGCCCCGGCATGACAGAACAGGTGGGGGGCAGTTGTTATCCTCGTGTGTTTTTCAGCATTTGGCCTTCCCGACCTCCATCAACGCGGCCTCCCAAAAGTCCTCGACCCCCCCCCCCCCCCCCGTCTTTTTCTTCACTTTTTTTTCTGCTCAAGGCTAAACTCTGACTCATTCCAGTGATTCATTGCCCCCCCCCCCACCCCATCCCCACTCAGCTCTGTTGCCATGCCGACCAAAGAGCTCAGTCTGGGGAGGAGAGGGGGGGGCTTTAAATACATTGCTACATATGTAACCATAGCGCCTCAGTCATAACAAATCGAAAAAAGTGATGAAATAAGTGCTATGACGGTCCCAGCTATGGTTAATATTTTTTATTCTTGACAAAAATGCCCAAATTTGTCTTTGAACTCATTCACTCAGCAGCTGTTTCCAAAGCAGAGTTCTCCAAAAATCCCGCCGTTCGTCCGCAAAATAAAGAAAAAGTAGACTCGTCCGTCACCACAAAAAAAGTTTCTCTCGAGGTTGACTTCACCAAGAACGTGTACCAAAAAAAAATGCTTTTTTTTCCATGTTTTTTAGAAATTGTCTAAAATCGAGTAATCGAGGATTTTATTTTCACAGTTATAAAAGTAATTCTGACGAGTATTACAGCAAATATTCTTGGTTGGTAAGTGTTACATTTACTTATGAAGTGTTTGCTGCCTAAACTGTTTTTTAACTTTGAACTCGTTGCCATTTTTCTCCTTCATAATCGACGTAGGAAGCCCAGATTCACTTCCTCATCTTTATCTTCCACTCAAAAGCTGTGCTGGTCTTAAATTCAAAGGGATGCCACGCCGTCGTTATTTATGACAGTGCTTTATAAACAGACAAGGGGGGGGGGGGCTCTCTTCCACGCCTTCCCGCTGGGAAACGCACTTGAGGAACATCAAAACGTTTGAAGCGCCGTTCCTGAATAGAAACCTCGGCGGCGGCGAGGGAGTTAACGCCGAGCGCTCGGGCTCGGTGTTCCCGAGCCGTTTTGAGACTTTATGGCCTCATTTGCGAGCCTGTTGCGGCACATTACGCCGAGCGCCTAACTGGCAATAAACCTTAAGTAGCGCTGCCGACGTTGCCTCTTAAATACAGATTTTTTGGGGGTTATTTTTTGTTCTCTTCTTCTCTCTTGTGATTTGGATTTTTTCGCTTTTTGAAGAAGCTTTTTTTTTTTTTTTTTTTTACTTACTTTGGGGTTTTTGTTTTGCAGGATCACATGACAAAGGTAAGCAGATGCACCAGATTTTTTTTGCTGATGATCAATAGATTTCGTCCCCCATTGTCAGTGTGCGGCCCGGAACCGGTCCACGGGCCAGTGGTTGCCCACCTCTATACTCAAGGTGATTTTGTCTTGTCCGGTTGGATCCGAGCCTTTGGAGCTGCAGCCTTAGGCCCAAGATGGGCCCTCATTTCTCTGCAGAACCTGAACGCATCATGCCACAGGTAAGTTGTGTACTGGGCACCCCTCCACCCCCTCAAAAAAAATGATTTTCAAATTAAAATAAACGCATTTGGGCACCTCCAGGCCAGGTTGTCTTGGTCCAAACTGCCAATGAGGACTCACGACGGGAAACGCGCAAGCACTCGGACATTTCAGTTTCGAGCGGTTGTCTTTTTCTTCAATAATCTTCGGGGGGGTTTGTTCTCGTCCAACGTCGTGTGCAAATGATCGATGTCGCGTAACAACCAGCGTCCGCTTCTTCCTATGTCTCATTAGAGCTTTTTTGTTTGTTTTTGTGGTCTTCAGCCGAAGCGCTCGAGAGTTCCCTCGGCGGGTCACGTCCAGGCGAGACCCCCTCCCCCCGGCCTACAAGTGTCTCCTTCCTCCTGGCAACACCCTGCGTGTTGTGTAGTCCTCCAGGTGGGTGTGATGAGTTTTTAAGAAAGTGTGTGTACGCAGTGTGTCCAACACCCCCCCCCCCCCATCACCACCACCAACACGGACAGCGGAGACGCAGATTTGCCAAGGACGACGACGTCTTTGGGCCGCCGTGCGCTGCAACGCTCTGGCGGGTCGCGCCGCGGGACGCCTCGCAGTAAGACGCGCGCACGCACATTGTAGAAAAGAGGGTGCCGAGGCAAATACTGTATACCTCGGAGCCCATCATGAACACAAAAGAGGCTCCTACTTATGTTCCTATAGCAACAGAGCTCTGCGCCATCCGCGGCTGCCATGGCAACAGAGCCTTCGGGCTCAATCGCGCCTTGCGGTCACAAGAGGGCGCTACGTACACACTCGGATGAGCGGTGGGGAGATTTAGTGAATGGGCTGCTCCTTATTATCATGACATATTACAGTATCATCACAATCAGCTTTATAGGCCAAGTATGTAATAACACACAAGGAATTTGTCTCCAGTAGTTGGTGCCGCCCTAGTATGAAGTATGAAGAAAAATAGACGGGGAACTTTTTTTTTCATGTCATGTCAATGTTGCTTTTTAAAAAAACTTTGGTGCCTCTGTCATTCAAATATTTAAAAATGTCCTGAAATTAGAAAAAAAATATACATATGATTTAACGTTATTTAAATTTGCATTTGAAATCAGTTCAGAAATCATATTTTCAACCTATTTGAGCAACACAAATACTTCCAAACAATCAATGGTATTCTGCTTTTAGCCTTCAACAAGAATATCACGAATCTGAATATTTTTTTTTTCAGGAATAATAGAATGTAATTCAAAATGAACATGTAATTTTGTCATTTTTCTCATCCCTTGACGTTTTTACATTTCAAATAACCACACTAAAAATACAACTACATTAAGTAAAAGCAAGCAATCTTTGAAGGAACACAATAGCTGTAACGTAGACCTTATTACAAATGGTGTCATATGTAATAAGATAAGATAGGACAATAAAAATATGAGACCAGCCACAGATGTTTTAAAAAAAAGAAAGAAAGAAAGAAAGAAAAAGTCAGGTGAATTCAAAATGTGCTGTCTGGTGTGCGTGTTCCACCATCTAGTGGACAAAGTGGACTTGTCAGACTCCCACATTTGGAACGCACAGACCAAAATACTGCAGTTCATAAAAGCTTTTAAACAGAAACCGGAGCCGAATACATAAAAGTGATTGCGATCTCAGCATTTCATGTCCTCAACTGCAACAATCCAATCTGCTCTTTTTTTTTTTTTTTTTTTTTTTTTAGCTTTTGGTCAATTCCCAAACATTCTCATACCCCCCCCCCCACATTTTACAAGGTCTACGTTTTTAGCCACACAAATAAAATTTAATCGCCGTTGTTCATGCACGCGGACATCGGCGGCTCAGAACATTCTGTTTTGTGTGTCTTGTTGAAATCTGTGTCAGGCTGACACGAGACTTGCTCAACGGTGTCTTTATATGGTCTTTTTTTCTGCTTGTTGCACATGGGAACCGTCCAAAGAACGAAAGTGTGTCACATTGAGTGAGTTATGGCTGAACAATTTTATTTCTTTTTGTGTGTGTGAGATTGTTTTCACTAACTGTCTTGGTGAATGTGCTGAGTGTATGAAAGGGCAAATAGAACATATTTAAAGTGTGTCAAGGTTAAATCTGGAAGCCATTAAATGAGAAATGAAAAATTTCAAATGTAAGGAACGCATGACTGTGAAGCCTTATTTTAATTTAAAATGGAGCTTTATTGAGAATGTGTATGATATGATGTCTGGAAGGACAGTGGTGGGATTCGATCCCTCGGAACTTCGAGGCCTTGTTGCTCATTAAAAAGTTTTCCATATTTCAAATTCAAAGCTTTTCGTAAAGTGTGACCAAATGTTTACGACTAGTAACCCACTTGTGCCTAAGATAAATGAAAGTGCTGGTTGGATCCATGGCGTGTAGCGTCCAAATGGACTTTTCGTTGCAATTCTTCGGACGCGTTCCAACTCGCCGGAGCGCGCATCGGAATGCGCGCCGCCGCCGCCGCCCTCCTTCCCTTACGCAAATGGCGTACCAGCAAACTCGTCGCGTTTGACTTTCGCCGGCGTAAACTAAGCGTAAACCACTTTTCCGCTCATGTGACAGCGGCCTCGACCAATCGCCTCGGGGGAGCTCGGCCGCTCAGCCAATCACAAGCTAGCAAACTCGGGCCGGAGCCGTCGCCAGCCCGTCGCGTCGCTTTTTTGCTCGACTCCTAACCTCTCACAGCTTTTTTTCCAGTTGAAACATTTTCAATTTGGGCAAACGAGACTTCCAAAAGTGAACTTCGCCGCGAGGTGAGTTACAAACAAGACTTCCGCGCTGTATTTTGTCGCGGAAACAAGGATTCGGCCGGTGTGGTTCGAAACGGGAGTTGGCGTTGAAGTTACTTCCTGCTCTGTTGAACGAGGCCAAAAAGCCAAATTGTTGTGCGGCTAGTCGGGGGCTAGCTTCGAGCCTGACGAGTCTTGACTTTCAAACTGACGCCGTTCAACCTCAATTTGAAAGCTCGCACGTCTTTTTTAAAAAAAAAAAAAATAACTTGTCAAATGTGTCATTTTCACTGGGGGGGCAAGTGGGGCGCGGCCGGAGACTTGACGGCCCCGTGGGGAACGACACGATTTCCCCATACAAACCACGGCAAACAAAAATGGAGATAACATCACCCGTTTCCCCAACCCACAGACACACACTTCGTCGTCTTAACGTGACGAACACGCATCACAGCCACACGGAGGATTAAAATAAAAGTTGAAAGAAGTTGATGACTTCGCCGCGAGGCCTCTGCGTGGAAAAACTTGTAATTAAGCAACCCAAATGGGGACTCTGAAGTTCCACTTGAAGACACTCGCGCTGAATTTTGTCTCGTTTCCTCAACATTTTTTGTCAGAGCGGTGATGGTGGGGCCATTGTAGGCCGGGATGAGACTACATTCAAATAAAACATTGTATCGAGACAGGAAATATCAAAACTCGGTTTTTCCTTTTTATTTCCCAGGTCAGATTTGCCTTTTTGCGAGCATTAACTGACATCAACCTCCACAGCGATAATAGAAATACATATTTTGTCTGCTAGTCACTAAACAAAATAAAAATGTTGCTAAATAAAGGGAGCAAATCACAAAGGTGCCAAAACTGACTGCATTCCTCATTTTGGCAGCTAACCTATTTAAGTATTGTCATGGCAAAACATATCTTTAAAAAAAAAACCCACTAAATTATTCGATTAATTTCATAGCCTGTTGCCCATAAAAAGATCAAGGTTTTGTTTGTACCGCTAGCCCACTTCATTTATTTCCACCACCGAAACTGTTGATGAGAGGAAAGCTTGACTTTTCCTTCTGCTTTAGTCTGTCTGCCGGTTTATTTATAAATGTGATGACAGCTCATGTGCCGCTCTCGGGGCTATAGAGTGAAATGTTCCAGAAGCTGATGCGCAAATCAGCCATTTAGTGAGATTCCCCCCCCCCCCCCTTACAAATTTACATTCAGTTCAAGTCAACAGAAAAAAGTTTTTTTTTTTTTTTTTTTTTAAATAGGATAAAAAAAAGCTCTCTACAGAATTGCACTTTATAAATATTTGGTAATAACAATGCAAGAGAAAGATTTAGCATATTTTTTTTTATTGGAACTCGACCCCCTTCCCCAAACTGTAAACTTAATGTGATTTGCATTAGACAGGCAAACAAAATCAGCATTGTTATGCTAATTGTAGAACTTGATTGAAGTGCTACTTTTATACACTCGAAGTCGCAGCGCATAAAAGGAGAGATTTGTGAAAAAGAAAAGGAGCGAACTGGAGCTTTGTCGGGACCTTCTCTGCCTCTTCTTCTCCCTCGCGGCTTCCAGTGCAGCTCAGTGCTGCCAGTCATGCCGTGGCACGATTTGGTACTGCACTGAAGGCACACGACTACTGTAAATTCGGACTCGCCGAAATATTGCAAAACGAGCAAGGAAACACTTATAGAAAGAAGGAAACGGTGACTACATGGACTTTTCCTTCCTTTTTCCAGGGTTTGGCCGCCCGACACCCTCCGGCGCCATGCCTCTGGTCACCAGGAACATCGAGCCGCGGTACGTGTGCCGCCAGCCCATCCCTACCAGCATCCACAGCGAGCTGGAATGCGTCTCCAACAACAGCCTGGCCGCCGTCATCCGCCAGCTCGGCTGCCTCAGTGAGCGCGCCGGCCGCGTGCGCCCTCGCGAAATACGACGCCGTCCGACATTCACTCGCGCCTCTTTGCGGGCAGGCAAGCAAGCCGAGGACGTGTTCCAGGGGCTGTTCAAGGAGGCCAGCGATTTCTCCGTCCGGGTGGAGGCGCTCGGGGATCGCGTGGACAGCCTGCAATTGAAAGTCACCCAGCTGGACCCCAAAGAAGAAGAAGGTCAGCGAGATGAAAGCCGAAAAGAAAACGAAGAATTTGCAATGACGACACATTTTAATAATATATTTAGAAGTTGAGCGACTTTTAGTCTCCCGAATATTTGCGGCATGCTCTTCATTTCTCGTCCTCACGCGCAGGTTCTGCTGTACACGTTCATATTTTTGGGGAAGGAAATTGTAACAAAATGCCAAACTTGTTGTACCCCGGCCGGCACTAAGTGTTTTTGGAACATTTTGAGGGGGCGCGGACCCGAAACGGCGAAGACGTCTGTTCACACGGCGCCCGTGCGTTACAGTGTCTTTGCAGGCCATCACCACCCGCAAGGCGTTCCGCAGCAGCCTGACGCAGGACCAGCAGCTGTTCACCCGGCCGTCGCTGCCCATGCCCGTGCAGGACAGCTACGTCACGTGCGACCCGCCGCCGCCCCTCAACCTGCTCAGCTCGTACCGGTACGCCACGCGTGCGCGTTGAGGCCGCGTTATTCACAGAAGACGTTAAAAGCGTTTCAAACCCTGTGAAGGATCACATTTAGGAAGGTAGACCGCTCAAGCCGCCAAGAGGCTTTCGTGTAGTGCCCAAATCCTGTGATTCTGATGAATTCTTAACCAATATGAATATGAGAGAAAATCCACAATGTATTAGCAAGGGTACATTCTATAATGTGTAGCCCGTAGAAATCCTGCATTTTTTTGGGTGGGGGTAAATCCATATTGTGATAAATATTTTTAATGAACAAAAAATATATATATATTGATAGAAGAATTCCAATGTTCTAAACACTAATGCAGTCACTCACATTTGAAAAATGTACGGGTGTTGTCAGTCATGCCCGCGGACATAAAGTTATGGGTGTATGTGTTCTGTTTGTAATTGAGTGTACCCCTTTAAGAGAGAAGGGGGGCGGTGTCAGGTAAAGTAGGAAGTGGAAGAACGTGTCCGGCAGCGGTTCACTGCGCGGGATCGGTTTTCATGTGCGACAAGTGCGCAGTGGCGCAGCTTCGGGGGAACATTGGTCAAGTCTACACAAAATAAGCGACGGTTTTTTAATATCTATGTATTTCTACTTTACACGCGGGATTTTTTTTTTTTTTTTTGCGCTCGACTGCAGATTTGCGAGTGCGATGGCGCACGGGCGTGAACGTGTTTGTCAAATCAGAGTCATTACTAATGATGATTTTTTTTTTTCGGGGGGGGGGGTTCTAATACCCGTGGGTGCACAGCGATGACGGCAGACAAGCTCTGGACTTCTACACGAATCCCTCCTACTTCTTTGACCTGTGGAAGGAGAAAATGCTCCAGGACACCAAGGACATCATGAAGGAGAAACGCAAGCACAGAGTGAGTTGCCCGCCAAATGGCGTCGTTTCCATTCCTCGTAGGCGCTAAAACGACATCACTTCAGCGAGGCGGACATCAAGTGATCGAAAAAAAAAAAAAGCACTACAGCGCGTAGCCCTGTGGTTCTCCAATTTTTGCGCAAAGTATAGCTCAAGAGTAGCGGCATGAAAAATTTGCATCGATCCCTTCCAACCGTGTGCCATTTCGGCCGCCATTTTGTGAAAACGCGGCGTACTCGACCGGCGGTTGAAGCCCGATCGGCGCTCTTGTGTCGCGCAGAAGGAGAAGAAAGATCACCTGAACCAGCGGACCCTCAACCCGCGCAAGATCAAGACCAGGAAGGAGGAGTGGGAACGCCGCAAGATGGGCGAAGAGTTTGTGGTGCCCAAGAACGACATGATGTAAGTGGACGTTAACGCCCGGGAGCCATTTTTGATCTTATCGGACAAACGCGGCAGCCGTGGAATGCCAGTGCCGCCGTTTTGTTTGCTTTTTCCGGAAATTTGACGTGCGCTCAGTCCCGCTTGACAGACGCGTTTGGCCCTGTGTCGCGTTCAAGGAACTCCTTGGAGGGCCTGAACGGCAGCCTGGGATCCGGCGACGAAGGCCTGGATTTGAGCACAGGCTCCTACGCGTACGACCCGGCGCCGCCGCCCGGGCCCGACGACTTCCTGCCTCCGCCGCCCCTGGACATGTCGTAAGTAGTAACTGCAACCCGACGCACCTTTTGAAGCCATGTTGTTGTTTTGTTTTCGTATTGCGTAGAAAAGCTGACATTTGAAGATGGGTGTGTCGACTTTTTATATTCACCGCGGTCGCTCTTCGCAGGTACACCGACAACCACTACGTGGGGGCCAACCAGAAGCGCGTCAGCGTCCTGAGCCCCAGCCACCCCCCTCCGGCTCCCCCCGTGGCCTCCCCGACTTCCAACTCTCGCCCCCACCTCTCCCCTCCCCCCGCCCCTCCTCCCCCGCCGCCGCTCTCCGGTTTCGCAGCGCCGCCCCCTCCCGCCACCTTCGACGGGCCCCCTCCCCCTCCCCCCCTCTCTTCCCCGGGCCCCTTCTCGTCACTCCCCGACCCGGCCGCGTCCGGCGCCGCCCCCTCCTCCCCCGCCGCCCGTGCCCACCGGCGGGGTCCACGCCCCTCCCCCTCCGCCGCCGCCCCCTCCTCCCGGCCCGCTGCCGCCGGCCTCCGGCGTCCCCGCTCCCCCTCCTCCTTCTGCCGCGCCGCCGGCGCCGTCCAAACAGCAGCCGGCCCCCGAGGGCGACGCCCGCAGCGACCTCCTGCAGGCCATTAGACAAGGTAAGGGACGTAAACGCATCCTCGCTTCCGATTGGTTCAATTGTTGTCGTACACATTCTTGTCATTTTTATTGCAATTAAAAAAAAATGTACAGCATGGTTGTATAGTTTTCATAGTTTTACATCATTGTTGAAGAAATAAGTAATTATTTTCTTTTTTTTTTTTTTTTTTTTCCCTGAAATATTTTTTTTTTAATTTCACTTTTTCTAGATAAGATTAAATTTTTTGATGAAATGTGAGAGGGGCTTGGAAAACGGAATGGAATGGAAAAAAGTCATGTTTTATGAGAGTTGTATTTTATTTATTGAGGGATTTTTTTTTTTTTTTTTTTTTCCCCCCCACTCGTTATTTTTAGTTGTCGCGTCCCAAGCCAAACGAGCTCCCGTTGGCCTTTTTTGCAGGCTTCAACCTGCGCAAGGTGGAGGCCCAGCGCGAGCAGGAGAAGCGCGACGACCACTTCGGCAACGACGTGGCCGCCATCTTGTCCCGCCGCATCGCCGTGGAGTGCAGCGACAGCGAGGACGACTCGTCCGAGTTCGACGACGACGAGTGGTCCGACTGAGCCCGCCCCCCTCCCTCGCCGTCAGGTCAGCGGGGAAGAAAAGTCGCACGTTGTCACAATTTTGCATTCCTTTCGCTTGTTTTCTATTTATCAAATTCATATTTGTTTGCGCCTTCACGTCGTCTTTAAGAAGGTCTCTTTCTCTGTCGGCACGGCAACCATTTATAATCCGTTAGAAATATTACAGAGCAGAATTCAGTGGTAACTAATGGGGAAGTTATGAGCACAACTCAAAATGCACGACTTGGCGTGGAAGTGGCCCGGTAAAAAAAATTAAAAAATAGCGAGGACCATCTGCTTATCAAGTGCCTTTACCAAAAAGAAAAATATACATATAAATATATATAATTTTAAATGTTTTCACAAGCGGATCATTTTTTCAAAGTTATGATTTCAATTGTACTTTTTTTTTTTATGCTCCCAAAGTCTATAATTTTGTCTATCTAAAAAGAATAATAAATTTTGCATAATTTATTCACCTGGCTTTTTTTTTTTATGTCTTACGCCTGACTTGGTCTTTCAAAGTTGTTTCAGATATTTTTATGAGAAAAAAACATGCATACTTGCCACACAAGAGTCGTACATTTTTTGAAAAAAATCATTTGTGACATGACCAGGATGATGTCCCCAAAATATTTTGGAGTAATCATTTGACATTTTTCAAGATTTAAAAAAAAAATATTTTCCCCAAAATTGACTTTTAGCGTTTTTTTTTTTTTAGTTTAAAAAGTATTTCTAGAAAGATTTTGCATTTTGGGTGATGTCATTTATTATCATAAAGTTTATTTTTTGTCAGGGAAAAAAGTTACTTTTAAGAGAACAAAATGTATTTTTTGGGGTGAAATTGCACATGTGACGTTTGTCACTGTGTGATAAATTTCATAGATTTACAGAAGGCCTGTGCCTATTTTGACACGTTCCATATTTAACTTGGTCGAATTGCATTTTTTTTTTTGCATGAAACGAACGCTCCCGTTACGCAACCTCAAATGACGTCGACGGCAGCTAAGCTAAAACACTAGCGAGCGCGCTAAAAGCTTCCGCCGGCCCCGAGGGAAGGACGCTGACATCATTCCGTAAGAACAAAAAAAAAAAAAAGAAAAAAAACCTCATTTATTATTCATCAGTACAAAATATTTATTCGTTTTGGAAAAAAAAAAAAAAAAAGTGCAACATCCCGATGGCTGAAAAGTGCCAGGAAAGACGGAGAGCGTGTGCAAAATAAAATCTGAGCTCGCCGTCTTTTTAGCACACATTTCAAGTAGGTCACAATATTGTCAAGTCTTTGGATCCGATGAAGTCAACAACATGACTTTTGTTGTTTTGTTTTTGTTTGTGTGTTTTTTTTTCTCCTCGCTGCTTTAAACGCGCAGCTGATTGTTTTTGTGGCGCAGCTACAAGTGGGCTGATTGTTAGCAGGGGGGAGGCACAAACGCAGTTACGGTAGTAGCGGGAGTTCCTCCAGCGTGGCCGGCGGCCAGGACCGTTCAGAACGTTCTGGTGAGGGGAGGGAGGAAAGGAGGGAGGGAGGGAGGGAGGGAGGGAGGACCTCACGTCCTGGGAAGAGGGAGGGGGGGGAGGGGGGGGGGGGAGTGAAAGATTTCACGCTCCGAGCGCGACTTTCCGTTGAGCGCACGTCTGATGATTCCCTTCGTTCCTCTCCAGATGCGACTCGAAACGATTCCGGAGAAAGTTTGGATGCGGCTGCAGGACTTTTCCGCTTTTAGAGTTTTGGGTGGCGTGGAGAGAGCCGAGCGTTCCTTTGAACTCTCGAAGCCCCGATCGCGTTTGGCGCCGGTCTGAGCGCTCCCCCCGTGCTGAAAAGTCTCCTCGTGATGACGAACGCGGATGGAAAGTTTGCAAAATATACGCACGTGGGCGTTAATCACGAGGAGACTTTTCAGCACCCGCCCGAGCGGGCGTTCACGCAGCCGCTTCCCCTTTTGGCGTTCAGATAATTCGACGCCGCAACCGTCATTCAGATATTTTGGACGACGGCGATCATTAGTAGTGAAAATTCTCGCTAGCCACCTGTCTTAACGACTCCGAGGGGAAGCCACCCGGTGTCGGTACCGTCCACAAAGTGTGGTAGAAGTAGCCGGCGTGCTATTCTATTACCACCTCCCCCCGCGGAAACGGGTTTTTTTTTCCCGTTTTTATTGGCATTTCATGGCAGAACCGCAGAAAAAGACATCGAACGTGGAAAAAAAAACCCGATTCGCTCCCGAGAAGTGAACGTCCACGTTGCGTATTTTTGGGGGCGTCTCAACCCCTGCATAGGTCTGAAGGATTACGGAGGGGGAGGGGGGGGGATCCCGGATTCGACGTTTCTTCGTGTCGGTTCGGCAGCAATTTTTGCACTTGCGAAAACGTCAAATTTCGGCGTGGAATTGATGCTCGCTAAAAACCAACTGAAGAATCCAGGGTGAGAAACTGCAGGAAACCGGATCCCCAGATCCAGGATTCTCAAGACGATGGGGATTGTTGTTATTTTCAACTCTCCCTTTCGATCCGGGATGATTGGCCTTGATTTAGTCCAGCCCCCCAGACCTCGGCTTGTGTCCCGACGAGTGGGTTGCGGCGGGCACCTACACGTCTTCGGGGCAGTGCATTTGTGCGGCCTGCCTGCGGGGGCAGCAGGCGTGCAGGAGAACCTTGCGGATGTCTTTGTTCCTCAGGGTGTAGAGGAGCGGGTTAAGGAGGGAGCTGAAGGCAGCGGGCGTCAGGGTGGCGTACGTGTACAGCGGCGGACTGGACGCGTCCCCCAGAAGCCCCCACAGCGAGAAAGGCATCCAACAGCCGACAAAGACTCCGAGGACTAGCACCAAGCGTGAGAACCCCCGGCCCCCGCCTCGCTTGCCGGCGTAGGGCTGCCCCGAGGGGAGGAAGTGCCTCTGGGTGGCGATGGCGTGGGCGTGGCGCCGCGCCACCCGGCAGATGCCGGCGTACAGCTGCAGGGTGACGGCCACCGCCGCCAGGAACCCGCCGCACAGCAGCGACAAGTACGTCCGGGTGAGGGGCGGGGCCACCGAGCAGGACGCCGGCTCGTCCAGGCAGTGCCACCCCATGGCGGGGCCGGCCCCCACGACGGAGGCCCCCGCCCACACCAGGAGCAGGAGGAGGGCGGCGCGCCGGCGGGAGCGCCCCGAGCCGTAGGTGAGGGCGTGGCTAAGAGAGAGGTAGCGGTCCAGGGCCACGCCCATCAGGCTGCACAGCGAGGCGCTCAGCGAAGTCACGAGGAGCCCCGACGTCACCAACTCGGACCAGGCGCTGGGCGCCAGGCAGAACAGGAACAGGAAGCGGGTCACCAGAGCCACGCCCGCCAGGAGGTCCGCCAGGCCCAGGCTGGCCAGGAGCAGGAAGACGGGGGCCCGCAGCGACGGCGTGGCCAGGATGGCGGTGACCACCACCGCGTTCTCGGCCGTGATGACGGCGCCCGACGCGCACAGGGCCACCCCCCACGCCGTCAGCCGAGGGGGCGGGTCGCCTCCGGCGTGCTCCGCCGACAGGAAAGACTCCTCCCACGACGTCTCGGACGCGTTGGGTCTCATGGCTGAGGAAATAATCACAAGTTTGAATTTTGTTGTTGTTGTTGTTACAAGGAATGCTTTTTGCTCGACGTCGCGGAAAGTCGGCCAAAACTATTCTGCTTTGGATCCAAGTTTTTCTTGGTCCCGATCTGGGACCCGCAAGACCTTCTCGAAAGGTTTCCGTCATCCTCGTGTGCGGCTCTCCACATTCACTTTCAGAGAAAATTGAGAAGTGGGGCAAGGAAGAAGCAAACCCACGGCAACGATTTTTTGGGTGACCGGTTTTATTTATTTGTATATCAATTTTTATTTATTTTTTTTAGAGTGGACCCTGAAGAACGTGAATGTGCCCTACGAGGAAAAAATGTAATTCCTCAATATTGATAAGCATCAGATTAAATGACCCTTTGCATACAATGTTATGGCGGCACGGTGGATCAGATGGCGACCAGTTCAGGGCGTAACCCCGTCTCCTGCCCGTTGACAGCTGCGATAGGCTCCAGCACAGCCAGCGACCCTCGTTAGGATAAGCGGCTAAGGAAATGCATGGCTGGATAAATTGCCCCGAGGTGTGATTGTGAGTGCGAATTTTTGTCTCGATGTGCCCTGCGATCGGCCGGCGACCGGTTCAGGGCGTAACCCCGTCTCCTGCCCGTTGACAGCTGCGATAGGCTCCAGCACAGCCAGCGAGCCTCTTGAGGATGAGCGGCTAAGGAAATGGATGGCTGGATAAATTGCCCCTAGGTGTGGTTGTGAGTGGGGAATTTTTGTCCCAATTGTGCCCTGCGATCGGCCGGCGACCGGTTCAGGGCGTACCCCGCCTCCTGGCCGTTGATGGACCCCGCGACCCTCGTGAGGATAAGCAGAGGATAACAGAAAATGATTGCGAAGTGCTGGTTCGTGTTGTTTTCCAGTTGCAGGAGGATTTTCTCGCCCCTTCTCCCACATACAGTTTTTTCCCCCCCAAATCCATAATTTCACAGAGATCCTGTATCGCCCCCCTCCAACACACTCAAATTGAAAATATTGACAATATTCTTGTAAAAAAAAAAAAAAAAAAAAGCCTCCCCCCCCCCCTCCTTTACGTGTGGATCGTCACCCATCCAGGTGGAGGACGTCTCCAAAAGTGCCGAACCGACGCAACTGGACTCTGTTTGTTTTTCTGGTTTTGCCAAAATGCGACTGTGAAAGTGCCAAACCGAAAACCCAACCCAGCTTTTTTTTTTAATTCTCTGCGGAACTACTCCAACATTTCTGACGCTCTTTGCGTTCCACCGCGTGAGGATGCGGACCCCCCTCCCCCACGGACGTCCAGGCACGACGTTCGGCCCCCACGGACACGCCAGTCTCCCTGCGGGGGTGCACGCGTGAGCGCGTCGATCCGAGCCGGAGTAAATAAACCGTCGCGTCGCCCGCTTGATATTGTCGTTATGAATTATTTCGAAGGTTGTGAGTGCGAACGGCGATTCGCTTCTATGCGCTCTTCTTGAGGATAAGCGGCTCAGACGACGGACGGATGGGTGTTCGTGACAGGATTGGGGATGGGGGGGCACATTGCACCCCCTTGTTGTGTAACCAGTGCGCCATTGAGAATGCGCGCGCAGTCTGACATCAAGGGGAAAAAAAATGTATTAATAATTTACCTTTGCGAGAAAAAAAAAAGATGGCTTGCTGTCCTCGTCTGTGACGTCTGGAATTCAAGACGATCAAGCGGACGGTCCTCCCGCGACCCTTGGCGTCGTTCATGCACTCCCGGTCGCGGAGATCCGCTCGGTGGTCCCGCTCCGGTCCACCGGAGGAGGGGGGGGGGCGGGGGCAAAAAAAAAAAATCTTCTTCTCGTCGTCGCTCCAAAGCGAGAATGGATGCTGGAGCTCTCCGCGCGCTCTCCACAAGTGCGCCTCAGTGACGTCACAGGGAAAGAGGGGGGGGGGTGTCCGCCAATCGGGAGGCGAGTATGCAGGAGGAGGTTCGGGGTGGGGGGGGGGGGAGTGAATGTGGAGTAATTTCATTCAGAAAAATGCGGCATCTCTCCCGAAGACACGCCCACTGCGGTCCACCGCCATTGCTGGGCTGGTTTCTCGGACCCCCCCCCCCCCAAAAAAAAAAGTCCAGTTGCTGTCCACGGTTCTGAAACGCAGCAATGACTCACGGGAACATTCGCACGTTTTCTCATTTTTAATATTCCCTTTGTGTCGAAAACGCAACACTCAAACTGTTTTTTTTGTTTTTTTTTGTATTATGTAAAGGTATTTTTTTGTGTGACTTTTAATTTCATTCTTCTCTTTTTTTAAAATTCACCTTTATCATCACTCGGTATCTTTGTCAGAAGGCATTAATTCCCACACATGTTAATGCAGTATTGACATATTTTGGTTTTGATGAAGGGTCTCAATGCGTATGTAATTTCTTTTTTACTCATCGTCGCTTTTGCTGCCCTCTGGCGTCAGCAAGAGGCCGTTGCACGTATTGCGCAACGATGGCCGATGACGTCGATGGGTGGAGGCGGCGAAGGCTTCCCCGGGTTTGTGACGGCGAGTGGGCGGGGTGACGCGACCATATTAGGCCACTTCCTGGCCGTCGGGGACCGCGCGAGTGCGAGACGTGGATGAGTCACGGCAAGAAACGAGTCCGTGGCGGATGTCCGCCGTCCTGGATTTGACAACGGCCAAGTCTTCATCAATCAATCGATCGATATCATTAATAAATAGGAGAGCGGCTGTCGATTTATGGATACCTAAATTCAAGCGCCAGCTGGCTGTTTCGATCAATAAAGTCAAGCCGGTGGTGTACAGTCAGGGCCTGCAAGACCTTCTGTATTTACATTTATTTTAATTTTTTTTTACAGACCCTCAAGTCGATTGGCTACCCAGCTTCTTTTTAATTTTTTTTTTTTGTTTGTTTTTTTTTGTCCAATCAGATTTCACCTCCTGTGCGTCGTCGATGTAATCCGACGGGAGCCTTCAAAAATCTCGAGTTCTGGCCCACGACGCATACCGTACGCCACTCGGCAGCTTTGTGCGACAACAGAATAGTTGCTTGACTGAGATGAATGCCAGACGCGTTTAAAAATTCATTTTTGAAGGCAAAAAAAGCATAAATAGCGAGAAATTGTTAAGTAGCGAGCGAAAGGGGGCTCTCAGTTCACGAGCTCTGAGGTGCAAAAATTCACAGATTAATTTCACGACTTGTAAATAATCAGCATTTCTGGTAAAAATGCTATATTTTAAAATAGCTAGCTATTCCAGCTCCATCTGTTTTTGCGCTATCATGCCGTTATCTATTCTCGAGCCACTCATTCTTGACCCGTCGAGCTCTTATCCGCTTGACCGCGGAACCATCGATTCTAGATCCCCCTTTATTCCAGAACCTCGATTTCATATCTATCTTTTTTGTAAGTCTAACTCTAGTCTAGATCACACCTTCTAGCGCTAGCTCACTATTCTTGCCATCCGAGATTCATTCCATCTATTCTGGTTCCAGTTTTACATTGCATACACATTTTAAGTATACAAAATATGTACACACGTGTGTGTGTGTGTGTGTTTGTCTCAAGTGACCTGAGGTGGGTCTTGTTGTGGTTGCCCGGCAACCAAGTTTTGATCACGTTACACGTTCTTTCCGTCCTCTCGCTGCCATTGTCTCTCGGCCGCCCGCGGGGCTGTTGTTTAATTTTTTTGGCGGGTCGATTATCTTAATTGATTCCTTACTATTATTATTCCTTTTTTTTTTTTTTTTTGCTTCACTAGAGTTCGTTCCGGGATGCAGAATCCGTCCGTGACGATGTTCTTCTGCACCGGGCTCCTGCTGGTGGCGGCGGCGATGTCCAGTGTGCGCGCGCAAGCCGGTAAAACCCCTTTTGAGACGCTTTTATGGATCCGAACGAGCTGTCAATCAAAAAAAAATGTTTGCTTGACTTGACATCCAGGCTGCGCCGGAGCTCAGTCATGTGACCTGTGCGTCGGCGACTCCGTGCTCAACCTGACCGGCTGCGTCTGGCGGCTTTGTCCTGACGGTAACACGACACAAACAAACACGTATGATTGTACACGCAACAGAAACACAAACACGCGGATGTACCGCACAATGCTACGTGTCGCTTCATGCTAACATTAGCATCAAACGAGCATGAGCGAGACTCATTTGAAAGAAAAGTTTGGGATTTCGCTTTCGCGCTGTCCGACAAACGCGATTTTTTCCTCACTTTTTCCCCCCTCCGGGTGTTGCCCGTGTGAAAGGTCATCAGGGGTCACCGTCTTTCTCTTGTCTGTTGCGTTGAAAGCCATGGTCACCGTCACGACGCTTAACTGCTACGGTGGGAATTTTCCAGAAAGGAATTGAAAGGGGCCGTGCGCGCACATCAGTCATGCTAGCACGCGAGCCGCCGTAACGTGAGCTGCGGCCGTTTGCCGCGGCGTGAATTATTCAGGGTTCAGCCATTTTGAAGTGGTGCTGCGCCTCTCAGGTGACGACACGGGCAGGTGCGTGACGGACGAGGGCGACGTCGCCGACGGCTCGGCCAACTGCAGCTGGACCCGCGTGTCGGAGCTCTGCACAGGTACGACGCCGCCGCCGCGAGATGGCGCTTTTCGGAATATGATCGTGTTGTTTCTGGAATTTCATTCCCGACCGGCGGCGCTTTGTCGTTGATTTGTTTTCCTGTCGGCCTATCAGGAATGAGTTCAGCGAATTCTAACGTAACGACGCTTGACAAGGAAGTCCAGGAGCCATTTCCTGTGACTCTTAAACAAGCAAAAAAAATGTACGATTAGCTCAAACTGAAGCCATCCCTGTAACGGACGAGAAGGCGGATGTGTTGCTAGCGGACGGGAACGATCTGAGGTGTGGCTAGCGCACCAAAGGAGTTGTTAGTGGACAGGAAGTAGTCATTGCTAGCGTGCTACAATTGTTGCTAGCACGCTTGTCTGTGGCGCTTCTCGCAGAAAGAAAGAGTTTCTTGCGCGACAGGAAGAATTGCTAGCAAGAAGCGACGCTAGTGGTCAGGAAGAATCCGCTTTAGCCATCAATTAGAAATAACAGAAAAAGATCTTCTATATCATCTATAAGTACAGATACAAACAAAAATGTAAGGTATTCGGATGACGATTATGACTAACAAGAGATTCCCGCAGAGGCGTCTCATTTCCTTTCTTTCTCCTTTTGTCTTAATTATTCCACTCGTCGGAAGCGTTAATCAAGCGGCACGATTGCTGTGCGTCATTGTTTTTATGACGCATACGCGCTGACCGCCGCGTGTTTGGCGAATTGTGTGCAGCGGCAGAGACGCCGGCCGGAGGCGGCGCTGACTCAGGTAAATGGAGCCGGCGTGCGAGTCCCGCCGGTGTCGGACGCGTCCCGGCTTTGCGTCGCCGCTGACCGGATATCGCATCCTCTGGTGGGTCTCGGCAGGCCAGGGCGGCGGGGGCGGGGGCGAGGCCCGCCCGCGGCCGTCCCCGGCCGGTTTCCACGTGTCCAGCTTCGTGGGCGGCGTGCTGCTGGTTCTGTGCCTGCAGGCCGTCGGCGCGCTGGCCGTGCGCTTCCTCAAGTCCGGCGAGCAGAGCGCCTACGACCCCATGTGAGGTTTCCAAATTCTGTTCTACTTTAAGAAAGGATAACCAAACGGTGATCTTACAATGAACCGATGAAGCGAATTATTTAATGGAATGAATTTAAAATAAGTAGAAAATAAATGCATGCGTTCTGATGAAAGAATTTGTCAACATGGGAAAAATCCAGGCAGCAAATATTCCGTCTGTTGATGACGCAACGGCGGCCTCTAGTGGCCAAATTTAAAAAGTGCTGCTCCACTTCCGTCGGTCCGGTATGCAAATTGCCTTAAAAAGTCCTCTTTTGCTATTTCTTCGGCTTTTATTTTTTTGTATTTACGGGCACGGTGACAACACCCGACGAAGGCGTCGTGAGCGCCGCAGAGCAAGAAATGGAACCAATTAGCAACAGTCCAGAAATGAGTTCCGACGGACGCAAGTATCGGGAAGGCGTGACGTTTTCTGACTGTCGCACTACTTTTGTCCGCATGACGGCGGTGACATCGACAGAGAGCAGCCTCAGTGAGGCGACGACCGAAGGAAGACGGACTCGCGGCACGACGGCGACGACGCGCTGCGCTTGCACCTTCGCTTCGATTCATCCCCGTCATAGTAGCGATGAAAAGCAAATTGCTCTCGCGCTACTCTTTGAATTGGTGTGTTAAATTGTGTTGAGTGTATTTTTGTTGATGTAGATACATTCATCTTTTATGTCTGTTAACATGCTAATGCTAAAGATGCTACTTTGCCTGCATTTGCTGTTTTTATTTTATCACTGATATAAAATTAGCAGAGCCGTGCGGAACAAGAATCATATTACTGCTTTTGTTTTTGGGTTTTTTTTTTGCATCATGTTGCCACCACTCGATGGCGCCACAGAGTAAAAGTGCCACGCTAACAGTAGAACGGGAAAAGGAACTTGGGATCCTTGAAAGAAATGCTAGCAGACCAGAAGAGGAACAGTTCGGTGCGGTTCCAAGTTCCAGCTGGAAAGGAGAAAGATTGATAGAAAAACTTGGGGAAACGACTCGCAGATCACAAAAGCAAGAGTTGCTAGCGGATGGGAAGACGACAAGATGCTAAGATGGAAGATTTTCTGGCTTTCTGAAATAGTTTAAAGTGCTGCTAGAAGAAAGTGTGAGGTCATAACAGACCGGAAAGGTTGCTAGCGGCGAAAACATAGTGGCTGAAAGATCGCAAGGCAAGAGTGTCGCTAGCAAAAATGAAGAGTGAGAAACTTTGCTAGCGAACATGCTGGTAGCGAGGAAAACATAGTGGCTGAAAGATCGCAAGGCAAGAGTGTCGCGAGCAAAAATGAAGAGTCAGAAACTTTGCTAGCGGACATGCTGGTAGCGAGGAAAACATAGTGGCTGAAAGATCGCAAGGCAAGAGTGTCGCGAGCAAAAATGAAGAGTAAGAAACTTTGCTAGCGGATACAACGACGTTGGCTGAGTTGCTCATGTGCTGGGAAAGTCACAAGCGGTGCCACTAGGAAAGAAGTGCTCGCAAATATGAAGGGTTGCTAGCGTGCTAGCATACAGGAACAACAACTGAGAGGTCAGAAGACGCAGAGTTGCGTAACAATTACTTGTGTACCGCAAGAGTAGCACGTCGTGCTAATTGACCAGCGAACAAGAAGAGGACCTAGACGACTGGCGGGAGTTGCAGCGCTAATTTATCGGAAGTGTTACTAGCGGGCGAGAAAACTGCAGAGACGTCCGAAGACTCAAAGGCGAACTAGGCATCTCCATCGGTTAGTTGTGCTGAGATCTTGGCGGCTGTCTGGACCACAACCGAAAAAGACTTGAATGGACCCACACAGAACCGCAGACGTCCAATTTTGTTGACAAAAGGAGGCGAAAAAGGTCGTCCTCGTTCTCAGCGTTCTCGCCATTCCCAGTGTTGCCTTCACGCGCTGTCGGATATTTGACAATTTTGCACTTTACGCCCGTGCAGCGCGCGTGCGTGCGTGTTTAAAAACATCCGTCTGCGGTCGCGCGCACGCAGCGCGGGTCTCCCTCCCTCCTTCCCTCCCACAGACGCCAGAGGGCGTGTTCACCGAGTCGACACGGCAGAATTAGCGCTTCTGCACTCTGCGACTCGCACACGCTCAGCGCAAAGTTTGCGGCGAACTTTCCGGCCATGGAGCTCCGCGTGACTCGCGATTGAAAGGTAACGTGACGCCGCTTTTGTTTGTTTGTTTTTGCTTGTTGTTTTGTTTAGTTTTTTCCGCGAACGTGTTACTGTCGCTTTAAAAACGGCCGCAGGTGTTTCGTCTCACGCGTGGGCTGATACCAAGACGACGACGAAGAAGAAGAACAAGAACAAAAAAAAACGTTTCGTGCTAGTCGTGGCGACCACGCACACAAACACGTTTATGAACATCACGTCATAAAGTGATAATATGTGATTATTTTTTTTATTTACGTCGCCTCAGGTCGAGTTGACGTTAGCTCAGTTCCGGTTAGACCAACCGAGCCGCCCGCTCTGCGCATGCGCCAATTATCTCCTCAGCCGCCTGGAGCAAACACACGAAGAAGAAGAGGACATTTTTTTTTTTAATTATTATTATGATTAAGTAACTGCGAGCAGGAAGTAGACAGGAATAATAACTAGCCCGACTGCATTGAAAAGCAAAAAGGGAAAACTTGCTGAGTCATCAGCGCTCAACAAATAATCATAATAATAAAAAATGAAAACTGAACCGATGGACGTCGGGAGACATATTTCTTCCCGTTTAAAGAGTTCCCGTCAGTGACGGGAGATTTCGGTCGTCGTGCGGTTATCGGTTATCGCGTGTTGCTAGCAGACGGGCAGAGTCGCTAAAGGATGGGAAGACTCGAGCCGGAAGAGTTGCTAGCGCGAGAGACCGACCTGCTAGTCGACATGAAGTTGCTAGCGTATCAGAAGCGTAGCGAGGGTACGATGCAGCCGCGACGTTTTCGCACGGCTCAGGCGGTGATGCGCTCATTTTTTTTCTAGCGGCCGCGAGGGCGCCCTCGAGCGGAAAAGGTAAGAGTGAGACCGGTGGAATATATGTGCAGAGGAAGTGACTTTTACTGGTATGTTGTTTTTTTTTTTTAACCGGTTCTGTTAGCGTTGCGCTAGCGTTAGCGCTGTGCTAGCGTTAGCGCTGTGTTACTACCGCGTCTCAATGATTTAGGTATGTTTTTTTTTTTAACTGACCCTTTTAGCGCTGCGCTAGCGTGGTGCTAATGTGTTACTGCCGCGTCTCAATGACTTAGGTATGTTTTTTATTTTTTTAACTGACCCTTTTAGCGCTGCGCTAGCGTGTTACTGCCGCGTCTCAGGGATTTTTACTGGTATGTTTTTTTTTTAATCGGCCCTGTTAGCGCCGCGCTAGCGTGGTGCTAATGTGTTACTGCCGCGTCTCAATGACTTAGGTATGTTTTTTATTTTTTTAACTGACCGTTTTAGCGCTGCGCTAGCGTGTTACTGCCGCGTCTCAGGGATTTTTACTGGTATGTTTTTTTTTTTAATCGGCCCTGTTAGCGCCACACTAGCGTGGTGCTAATGTGTTACTGCCGCGTCTCAATGACTTAGGTATGTTTTTTTTTTTTAACTGACCCTTTTAGCGCTGCGCTAGCGTGTTACTGCCGCGTCTCAGGGATTTTTACTGGTATGTTTTTTTTTTTTAATCGGCCCTGTTAGCGCCGCGCTAGCGTGGTGCTAATGTGTTACTGCCGTGTCTCAATGATTTAGATATATATATATATATATATATATACATATATATTTTTTTCAACTGGCTCAGTTAGTGCTGTGCTAGCGTGTTGCTACTGTGTACCAGCCCTGTTCATGGTACCGTGTTTTTGCTATGTTTAGCTAAGCTATACCCCCCCCCCCTTTCGGACAGACATGGAGTCGGAGGCCGAGGGTGGCGTGGGCGCCCTGGACCTGAGCCACCTGACGGAGGACGAGCAGGACGCCATCTTGCAGGTGCTTCTGCGAGACATGACCCTGCGGCGGCGCGACGAAGGACGCGTAAGGTCAGAGGCGCAACCGGGGCGCGAAATTTAGCTACACCTAAATATTAGCAACAGCTCCCGTCGGCCACCGTCGGTCGAAGCTGGCAAAACCGATTTTTGCAGCAAAATTGATGCTAACAACAAATTAGCACAGTCATGGAATTAAAACGCCGTTCGGTTTCCGACGTGAGTCCTGGTGGAGAAATCCGATCGCGTCACAAATCACCAAAACAGGTTTTGGACCTTGAGGGGCCATTTTTGTTCCAGCTTTTGACCATAGATAAAAATCCTCCCCAAAGTGCCGCCTCAACCCATTTCCTGTTCAATTTTAGTCATGAATTCTCCACACTGCGCGTCTCAGCTGGCCTCACAGTTCTGAGTTGCCGGGCTCAATCCCGGACCCGCCTGCGTGGCTTTTCTCCGGGTGGGCACTCCGGTTTCCTCCCACGTCCCAAAGAAACTCACTCTAAATTGCCCGTAGGTGTGATTGTGATTGGTTGTTTGTCTCCATGTGCCCTGCGATCGGCCGGCGACCAGTTCAGGGTGTGCCCCGTCGACGTCCCTGCTCCCCTTGTGAGGATAGGCGGCTTCGAAAACGGATGGATGAATTCTCCACATTTTTTCCACCGAGTTTCGCATCAATCGGTGAGATTTTCGTCAGGCGCCAAATGGCCGACTCCCGGTTTCATTTGAAGCGTTTTAGCGCACGTGTCCGCCCGGTTTGGTGTTTTTTGGTGGAACTTGTCCCCGGAGTGAATTTTGTCAAGCATGGCAACGGCCGCCAACGGGTGACTTTTGGCGGTTTGTGTTGGGAACGCGTAAAATATTACAAACATTTATTCCCGCCAGGGTAGTCTCGTTTTCGGCGTCGGATCAAGAAGAGGCCGTTCCGCCTTTCTTGGTGCCAAGAAACTTAAAACCCGACCCGACTCTTACGTCCTCTTCCCTCAAATGAGGCGTCTGGCTTGTTTTCGGTCGGCGTTCGAGAGCGGGTTCGACGGGACCCGCCCGCCGATCGCCGTCGAACTTATTTCAGTAATGGCCCCCCCGAGGCCATCAAATAAGAGCGTCGCCGTCACGCGTGTCTGCTGCGTCAACAGGATGCTGGAGCAGAGCCGAGCCGACCCGACGCGGCTGCGCTCGCAGTCCGGGGCGTGGTTCCGCGAGGCGTCCAGCCGCCGCCACCGCGGCCGGATGTCCGGCTCGGACCTGGTGCGCGCCACCATACGCCGACGCGCGCCCAAGCCCAGCGGTCAGTCGTTTTTTTTTTTTTTCCCTTCATTTCATTTCATTTCATTTTTTTCCCATGAAGGCAAACGGTACAAAGCAAATATTTGCACAGAAGAAAAACAAAGTTCCAAATATTTCCTTAGGACTGAGCACAGTCCAGGGGAAGAACAAACAAAGGGGTTGTACTTTTAAGTACTTCTTGACGCCATGTGTTTTTGTACTCCAGTACTCTGCCGAAGCCAAAGGAAACATTAATTTTACTCACATTTTTCATGTGGGACAGCGATTGACTTCCGCTAATGTTTTGCAAAAGAATCGCTGAATTCCGTACATGAAAAATTCCCATTCCCAAGCCGTGTCTAAAATCAGCGGGTTGCTCCGCCGGCACCGTTTCGATGGCGATTTTGCTAAAGTGAGGCGACGTTGGCGTTTGGTTGCAGCGGGCGCGGTGACGGAGACCTGGGGGGTCGGCGCGCTCGACGGCCAGGCGGCGGCGGAGGGGCGGTCCGGGAGCCCGTCGCCGGGGGAGGGCGACGCCCGGCCGAGGGTGTCGGCGGACGACAGCCCGGAGGAGTCAGTTTGGAAAAAAAAAACCGACGCGTCACTTTCTTGTTCGTTGTCGTTCCTGTCAACTTTTTGCCCGATTTCCAGGAGGAGGCCATCCGGTTTCGGCTCGGCGCCAAGTAGGAAAAGAACAGCAGCGAAGGTTCGTCATGCTTTTATTCCGAAGTGCGGATGACGGAAGAGCCGATTTGGCGCTGAATCGCGGATTCTCCCGTGTGACGTCGCGGAGGCGGCTTTTCTCCGACATGCGCCGGTCTCGGTGCCAGAGTCCACCGTCGGTGGCAAAGAAAATAGATATATAGTCATGACGAAAAAATAAATATGAGCGGAGAGCCGCGTCGTCCGTGCGCAAAGTTGCGGAAGTCTCGTTCGACATCCAAATGGCGGCCATATTGGCTGCGTTTTCTGTCCGTGACGTCACACCGCGACATTCACCATTGAAAACGCGCCGCGCCGCCTACTACAGGACGCGGAAGCTCGAGCCATATTTAGATGATACGCGGATCACTTCTAACTAACAAGACTCCCAGTTTGTGTGAGCCAGCCCGGCCAAAGCCGTGCTCGGCGCCGACGGGTGCGTCGACATATTTAGCGCCCCGCAGTTATGTACGCGGATCTGTTGTGACCACTCGCGCACCTACCTGTCATTTGGAACCCACAAAGCTCTCGTCCTTTGCACCCGTGCAATCCATTTTTCACTACGAACCGGGTCTTTTTGAAAAGTATGAAAAATGAATTCACCCACCCGAGTGTTCAAGCAATACAACGAGCCGGCATTTTGGCTAACACGAAGGAACGACGAGCTACCTTCCCGCAGGTAAAACTAGTAGAAAACATACGAGACCGCTTGAGTGGGCGTCTGCTACTACCCTCGAGAGGATTTTCATGGCGGGAGTGACAACGGATGGCTCCGTTCCGGCTGGCTTGTTTTCATTAACGTACTAAAAATGTCACGACGTTTCATGACAGTGGAGCGTTAAATAAAATTGAAGATGACTATGAGTGTTCCTGTTCCCTTCTGCTTCCGCTGTGTGTATTTGTGTCGTTTTAGGACGCGTACAAGCTAGACAGGAGGGAGTCGGTGTCCCTGTGCAGCATCCCGAGCGACTCCGAACCGTCGTCCTTGCAAAAAAACAACAACTTCCATTCAAGCTACACGGTAAATTGCCGCGCTCCACCGGACGTAGCGATGAGTCAGCGCGGAGTGACGCGGGATTATTATTATTAATTTTTTTTTTTTTGCCTCGCGCGTAGCTGAGTGGCGGCATGATGAGTCTGTTCAGCTCGGGGGTCTTCGGCGTGGTGGAGGTGCGCGGCCGCGTGCAGTTCTCGCTGACCTACGACGGCCGCAGGGAGGAGCTGCGGGTCAGGGTGCACCGCTGCGAGGACATCTCGGCGGCGGGGGACGAGAACCGGCCCGACCCGTGAGTGTTGCTGAGCCCGCTTAGCGCCAAAATGTCTTTCTCATTTCATTCATTCGTTTCAATTTTCTTTGTTTTTATTTTTGCGCCTTCAGAATCACGAATCACAATTCTCACATAAAACCCGTTCACTGCCATTGACGGTTATAGAAGTCAAATGGCAACTTGGAAGGCTGGCAGTCTACGTGACCGAAATTAGCAATGGGACTTTTATTTCAAAACATATTTTGCATTTCATGTTCATTCTAACAGGGTCAGAGTCCCTGGCCCTCAAGGTTCCTAGTTTTATGTCCTCTGACTGGTTGGTCAGAGCAAAAGTATTTGACCACGGACTCACACACGAATACCGTAATTTCCGGCCTGTTTTTCCACACGCTTTCAGCCGTGCGGTTTATGCGGTGATGCGGCTAATTTGTGCTATTTTTTTCTAATGGCCGCAAGGGGGCAGTCAAGCGGTAAAGGTAAGAGTGAGACCGGTGGAATATATGTGCCGAGGAAGTGACTTTGACCGGTCTGGCCTTGTTTACTCTGCGCTAACGTGTTATTGCCGTGTCTCAGTGATTTTTACCGGTATGTTTTGTTTTTTTAACCAGCCCTGTTAGTGCGGCGTTATTAGCGTGGTGTTAGCGCAGCGCTAGCACTAGCGGTAAACCCTGTTTACACTCTTTGTAAATATCTCATTTCAATGTGGGCACTTGCGGCTTTCACAGAGATCTATGTACCAAATGGTATTTCCTTTACAAATGTACTTATTGTGAATTACGGTATTTATTTATTGATAATTCCGAATCGTCATATTTATTCAGATACGTCAAATGCTACCTGCTGCCCGACACGTCGACTCGCAGCAAGAGGAAGACGACGATAAAGAGACGGACGCAGAATCCCGTCTACGAGCAGACGCTCAAAGTGAGCCGGCTAAACAATCTGCGGGCACAATGTTGGGTACACCGCCAGTGAGCTCCATCCGACAATTCTGCCGTTTATAATCAAAAACATCGAACAGTACAAACACGATCGTCCCTCTAAAGACAGATTTTCTGATGTGGGTGTTCCTAATATTGTGGCCAATGAGTGTCCAGTACGTGAAATATGGATCACGCCGCATCTGCCAATACCGTCCAAAAACTTTTGCCGACTGTTTTCTGTCGTTGGCCAGTACAAAGTGCGGCAAAAAGAGCTGAAGAGTCGCACCCTGAACGTGTCGGTGTGGCACGCCGAGCCGCTGGCCAGGAACGTCTTCCTGGGGGAGGTGGAGGTGGCGCTGGGCCTCTGGGACTGGACCTGCACCCGGCCGCTCTGGCAGGACCTGCAGCCGCGGGTGACCTGTTTTGTGGCGAATCATGAAAACATTTAGCGTCCAAAAACGTCGCCTCGCCTCGCCGACTTCGGCCCGAGGACCGTCGCGCTTTTGAATTTCAAGTAAGCTTCGTTCTCCGATCTTTGCCCGACAGTTCTGCTTGACGCCGGACCGCATCAGCAGCCGCGGCACCCTCCTGTTCTCCATCAAGTTCGTCCCGGAGGGATTTGAGAGTGAGTAGAGACCACGTACGGTGTTTGCGTCTGGATTAGCGCAAACGGTGACGATGCCGGATTTTGTGCGCGCCGTCAGGTGGGTCGCCGCTCACGGGTGAACTTCACATTTGGCTTCAGGAGGCTCAGGGGCTGCTGTCGAAAAAAGGGGGCGCCGTCGACTCGTTGGTCAAAAGGTTGGTTTGGAACGCACTTTTCAATCTGTCGACCGGAATCCAACCGTTTGGTGCCAGCGACGGACATACTCGTCAAATGTTTTTCAGCCGGTCGTCGGTGTATGAAAACAGTTAACGTTCGTTTTTGGGCCCCCCAAAGTTGCATCCTGCCGGACGCCGGCTGCCAGAGCTGCCAGAAGACGCAGGTGGTGAGGCGCTCGGTCAGCCCGTCGTACAACCACACCATGGTGTACGACGGCTTCCAGAGCAGCGACCTGGAGGAAGCCTGCGCCGAGCTGAGCGTGTGGCAGCGCGAGGGCCTCAAGATGGACGCCGTCGGCGGGATCCGCCTCAGCTGCGGGACCGGTGGGACCCGTCGGGGGGCGGGACTGGGACTGGGACGGGGGCGGGGTGGCGCGACTCAATGCGGCGTCTCGGCGTGCAGGTCGGAGTTACGGCGAGGCGGTCAACTGGATGGACTCCACGGAAGAAGAAGTCTCCCTGTGGAATTCCATGATCAAGAACCCGAACCACTGGATCGAAGCCACGTTGCCCATCAGGACCAACCTGACGCGGCGCTCCTCCGACTGACACCGTGGACTGAAAGCCTTTGTTGCCCAAAAAAGTCGGATTTTGTACAGGACGCGAACCGAGCAGATGACGTTTTTGTTCTTCTCAGCTGCCGCGTCAGAAAATAGGAAACCCGTTTTTCCCGCCCACAATCAATGTTTAAAATGCTAAATTTGATGAAACCCTATTTTTCTTAATTTGAAATAAAGGGAAAAAACACTTTTCTGTCCCTCCAGTTTACGTGCATGCGTACGTCGCCACTCCCAAACTACCAATTTCGGAATCTATAAACCTCCAGAAAGTCCATTTAGCGGAACGCTCACAACAAAGCAAAAATGCCATAGAGGGGCAATGGGCGGAAGAATATTTGAGCATAAACAGTTGAGCAACATATTTCAATGTAATACTCACTGGCATGTATTCTTTATCCCCTGCAAAGAATGACTCATATTTCTACAGCAGAGAAGCTACCTGGCTGTATTAAACTGCCCCCTGGTGGCCAATGTATGCACAACACCTGGCCCAGCACAATATCCACTGACTAAACAAAAAACTTACAATTATTTTTTGAAGATGACAAAATATTGAGTGCTGTTTTTATTTTTAAAAAAATGTTGGAAAGAGGTTGCAATGGATTTGGATTTTCATTCATTTTGATCGATCGGAGGTGTTTTGGTGGCCCCAAAACAAATTCAATTTTCATGTCTCAAGGCGCCACATTATGTTTTTGCTTTAACATTTTAAATTTGGACTGTAACACTTACCCCCCTGCCCCAAAATTCTACTTTCTAGAATCTTTTTTGGACCACTTTTCTGCAACTTGTGCTACTTGCTAGCTGCCGTCGTACGTACGGCGCATTCGTATAAAACCCACGGCAAAAGTTTTTCTGCCCCTTGAGGTTGAAATCTCAAACTTTTTTGTTTTAATAATACCAAGATGAGAAAACTTGCAACTTAAACTAGCGACTAGTTACTACTAGCCACCCCGCATCAGCCGTGCGATGACATCATCAAAGCCCTAGCGTAGAGGACGATGGCGAGACGCGAGCGCTCTTCGCCAAAACTCTGCATTCTAATTCATGGAGAGCGCCGCTGGAATTATTAGCGTTAATAAAAGACGCGTTGAAAAGAAATATTTGAACTCCTGCGAAAAGAGGCGAAGCGCGAGCTAGCAGGGGGAGCCCTCGCCGAGCCGCCTCCCCCCCGGGCCCGCCCCCGCAAACCCGGCGACGAGGACGCTGGACGGAGATGCTCCCGCGCTAGCAAGCTAGCAAACAATGAGCTTACGCAGCCAGGTAAAGTTCGAGGAAGAAGAAGAAGAATCCGTTTGCATGTTGCGCTGAGCCGTGTCGCCGGTCTGGCAGGCGCTCGCTAAGGCGACCCCCCCTCAACCTGCGGCCCCGGGTCGGCCCCTTTGAGGCCAAACATGTCCAAGAGGCTGATCCAAAACCTCGCCAAGACCATCTCCAAACAAGTGGACCGCTGTGAGTTGCGCCGCTGACAGTTGGGCGTGACTTTCGTATTTTGCGACCTCCCTCGCGAGCGTCTTCTCCTCTCTTCTCTCGTGTTGTCAGTCAATCCGACGGAGGTGGAGTGTCTCATTCGCGAGTTCTACTCCGTACTCGGGCAGACGACGAGCTCCGGCAAGAGCAGCTTGGACGAGAGGAAGTTTCGAAGCATCCTCAGCAACGAGTTCGGCCTCACCAACAACACCATCATGGAAAGAGGTCGCGCGGCGTACGACCCGCGTGAGCAGCCGCCCACCTCTGGCCGACCGTCTGCCTTTTTTTCCCCAGTTTTCAGGACGTTCGACAAGGACAACGACAGCTTCGTCAGCGCCAAGGAGTGGGTGGAGGGCCTGTGCGTCTTCCTCCGTGGCACCTTGGATGAAAAAATCAAATGTAAAAGGGAACGCTAGACGAGCGCAAAGTGATTTTGAAGTGGTCGTGCTAAGCAGACTTCCCCCCTCCCCCAAGTCTGCTTCCACGTGTACGACCTGACCGGCGACGAGTACATCTCCCGCGAGGAGATGCTGCTGATGGTGAGGAACTGCCTGCGGCTGCACGGCGAGGAGGACCCTTACGACGGCATCAAGGACCTGGTGGAGATCACGCTCAAGAGGATGGTGAGGGGGCCGCCGCCGCCGCCGCCCGCGAATCGAGCAACCGACGTGGTAAACGTCGCCCCCGTTGGCAGGACCACGACAATGACGACAAACTGTCGTTTGACGACTACGAGAAGTCGGTGAAAGAGCTGGACATCGTGCTGGAGGCCTTCGGGACGTGCCTCCCCAACGCCATGGTAACGACAAGCTCGCGGTGATTCCCAGTGACCTCGTCCTGGCTGAATGATTCATTAATATCATACCTGTTTTTTTTTTTTTTTTTTACTTCAGAAGATTGAGATGTTCGAGCAGCGCGTATTCAATGATAAATCGGAGCACAGATGAAGTCCACGTTTTTTTTTTTTCTTTTGTACTTGTGTTAGTTTTGTTTTCTAATGTCGCCGTTTCTAATGTTTTTATAATAAATATCCCTGTGTGGGTTTGGCTCCAGTGAATCAGACACATTTATGATTGTGATATTTACAGTTAAAACATTCCGTTTCACTTTTAAAAGCAAAAGCTACTTCTTTGGTACCGATCATTTGGGAATGAGCTACACATCGGATGGAGATCATTGCTCAAAATGTTTGGGGCGCAAGCCCGTGTCTGTCATTCATTAGAATGCTGACCTTTGAACTATAGGCCTCTGAGATGAACTTCATATGGAATATAAAATTAAATTGACAAAAAAAAAAAAAAAATGAGGCGTAAATACAGTACCTGTAACAAAGTTCGCAGTCAAGTACTGTATTGTCAAAGGAAACGTCTTTTGGATTCACTTCAAATTAAAAGCTTAGTCCAGCTAGAAAGCTGCAGTAATGTACCAGTTTAAAGCTTACGCGGTATTATTTTGAAAAGCAGGTCTCCTGCCTATCCGACTCACGGGTAATTTAATTTCTCAAACATTTAAATTTACTTGAAGAAAAAAAAAACACGAACCGGTGCGTTATTTGTAATTGTTTCGTCGACAGAAATTGACTCCAAAAAGTAGCACGAATCACAAAGTTTGTACACGGGGACCGTCCGAACTACAGTTGCGTTTCCTTTTTTTTTTCCGCCATGTTTTCGGAAACCTTTTCCTACTGTTTGCACTTCAAGATAAAATGAAACTTTTCATTCGAAATTCATCATCTCTGGGGGCAAAGTCTCGTCTATCTTATTTTGAAAAGCTGGGCACCTGCGCTTCCTGTTACCCAGAGCGCACAGATGCACTTCCTTCCTCAGTTAGCCCGAGCAAGTTTGCGTTTGTCACATGAAAATTGATAATTCATGTGAGGCACAATATGCTGAGCGGCATTCAGCCCGTGACGGTTGTGTTTAACAACGCCAAAAACTGCTTCCTCCATCTGCCCGCCGACTTAATTTCCCATTTGTCGCTGAGCGAGGTAAGCTAGCTTCGGTTAGCCGCGGTGGGACCTGCCCCAAACTTTTATAATTCCACTTTGGACAAACGTCCAAACTTGAATGAAAAATACACGAACGCGTTAAAGTTTAGTGACACCGACAAACGATGATTTTAAAACACCGCATGTTGTTTTTCCCCCAACTCTAAAAAATAAATAATATGCTATATAATTTGATCTGAAAAATGAAGGAAATAACTTGGCTAATTTTTGCTTCTACATGAACCGAAGCTGTCCTAAGTCTGACCGTGATAAATTATTTTACAGTCGAACGACGCTATTATCATTAAGTAGTGGTCAGCAAGCATATGTATCATCAACTAAACTCCATACAACACTTTTGAGAGAAAAAGAGCGCGAATTGACAAGTTGACCGCGTGATATCCATCGCTTCATATCTACTAAAATATTCAAACCTTAACTTGCTTTTGATAAAAGCGGTTTGTTATGGTTAAGTCAACCAACGTGCAGTAAGAAAATGGAGTAGTCCATTGCATGAGAAGGTCGGGGCTAGACTTGAACCAATCGCGCTAAATGTTTTGCTGCTGTTTTAAGAGTCCGAAAAAGACGACAACTGTAACATTTGCTTTTTAGTTGAAGGAAGGTGTATTCGTCGGATTTCATGAGACATTTGAGGAGCTAGAGACTGCATCATGTTTTTGTACTAAAAAAGGAAAGATGACACCCAGTTATGAATATTTTGCTGTCCCGATCCCAACAACCGAACGCTTATTGTAATTTCCGCAAGCAGTGCAGGTTGATTTTGTACGCCGTGTAGCGCTTCCCGTCGTCCAGCCTACGCGACGTCACCGACTTGTGTCGTAGATCCAGGCCTTGGAGTTGTCCGGCGGCCACGACGGCCCCCCGCTGTTCCTCAGCTGGACCGCGAGCCGCGGCCGCCGGGTGGGGCTGTCCAGATTCCTCGCAGAGAAGATGGGCCTGCGCGACGGCCAGGAGGTAAAGAAAAGTCGCGGGTCAGCCGCATCGGCGGCCGCCTTGATCCGCTCGCTGTGTTCGTCAGGGCTTCGTGAGGACGTGCCAGCGGGCGGCGTCGCTGCGGCGGGTCTTCGTGGAGCCGCTGTCGGCCGACGACTGGGACATCTTGGTACGTGCGCTCGCTTGACGCCAGATCCGGTGACGCGGCCTCACTCGTGTGTCCCGACCGCCGCCAGGAGCTCCACAGCGGCGAGCTGGAGCGCCGGCTTTTGGACCAGATCCGAGTGGTCTTCCCGGGTGCGGTTTTCCCCGTGTGGGTGGACGATCGCACAGTCATTTACGTCCGCGTAGGTAAAAAAATAACAACGAGCGACTTTTCAAATGGGATGAACGTCGTCTGATAATGGTGTCCTTTTTTTTGTGTGTGTGGAAAAATATGCATGTGTACTTGAGTGAGTGCATGATGACGTCTTTGGTAAATAAATGTTGCAAGAAAAATTAAATGTGTGCATTTCTGAACCCTCAGTCGCCGGCTGAACTGCGGTGCCGCCAGATGTTTTGCGCGTGTGTGACTTTTTCTTTTTGTTGTTGTTGTTGTCTTCGCTTCCCGCAGCGTCCTTGTCGCCTTCGGCGCCTTACGGTCGCCTGGAGGCCTTCACCGAGCTCGTCGTGACTCCCAAGAAGCACGCCCCCGAGGGGCAGCCTCACCCCCGTTCCGCCCCCCCGTCAACACCCGGACCACCCTCGAAAAGCGACCCTCCCGTAAACTGGCAGCGGGGCGTCACGGCCAACCTCCAAAGTCTGTTTCGCTACATGACGGGAGGCGCGTCCGACCAAGCCGAGGAGGTTCCGCCAGTACTGGACGTCCCCGCCTCGCTCCCGGACGCCCTCTACAGAGTTTGCGGCGTTCCCCCGCCGCCTCTCGCCGCCGCCGTGTGGGACGCGACGGCGGCGCTACACGTCTTCCCGTTGAGCAGCGCGTGGGACGAAGAGGTCGCGGGAAGTCGGCCCGCGCTGACGTACGGCCTGCTCTCCGAAGCGCTCTCGCCCGCGGAGAAAAAGAACGCGGCGGGAGAGGAGGTGAAAGGTCAAGAGGAGAAGGCGCGGGAACCCACGGTGGTGGGCTTGCTGTGTCACCGCCTTGATGAGCTCAGAAGAGGCACGCAGGGAAGCGTCCACCGTGGCACCGTCTGGGTCAGCTGCAAACGCACGCAAACATTTCGCCGCTTGTTATTGTGTCACTTTTAATTTTTCTTTTTTTTTTTTTTTTTCCTGCACTCAGATCCCGCCGGCCGCAGCCGCCGGGCTTCACGTCGACCCGCGCTCGACGGTCCGAATCAGGCCGGTCAGATCGGCCGTCAAAGCGGCGACCGCCGTTCAGCTGCGGCCTTCAAGACCGCTGGTAGGTATCGCGGTTCATCCGGCGCCGGATGGGATTATTATTGTTACGGAAATAAATCGGAATGAAAAAAAAAAAAATCGGGATGTTATCACAATAGCAATATTTGATTTTTCAAGAATTTGCTATTATTTTTTTTTATGAGAAAAGTTGGGATTATTTGAGAAAAATATTTGTTCTAAAAATTTCTTCCAATTTCTAATGAATTTCTTTTTTAAAGAAGTTATATTTAATGAGCGGGTCAATATTTTTGTGAAGGATTAAAAATTTTCATTTTAATCTTACATGAAAAAAGTTTATATATATATATATATATATATATATACACATTTTTTTTTTGGATGCATTTTGTTGCTTTTGTGATATTTGCGTCTTGCGGCTCCTTCCAAAAGAGGCGACTCCCTTTTCAAGGGTCTTGAGAAATGAAGTCGTATGATTTGACCAAAAAATTTACAAGGAGTAATATTCCAATTTTATATTTTGTGTGTGAGAATGAAGCGGTGCGATTCCACTGAAGAGGAGCTGGCGCTGGTGCGGGGTGGTCCCGCGCTGATGTTTTTCCCTAACGCTCTTGTCGCCAGGCCGAGGGCGTCGAGGACGACGCCGTCCTGAGCGCCTTCCTAGAGTGGCTGCACGCTCACACTCAGCGACCTTTGACCCGCTTGACTCCGCGAGCCGGCCGCGTCGTCCTCCCCGCGCCTGACGGTGATTTTCTTTCTTTCTTTTTGCTACACTCGTGTTTTTTCACTGAACCGAACACGTCAAGTTTGCAGCACCTTTTGAGCGGCGCCATCTGCCGAACGCGACACACGGTCTCCTGGCCTCTTCCTTTGCAGACGCGTTTGAATTTGCCATCACGGTGCTGAGACCGGAAGCGGAACCAGACGGGGACCCGCCGGATCAGCTGTTTCTGCTCTCACCTTCCATCTTGCAGAAGAAAAAGATCCAGGTCGCTCGGATTTGTCCGCTCACGCGCACGATCGAACCCGTCGACGGTCTCACGTGACGCGTCCCCGACTTCAGGTCGTCCGAGAGCCGACGTCCGCGCCGCCCGCTGAAGTTGAACCGCCGGAGCGAGACCTTCCCTCTCTCGCTTCCTTGGGGTGAGTCCGCATCGCGTCAGCCGCGTTTTTTTTAACGCTGGCGGTCCTAATCGGCACTTGCGGTGCGCCCACCTTGTCGCCAGCGGCGTGGACGAGCTGAGCGCGGCGAGTTTTGACTTCATCTCCGGCAGCCTGCTGGCGACTCCGTTGGCCAGGGAGCTGCTGGGCGTCGTCGGGCGGGGGCTCAAAGGCGGAGCGCTGCTCGTCACCGGCGCCAAAGTAAGACCGCCGCGCGTGCGTGTCGCCCGTACGGCGCTTAAAAAAGCAACCGGACAGCATCTCTTAAAGTGCCTCAATTCAAGAACAATTGTTTTGTTTTCTTTTGGGGAGGAAAAAAAAAATTCTTCAAGGGACAATTCATAGAAAAAGAAAGCATCTTTTTTTTCCCCCCCTAAGTGACCTATTGCGTGAAACTTCCCGTAACTTTCTGAAGAAAACACATTTGCTGCAAATGTAATTTAGAGAATTTTTTTTTCAGTCTTACATTCTCCCACCAAAAAATCTGAACAAAATATTTTCGAGTGCTCCCACAGAAATGCGCACATTTTAAGAAAAAAAAAAGAGATCACTTAACAGTTTATTTTTTAAAGTCACATTTTTACAAGAATATTACAAAATATATTTAGAAAAAAAAAAAAAAGTCAATTTCTGTTCATTTTTTTCCATAGAAAATTTCACAGAATATTTTTTTTCTAGAAAAAAAAAGTTCAGGAAAAAATATTTTTAAGAATAGCTTGCAGGACGTTTTAAAGCATCCACCCCAAAAAAATATTTCTTACCCTCCCTACAAAATCATTGAAATATTTTAAATATTTTTTCAAGATAAGTACACAAAAAGTTCAAGAAGTTCTCATCTGAGGAAAACGTTTAGAAATGTGTATTTATTCAATTTCACGAGAGTAAAATGCTTTCTTTTAAGAAAAATTGTCATACTCTTGAGATATTTTTCCCCCAAGAAAATAAATTGTAATTTTGAAAGAATAGAATCTCATATCTGAAGATTAAAAAAAAAATTGGGCGTCCCTAATAAAGTGCACGTTGTGTCTGACTGTAGGGCAGCGGGAAGAGCGCCCTGTCTCGCGCCCTCTGCAGGAAAGCGGCGGAACAGCTGGACGCCCACGTGGAAGTGCTGGAGTGTAAAAAGTTACAAGGTGCCCCTCTGGGGGGGGGGGGGGGGGAGTTGTCCCCTTGCACGTAATTTTCGACCGCACGTTTGAGATGCAAAACGTCCGTAGGCAAAAGGGCGGAGACCGTTCGCCAGACGCTGCGGCAGGTTTTCGCGCGGGCGGAATGGAGGCAGCCCTCCGTGGTCCTGCTGGACGACCTGGATCACGTGACCCGGGCTCCCGCCTCACCCGAGCACGAGCACGGAGCCGAGGCGCAGCTGCACGTGCACGTCGCGCAGAGTACGTTCGGACCGCGCACGAGGAGGACCTGACGTGCGTGCGTGCGTGCGTGGCGTTGGCGTCTTGATGAAGCGTTTTTTTTTTTTTTTTTTTTTTTTTTTTTTTAGGTTTGAAGGACCTGGCGGACGAGATGGTGGAACGCGACAACCTCGTGTGCTTGGTGGTGACCAGCGAGAGCGAGCGCTCCTTGCACGGCACGCTGACCCGAGCGCAGGGGACGCACTTCTTCCAGGCCTTCGCGCGCTTGCGACCGCCCGACCGGGTAGGCGTCCGTCTCGTACGTGCAGACGAAAACGCACGTCGTCCGACGAAAACGATGCGTTCTGCTGCGCGGGCGTCGGTGTGTAGGCGCAGAGGGCGGACATCCTGCGCCGCGCGATCCGAGACAGGTGCGGCCCGTCGGAGTCCGACACCGGCGACCTGGAACTGGAACTGGACCTGGACCTGGATGCCGTCGCTCAGGAGACGGAAGGCTACGTGGCGCAAGATCTGCTGCTGCTGATGGAACGAGCGCTCCACGCCAACGTCGCACGCCAACAACAGAGCGAGTGCCACGGTAACCCCCCCCCCCCCCCCCCCACGCAACGCTCATGCTTTTCTGGGTGGGGGGGACGACGGGGGGACTTCTGAAATATGCGAAGACGCCACGGTGGCAGGACAGTACATAGTGCAGTTGCCACAAGCAAGTACCGTAATTCCCGCCTACAGAGTGCACCTGGTTACAAGCCTCACCGAGTACATTTGTAAAGGAAATACCATTTGGTACATATATACATACACCGCAACTGCGTAAAAAGCTAATGCTAGAGCTAACGCTAACAGGGCCGGTTAAAATAAAATTTACCTGTAAAAATCACTGAGACGCCAGTAGCACAATGCTAATGCTAGTGCAGCGCTAACAGCGCCGGTCAAAGTCACTTCCTCGGCACTTATATTCCACCGGTCTCATTCTTACCTTTTCCGCTCAAGTGCCCCCTTGCGGCCATTATAAAAAAAAAAAAAAAAAAAAAGCCCAAATTAGCCGTATCACCGCGTAAACCGCCGGGTTGAAAGCGTGCGGAAAAAAGTCGCGCGGTATGTTCCGTCATGAGTGGGAGGTGAACTTTGTACATCAGGGAAGTTACTTTTAGACGGGGTCGTTACTGGGAGTCTTGGCCGAATGTGCGCGTGTTGCAAACATTGCGTGGCGCGTCTTTTGCAGACCAGCGTTTGTCGCAGCGGGACTTCGCCGAGGCCCGCGAGGGGTTCGCGCCGCCGTCCCTGTGGGGGGCCGACCTCCGCGATCCCGGCGGCGGTGGGCTGGAGTCGGTGGGGGGGCTGGCGGAGGTGCGGCAGCAGATGATGGACACCATCTTGCTCCCCGCCAAGGTCACTTGAAGAACGCGCGTGCGGCGTACTCGGACTCCTGCTAACGTGTTTTGTTTTGTTGTTTGTTTTGAAGTATCCCGTCCTGTTTTCCAAGCTTCCCATCCGCCATCGCTCAGGAGTTCTGCTCTACGGAGCGCCGGGCACCGGGAAGACGCTGCTGGCGCGAGCCGTCGCCAAGGAGAGCGCCATGAACTTCATCGCCGTCAAAGTACGTGCGAGCGTCTACTCGCGCAGCAGCGCTCCAACTTTTTACGCTTCGGCTAAACTCCGCATTCGAATGCGTCTCAGGGTCCGGAACTTCTGAGTAAATACATCGGAGCGAGCGAACGGGCCGTGCGAGACGTCTTCCAAAGGTGAGCGGCGCGTTCCGCCATTTTGTCTTCCCGTAACAGGCGTACTTCACATGAGGGGACAAAATGGAGCCTCTTGCTGAAAGTTGCCCAATTTGAGGCCAAGGGTTGACCAGAGTGTAATTCGTGATTGCATCCACTTGATGGCGCCACCGCACTCATCCAACTGTTGTGTTGCTGCAGGGCGCAAGCGGCAAAGCCTTGCGTGGTCTTCTTTGACGAGTTCGACTCCTTGGCGCCCAGGAGGGGCCACGACAGCACGGGCGTGACGGACCGCGTCGTCAACCAGCTGCTGACTCAGCTGGACGGCGCCGAGGGACTGCAAGGTGGGCGGAGAGCGAGCGGGCGAGCGGGCGAGAGTTTGTTTGTGTGAATCACGTCGTCTCGCAGGCGTTTACGTGCTGGCCGCCACCAGTCGCCCGGACCTGATCGACCCGGCCCTGCTGCGTCCGGGCCGGCTGGACAAGTCCCTCTACTGCCCCCCGCCCGGGAAGGTCTGACGACGTCACAGGAAGTCGCGCCAAGGCACCTCCCACCTTCCTAACGACCTCGGTCGGCCCGCAGGAGGACCGCGCGGCCATTCTGAAAGTTCTGACCGCCGCCGTCCCCTTGGCCGCCGACGTGGACCTGGACGAGCTGGCGTCGCGGACCGAAGGCTTCACCGGCGCCGACCTGAAAGCGCTGCTGTACAACGCCCAGCTGGAGGCGCTCGACGGCAGCCCCGACGCCAGCCCGGATGCCGGCGCGCTGCGTGTAAGTCACGCAATATTACAACATTTAACGCGGAAATGGCGTCGGCGGAGGTCACGACCCGGTTCTCGTTTCAGGAAACGACGTGCGACATGAGCTTGTCGTCCATGATGTTCCCCAACAACAGCAGCGGTTCCGATGAGCCGGTGGACGACGACGACGGCGGCGGCGGCGGCGAGGCCCCGGAGCCCAAACGACAAGATGGACACCATGATGGGGACGTTTGGAGACTTTACTTCGGAAGCTCCTTTGAGTCCGACTCTCCTGACGGGACCGTAAGTCGGCGAAAATTGGAAACTTTTTGTTCCCCGCCGGTTAACATGAAATTAAAATCCCCGCCCGTGTCTCCGAACAGGACTTGGTCGATCCGACGCCAGAGTCCACTTCCTGTCCGCCCCCCCTCTCCATGCCCTCCCTCCAGAGCGGCTTCCGGGAGCTCAGCGGCGAGGGTCTGCGGCGCCTCCAGCAGGAAGTGGCGTGCATCAAACTCAACCACCGCCGAGCCAACGTGGGCACGCCCGCCGAAAGCGACGTTGCGCTGCCCCTTGTGTTGCGTTCACTCGTTCACGTTGTAAACGTGCCTTTAGGGGGAGCGCGTCCGGGCCCGGGTCCGGGCCTCCTCCGGCCAGCCGGGCCTCCTGCTGCGTCGCCGCCACGTGCTCGCCGCTCTGGACGCCACCGGGCCGTCGCTGGGCGAGGACGACTGGCGCAGATACGCCACGCTGTGGGTGGCGCGCCACGGCGCACGTCGCGCGCGGCGACAACAACGATTTATGATGTCATCACGTTGTGGTTGCAGGTACGAGGCCTTTTCGGGAGGCGGAACCGCCACGCAAACATTCCGACCGGGACAACGCGTGACCTTGGCGTGACGGCGCACTTAGACAATTAATAGGTAATTACTGTACATTGTGTGTAAAACAGCATGAATGTCAGAAAATACATATTTTTTTTTAGAGGGGGGGGGCGCTAGAGGCTCAAACTTGTCGTCGGGTTATGTTTGGATTTGTCTTCGTCTTCAATGGGACTTTTCCAACATTAAAGTTGCAGTCACCCCCCCCCCAAAAAAAAAAAAAATTACATGAATTAGAAAATTTTCTCCACCCCAAAATTCACTTTCAAAGGGTCTTATATTTCATAACTGTAAAAAAAAATATTCTGAAATGAAGACCATTTTGTATTTTTTCCATCCAAAATCAACACAAAAAAAGACCCCCCCTGAAGCCAAAACCATAATTTGTTACATAATTGCAAAATTACTTTGAGCACTTACAGTCGTGAGGTCTTAAAATTATGACACTGAGCTGATAGGGCTCATTTGTAATGTTTATGTAATATAATTCAGCAAGATTAAAATGCCTATTTTACCATTTCTACTGTTTATGTCAACTAATTTTGTAAATTTGTCATAAGAACAAAAAAATACACATTACATCTTTCAACCTTTAATGTAAACAGCAGTTTTTGTGGGGCTTTTAAAAATCTTGTGGTGGGTTTAAATAGGGGAGGGGGGGGCGTGTGTGTCCGTGTTGGGTTGTAACTACTGTGTTATAACAAGAGTGAGTTGCTAACAATGATCCGTTTTTAAATAAAAAAAAAATACATTAACTTTCAAATTTTTGTCAAAACAAAAGCTTCCCTTTTCCCACCCAAAAAAAAAAACTTATGCACCAACGTCACAAAGAAATAAACACCGAAGTAATGAAGTGAATATTGCTCAGGAATGTGCTGTACAGCAGTCGTTCAGGAAATTTGTGACAAAAAAAAAAAAAACAAACTTGTAACAGTCTTGAGCGGACAAGAAGTGATTTTTTTTTTTTATACATATATAATTTTTTTTTTTTTTTTATAAATGTACTTCTTGCGTCGTGGGGAAAAAGATTTAGCTGCCACGAATGTCGAATTCGTGTCGAGGGACAGGAAATAGAATGAGAACTCACATGGCCGACGCCCGCCTGCGCAGAAGCCCTGAGGACAAAAAAAAAAATTCTCAATTTTAAGGGAACACTTCTTGGGTTCTTCGAGTCGCCGTTCCAAAAAAAAAAAAAAAATCTCAATCACAGTTCTTGAAATGGTCCAGTTTTGAGGAAAGGAAAGAAGGAAAACGGTCCAGTGAGTACAGCAGGACGAAGCGAAGCGAAGCGAGGCTAGTTACAATCGTAAACAAAGTCGTAGTTGCTGGGCTCCTTGGGGATGGGGGGCGGCGCTTCGGGGATCTGGATGTTCTCCAGGTCCAGCAGGCGCAGCTTCATCTCCATGGAGAGCAGCGTGTCCATGTCGGATTTGGTGTAGTCGCTCGTCATCTCTTTGCCCAGGAGTGCGTTCAGACCGTCGGTCCACACGCAGTACTGGAGAACACGGGAGACCGGGAAGAAAGCGACGTTAGCTGCCGCGACGAACTCCGCTAACGCTTCCGTCATCTCACCTCATGCTTGTCCGGGGCGATAAAGTTTAAGTACTCGTCTGACTCGTACAGGATTGAGAAGGCGAGCTCCAAGACTTCCTGCGGGAAAACCGAAGTTCATGCAGGTCGCGCGTATTAGCACCTTTCATTAGCGTTAGCGCACCTTGTTCTGCTTGAGGGCGCCCTTCTCCTTCATGTGAGGACAGTCCTTCCCCGTGATGACCGCCTTGATGTCCGCCACAGGTACTGCGGAGAAACACACCAGCCGCCGTTAAAGGTCGACAAATTGTCTCCCCGAGATGTGAGGAAAAAGGGCCACGCTCACGTTTGTCCTGTAGAGAGTCGTGGGGAACCTCCCCCTGGGGACTCTCCTCCAGGTCCCCGTAGTGCAGGACCTTGTGGTTGGGGGACAGGCGGCAGTACCAGAACTTGTCTGGGAGGGAAACAAACCAGTGAGTCGCCCGCGCTCGGGTAAACAACCCTGGAAAAGACACTTTGGGTGGCTCCGGTCCACGCGCAGCAGACGGCCGCGTGGGCGGTGTGGAGGCCGCTAGCTAGCAAGCGTGTGTTTGTGTGTGTGTGTGTACACAAGCGCGTATGATAGCTCAAAATGCACCAGTGCTACAGCTACGTCTTGGCGTGACCGTATGATTAAAAAAAAATCATACTGTGAAATCAGTTTCAGTGAGCCAAAGACAAATGATTGGATCCCAAAGGCTACCGGTAGGTGGCGCTAGCTAACGTAAGATACCAGTATGATCGATTTGTAGCTCCTGTAGCCACTAACTAGCTGCAAGTCGTTTCTTCTAGCTGCTGGCAGATGGTGCCAGTTGTCGGGTCAGACAGTAGCTTCTCGTAGACGGCGGGTACGGTCTGTAAGTTTCACATTTTCTCCTTTCTGGTGATCACTATGAGCTGCCGGCAGTGTCCTAATATCTTTTTTGTAGCGTCTTCCTCCGGTCTCTGGAAGTTACTTATAAGAACTTTTGCTAGCTTGTAGTAGCTACTGCTAGCGTGTCACCTTGTCTCCTGCGACTGCTGATCTTCCTGAAGCAAGTCCCTTCACACAGTCGGTTGAGCCTCTGCTGCTTGATCAGCTCCATAATCTCCGGCTGGATCTTCTCCCTCAGCTCCCTGCGCCGACGGCACACGCGAAATACGTTAGCGCGGCGCGGACGGAGACGTCATCCCGTTTCCCAAAAGGCTGACGGGTTGGGCTGCGATGTGTAAACGGGGTTCCAACACATTAGAGAAACTAAAAGTACCGCAACTCCCGGCCTAGAGATGGCACCCGGTTATAAGCCTCGGTACAGAGAAAGAGTTTAGTGTTAGCGCGGGGCTAGCGTTAAACTCTTTCTATGTATAGAGGCTTATAACCAGGTGCGCTAACACTAGTGCCGCACTAACGCGAGTGCCGCGCTAACGGTAGCGCCGCATAAACGGTAGGGTTGAAAATGTGTGAAAAAAGTTGCAGTTCGTAGGCCGCAACTTAACTGTACGTGCTTTTTCCCCCCGACTTTGAAAGTCAAAGCCTCTCTTTAAACACAAGCGTTGTGCGATTGGCCGACTCACAGGATGGGGCGGGACTGGAAGTCCTCCTGATTCATCCTCTCCGACTGGCGTATCTTGAGGATCTCCGTGTAGCTCAGGTTCTGCAGGCGGCTCTTGAACTGGTCCAGCGAGTTAGGCTTCAGCGTCAGCGCTCGCGTGATCTGCTCGCGCACCACCTGCATGACCTGCGGCGCGGGGCAAAGCGGGAGGGCGGCGGGGGTTAGCGACGGGAAGCCGAACGGCGGCAGGCGATCCTCGTAAATCGACGAAAGCGGCGGCGCTAATCGAGGCTAAGCGGGAGAAAGCGCCGAGATGACACGGGGGGGCGGGGCTAGCGTGGATAATCCCTCTTTAATCGCCAGCTAGCAGCAGGGGAGGAGGAATTCAACTTTTTAAATGGAGATGTCAAAACGCTCAGGTTTTTTGTTTTTTTTTTGGGGGGGGGGTTATTATTATTATTATTATACATATATGCATATACATACGGGAGGCCCCATAGCGCAGTGGTTAGAGCGTTGGTTTGCTAAACCAGGGGTTGTGAGTTTGCATCTCATTAGGGTCTGAGGGGTTGCGTCAGGAAGGGCATCCGGCGTAAAAACTGTGCCAAACAAATGTTACGTATAATAATAATAATAATTTCATTTAATACGTTTCATATGCGATGACACGTAACAAGCCAAAAGAAACTTACTGTATACACGAATAACCATGTGTAAGTAAATATACATGGATATTCATGCGTGCGTGCACACACCGCATGTTTACATTTTTATATTTGATGAATGAAAAATGAAAATAATAAAACTGAGCTGTGTGCACGCAAGCGCGCGCGCGCACACACGCACACACACACACACATTAACACTCCAATGCACACGCTAACGAACGACGATCTCGGGTCAGTCTAGCGTGTTTGAATATTAGCGTGCGCCACTTGCCGCAAGGGCTTTAAAAAAATAAATAAAAACTATAAATTAATAACCCAAAGGGGCACAGCAGCCCTCTTAAGACCAAAAAAACAAAACCTGAGTAGCTGGTGAGAAGCTCGCCAAGAGAGTGGGAGGAGGCGAAGCGGGATGATAAAAATAGCCCGTCTGAACGCAACAAAAGCGGGAGCAGGTGGGGGAGGCGGGCCGGCGCCGCCGACCCAAACCACTTGGAAGACGTCACGCCGAGGAAAAAGTGCAACGGCGGCGGGAGTCCAGCCACGACGCTCGCGGGGCCCAACGTGCTCGGGATCGATGGCGAGCCGCCGAGTTTGGCAGGGAGATCGATAAGTCCCACGCGGGAGGAGGGGCTTTCGAAAGAATGGGGGGGTTCTGACGGAAAGTTTTGAGCACCGGCGAACGGAGCAGGGGGAAGGAAACGGTCTCAAATCGAGATTCCGAGATCACGCTGACCCAACCCGTTTTTTAAATACGTGAGAAATTCATATATAGGATTTTTGTTTTTGTGTTGGGTGCGAACGTTTAGTTGCTGACGAAAGCGAGCGGGGAAGTGCCGAGTCAGGATTCTGGGATGGGTCCAACCCTGCCCGTAGGAAGCAGATTCTGATCATCTGCAATCCCGCCGATCATTTCTAAAATGATGAAATCCAAACCGTTTTCTTGCCGTTCCAATCAGCGGATTGGACCAACGCTGTCCTTTTCGTAGGAAAATTTGGGACGTTTGGAAAAGTGAGGCGCCGATTGTGCTCATCTCAAATTTGGGATTAGCCACAGCTCAAAATAGAATTATGAAATCGGAAAGTCGTATCAGAACAAAATCAGGCGAGTTTTGGCTAATTACCAATCCAGCAATATTCAGAAATCAAAATAGCAAAGGGCTCGCTCATTTTTAGGATTATTATACAATAAAATAGATAAATAAATCAGGATAGTAATTATAAATCACGAGAAAACTGTTTTGCACACTAATAACTGGATCCAAAACCGAGTGAGTTCCTATTCCAGAATTGTTGTAATCCTTTTGGGGTCGTACTTTGAAATCCATATTTTGAGAACAAAAGCACGCAAGGGACAGGAGAAAGTTTTGAGTTGCTGTTCTCGGATTGGGCTAATCCCGGATTTTGGCAATCGGGACAGCGTTCCGAAATCGCGACGGGGAACGGATCGTTTTGAGGGACGATCCCACTTTTAATAAATGGACAACATAAATCGGGATCGCGTTCCTAAAACCGTTCGAAATTCAACCGAGAATTAACAAAGCAACGAAATTGAAATTATTGCATCGACGCGGCGGGATTGTGCTAATCCTGTCATTTGGAACAATCGTCACAAATGGTTTTCTAAAATTGTCGCTAATCCGGGATTGTCCTAATCTGGGACCGTTTGGGAATACTCAATCATAAAACTGAAACCGCGTTGAGCGCTCAGAAACGGAAAGTACCGAGTGGGCCGGCGCTAATCCCGCGTTGAGCGACCCCCCCCCCCCCCGCGCTCGGTCGGCCGAAACGCGGAGCCGCGTGCGTGGCTTTGTTCCATTCGTAACGGACGACGCGCAAAAGCCGCCGAGGGGTGCGAAATTTGCTTCGGGTCCGCCGGCCTCCATCTTCCTCGCCCTCCGAGGAAGGTAAAACAAGCGCACCCCCCGTTTCTACTTACATGTCAGCTCCATGGCGGCGAGCGAGCGAATCCTGCGCAGATGAAGACGAAGAGGGGGGAGGGGCACGCGGGCGGGTTGCAGATGGCCGACGGACGGTTTTGTCTCCGGACGGATTGCGTATTCCCCGTCAGGAGGAAAATTCCCGACGCCGCACCTGCCTGGCCTGGCTCCTCTTTCCCTTCCCCTCTCGCTCGCTCGCTCGCTCTCGTGTTGATCGGCGGACCGGAGAGCCCCGATTGGCCGCACGCCACCGTCGCACGCGCCAATGGCGATGCGGCCCGAGGGTCACGTGACGCGTGCGTGCGTGCGTGGGGAGTCACCGCATCACAGAGAAGATGGAAGGGGGGGGGAGGGGGGGGGAATGAAGGCGCTCGCGCAAACATGGTGACAACACAAACTGTCATCGGCGAGGGGTGGGGGGTGGGGGGTCGCCACGGTAACGGAAAACTGTTGCCTGGCGGTCCGGCGACGTGAGCCAACACAGAAAACCGGATGCGCGGCAATCACCTTGTTGAAGTCCTCGCCGGTGGCCCTCATCTCCTTCCAGGTCTTGTTGAGCAGCTGGATGCAGATGCAGAAGAACTCCTCGAAGGAGCGGTCGTGCGTGAAGAACATCGGGTGGAAGTTGTGGCAGTTTTCGCTGGCTGCGGGATCACAATCGCACGCCGCCGTCGTCACGGAAACCTCGCCACACAATCTCGTGAGTGTTTTTGAAGGAGAAAATGACGTCATGGAAAAAATGTCAACTTTTTCGCTTCACTTCAACGAACTGCGCTTGCCTGCATGGCGTGGCCACAGGGGGGCAGTAAAACAACGAAGATGGTCGCAGTGATCGGAGCGATTCTTTGCGGAAGATAAAGAATATACGCCTGGGAATGTTGTTGTATCGAAAGGCTTCGAACATCACGCAGATGCGATTCGGTGGGCCGGCTACGACGTTTGACTATAAACGTCAAATAACTAGCAGAGCTGAAAAAAAATGAAATCATCATTTGCTGACATTTTTTGCTCCCTTTCCAAAGCCAAAAAATTGGCCAAGTGATGGCCAAAGAGGGGCTCGGGGGGAGGCGCAAATCTGGCGTTTTAGTCAAAAGATGACGCGTCAGCTGTAAAAATTGGAACGGCGGCGGCCGGTTGCGAGCGTGCCGAGGTCGGCGGGCCTCGCCGTCATCCGACCCGAAGTCTATTTTGGGCCTCGGCTCGTGCGTGTGCGCCCGTAAGCGCGTGACGTCAGCTCGTTAGCGGGCCGGACAGCGTGCAAACGAGGCCCGCGGTGGGGGGCGCCACCCCTGACATCTGCGCGCGACTACGTGAAGCAGAGTCACCTTGCAGCAAAGCCACATGACGGACGCGCAGTGGAAGATGGCGTCGTCGTCCTCGGGGGGGGGGTCAGTGCCAGCGCGCAAGTCCGGCGAGCGACGGCCGGGCCGTAGCAAAACGGCGCAGCGTGCGGGCGGTAAAGCCGCAAATGGGGGGGGGCTGACACGCCCCTCGAAAAGGAAACAATGGAGCAGATGGAGGAGAATAAAAAAAAAAAAAAAAAAATCAAGCAGAACCGATGCACAATTCATAAGGACATATTTTCCGTTTGCAGAAAAAGAACACAATTAACCGAAAACAAATCAATCCATTTTCTTAGCCGCTTATCCTCACAAGGGTCGCAGGAGTGCTGGAGCAGGTCCCAGCTGTCGACAAGCACCCTGAACTGGTCGCAGGCCACGTGGAGACAAACAACCAATCACACCTTGGGTCAGTTTAGAGTGTTGAATGTTTTTGGGAGGTGGAAGGAAAGCGCAGTGCCCACCCGGAGAAAAGCGACACAGGCACGGGGAGAACATGCAAACGCCACACAGGCGGGGCCGGGATCGAACCCGGGTCCTCAGAGCTGTGAGGCCAACCAACCCTTTACCAGTTGATCACCACAGGGTGTGCGACTTACGCAACTCGCCCACTTTGAGGATCTCGCAGAGCATCTTGGTCAGCTCGATGCTGCTGCGGCCGAACGGGCACTCGTGCTTGTCTTCGCGGCTGCTGTTCTCCAGAACAATCTGCGACCCAAAAAGGGGGGGGGGGGGGTGAATAATTAAAATATTTTTTTCAAAACATGACATATTTGTCTTCATTCACGATTTTAAAAAAAAGACCCCCAGCACTTTATGCCCTCATATTCAAAAATTGTACGCCGGCGAAGGCGCCGACCCGGATGTAGGCGTCCTGGTGGTGGCGGGCCAAGTACAGCATGTTGTCCAGCGCCAGCATGCCGGGAGGAATCTGCGTGAAGTCCACGGCCGGGTTCACGTGGTTCTGGGTGGCGGCAGCAAAAAAAAAAAAAAAAGATGAAAAGTAGCACTCGACACTGCTTTTGTAGGTCATAAAATTATACAGAAATATCATGTAAAGAATCGAACGACTAAGAAGAGCAGTGAAATGGATTTTTTTTACAGAGGATCAAGAACAGATGCCTGCGGGTCCGCACGTGTTGCTCCTCCATTGTAATTTCTAATACGTCAATGCTAGTTTCGTCCGCCCGTCTATGGCATTTTGCCTCGTTTATCTTTTCAAACAAAAAGTGTCGATCAGCCCAAGGAGGCAGACGCAATCGAATTTGGTTCCGTGTGCCGCTCGCAACTCACGTCCAATAATCACTGATAATAATAATAATAATAATCATCATCAAAAATGACTTACGATGAATCCCAGCTTCTTGTAGTCTCGCGTGTACATGGATTTGCGCTTGTCCACGGTGCCGGCGCCGTTGGGCTCGCAGTCCACGTCGAAGGCGATCCGCCGCAGCTCGAAGATGATGTCGCGCTGAGCCTGGGAAAAGTCAACCAAAGTCCCCAAAACCGCACGGAAAAAAGTCCGCAAAAGTCGCCTCCGCGCTTCACCTGGTCCTGCGGGTCCATCTTGGTCATCATGCGGTCCTCCAGCAGGTTGAAGGTCAGAACCTGCAGGACGTACAGCTGGTGCGCCATCTCGTCGTTGATGGCCGTCGGGCTCCGGATCACGTTCTGGAAACAAAAAAAAAAAAAAAAAAAAAAAAGACGTCAGCTCCCCGAAACGGGTTTTGCCGGGCGCTCGGCGGACGCTCACGCTGAGGATGATGGAGCGGAGTTGCTTCTGCGCCAAAATGTGGGCCATCTCCTGGGGAAAAAACAAACAAAAAAAAAAACAATGTGATATGTGTATGGAAAATGTCTGTAATGGCAATGAATGGGATCAAAGAGAAAAGGTTTGCGTTGTCGGATCGGAACCACACAGAAAATAAAAGAAGTAGCGGAAAGAAAAGAAGAATTTCCTACATTTGATAAAGGTGATGTTATCGTTTAGGAACAGAATAAAGTTTCTGTCGGTGCTCATTTTTTTTCCTTTTATCTGGATTCAAAAATGTTTCATTTTTTCTTAATTTAAGAGCTTCAATCTTTTTTTGTCTTTACAACTCAAAAAATATAGTATATTTTTTTGCAAAAATGCTGACTATTCCAATAAAACTCATCTCATCATATTTTTTGAAATAAGTTTTGCTTGTAAAAAATTTCCCCTGGAGAGTTAAAATATGAACTTTCCTCTGGTAAAATTCAATCTTTTAGCCAATTTTTTTTTCTTTTTTAAATAAGCAAATAAATGGAAAACCAAAGAGGCAAACTGAAAAGAAGAGAGAGAGCAGCAAGAAAATATTTCCTACATTTGATAAAGGTAATATTATCGTTTATGAGGAAAAACAGAATAAAGGCCTCGTTTGAAAGATTTGAGAAGTTTCTGTCGGCGCTCATTTTTGGATTTTTTTTTTATCTGGTTTCAAAAATCTTTCCCTCTATTATGATTTTTGGAAACTCGAACGACTTTCATTTTTTGCTAAATTAAGATTCAAAATCTTTCCCTCCATCGTGATTTTTGGAAACTCGAACGACTTCCATTTTTTGTTAAATTAAGATATTCAATCTTTTTTGTCTTTACAATTCCAAAAAAACAAACAAACAATATATATATATATATATATATATATTGCAAAAATGCTGACTATTCCCATAAAACTCCATCATATTTCTGAAATAAGTTTTTCTTGTAAAAAAAAAAAAAAAAATCACTTTCAATACTACATTTCCCCTGTGGGGAGCCCTAAAAATATGAATTTTCCTCCGGTAAAATCCAATCTTTTAGCTCATTTACAGCGTGGCTTTATAACAGCATTTTTATTTTTTTTTTTTAATAATCAATGAAAAACCAAAGAGGCAAACTGAAGGTTGCTGCTGCAATTCGGGCGTCGTACGCCAGCGCTTGTCGTTGCTTAAGATGCGGTGGGGGGTGCGACTTACTGTCAGAGGACAATTTAGGACGTCCACAACGCGCTCGTCAAACTTAGCGCGTTGTTGTTGTTGTTGAGCATTGTGAGGAAACAAAATCAGAAAAAAAAAAAAAAGACAACAAACATCACAATGTGAGTGAAACTGAGAAATATGATAGAGAAAAAAAGTGTGTTTTTTTTTTTTTGGTGGAGGGGGGGGGGGGTGTGACATCATTCCAATGCGGCATTCGGGCGAGCGTGGACGGGAGCGGGCGGGGGAGGGGCTTCATTCATGATTCAGGAGCACAGCTGGCCGGTACCGGGCCTATTGGGGATTGGGGGGGGGGGGGGGGGGCTAAAGTGTCCTTACTTGTCTCCTCTCCTCGGGAGCTTTCAGGAAGAGCGCGTTGATGACGGCGATGGTGTACGTCTGGATGTCCTGATCCGTCCTGGAAAGCAGACAATTTGCCCAATTTCTTTTTATGATCTTATTTTTTCCGAGCGTCCGCTTTCCGTGCTTTGGCGCCACCTTGCGACGTGCGTTTGCCATTACAAGCCAATTCTGCTCAGATTTTACATGAGAACGATTTGATCTTTGGTCCTGTCCAACTGGGATTGCACAATTCACATGGATGAAGCCCTCCCCAGTGTAGAAATACATTTGAACAATATTGACTTTCCATAATGCACGGCGGCAGTAACATTAAGATTTGTTAGGCGGGGATTTTATTCTTTTGAAAATGACATTTTTGATGAGGTAACGTTGCCGTTTCCAAAAATGCTAATTTGTTCGCTCGCTCACCCCTGCAGGTGCGGGATGAGCTGCCCGATGGTGATCTCCTGCGCCACCTTGTGGTAGAGGTCCTGACTGTTGAGCACCATGGACTCCAGGATGGCCAGCGACCGCTGCAGCACGGCGGCGTCGGTGGCCGCCTTGTTGACGTAGCCGGCGATCTGCGAGGCCCAGAAGCAGTGCGGCGTCAGGCGCCGCCGCCGCCGCCCCCCACCCCAACCCCACCCCCGTCTCCGGCCAGACCTTCTTGATGAAGGCCAGGGAAAACGTGTCCCAGGAGACGATGCCGTGGTCCATCAGCTCCACGAAGGCCGTCAGCGTGTACGACAGCAGGTCGCCGAAACTGCAAGAAGAAGAAGAACACATTTGCAAAAGGACGAAGGGGAGGAGCCAGAGGGCCGGCGGCGGCGGCGGACCAGGAAGCGGCTCGTCGGAGAAAAGCGGGAGCCAGGCGGGTTAAAGTTGGCCGCTGCGACGTCACGCAAAAGCGAGAAACCGACAAAACTGAAACCTTACGATGATGATTTTTTTTATGACAAACAAAAATCCCACGTAGATCTCGTTCCGACCAGCTTTCACCCCAAAGACGGACCCTCATCGCTGCAACCGTTAACGACGCTTGTCCGGCCGGCTATGTCACCGTGCCGGTTTTTTCCCAACAATTTGTTCCGCTCACGAGGCCCCGACGGCTTCTTCGGAGGATCAAACCGACGCTCCCTGACATCCGAGCGTTCCGAAGCTCCGTTACGACGGCGCTTGGTTACGAGATCCGTTTTGCCGCGCCACCGAGTTCGAGGCTTCCGCTGCCTTTGGGCCAGCGCCTGCTCCGGCAGTTGCTGTCCGGAGAAAACTCGCCGTGGATAGCGAAACGCGTCGGGAGCACCGCGATGGCCGCCGAACTGAGACATTTTTGAGAAAATAGTTTGAAAAAAATTGCTCACCGCCTCACCTTTGGCCAAATATTAGTTGATGCTCAAAATTTAAAAAAAATGCAGACGCAGTGCGACTCAAAACATATTTTCTTTTCTGAGCTCAAACTCAGCAGTCACTGATAATTTTTTTTACAACAGCGACCCCTGGCGTTCAAATTATTATCTGCACACAATTGTGACAGCGATCATGAAGCCATAAAAAATATACACCATTTACATTTTCCACTTCGTTTGTCTGTTTTGTACATAATAAAATTGTGCTAGCAATATTGTTGAGGTTTAGACAAAAATGACGTGTCGTAAAATGATTTGAACGCAAATTGAAATCCGGCTCATCAATGGTATTATCTTCATCAAAATAATGTTTGACTACTATAAAAATTCAAATCTCATAAAACAGACATTATTGAAATAATTTAATTTTTTTTTCTTTATGAAAAATTACATTTTATTTCTTTCCGTTGTAATTATCTGTAATGTGTTTTTCTTTGTTTCCAAATGCTTTTAAACATGCAAGTGACATTTGAGTTGCACCTTGTGATGAAATATGCGATGATATCAAAACATCTGCTTTGCCTTCGCCAGTTGAGGATTTTTCAATGATTTTCTACTGCAAACAGAAAAAAAATATTCTTAAAAGTTGTGTCATTTTCCTCATGAAATTAAAAAGTTATTTTTTTAATTTATTGTTATTAAACTGATTTTTATATTAAAAAAATATGAAATATTAGCTACTGCATTTGAGGAGACGAAAGGCAGTTTTTAGTCAATTAAAATAATGAAAAAAATGATACTAAAAATCTATATTTTAAGACTTTTGTCATCACTACGCCCCTCCGCCGTCGTCTATTTCTACATTTGATTAAATACTTTGAAATGGTTGAATTACATTTTGTGATGAAAACATTAAAGAAAGATGATGAAAACAGAAAACAAGATAAAAAATAAAGACAGATGACTCCATAAAATGGTTCGGAAAATGAGCCCAGAAAAAGCCAGAGAGGGGCGGGACCACCAAGATTTCAAACAGTCAACAAGTTAGCAAATTAGAAATAAATGTGAATATGAATTTGAGTGGGGAAAAAAAATAAATAAATCTTGGTCATCCCTCACATGAAGAGTTTAAAAAAAAAAAAAAAATATATATATATATATTAAAAAACAAACAAAACAAAAAAAAGCATGCAAGACAAAACGGAAGCCTTCAATATGTTTGCCATCTCCCAGAAGGCATCGGGGGCTCCCGGCCTGAATCATGCGGGCGGCGGGCAAAAGCGCGTCGAGCGGAAGCGGACGCCGACGGGGGTTTTTTTTTTTTTTTTTGGGGGGGGGGGGGGCGCTTACCAGGGCTTCATAATCTTCTGCAGTTTCTGATAGCGCCTGCAAACATGTCACAAACTTGGACGTCAAATGCCACAAAATCAAATGTGGCAGATAAAAATAAATAAATGGCAGGTATTTAAAAAAAAATAAAATAAAATAAAAAAAACCAAATCCTGGTTACGCAATTGCGACGTGAACGTGACAAAAAAAGATTCAAGTGATTTAGGGGGCTCGCTATAAAAAAAAAGAAAATACGTAAAAACAAACATCAAGAGGTACAAACAGGTACATTTAAAAAGTCAAAAGAGAATGAAAAATTAATTTAGAAAATAAAAAATAACTAAAATGGTCAAAATAGGGAAATATAACACAATTGAAAGTCAATAAAGAACTACAAATGTAACGAAAATCAATGCAGGTTCAAAGTTAAAGTTTCACAAATTAATTTAAATTTTCAATTGAATTTCATAACGTGTCAAAGTAAAACGTCAATTCAAAAATAAATTATGCATAAAGAATACTTGAAAAAGCAAAGGTGATAAAAATTCAAAGACAAAGAATACCAAATTAGAAATTAAACTGAAAAAGATCGTAAAAATACCAAGAAGATGAAAAAAATAAACCAAAGGGCTAAAATGTAATTAAATGTTAAAAATAGGTAAAAAAAATAAATGGGTAAACACTAAATACATTCAAAAGTAAAGAGAACTTTATATTTATAATTATGACAATGTTTTAGAGGATTTTAAAAAATATATATATATTTTTGTGATTATAATAATTAAAAAAAAAAAGATTCAGGTGCCATCTGTCGCCAGGAGAGGGCGCCATGACGCTTTGGAATTCACTGCACAACACAACACACGTCATTAGCGTAAAAAGGAGAATTATTGACGCTGGCCAAGGCTCAAAAGCAAAAAGCAGCAGCGCCACCTTCAGGATGAAAACGTCCCACCTCCCAAAACAAAATAAACCCCTTGAACATGAGGGGGGGGGGGGGTCAGCTGTACTTTGACTTTATCCAAACGTGAGCCGTCGCATTGAATTGTGAGCACGTTCATTTTGCCATACGTACGCTAAAACAATGCAAAATGCCAGAGAAGGGATAACAAAACCAGCATCGGATTCACAGTACTATAACCCTTGAAATTTGAACAAACGCTACAGTAAAACGTAATATAACGGCACTTCAAGGCATATATTCTTTATCCTCTACGAAGAACGACAACTGCAACTTACTGAGCACTTGTGTGCATTTTTTTTTTTTTTGATACGTTTGGATTGGACCGAGCCCGAACAATTCATGTTCCCGTGTAATTGAATTGAACTAACTCGAATGTTGGCGTCGCCGCACGTTTGCGGGCTCGGCGTACTTACTCGGTGCCGCTCTCGACCATCTGCGTGAGCAGCGAGATGCCGTCCATGTTGATGAAGTCCAGCGCGAAGGTGACGTCGCGCGAGGCGCTCGCCAGGTCCTTCAGCGCCTCCAGCTTGGCGTCCATGCTGGACGACTGGATGCGCTCGTGCAGCTGCAGCGCCGTCTGGTACTGGGCACGGCGCACAACGACAGGCGCGGTCACTTTTCCCGGGGAAAGGATTCAAACGCGGCAACATTTCCAGCCGTCAAAAGTGGCCCACGTCCGCACTTCAAACTAAAACTAACAGCCGCAATTTTCACAGTAAAAGTGTTCGACACCCAGACTTTTTCCTCGCAAAAGGGTTCAAAATACCCACACTTTCCCCTTGATGGATTCATCCTACGGGCCACGCAGGTGTTTGCGCACCCCCACTTTTCCCGCTCTGCAGCCGCGAGCATCGCATAATCGCTTCACCCTCATTTGAGACATCCGACAACAGCGCAGCTCTGCTTAGCTTGACTTACAGGCGAGGTGGTCAAGCGCAGGATGGAGCCGTTCTTGATGTCGCTGCGATTCTGAGACGCAAAAACGCAAACAATTACAAAAACACAGACGCAACTTTTTAGCAACAACAACAACAACAAATTAAATGCGCATTCCGGGACTCGACGCCAACGCGAAATACCTTTTCCGTGATGTAGAAATTGGTGGCGTCGGCGATCTGCAGTGCAAAATTTTCATGGTTCCCCAGAGACCAACTGCAACAAAAGCAGAAAAGAAAAATTCAGTCGGAGAGGGAGGGAGAGAAGAGCGAGAGAGCGAGAGAGAGCGAGAGAGCGAGATGCACGGGGCGGAGCGCATTCTGCCCCGTATGTCGAAAAATGCGTCGGCAAAACTTTCGGCGACCGTGACGAGAGAGAGAGAGAAAGAAGGAGAGAAAGAGAGAGAGAGAAAGAGAGAAAGAGAGAGAAAGAGAGAAGAGAGAGAGAGAGAGAGAGAGAGAGAGAGAGAGAGACGCATAGAAGAGAGATAGATCGAGAGATCGAAAAGATCAGAGTCGAGAGATAGAGAGAGAGAGAGAGAGATCGACGAGAGAGATGAGAGCTAGAGAGAGAGAGAGAGAGAGATAGAGAGAGAGAAGAGAGAGAGAGAGATGCACGGGGCGGAGCGCATTCTGCCCCGTATGTCGAAATGCGTCGGCGACCGTGACGACTCACCCCTCGCAAACTTCTTTGATGATGGCCGACAGAGGCTTTTTCTGCCAAAACAAAAATTGAACATGAAAAAAAAAAAAGAAATAAATGGATGGTACACGGCCGCACATTTTTGTCGCGGCGCCCGGCAGACACGGGCGCCTCAGTCCCGGCGCTTTCCCCGAGAGGAAAGCCGAGAAATGAGCTTGTTCTGCTGACGTGACGGCGCGCGCGCAAATCGCCCGGCGTGACTCACGCCGCCGCCGCCGCCGCCATCGGGGGCCGACCGAGGTGGAGGTGGAGGACGGCGACGTGGATGAAGATTGCGGGGCGGGCGCATCCCGGCGCCCGGTCGGTGGGAGTGGGAGGTGGGGGTGGGGCGCGGCCGGCGCCCGTTGCCCTGGCGACGGGCTAACTTTTGCAACCAGCGGTGCACGCGTGAGTCACGCCGGGCGCACACGGCGACATAAAATTCATCCTCCAATCAGATTCGGACAGCAAGAATGCTTTCAAATCTTTCTCAATTTGATTTTTTTGTACGGGTGTTTTCCATTTTCCAAGTCGCTCATCCTCACGAGGGTCACGGGAGCTAACTTACTATATTATAACGACACCGTCGCCGAGCGGGAATCGATCCCACGGTGCCCGCATCAAAGTCGGCGACAAAGAAAAAAGTTAATTCTAATTTTTAGGATTATCATTTTTCTTACAAAACACTAAAAGGGATACTCAGGAATAGTCTTTTAAAACAAATGACAAAAATATACATTGCATTTCAATTCCAAATTTTTGCACATTTTTTGGAAACCTTTTACATTTTCCGTTTATTATGATTTTTGTTTTGCATCCTTTTACTTAAAAACATCCGCTTTCATTTGAGAGGAAATTTTAGAAACTTGATTTATGTTTTTTAAAGCATATTTTCACGCAAATTTAGATTTTTTTTATTTGATTTTTATTTTTTTTTTTTTGCCGTTGCGGCTAACGACGGCGCGGCACCTGGTCGATCTCCATGAGCTTGGGGAAGGCCCCCGGCCACTCGATGGCCACCTTGACGGTGTCGGCGGGCGGCGGCATGGCGACGGGGGCGGGGGGGGGTTCGGGTGCTCTCCTTCACGGCTGGGGGGGCGTCATCGGCGGCTGCAAAAACAGGAAACGCGCCCGAGTCACTTCCTCCTCACGCATTTGCCGCCGAGATTTCTGTTCCAACACAAAATGCGAAAAATATGCAAAAGATGAGCAGAGAGAAAACAAAAGGTCGTCCTCGGGGGGGGGGGAAGACACACGTGGCCCGCAGCTGCCGTCTTGACCTCAACTGGGCAGCATTTTATGCTAATCCCCCCCCCCCCAAAAAAAATGCAAATGTCTCGACTTTAAAATTCAAATCGGCAAACATTCAACTGCGAAATTCAGGCGAAAGTTGATTTTATGCACAGAAATGAATACAACCCCCCCCCCCCCCCCCGAAAAAAAAAAAAAACCAAACAAACAAACAAACGAAGGCTCGAAACCCGAACCCCGCCGCCAAAACCCGACTCGGGATCCGCGCGCCATCTCCCGACCGGAGCCGCGCGGCATTAAGCGTGAGTCAGCCCATAATAGTCGGCACGAGCTTTCTTGCCCGCCGGCCGCTGCCATGGCGACGGCCGCCTCAATAGCGCCGATGTGTCTTTCTTTCCGACGACGCTTTGTCGAGCGCCCCCCCCCCCCCCAAAAAAAAAGTAAAGTGAGTCACTGCTCCGTCTTCCTCATTCACCGCTCGACGCCCGACCCCGAGTCTTTGTGCTCTGCCTTGCGACCCGAACCCGACCCGAAACCCGGATTTCAAACTCGAACCCGGGAACGGAACCCGACCCCTGGTTTTAAGTCCTGAACCATATTTGAAGCGCGTAGATTGACTCGAAACCCACACTTTGATCGCTCACCCTTTACCTGAAGAAACAAAGGAAACGATTGTGATGAATATTAAAATGTGTATTGAACAAAAAAAAAAAAGAAAGGCGCACGGGTGGATTTACGCCGATGCTAACGGCCGCTATCGGATAGCGAAAGCGCGACCGCGGCGAGGTCACAAGAAGGAAGCGCGACGGTGTCGGGTGGCGACGTGGTCGGCCCCCACCTGATTGCTGGCGGTGGCCAGGTGGGACTGCGACAATGCGGCCGCGCGTTCACCACGGCGGTTTCAAAGACCGAGCGGGATTATTATTATTATTATTATTATTACACCACTGGCACGGCCGCAGGTTGGCAAAAAAAATAATTCTTCTAAAATGACAACAACAACAAAAAAATTGAACAGCTTTCACATCACATTGGAATGAATGAAATTTTGAACATTAGGTGAATTTTTATTTTTTTACAGAACTGTGATTTATATAAAAATGATGACTTTTTCGTAAATGTTTCTCAAAATATTCTCGAAATTCTATTCTATCAAAATAAATTTAACAACATTTTTAAATATAATACGACTTCAGAGCAAAAATTTCACAGAAAAAATTCTGCCTTTTTCTTTCCAATAACTGTGTAGCAAAAGGATGTTTTTGTGATAATTTTTTGGGTGGAAATTAAGGTTTTCCTCAGGTTAAAAATAAACTGATAATAATGATAATATTTTGAATATTATAGGATTTTTTTTTTACATAACTGTGATTAATGTAAAAATGACTTGCTTATAAATGTTGTAAAAAAAAATTCTCTAAATTCTATTCTGTAAAACTAAATTTAATTAAGAACATTTTTAAATGCAAGTACAACTTCACATTTTTTTTCCTCGTCGTATTTTAAAATCGCAACAATTTCACAAAAATAATAACAAATAAAACTAACTCTTTTCTTTCCAATAACTGTGTAGCAAAAGGATGTTTTTGTGATAATTTTTTTGGGGAAATTAAGGTTTTCCTCAGGTTAAAAATAAACTGATATAATGATAATATTTTGAATATTATAGGATTTTTTTTTTACATAACTGTGATTAATGTAAAAATGACTTGCTTATAAATGTTTGTAAAAAAAAATTCTCTAAATTCTATTCTGTAAAACTAAATTTAATTAAGAACATTTTTAAATGCAAGTACAACTTCACATTTTTTTTCCTCGTCGTATTTTAAAATCGCAACAATTTCACAAAAATAATAACAAATAAAACTAACTCTTTTCTTTCCAATAACTGTGTAGCAAAAGGATGTTTTTGTGATAATTTTTTTGGGGAAATTAAGGTTTTCCTCAGGTTAAAAATAAACTGATAATAATGATAATATTTTGAATATTATAGGATTTTTTTTTTACATAACTGTGATTAATGTAAAAATGACTTGCTTATAAATGTTTGTAAAAAAAAATTCTCTAAATTCTATCTGTAAAACTAAATTTAATTAAGAACATTTTTAAATGCAAGTACAACTTCACATTTTTTTTCCTCGTCGTATTTTAAAATCGCAACAATTTCACAAAAATAATAACAAATAAAACTAACTCTTTTCTTTCCAATAACTGTGTAGCAAAAGGATGTTTTTGTGATAATTTTTTTGGGGAAATTAAGGTTTTCCTCAGGTTAAAAATAAACTGATAATAATGATAATATTTTGAATATTATAGGATTTTTTTTTTACATAACTGTGATTAATGTAAAAATGACTTGCTTATAAATGTTTGTAAAAAAAAATTCTCTAAATTCTATTCTGTAAAACTAAATTTAATTAAGAACATTTTTAAATGCAAGTACAACTTCACATTTTTTTTTTCTCATCTTATTTTAAAATCGCAACAATTTCACAAAAATAATAAATAAAACTAACTCTTTTCTTTCCAATAACTGTGTAGCAAAAGGACGTTTTGTCATCATTTTCTCTTGGGTTAAAAATAAACAATCTCTGCCCCCCCCCCCCCCCCCGCCCTGGACCAAGTCAGCCATCTTTTTAAAAACAAGTCACATGAACGCGTTGACGCCAGTCAAGTTGCTGCTCTGTTTTCGTGCCTGAAAAAAAAAAAAAAAAAAAATGCAAATTCATACGTTCATTCTTCAAACTGGACCAACTTAAAAGCCCACCCCCCCAGCCCCCCCCAAAAAAGCGACATTTATTTTTATTTTTAATAGCCCACACGCGACAAACTCCACGAATCTTTCCGCTAGTCTGCTGACAGCATTTAAGAAACAAAAAGAAAAGATATATAAAAAAGGGGGTTGGTGGGGGGGGGGGCAGCCCTTCATGTCTACAAAGCGTGGCGGGCGCCTTTGAAAAGTGACCCGACCCCCCCCCCCCGCCCCCAAAGTCGGCCCTCCGCCGACGCACGCACGCGTCCTCGAGTGGCTCGCGGCGGGCGTGCAACTTCAAAGGGGCGCAAAACGACACCCGGAAAAGCCGACGGACAAAAGGAAGGAAGACAAAAGACGCAGAGGAACAATGGACAGCGCCAAAGGGGGAGGAGGAAAAGGAGGACGAGATGCCAGACGGGAAAACACAAAAAGCACACAAGCAGACTTGCGCGACAACGGTTGCAAACTCTTTGCCTCCAAACATTTTTTCCCTCCACTTCAAAACATTTTTTTCCCCTCTTTCGAACGTGACTTCAGGAATTCAAATTCTGATCTCGTTGTTGTGGAATTTCGATTTCCTTCCTATGCAAACGCACAAAAAGTGCAACTTTTCTCGCAAAAGTCATTTTCTGATTGAATTTTTTTTATTCTTAAATTAGATTTTTTTTTTTTAAAAAAGTCAATTTTTGGGGGGGTATAAAAATTGTACTTTTGCTTGTAAAAATTTTGGCAACTAGATTCTTTTGTTGTTAAATTTTATTTTTTCTTGTAAAATTTTCTCATAAAAAAGACATTTTTCTTGTCAACTTAACATTTTATTCTTGTAGGTTTAAGACTTCCTTTTTTTTTTTTAATGACCTCCATTTAAATGCTTGACTAACGCTCACATTTTTGCCCAAATGTTCCAAATGTACGGGAAAATCTTTCCGCCATCCCGGATACGACCCTTTATCGAACCGCAAAACCGTGGCCCGATTGTCAGGGAAGAGGCGGACGACCGCACAGTTACAAAAAAAAAAAAAAAAAAACAAAAAACAACCACAACAAAAACAAGAAGCGAGCGAGCACATTTTGAGAGGCCGGCAACAATGTCCGTCGGCCCAATCGCGCACTGCACTCTCGCTTTGCGGCTACAGAGACTCTCCACGCTTTGCTTTGTAGCTGCAGGTACTTTAAAATGAAATGTTAGCTATGTCTCAATGGCATTTCTCAAGTCTCGTTCAACGTGGCCAGAACTATAAAGGTTCTGCAAATATATCCTATGTTATACAGTACGCAGTTTCATAATTTGTACAACGGAGATCTTGCAAAGAGAGGCGGCGGCCGCGTTCTGAAGCCCAGTGCGGAAAGGTGTCACAAGGGCCTCGCTTACAATGCTGCAAACAGGATATCCTGTCAAGAGAGAGCCGAGAAAAAAAAAAAAAAAAGCGTTCTGGAGAAGCTTGCGAGAGCCTCCGAACCGCAAACACGATACTAAAGGTAGCCGGCGACCGTTCCAGATGGCCGCCGGCAACAATCGTCGGAACAAGCCGGCGGAATTTTAACGAGGCTGCGCGGCGCGGCCCGACGTTAGCCGCAAAGAGACTTTCCGGTTTGGACGAGGTCCCGCGCTGACGCCGCATTTCCAGGGGCCGGTCCACGACTCGGGGTGCAATGGGGGGGTCAAGCTAGCACCCGCGCAGGTCATGCGCTAGCAGACTCGCGTTGCCGCTGCGCTAACTGAAAGGCCGACGTCTGGGCACACATGCACGACATGTTCAATTAACACTTCATAAAATTCAACTATTCATCCATTTTCTTTGCCGCTCATCCTCACAAGGGTCGCAAAAAAAGCAGGAGCCCATCGCAGCTAACTCTGGGCAGGAAGCGGGGTCACGCCCTGAACTGGCCGCCAGCCAATCGCGGGCCACATAGAGACAGACGACACTCACGATCACACCCGACGGGGCAATTTAGGGTGTCCAATGAATGTTGCACGATTTGGGGATGTGGGAGGAAAGGGGCGTGGCCAACCGGAGAAAAGCCACGGAGGCACGGGGGGCATGCAAACTCCATACAGGACTTGAACCCTGGTCCCCCACAACTGTGATGCCAGCGCTCTAACCGGTGGCTCCACCGTGCAGCCTATTTCAGAATTGTGCTTGTAAAACAAGTTTTTTTTTATATTTTTTTTCTTGTGACGAAAATTATGAGCCTTCTTGAAAAATAAGTCTTGTACAAATTCAGCTTTACTTGTCTTTGTTTTAAAATTGTTGTAAAATGATGAGTATTTTTTTTCATTTCATAAAATTATGAGCATCTTGTAAACTGGGACTTTTAAAAAATAATATATATATATATATATATACACATATATAATATAAAATATTTCTAAAAATAGAAACTACCCTTTCTCAGAAAATTTACATTTTTCAGTATAAACTGACTTAATGTAAAATCGTGATTTATTTTTTCTCCAAGTATGACATTTTCCTCCTCAAAATTATTTTCTCACCTATGTTTGTGCCTTTTTTTCTTCTGGAAAAATTATGATTTTTTTTTTTTAAATTGACTTTATTTTTGTCATGAAACTACAACAACTCTCCTACAATTTTTAGCTTTTTTTTTTTTTTTTTAAAAGCAGTCGGTCGTCGGTACCAGACTCACCCGCAAGCGCTCCTCCTGTTCTGTCCCGACCCGCTCAACGGATTCCGAACGTCGGGCCGACGAGCGAACTTTTCTTAGCGGGTCGGCGCCGACGCGCTCGCGGGCGGCGACCGTTTGCGCCGAGGCCGCGCGCGAGGGGGAAGTTGGATTCGTCAAGAAAAGAGGAAACGAGTCGGCGCCGGCGGCGCGGCGCGAAGTTCTACGAGGAAGTGTGACGTCACCGCGTACCAAACAATTCTCCAAAGCACAGCAAAAAGTACAACATCAACATCGGCGGTTGCGGGGCAAACTCACAACCGGTCCAGCACAAACACTCCAATTGACGATATTAAAAGAAATAAATCAATTTGTGCCGCTCACGTAACCCCCCCCCGACACTGCTTGCACTATTTTTAGTGCACATTTCTACAAAATTTGAAGGAATGAAAATGGTCCGTGACCGTGGAGGCTAAACCCGCTTCAGCACTTCATGCGTCTTACGAAAGGTGAGCGCGATAAACATTTTTGTGGGGTTTTCTTTTTCCCCCCACCTCACGTTTAAAAATAATCGCCTTGCCGCTTTTACGTAAGTCGGGATCAGGGTCAGCGGCAGGAAAAACACACACACACACACAAAAAAAGAGGAAAACAATGTTGTAACAATTAGGTGTTGACGCTGGAAGGCTTTCGGCGCCGTCGTCGTCGCTTGCTAGCCCGGAGGCTACGTTAGCCTCCGAGGACGCGCGCTTCTGCGCTTCGGCTTCTCAAACCGCCGGCTGAGGTCAAAACATTTATTTAGTCCGCAAAATGTGACTTCTTGATAAAACTGCACAACCTGAACAACACGTTAGTACAAGACGTTATTATTATTATGCACAAAAAAAAAAAACTGCGTCATTTTACGGCTTCATAGCGGACACGAACCACACGTCGTTAGCCTAATAGCATATTGTTATTGTCTATGTTATTGTTTACTTACTGTGATAAAAAATACAAAAGGTGATTTTGTTGGCAATTTAATCAAACTGAAGCTGATTTACTTTATAATTTTAATGTTATTCGTCAATTTGTTCAGCCAAACACAAATATGTTCGCTAACTCATTTCTCGTGGCTTTAGAAATATGATTCTGGAAATCATTCGAACGAGCGTCGAAATAATTAGCAAGAAGAATGAAACGAAGATCGGAAGAAAAGCAGAGACCTTTTGCTTGAACGTAAAAAGTGTTGAAATATGGCGCTGAAGAAAATGAATTGAATTTAATATTCACGTCAACGCAAAGACATACACGCCGAAGACATTTTTTTGCGCAACTCCTCTCATTATTGACAAATTTATCATTCCAATCGATAAATCCGAGTGACTCCCGTTAGCGTCTGTTAGCGCTCTTTTAACGCGCCGACCGAGGAGCCGCGGCGCCGTTCGAATGTCCCCATTTCGCGCCTCACTTATCGATCCGGAACAGCCCCGCGGCCGAGCGGCTTGACCGCCATTAGCCGCCATTAGCGCCGGCGCGACCTTCTTTGATCTTTGGACCAACCGGACCGAGTCGATAAATGCGACTGAGGAGCGACGCGCTGCCGTTAAAAGGGACGGACGGACGAGGGCCCTGCCTGGGTTGTGACCCCATTAATTACTCAAAGGCTCCTCTGTTTAGGTGCGCCCCTCAGGCCGTTATAATGAGATGGGGGGGTCCGCATACGGCCCTGTAATACCATTTGGCTTCTCAAGGGGCACCTGTGAGTCAGTGCGGAGTTTGACATTTTGGGTCGACTCCTCGTTCCCGAGCAGAATCAAACGTAGCGGTCGCGGGTGGGGGCGGGGGTGGCGACGCGTCATCTGGAGCAGCCGAATCAAAGCTCGTGAATTATGAATTTGTGTCTGTCTGTGCAACACAAGTTTAAAAACAAAACAAAAAAACAAAACACTAGTTTATTAATTAAGAAAATCCTGAAAAATCCTTTTTTCAATTAATCTATCAAGGAAAGATAATTGTTTACTGTTTGGCTAGGATTTGAAAAATTTATTAAGTAGGCACACAACTAAAAAAAAAAAAAAACTAGTTTATTAATTAAGAAAATTATAAAAATCCTTTTTTACAATTAATCTATCAAGGAAATGCAATAACTGTCCACTGTTTGCCTAGAATTTTGAAAAATTTATTAACTACGCACACAACTTAAAGAAAACACTAGTTTATTAATTCAGAAAATTTTGAAAAATCCTTTTTACAATTAATCTATCAAGGAAATATAATAACTGTTGACTGTTTGCCTAGAATTTTTTAAAAAAATATTAACTAGGCACACAACTTTAAAAAAAAAACGAGTTTCTTAAGAAAATGTTGAAAAATCCTTTTTTCAATTAACCTATCAAAGAAATGTAATAACTGTCCACTATTTGCCTAGAATAAAAAAAAAAATGTATTAACTCCGCCAATGCATTATTGGATACCGCAATTCAAAATGATGTGAAGAAACCGTTTTCTAGAAATGACGTGACATTTCGGCGGTGGCCCAAAAAAAAAAAAAAAAAAAACTAATTATGGCTTGCCCAGCGGGACGCGCCCCCCCCCTCCCCCGAACCCCTACCCCCGTCCCTTGGCCCCGTATATCGCCCCCAGAGCCCCTCCCACTTCCACTCGCTGATCATTGCCACAACAATGACGGCGGACACGCTTCGATGGACGCACCACCCCGCAAAACTTCACTGGATCGCTGAGTGTGAGTGCGTGGAATGGGGTTGGATAGGAGACCCCCCCACCCCCCACCCCCCACCCCAAAAAAAAAAAAAAAAAAATCATGTGACCAAGTCAGGGATGAATGGCTCTTTTGGGTTGGGCGGAGGAGGAAGTCCTGGACACAGGTCCGTAGTTCCATTGTGTGTGCGCTGCATTCTTCATTCACAACATGAAGGGATAATAAAAAAGAAAAAAAAAAGAGAAAAACAAGAAAAGAAAAACGCCCCCATCATAAAAAAAAAAAAAAAAACATCCTCCCACGCCCCCGCCATCGCCGCGAGTTTGGACATCAACAACCACGCGAGAGATAACTTGAGCATGCTTGAATAAAAGAGGAGGGAGGACAAAAAAAAAAAAAAAAAATAAGAGAACGGTCCCGCTAAAAACAAGTCCTTCATTGAGGAGGGAGGAATAAAAAAAAAAAAAAAAAAAAAAGAAACAAAAAAGGAAAACAGGTCATTATGACTCGCTCTACTTTCCACATTGTGTAACCATTCAAAACGTGCGAGCGCGGGGCGGCGCGATCAATACAAGTTCCTCACCGGCGTAGCGCCGGCCGCGTTCGCTAGCTTGCCTCGCGCTCAAACTGCGAATCCAAGCGGCGGCTCCAGTGGGGGAGTTTATCTCCCCCGTCACGTGTCAAGACAACGTAGACGTGATGCTTTCGATGCCGTCATGAAACGACGCAAAGAAGAGTCGGTAGTCCCATTCCCTTCGGGGACCGGATCCGCACACACCTCGCTCGCCGAAGGTAATTTCCCCACAAGTAAGCGGTGAAACTGAAAACGTGGACACATTAGCAAAGGTACGAAGTGATTGACCACCAAAACAGAGGTGCAAGAACCACGCGCATCTCTCGTCGGAACCTCGCTCGGAGGATTATCACGTGCAGCGAAGCATGAAATAACCCAATCCCGTCCCCATCCTCATCATCATCATCACAAGCGCCTTTTTAATAGCTTTCAAACTGTGTCGAGGCTCAGAAACGGGGCCACCGCTATGCGTTCCCCAAATGAAGCTCGCTCCCAAGTGCCAGTCTGCCAGCCGTCGCGGTGGAGCCGCATCCCATCCGCCGACTTTGTGCGCCGGCCTATGCTCGAATGCAAAAGGAGCAGGGGGGGAACATTTGGGATTGATTTGCGGCTATTTTTACCCGTCCTACTTGAAGTGAAGGGTTCAGACGCACACCAGAAACCGGTCGGCTCCGCGGGGCTGCGAAAATCCAAACGCGGAGCCTTTGACGGCGGAGTTCGGGAATCCCTGCGTCTTAATTATCCGTCGCCGCGAGACATTTTTTGGGACAAATTTATGCTTTCATTCTGGTGCGAACGGCGTCGTTCAGGTGCCGGGGGAGGGGGGGGGGGGGGGTTAGGCATTAAGCGAACAATAGGGCGCCGGGAGCCATAAAAGCCCACGTTGACAAAAGTTTAATAAAAGGTGAGCAGAAGCGTTTCTCGCTCTCCCAGCCGAGCGCGATGAACTCGCTTTAACTGCACACTCTTGACCGGAGCAGACAATTACTCGTCTTATTAAACGATAACTCAGGCGAACGGGCGGGGGCCGCGAGCGGCAAAGCCGTCAGCGGATTCTCGTCGGGCTTGGATCTCTTGCTCCACCCGCAGCCGGCCATCGAAACTTTCTCGTAATTTAGCGTCGCTCCAACGTCCCGAACACGCGAGTAAAATTTGGTCCGGTTTCAAAAGCGACGGAACGCTGAAGAATCTTCGGAAACGGTCAGCTTTTACGATCAAATGTCAAAAACGCCGGACTTTGTGAGCCTTTTTGAACACGGCTCCTTGAGGCTTTTGGCGCGGATCGACTCAAAACTAGTTACCGAGTAAGCTAGCTGTGGGTCGTAAGCTCAAAAGCAAACCGAGATACGGTCAAAATGGATCCTTCGAACCAAAATGGCTGACTTCTTTGTTTTTGCTTGCGTGTGGGTCTACTCACGAACCAAATGTATCCTCTGAAACTGACTTTGGGGCAGAATTTTCAACACCAACAGCAAAAATATACGTAGGTGGTGTGACGGGATGGCGCTAAAAACTATTGTGACATTAGCAAGGGAGCGGGAACAAAGAAGTCACTGTGGTCCACACGGACACAGACATCACACGCGCACGCTTGGCCAGCTGTCCACCCCCATCTCCTCCCGCAGAAGACAAGTGCCAACACCCCCCCTGAACCCTCCCCCTTTCCAGTTCCACACACAGCGGTGCACATCTTTCCGATTTCCAAGAACTGAAGCACCGTGGGTGCAGAACGCTCGCATGCTAACAGTTAGCGAGACAACTTGACGGGAGAAAGCGCTAAAGGCTAGCGATGAAGAATTCGGATTTTTGCCTTTTAGTCGGATGCGATTTCAAATGGCAACTGATCGTATGCTAACATGCTAAGTGTTGCGATGCTAACATGATAAAAAGGGAGAAAACATGGCAACCCAGAACAAAAAGCATTCCAGATCACAGGCTAATGGTAGCTTCGATAGCCTGATGAGAAGGACCAAGAACTGAAGCACCGTGGGTGCAGAACGCTCGCATGCTAACAGTTAGCGAGACAACTTGACGGGAGAAAGCGCTAAAGGCTAGCGATGAAGAATTCGGATTTTTGCCTTTTAGTCGGATGCGATTTCAAATGGCAACTGATCGAATGCTAACATGCTAAGTGTTGCGATGCTAACATGATAAAAAGGGAAAAACATGGCAACCCAGATCAAAAACGTTTCCAGACGTGCTAATGTTGGCTTTTGTTTTAATAGTGTGATGAGAAGGAGCTAACGTGCTAACAATCGCCGCACACACCCTCCGACGGCCGAGGCGTCCGACTCGCGCACACCCGACGGGCCGTCCACACCCTTCCGTGGTCTCCGCCGGCCGTCAATTAGCCGCAGCCGCAGCCTCCCGACTCGAGGCTACTATTTATCTTTTGGACTCGAAAAAAACGGCCCGCCCGCGCCGGTTTGAACGTACGTCAACGCGCCGGAGAAGCCGGCGGCGAGCGCGCCAGCTCTCCCTCGCCGCCCGGGGCACGGATAAAAGTGGGCAAACGGAAAAAAGGCAACGTGGGCGTGGGCCGGCCGGCCCGACTCAAACGGGTGCGGACCCGTCACGGGGTGCGGGAGGGGGGCCGAGGTCGTCATTCGAGTCTCTTTGTGGGTTAACTGGACCAAAGGAAGCGACTCCTTAAGGCGTGTTTGGTCGCCGCGGGTATGATGTCATGGCAATGATGTCATGCATCCGAGCACGCCATGTGGCGGCGGGGAACGGGGGGGGGATACGCAGGGCACGTGCAGACAAACAGACCCGTTCACACCCAACGACACTCCGGAAACTTCAAGACAGAAACGGGGAGGGGAGGGGGGAATACAGCCGTCCCGCCCCACCCTTTACAGGAAGTGGTCGCCGCTTGTGCAAAGCGTGCAATTTGCGGCACTTTCAAATTACAATTCATGTCGTGCGCGCCTTATTTTTAGAAAACCGAATGAGAAGCGGCAACTTGGAGGACCGGCGGGGGGCAACGCGCCCAACTTTGATGCTTTAGGGAACCCTTTGAAAAGAAAAAGAGAAGAAAAAAAAAAACATTTGAACAAAAATGATCACATTTTTTTCCAATTTTCCAAACATTTAAAACACTATTTTGGAACCCTTTGAAAAGAAAAATAAAAAACACTTGAACATAAAGGATCACATTTTTTTTTCTATTTTATTTTCCACACATTTAAAACTATATTTTTTGTAATTTAATTGGTTTTTTTTTTAACTGTATTATGGAACCCTTTGAAAAGAAAAAGAAAAAAAACATTTGAACAAAAGGATCAAATTTTTTTTCTTTTTTATTTTCCACACATTTAAAACTGTATTTTGGAACCCTTTGAAAAGAAAAATAAAAAACATTTGAACATAAAGGATCACATTTTTTTTCTATTTTATTTTCCACACATTTAAAACTATATTTTTTGTAATTTAATTGGTTTTTTTTTTAACTGTATTATGGAACCCTTTGAAAAGAAAAAGAAAAAAAAATGTGAACAAAAGGATCACAATTTTTTTTCTATTTTATTTTCCACACATTTAAAACTGTATTTTGGAACCCTTTGAAAAGAAAACTAAAAAACATTTGAACAAAAGGATCCCCTTTTTTTCCCCATTTTATTTTCCACACATTTAAAACTATATTTTTTTGTGATTTAATTGTTTTTTTTAACTGTGTTTTGGAACCCTTTGAAAAGAAAAATAAAAAACATTTGAACAAAAAGGATCACAATTTTTTTTCTATTTTATTTTCCACACATTTAAAACTAGATTTTTTGTGATTTAATTGTTTTTTAGTCAAAATATTTTCCCCCCAAAATAATGTTTTATATACATTTAATTTTCCAGTTGAATCACTCTTTATTCTTAGTTATTAGTTGACTTAGTGTTAAAGTTATAGTTAGTTTAATTTATTTAGTGTATTTATTAATTAGTTTATATTTTAATTTAATTTATTTAGTATATTTATTTAGTTAATTACGGTGATATTTTTATTTTAAATTTGAAAATAAATCTAAAAAAACCCACATTCTTCACAATGCAGTTGTGTAAAAAAAAATACATTCTTAAATGCATATTTAAAAAAATAAACGGTCCTGTTTATTTTTGCTTCAGAATTGTCACTGTACATTTGTGTGAAATTTGGGGGCTCAAGTTTATAAAAACAATTGCGTCATACCGAGACCTGTTCTTAATGTTTTGACCCTGAGGCACAGCTAAAAACCAAAAAAAAAAAACAAAAATGTTTGCCGTGCCTAATGGAGCGTCCGTGAGGAACCTTCGTCCCATTTGGCTTCCCGCTCGCATTTTCTGCGCTGGCACGTGAAGCCGCCGCCGAGCGTTTCCTGCGCTTCTGGGAATGCAAGTGCTAAATTCTGACGTGACTCATATGCAAAAATTCAAAACACACGAGAGAGAGGGGGGGGGGGGGGTTTCCCCCCCGGGGCAACAACAAAACAACCGACGCGGCAACGCCGGGCCGAGGGCGACGCCCACGCCGGGCTAGCGTGCCGACGTCTCACGCGGGGCTGCGCCAGGTGCCGCGCAGATGCCAACGGGACAAACTTTTGTTTACAAACGTTGTGGGGGGGGGGGGGGACACGCCGGCGGCGAGGGGGCGACCTTCCCTCGTGATCGGGACCTCGTCGACGTTTTCACTTCGCTTTTTACAAACAGTGCAGAAACCGAGGAGTCAGCAGCTGATCCCGCGCGACTAAAAATGCTGAAAATTGGGCCTCGTCACCAAACTTTGATTGTCGGCATAAACAACAATTTAGAAAAAATCTTTAACACGATATTTGGGGATAAAATGCCAAGAATTTTGCTTGTGATTTGAGCCGGAAAACGCTAAACTTGATTGGATATTTTGCAACAACACAATAAGAAGTGGGGAAAAAAAAAGAGTTTTTTTTTTAATGAGCATTGAAAAAATAATATTGAAATAATATAATTTGAAAAATGTACGGGTGTGGGCAGTCATGCCCGCAGATATAAAGTTACAGGTGTGGGCTACCGGTCATGCCCGCAGATATATATAACGTTACAGGTGTGTGTTCTGTTTGTATTTACGAGCGTACCCCTTTAAGAGCGGGGGGGGGGGGGGGGGGCGGTGTCACGTAAACTAGGAAGTAGAAGTAGGCTGAGTAGCAGCTCGTTGTTAGAGACCAGAGATCGGTTTTCACGTGCGCCGAGAGTGCGACAAGTGCGCAATTGCGCAGCTTCGGGGGAACATTGGTCGAGACTACACATAATGAGCGACGTCTTTCAATATCCATGTATTTGTACTTGTAACAAATTTCACGCGCGTGATTTTTCGCGCTCGACTGCGCAGATTTGCTAACCCTAACCCGAACGTCAAATCAAAGAGACGAACAGTGGTTACTGTTTGTCTACGTTGAAAATCGGCACCCATAACTTCCGCTTCGTTTAACCTGAAAATGCTAACGCTTGAAGTAGCCTCCGCATAGCGGTGAAAACGGAAAAGAATGCGGAATGCTAGCATTTTAGCATGCAAAAACAGACGTCTTAATATAATATGTAAAAATATGTCGGTTACTTGAAATCGCCTTCTGTGTAAAAAAAGGGGGAAAATACTGCACAGCTAATGTACATTTTTTGAAAGAAATGGCGCCACGAAGGTGTCCTTGCGCGCGGTGATCGATTGCGACATTGAAAAGGCCGAGCCGCCGCCGCCGCCGCCTCCGCGAAGCCGTTCAACCCGAGGCTTCCCCCCGCTGGCTCGCCGGCGACCTTGACGGACGACCTCCGCGACTCGAGCGCATGGAAAACGCCGTTCTCTCGGTTTGGGCGTCAGATGGAACGCGGGAGGCGGAGGAGGCGTAATTGTCGCAAGGCTCCAGCTTTGAAATACATAAATAAATACGCGCATTCGACGCCGAGGAACGCACGCAATCAAAATGGTGGCCGGCAAAAATATACAAAGCAAAAAAGGATCGCCGGAGCACTTTTGGGGACAATTTGGACAAAAGAAACTCGGCACGGGGAAATATTACTAGACTAGACGATAAGGGCAAAAAAAATATAATAATAATAATATTTGCGGAAAAATACAAAAAAAATGAAAAATACACAAACAACACAAAATCTGACAAAATACAAAAAAATGAGACAAAATCTCCCCAAATATTTTGGAAAAAAAGACAGTGTAAAAATATGGCTGAAAAAAACTAATATATAATCTACAAATATTATAACAAAGAAAAAAAATTAAATTTGTTATAAGCCAAAAAATATTTACCTAAATACAAATATTTCACAAAATGTTTTGTTAAAGAATTTATATTAAAACTGAATACAAAAAATAAAAACTATGGTCACTGAATTTTATACACACACACACATTCACACGATTTACTATACTACACAAAAAAATACAGATATATCAAATATTTTTTTTTAAACTGATTGAAAGGAGAAAATACAAAATGAAAAATACGTAAATTGGAAAACGTTAAAAAAAAAAAAAAAAAGAATGCAAGGTGTTAGCCTGACCGCAAAACTGCCCCGGTTATTCGAAATTAACTGTTACAATATGAATGAAAAATATGCAAAAAATATGGCTTATTTATTTCTTGCATTCTGAAAATCTTCAAAAATGACTTTGCCATGATGCTGTTAGATTGCGTTTAATTAGAACTGTTTTTGTGTTCTTTTTCATTTTTCATCTTGTCTGAAACCTTTTCTCCTATATCTGTAGAAAAATACAAAAAATTGCACATTTTTTTAGGTAACGTATTTTTTTCAAATAATTTAAAATCTGTCAATTATAAAATCATCCATTACGTGAGATGCTTATCCCCACAAGGGTTGCGGGAGAACTGGCGCTCATCCCAATTATCTTCGGGCACGAGGCGGCGTACAACCGATTGCTGCCAATTGCAGGGCGGACATATTTCTAAAATACAAATATACCGGAAAATTCCATCTGAAATCAGTCCAAATTCCAAACATTTTCCACACAAATATGACAAAAAAAATACTTGAAATACAGAAGCATTTGATAAAAATAAGGACACGATAATGTTGAATGTTGCTTGAAGTATTTAAAAAAAAAAAAAGAACAAAAAAAATAAATAAAATGGAAAAAAAATGTTCCCGGTCTCCACGTTTCATAGCAGCACCGCATTAGCATCTGTCCATATTTTTTCCATCAACTTATTGTTTCTTCAAATGTAGCGTAAGCGCGGTTCCCTCGCTGCGCTGCGCTACAGTCGAGCGCTGCCGCTTCTCAGCGGGATGACGCCAAATACCACAAACACGCGAGAAGTGGCAGCGAACGCAACCCCCCCCCCCAAAATTGCCCATTTCCAGGCCCGCAGTGGCACAGCTGGAATGCAACGAGACGTATCACTTTTCCGGGGTCATTCCGGGCCCCACGCTGACGGCTTATCCTCACGAGGGAGGGAGGGAGGGAGGGAGGGACGCGACCGTTTCCCCGTGTTTTCCATTATCGCGGATCATCACGAAATGCGCGCTTACTGCGTTTGCGCTCGCCGAATTGAAAGCGACGCGCCGCGTCTCGCCGACATGACCCGCCTGCCGTCCGGATGACCCAGTACGGTCGCTCCCATCCGGCGTCCGGCTTTGCTCGTGCGGGCTCGTCGAACGGAGTTGCTTGAAAGTCACTCGGCGGGCGAGGAGGGAAACGACTTCATTAAGATGGACCGATAGCGGGCCGGGCCTGACATCAAGGGGAAAAACTATTTACGTCGCTGCCGCCGGCCGCCTGCGGCGAGCCCGAAAACGTAAAGCTGGAGGGTGGGTGGGGGGATGACAGTCGGATATTGCCGGAGTGGAAGCGCATGACAAAAGATAACAAGCCGAGTGGCCCAAACGGGTGGGGTGGGCTGCGCTCGCCACCATTTTAGCTCGAGCGTTCGGAGGAACCCCGTCGCCGCTGGAAAACGCGTCGCGTGCCGCTTTGCCGCCGCCGCTGCAAAGTGTTCTCACCGACGTTAACGCTCGCCGTTGTAAACGCTCGAAAGCGCTAACGTTGCCAACGGGTCTCGAATAACGCTAATGTGTGGCGAGGAGTCTCAAATTGGGGCTCGGCACATGTGCAACATTTTAGCTTGCAAACAATCCGTGTAACGGTACTGCCACGCGCAAACATTTTTTAGTGACCTGGCTTCCGTTTTGACCATTTGTTGACTTGACAAAATATGGATCAGCTTCAGGACGTCGAAGCAGCCCACGTTTATACAAATAAGACGACAGTAAAGCCTCAGTTCCCGAACGTCCCCGTTTTCGAACGATAAGTTGACCCGCCCACGTCGCGCTTTGTTAATTGTCGATTCGAAGGCCCCCCGAAAAAACCCGGAGATAACAGCCACCGCACTTTTGTTATTGTGTATAACGCTGTCTCTGTACACAGACGTGTCCCGGTAGTGACTGATGTTTTTCTTCTTTTGACTTTATTATCAGATAAAGCTAAAAAAAAAAATTTTTTTTTTCAGGCTCGCAACGCATTATTTCTTTTCCCATTCATTGCAATGGGAAACATCGATTCGGTTTTCGAACAAATCACTTCTCATTTTCTTGAACCGACTGTGGTCGCGAACCGAGTCATCGTAACGGCGGGTCAAAACATAAAAATGAGCAAATGGACCACTAAAATACTTTTCAGTGACTGAACCCGTGAATAATACACGTGAGATTCTAAACCAAACGAAAGCTATCGGAAGGATCACCTGACATCGCCCCCACCTGGCCTGGCATGCACATTGCAACGTCCCCGCAAGTTTCAGTGCACAGTAGTTCCAGTTTGCGCCGGTGTAATGTTTGCTTGGGAGGGGCGACAAATAAAATATTTAACTTGAGTGTAGCTAATAAATCTGCACGCATTCCTTTTGACGTACGGCTCCCCTGAGCTCGGGGGTGGGGGGTGTTTCTTCTGGCACCGTCCAAACGAAACGCTGAGCTACCGGCTGAAGCCGCACACAAAAACGCTCGCGAGCAGGCGGAAGAGCGCCAGGCGGACGCGGCTCCGCGGGGCTAAAGCCGCGTCGCGTCGTGAGCGCTACGTCTCCCGTTCACTCGACGGACTGCGACGGCGTTTTGCAGTTCGACTCCGAAAACCACAATAACGAGCATCCCGTTAAAAGAACCACAAGGAGACAACCCGAATGAGCACAACTTGTGAGCCGGCGCCAGATGCTGCTGTGGTTTCGCAGTCAAGAGCGCTTTCCGCTAAACACAAATTCCCCAGAAAAAAAAAAAACATTCCACATAACGCTAACCTAATAGCATAGTTGCCTTGGTCATATTTGAATGTTATGGGAAAACAACAAAATATTTTGGAGCCAGCATAATGGTACATATCCCCCCCCTCCCCCCCAATCGATATTGTAACAAGCTAAAAATGATTTGAACGCTTTCAGGCTAACATTTAACATTTTTCAGCGGATGTTTTTGTAGCGCATTTTCTTATTGTGTTCTCCACGTGGTAGTTTTGCATTTATGTCTTGCCTCGATTCGACTTTCAGCGTCATCAAGTTTAGCGACAGGCAAAGCCAATGTCCTTCCACTAGATGGCAGAATATACACAATTCAAAATAAATACATTTACATAGAGGGACAAAAGCGCCACCAATTTTTTTTCTGGCAAGCATTTGACATTTTGAAAAAAAGTTCTGTTGTTGTTTTATTGTTTTCTGGCCATCCCAGGAGGATTCTGCACGGCTACTGTGGATTTAGAGTTCGGGGCCACAGCGCCGCCTGCTGCTCTGGCATGCGCATATCACTTTACAGATCTGGACCGATATGACTCAACGTTTGTTTTTGTGCAGCGAAGTCAAGCAAATTATGATTTTGAAAACATTTTGTGCATGTTTGGGCATTCTTGAGGGTAACTACAGCCCCACCTGTCGCTCCGGCATCCTTTTCACGACCCGGAATTGTCATTTTATCCGTTCCGGTTACATTTTTTTTGGGCACTGAAGTGTTCGCGTGTACATTTTAACGCTTTCCACAACTCACATCCTGCCTGGCGCAGCAAAAAAAAAAAAAAAAAACCAACAACAACGAGGCCCCCTTTCAGCTTCCTGTTCAGGTCCGGATGGGTGCGCTTGATTGACAGCGTCTCAAGCACCTGAGAATCTTTTCACGAGAAGGGGGGGCGGCGTCAACACCGAGAGAAAATCTGACGCATTACAAACTTTGAGTGCACCCCACACTCGAATCAAACATTGCGCGTCCACGTGGCCGTGCCGTTATTAAAAAATAATAACAAATGTGAGGATGACAGACGCGCAAACGCCGTAACGAACGAGCTCGCGGGGTAAGGTTTTTTTTTTTTTTTTTTTTTGGGGGGGGGGGGGGTCCACGCACCATTACGCATCTCTTTCATTTGCGCAGAGGCAGCGTCAACACACACACACACACACACACGCGCGGACACGGAATAAAACACGCACGCGACTTGCGCACGTTGCATTCGAACGTCACTTGTAAAAGTCTCGCGCAGCCCAACAAAAAAAAAAACCAACAACAAAAAAAAAAACCCCACAACACACACACGTAAAACGGAGGCGCGTCCACGAAAGCGGTGGAAACGTGCGGCGCACGCGCAAAGCTCGCCGTTGCGCAACGTCTCGCGACAAAAACGAGGCGACACTTTTAACGGCGAGAAAAGGGCAGGAAAAGCGTTGACGTACCTGCCGCGGCGAGGACGCTTCTCCGACTGGACTCGCTCGTGCGATTTTGCCTGCGTGTGTGTGCGTGTCTCTCCTCTCTCTCTTTTCCTGTGTGTGGATGCGGACACTTCCTCGTCTCTTGCGCCCCCTGCAGGCAGCCGCCGCCACGACGAGCCCAGAGCGGCACATCTGTCAAGGAGACAAGCACACGCAAGCAGTGTCGTCGTCGTTTGTGTGCGTAAAAACATCCAACAAGTCTCCATCCATCCATCCATCCATCCATCCATTCCCTTAGCCGCTTATCCCCACGAGGGTCGCGGAGAGTCCCGGAGCCTATCCCGGCTGTCGACAAGCAGGAGGCGGGCGCGGGTACGCCCCGAACCGCTTGCCGGCCAATCGCGGGGCACCTGGGGACGAAACGACCAATCGCGTGCGCGCAATCGCAACCTCGGGCCCCATTCAGGTTGCACGTTTTCGGGATGCGGGAGGAAAGCCCAGTGGCCACCCGCAGAAAAGCCGCGCGGGCACGGCGGAGAACATCCAAACTGGCACGGGCGGAGGCCGGGATCGAACCCGGGACCTCAGAACTGTGAGGCCAACGCTTTACGGCCGCCCCTTTTTCAAAATATTATTACACTATTTTACGATTCATAATTCATGACATCAAAACTTACCCAAATACGTTTTGATTTAATTGCATGATATCAGTTATCACCCGGTTGCGTTTTGTTAGCAATTCATAACCACTATGTATGTAATTATTTGACAACTAAAAACAGAATTTAAAAGAATCCAACTTTTAATATCTACAATAAAAGTTAAGTCCATATATATTCATCAAAGTCACACATCAATCATCTCATGTAATGACAGGAATTTTAATCTTAATTTGCCAATTTCAAGGAAAATGTTGAAACCACAAAGGAAGATGGAAATTTGACCCAAGGTTGACACGAATTGAGCACAATTCATGTTTATTCCTGTGCTTGCAATTGTATTGTAATAGTCGTCATACTGAGAGCATTGCTGACATTTTTCACATTTTGTACCCCAAACAAAAACAAAAACCCATCATTTCGGATTCCGATGATTGCAGCCTCTTTTGTGCGTGAATCCAGTCAAATCAAAACCTTCTTCTTCTTCTTCTTCTTCTTCAGGAGAATCCAGCAAACTGCGACCGGTCACGCCAGAGGAAAATCTTCGATCGTCAGGGGGCAGGTGGGGAGACATTTTTAATAATTCATCGTCATTGAACGCGCTCCGGCTTCCTTCTGGGATTCTCACGTAACCCGCAATGATTGAGTTTGTTCTCTTTGGTAAATTACTTTTTTAAAAAAATGTAATTCAAGTACAGAATACTGGAATAGAAGCATTCTGTGGAGGGGCAAGTGAGGCAATGCCCCACCACATCCAGAAGGTGGCGCTTTAAGGGAAAAAAAAAAAAAGGTCGTTTGTTGAGTTTTTATTTTTTATTTCTATTTTTTTTTTTTTTTTTACATCCTTCGTGGGGCAACAAGACCTTCTGCCCCAAATTTCTGATGATACAGTCGTTCATGCATGGGAGACATTTCTTGCGGATGGTGGTTTACAAAATCTAGCTAGCAACAAGTGAGAGCATAAATGTGTAGAATTATAGTCGTTTTTTATGCTTTTGTGCATGCGTCTTTTTTTTCTCACGTTGCTTCAAGCCGTAGACAAAATAGTAAACAAGCAGAGCCTATTTGTAAATTCTGCCTAGCGACGTGTGAGCTCACTAGTAAAAATCGGATCGTCAATGCACGCGTGAGCTAGCTAGTGAGCTAAAATTTTGCGCCGTCGCACTCTTCAATTTAATCACGACTACAATAATAAATCGAGACATGCGCGTGTCATTGAAGGCAAATGCGTGCTGTACAGTATTTGGAAATAAAAGAAAATTATCGAAATTCAACCCAGTGTCGGGGCAAGCGGGAATGTGCCCCACCAGATTCAGATAGTGAAGTTGGGATCAAGTCATAATCTCAGAAATATTTATTTTTCCATCTTTCACACGTCTCCCTATTCTGTCCTTCCCACGATGATCATACAGCGAGCTAGCTAAAATTTTGAGTCGATTTGCGACGTTTGATGTACATTTAATGGTTGTCGTTGATATTACACGTTTATTTGATCGCATCATTATGAGTGTAGTTAAATTATTTTGCACGTTTGTCCAGTTGAAGCGAACAAATGGGTTCCACCGGCGTCCCTTGGAGGTTTTACTACATTTGTGTACTTTCCTAAATGTTGATAGCCGGCGCAGAGGTTTAAAACTTTAAAAGGCTGAAGATCCGGTAACGATGATCGAAGCTAATCGAGGCTAACGCGCGTCCCCCCCCCCGGACGTGCTCGGCGCTCGTAAACGGCGGCAATGTTTTTCCCCCCGAACGGGAGGCGGCAGCCCGCAACAGTAATCCTTCTATCCGGGGCCGCATTTGAATTTTCAAAAGCTGCGCGGCGAGCGGCGACGCCCGACGCAGCTGCGAGGGAACAAGACGCCGGCTTTATCCGTTCCAGCGCGTGGAAAAAATAAAATAAAAAAAAAATCGGATCTGGACGCGTCCCCCCCCCCCGCCACGTGAAGCGCTACAACGCTTGCACATCAAACTCTTTACCTGCCGTTTCTGAAACTCGTCTGTTCTTAGCAACTCGATCGGACCGAAGACACAATTTGGACAAAAAAAAAAAAAAAAAAAAAAACCCACTAAACTTTGCTACCGGGTTGCTCCAAGAACTGAATTCCATCTGGGAAATTAACAGTCAAGACTCAGAACCTGTCCCGGTATCGGTTTCTCGAGTTCTAACATCCAACACCGCAGGACCCGAGTAGCTGCCTGCTTCCATCGTTTTGAAAGGTGCAATTACTCAAATTAATTTTCCTGACGTGAAACTTTAGAGGCAGCACTGTGGTCGACTGGTTAAAGTGTCTCCCTCGCAGTTGTGAGGAACGGGGTTCAAATCCCTCCACGTGCCTGTGTGGCTCTCTTCTCCCACAAAGAACTGTACGATTTGGCCGACCCCACGTTCAGCGTGTACCCCGCCTCCTGCCCGAAGATAGCCGGGATAGGATCTGGCACTCCCGTGACCCTTGTGAGGATAAGCGGGTCAGAAAATGAATGGCAGGATGACACAGAGAATTAAATGACGGCTTGATTTCATCTCACTCATCTCAGTTTACTGGTGAAGTGATATTTTGGCAACAAATCTTCAAATAATTTCGCAATACAGTGATGCCTCGGTTCTCGACCACAATCCGTTCCAGAAAACAGTTCGAGGAGTGATTTGTCCGAAAACCAAATCGATGTTTCCCATTACAATGAATGGGAAAAGAAATAATGCGTTCCCAGCCTGAAAATTTGGGCTTTTTAAAGCATTTGTTTTTAGCTTTTCCTGATAATAAACTGCATAGTAGAAATGCCCCAGTATAGTTTAAATACTTTTTATCATAAAATAATTGAATTTATTTTTTGCTTAAAATGTATGCTTTAGTATGCTAAGTGCAGAAGAACTTTCCTTCTTTGGAGCCATGATTGGGGGTTAATAGTGTAGTCCTCCATAAGAAGAAAAATCTGTGTACAATGGCTGCGTTATACACAATAACGAAAGTGCGCTGGTTGCACCGCGTGCGTAATGTCATTTCCGGGTATTTTTTCAGGGTGCGTTCGAACATAGACAATAATAAAATGGGTCGTGGGTGGGTCAGCTGGTCTGGCGGCGCAATAAGTTATTTCCGGGTTTTGTCGGGGGCGTCGGCGTACTGATTTTTGTTCGAAACCAGAAGCAAAAAAAAAAAAATCTAAATTTCCCTTCAAAAACCCATTTGTTCGAAAACGGGGACGTTCGAAAACCGAGGCGTTACTGTAGTAACTTTTCACTTCAGCTGCTGCAGGCTCGAACGTCTTCGGCCACGACCTCGGCTGCGTTGGGACCTCCAACTGAGCGTCAATCCAGATTATTCGTCCTCAATGAAAGCGGAACGCGAGAAAGAAACCTCAGAAGCGGCGGGGGGATGGTGAGCACAAAATTCCAGACCGGCGGAAGAATATGAAAAGTGGGACCAAGCCACAGGAACTTAGTTGTCACATCTTTACAAGTCGGGAATTCAAGCACGCTTGGGGGGGGAGAACTTGTCTTTATTCTCAGGACGCGACAAACGTCGGCGTACATTCCTCACCCGCCGACTCGACTCTTTTCCAGCGCAAACACCCCCCACCCCCGCCCCCAAAAAAAACCTCAAACCATCCCAAGTATGCCGCGCAGTCGCGTCTTGCGGGTTGACATCAGAACGCGGCCGCGCGCGGTTTCCGCTACGCGCTCGGAGTCAACAGAGTGTTTTCGCAGAACCCAAAGACGGCGGCGCTACCAAAACAAACAAAAAACAAAACGTCATCTTGTTTTCACCTGGACGGAAGGGGACTCGTCACCAGTCTCGAAGGCGCATTTCCTGACCGCCACTCAATCGGACTCGGAGGTCGACTCGTGCTTGCGCTTCTTCTTGCCTTTCTTCTTCTTTTTCTTCTTCTTGCCCTTCTTTTTCCTTCTCTTCTTGCCGCCGCTATCCGAGTCGGAGGACGAGGACGACGAGGACGAGGACGTGGTGTCCTGGAGAAGCTGCTGCAGCTGCTGGATCCTGGACAAGAGGCCGGGTCAAAGAATCAGCCCCAACACCGTCGGCCCTGAAAAGTTTTTGGCCCCCGGGACGCGTTGATTCACGAGCGCGAGACCTGTTCTGACCGCTAAGTGGAATGGGAACACGAACCGGAGATGGAATCTCCCGCGTTTTATTGGACGTCGTGCGACGGGAATGCCGGTGTCCACGTCGCCTCGCCACTGCACAAACAACAGCGAAATGTGTACCCAGAAAAAATGTAGAACGTGAGCTAATAAATCAAATCAAAAAAAGGAAGTACACAAACTGAAAAATGGCCACTACGTTGTCATAACTTTTTTTTTTTGCACGTTTGATCCAATAAAATAAAGATCTGCTTCAAGGCTCGGGTTTGCGGGCCGTCGCGGGTCTGTACTAACGCTGCGACGACGAGGCGCTCTCAAGCGATGAAGTGAGACGACGGAGGGAGGGGCCACCCGCCAGCATCGCCACTTCCCGTTTTAGCACTTGAAAAATTCACTTTTTTACGCAGTCTTCGAAGGAAAATCAGTGGCTGCTCGCCTTGCCGCACAAGCTGACCCCGGTCGTCACGGTAACTAAAGCTGTACACCAGTCACTCACATTTGAAAGATGTACGGGTGTGGTCAGTCATGCCCGCAGATATAAAGTTACGGGTGTTGTTCCACCAGTCATGCCCGCAGATACAAAGTTGCGAGTGTGTGTTCTGTTTGTAATTATGAGTCTACCCCTTTAAGAGCGGAGGGGGGCGGTGTCAGGTAAAACTAGGAAGTAGAAGTAGCAGCATTAGAGACCGTGTAATGCCATGTTGTTTTTTTTTTTTTTAAAAATAAATATTTCACTGCGCTAGATCGATTTTCATGTGCGCTGAGAGTGCGCAATTGCGCAGTGGCGCAGCTTAGAGGGAACATTGGTCAAGACGACACAAAATAAGCGACGTCTTTCAACATCTATTTTCTACTCGCGCGCGTGGTTTTTCGTGCTCGACCGTGCCACACAAATTCCAGCGACTGCAAACTCGGGATTGGCCCCGCAGTAGAGGGAGGCGCAAAGGACAAACACATTAACAAGAGAAAGAGAAATTTAAGTTAAAAAGAAAAATCTGTGTAAAATGTGTCACTTGTGCTTATTTCATGTGACCAAATAAGGTTTGTGTCGGTCATACATCGCCATATTCTAATATCTAGCGACATTGTTATTGTTGCACGACATTGATAAAGGACAAAAATAAAGTTCAAATCATTTATAAACCCTTCCGAAGCAAATATGGCAATATTTATTGTGCTCACTGGCACATTTAAGGCGTATGAATCATTTTACAGCTAATTAAGGCCTTCGTTTCGGAAAAACAGCAGAAAATCTGCTGACACTCCGTAATAATAATAATAATAATGACATCACATTGAGGGGGAATAATACCACGAGGCAACTGTAACTACAAAACAACATTTGACTGCCCTAAACTCAAAAGTCATAATTCCGAGTTGTGCATTTTTTAGGTCCAGACGATATTTCACCGTGTCTCTTATTTTTCCAAATACACACCACAAAAATCAAATTGTGGCTAATTCTCCTCCGAGGAAATTACAATGCAATTAAATCCATAGCAAAGGGTGGCTAATTATTATGATGATTTTTTTTTTTTTTTTAAAGTTAATTATTGGTTCAAATTGATACTTGGAAGAGGAGCTGGGACTCGGTTTGCTTTCCCTTCCGGAAAAGACGTCACGACATGCGCGTGCACACACGAGAGGCGTCAAAAGCTGACCTTTGCGTGACCTTTCCGTAATGTATGCAAACCCCGCAGCAGCGTGCGAGCGCTCTCGCCGTCGCCGCGCAAACGCTGGTTTACCTGCTTTCTTTCTCGTTCCTTTCGTTTTCCCGGATCAGGTCGTACATGGGGTCTTCGTGGGCCTGCGTGGGGGGAAAACGGGAAGCCGTCAAAATGGACGCCAGAGCGGGAAATGGCCTCTTACGATTGCATTTACCACCACCACCCCCCCCTTTTTTTTTTTTTTTTTTTTTTTATTCGCCCCCACTCAGCATTTTCCCCACTTGGAGGGGGGGGGGGGGGAAATGACACAGTTGCATTTATGGTAATGACTGCAGAGGGCGAGTCCTCCATTGTCCACTTATGTTGCATTAGCTACACCAGCCGACAGCCATTTTTCATTTTTTAAATACACGTTTGCACTCACCACGCGGAACTGTTCCAGTTTCTGGTTGCCTTTGATGAAAAACGGGCACTCCCGGTCTCCCGTGCGATGGCCGTAGCGTTTGCACCGCCAACCTGCCGCAAAAAAAAAAAAAAAAAAAATCCAACATGCAAATATGAGTGAATAATAATCGGCTAACCAATTTTTGGAGTCATCATATCTTTTTAACGCCTTTTCAATATCCATCCATCCATTCATCAATTTTCTTAGCCGCATATCCTCACAAGTGTCACGGAGCCTATCCCAGCTGTCAACGGGCAGGAGGCGGGGCACACCCTGAACAGGTCGCCGGCCAATCGCAGGGCACATGGAGACAAACAACCAATCACACTCACAATCACACCTACGGGCAATTTAGAGTGTTCAATTAATGTTGCGTGGTTTTTTATGGGGTGCCCACACAGGGAGGGGCCGGGATCGAACCCGGGAGCCTCAGAACTGCGAGGCCAACGCTTTACCAGCTGACCCACCGTGCCGCCCCTTTGAATAATATTACATAATACATATTGAGGAAAACTATTCTCCGCTTGCTTCAGCGCAACACCCGAGATACACACCTCGGTTGCTGTGGTAACGACGGCTACAAAAGGGGGTCGACGTTGACGCGGGAGGAGCTCGGAACAAATACAAATTTGGCCAAATAATAACAATTACTAATATTCCCCAGAAGCACGTCAAGGACACGTAGCCAAGTGATGTCGCCTTAAAAATATTTGAAAATAAATAAATAAATCGATATTATTCTGCTCGTTACAACATTGGAAAAAGGAGTTCGCAAAAAAAAAAAAAGAAGCACGGTTATGCTCATCTGTCACGTAAAAAAAAAAGATAATTTATTGAATTCATTAACTGCTGGCTCAGCTGGAAAAGCGTTGGGCTCACAGTTCCGAGGTCCTGGGTTCAATCCCGGACCTGTGTGGCTTTTCTCCGGGTGGGCACCTCCGGTTTCCTCCCACATCCCCAAAAACGTCCGACATTAATCGGACACTCTAAATTGCCCATAGGTGTGATTGCGAGTGGGGTCGGTTGCTTGTCTCGACGTGCCCTGCCGTTGGCCGGCGACCAGTTCAGGGTGTAACCCCGCCTCCTGCCCGTTGACAGCTGGGATAGGCTCCATCTTCTCCCCGCGACCCTTGTGAGGATCAGCGGCGAAGAAAATGGAAAATGTCAAGCGCAAACACATTTCGTCCGAGTCCGCCGCCGACGAGCGCGCGAGTTATGAGTCACGGCGGACATTTGTTTGCGCGCCGCCGCCGACAGTTGGGAGAACAATGAAGATCCCAGCTGCGCGTTTGCTTTCGCTCAAACGGCCAAACGTTGCAATATTAATATTGCGAGCGCCAAAGCAAACGTTACGCTCGCCGCTCGGCTGTGCTCACAATGAATCACTCGTATTCAAACTCATGTTACGAGGGAGTCCTAAAGTGTCTCTTTTTAACCCCCACACCCGTAACTTTATATCTGCGGGCATGACCGAGCACACCCGTTCTTTTAGTATTTTCACCGCTTTTTAAAAAATGTCATTTTCCAGCAGAACCCGGAAGCTTTAGTGCTACCGCTAGCAAGGCTCCACTTGTGTAACTCCGAGATTCTGACCCAACTATTTGAAAACAAAAGCCAATATTTCATAATTTGGCCTCAAATGTACGGTATTTTTGAGTTGCGGGTTGTGATCTCGGGACTTCAACTTACACTGCATCACCTTCACCTCCTTGCCCAACGGCATCCACAGGCCCTTCGTGGGCGCGTTGGCCAGAAAAGTCCGCGCGTCCTCGTTTCCCGGCTCGGCGGGGATGCAGTCCTCGGGTTTCTCCTCGTGCTCCTGTCAAAATTTTGCGGAGGTTGTGGAGTTGTTGGTGAGTCAGCGCATTTTTAAAAGTCACTTTTCTGGTCGTAGAATGTAACACGCGAGAGGGAATTTACCTTAATGTATCCAGGCGGGGGCTTTTCATAGCTACGAGAGAAGATGTGTCATTTGCGTCGTTACTTTTCAAATCCAGGTCCAACTTTATTAGCCGGGCAGAGCGAATCAATGATTTTATCAATTATTTGTCGTTTGTCGGGGGGGGGGGGATGATTTAGCGGGATGTGTAGTTCAAATCATATCTCTAAAAATCTGCAAAACGTACACTAACAGCGTGCGTGATGAGCTACTGTATTTTACAAGACCTCATTTGAAATTAACAGTGTCAGGTGTGTGCTAAATCTCATTTAGCATCAGTTTTTTTTTTAATCCATTGTAGTTGTACAGGTTATGAGTCAAAAATTAAGTAAAATAAATTCAGGAAGAAAAAAAAAACAAAACAGATAAGTGGAGTTTTTTTTTTTTTTTAACAAGTGATTTATTTTTAAGGCCATAATCGCCCAGCCGTAGTTATACTTGAATAAATCCAAGAAATGACGTTCGCACTCACAAAGTTTCGATGTGTTTGAGGTTTTGGACTTGCTGGTTGAGTCTCTTCATCTGACTTTTGAGCTTCTCGTCGTCCTCCTTGGACGTCGACTTGTGTCGCTTGTGCTCGCGCCGCTCGTCTTTCTCCCTCGACCTCTTCCTGCCCGACATTTTGTGGCAACGCTTGTTAAACACACAAGATTAATAATAATGGCGAATAAATGCGTTTCGAGCAACTTTAGGTGAAGTATGAAGGAGCTAACAACTGTTTGGCTAAGTCGACGCCAGCATCGCAGCGATGTTGTGCAGCACTTCCGGTGAGCCGAGCTGAGCTGCTCTCCTAAGTCCAGCGCCCTCAGACGGAGACGGGCGGGACTGCATCAAGGTCGAGTAAAATTGGGCCCAATCTCATTTTTTTTATTGGAAATATCAACGAAAACTACGCAAGTGTATTACTGCCATACCGAAAAAAAGGTCGCGTTTTACATAATTATGAGTAACCTTTCACATAACTATGTAAAACGCGACCTTTTTTTTTTGGTGTGGCAGTAATACGCTTCCCTACAAAACAATAAATACACTACCTAAAAACAAGTACAGATTATATTTTAACTATTTATTAATTAGGAGACAAAAAATTATGCAACACAATTTCAGTTTTTGAAGATGTTTTATTTTATTACAACTTGACAAGAAATGAAAATGAGGTATTGAAGCATGATGCAATGTTAAGCTCAAAAGGAGGCAATAGTACAAAAAAATGGATTACACTCCATCCATAGCAATATGAGAAGAGTATCCGTAAATTAAAAATGAAAAAAAAAAAAAAAACAAAGTGTAATTACTTTGTAAATATATTTTTTTACCTGGAAAAAAAATTGTAAACTAATTTGAATCATTCTGGGACCGAAAATCATACTACAGCATAAATCAAAATATAAAGACATAAAAAAAATAACCATTACATGATCAAAACATTTTGACCATTAATTCCAAATATTTTAGTTTTTTTTTTTAGCCGCTTATCCTCACCAGGGTCGCACCCTCAACTGTTTGCCAGCCAATCGCATGGCACACGTGAAAGAAAAACAACCATTCGCACTCACGTCCGCACCAACGGACAATTTTTGTGCCCGGAGAAAAGCCACACAGGCGCGGGAAGAACATGCAGGGCCGGGATCTGAACCCCGGTAGACGCTTAAACCACTCTTAATATTTCATATAAAATACAAATAAAATGCATATACATATGCAGTCGGCACATACAGCCGACACGATTATCAAAATCCTTTTTTTTTCTTTGCTTCACTGGAAAAAAAAGAAAATGAATTTTGTAAAGCAACAACAAATCAAAATTGTTTCATATTGTTTGTAAAAGTCATACAAAACTTCAAATATTGATAAATTATTATATCCTCGCCACGGCGTTGATCAGTAACAATCGATCCCTCAAATATTCCCCACGCGGCAGCTCACGGAAGGGATTTGGGCAAAAGGGTCGCTTGAGGTCGCTGAGGTTCGAGGCGGTGCCGTTACAACCTCCCAGCCTGAGGGGGGCGCTGCAGCACCTTAAGAACCGAAAGCAGCTCCCTCCTTTCTTAAGTGTAAACAGCTTTTGTTCGCAAAAAGAAGAAGAAGAAGAAAAATGGGAGTCAGAGCGAGGAGAGGAAATCCTTCAAGGTTCCTTTCTTGCGATCCGGCTTGTCCTCGCGCGACAGGAGCTTGCTGAGGCGCTGGACCACCCAGTTCCTGCCCTTGGAGGGGGTCTTGGCGGAGGAGGGGGTGGAGGAGGACGAGGAGGACGAGACCGGCGTTCCGGCGGACGCGGACGACCTGGCGGACGGAGGGAGAGGACTTCACGTCGCCTGTCGTCTGGTGGCGGTCGGGCCGGCTTACCTGGGGGTGCGGCGAGGGATCTTGTCCTTGGCGGGGGTCCCGGACCCGCCCGACCTGTTGGCCGACGGAGGCGTCTTGTGCTTGGCGCCGCCGCCCGGCGCGTGGAAGGCGGACAGCAGCTCCCGGTTCGTCCCTTTGTGTCTCGACGTCTTGCTGCACGTGTGGCACGTGGCCATCTGCGCATTGGAGAAAATATTAAGACGCCGTTGTAGAAAGGAAAAAAAAATTAAATTCAAAAAAAAAAAAAAAAAAAAAATGTAATGCCCTGGACAGCCGTTTCACTGGACATGTTTATCATAACGGGATGCAGAAAAAAAAAAAAAAACGTCTCAAGGAGCCAAATGCGAAACTGAACGACCTCAAACATCTTAATAGCAGCAAATCATGCATATTATTGTTAAAAAAAAACAGATAATAAATGGATAATGGCGCATCTATATCTGTAGATATGAAATGTATTTGTGCAGCGCGTTTCATACACGAGGTAACTCAATGTGCTTTACGTGATTAAAGGCACTTGAAAACAAAGAGATAAAACATCTAAAACAGGATAAAAAGAAATATGACAAAAAAATTTTTTTCAAAAAGACAATTAAAACTGCAAACAGTGCAAGTAATATGATCAAAAAGTGAATATATTCTAAAAAGCATGGGGAAATGTGTCATGCAAATAGCAATTCAGATAAAAAAAAAAACAAAAAATACCATCGCCAATAATCAATACAAAATTCCCAAGAGGTGATAATTACTACTGCAAAAATGAGGTATGGATTTTTTTTTTTTTAATATTTTGTCCTAGATTGAGGAAATGTATCGCATTGAGTGCATCAATTTGGAAATAGTCACAAATGTATGCGATAATAGTTGCCGAAAAGATTCCATTTCTCTTTGCTGCTTATCCTCACAAGGGGTCGCGGGGAGCCTATCCCAGCTGTCAACGGGCAGGAGGTGGGCGGGGCTCAGCCAATCGCAGGGCACATGGAGACAAACAACCAATCACAATCACACCTCGGGGCAATTTAGAGTGTCCAATTTACGCGGGAGGAGACCGGAGCGCCCGGAGAAAAGCCACGCAGGCACGGGGGGAACGTGCAAACTCCACACAGGCGGGGGCCGGGCTTGAACCCGGGACCCCAGAACTGGGTTTACCAGCTGATCCGCCGCGCCGCCCCCTTAAAAGATTCCTATTCCTTCAACTATTTCATTTGAAAATAGATGACACGACGCCATTTTCAAAACATTCTGCCGCTCTCCGTGCCTGCTTGCTGCCGTCACTCCGCACGCAAGACGCCCCGACGGCTGCGCGAAGGTGCGAGCAAAACGAACGCAGCCCTTCTCACGGAAGACAAAAGCAGCAGTAAACAAACGTCGGACGCCTTTCGCGTTCCTGGTGAGTCACGTCGGACCCGGCGATAAACGAGGCCCGCTTTAACGAGCCTCGCGTGACGCAGGACCAGCCTCCGAGCCGCTGAGAAATGTTCCGCGGCGGCGCCCGGGAAGTGATTAATTTAGCGGCTGAGCGTCTCTCGTAGCGTTCCGGCGCCGTGATGAAAGCGCAGTTGCGGCCCGGGGGGGTCGGAAAGCGCTTGAACCGAAGCCAACGACGGGATGACGACGGGCCCGTCGCCGTGCGGATGCAAAAATCTCAGACGTGTGAGTGTCAACTTTTTTCTGGGTGAACTTGACGAACGTCGTATAAAAACTGTAAAAACAACCCGAAACATTAGCAATCCGTTAATCCGGCGAGTGGCCTACAGCCTCCAGATCTGGATCTCATTATTTTACCGCCGCCTGCAAGGAATTAACTCCCAGCGGCAGATCGAGCGAAGATCGTTTCGGAGACAATCGCAACATCCGTAATGAGCCGATCCCCATTGCTGTGGGCCGTGGGGGGAGGGGGCTGCTGAGCTGCCGCAGTGCAAAAACTTTCATCTGTTCTTCATGTTCCGTAAAATTGAAACAATAAGCGACTTCCGGAGAGGGAGGTGGCAACTGCAGGACGACGGCTGACGAGGTGCAAAAACTCACCGACACGAAGGTAGCCATCGGGTGACGGTGTCGGCTTGCTCCGCGGTCGTGTTTACAACCCAGTCCAGCGCACGTCCAGGCTTTATAGCCACCCGGACGGCCGGCCCGCCCATCTGTCCGCGAGGGGGGGGGGCGCCAGTCCAGGAACGACCGACCGGGATTTATTGCCGGCGTTCCCAGCATGAGCGCTCCTTCCTGCACTCATCCGGTGACGTGTCAACACGACTCCGATCGGTACAAGACGTCCTCGCCGAGCACACGGATCGATAAAAACCGGAAAACGGATTTGCACTTCCGAGCAGGATCAGACGCGAGAAAAAAAAAAAAAAAAAAAAAGGCAACTTGACCCAGAACCACAAAACGTCAAAACAAGGACGGGGTCATGTGGGGGGGGGGGGGGGGGGGGGGGGGGTCGGGGGGGCACTTTGGGGGACTCGGCGAGGGACCCAACTCGAGTCTTCTTGTGCTCGAAAGGAAATGTTACTCGCGAATATCAGATGGCGATTAACCGCGACGTAGAAACAAAATATGTACACAAGTCAATCCACAAAAAAAAAAAGAATGGCAAAAATCAGATCAATCCATTTGTGATCAGAGCTGCAACCGACCTGCGACCAGTCCAGGGCGTGCTGTACATGCTTGGATGGATAAATATATCGTTTACTAGTTGGAATATACGTCACAAATAGGAAAATACATATCTTTATACTTATATGATGTACGCAAATAATATAAATATGAAAATCCATCCATTTTCTTTGCCGCTTATCCTCACGGGGAGTGCTGGAGCCGAGCCCAGCTGTCAACAGGCAGGAGGCGGGGTTACACCCTGCACTGGTCGCCAGCCAATCGCAGGGCACATGGAGACAAACGGCCGCACTCACAATCACACCTATGGGCAATTTTGAGTGTCCGATTAATGTTGCATGTTTTTGGGATGTGGGGAGGGGAAACCGGAGTGCCCACCCGGAGAACACGGACATGCGGGGACGGGATCGAACCCGGGTCCTCAGAACTGTGAGGCCGCCAGGGATTCAGTTTTGGTGCAGATCAGAATTAGACCTAAAACAAAATCTCAACTTTTCCGATAACTTCACAGCAATAAAAGAAAAAATGATTTTCCCGATCTCCCGTCAAACTCAACCTTGCCGAAGCTCAGCTGGGCTCTGATTGCAATCCCTTCATGAGAAAAAATTAAAAATGAAATAAAAAAAACTGCGCCTCCAAACGGCGCAGCAGCTGTTGCAACAGATAACGCTGGAAGAGTTTTGAATAAAGTGACAGCGCCAATCTGGCTGCGGATTAGCCGTCGTGCAGGCGCTCGTATTTCGCCACAAATGCGTTGAAGCAACTTTGAATTGATCGAGCGCGTAACGCCGACAGGACATACGCGCGTCGATTAGCGTCCATTTTGTGGCGACCCCTCGTCTTTACACTGGACAACAGTGCGGAAAACGGCTGTGCCGCGTCTCGATTTTCACATCTTTTGCCTCTCATGACCATGAAGCAATCCAACCTTTGTGTGTAGACACTGACGCATTTTATCCCAAAAAATGATCACACGTTTCCTCGACATTTTTGTGTTTGTACGTCCGTGTCAGCACATGAATGTTGAAAGGTTGCGCCAGGACAAAATCATCCAGTTCCCGTAAATGCGGGTGTTCGTGGCTCCATGGCGAATGTCGGAAGACAGACCGTGTGACAAGCTCAAATTCAAAATGCCATCAATTTGGCACAAATAAGACGAATGCCGGTCAGCAAAATGGAGGCCTCGCGTGGGCGCCGTTCAAGCTAGCAAGATAAAACTCTACGGTCCTCCTTCAACAAATCAGAACGAGGTTTTCCCAACAGTATTCAAATCTGACAGGGTTGCTAAGACGCTTCCCTGTTGTGTGCCAAATTGACAAAACATTTACTTTTCAAGGGCGGCACGGTGGCTCAGCTGGAAAGCGTTGGCCTCGCAGTTCTGAGGTCGATCCCGGACTCGCCTGTGTGGAGTTTGCATGTTCTCCCCGTGCCTGCGTGGCTTTTCTCCGGGTGGGCACTCCGCTTTCCTCCCACATCCCAAAAACACGCAAGATGAATTTGACACTCGAAATTGCCAAGTCGGTGTGATTGTGAGCGCGGCTATCGGTCTCTATGTGCCCTGCGATTGGCCGGCAACCAGTTCAGGGTGTACCCCGCCTCCTGCCCGTTGAAAGCCAGGAAAGCCTCCAGCACTCCCTGTGACCCTCGTGAGGATAAGCGGCAAAGAAAATGGACGGATGGATTTTAAAATCTATTCCTTCAACGCGCCGTTCAACTTGTGTTTGTTTTGCGTACTTTGACGTCGAGGAGCAACGAAGAAAAGTCTCCAAAGAACGTGGAAGCGATACCAGACGGCAGGTCGTAGGACTCGGAGCAACAAACCAGGACGAAGACCGTTCTAGCGGCTCTTTTATGAAAGGACAAACTTTCGCACTATGTTTCTGCCAAACTGGTGCATCAGAAGAGCTGAACCTGATCAAGCCGAGCCCTGTTAATCATCTGATCTTTGAAAACGCTGACCGGAGTCGCGGTTCCGCCGGCACGTGCGGCTCTCTCGGGAATATAATTCCATTAGCGCGGCTCGTGTTGTCGGGATCAGTTACGGTCGGACGTGTGCCGTAAATCCCCCGCGGCGCCGGTGCCAGCGGGTAATCTTCCGTCGCGAATCGTCCCAAGTTCTCCGGCTGACATTTATTAGTGGTGTCTGAGGGGAAGCTCCGGCTCGGTCCAGAGAGTGACGAGGTTTACTTCTGGTCACTGGATTTCGCCCTCCGACCAACTGTGACAAAAACCGGCTGGCAACAACTTGACCGGAATACTTTGCAGACACAAATACACGTGAGGACAGATGAGACTCTTCGTTAGTACCCGCTGAAATAACTTTTCAAAAAACACGACAGCGGACCAGCACCTCTGCTGTTGTTCCACATTCCAGTCGGGCACCTCACGCCTCGGTCCCGAAAAGCCGCAGGCGCTCTCGTAAAGCGGATCAGGCGGCGAGTCGAAAGGCCGGAGCGCTGCGGTCGGTTGTTACGGAATGCGAGCGAAATGACAAAACAGCGTGTGGTGGAACGGCGGCGGCATAAATTGCTGCTCGAGGTTGACCTCACCTCGCTGCGGAAACGACCCTTTCCAGGAAGCGGTTTTCACCCACTTAAGATCCCCCCGCAACACCCGCACTGCCCGGGCAGAAAAATAAAAGTTTTCTTCTCCATTTATGGTCTCTGCCCCCCGCCGGCTTTCTCCCATTTGGCTAACGAGCTATTATGAGATAATCTGACCGGCGACAACGCCGAGGAAGGAGGAATTGCGTCACGGGCACGGCGCGATCCGCACCCCGAGTGGCCCCCGAACCCCCACGCGGGAGACATTTACACCTTGCGGCCTGCATTCCGCCACACCGGTCTGGAAAGATCAGTCAAAAATTCTCTCAAACAGGAGGTAACCTTGGCAAATCTGCTTTGAAAACTAACCCTAACCCTAACCCTAACCCTAAACCCTAACCCTAAACCCTAACCCTAAACCCTAACCCTAAACCCTAACCCTAAAGCCTAACACTAAAGCCTAGCCCTAAAGCCTAGCCCTAACCTAACCCTTGATCAAGCATTGGCTGACACAACCGTCCTTGGAACAAAAACTCAACACAGACTCAACAACAACAGCACGATCAATCCGACAGTTACAGTAATCGTCCTTCATTTGTGGTAAAGGAGACGGGAACTGCTGATCAGTATCATTTCGATCTGATCCCCGCTATATGTGCGATTCCCACCCTTACGCTACCTGGAACACTCCAGACCCTCAACGCGATCAGACCACCTAATACTTCACGCAGCAAAATGTCACGTGTGCGTCTCGCTCGGGCAGTTTTCAAGATGACGCCCGCTGAGCTACCCAAGACGGCACTTTTAAGAGGAGACGAGTGGAGGCTAATCAGTTTCTGGCTCAGTTTTGCTATGGAGGCGTCCCGCATTCCGGCTCTTATCGCTTTTGGAGATCCGGCGCAGTCGGACGAGGCCCGAGTCGTTGGCCTCGAAACGGGCGCGACGTGACTGGTCCAAGGAGGCTAAAAATAGCCCAACCGAGAGGAGAAGGTATGAGTTCACAAGGGAGTCACGTGACGAACACACTCGCCGTACCTGTTGACGGATAACAGAGTCGTGGGCTCGAGGCTTAAAGTGAGAGTTTGAGCGCACCAGTAAAGAATGAAGGACTGCTCATTATGGTGGGGATCTGAAACAATCAGGAAGCAATAACGACGTCTGTAAGAGACAGTTTGACAGAGCAAAGAGACCAGAAAACCCAACCCAATCCACAAAACCCGCAGGCACGGAAATCCAGTGAACCGGGAGGTAAGGGGCAAAGGACTAGGCTCACCAGGACCGAATCGGACCTCCAGAAGCGGCGCAGCAGGCGTATCTGCGCCAGCCCGAGCGCTTTGCCCGCGGCTCGCCGCCGCAGGAGCCGTCGCAGCCTGGCGGACGGCCGGCGTTTGGCGCCCAGGCGCACCCGGTGGTTGTCGGGCCGCAGCCACTGGAAGCAGTGCGGGCACGCCGACGTTTGGTCCGACGCGGACCATTCCGGATCGTTTGCGTCTGAAAAATGAGAGCGTTCAAAAGTGTAGCAACTGGCAGGCGACGATCCCGTGATGTAATGTTAGCCATTAGCAGTAAACGGCGTAGCGGACGAGGCACCCGGCGCCCACTGCTGGCTGGCGCTACGGATCGTGCCCGGCACGGGTCGACCAACAATGACGAGGCCACGTTCGCAAGCGCAATCTTCAACGCGGCCGCGGGGCACCAGACCGTAAAAAACAACCTTGACGTCAACGGGACAGAAACTCCTCATGCGGGAAGCGTCGACTTACCGAGGCCGGCAAAATGTTGCTCACTGCGGGGGAGAAAAAAGACGTAAATTAGACAAGCAGAATATTAAAACGCTTGAATAATTTCAGAATGATGACGTAGGTCGCAAAGGCGATCGACGCACAAAAGCAATTCTCCAAGCATGAACTCAATTTCTGCCGTTTTTTGTTTCCTCCCGGCTCGGCACCACCGTGCCAATTTAATTCCACGCCGCTTTTGTGCCAGTCTGGTTTGAGGCGGAGATTATGCTTGGACTATTTTTTTTTTTTACTCGAGTTATTTGCGTAATGTTTGCAGTCCTAGTTGGTTGGCTGGGATAGCACTTTTTTGTTTTATTTTTAATAAACATCATCTAACTGCACGCTTAATGAGGCAATTTTTGGATCAGTTTGATTTAACTTTCAAGCGGTTGAAAAAAAAAAAAAAAATCACGCTTGCTAGCTCAAAAGCCTTCTGTCACCAGATTTAGTGGCGACACTTGGATACAAGCGTCTAAAATGAGTGGAAGCCACGTTGGAAGTCCGCCAAACAATACGTGGCAACCCCCCAAAATATCTCACTCGCCTTGCAGAGCGCCAGCAATGATATATTTGCGCTTTCATTTAAGTCAGCCACCGCTAAGTCGGCCTAAATTTAGCGGCGGCCTTGAATCAATGAAGGGATTTTTTTTTTTATCTCAAGTTGGGTCGCACGTGCGATCGGGAGCTGTGGCTCCGTTGTTTGGGGTCGCGTTTAATCCGGCGGCGGTGCCGCCGCCCTCTACCAGCGGGCGTTTGTTGACGTTCTCCAGCCTGAAGGTGAAACATAACACAGGAAATACCAGGATAGGAAGATTGGCAACTCGTTTTCCATCGCTCATCCTTCGGGCCTGTGATCCCCTTCCAATTTAACCGACGGGGGCTGGGAGTTTATTTACAGTTCATGCTTGAAAATAAAACGAAAAAACAGTGAATGAAAAGTTAAGCTAGGGCTTTAGCGGATTTCAATGACGTTGGAACAAAAGCAATTGGCATCACCGACGAACTACCGTAATTCCCGCCCTACAGAGCGCACCCGGTTATAAGCCGCACCCACATTTGGTACATACGTAAGCCGCAAGTGCCCACGTTGAAACATGAGATATTTACAAAGAAAGACGGTTTAACGCTAGGTCCGCCGCGCTAATGCTGGCGCCGCATGCGCAAACAGAGCCGGTTTAAAAAACAAAAAAAACATACCGGTAAAAATCACTGAAACACGGCAGTAACACGCTAGCGCAGTGGTAACAGGGCCAGACCGGTAAAACTCACTTCCTCGGCACCACCGATCGCACTCTTAACTTTTCCGCTCAAGTGCCCCCTTGTGGCCGTTAGGAAAAAAAAATGCAGAAATAAGCCACAGGGTTGAAAGCGTGTGAAAAAAGCCGCGGTTTATAGGCCGGAAATTACGGTACTTTTATCTGTTAGGTTTTGTGTTCTATGGAGTCATCAAAGTGAGAATGGTGAAATTTTCCGCCCGCATGCTAGCGCAAGAACTCATATTTGAAATTAGAAAGATGATCCAAAATGGCTGACTTCCTGTGTATGTTTTCTGGCACGGTTCCTGAGAGTCCACCCGGCCATGATAAACTGGGAAATTACACGAATACATATCCGTGAAAGGACTGCGGCATCCAGGCCCGCATTTCCCAGAACCGGGGTTTGCGAACGAGCGCTTTCTTATTTACATATTTGTCACGCAGCTCCTTTTATGTGCATGTGGAGTGGCGAGAGATTCTATCGTCAAGAGCGCTGAAAGACGGCGCTGTTGGCGGAAGGTCGCGTCCAACTTTTCCGGGATGGGAAGAATCACTGCACGGTTCCCACCAGCATACTTTTTTTTTTTTTGGGGGGGGGGGGGGGGTGGCAGTTTTATAACAACATAAAAATATGTGCGGCCGAGACTTGCCACACTCATTGGACAGCCCAAATGTCAATCATTCTTGCAGCAAAAGTGGAACACAAAATTAATCGTTTTCTCTTCCGTTTTTCCCATCGAATATTAAATTTGATTTAATTTTCTGCACGTATTAGTTATAGAACGCATTTTTTTTAATAATTAGCTTTGCGGTGACGTCAAAACGAAGGCTGTTATACGAGACTTGGCCACTCGGGGGCAGTATAAACATGCATGGAAAAACACGAGCTTGACGAGCTTGTTTAAACTTTTAAATCACTTCTGGTGAGTTTCCACCATCCCAACCGAACACCGACGATCTTGAGGGTGATTTGAACGTAATAAAAGGTTGTCGTTTTCTTACAGGAAGAACCGGGATTCCTCCGGACAGCTTTCTTGAAACAGCAGTGACGCGTTTAAACGAAACGCGTCCGACAAATCCTTGAAGTCCGAGGTCATTTTCCCCACACGAACACCCCTTTGGTGTGTTTCCGTATTACTCGCCTTCATAACTAAGCACAATTAAACCAAACGAGTGAGATGTGTAGCTAATAATTTACGTACAGCGGCACAGACTCAACTAAGCTAATGCTGAACGGAGAAGTCCGTTTGTCGCATCGTGGTGACGTCAAAAACGCGCAGTGAACACTGGGAAACCGAGTCCGAACCATACCCGAATTTCTTTTAGTATTGAAAAATCAGTAAATTATTGCTGGTTCAGTGAAAATAAAAAAAATCACACTGTTTTGTATGAATTAACAAGTACCAAAATACCAAATACGTACCAAAAATCTCGCGGCGGACTCCCGGTGACGCTGCGGGGAGGAAAAAATGTGTCATCAGCTATGTTGAGGAAGCACTTTGGAGGAGGAGGAGGACGAGGAGGAGGAGGAGGAGGAAGGTGAACCTTGCCGATGTGCGAGCCACAACACCAGCAAGTCCACCGCAAACGCTCCGCTGGGGGGGATCTGGACGAAAAACCGTTGCGAATCCACAAGAACTTTTTTTTTTTTTTTTTTTTTTGGGGGGGGGAGAGAACGGAATTTGGTCTGCAGTTATCATAACACGCCACTGACTGGCTTCACAAGGACTCGAACCGGTTCCAGATCATCTGCTGACAAAAGGTGTGTTGTTAAGATTCCTTCCGTCACATTGTTGTTACTCATGATGTTGTCGCGAGATGTAAAACCAACCACAATATTAGGGACAGACATACCTCTGTCACAAATTGAAATATTTCCACACACACAGTCAGAGTTGTTCATTTTTTTTCTATCGATATGTTTTACTATTATGCGTGTATCTTGCAGTGGTGCACGCCGAGAATTTTTCCCGATATTTTGACCCTCTCGTGCAGAGGTCATCGAAATGATTATTTTTCAGAGGCACAGCTGTGCCTAATATTGTGGCAGGGTTAGTGAATATTGTGTGTGTGTGTGTGTGTGTTTTTTTTTTTTTATTAAATCACCCGAGCAGCGCAAAGTGATGATGATGATGGTGGTGGTGGTGATGATGATGATGTTGTGAGTCAAGCGCTCTCTTCACTTGATTGCAGAGGAAATCTCACAGTTATGAATTGCGCTTTTGTGTGGAGTCCACTGATAAACAGATTACCCCCCCCCCCCCCCGAGGAGGATGAGGGATGAGGATTTCCCCCCCCCCCCCCACTTATACTGTGAAATCTTGCGTGGAATTAGGAAACTGCTATTCACCGGATGAAGGCGCTTTGGATGATGTCACTCAAGAGGCGACGTGAGCATCAGCACCAAAAAGGCCCAACGGCGACATTTTCCCTTGAGATGTGACCCCCAAAATTCAGCCCCCCCCCCCCCCCCCAATGAAGCCATTTTGATATCTTGACGGCCTGTGAAATTTGTGCGCATTTCTATCTGGAGTCCAATCAGGAAAAAAAAAAAAAAAGACACTGGGATTGGATCACTTCGGTTTGGCCGTTTCCTTTTTTATTTTTGATTTTTATTTTTTTTCCCCGGAGGCAGCGACGGAATCGGATCCGACGTCGTCCCGGTCGTCACGCCTCTGCGCGCTCGATGACGCGGTGACGGCAAGGCCGCAGATCCGTTTTAAACTGCTTCCGGAAGCGCTCCGGTTGAATTTCGGAGACTCTTTTGATTCTCGCGTCCCTCGTTCGCGGTGCCGTCGGTGAGAGAAGAAGACGCTTGAAGAGAAGTTCATTCAAAAAAAAAAACGACCCGAAAGTTCTTCAAGTTCTTCAAATCCAAATTTCTTCTTGAGAATTTTTTTTGGTTGGTCCACTCATCATGGACAAGCCTACCAATTTTCATGTTGCTGAGTGAAATCCATCCATTTTCTTTGCCGCTTATCCTCACGAGGGTCACGGGGAGTCAGCGGCTGTCCCGGCTGTCAACGGTACCCCCTGAACTGGCCGCCAGCCAATCGCAGGGCACAGAGAGACAGACAGACGCACTCACAATCACACCTATGGGCAATTTAGAGTGTCCAATTAATGTTGCGTGTTTTTGGGATGTGGGAGGAAACCGGAGTGCCTACGTGGAGAAAAGCGACGCAGGCACGGCGAGAGCATGCAAACTCCACACGATCGAACTCGGGTCCTCATAACTGTGAGGCCAACTGATCCACCGCGCCGCACTGAGTGAAATATGGAAGTCAATTAGTGCCACCGGGATTTGAATTGGAAACGTCAAGGTCGCTGCAATTCGCTGCCAATCGATTGGCTGGGTGTTCGTTTCTGACCTGAGGTAACCCTGCCTTGGTGGCACAGATGGTTGAATTCTCGACACCGAATTGTCGCAACTATTGAAATTGTGATCACTTTACATTTCAAATTCAAAATCCCGGCGGCACTAATTTACTCCCCTAGCGAAAGCGGCCTCGGTAAGGAGAATTTTCCCAAAACCGCGGGCCGGCAAAAATCTATTTTCGGCAGGATCCAAATGTTGATTTGGCCTTAAGTGACTCGAGGACCAAGACGGCGGCGGCGGAATTCAGAGCGACGGAGAACAAAGCGGCTCATTCAGAGGACTCAGACGGGCTCGTCTGTCGCCAAGGGAATAAGAAGTAAGAAGCCCAATAAGGCCAGGAATATTTCTATTTCTATATATATATACATATGAAATGATGTGTTCCGTTTTGAAGCGAATACGTCCCGATGGTCGTTGGTCTCGTGCTCCCTCGTTTTTCGGTGTGGTCCGAGTCGTCCCTCGACGGAGGTCGGAGCCACTTCGGTCCGGTGCAGTCGCGCCGGGCAGACGGCAGGGGGGGCCAGTCAGCCGCGCCCAAATTTGGACAACTTCGCTCCGGTCCTCCTTTGTGGCTGTCTTCGGGTTTCCGTTTTTGGCCTTTTCTCCCGAGACCGCTTCCGTCATTAACCTTCTTCTTGAGGCAATTTGGGCCACAGAAGCGGGTTTTTTTTCCGGTGCTGGCTTTCTTCCTCTTAAGAGGTGACGAATGAGGTGTCAGAATCCTTTTTAGTGGAGTTTCACCGCGGTCGTTCATCCTCATCAATGTCGGGATTTTTTTATTGTTTTTTTTTCTTTTTTCTGCATCTTCTTTCATTTTGGATGATTTACGACCCGCGTCCGCTCGTGTGCCGGAACCCATCAGAAAATGTGCGCAACCCGCAGCGAAAACTGACGACGCGGCGCAAAAACAACCGGGTCTGAATTTTAAAAAATACAAACAAACTCTGCCCCCGATGCCTCTTTCAGTGATGATCATGAAATATGGAAAGCGTGGCGAGAACGACCAAAAAAAAAAAAAAAAGTCTCGACAAGTCATCTGTCGCGTCACTTTGGGCATTTCCGGTTGTCATTTACGAGCAAAATCGTCCGAGTGTCATGCGAATGTTTTGAAAATTCAGCCCCCCAAACCAGTTGCAGCCAGCAACGTGAAATTTGGTACGCGTGCCGAACACGAGTAGACCTCCAAAAAAGTCTCAAGACGCCACACGGGAAGGCTCCCATTTGGGTTTAAAGAGGCCATCTTTGGCTCATTTTGACCATTTCCAGGCTTCCTCCAAAGACAATTAATTACTCGCAACTAGTCAAAAAATGCACGAGCAAAAAAGAAAGATCAATTTTCATTAATTTGTTCAGTTTTTTCATCCTTTTTTTTTTTTTTTTTTGCAGGGCCTCAGCCGTCACGGTCCCGGACCGAAGGGGGCCTCGTTGGCCGGGCCAGGGGCTGCAACACAGGACGCGGGTCTCGCCGTCACCGCTCGTGTCTTGCGTTGCAGCCAGCGGATCGGCCAGTCCGCGCCGCCTCCGAAGCGCATTCGGAGGTTCTGGAAGCTCCGTCCTTCCGCCCCCTCCCCCAACGTCGATTGACTGACGTTTCCCTCAATCTGACTGCGCCTCAACCTCGCTCTGATCCTCCCAAAATGAGCACCGCTGAAGATTGCGACACTCCTCGAGAACGGCGAAATCGAGTGAGCGGCGACCTCTGAACTCCTCGAAACGCGAGGAAGACGTTCGACGTGAAAATGTTACGCAAGGAGTCGAAGGGGAGGTGGATGGCAGCGCCGCTGCGTGAAATTTGCCGGGACAGGTCGACCGTAACGGGGAACGTCTCAAAGGCCCGTGGCCCAAATTGAACGGAAAGGCGGCCGTTGCGGTTCCAAGCATCCATTTGGGGGCGAATTTCGGGTACTTTGATGAGGCAATTTTCCCAAATGAGCCTCAGACGAGAATTTTGAGCCTTGTCCCAAACTTCATTTCAAATTCATCAATTTTAAATGACATAATTATCGTAATGCGCACAAAAATGTCTCAAGGAGCGACGCCAGAAAAAAAGATAAGGGAGAGATCCGAAGCCGGAAAGTTTTTTTTTTCCCGACGACAGAAATCAAGAATTGCCATGAAATTTGGTGGCCGTGTCCGTCGTAAGAAAATGTCGAGAGGACCCAAGCTTGCATTTGTTGAAATCCATTGATTATTTCTTGGGATTTTTCACTCTTTTCATAGCATCCCCAACTTTTGAAAGTCACTGTTTTGCTTGACATGTTTCGTTTCACAAAAAGATCATTTTCTCCACTTTTCGTTCAGAAACTGTTGTTTCTGAAACTTTTTTTTTTTTCATTTTAAACCAACCCATGTTTACCTGCTGATGGCTTAAAAACAAGAAACAAACTTGAGAATGTTGATTTCTTGTGGTAGGTTCGGTGCTTATTTCGTCACAGAGCACAATGCAGTATTCAGTCGAAGTCTTGGTGGTAATCATAGCCTAAAAATCACCATAGCAACACACTTTTGGCCGCTCGGTGACGCGTATGCAAAATAAAGCCACTAGATGGTGCTGTTTGCTGCTTTTGCCCCCGAATTCTTTGTGACTCAAACGAAGTGGAACGAACACGCCCACTTTTTGCGCCCAAGGACGGCCCGAGCGACAGCAAAAGTGCAATAAAACTGAGAAAGAAACTCTTCGAGGCCTTCTTTAGGAATGAGGTCAGTGCCGAGAAGTCGGAGGAGGAGAAGAAAGAGAGAAAAGGAAAAAAGCTTGGCCGGGGACCAAACAGGGCAGGTGTCCGCCTGACAACAACGGGCCACGCCAGGAACTCGGTCCGGCCCGAGCAGGACTTGAACAAACTCTCTGGGAGACGCAACACACACACTCAGGATCTTCATACTGTACGTGCGTGTGTGTGTGTGTGTTGCATTGTTTATTCATACAGCCCCCCCCCCACCCCCCCCCCAAAAAAAAGACATTTTTCAGTCCTCTCAAAAGATCTTTTGTGCCCAAAAATATTTCATGGTGTACCGTTTTTTTTAATTAAAAAAAAAAATCTCTCTCTCTCTCTATATATATGATCCCTTAGAATCCTTGGGAACAAAAAAAGTACAAAGGTCGACAATATTGTTTCCACGATGCCGAAATCAAATTGGTCCAAAAGCAAAGTGCTGGAAAATTGTGTCATTTACTGTTAGTGTACTGTTAATAATATATATATATATATATATATATAATATATATATATATATATATATATATATATATAAACTGTACAACGTGACCCTTGTAAGGATAAGCAGGGTAGAAAATGGATAATTCTTAAACCAGCATGTCTTGAGATAACGATGGGTGTGTAGTGTTCCAAAACTGATTTATTTATTCCAGATACTGATCATCTTTTATTTATGACGGGGACAAATATTGACATGCAAAACAACGGAGTACTCTTGATGTTATTATTATTAATTAGTCCCAACAATAACGCTAAAAGTTAGTTTTTTTTGTGACGCTCCTCATTCGGTATTTTCTTTGATATTCTTCAGTTGAAAAGTTTTCAAAACGTCAGCGAAGAGCTGAGAACTGCAGTCAAGCGAACGTTACGGCGGGCTCGCCGTACCGGATCCGATGTCACCAAAATATCTGATATTATGTATGTATAGATATATATATATATATATATATATATGGCACAATATAAACAACTGATTAAAAAATTGTCGATAAAAGAGTTGCCTTGTTCACCGTAGAATTTTTGAAAAAATGATCAACTGGTTACATTTCCAAATAAATTAAAAACAGAAAGACGGTGAAAGAAGAATACAAAAAAAATGAAGTCGTTCACGGGTTTTATTTTGACACGCCGGCGAGGAACTAGTTAGCTGGCGTTTTGTCGAACTTGCAGTCTCGGCCGCGGTCGCGGAGAACGTGGACCGGAGGCAGAATTCCGCTCGGTTCCGTCCGCTGACATCCGCGCGCCTGCGGTTTGCCTCTCCGAGCCGAGGACGACACGACGACGACGCGACGACGACGACGACCGCCGTCCGGCCTCGGAACGACGGCCGGACTCATGTGAGCGTTTTTGGGACGAGGTAAGGCGACCGAGCGGGCCCCCCCCAGGTTCGTTTTCGCGAGGAAATTCTCACTTTCGTCGCTCAAGTGCTTTTCTGGAGAAGTCACATGAATGAAACAAAAACAAAACAAAACAAATACTCCGTCCGGGAGAAGTACTGACTCCACACGTTTACTTGAGTAAAACAACACCCGCCCCTCACACCCGGAAAAAAAAAAAAAAAGTACAGATTCTGAAATTTAAAGGAAAAAAAGGACATTTTGCTCAACTCTCAATGAAATTATGATTTTTTTTTTCCAAAACGCAAAAGTTCGCCTCTTTTACTACCTTCAATATTGCTCATACTATCAAGTGTTTAAAAAAAATGTACTTGACACTATCACACGTGTTCCTGTAACTTTGTAAATTGAAAAAAAAAAAAAAAAAAAAAAAGATAACTAATAACAAAAAAAAAAATCACTTTACCGTTTTTTTTTCAGGTAAGGCGTTGGAGCTGCTGTTTTTTTTTTAATTATTATTTTTAATTTTACAACAACATATTGCCACACAGCATTGGGAGAGCCGAAAACATCATACAGTTGGGGTTTGGGAATATCTTACAAAATTTCTCAAGTGAATTCGGAGATTTCTCACAAAATACATCATAAATGTTCAAAGTTAATGACCAAAATTCATACAGACAGAAAAAAAAATCTTTACTACTCAATCCCTGTGACCAAAGGTGGCAAACGCAAAAGATGACTTCCTGTGTATGCTACGCTAACGAGCATGGCTACGGTCTGACGACATTATTTTTTGAAACTAAAGTTTTATTTATGGCGAATGCGCCTGGATAAAAGTTAAATACATTTTTTTTATGTACAAATATGATGCATGTAAACACGAACGAAGTCTAAAAATCACATTGTGTCGTCTTTAGCAGCTCTGTGGTAACATCTTCTGTTGAATTTTAAATTTTAAATATATAAAAGTAAATATTTGGAGGCGCGGCTTCAACGGCGTCCAGTCACCGCCTCCAAACTTGAGCAACTTTGTTTACATGTTCATCTGGCACAATTGCAAATTACATCATAATTCATCATTATGACTACGCCCAAGCCTGTTAGCTCGCAAGCTAGCTGGTGATTAGCGCTTCTCGCTGCCGCGTGGAAATCCCTGCGACGACCTGGCGGAAATGATTCCAACCACAGAACATTTAGATGAATAGACATATTTTCGCAGATGGCTAGCTAAAGTAGCATCGATCTCGTCGGATCCCAGAAGTAATATTTGATCGACAGTTGAGCGCACGCGCCCGCAGCTCGATTCGATCGCAGTTTCCAAGCTTCGACGTAGAAAGGTGATGACTATATTTCATTCTTCAAATTTGGCAGGGTTGCTCACAACACTCTTCTCAAATTCATTTTTCCTGCAAATGCTCGTTATTGTTCCTTCGTTTACATTCCTCCGTGCTCTATAAATAGCCAAAATGTGAATTTGTCAAACAAAAAATCAGCCACGAGCTACTTTTTTTTGTTAGTTTTTTTTTTTTTTTGCATATTTTGACAAAATAAGAAGCAGAGCATCAAGTACAATACAATTATTTTTTTTAAATGTGTGACTTAAATGAAAAAAAAAGTGATTTGAGTTGCGTCGCCTTGATGAAGTTGTCACCGGATGTTTTATTTACACCGATGTTAATTATTCATATTAAGTGAGGTGGCAGAGTTCGTAAAGCAGTTTTTTTTTAAATTCAAGTTTTAATGCCGTCATATTTTTTTTTTTTTTTGTACGGGCGTCCCCGCAGGTTGGGCCAGGCTGTGCCGCAACCGATGGCCCAATGAGGAAATTGGACGTGTAACCGTTGAATTGTTACATAAAAGTTTGACGCGCAGCCAAGTTGGGACGTGCGGACGCCACACCAGAGCAAATAAAGAAGGAGAACCCGAGCTTATCGGCATGTTCAAGAGGTTTCACATCGAAATGTGGGGAAAAACTCCTCGACTAGCCAGCTAGAACCTCAAAAATGTGGGAACAACACACAAAAATAAACATACAGAACAGATGGCAACAATCTTACAGGCCAATAAGAACTTGTAAACATTCTGTCGAACTACTGAAAAAAAAAAAAAAAAAAAGTGGGCCTAGGACGGTTCCTACGTCGGAGCCGGTGCCATGTTCAAGAACTCCACGACTGGCAGGCTACGCTAACGTTAGCGTGCGCGTTAACGTCTCGCCGACGAATGAGCTACTCGCAGCGTTTGCGGTTTGTGCTCATCATCGGAGAACTTGTATTTAAAAAAAAAAGTTTTTACATCTTTTTTTTTTGAAAAAATACATTTTTTGTGTGTGTGGGGGGGGGGGGGGAAAGCTCACCACTAATTGAAATTGCTGAACGTGGGAGGTCGAGGGAAGGATTTCAAATGCGTGTGAAGTTCTGAACGGGGGCTCGGGAAGGCGCGGCGGACAGGACCGGCGCCGATCAAAGGGGCTTTTTGTCCTCCATTTTGTAACCTGGAGGCGCCCCCCGGCTCCTTGGCGGGGGTCCAGCGCGGCCTTCTTCCTGTGGAAACGCCGGTTTCCTCAGCGGCGTCTGCCGAGGCTAAGCTAGGAGGGGGGAAAACATGCTAATGATCGGCAAAAGGAATTTGATGCAAAGATCAAAAAAAGCAAAAATCTGACTCGCATTATTCAAACCGTGGGAAAAGCGGCCCTTCATCGTAAGACATTTAGTTGATTTACTCGGAGAAAGAAAGAAAAAAAGATGGAATGAAATGCAAATTTCTGATGGCGTCGTCCCCTTTTTCATCTTTGGAGTTGCGAGAATTCGCCCATCTTTATTCGTGGCGCTCGGAGACGTCAGTCAACGGCGCCATCGATCGTCACCACCCGATCCGGTCGATCGTTACCGCACAATCGCCCCTGGATCATCTCCCCTGACAACCTCGACATGTTTTTGCGCTTCAAAGTAAAAATATTATAGCCCGGGTACGTGAAGGCGCAAAAGCCAATCGGGTGTCGGGAAAGAGTCTCAATCCTTTTCGGTCACTCTGGATCAAAACCCCCTCGTGTGACTCTTGGGGCGTCTCCTGCAGGATTTCCTCCGCCATGAGGGGGCGCTGTTCACGCAAACTGGGCGTGCTGGCCAAGTTGTTCATGCTGCTGTGGGTGCTGTGGCTGGGCTATCTCCTCCTGGTCCTGTCCCCCTCGGCGTTCTGGTCGGGGGGCCGCGGGTCCTCCCGCGACGCGCCCGAGCCGGAGCCCCGGAAGCTCGACGTCGCCGAGCCGGCCGACGGGAAGGCGGCCTCGCCCGTCTACGCCAAGCCGCCGCCGGACGACGGCGCCCCGGGCGAGTGGGGCCGGCCGGCAAACCTGGACCTGAGTCCGGAGGAGAAGACGCGAGCGCAGGACAGCGTGGAGCGCTACGCCATCAACATCTTCGTCAGCGACAAGATTTCCCTCCACAGGCACATCAAGGACGGCAGGATGCCCGCGTGAGTGCCGACCAGTTCGGCCTTGTGCCCGCGTCGCCCGCGTCGTGCTTTGGAACAAAATGGCTGAGCGAGTCGGCGCAACAGCGCTTTCGGCTTCCAGTCGTCGTTCGTCCGACCCGAATCGCCGCACTGGGTCGTACTTTTAAAGGCAAAGGCAGAAATCGGAATAATTGTTATTATTTCAAAGTACATTTCATTTTTTTTTTTTTTTTTTGTTTAACTATGGATTTGAATGATTGGCTGACCAAATTTGTCATGAAAACATTGGAATTTTCAAATTTTGCTAACATTTTCCAAGATATTGAATTTGAAGTCAACGTAAGAAGTTGATTGAATTAACGTATTGCCTGAGGAAAATCGTCTGAAAATCCGAAAAAAGTTCTCGTCGCCAAGCAAGAAGCATATTGATTTGATTGATTGATGAAATTCAATTTGAAAAATAATCAACATCTTTTCGAGGTATTCACATTTTAAACCAAAACCATTTTGAAGCCGGTCCGACCCAAATTATGATTTTCACTTTTTTTTTTTTTGCGTGGGCACATTTTTTAAAAATGTTTAAATTCTTATAGATTTTTACTTACATTTTTTAAGGCATTTACTTTTTAAGGCAAAGCCAGAAATGGGAATAATTTTTCCGACCGATGTTGTTATTTCAAAGTACATTTCATTTTTTTTAACCATGGATTTGAATGATTGGCTGACCAAATTTGTCATAAAAATATTGGAATTTTCAAATTTTACTAACATTTTCCAAGATATTGAATTTGAAGAAGGTATTTACATTTGAATCCAAAACCATTTTGAAGCCGGTCCGACCCAAATTATGATTTTCCCTTTTTTTTTTTTTTTTTTTGTACAGGCACATTTTTTAGAATGTAAATTTTTTTAAGCCATTTACTTTTTAAGTCAAAGCAAGAAATTCATGGATTTTATTTAAAAATGAGTAATTTTTATTTGAATGTATTGTCTTTTGCGATCGCTTTTGTGGGTCCATTTATCGGGATTATTTTCACACTCCCCAAGCAAGAATCCATTTTGTTTTGATCGCAACACCACATGGCCTTTTACGAGTTTCTCGCTTTGATATTTTAATGCTCACCAGCGGCGGGGTCGACTCATCGTCACGCCGGTTTTTTTTCGGGTTTTTTTTTTTTTTTACCGCAACAAAACAAGAACCCCTGCGGAATTTTCCGCGAGCGGACGTCGGACCGCGCCAAATACGCGCAGTCCGTCGGATCCTCGTCGTCTTCAGGCGGAACCTGATTTTCAGGTGGCGCCGTCGGAGCCGGATCCGTCGACAAAAGGTGGCCGAGCGCCTTCTGTTTTATGCCCCCCCCGCCCTCAAAGCCTACAAGTGGATTTTTTTTTTCGTTTGTTTACTCGGCATCCTTGCTTGCATTTCTGCGGTGCGCTGCCGCTCCCGACCGCCTCCTTTACGGCTTCACCTAATGGCTGACATCTGGCCGCCGAGCGACACGTCGGCGTCGGACGGAACCCTCGGATCTTTTCGGGGGGGGGGGGGGGGAGCCATCTTGCTTAAAACGGAACATTATTTAAGTCTGTATTGGACCTGGTATTACAGTACTACGACATACCGTGCCGTTGCTCACTAATATCAGCGCAAAAAAATGCCAATACCAGACAAAGATAACTCAAGTCATCACAAAATCCAGCAATTTATTTCTTCAAGAAAACTATTCAAAGCCACCTGGTTCTGTGTTGGAAAGTACTGGTCCGCTAAACCCAAGAAGCTGCTGGGCCACCCTCAGCGACAAGAACGGAGGTCAAACAGTTTCCCGAAGTGCCAGTGAGTTTTTCCCATCTCTGCGGAGATATTTTGGCCCTCTCGTTCTTGCAGGATTGTTTGAATTTGGCACTTTCAGCATTTCAGTCCAGATTTTGTCCAGGCCCCTCCAAAATGTTCCTTTTTAGCTTTTGTTTTCAAACCCTTCGAGACGTTGACATGCCCGTGTGTCTTGGATCGTGGTCCCGCTCCAGAACCCAAAGAGCACTTCAGCATCAACAACTGATGGCCGACCTCTCTCCTTGAGGATTTTCTGGTCGAGGGTAGAACTCACGGTCCCACCGATCGCAGCAAGTCGGACAAGTTCTGAAGAAGAAAAGCAGCCGCTAGCAATGTTCTTTAGATGTTATTCTTGGTTCTTGTGTGACTTCCTGGTTGGGTCAACACGGTGCTCTTGGGGTCATTTTTGTCCTGTTTACTCCATTTGTGGCTAAAGGCTCTCACCGTGGTTTGCTGGAGTCCTGAAGGTGGCCAGTGAAAATGAACTCGGCCTTTTCAAGGACGTTAGCAACAGTTAATTTACAATTTCAATCATTTTATGGCACTTTTCAGACAGACTAAGAGTTAATGGATGTGTTCTCAAGATAATGTCAACGCTTTCAATTGGTTGTTGGTACATAAAAACACCAAAATGCGGGCTTTCTGAGAGAATATCGGACATGGGAAGTCTCCGCCTGACGGCTCCGACCCACGTCGTACCGCAGGTGCCGCAGCAAGCAGTTCGACTACCGCCGTTTGCCCACCACCTCGGTCATCATCACGTTCTACAACGAGGCCTGGTCTACGCTGCTCAGGACGGTCCACAGCGTCCTGGAGAGCACGCCGGCCGTCCTGCTCAAGGAGGTGATCCTGGTCGACGACTACAGCGACAGAGGTGGAAAATTCTCCTTCGGGTGTCATCGAACTGAATCTGTGCTCTGGTCCATTTTTGTTTGGACTGTAAACTGATGGATTCATCCGCATTGACGTAGTCCGAGTCAGGTTTGTGTTGTTTTTTTTTCCAGGCTACCTGAAAACCCAGCTGGCAGAATACCTCAGCAACCTGGACCGCGTCCGTCTCATCCGCAGCACCAAGCGCGAGGGCCTGGTCCGCGCCCGCCTCATCGGCGCCGGCTTCGCCACCGGCGACGTCCTCACCTTCCTGGACTGCCACTGCGAGTGCGTCCCCGGCTGGATCGAGCCCCTGCTAGAGAGGTGGGGGCGCGGGTCCCGTTGGGTCGGGTTGGCCCGTGAATCGGTGCACGGTGGTACCTCGACCTCGGCGTGACCCGTTTACTCTCGACGCTATTCCAAAACCTTGAAGATGTCAGCGCAGCGTGACACTCCCCCCGGTGGCCAAGACGAACGCACCGGAAGGACTGTCACAATTTCAGCGGGCATCGAAGGGCGAAATCATGATGTTTAAAATTTGTGGTACAGGGTGCTCGTCAATCATGGTACCACACAGAACAAGGATTTTGTTTTTCTGCCGCAAGGATCGGCCAGAACCCCAACACCATCGTGTGTCCCGTCATCGACACCATCGACTGGAACACTTTTGAGTTTTACATGCAGATGGAGGAGCCCATGATCGGGGGCTTCGACTGGCGGCTCACCTTCCAGTGGCACGCCGTGCCCGAGCGGGAACGCCAGCGCCGCAAGTCGCCCAGCGAACCCCTCAGGTGACAATTTTTAAATGCCGCGTTTACGTCTCTGTTGGAGCTCTTTGTGGGGGAACCAACCCCCAAAAGACATGGCGATGTTTCGTCTACAGATATTCAACCGTTTTTGGGGGGTTTAAAACTGGGGAACACAAAAATTGGTGTCAATTAACGACAAATTTGTCCTATTCAACCGATTTTTGCGGTTAGCGGTCTGTCCCAGTGACTTTTTCCGGTGGGTCCACTGTATATTTTTTTTCTCGTCCGCAATGAATGACTCATATTGCTGCAATTTACTGCGTTCCTTCAAGTAGTTGTGAAACTCTTCGCCATTTGCGCCTGCATGAGTGCGTTATACCGCCCCCAAGTGGCCACGCCGCACTCGCCAGACGCCGCGGATTATTCATTAATCGTGATGCGCAAACTGTTCTTACGCTCTGTTTGATTATGTCATGACTTTATTTCTATAAAGTAGAATATACGTATATATGTATTTTTTTTAAATTGTGTCCCGGCTGTAACGGAATAACGGGATTTGCCTTCATTTCAATAGAAAACGATGATTTGCTATACGAGGCTATGCAAGCGCGGTCGCCGGACGGGTCAAACTAATTTCTCAAGACTCGACCGCTCGAGGTCCGTTGTCATTTTTGTTCCGTGTGAAATTGTCTACGCCAGGTCCCCGACCATGGCGGGCGGCTTGTTCGCCGTCAGCAAGGCCTACTTCGACCACCTGGGCACGTACGACACGGGCATGGAGGTGTGGGGCGGGGAGAACCTGGAGCTCTCCTTTCGGGTCAGCCGGCGCCGCCTCCGGACCGCTCCTTCGGCCGATCGCCGCGCTGTCGTGCAGTGGCGCATTCAGGTTCTGACCCTCAGGTGTGGCAGTGCGGCGGCAGCCTGGAGATCCACCCGTGCTCCCACGTGGGCCACGTCTTCCCCAAGAAGGCGCCGTACGCGCGCCCCAACTTCCTGCAGAACACGGTCCGGGCGGCCGAGGTGTGGATGGACGACTACAAGCAGCACTTCTACAAAAGGAACCCCCCGGCCCAAAAGGTGCGCAACGACCGGCGGGAATGGGGCGAGACTGGAGTCCGGTGCGCGAGGACGGATAATTTTTGGCATTTCTGGGTGATTTATTTATTTATTTATTTATTTTTTTAAGTTTTTCTGATTAGCTCACAAAAAAATGACTTTATTTCCTCATACGGTTTGGAAATTGTATCACACAGCGGCCGATTTCGCCGAGGCGATAAATGAAGCTAACGCGACTCAATTTTATTCGTAACGAACTTTGAGAACAACCGCTGTACATCCTTCAAAATTGAACAATACAGCAGAGACCATTTTCAAACTACAAATTTGTAAAATGAATTCCAAAATGCGCTAGTTGGAGGATGCCAAAGTAGGAGGGGTTCGCGTGCTCCCTCTTCCGTGTTCCAGTGAAGAGGGCGGCACAGGAAATGAAAACGCTACCAAAAAAAAAAAATCCCCTTAACAAGCGTGGCCGTTTTCTTCTTCTGTGGTGAAAACTCTTCAAGAGAAAATGACAAACAAGGCCTTGCAGGTGCTAGCCTGGCAAATGCTAACATTAGGGACGACGCCCGATCCGACGTTTTGCGTTCGATGTCCTGTCAAAACTTTTCAGAAAATGTTGGAATCCAAACAAGTTCAATACATGAATAGAAAATAAATAAACTGAATTTTAATCATCTAAATGGGTGAAAACTGTAGAATGACAACATTAAAAAAATCTGAAAAAAAAAAATTATTTTGCCCTTTCTGGGCAGGGGTTGCATTATTTTCAACTGGTTTAATATAATCGAAAATTTTAAGTCCAGAATATCATTTTCTGAAAGTATCAGATTTTTTTTAAAAAATACAACATTTTATTTGATCCAAAGAGGGGTAAAGACCAATGGTAATAAAATGATAAAATAAAATATAGCAATAGAAAATATAAAATGATTGGCATTTTAAAGTAACAGTACGATTGAAAAAAAAAACACATTCATAATTTCTTTCCAAGAAAACAAAATGTCAGTTGCAAAGAGGAAGAAGGCATTGTTATTATTATTATTATTATAGTAGCAGTCAAGTCATTCATAGATTTGACAGATACGCCTCGTAACAAACGGAGCCCGTGCCACGCAGTACTTCCGCTCCGAAGTATTTCCGACCGGTCGCTTCCTCATTCGGGCGAGGTTCCGCAAAGGCGATGCGGCTAAAGGGCGCGTCAAGACGGCGACGGCGCCGCACCTTCGCAAAGGTGCCGGCGTTAAAGATTGACAGGAGGCAAACGTTGCGCCCGGACAGGAGAACTACGGCGACATCTCGGAGCGCTTGCGGCTCAGGGAGAGGCTGAAGTGCAACTCCTTCCACTGGTACCTGACCGACGTCTACCCGGACCTGCACGTGCCCGAGGACAGGGAGGGCTGGCACGGAGCTGTCAGTGGGACCGTTGAGGATATCTTTTACCTTTTCCACATTTTTTGGGGGCGATCTGACGAGGACCGGTTTTTGTGTCCTCCCACGAAGGTCCGCAGCTCGGGAATCCGCTCGGAGTGTCTGGACTACAACGCGCCGGACCACAATCCCACCGACTCGCACCTGTCGCTGTTCGGCTGCCACGGCCAGGGGGGCAACCAGGTGACGCGGCTGGGAGGTTTGGGGTCTTTTCCGTCGGGATCATTCATTTTTGGGCCGATTGAACCCAAACGACGGGCCACGTAGGAAACATTTACATTCATCGTGGCGTTGTTTTATTCAAAATGTATTTACTTTTTAAAATCCATCCAGCCATTTTCTGAGTCGCATACGGGGCCGGGATTTGAACCCCAGTTCCCAGAACTGTGAGGCAGACACTCTTAACTTGTTGTCCATTTTAAAAAAAAAAAAAATAAAAAAAAAAAATATATATATATATTTATTAAAAAAAAAAACTCATTAGATTTACCGCATTGTAAATAATATTACGTAAATTAGTAAAATAAACCAATTTATATAGACTGAATGTTTAACATTTTTTATTTCATCAAACTAGTTAATTATTTTTCATTCTGATTAAATTATAAGTAAAATGAGAATAAATTCTAATCAAATTCAAGTATTTTTCTTCATCCAAAATGCCAAAAAAAACGATTGTCTAGTTATGAACCATGAAATAACTTTTTTTGAATACAAGTGGGAGCAACACACGTAGACAGACAATATAGCAATACCTATCAGCATATATTCTTTATCCTCTGTGAGAAATGTCAAATATTAAACCATCTTAGTGAGCATGAATGCGTGAACAAATATTTTGTGTATTATGCAAGGTTTTTTTTTTACTGCCCCCTGGTGGCCACGGCGTGCGCACTTGAAGGAGCAGCACAATGTCCATTGAAATAGGGCAGGAAAAAGAAATTCATTCTATATATCCTATTCAAATATGGCATTAATGTATGTTTTTGTACAGTATGAGTCTTGATTGTAACTTTGAAAAAAAAAAAAAAATGCTATCACAAATTTTGCGGCGCGAAAATGGATTTGCAATCCGAGCGTCAGCATTTCTGTGTGCCCCTCAGTACTTTGAGTACACGTCCCGGAAGGAAATCCGCTTCAACTCGGTCACGGAGCTGTGCGCCGAGGTGCCCGAGGGCCGGACGGCGGTGGGCGTGAGGCGTTGCCCCGGCGACCGCGAGCCCGCGCCGCCCGCCATCTTGTGGGACTTCAGAGACGTAAGCGGCGGCCGGCCGCGTTCTCGCTGTTGTCCGGCAGCTCCGTCTGTCCGCTTCTGATTGTGCTCCCCCCCTCCCGTCAGGACAAAAGCATCTACCACCCTCAGTCGGACAAGTGCGTGACGGCGTACCGCACTCCGGAGGGCCGACCCGACGTCCAGATGAGGCCCTGCGACCCGCTCGATCTCAACCAGCAGTGGAAGTTCGAGTGGTAGAGCGGCGTTCCACTACACTTAGTGACCTTGTCCTTTTTAAAAAAAAAAAAAAAAAATGTATTTCTCTCTCTCTGGGGGGAAAAAAAGACTATCGAGGGAAATTTAAGGATTGGCCCCCGTTTAGGGCTTTTTTTTTTTTTTTTCAGCCAACGTGTGCTGCAGAAAGATCGACTATGCTGACTTTTAGCCGTCGCGTGGCATTTAAGTGCCTCTGGAAAACTGTCTTTTCAAAAAATTAAGGAGGATAATAATTCTCGGTAAATGCGAAATGTGCACAGACTAACCCGCCTCAACCACTCCAAACCAGCAGGGGGCAGCATTAGGCCACCTTTACTTCCTGTGTCATGTGCATTGACGAATGTTTTTAAAAGCAAAAATAACACGTGAAATTTAAGATATTTTGAAATAAAAATAGTCATAATGTATTTTCAAACGGAAATATAATACTTTAACACGCTGTGATATTTTTTGACAACTCCTGAGATGGTTTTCCAGCTATGCGAAGTCCCCGCGAGGGCCAGCCTGGACAAACGTTGCGCAAAAGACACTTTTATTGGAAATAAGTGCAATTTTTCCCGATGAGAAGGTTCGGAATTTTTTCTTTTTTTTTTTCCCAGGCGAAAATCTCTTCGCCTTTGTGAAAGGAGATTTTGTGCATTTTAAATGTGAGTAAAAGAAGGAGAACGACACTGCGGGATGTGTTTAGTCGTCGCTGTTGGACTTTAAACTCGCCTCTGCTGGATTTGTTTTTTTTTTTTTTCATGAAGACTGACTGTACTTGAAGTAGATGAAAGAAGAAAAAAAAAGGAGAAAATGTCAAATGTTTTTGTGTCTTTTGAAATATTGTCGGATTTGAGGGGAAAAAAGTTGACGGAAGCACTCGTGAAACTACTGATTCGATGCAGGGATCACGACATTTGAAGAAAAAATGAATTAAAAACACGAATGATTGCAACTTTATTTTGTCTTGTCTTGTTTGAAAAAAAAAATCTCATGCAAATGAATGTTCCCAATGGGCGGACACCCCCTGGTGGTAGAGACACAAACGACATGACACGTTGACCGTCAAGGAATTTTGATTTCATAATTGTAGTGAAAAGTTTTGAATGTGTTTCACTCCCAGTAAACACACCTGTTTTTTCTTCATCTTGGTAACAAAGGTAATAGAAAATGTGTGTGTCGATTAAAAGCGATTTTGCAGTCTCTGCTTTTCCGGGATTTGTAGAACTCCAAAGCGGAAGTAACCATAACGACAAAAAAAAAAAGAATAATTAAATGAAGGTGATGATTTATAAATAAAACTGAATTAAAAGGAAAACCAAAATCAGTGATTCCCAAACAGTGTGCCGGGGTACATTAGTGTGCCGTGGGCGCTTTTCCGGTATGCCGTGGGAAGTTATCCAATTTTATGTAATTGGTAAAAAAAATATATATATTTCAAGAAATAATGTATCTTTATTCATTTATTTATATCAGTGAGGCACAATGAAAAAAAAATCCTCTTCTATTAGATGGCAGGAAGTACATCCATTTTTGGTCACGCTTACTTTTGTTGTTGGGATTTTTCTATTGTAAAATACGTGCCTTGGATCTATAAAGGTTGGCAATCACTGACCTAAACGAATAAAAAGAATCCACGGAATACGACAAGTGTTCAAATCAACTTCGTAAACGAAATGTATGCACGAATGTAAAATTTATGGTGAAATGCGGGCGGAAGCGGACGTCATCGTACTTTTTTTTTTTTTCGAAAAAAAGTTTGTCGGCTGTTTGAAGTCACCGGAAAGATAAAGAAACTCGGCGAAGGTTCTCGAAAGTTGACCCAGTTGGACGAATTTACTGGTTGCTAAATAAGCAAGATGGCGAGTTAATCCCGGTAAATGTTTAATCCTAATCCGTTTATATTTGTACTGCGCGGATGAATGGAGGCACGGAGGTGTGGAAGGAGGGCGAAGAGGAGGAGGAGGAGTGCAAGCGCTGCTAATGAGGCCGCAATTAGTTCTTTGGCGTCGGGCCAGTAAAAAAAAAAAAAAAAGCTTCGAAAGTACACTCGAGGAGGCTCCGGTGAGGCGGCCACAGCGGAGAATGCCCTCGGCCGCTGAGGGCGACCACGAAGACGCGACGCCATGGCCGCCTGTCGACGGAAGCGAGTCAAACTTGTGCTCGGCGGGGCCGCCGTCTTGGCCTTTCTCTTCGTCTACTGGGGCGACCTGCCCAAAAAACTCGACGCCGACGTCGAAAAACTCGTCGCCGCGGTGCTGGTGGTCGAGCCGGAGGACCTGAAGAAGCCCGTGTACGAGAAGCCGCCGCCGGACCCGAACGCCCCCGGGGAGCTCGGCCGGGCCGTGGCGTTGACTCTGAGCGACGACGAGAAGCTCAAGCAGGAAGAAAGCATCGCCAAGCACCAGATCAACGTCTACGTCAGCGACATGATCTCGCTGCACCGACACCTGCCCGAGAAGTGGAACCCGCTGTGAGTCGCCCGAAAGTACCGACGCGCCCTCAAACATTTCCGCTAAAACTTCCCCCTCTCGTCCACCCTGAAGCTGAGAATTCCGAGAGTCAATCATACGCGTTTTACATTGATTTGATTTCCGTGTACTGCACTTCATCAAAAAGAGTCACGTACACGTGGTCAATATAGTCGATATCGTTGTATGCCAAAGGTCTTCAATATCACTTTTTGCTGGTTATTCACACTTGAGATTTCAGAATATGACCACTTATCCCTTGCTGGTCTCCCCACGACTACTTTGGATACATATTTAAGTGAACACCGTGTCAATATGCTTACCTTTCGTTTGTGAATGTGGAGACCACCATTTTGTAGCGCTAACGACAGGTGAGGAGAATTTAGTCAAAGCTGATATTTTTTTTGTTATGATTATCACTGGCTGGTATGGATAGGTTTCCAGTGACGTCGCCACAGTCCCTTAGACCAATCGGATAAATTAACGATAGAAAATAAAACTTCACGCTTGACCTATCACCTGCGTTCGCTGACCTTTATAACGCACAAGATGGCGTCCTTGGAAACTTATCCATTGGCAGCCGACATAAATACCCGATTCCTCGAAATCGGACCTGGATCGACACCGTGTTTGATACCTGCGATCGGCACGCGCTCAACCGTAATCGCATCAACGCATCCCAAGAGTTAATGATTTAGTTTTTTTTTTTTTAATGACCCAAATCTCCGTCATCGGCGTTTGAATCCAACTACCTCCTCGATCGCAGCTGCCGCGACGTGGAGTACGACTACCGCGCGCTGCCGACGACCTCGGTGGTGATCGCCTTCTACGACGAGGCCTGGTCCACGCTGCTCAGGACGGTCCACAGCGTCCTTGAGACGTCGCCCGACATCCTGCTCGAGGAGGTCATCCTCGTCGACGACTACAGCGACCGAGGTAAAATGTCCGTGCGGGGGGGGGGGGGGGGCTGCAGAATAATTTGGACTACACGAATACCGTGGCGCCCTGCGATGAGAGATTAAATGGTTCCGTGATGACACGCGTGACTGAAAACACTTGTCACAAATCAGCTTCTTGCTTTGACAGAAATGGAAAGGGCCTCATTTGTCACAGAGGATAAAGAATCTATCTTTATTATCTCTGTGACATCCCTGCATATTTTTTTTACAACAATGCTGAAAATGTTTCAAATATAAAGTAGTAGCCCCTTGCTATATCGCAGTTTATTTATTACAGATTTATCGTAGATTTTTCTGTTCAACCTCCATTTTTGTATGCGCTGAAATGGTTACAATGAGTTTAAATCAGTCATAACAGCATATCAAAGGCTGAAACCACGAAACAAATACTTTGTCTATTATATTGCTTTGATTCACTTTTTAAGATTGCAAATTTTTTTTCTTGTGTTGAAGTATCTGTGCAAGTCATTTAAATAACTTTATGGGATCAATATTTAAATTTTTATTTTCAAATAAGTGAATACATTTTTAAAAAAATAATTATAATTGCCTTTCATATACATTTTACACTTAGAAAACTTTCTATTATGTGGAAATGCATTTGTTTAGGAAGTGTTTTAATTTTTTTTTTTTTTTTAAACCGATTTCAGGCAAGGCCAAAATAATTTTTAAAAACTTTCATACGGATTCTCTTTGCACGTGTGCAGAATGTAACAGTCACTGTATCGTCCTATTTTATTGATTTAGATTTTTCATCCAATCCATAATGCGCAAGACGAAAGTTGCATTTTTGAAAAATGTGAATTCCGTGCGATGATGTTTTTTTTTTTTTTATTTTTTTTGAAATTCCACAAAGTGACTCTTCCCGCTCGTCGGCATGTCCTGCAGTCCTGTCGCCGGCGGCAAAATACCGCGAAGCGTCGCGCCGCTCGGGAGGAATGCCAAATTGCCGCCATCTGTCATTGTCGTCGTTAAAACACCGGTTGCTCAGGACTCCATAATTGCGGGTGCGGCCGCGCGCTCGTCCTGTTGCGCTCGCCAAACACGAAACGTGAACGTTGCGACGCGTACGGCTCGCGCCAAAATGAATCACGACCGGTGACGTGCGGACCGCTACTGCAATACCGATACCAGTACCGTCATTTCCGGACTAAAAGCCGCGACTTTTTTTCCACACGCTCTCAACCCTGAGGCTTAAGCGGTGATGCGGCTAATTTGTGCATTTTTTTTTTTTTTTTTCCCTCATGTGGGAAAGGCAAGAGTGAGATGGGTGGAATATATGTGCCAAGGAAGTAACTTTTACCGGTCTGGTCCTGTTAGTGCAGCGCTAGCATGTTACTGCTGTGTCTCAGTGATTTTTTTTTTTTTTTTTTTTTTTTTTTTTTTTTTTTTTTTTTTTTTACCAGTATGTTTTTTTTTTTCTTTCTTTTTTTAACCAGCCCCCTGTTAGCGCGGCGGCGCTAGAGCTAGCTAAGCGTTAGCGCAGTGGCGCTAGCAGCGCTACCGTTAAGCTCTCTGTGGACCGTCTTTCTTTGTAAATATCTCGTGTTTCAATCTGCGCACTTGCAGCTTTTACACGGCTGCAATGTATGCATGTACCAAATGGTATTTCCTTTACAAATGTACTGGGTCAGGCTTCTAACCGGGTGCACTCTGCAGGCCGGGAATTACGGTAGTTTGTTTAATCCAAATATGGATCCTACTTCCATCATTTGAGCTGCAGCGTTCATAAACAGGAAGTCGATTGTTGTCGCAACACACCGAATCTTGTGACCCGCCTCAGGTTTAGACCACAAGACGGGTTTGAGAGCCGTCCGGGATGCAGATGGTGAAAATGTGAAGCTTCAAGAGGGGCTGAGCGCTCTCGCTCTCGGCGCCGGTCCAGTGAATTCTAGGGTTGGGAAGGAAGTGATGTCATTTAATGCTGAATACATAGTAACTATTATTAGAGGGCAAGTGTGTGACTGAGCACTTCAGCGTTCCAAACAAATAAAAAAAAAAAAAATTACGCCCCATTCTTTATCAAGCTATGTTTTAAAATGCACTACTTTTTATTTTAACAAGACAATGTGTGTGTGTGTGTACAGTATTTGTAAAAAGTGTCGCTTTCCCGACAAATGTTTCCGATAACTTGTCTTGAATTTTTCACGACGTTGGCTCGGCGAGGAAATCTGACGTATCGATATCACGAATCATAAGCAGGTCCAATTTCAAGTTTGCGTGTATTTTTTTTCCACAGGGAAATTTGGAAAGTCTTCATCTGGAGTCTCGTGAGAAATTGGCAACGAGTTGCGACAGCGAAAGGATCTTTAGTTAAACTGGATGAGTTGCGTGTTCAATAAACGTAAATATATCATACTGGCAATTTTTATCTTTTTCGTCAAGGAAAATGTGGAATTTTCTTTTTTTTAACTTTTAGTATTTCCCCAATACATGAATACCCCCTCAAAATAAAAAGTTTTTGTACACCAGAAAAAAAGTCCAACGAGGGGAGGAATTTCTATTTTTCTAGTCATATTCTTGAATTTGTGGAAAAATTCCAAACTTGACAATAAATAGGAAATTTGTTTTGTTTGTTCCACGGTAAGAATCTCCCCAAAAAAACATTGCTACCTTTGCTGAAGATGGTGGAAAATTGCTGATGTCTTGAAGAGGACTCCCCCCACCCCCCACCCTGAAATTAATGAATGACGTTATGTTTTTTTTTTAAATGTCTCTATGACGTTCATCGACTTTTGTCCGTTTTCTTACCTGCGGTCACTCTCCGAAGATCACCTCAAGGAGCCGTTGGAGAAGTACGTGTCGGGTCTGCGGAAGGTGCGTCTGATCCGGGCCACCAAGAGGGAGGGCCTGGTGCGCGCCCGCCTGCTGGGGGCGTCGGTGGCCACGGGCGACGTGCTGACCTTCCTGGACTGCCACTGCGAGTGCCACGTGGGCTGGCTGGAGCCGCTTCTCCAAAGGTAGCCGAGGTCTTTCCCGCCGGCGCCGCCGCCGCCCGTAACCGCGCGCCGTCGCCGGCAGGATCGAGGAGGAGCCGAAGGCCGTGGTGTGCCCCGTCATCGACTCCATCGACTGGAACACCTTCAAGTATTTGGGCCACCCCGGCGACCCGCAGATTGGCGGCTTCAACTGGGGGATGGTGTTCACGTGGCACAACATCCCAGATCGCGAGAGGAATCGCCGCCGCTCGCCCATCGACGTCATCAGGTACGCTTCCAAACGCGGCTGACGGCCGAAGGAACGGAGATTTTATGTCAATTTTTATTTTATATATATATATTTTTTTTCCTTCCCCAGGTCTCCCACGATGGCCGGGGGGTTGTTTGCCATAAGTAAGAGCTACTTCGCCTACTTGGGCACGTACGACACGGGCATGGAAGTGTGGGGAGGAGAAAACCTGGAGTTTTCCTTTCGCGTGAGTTTCCACGGCAACCGTCCCGACCGACCGACCACGCGATTTGCGTCACGGGTTCGGTGACGGAAGCGGGTCGCGCTGCCGCCTTTCCTCCAGATCTGGCAGTGCGGCGGCAGCCTGGAGGTCCACCCGTGCTCCCACGTGGGCCACATCTTCCCCAAGAAGGCGCCGTACGACCGCACCAAGGCGCTGGCCAACAGCGTGCGCGCCGCCGAGGTCTGGCTGGACGAGCAGAAGGAGATCTACTACAACCGCAACCCCCACGCCCGACAGGTGGGACGTGGGCCATGTGCGTGCGACTTGCGTTTTGGGACCCTCGGCAAACTTATTTGGAGCTCTTGGAAGCGTGTCGAGGCTTTTGACGCGATCCAACGTCTTTCCCGATCGCTCTCCCAGGTGGACTTCGGCGACGTGTCGGAGCGCCGTCTGCTGCGCCAGAAACTGGGCTGCAAAAGCTTCAGGTGGTTCCTGGACAACATTTACCCCGAGCTCTACGTCCCGGAGGATCGGCCCGGGTTTTTCGGGATGGTGAGGGACCGCGGTGACCGTCGCGTTGTCGAATTATCTAAAGTTATTTTGAAAAAAGAAAAAAAAAATAAAAATATATATATATATTATTATTTTTTTTTTTTTTTTTTAAACTAGCTGAAAAACACAGGAAAGGCCAACTTTTGTTTGGACTACAACCCGGGAGAGGACAACAGCTTTGGCAAAAGAGTCATTATGTATCACTGCCACGGAATGGGCCAGAACCAGGTAGGAACAACACGAGGCAACGTAACAAAACCAAAGACGACACGTTTTGAGCCAAAAGGAGCAGAGAGAATGAAATGTTTATTGCTGCCCCAGCCTCACTCCCCTTTTATATTTTTTGGGAAAATAAGCATTTACATTCTCCTTTGAGCCTCTCTATATGAATATATTTCCCATTATTATTATTATTGTTGTGATTCTTGCTGAACTTTAGTCCAAAACTCCTTTTTGAAATTTTAGCTGATTTTGAGTTGCTGGACCACCAAACCAGTCTGCGCTCTTCGCAGTAAACACGTTTCAGATGTTAAAACTCGTAATAGCGAAGAGCCGGCTGCAGGCCCCTCACGGCGATTTCCTGTGACGCAGTTCTTTGAGTACTCGTCGGACGGCGAGCTTCATTTCAGCATGAAGTCCTCCGCCGGCTGCGTGGAGGGCGACAACATCAGCACTTACCTGACGGTGCAGCTCTGCAGAAAACTCGGGGACCCCGTCAAAGCGCACCAGAAGTTGCTCCTCCAAGAGGTAACGTTGAAACGGGAGATATTTACAAAGAAAGACGCTACGCACAGAGTTTAACGCTAGCGCCGCGCTAACAGGGCCATTTAACAAAAACATACCGGTAAAAATCACTGAGGCACGGCAGTAACAGGGCCGGACCGGTTAAAGTCACTTCCTCGGCAAATATATTCCACCGGTCTCACTCTTGACTTTTTTCGAGTGCCCCCTTGCGGCCGTTGGGGGAAAAAAAATGCACAAATTAGCCGCATCACCGCATAAACCGCAGGGTTGAAAGCGTGTGAAAATACGGTATACACAGCTGTTCAAATGCTGGGTTTCTCTGATTAGCAAAGGGGGGGGTCAGTACAAAATAAATCCGCAAGTTTGTGTTCAGATTGAGCCAATCACATTTAACTGCGTGCAGAATGGGAATCGTAAGTAACTAAAGCACAGTAAAAGCAGGGGGGAAAAAAAAAAAAAGTCCACCAGAACATCTGAAGTTGAATCGGGGTTTATCGGCAGTTGTGTCCCGAGTCCCGTTTAACACTACTTTGTGATTGGTTGGTTCTCTTGTCCCCTTGTTATAATAGGGGGGTGCGCACTTGTGCAACTTCCCCTCTCGAAAAGGTTGAAACGGAAACTTTGAACTGAATCGTGCTCTAGGTCACCTTGAATGACTTAACGTGGTATTCTTTAGTTTGAGTCACAAAAACCTGACATTTGAGCAGGGGTGTGTAGACTTTTTAAAAACGATCCCCACCGTCCAAGCGCTTGAAGGTCGTCCGTTGTGGTCGTTGCAGGACGGCAGCCTGGTCCACGCGGCCAGCCAGAAGTGCGTGGAAGCGGTGGACGATACGGACGACGGGGTGCCGGCGGCGTGCCTGCGGCCGTGCTCGGGCGACCCGCGCCAGAAGTGGACCTTTCAGTAGCGCCTCTAACGGTACCGTTTCCAAAGCAGGAAACGTCCCACCTCTCATTATATATTTATATATATATATATATATATATATATATATGCTATGTGAAGGGAATTTATTTGCTTTGATCTCCCGGATGGATTTTCAAACTTTTCTGACGAAGAGGAGGACTCGTGATGAAGACGGTCGTCCTCCATCTGGGGCGAAGGGGTTTTTGTTAGGTGTTCGCCGTTTGTCCTGCAGAGGGCGCCCACGCTCTTTCAGTTTCCCCTTGGATGGGGCGAGCCTTCAAAATGGGAATTTTGACACTGAAATGGGATTATTATTATTATTTTTTTTTCTCTCATGTGGGCTCGTTTACTTTTTGGGTGTGCCGCTTTGAATTACGAAAAGCCATATTTTTAATCTTTTCTTTATTGCTTATTTTTTGATTTTGTATTTCTTTTCTTTACATTACTTTAAGTTTTTTCATTTACATAATTTTCTATTTTGCCATTTTTGTCTGTTTTCCTTTTTAAAAATTCATTTATTTTCCTTTTGTCAATTTTTTTTTTTTTTATTTTCCATTTTCCCTGTTCAGTCTCATTTTATTTTTTGTTTAGTACCCCCCCCCACCCCCCACACTTTTCCCATTAGTTCCAAGACAGCCATATTTTTTGTACACAAGTAAAAAAAAAAATGCAGTCACTATAGACGTAAGAAAAGACTCGATCGCTCCATTTTACACGTCATTCTCCAAATCGCGGCGTGCGGTGCGAAATATTTTCACCACGGCGACGGGACAGGTTTTGCCCCTACTCGCCACCACCTTTACTGTACTTTCATTCCCAGCCTGCACGTAGACCCGTACTCACCCCGTATGTTCGGTGCCTAAGCTTGTCCGATGATCAACCTTACGCACCGAAATTTCCCGCCTAATCTCGGTCTTCAACGCAAAAGCAGTGCTGAGCACATCAGCAAGTCGTCGCCAAGGAAACCAAAGCTTCTGTGGGGCGTTGCGACCGCAGCTTACCTGATTGATGACTACATTTTATTTAATATGACCTCTTTTAGCGTGATGTTTAATCTATTTAATGCACACCCCTCAGTTTTAAACTGTGTATATCACTGGTGTCAAACTCGAGGCCCGGGGGCCAAATCTGGCCCGCCAAATGATTTTATGTGGCCCGCGAAGGCAAATTGAGTTTCAACTTTTTTTTTTTTTTTTTTTTAAATTTGTACTAAGGTTTTAAATGGTCATATCACAAATGATAACATTGAGAGATTGCAAGCAATATTCTGTGCCCAAACAACAGCAATAGTTTAAAAAAAAAAAAAAAAAATTTTTTTTTAGCCTTGATCTGTGATTACAAAAGTCACTCGTAAATTTCATCTGTAAATATGATGTGAAAGATTTTCATGGTTTCACATTCATAGCGGGACTCTGTAATTATATTGTGGCCCACAACAAAAATGATTTTGACACACGTGGTGTGTATGAAAGGCGTCGACCTTTCCAGGCCTCAGGGGAACTTGCGTATGTTGCACATAGATCATATTTTTCTGCATTTGGTTGTGTATGTAAAGTGCGCGGTGAGACGAATGAATCGCGACGGTAGAGTTTTTTTTTTTTGACGCGGGGAAACTATTCAGTCGAGAGCCGCTCATAAAACGAGATTTAAGTCGCGTTCGTAGGAAAGCGAGGGCATCCCTTTTCTATCCATTCTCAAGTCCAATATCATTTTTTTGAAGATGATGATGATCACTAATGCGGGAATGTATATATTGTGGAGAACCGTGGTGGCCTTATGGGGTTTGTTGTGGAAAAAATGGCAAAAGAAATTGATATCGAATGTCTTTTTTTGGACCTCATATCAAATGGTGCAATAAATTTGGACCTCATCTGTACGTGTGGCTTTTTTGTTTTATGTCGTTCTACGAAACAAACCCGTCGTCTTTTCTTTGTTTTTTTTTTTTTTTTTTCTCACTGTTTTGGTTTTATGCTGCTTCTTTTTCCTTTCGGCTTGTCCCGATTGGTGGTCCTCGGCACCCTTCGCCCGATGTCCTCGCTGCGCTCGTTTGTAAAGCGCTTCCACTGCGCGTCTCCCAAAATGAAGGGGAAAAACTTGGAAGAATCTTAAACCCGCTTGCTTGAGTTGCGCCCGTCAGTCATCCGCCAACGCCGCCCCCCCCCCCCTCCCCTCTTCTCCCCCTTTCTTAATCTTTTTGGGCGCACTCATGTGAGACGCAACGCAAGAAAAAGTCGGGATTCTGTCACCGCGGCGGCGCCGGCCGGGATTTACGCGCGCACGGCCGCCGGAAGGCCCGGCTTTTTGATGCGGGGTGGCAGAACCCGGCGTGCTCGTCTCCCTTAGCGCGTATGCGTCTTTAATGATAATGCAAAACAAGGCTCCCCGCGGGTTCCGTCAGTTGTCACGGCGACACCGGACCGTTCCTCCGCTTGCACGTCGCTTCGGTTTTATGTAATCCCCAAGACCCAGAAGAGCTCGGGAGCCGCGGCTGCATACATTAGATGACACACTTTCGCTTTCCAGGACGGAACTCGAGAAAAAAAAAACAAAACACGCCAGTCGCAGATTCCCGAGGATAACGTCACGCTTGGCGCTCGGCGTCGCGTTTGAGTTGGGAATTGGGGGGGGGGGGGGCTACACCATTGCACGCAGGTGTAATGAGAACATGAAATCAGGTTTTGTTTGGTTGACAGGGTATGGTACCCAAAAAAAAAAAAAAAACCCCAAATGTTTAGAGTCCCCTGAGTATCCCGCAGGACTTCGCGTTTGTGTCCCGGGAAGACTCCCCCCCCCAAACCAAGAACCAGCGTCCATTCGGCTTCTTTTGCTGGCTAAACGTCTTCCCTCGGGCTACGCGGCTCCCGAACGCCTCGATTAGCCGTGCGCCTCTCGACGTAGCGTCCGCCGGCCGTAGCGCGAAATCGCTAGTGAATTCTCCCCCAACCCCCTCCCAGCCATAAAAAGGGGGAAAAAAAGACAGCATTTGAAGCAATCAATTTTAGCGGGAGGCTAATAAATTAGCAAGCGGCGAGTTGGAAGAGGTCTTAAAGCGCCACGCTGATAAATGTCACGGGAGGTTTTCGCTTCATAAAATCTTACCGTCATGAAAGATAAAGCTGTCTTCGTACCGTAATTTCCGTCCGACAAGCCGCGACCCCCCCCCCCCCCCACGCTTTCAACCCTGCAGTGGTGCGGATAATTTGTGAATTTTTTTTCCCCTAACGGCCACAGGGGGGCACTCGAGACCGGTGGAATACACGTGCCGAGGACGTGACTTTTACGGGCTATGTTAGCGCCGCGCTTGCGTTAGCGTTAAACTCTTTCTGTTTACCGCCTTTGTAAATATCTCGTGTTTCAATGTGGGGACTTGCGGCTTTTACACGGGTGCGGCTCATGTATGTACCAAATGGTATTTCCTTTACAAATGTACCGGGTGCGCTCTGTAGACCGGGAATTACGGTGCTATATTGTGTCCTTGTTTCTTCTTCTTTTTTCAAAATTGACCACCTGATGACCTTTTCGACCTCTTCGGTCTTTCCCGCAACCCGAGGGCGAGTCCACAAGGAGGCGCACTTTGCCCTTGCAAACGGCGATGATGACGTACACGTGAGTAGTATTTTTTTTTTTAACGACTGTGACTCCAGTCTTTCATCCTTTCAGTTTCCGTGATGCCGCGTGAGCTTTTCTGGTTGTTCTTCTGTGCCGTGAGATGAATCTTTTATGCCGTTTTATGTTCCTTCCCAATATTTGGCACGTTCTACCCCCAGATATTTTCCAGATGCGTTTTATGCGTTTATTTGGTTCTTCCGCTTGTGACTGTTGTTTCCCAGTCACGTCATTCCATGTCTTTCATTCTTCAATGTTTCCTCAGTATACGTATATATCCAAATGTACTCCAAATTAACCCCGATAATTTTGCCCAGATAGTTCTGTCAGTTTCTGTAATATTTTCATAAGACTATTAAATGTTTTTCAGGTTCTTCCCAGCTAGCTGATGGGTTCCGTTCCACTTTTGCAGTACTTTTCCCCGCCGTATTTGTTCCAGTTTTACCCCGACCTCGCACCCTCTCACTTTCCCCCGAGGTTTTCATCACCCAGATTGCACATTTCAGTTTTGTTCCATTTCTGCAGTTTCGACCCCCCCCCCCCCCAGAAGATTCCTGGCAGTTTTCCACACACCTCCCAGGTGCGTCTCACCTCCACCTCGGCTTTGACTCCGACGTGTGATTAAATTGAATTTCATCCTCTCTTTCTCGAGGGTCCCCCGCCGCCGCCCCCCCCCCTGGGGGGGGGGGTCTTGGTGTAGCGATGCAGGTCAAATGCTCGTCTGAATGTGTGAATGAAACGCCTCATCGCTCCCTCCTCCTCCTCCTCCAGACGCGCCAGGAAGGCCAATTACTGGAAAAACTGTTGAGTATTTCTGAATGGATAATCATTTTTTTTTAACACAGATTTTCCACCTAGAAATTTAACAGGCACACTTGAGTAATCCTAAATTTTTTTTTTTTTTTTTACATTTTTTGCAGTCAAGCCGGCACGATGTGTGGGCTTTAAAAAGGTAAACTAAGTTCTGCCTAGTTCTCTGATGATGATGATGATCATCTTGATCGGTTTAGCAAGAACAAACAAACAAAACAAAATGTTTGAAGTCTGACAAGTTTAAGCACTGTCAAAAATAATCCAATTTTTGTTTTATGTCCCTTAGATTTTACTACTGTAAAAAAAAAAAAAAATCACATTTTTATTTTTTGTCACTTAGATTTTAGAACTGTAAAAAATAACCAAATTTTAATTTGTTGTCACTTAGATTTTAGTATTGCAAAAATATATTTTTATTTTTTGACACTTAGATTTTAGTACTGTAAAAAAATAATGAATTTTTATTTTTTTGTCACTTAGATTTTAGTGCTGTAAAAAAATAATCCAATGTTTATTTTTTGTCTCTTATGTTAGTACTCCTAGAACATTTTTTTGTCACTAATGAAATTTTTATTTGTCACTGAGATTTTAGAACTGTAAATCAAAATTTTTATTTTGTCACTTAGATTTTAGTTGTGTATAGAACAAAAATACTTAGAATACACAAATCCACTTTTTTTTTTTTTTAAACAATCCAATTGTGTTTTTACACTTGCTCGTTTGTTGACATTTTTTTTTTTTTTTTTGCATAGATGGCAAAGAAGCCCGTATTGGCCCTCGTTGCTCATCACGTCTGAAGCTGTCGTCGCCGTGGAAACCACAGCAACGCACGCGCATACGGGCAGGTACCATTTTTCTTTGCTTTTTTTTTTTTTTTTCCTTCCTTTTTTTTCAACCAATCGCGCACAAAAAGAGACAAAATTCATGAAGTGGACGCGGAGTGAGTGAATGACGGGAAGACTCGAAATGAAGTGTGTGCGTCCCCCCCCTCCCTCCCTCCCTCCCCCCCTCCCTCCCTCCCGCCAGCCATTAGACGAGTTGCTGCGGCTTTATCGATCTGACGCTCTCCCTTCTGCCACCGCAGATGCTCCATCAAGCTCATTATTTTTCTTTGACTGTCTTTTGGCGTTCCACAATTTGCAGTTATTAATGAATTAATTAATGTATTTATTTCCCCGACATCTTTGCCACCTGCAAGTTACCTCACAGGTCGTGCAAAAAAACATGCGCCCGTCCTTCCGATTCTCGCGAAATATAATTGCAAATCCAGAAATAATTTTAAATTGAAAAATAACAAAAATAAGCAACTTGGAGCACCGGACCGGGACCACCGGGACCTCCGTCCGCCCAGAACCGACGTGCATCCTGACTGACGATGTTCCCAAAAAAAAAAAAAAAAAAAATTCTATATACTTTTTCATCTTTACTGATTTTTTTTTTTTCTTTTTTTCAATGATTATGTATCGTGGCGGCACGCTGGATCCGGGTTCGATCCCAACTCCGCCTTTGTGGAGTTTGCACATTCTCCTCGTGTCTGCGTGGGTTTTTCTCCGGGTGGGCACTCCGGTTTCCTCCCACATCCCAAAAAATACAACATTAATTTGACACTCTAAATTGCCCGTAGGTGTGATTGTGAGTGCGTTATCTGAGCCGCTTATCCTCACAAGGGTCGCAGGAGCGCTGGAGCCTATCTTCGGGCGGGATGTGGGCGGGGGCACACTCAACTGCTTGCCAGCTTCAAAATGAAATTCTGATTTTCTATGTATATTTGATTTCTGATTTTGAATTGTTACTTTCCATCTAATTCAAAAATAATAAATAAAAAATAATATTTGGCTAAAAATGGTGCTTTGTTTAAGAAAAAAAAGGTAGTCATTTTTGAATCCAATGAAAAAAAAAATTATAATAATCAAAAAAAATGTTTTCAGGGCAGCACGGTGGAGCAACTGGTTAGAGTTTTCGCCTCACTGTTGTGACGGCCGGGGTTCAAATCCCCTGTGCCCGTGTGACTTTTCTCCGATTCCCTCCCACATCCCAAAAACATGCAAGATTAATTCGATCGGACACTCTAAATTGCCCCTAGGTGTGATTGTGACTGTTGTTTGTCTCGACGTGCCCTGCGATTGGCCGGCGACCAGTTCAGGGTGTCCCCGTTGACAGTTGGGATAGGCTCCGGCACTCCCCGCGAGCCTTGTGAGGATAAGCGGCAAAGAAAATGGATTACACATCGTTTAATAATTGGCCACAAGTGACGTTGATCTGCCCCAAAAGTATGGATCTTCTGGATTTCTCGGGTCCCGTTCAGCACGCCGGACTTTACCGGACTGCGCCGGTTTCCGCACGCGAGCGCCGCCCCCGTTCCGTCCGCCTTGTTGCGACGCATCCAAAGGTCGACCATCAAATATGAATCAAGCGCCTGCCGTCCTCATCCATCTTTCATGCCTTTCATTTGTCACGGGCGGCGGTCGGTGGCCGTGCGGGGGGGGGGGGGGGGGGGCTTCGCCGACCAAAATATTTTGCGATGTCGACCGCCACGTTCGGCGAATAACGCGCGGCAGACGATCAACTCGAAATAAAGGAAGAGAGAGAAAAGCGAACGTGCCGGACCGGCTCGGGTCGTCGTTCGGACCGGGAGCTTGCCGGAACGACCAATTTTAGGACTGCGGGAAGGGTTAAGTTTTTAGTTCTGTACGCCAGGTTAATCCCCGGCCGCCCCCTGTTTTAGCAGCGTGCTAACGCTAAATTATTCAAAACTGCCATGACGACAACCTAAAAAAAAAAAAAAAAAGACTGCATAAAATATAAGCGTGAGAGATCCGAACAGCGTCGGATTTGCCATTAGGGGATTTAAATATAGAAAAAGCAGCTGAAAATTTTTTGAAGAAAAATGATGCTAAACTGGCAAGAAAATAAAATCCACAAAAAAGGGATTTTTATTATTATTATTTTTTTTTTTGCGTGCGCCGCTAAGGTCTAGTCGCAGTCGGGCAGAAAAAAAAGCCAAAAGAAAGTCTCCATCTTGCCCCAATGAGCAAACGCTGAATCGTCGCTTGCCATACAAGAAATGAAAACTAAACTGTGCAATCTGGACTGCACGCAAACTGCAATCCATTTTGGGGAAAACATGGAGCAGAATGCATCCAACATTTAAAAAAAAACAAAAACAAAAGCTTTTGCTTTTGTTTTCCATCCTTCCTCTCCTGTCCACACTTCTTCCTCCTTTTCCTTTCCTTTGCGTCGTGCTCCCCTGCTTTAGTTTCTTCCCTTCCTCCTTCATTTCATCGATTCTTCAGTCTTCTTCCTTTCTTCCCTTCCTTCCTTCCTCCCTCCCTCCTTTCGTTCATTCCTTCTTTACGCCCTCCTTACCTTTTTTCTTTCCATCCTTCCTCCCTCCCTCCCTCCTTCCTTCCTTCCTTGCTTGCTTCCTGCCTCCCTCCCCCCTCCATCCCTCCTTTCCGTCCTTCCTCCCTCCCTCCCTCCTTTCGTTCATTCCTTCCTTCCTTCTTTACGCCCTCCTTACCTTTTTTCCTTCCTCCCTCCTTCCTTCCTTCCTTGCTTGCTTGCTTCCTGCCTCCCTCCCCCCCCCTCCATCCCTCCTTTCCGTCCTTCCTTCCTTCCTCCTTTCCACCCTCCTTTCCTTTTTTCCTCCCTCCTTCCCTTCCTTCCTCACTGCCTTCTTTCTTTCCTCCCTCCCTACCTTCCTTCCTTCCTTCCTCCCTCCTTTCCTTCCTTCCATCACTCCCCCCCCCCCCCTCATTCTTGTGCCTTTCTTTCATCCCTTCAGATTCTGCCTCTCCTCCCTCCCTCCTTTCACCTCGAGAGGCGTCGGCCCGACGGCGGCATCGAGACTTGGAGGACGCGTCCCGGTTCAATCGCGCCGTTGTCGACCCGCGGGTATGTCGGAAACGTTCACCGTAAGAGCCGTTACGTAAGACGCACGTCGTCTTTTTTTTTTTTTTTTTCTTTCTTTTTGTCATGTTCAAAATGGCGTCCTCCCGCCGCCGCCGCACGGGTCCCTTGAAGCCAGCGGCCCGTTTGATTGGACGCGCTCTTGATTTAATTTGCGGCGTGCATAAGAAGCATCGCCGATAACATTGTCTGACCAGGACAAATGTAGCGTAACCCACACACCCCCCCCCCGCCCCCCCCCCACGCTCCCTTTTCAAGATTACCTTCTCGAGGACGTCCTTCAGCGCCGCTTAATGGTACAGAACAAATGTTTGCCGGCGCTTTGTCGCCACTTTGCCTGAATCGTAAACGCATCCGTCGCTCCCTGACAGCTTTCTCCCGCTTGCCCTTTGTTTTATTTTTTGTTGTTGTTTTTTTGTTTTTTTGACCCCCGCCCAGGACATTTTTGCAACCCGTGTTTTAGCCAAGAAACTGATGAAGTCACAAATTCTGTTTTTGTAGCCTAAGGTTGCCATTGAAACGGTGGTAATCGTTTATTTGCATTGCACAGAGATTTATCAAATTATCAAAAATTGCAGTATGGATTTACTGTAATACAACTATTCCTCGACACGAGCGGCATATTCTTAAATCACAAAATCGTCATGTGCAAACTGTTGATTTCTTTACATTTGATTTAATGAACTTTTTTTTTAATGGCATTTTCACATCCGAACAAATTCATCTCGTATATTCAAGTTAAATTTGAGCGACTCGGAACGCCGTCATCGCAATCGTGTCCTGATTTACGTGAGTCGGAATTCGAGGTCCTCGTACGGCGCGGCGCGGTAATTGCAGCGCATCCGCCGCGATTAGCCGCAGTTCGTCAACCAAACGAGCGGACGCGACGATCGAACGGGAGCTAAAATCTTTGGCCGGCCGAATCCCCGACAAGGCGACGGCGTGCCGATTTGGTGAGGCACGCCGGGCTCGCGCTCGCCGCCCACGATGCGCTCGGATATTTCTGTTTCGAACCATTATCGGCGAACTTCGTTTGGCCTTGGCTAAAGTTTTACACGTTGAAAACGCTCAATTAACCCAATGAATCTTTGCCGCGTCGAATTTTCCATCTCTGATTACTGGAGTGCAAACATCTGCGCGGTTATTCGGCGTCCTTCATGGAGCACGCCGCAATTAGCGCAATCCGCGGGCCCGGCGGCTCGTTAAAGAGGGCCGGCGGGATTCGCACGCTCGCGTATGAATGATTCATGAGGCCAAAATACGATACGAGACGGACGTTCGTCTGCGTGGAAGTTCTCGTCCCTTTTGACATTTTGTGAGTCACGGCTTCCGCCCCGCTGGCATCTCACCCACTGTCCGAGTATTTGGTACGATCCATTTTTTTTTTTTTTAAACACTCTTCCCAGTATATTAACTCGCTTGTCCGGCTGTTTTTAGCTCAAGCGCTCCGGTAATAAATCGTTAAGGCTCCGGCGCGGCGTTAACGACTCGGATCTGATTAATAGATGAGTGACAGATGGAACGAGGGAGGACGTTAAAGGCCTGCCAACTGGAAGACGTCGTGGCCGACGCTGATGTTAGCGTGCTAGAAAGCCACCGCGGCGGAGTAGCTCGCGCTCGGCTAATGTTAGCTAGCAACTGTGAGAATTGGAGACGAACGTGGATGCGGTCGTGGTTGGCTTGATTGGGGGGGCCGTCGAGACGGGTCCCCGCGTTGGCCGTCTTGAGGGAGGAGACGAAGCTTGGCTAACCTTAGCGAGCATGCAAATAATAATAAATAGGAATGACCAGATACATAGAAACAAAGGAGGAGTCCTATCAACAGTAGGAATAATATTATCAACGGATCGCGTATTTTGATTTGTTTCGCATCTGCATACATTTTTTTTTTTTTTTTTTTTACACCAATAAAAAAAAAAACCAGACCAGATAAAATACACATCCATGGATTTGTCTAATTCTCGGTGTGTCTTGAGCATAAATCGTAATTTTGCTGTTGGTGTGTCTTGAGTATAAATCATAATTTTGTATTAGTATTGATATAGATAAATAACCAACTCTTTTATTAATATTAAAGATCCTGTGTTTTTTTCAACTATTTCATTTCAATGGTATTGTGTCACGTGTCGTATGAAGTTGTCGAATTTATGGAGTCATAATTGGCGTGTTTTGTATCGCATCGTAATTTGTGCCGTAGCGGATCGAATCATAGTAACACTAAAATTAAGATGCGTATATCGGAATTCATTTTTAGTGAACCACATTGTAAAAGGAGTGATTTCCATCGGAACGTCTCAAGTATTTTTTTTTTTTTTGAAAAAATGGTATTGGAATACATTGGAGTAAATCATATCGTAGCACGATTGAATCGAATCTTAATTTTGAGTCCAATACTCATACCACATCTTAATTTCAATATATTGCCGCGTAATCGGAGCGAACGTGAGGAGGCTGGACCTTGATTTGAGTGACTCATATCAGATTGTAAATGGGGCCAATCATAATTCAGAACTCAAGTGGAAACCTTCAGATCACATCTTAACTTGAGTCCGTCATATTGTAATCGGAGTGAATCACATAAAATCGTAATTGGATTGATTCACAAGATATCTTATCATAACTGGAGTGAATTGTGTCATATCTTGTTTGATTAGTTTTTGGATCATATCAGAATTGGAGCAAACCATATCGCACTGTGTCACATCCTAATTGGAGTGAATCGTTATGCTCTATGACGAGTGTACATATCATAATCGGAGTCATATGGGGAGTGTTATTTTTTTCCCTGCGTGTACGCACGCACGCACGCACGCGTGTAGCCAACAAGCGTTGCAGTCATATTTTTTTTTTTTGTTTGTTTGTTTGTCATCGCCGCAGCTCAAAAACCAAGCCGGCGAGTTTAAAAAGCTTTCGTCACGTGACACCCCCACCTCGCTCCCGCCCTCCCCCGCTCTCTCTCTTTCTCTCCGCTTCCCACGCCTGTTTAACAATCCCGAGAATTATGGCGCAATCGTATTGTATTTTTTTTTTTTTATTGGCGCGCGGGAGGGCGAGCGGGGGCTGCGAGGGAATTTTAATCCCCTCGCATAGACGCGTGAATAGGAAAAAAAAAAGACAAAAGCACTCGGCCGGCCTCCGACCCGCAGGAAGTGCGGCTAACGGACGCTCCTCACGCGCCTCTGCGCTTCCCGTGCTCGAACTCCGGTGGAAGAGCGATTTGTGGCATTTTGCCCACAGTCTCCTTGTGGATGCAATTTGGCTATTAAGATAGTCAACGTATCAAAATAAAGACGCATGCTAAAAGTAAGCCTACGCTTACGTGTGGACAACAAGGCAGTCTCCACTGGGTTGCACTTTGCCCACAGTCTCCACCTGGATACCAATTTGGCTTCTGTCCGATGATGATAATAAGCACACATGGTAACGTTAGCTAACACAGTGCATCAGTTCTAGATGTCGGTATTTTACACCACTTTCCAGTTTGATGTACTTTGCCCTCAGTCTCCTCTTGGATAAAATTATTTTCTTTTGCTCCGTCAAGAAAAATGAGCACCAGTCCTAATGCTAGCTTAGCCTCGGATCAGTGCTAATGCAGTGTTGACACTCCACAGTCTCCACTTTGCCCACAGTGTCTTCTTGGATGGTTTATTGTCGCCCTGTCAACATTAACACACGTGCTAATCTTATTTCTACGTAATGTAATATTAAGATGCCCACGATCTCCATTTTGCTGCACTTTGCCCTCAGAGTCCTTTTGTCTCCTTACGCCAGCCAACATACACAACCTGCAAAAATAAATACCAATGCAATACCCTTACCTTTATTTATGATTTTGCATTATTCAAGTCCACAATCTCCACTTGGCTGCACTTTGTTCTCAGTCTCCTCTCGGATACCCATTTCCTCCTTTCCAAGGCCAACGTGGAAAGGAAAAATAAATATTACCTGAATTTAGACTTTGCAGTATTAGACTGCACAATCTCCACTTGACTGTCTTTTGCCCTTAGTCTCCTTGAGGATTCAACTGATCTCACTTCCATGGTTTTCAACACACGCCCACAACCCTAGTGAGGATAAGTGGTACGGAAAATGGAACATTTGACTCCGCAATCTCACTCACGCAGTTGCCTCACTGCCCTTCATCTCCTCAAGGATAAAAAATTGTTTTTGTTGTTGTTTTCTACTGTATCTTTCGAGGATAGCGAAAGTGAGCCGCTTCCGCCGCTTGATCCCATCTTTTTTTTTTTGTTTTGTTTTTTTCTTCACGTTTCATGATTTTTCAAACCTCGCCGCGTCGTATTTGGCCGCGGGACGCGATCGCCGTGCTCGGTGCGTGGCAGAAAAACCCCGTTAAATCCCTCTCGGCTGTCATGAGTCTGCCCTGCAAAAAAAAAAAAAAAAAAAAAGCCTGCATGCGTGTGCATTCTCTCTCTCTCTCTCTCTCTCTCTCTCTCTCTCTCTCTCGCTCTTCTTCCCCCCCCCCCTCTCCCGCCATCCCGCCCTCCTCTGCATCCTCCCTCCTCCACATCCACTGCTGCTCCCTCTTGCGCGCACCGTCGCCACCACCAGCAACCAGCGGCAGCGTCGAGCGGCGCTTTTCTGACGCACCACCCGAAGATGAGCATCCCTCCTGCGGGTTGACTCCCGGCCCCCCCCCCCCCCGACCCCCACGCCCGACGTCCACGGTCCTCCACCGCTTTCTCGTCCTCCTCCTCTTCACGTCCGTTTGCTGGCTTTTTTTTTTTTTTTGTACGGCGAGGATTGCGCACGCTTTGGCTGGGAATTTACTTGGGAGCTGAGAGTCATCTGCCCCCCCCCCCCCCGCCCTCACCCCGCTGCTTCCTTGTTCTTTTTCGGGGAGGGGGTGTACGCGGTGTCAGTAATTCCACCGCACTCTGCGCCTTTTTCTTGGGAATATTCTGCAGTGTTTTTTCTTCTCTACCCACTGCGGGGGCTGCTGCGGATTTTTGGCGCCCTCTTCTCGTCGGTGGGGGCGGGAGGGGGTGCGGGGTGGGGGCGGGGTGGGGGGGGGGTTGGGGGTGCGGGGTGACCGAAGCCTTCCCGGAGTAGCTGCGCCCGGAATCGGAAGCGGCGATGCCCACCTTGTGACTTTCGGGATTACCCCCTGACCCGCCCCTCACCTGAGCATGGCCCCGGCCCGGAGGGAGCGCGGCGGCCGCGCGGCGCTCGTCCTCCTGGCGGCGGCGGCGGCGGCGTGCACGGCGCTGGCCAAGGTGTGCAACGACCGCACCAAGCGCGGCCAGGACAACAGCTGGTTCGCCCGCGACGGCGAGAATTTGCCCATCATGGTGCTCATGCCCATGAACGAGTCGGCGCTGATGAGCGGCATCAGCCAGGGCATCGAACCCGCCGTGCAGCTCGCCATCCAGCACATGCGAGAGTCCCGGAAGTACTCCTTCTCGCTCATTACCGAAATCTACGACACCGAGGTGAGCGTGCGCATGTTTAAACACCCCCCGCCCCCCTCCCCAAAATCTGCACTTTCGGTTGACGTCTCGATTGGATCGCGCGTGCCGTGCCGACAGCTGTTCCCGGTATTTATTTAGACGACCGAGGGGGAAAGACGCCTCGGTTTTGAGTACTCGCTCGCACCCGTACGCATAACGGGTTGGACATGCCGACGAAGGGCTCGGACCCACCCGGTCTCGCGTGCCCAGTCGCGACGCCTCGTTGCACCAGCACCAGCGCTTGCTCGGATGCACCCTGTCGTGGATTCCTCTGTCGTCGGGACGACGCGGTCCAATCGCGTCTTACCTCCGTTTGACATCTTCATAAAAGTGACAGACAATTTCGTCACGGTCCAATCGCGCCTCGGCGGACTTCGCGCAAGTCCCTGCCGAGAAAGCGCCGACTGTGAACCGGTCTCGGGCTTGGAACGAGAGAGGGGCCAGCGTCGGGGATGACTAAACGGGCGCTCGGCGCGAAATGAGCCGCATTAGCGCCAAAGCCGCGTGGAAGCGTGCGCGGTGCCGCATCGGTTGCCATGCCAACGCAGAAGGACGGCGCGAGTTGGACTCGACTACCCGTCCATCTGTCGGCTTTGGCGCCGTACATCATCTCGGTCGCGCTGCTGTCGCTTCTTGGCTGGCTTTTCTTTTTCAGGCGTTGTTTATTAAAAAATCTGGTCTTATTATATCAAAAGTTGGGTTTTTTTTTTGACACTTTGAAGTAAGTGTAAGTACGGTAGCGGGACAAGCCGAAAGAAAAAGAAGAAACTTGTTGAAATCTTTCCCCCAAAAATTAAATAATTGCGCATCCAACAACACTGCAGCTCATATTTTGTCTCAGATGTGACCGGCCCGTCGCTTGCAAACATTTTTTTTTTTTCCATTTTACCACTCGCAGATAATAAAAGAGCGAGAAATGCGGCCCGAGGGCCGTCCGCTAACCGCGCGGAGAATATTTACACGCTTGCGGAACTCATCTCGGCACAGCTCAGAGCGCTTCGAGTCAACAGCGGCGCTCAATATTTGAATATGCTTAGTGGATATTTACACAATGTGGGACAACGCGGGTTGCTAGCTAGCTCAGGGGGCGTCGGTTGCTAGCTCGCCCGGTGGGGTGGGGGTGGTGGGGCAAAATTTTATTCTATGTGCTTCAAAAGAATAATTAGTTAAAATAAGTGTAAAATAGTTTTTATTCATAAAATAAAAAACATTTACTTTTATTTATTTTATCTTTATAATAATAAATGCATTTTTATTTAAATACAATAAACATCAGAAATATAAATAAAATGTAAATACATATTTTAAAAATTAATCTATGCATTTGCTTGAATTGAGGCAAGTAATTAATTGTTTTTTTTTTTTTTTTTTTTGAACGTCCATTGTTTAATGATGCTAACGGCTAACTTTTTGGCGACAGAAACGGGATCCACCGCGGACGAGTTGCCGGCCAATGACGGGGCAACACGTAAACGCGGGCCTTGTACACTGCGAGGCGGGCGTGTTCGCCGCGTTATCTACGTTGCGCTCGCACGCGTGCGCTGGGATTTAGCCAGGCAGATGTAAGTAATCAGTCCCCGGGCGGAGGCTCTTTATCGTTTTATCCCCCCGGTTGTGAAGCCGCATGTCGAGCCGGTCCGGCCCGCTCCAGCAACCCCCCACAATCCCACCCACGCTGGTTGGTGCTGATGAAGATTTGTACTGTAGTTACTGGAACGGCGGCCGGGAAAGGAGAAGCGGTGGATTATAAACGCGGCGCGGATCTCGTAGCGCTTGCGGTTCTTGTCCGTCTTCGTGTGGAATTTGGCCTCGCTGACGACTGATACTGTAGCCGGGCGGGCTTAGAGGATCAAGGCTTTGCGTGTTTGGGGACGCGGCGAAGCGTGCAAGCGTCCCGTTGCTAAGCTAGCGCGTAGGCCAGTTGATGTGTGGCGGTCTGATTTGCATCAATGGAGGAGGAAAAGGAATTGCCCCCCCCCCCCCCACCCCAACCCCCGGGATGGAAAACGGCGGCCAGCTACTTATAGGTTGACTTTTTTTTTTTAACGCTCAAGTTTGAGCTCCCCGGGACGAAACGCGAGCGCAAATGGTTAGTAGCGCATTATCGACTACCGGGGAATCAAGAGGCTGACCATTTCCTCTTCCTGCGGCGAAGACAATCCCGTCCTATTTCGGGATCGCCGTCTCCGTTGGTCCCCGGGGAGCCGTCTTGCGCGTCGGTCTGGCTATCCGTGCCCGGGTCAGCGCTTTTGGGAGCCCTCGCCGCCGTTGTCTCCGCCGTAGTCCCCTCCCCCGCTGAGCATTTACATGATGGATGACGTCAAAAAGGCGCCACGATGTTGGGGGGCGCACATGCTACATTTCGTATTCCCCGTTGCATACTTCCAGCAGGTTTTTTTTTTTTTTTGAAAAAGTTTTTTTCCAGTGTGCGCGCCATAAAAATGTCGTTAAAAGCGAAATGGCATCTCGTTTGATAATTACACCTTTACAGCCCGTTAGACAGGATGCCTTTCACAACGTTGCGGTAGACGTTGATGGGGGCGCGCGGCACGAAAAGTGTAACGCTGGCCTGGTTTCATGCAAAACGCGCGCGTACACATATGGTAGCGATTGCGCCCCGCGGCATCGCCCGAGGACGCCGGCATGTGGCGGCTCGGCGGCGTCGCCAGGTTGCTTTTTTTTTTTTCGCAAAAATTAGCACGGCCACCTCGGCCCACCCGCTCGCCCCCACCAGCACCGACATATCGGTCGACGTGCTCGTTATCTGCGTTTATCGCCGCAACAATTGACAAATAATCCGCAAAGTCGTTCCCCGCCCCAAAAAAATAGCCGTCAGGTGAAATGCGTTTGAGGTGACGATAAATTTTTTCGCCCGGCGGCCTCGGCGCCTTTCACAATAAAAGCTGTCGCCACTGACAAAAGGGCGAACGTAAATGTGCCCAAATTGACGCGGCGCAAGGCCGTTATTTTGACAAGGTCCATAAAACTCGCGGCGGGCGCTCGACCGGAAACCCCCCCCCCCCCCCCCCCCCCCCACCGCCAAACTTTTGACAGTTTGAGCAAGTGAGCAGATTCGTATTTGTGCAAAATTAAGTTAGCGCATATCGAGATAAGACTTGTGAGACTTGAATAAAAAACAATCCGCAAATATGTAGATGTAAAATCAACATGAACGTGAAAGACGCACTGTAAGTAGCAGGCGAGGCTGGCACCTGCTGCTACTTGTCTTCGGTCTGTGGGGCACTTGCGATGGAGCCCCATGAAATCTACCTAGCAACAAGCTGCCATTTTAACGCGACGCCGCTATAAAGTTCGATGTGGAATCGCGCCTGATTTTTGTCGCGTTTAAATGGGAAAACTGCGTGAATTGAGAAAACGAGCGCGACACGGGGTCCGGGTTTGGGTCCCCCCCGTGTGGCCTCAAAATCGCCCCGAGGTCAAAGTTGCACGTCGCCGTCCGCTTTCACGTTATTATTCATATCAAATCAAATTGTGGCTGTTATTTTGTGTTTTTTTTTTTTTTTTTTCTTTAGCGTTGTGGATTTAGCCACACTCAGGCGAGGGGGTGGGGGAGGAGGGGGCACGTGTGCTGGTTGCCCCCAGAGGGACCGTCAGGCACTTGACACTGCCGCTTCCCAGAGGGCGGACATGTTTGTTGCCATGGACGCAGCTGGCGACCTGTGGCGGGTTGGAGAAGAAAAATGTGCTCTGGCGCTTTTTTCGCGCTTCGTCCTCCTCTTCTTCATCACGTCGACACTTTTAAAAGAAAAAAAAACCAATTTTATGGCTCTCATGAGCACACCTGACTTGTGCTCCTCGCAGTACTTCCCGTAGCGTAGACGCAAACGCGTCGCGACGTACGAGAATAAGAAAAGTCGCTGGATGGCTTCGAGCCCTCGCGGTCACGTGACCGCCCTCCGTCGGCGTCGACGCCTTTTTTTGCGTTGCGCTGCCTCCGTGTACGGTACAGCACACGCGTCGCGGTGGATCACAAAAGGCTGCGCCGTGACGATAAGAGATCAAATGAGCTCTTTCTCCTGCGCCGTAATCTTTGCGCGTCCTTATGCGTGTTCCCAGGTGTGTGTGTGTGCGTGCGTATGGATTATTGCGCATGCGGGGGGGGGGGGCGAGATGGAATTCTGCCCTGCATCAGAGGAAATGAGCAGCTCAAGTATGAAATTGCCGCCTCGTACCAGGCGAAATATGCAGCATGTGAGGAGTGAAAGAGTATCAGGAAAGATTTATACATACACGTGTGTGCCTGACAAACCCAAAATCTGTTCGGAAATGGTTTTTTGTTTATATTTTTGGAGAAAATTGGGGAAAAATATGCAAATATTCCCAAAATAAAATTTGATCAAAATGGACAAAAACAACGCATGTGCATTAAAATAAATGCAAATATCCCAAAAAAAATGCATCCATTTTTCTCTTCCGCTTATCCTCGCGAGGGTCGCCGGGAGTGCTGGAGCCTATCACAGCTGTCAATGGGCAAGAGGTGGGCGGGGTACACCCTGAACTGGTCGCCGGCCAATCGCAGGGCACATCGAGACAAACAACCAATCACGCTCACAATCACACCTCGTGGCTATTTTGGGTGACCAATTAATGTCACGTGTTTTTGGGATGTGGGAGGAAACCGGAGTACCCGGAGAAAACCCACGCAGGGAACATGCAAACTCCACACAGGCGGGGCCAGGATCGAACCCGGGACCACAGAACTGTGAGGCCAACGCTTTACCACCGTGCCGCCGTATCCAAAAACTTATACATAAACCTATGAAGTATATCAGTATCCATAATACAAATTAAATAATGAAAATGCACATGCTCAAGCAATTTAAAATAGAAAAATAAAGTATGTATGTGTATATATATATATATATATATATATATATATATATATATATATACACACACACACACACATATACATACAAAAACAGAAATGCGAGCAGATGAGACGGTCGCACATCAGGGAACGATAGCATCCGTATAAAATACCAAGAAAATAAAGTAATTTTTTTTTTTTTTTAAATTGAGAAAAATAACACAAGAAAAAAATATGTATAATACCAACAAAAAAATTAATGCGATAAAATAAACCGCTGCGGAGTCGTGGAACTTCCTGTTTGCGTTCTTCTTCCACACAAAAAAAGCACGTGGGGGAAGTACTCCTTTTAATCAGGTCAAAGTTTTCGCGGCGCCGGAATGACGCGATTGCCATTAGCCTAGCGCGCTCGCCGACAAAGCGCCATTTATTGATCGGCGATAAATGGCGCGCTGGGGTAAATCGCCCGGTCCGTTTCCCCGTCGCGTGCCGGCGGGCAAACGCGGCGGCTCGCAAAACAACATGGCCGCTCGTCTTTTCATAGCTTTCGATTTGGTTCCGCTAAAATTGTTGTCCGTCCATGTCAGTGGAACCGGTGGGTTGGGTTATAGCATTTGGCGCCGAGCCGCATGCTGCTTCACCAAATATGTCGTCTAATCAATCAAAGCGGTTCGGAGCCACGGCAAAATGTATTAGTCTGAAGACCTTTGCTACTGCATTCCGTGTCTGCCCTGGACAATTTCTCCAAGACTAATCCTCGCTCTTGCTCGTGTTTGCAATTAGCATGCGCGTGAAATAACAGCAATTAGCGTCGCCATTAACCCAGTTGGGCTTCCCCCGAGGGCAGCCAATAAAAACAACGACAACAACGACAGTAAACTGACTTGAGAACGCGTTCCACAGTTGACCCCTTTTGCGCCCCCGCGGCACACGGGGCTGGGCGTCGGGGGCCGTCGCGCATGCTAATGGCGCGCTAAAAGGCGACGCGCGTTTATGCAGGTGAACGGCGCTAATCGCTCGCTGACGAGTGCGCCGTCCGTTTCGACAGTGCGCTACGCTAGGAAAAAACAAAACAACAACAACAAAGCAATGACGTGACGTCGTAGCGTTGCGACGTGTGATTTCACACATTTGTCATGAAATGTAGCGAGCTGGCATTGTGTTTGTAAATAACACCTTTTGTGTCATCTCCCCAAAAAATACCTACATATATTTTTTGGAATACATGCATTTATTATCATTTGCATTTTATCTTTTTTTTTTTTTTTTTTGCATCACATTCGTTCTTACGGCATTGCCACGTTCACGTTGGCCGACTTTGTTCATTTCACACGTCGTGGGGAGGTGAAGCAACATGAAGGGCGCGGTGCCCCACCAAAGCCCGCAGATGCGCGTTCACGGACGTTTCCGTGATTTATATTTCACATAACGCCGGTTCCGGATGAGAAATCAACTCGTTTATTTTTCTTCCTTTTGTTTTGCCATTCCACCTCGGAGCGATTCTATTGGTTGTCATGCAAAATTGAAAATTAGCGTAATTCCCGGCCGACAGAGCGCACCTGGTTTACGAGCCTCACCCGGTACATTTGGAAAGGAAATACCGTTTGGTCCATAAATACGCCGCAGTTCTGTAAAAGCCGCAAGTGCCCACATTGAAACGCGACATATTTACAAAAACGATACACAGAGAGTTTGATGCTAGCGCTATGCTAACAGGGCCGGTTGGGGGGGGGGGGGGAATAAAAAAACGTACCGGTAAAAATCACTTAGACATGCTAGCGCAGCGCTAACAGGGCAGAACCGGTAAAAGTCGCTTCCTCGGCAATAATATTCCACCGGTGTCACTCTTACCTTTTCCGCTGGAGTGCCCCCTTGCGGCCGTGAGGAAAAAAAAATGCACAAATTTGTCGCATCATAAACCGCAGGGTTGAAAGCGTGTGGGGGGGAAAAAATGTTGCGGCTACGAAGGCCGGCCGGGAATTACGGGAATTGGGTTGCGTCGTCCAAAAGACTGAATGGGATCAAATGGAAGGGAAAAAAAACTGCGCGCACGAAAATATGATTCGATACCAGCGAGTCGGAGGAGGCGCACAAGTCAATAGCGTGCGTGTGCGTGTCGACGCGTCTCATATTTGTGCAGCGGGAGGGAGCGCGTTATGCATTATTCTGATTCATAATGCGTGCGTGCGGCCCGAGGGGGGGGGGGGCGGCGGAGGTCAACCTTCCACGCGTGGTCTCCTCTTGGAACTCGGAATATGTTTTAGATTTCATACAGAAGAGCGTTTCATGGCGAAAAGTGAAATTTAAAATATGGGAGTGACATAAGCGTCCTTCAAGGGGTTTCGGTTTGGTTCCCTTTGGCGTTGGGAGGAAAATTATCATCACGTTTTTAAGGAATTTGAATTGATGGGACTTCATTGACGATATCAGTTTTTACATTTTTTTTTTTTTTTTTTTGGTCTTTCATCATACACGGCAGCTTTGAAGTCTGCCTAGCAACAAGCATGTTGGTTGCGGAAAATCTGATGGCAATTGTTACATTTTGGAAATTATTATTTAAAATGTCATATTTGATATAAAAAAAAAAAATAGCGGTTTGTGTCGTTCTCTGTTTTTAGCCGTTTTTTGTGTGACGCTAGCGTGCCGGTGGGGAGAAACCGAAGGCCAAATGACGCCAAACGAACTCCACTTCCGGGAAAACATATTTTGGGGGCACTTTTGAATTTTTGAAAATGTGGGAAAGTGTCACGTCGAAGGGAAGGACGCGGCGCTAGCCCGGCGGGGGGGTCGCGGCGACCGCTCGGCACTCCCTTTTTGATAGAGGGCAAACGTAAATGTCAGCCGTGTCCGCTCGGGAAAGGTCGCCGGCGCCCAATAAGCCGTGACAGACGACGCCTGCTTGACTCGGGCAGGCGGCGGCGGCGGCGGCAAACACGGCGAGCCTCGCCGCCGTGCCCTTTTCCGGGACGGTTGGGGTCCCCGGGCCTCCGCCGGAGCTCCGCCTCTTAAAGCGACACCGTCGCGTCGCGATAACGACGGCATTTTTTTTACTCGTCATAACGTGTACCCTCGGTAAACATTTGAATCTCGATGTAACAAACCAATAAATGAACGTGTTAAATGGTCGCCGTAAGTTTTGGCCATTCCCAAAAAAATGGAATTAAAAAAAGAAATTAAAATCTTGCGTGGTTTAGCTATTGCGTGCTTGATCCAGGGAAGAAAAAAAAAAAATCCAGAAATGCTGCTATTGATTTTTTTTTTTTTTAAAAAGCTGCAGAGGGAAATCCATACTTGTGATTGATTTTTATTTTGTTCTTGAAAGCTTTTACTTTACCGGTTTTGAAACGCTGGCGCTCGTTTGAAGCCTCAAGCCGGTCTCGAAACGTCGCTCGCTCGTGAACGCTCACTCCAAGCCCGACTCTCGACTTCAAACCCGAACGTGAAGTCTAACGACGACGTGCGTACCCTCACCCTGTCTTAAATTTGAAACCCGAACCCTTGACTGGACCCACTTGAATTCCTTGTCCCAAAGCCACTACCTTGTCCCGGCGCCTTCGTTTCGCAGCCCGACTTTGAGCGGAACTTTTTGCATTTGTGTATTTGGTCCTGACGGGATTGCCGTACCAGAGGCGACCCGCCGGAGGAGATCCGATTCTTTGATTTATTAAAAAAATGAAATAAAATACCGAAATCTTGGCGCGCGCCGCGGCGCTCGTGTTCCGTCTTTGAGAGCGAACACCCTCGGGAGCTCATTTTTCCCACACTTGATTGCATTGCGTGCGCGGCCTTTGAACGTCTCGTCGTCACCTTTTTTTTTTTTTTTTTTACCCCCTTTTTTTTTTTCTGGCTTCTTCTTTTTGAAAGCGCTTCACGCAAATCTTCAAACGGAAACGCGTGAATGGATGCGGCGGAGACGCGCCGGATCCGCGGGGGGCGGGGCAACGTGTCGGTCCGCTGTGTAGTCGCAGTATTTCAAATCCACATTTAGTTTCAAACGTCGAGATGGATGAAAACATGCAACTTTATTCTGTAAAGATTGGGACTTGGTCAGGTTGAGATTTTGTATTTTATTGACAGTTTATTTACTTTTCTCATTTTTTTGCACACTTTGAGGCGCTGGCATTTTTTTTTTTTAATTTTCTGTATTTTTTTAAATTTATTATATTCAAAGTATTTCTTCTCATGCATTGATTCAAATATTTTTAATTCAGCTTTGGGAAACAAAAAAAGTTCTTTCAATAAAATTTATATAATTATTAAAAAAAACAAGTAAAATATACGTACATGTGAATGTGAAAATAAATGAATAATCGCACCCAAAGTATTAAAACAATACGTCGCTTTCTGTTTGCGACCGCCATCCCTGCTGCTTGTTGCACACTCGCGTTGAAGGACGGACGGACGGACAGACGGGCGGGCGGGGGGATGGAAAGAAAGAGATTTCATTTCTTTTAATCTTCCTGCGATTTTGCGCGAAGAGAACATAAAACGTGGCGCGTCTAAGCCGACGATTTGGCCCGCGGCCAGATTAGGAAAAAGATGGCCGATCTGGAGGGGGGGGGTGGGGGGGGTTGGATTGCGCTCGCACGCACACAAAAGAAAGAATAAGAATTAAATCCCTCCCTTCAAAAAAAAAAAAAAAAAAAAAAGGCGATTTAGTAGCACCTCAGGCTTCAAACAGGCTGGAGTTTCTCTTTCGCTCACGTGGTGCGAAAGAAAAAAGGCTCCACTTTATCGAAAAATGTTTTTCCCAAGGTTACACATTTTGAGGGGAAATTAAGGAAAGAAAAACAAAATCACCCCAAATTGATTGTATTTCTTAAAAATCCACCGTCTTATCTGAGCCGGAGCACTGGAGTTTATCTTCGGAAAAGCACAATTTAAAAATGTAGATTTTCTAAAAAAAAATACTAATAATAATAATAATTGGCATCCAAAATAATTCTGTTCTGCTAAAAATTGTGCTTTGTTTAAAAGAAAAGGTAGTCATTTTTAAATCCAATGAAATGAAAATAAAAAATAACCACAAAAAATGTTTTCAGGGTAGCAGAGCGGAGCAACTGGTTTGAGTGTTGGCCTCACCGTTGTGAGGACTTGGGTTCGAATCTCGGCCCCGCCTGTGTGGAGTTTGCATGTCCTCCCCGTGCCTGCGTGGCTTTTCTCCGGGTAGGCACTCCGCTTTCCTCCCACATCCCAAAAACACGCAAGATTCTAAATTGCCTGTGAGTGCGATTGGCTGTTTTTTTTCTCCATGTGCCCTGCGATTGGCTGGCGACCAGTGCAGGGTGTGCCCCGCCCGCCTCCTGCCCCGTTGACTCCCGTGACCCTTGTGAGGATAAGCGGCTAAGAAAATGGATGGATGGATGTTTTCAGGAAAAAACAAAACAAAAAAAAAAAAAGATTCAAGACGTCAACTTAATGTTTGACTGTGCTAAATAAGCCATTATTTATTACAACGTAACCCCTTTTACGCAATTTTTCCGCTCTACAAAACAATCGAATTGGACGCAAGCAAGAAGTGTGCGTTTCCCCCCCCCCCCCCCCCCCCTTTTTGTGAGTGGCCATTGATTCGCACTGGTGCATTTTTATTTCCTTCCCACAATTCCTAGTGGCCTTCTGCCTGGCTGGCGACGCACGCGAGCAAAGATGGAAGCTCCTCGCCTCCTTTTTAGTTTGCGTCATCTCCTATATAATCTTTTTTTTTTTTTTTGCATTGCGGACAAACGGCGTAACGTGCGTGCGCTCGTCGCCAGCTGCAGTTCATCCCCCGTAGCGCCAGCTAGCGTCTAATTGGCCGCGGCTTCTTTCTGCCGCGCGCTAGCCAAATAAGGTCGCGCGCGTGCGCGCCGGCCCGGCGTTTGCCTCGACCTCTTTCATCTGCGAGCCCTCCGCGTGCAAACCCGAATAATGGAGACGGTACAGTAGAGGGTTTTTCCCCCCGTGTGGCTAATGCGAGACGTTGTTTAGCCCGCGGGCCTCGCAGAGCGCCGGCGAGCGAGCCGGCGTCTAATAAGCCGCCCTCATCGCGTTTGCGTGCGAAGCGGGCGCACGGAATGAGACGCAGAATATGCGGAGAATTTGACACGGGGGGGGGCTTTCAAAGATGTTTTATTTGCTTTGGAAAAGTCCGCACACCCCGGGTTTTTCACATGGAGATGAAATGAGACAAAAGCCGACCTAGAACCGCCAAAGTTGTGAGTTTGAAGCTGATCGGTTAGTTCTGTGCACAGCCGCACTCGGCACAGAACCGACCGGAACAACTGCAATCGTCGTCGTCGCCCGTTTGATTTGTAAAAATAACTTTTGAGCAACTCCAAGTCGCCGAACAGGACAATTAAAACGATTCAAAACGACAACAGCACAAAATAAAACTAACTCAGTTGAAGTAATTTAAAGTTTATTTCAGTGTAGTCGCGCTTTTGTTTTTTGCCTCCCAATAATATCTTTTCCTTTCCTGAAAAAAACGTTTTTTTTAATGCAACTTGTATTCTCAATAAATTGCCACTTTTATTCCTAAATGGCGCAAATGCGTCTAAAATTGACTGTCGCCATGGAAGTGTTTCCATATCTGTCGCATGCATCATGTTGCGTCAACTTCGTATTTCAAGTATTTGTTTTTCCCATTTATTGTCTTCCATTTTCAAGTAGTCGTCGTCTCGTAGCGAGGCGTTCATGGTCCTCGCATTTCCTACCAAACATCTGCAGGAACTTTCTTTTTGTTGTTTTGTTTTATCCTGGCGGTGAAATTTGGAGGGGTGGGGGTGGGGGGGGGGGTCTGGAGCACAGCTGCACGCCAACCTCCATCGTGTTGCCTTCAGGCGTCTTCAAAAAGTGGGAAAACAAAAGTGAGAAGCACCTGAGCCCACCCTGGGGGGGGGGCTTTGTTGAGTCATCTTTTTGGCTTTTTTTTTTCTTCTTTTGTTCGGGAATCCAAAAATCCTGCTCCCGTGCGCCTTTTGGGTAAAAACTGTTTTCACACGGCAACGCGGCATTCTGCATATTAGCGCCGAGCGGAAGGGAGTTTCACGCGGAGACGTCACGAATTGAGCGTTTTACCAGGACATGGCTTTCTTCTCAACCGGAATATTAGAAACCAGAAACATGAATTCAACGTGACGTATCGTGTAAATTGTTTCTAGATTTGCTGTAGTTTGAAACCCTACTTAAACGTCCTAACCCTGGGTTAAAACCCCCGTGTGAAACCCGAACCCTACCGAAAACCACAAATTCACACCCTAACACCCCCCTGGCCCCGTCCTCGACACCGTACTTTGAAAGTGCAGCAAAGGATTCAAACCGGAATCCCGGGCCTGAAAATCCAATCTCAAAGGCTCTTGAAAGCGTCGTTCCGAACCCTAACCCGGGTTAAAAAGCCCTCGTTTTCAAACCCTAATCCTGTTTCGGAAAGCTTCGAGTTTCAAACCGTCACCCTCGCCTGCAGCGCCAAACCTCGTGCGGCCATCGTCCTCGTCCTCGTCCTCGCCGCCGCCGCCGATAAAGTACCGAACGTTTGACGGGCGTGCGGCTGCTTCGGTAAAGCCGTTACAGTATCTCCAGAGCTGCGACAACGTTGCAGGGATTTATGCATATTTGATGCGGGAAGGCGGGGGGGGGGGGGGTGTTAAGGGGAAGAACGGGGGGGTGGAGGGGGGAGGGCGTGACCTACTTAGAAGAGCGCCGGATTCTGGTTGTGTCGCACGAGATGAAAATCTGCGTTTGCGAGTGTGCGTCTTACAGTACATTGTCTGAAAATGTTTTCCGACTCGTTTTAAAGCCTTTGAGTCTGTTTTTTTTTTTTTTTTTTTTTGGGGGGGGGGGGGGCGAATCAGAGAGACTTTTCGCAAGCGACTTCCCTCCGTCGTCTGCAGTTTTCCTCACGACGCGGCCTTGTACACAAATGGATTTTCCTTCCCTTTCCGTACCACCGTCTTGTTCTTCTTCGGTTGCCATGGTAACGTGGCGCCGTCGCGTCGACCCCTCGGAAAAGTGCCGATTGACCCCCGCCCCCCTGCTTTGGTGCCATCTTCAAGACGGGGGGCCCCCGTCGGCGCACCCTCCCTCCGCCGACATACGAGACGGCGGAAAAACCCCTTCGGCTAACCGATAGCTTTCAACCAAAATGGCCGACTTCCTGTCTATTTTATTTTTTTTTTTTTGTGCGTCTGCTCGTAACGGACGCGCCTGCTGTGCCTGATTTTGTATTTCTCGGTTACAGCCGGCGTATTTAGCGGGCTTATTTATTATTATTATTTTTTTTTCAAAAACAACCAACATGGCCGACTTCCTGTCTTTTTAGGCGTGGCCGCCTGATACTTTTTTGCGGGTTTACCCGTGATAAGCGCACCTACCAAATTCCATCCATTTATCTCTTTTCTTTGCTGCTTTTTTGCGGGTTTACCCGTGATTTGCGCACCTACCAAATTCCATCCATTTATCTATTTTCTTTGCTGCTTTTTTGCGGGTTAACTTGTGATAGCCACACCTCCCAAATTCCATCCATTTATTTTCTTAGCTGCTTTTTTGCGGGTTTACCCGTGATTTGCGCACCTACCAAATTCCATCCATTTATCTATTTTCTTTGCTGCTTTTTTGCGGGTTAACTTGTGATAGCCACACCTCCCAAATTCCATCCATTTATTTTCTTAGCTGCTTTTTTGCGGGTTTACCCGTGATTTGCGCACCTACCAAATTCCATCCATTTATCTATTTTCTTTGCTGCTTTTTTGCGGGTTAACTTGTGATAGCCACACCTCCCAAATTCCATCCATTTATTTTCTTAGCTGCTTTTTTGCGGGTTTACCCGTGATGGCCGCACCTACCAAATTCCGTTTTCTTAGCCGCTTATCCTCACGAGGGTCGCAGGAGTGCCGGAGCCTATCCCAGCCGCTCCCCCGTTGGTTGTACATTCACGCGAGCGCAGCAGCTAATTAACGAGATCGAGGCCGCAGCGCCGAAAGCGAGAGCGGCAGGGAAGGTTGACGCGAGGCCGCCCCGGATCACGACGGGGGATTCCTGGGAGGCTAACGTTGCGCGCTAACAAGATTGATGCGTGCGGACAGAAGAATCCCGCTGCTTGGCCGCAGGGGGACAAACACAAAAGTTTTTTTGTTTGTTTTTTTAGGGCGAATAGACAAACGCGAGCTTTTTTTGTTTGTTTTTTTTTTTTAATTCCGAGCAGAACATCTCGCTTGTCGACTTACCTGCGGCTCGTCGGGCCTTTCGGGCCGGGCCGAGAGAGGTTAGCGGAAATATGTCCGCCGCTAAATGGCCGCCGTGAGATAAGCGGCGCCGAGGAAAGAAACGCTGCCGGCAATGTCAGCGGAATGGCCGACACGCACGCGAACGCGTACACGAATGCGACCCATCAAATTCATGTCAAAAACGGGATTCCCGTATTGAATCTATAATTCACCGTGATTATGATTGTGTTACTTTCAAATTGATGTGATTACTTTCCAGATTTTTGTCAAATCTGCAAAAAACATTTTTTTTATCTGCGTACTTGCGAGAGGATACCATCACATTGATAATTATTTTTGGGCAAAACCATCTATAATAAGTTGCCTATGTTATGGGATTATTATTACATCGATTATGATATCTGATGATGTAATATCGAATTTCCATCCGTGATACTTGTCAATGTATTTGGACAAAAATCATCTGCGATACATGACAATGTGCAACATGCGATAGGATATCGTTGCAATACTTTGATAATATCACAATTCCATATTTTGGATGAACATGCTGATAGATCATATCTACTATTTATCTATTATCTATTTTGTTGTTGTCCAATAGGAGGCCACATTTTTCTATTTTCTATCCAAAATTTTGGAACATTCCGAATAAACCAAACATGTAGTAAAAGATATGATGGTAAATCCAATTTGATGATGTTTGATGACCGAGCAGTTTTCCCAACTGCAAAGTCTCATCATCATGACGATTGAGCATTCTGAATTCTCCCTCGCAACTCCGGGACCAATAATCCAAGCAATTTTTGGGGTATGAATTTTCTTAAAATGCTGTAAAAGCGCTGGCCTCACAGTTGTGAGGTCTCGGGTTCAATCCCGGACACGCCTGTGTGGAGTTTGCATGTTCGTCCCGTGCCCGCGTGGCTTTTCTCCGGGTGGGCACTCCGCTTTCCTCCCAAAAAACAGGCGACATTAATTGGACACTCTAAAATTGCCCCAAGGTGTGATTGTCTCGACGTGCCCTGCGATTGGCTGGCGACCAGTTCCGGGTGTACCCCGCGTCCTGCCCGTTGACAGCCGGGATAGGCTACAGCGCTTGCCGGGACCCTTGTGAGGACGAGCGGCTAAGAAAATGGATGGATGGACGGTTTAGGTTTCGTCATGAATTCTGAATGATTGGTGTGTTGTATTTTTATCTCCAAAAAAAAAAAAAAAATGTAACTATGCGAGCGTTTTGCCGGTGACCCGCTGATGTTTCCCGAACGAGGTGGCGGGATGAGGAGATTCCGGCACGCGTCGCCGGTTGTGGATCTGAAAGGGCATTTCGGCGCCACGCGTCTGTTATTTTCCCCGAGTATCCTCGGCGGCGGCGTCGGGGGAGTGGAGAGAAAAATTCCACTCCATCACCGTTTGACTTGATCCACTTCATGCGGCCGGCCGATCAATGTGGACTCTCGGCGTGCACTCCAGAGCCCGCCGTCTAAATATTGCCGCCGCCGCCGCCGGCGCGAGCCGCAGCAATGTCCTCAAATGTGTTTTTTTTTTTTTTTTTTTTTCACCTAACCCACGGAGCATATTTACAGACAATTAAGCGATATATTTCAACTTCAAATTTAAAAGCGCATAATTTGTGTCATCAAAGTCTGCTAGGTTCATGCTAACAGGTGAAAAGCATGAGCATCCAAACAAAAGTTGCAACCAAAAAGAATCCAATATTGTATATTTCGACAGCCGGACCAGATAATTACAAAAGTCAGCTAGCGTGACGCTAACATAAATCGCAAAAACACCACAGACGGGCTAATGCAAATCATCCTCGATCTAATGCTAAACTTTCCGTGGCGCCGCAACATATACCAACTGTACCTAACGGTATTCACTCTTCTTCTTGCTCTTGATTACGGTAATTTCCGGACTACAAGACGGGACTTTTTTCCACACGCTTTCAACCCTGCGGCTAATTTGTGCACGCTTTCTAACGGCCGCAAGGGGGCGCTCGAGCGGGAAAGGTAACAATGAGACCGGAAGTGACTTTTACCGGCCCTGTTAGCGCTGCGCTAGCGTGTTGCTGCTGTCTTACTGGCGTCTGTCAGTGATATTTACCAGTAAGTTTCATTTTAACCAACCCTGTTAGCGTTAGCTTTAGTGCGGCGCTAGGATTAGTGCTTCTGCGTACCGTCTTTCTTTGTAAATTTCTCGTGTTTCAATGTGGCCACTCGCGGCTTTTCCACGGCTGCGACGTATGGATGTAGCAAATGGTATTTCCTGGGTGAGGCTTGTAACCAGGTGCGCTCTGTAGGCCGGGAATTACGGCATACTTTTTCTCTTCAAGTAGAGCTCAGCGCTGCCCGGCATATCCGTGGCACGACGCCGTACTACACTGAAGGCGTGGAACTCTTTCATCCGGATTCCTTCAAAACCTGCGGCGACGCCAGTACGCGGACAATGAACTGCGATAAAGTGCGGCTTGACCGTGTACCTCGATTTCTTCTTCAGCAGCTCATAAATTAGCTGTCAGCCACGCACAGGAAAGAAGGCTCGACCGCCTCCTCCTCCTCCTTTTTACGCTCGAGTCGCGGCGACGCTGATTAATGACCCCGGCGAGCGCCGAGGGTCTACAGTTGACTTAACGCTCAAGTGGGAGCTCGCCGACTTTGACAAACGCCAGGCCGCTCATTTGCGCGCCGTCGCGTCGGTCACGAGAGGAAAAAAAAAAAAAAAGGTAGATGCGTTCCAGGAAAAAAAAACGGAGGACGGTTTGCGTCGCTAACCGGTTCATCCCGGATAGCGACGGCGAAAAGACTTTGGAATACACCTCGAAAGTCGGGCAGGTTCAAAGTCAAAACCACATCACATCATGTCAGCAAATCCCACGAGAAGAACTGATTCTGTGCGTCTCTTGCTTTTTCTTTACCTTTTTTTGAAGGGTTCTCAAAATGGTAACCACGAAACAGGAACGAGCTAGCTACGCAGTGTTAGCAATACAATGAAACACTCGGCCGAGTTAGGTTTCCTCCGTTGAAGTTTTGTTTTAGCCTTTTAATGGATCTTCGGCGACCTTTCGGACGCGAGGCCGCTTCAAACGTTTCCCCGGCGACGACGGCCGAGCCGCCGAGGAGGCTTAATTGCTGCGCGCTATTTGTCGGCGGCGGCGCAATAAGAGCGAGCTAATGTCCCCGTGCAGCGGAAAGTCAACAAGGGTGCAAGCCTGGCGAAAGGTTAGCGTGGAAGAAACGTTGGTGAAGCGCGATCGGGAACAAAATGCTCCTTTGTGCCACTGTAGCGACGCTAATCCCGCAAAGCGACGCAAATGTCGATTCGCCCCCGGGTCGCTACGCAGATGGCCTCACCACCGCTGCCCCGAGCCCCTTCGCATATGTCTCAATGTGCCCTTAACTCTACCACTCGCGGGTTCCAGCCCAAGGTCTTCGCCTATAGCGCTCCTGGATCCCCCCCACCGTGTGCCTTCACCTCTACCGATACCCACACCCTGCCACCTCTAGTTCCCTTTCCCGCACATACCTTCACTAATATCATCCGAGACAACCTCGCCAATGCTCCCTCAACCACCGGGTCCCCACCCCATGCCACACTCGGTTTCTCCCAGTTCACCCTGATCTCTGCCGTGCCCAGGTCCGTCCTCGTGCACCCCAAGTCCCTCTCAAGAGTCCTCACCAAAGCCACCGCTAGCCTTTCCCCATATCGCTCCGACCGGATCTTTCTTCCGCTCCTGCCGCGAGGATTCTCCTCTTGCGTCGACCCATCGCGTCCCGGGGACTTTCCCATGTGCCTTCACCCTTGTCGCCTCAGGACCCTCAACCTAGTGGCCTCGCTTTCTGCCAGTCCAGCCCCCGCTACTCCCGAATGCCCCTCTCACGGTATGCCCTCAGTCCACGCGCCCCCCTTGCACCGCCTCTCAATTCTCCAGGCTCGTGTCCCAGAACCACCTCCCGGTCCGCTCCAGCGGATGACCGCCGACGTTAACTCCGTCGATCGTCCCCAAATGGCAAAAAATGTGATTTTCACACCGAAGGATGAGGCGGAAATCAAATGTCGGTCGTATTCCTCGACTCTCCGCTCAGGAATGAAGTGGCTCGCTCGAGGTCCTCGTTGCGCCGCAAGCGCTTATGGCGTTTGCCGGACTTGGGACGTCAGACGGATGTTTTCCGGTTGAAATCCTGCAAAATTTGGTTTGCCCACTCTCCGTTCGATCGATTCCCGGCTGTTTCTTTTGAGCGAGGCGCAGGCAACGGGAAGCCATCCACGCGGCGCTTCCCCCTCCCCCCTCCTCCTCAATAAAACCCATCGCCACGACCCGTCCGATTGCATTTTCCATTTTTTTTTTTTTTTGTTTTCAAGTGGCGCGCTGTTGTTCGGCGGGAAATCTCATTCAGTTCGCCGGCTGATGGCTAACAAGGTCAAATGACTCCGCAGATGAGGTGCGCACTCGCCTTCGCTCCATCTTCGGGGATGGACACTCAACGATAGACGGGTGAGGGCCCGCTGATATCGTTAGCGAGTGTGCGAATCGCAGCAAAACTAGTTAGCTCGTGTCGCTATCGGTGGACTCTTTCGTTTTCTTCGTCTTTCCGCCTCGTCTCTTCTCTACGGCGGTGTGTGCTGTCAAAAAGCGCTCTGTCCATCCGTCTATTAATACTTGATATGAACTAATGATATTAATGTCCTTTTGTGTGTTTCTTTGTCGTGTGCAGTGCGACAACGCCAAGGGCCTGCGGGCCTTCTTCGACGCCATCTGCTACGGACCCAAGCACCTGATGATCTTCGGCGGCGTCTGCCCCTCCGTCACCTCCATCATTGCCGAGTCCTTGGAGGGATGGAACCTGGTGCAGGTACGGCGGGCTAATGCGCTAACGTCGTCCGTTTTGAGCGGTGCCTGAACTTCCCGTTTACTTTCATGCCGACAGAGCTCAGGACACAGTTCCTGTAACGGTGTCTCGCTCTTTTTTATACAATTGTTCAATTAGGCCTCGTTAGCTTAGCTGGCAAAGCTCGCGATAGCACAGAAACTTCACGTTTATAGATGACTATATTGCTTTTAGGCCTTGCGTTAGCATATGGGGCATAAGCTAACAGAGCAGAACGTTATTTTACAAATACATATTTTACTTTGAAGCAGAAAAAGGACGTGACTTGTATGTGTTCAAATTTGACAGCCACAGAGGCGCAATGTTAGCATTTTGCGCTAACAATAGTATAGCATCATGTCACAAATAATAGGCTACATTGCTGAACCTACTTTCTTTTTTGAGGGGGTTCAAATGACACAACACCTTTTAAGCTCTGAAGTTGGAAGCATAAACATTAGCATTTTGTGCTAACAACAGCAAAGCATCATGTCACAAATAATAGGCTACATTGCTGAACCTAGTTTCTTTTTTCGGGGGGGGGGGGTTCAAATGACACAATACCTTTTTGGCTCTGAAGTTGTTTAGCATAACGTTAACATTTTGAGCTAACAACGCCCGCGTAGCTCTTTATCCGCTTTCGCTCTGCCAGTAATGCTTTTTACAAGATTCCGCAACATATCTATGTGGTGTTCCCCCCCCCCCCTCCTCTCATTGTACTCGTTTGGTGCTAACAACAGCATAGCATCATGTCACAAATAATAGGCTACATTGCTGAGCCTACTTTTCTTGGGGGAGGGGGGTTCAAATTGGTAGCACAACGTTAGCATTTTGAGCTAACAACACCCGCTTAGCTTTATCTCCGCTTTCACTCTGCCAGTAATACTTTTTACAAGATTCCGGAACATATCTACGTGGCGCCCCCCCACATTGTACTGTAAGCCGGCTAGTTTACCACGGCGTGAAACATTCCCTCGTGTGGTTTAAAGCCAGAGACACGGCGGCGCCAGCTTCCGCGAGAAACGCTGCATCTACGACCAGCCCCGCAAAAGGTTATTGGCTGGCGATAAGATAAGGCGAGAAGCCGCCGCCAGCAGATAGCGTAATTCAAGAGGTGGCGGCTTAACGCCAATGTCACGTTAACGCCGCGTATCTCCCTCCGCCCGCGATGACGGCCGAGGCGACGCCGCGCCGGAGAACAGATTCGAGTGGAAAAATGGAAAATAACCATTTCTTTTATTTCAAACATTCAAATTGTTTCCTCGTGAAGATTTTACTGCATCGGGCCGATATATCAGCCCGGATCGTCGGCGAGAGTGCCATCTGGGTGCATTTTATGTTGCATGTTCTCGGGGTTTTATTGGTCGAGAAGGCCGCTGTGAATCGCGCCCCGTGGAATATTCCGGGCAACGTTTAGTCATAAATCGAAGAGGTGGTGCGTTTTTTTTCACGCGATGTTCAGCTTTTGCACAATGTAAATGATGAACTTGTCATATCTATTTCTAGAATTCCTTTTTTTCATTCCGCCTGGCAACAAGCGCAAGCCGCCGTCACGAATCAAAGAGTGGGCAAAAAAGGCTTTGTACATTTTTCCAACAATGGAAGCGCTTCACTTCAGTCCAACGAAGTCCACCGGGCGACATGAAGGCTGCTTTGAAGTTCTGGCAGGGTTAAAAAAAAAAAAAATTACTGTACATTTCCAAAAATCGTCCACAAGATGTTTAGCGAGGGCCGCGCGTTTGAATCCTAACAGCCGAGACACCAGGCAGTCGTTTACAGCGCCGTGGAGCCGCGTTTGTTTTTGTTTTGTTTTTTCAATCGGTGGCTCGTTATTTGTCTGCTTTGCGCGAGAGTCGGTGAACTAGCGACAACATCGGGGAGGGCGGCGCGGCAAACATTTGTCCTGTGATTTTAATTGCGCCAACGCGAGATGTTCGCCTCTTTGTTTGCGCGCCGCGTCTTTATCCGGCTGCCGCGTCGCGCGCTGGAGGTGCCGCGAGGGTGATTAGCAACTCGCCGCTAGCTTTTGTTTGCCCTGAGCGGGACGCGTACACATTTCTCGACGTAGCGCGGTTACGTCATGCAGAATATTGTTGTTATTATTATTATCTATCATACTGTATGCGTGTTGCCGTCTCACTAACGATGTCGTGATCGTTGGGTATGATTGACAAAGGAATAATCATTTCAGAAAGTTATTCACTTGTCCTGTGACGATAAACCTGGTTTCGTGTCGACTGGCGACACGAATGGTTCCTCCCACCCCAAAAGGCCAAAATGGCCGACTTCCTGTTCTTTTTCAAGGTTGGGTCCTTGCGACTTATTTTATTTCCATCCAATTTCATGTTTCAGCACCGAAACTGGCTGGCAGGCTTTCAATTCTGCGTAAAATCAAAATGGCCGCCCCCCCCCCCGGATCGATTTCTCTCACGCTTCCGAGAGACAGAAGATAGAAAATGTCCGTCCAATTTCGCGTCCGTGGGTGAAACTTAACGTCTGGGGCTAACATTTATTTACGTTTTTTCATCTCATTTTGCAGCCCAGCCCTTCGAATCAAAATGGACGCCTGACTGTGCAATTTCAGGCATGGGTCCTTGACGCCGAAATTTCATGTCGATCGCCAAAAGTGGAGACGGGGGGGGGGGGGGGGGGGCGATTTTGCGCGAGTTTTGAGGCGCCGTGTTTGAGATGCTTAAAATAATCCAAATTTTCCCCACGAAAGCTCGGCAAAGTTTTTATTTTTTTCCCAGGCGTGTCGCGGCCTCCAAAAAGCCAATCGGGTGATGGAAGTCCCGGAATAACGAAGGGCCTGGGAAGCACTTTGTAGTAATGATGTCTTTCCACTTCCTGTCTGTGCGACGGGGAGTTGATGTTTCTCATACGAGCGTGTCAGACGGTTAAACTGCTCTTAATCGATCGCGCGAGCTTCCGTCTTTTCCGAGCGGGCCGCCGCGCTGCTTAATGGCCCGTAATGGAGGCACGCGGTCCGAACGTTCTTCCGCCTCCATTTTTTTTTTTTTTGCAGATTTCCTTTCACATGCCAGACGCGTCGGGCGGAAAGAAGACGTTGGTGCAAAATGGCTTTCGGGGAACTTTTGCATCACAGCTCCTGTGGTGCTATTTTCATATCCGTGATCATATTTACATACACTGCACACAACAGTGTTCCGAGAAAACAAATTTCCAATAAGTGGTGGATTATCTCCCAACCAACCCCTAACATTTTTTTCCCCTCTTTTAGGTTTAGGATATTTTTTTAAATAATTTTTTTATTAAAAATAAATAAATAAATAAATATATATATATATATATATATATATATATATATATATATTTTTTTTTTTTTTACTGAACAAAAAATATGTATAAAATAATATATATTGGTAGTAGAATTCCAACGTTCTAAACACTAATGCAGTCACTCACATTTGAAAAATGTACGGGTGTGGTCGGTCATGCCCGCAGATATAAAGTTGCGGCTGTGTGTTCTCTTTGTAATTATGAGTGTACCCCTTTAAGAGCGGAGGGGGGGGGGCGGTGTCAGGTAAACTAGGAAGTAGAAGAAGAATTGTTAGAGATCGTGTGCTTCCGTGTTTAAAAAAAAAAAAAAAACACTGCGCTGGATCAGAATGATCTCCCAAGGATATTTTTTTTATTTCCAAAAATATTTTTATATATTTTTACTTTTTCAAAATACACGTTCTTTTACATGTGATATATTTTTATGTATAAAAATACCATAAAATCTTTGGATGATTTAGACGTTTGTGTTTTCCCGTTTTGAAATGTTCCCAAAAGCTTGTTAGCTAAAATGCTAACATTATGCTAGCAGCACGAGTCTCAAAAAAAAAAAAAAAAAAAAGTCATCGGAAGTCGCGGGGCCGGACGTCGGTCGAGTTGCGTGATATTTACCACTCGATAGGTTAACGGGAAATGGTGGCGGCGGGTGGGCGGGGCGGGGCGGGGGTCCCGCGGCGGGAGCAGGACGCGGCGGCGCGCAAACACACACCGGCGCTGACCTTTTTAAGCGCCAACAAACAGCATTAAATATGAATAAGGACATAATTGAAAGTAACCACTGGCACTTTTCTTCTTCCTCTCGCAGCCGACACAAACGCGCCGGCAGAGGCCGGAGTAAAACACACATCAGCTCGCTTCTAATACTTTGCCAGTAATAATCTTGACATTTACGGCGCCATCATTAAGACGCTACGCAAACCGCAAACGCCGCCCCGTCAGGTCTTTGAACACAACAAACGCTAACGCGCCTTATTCGGTCGGGAAAGTCTTGACCTGTGAATCATTCTTTTTGTTATATCTGGAGTACATTTTACAAGATTGACTTAATTTTTTTTTTTTTTTTTTTCCATTTTTGGGCTACTATTCATCCTGGCGTCGAGACCCGGTCTCAGCGTAGATGATATTTTTTTCAAAAATGATTGACCGTAATTTCTCGATTATAATGTGCGTACACCCAAAGTTGACCCAAAAAAGAAAAGTCAGGAAAACCCTTCTACCCATGTACAAGGCGCACCACCGTGCGTCATCGGCCACAATGAGGTCACATTTCTCTTAAAAGTGGCTCGCAGTCGGCATTTTTTTGGATTTGTTGCAGTTAAAACAAACTCCCGGGCTGTCGTTTGTGATATTTGGTGCAGTAGTAACAAATATGTTACGGTAACGATCGATCGGGGAGGTCAGAGTTCAGGTTTTGTGGTGCACATTACCGTAATTTTTTATAAATGTGTAACACGAGACGTCAAATCTCACATCGAAATGTATATCTATGCATTTTTTTTAACCACTCTATGTACCTGTATATGACTATACAATATGATTGTATTTTTTAATTTTTCATCTATACCTAAATTGAATGCGGTCCTTTATTTTTTTTGGAAAATATTTCTGGAAAGAATTGGACATTATTTTCGAGGAAATGACAGTACTGAACAAGAAATGTCGGCATTTTATGCTATCTTGAATCCAAATTTTTAAAACTCGTCCTTCACGCCCGCATTCCATTTTTTGGAGCAGGTAATTCGGGTCTTCCTTTTCCCCGCCCCCCCCCCCCCCTCTGTTGTGGCATTTACTTCCTTGACGCCGTACCCCGCCATCGCGCAGCCACCGGTGGGACTAATGAGCGTAATTGTAATAATTACACGCCTCGGCTTTGGCTAAACACGTCATTGAAGACAGTGGGGGGGGGGTCGGCATGGGGGGGGTGGATTTTCTTTTTCACGGTGAGATCTTTGCAATCTGTTATTGATTAACTTAACAATCAAAATCAATTCTTGTCGACTTTTTAAAATATAAATTGAAATTAATCAGTGTGAATTGGATTTTTTTTAGGGAAAAAAGCTAACCTGTGGTTATAAATAATAGTAAAGCATTAATACTGTGGTTAATGCTAACATGCTACCAACGGATTTATTTTTTAATCCATAACGATATCGCAAACAACGTGCTTCTGTCTCTAAAAGCTCGTTAACTGCGATGCTTTATTTAAAAAAAAAAAAAAAAGATGCTAACGTTACGCTCCCGACGTGTCTCGCGTCGCGCATCCTTGCCATCTGCGTCCTTTTGAAAACGCGAACGCAAAATGTCTGCGGCGTTTACGCACGAGTCACATCTGCTCGCCGTAGCGCTGTGGATTGTGTCCTCGAACGTCGGGTAACGTGAACGTGCGTACGAAACTGGGCCGCCTTAATAATAGTCGGTCGCGTCCGAACGGACGTGCCACGCGATCACCCCCAACCGAAAGCTCTCAAAAACAAGCTCCGAGCGGGATGCTTGACGTGAACCGAGGGGCCAAATAAACACACACACAAAAAAAAAAAAAACCTAGCAAATAGCACGCCGGCCAGAGGTCGTCTGCCGCCATCTGAAGTGCGGCTCGCCCGACGGCATCGCGTAACGCGGCTAATCCGAGGAAGACGCGGGAAAAGGAGCAGATTCGGCTTGAATTCGTACGCGCGAAGGGTCGGAATGCGTTCGCGGACGTCGACTTTTAATGACGAGAAAACAGAAGCTAAGCTAGGCTACAAAGTAAACCAGTTTTTAAGTATTAAAGCTAAACAAAGGAACTACAGTGCTAGCCTCAAAAGAGCTACATACGTTTTAGAACGAAGCTAGCCTACTAACGCTGCTAAAGTTAGCATCTATAGATGCAAATGTTGAAATAAAAGCTCAGCTAGACTAGCAAAAAGACGTGATGACCTATAAAGTGTTTCAAGCGCGGTAAAATGAATGACACGCGACATGTTGACGGTGTCGGCCTTCCATTTGGCCCTGGTCGGAACCCTTGCGGTGCGTTTTGAGCGCAGCCGCATCGCATTCGAGGACCTTTCATCCTCTCACTTAACAGTTGTCCGGCGTCCGCGCCAAACGCACCGCCGCAGTTTCATCGGCCCGCTCCAATAACGCCGCAAACGCGCTCGTTTCCCGTCCTTTGTCGACGCGGCGCCGCTTTCGAAGAGAGCAGCTGGAGAGAACGGCGGCGGCCTCCCCGGCGCGGCATTATGCTCATTAATCATGCACGGGGGGGGGGGGCCATTTCAGGTTGCGCTATCAAATCTCCATTTATAAATAGAATCGCGATGGAGCCAGGTGACAGGATGCCATCAGTCATCAGCGATTTCCACATCCACACAATAAACTGCCCCCCCGCCCCACTCCCTCGATCCGTGCTGGGATTTCCTCCCAAGCTTGCGAAGCACATGGAGGGCAGCAGTAAAACGTCGCACGAGGCGGCGGCAATGAAAGTTGGGTCCAAGTCGATTCATCGACGAGGTCTTCGTTTCGTTTTAGCCCCTCTGACCTTCGCTCTACTTTCCCACGCGCATCCTCAAGGGAAATAGTGCATCTGTGGTACTCTTTCTAGGTATGAATCTGTACCGTTGCTCGAAGATACTTACTCATGTCCTGAGTCTAGCCTCCGCTACTCTTTCCCATAACTTCCTTGTGTGGCCCATCAACTTTATTCCTCTACGGTTGCTCTGGACGTCCCCTTTGTTCTTAAAAATGGGGACTAGCACACTTTTCCTCCATTTTTCTGGCATCTATATATCCATCACCTTTAAAAACATTCAAGGCGGACCATCAGTGGGGGAAAAAAAAACCACAATCTTGTCGTCGTCCTTGAACGGGGAGACGGGGCCCGATCGGCGTGAAGAATGGCCGCCGCTGCCGATAAAGTTATGAGGGAGGCGGGGGGGGGGGGGGGGTTGGCGCTGTTGACAATTTATGTTGCGTCAAAGTTAGCGCGCGTGGACCTCAGCAGAATTCCTCCCCGGTCGGGTTTGATTGACGGCTAAAAAGGTTACGTGCGTAAAACTTCTTTTGATGGTCGGGTTTTGATGTCATAAAAAGTCAAGCGCACGGGTACGCTCGGATGGGCGGGGACTTGTCGCCGACGGCGACGGGATGATTGACAAGTGGGCATAGGGGGAGGGGGGCGGCCAGCAGTCAGCTGTTGTTACGTCACTTCCCTGAATATTATCTACGTTTTAAACTATTATTTGCGTTTGTTTTAGGATGCTATTTTTTAAAATTATCACAAATTGCCACTCGATCCCAATCCAGCTAGCGCAATGCATTCAGTAACTCGCTTTACCGATGTGTCATATGCGAAATTATTATTATTAGTTGTAAAATTGTTTTACTACAAAGAGCTTTGACCCTCCAAGGCCACCGTAGTCTCTGTGGACCTCTGGAAATGCAAAACGAATCGTCGCGAACACGCTAGCGGCGCCACCGTTTGTTCAACTTGAAAGTCCTTCTGATGCGCGAAAATGTGCGGTCGCAATGCATTGTGGGACTTGTCGTACAAGTGCCGCGTGTTGGAACTAAGTGCCGCGCATTGATTAATTCGAGTCTTTCACCGACCAACCTCAGAGTGTCGATTATCCGTCGCCCTTCCGGAGCACAGGGACTCTGGGGCGGTCTGAGCTAGCTCAGGAAGCGCGGCGGTGGTCCGAGGCTTCATTCAATATTCAGTAAGCGGCATTTAGGGCGCCGTGGGAGCGCCCTGTCGGAGAAGCTTTCGGACCCCCACCCTCCCCCGACCGCGCACGCCGGCCGCAACTCATTAGCGCCAAGATGGAGATAAAATACCACAGAGCGGGATTGTAGCGGATGCTAAGTCGCTAAACGTTTTAAAAAAAAAAAATGCTGTCTTAAGTGTCAGGTTAGCGGATTTAAACCAGATCATTAACTGTTTGTAGCGTTGATGGTTCGCTTGCTAGCTGACAAGGTGCCGCTGAGTACAGTTAAGGGTAAAAAAAAATTGAATTTTCATAATGGTGTAACTAGCCTGGTAAAGTTTATCAGCTTGGAAATCTCCGAGATCCCAAACGCGCTCCTGAACGTGAAGGGTTACAAAAATGTATTTGTTGTCTAAATGCTTTTTAGCTAATCATCGTTCGTGCGATAGCGATGATTAGCTTGCCGGCTCAGCACCAAGTACGGTGGCCTTTGAGGGTCGAAAACCATTTGCGAAAGGGTTGTTTTTTTTTTTTCTTCTTCTTCTTCTCTAAACGCCGGAAGCCCATTATTGACAAGGGTTAGCTTGACATTTTCCAGGTCCCCGCTGAGCATGGCAGCCTTTGTGGCGAGACAAAAAAAAATTAAAAAAAAGTACTCCGCGTAAAGGTTGTCTTGTCTAAACTTGCCTTTTAGCGTAGCGTGTATCACGTGCACCGCAGAAGAAGCGCGCTAGCGCCATTACTATTGGATACACTCGTTACAAGGTTAATTGTCTCTCTAAACGGTCTCACGACGATGGCTAGCTAAGTACGGTGGCCTTTAAGGGTTGGCGAAGTCTTTGTAAATTGTACCGCTACAGTAATTAGTTTTTTTTTTTTTTTTTTACTCATTCCGCATTGTTTTTCCGCACTGCAATATTTCCCTTTTTGAAATTGTCGTGGGGTTTACGATGATCAGACGGTGAAAAATGTTTCCCGGTTCAACGCCGACGGTTCATCACCCCCGCGTGCGATGGTTGCCAGCAGGTCACGTTTCATCGATACGCCGCGGGGGATGGGCAAGGAAACGCCTTCCCCTTTGCCTCTGAATGATATTGGATTTTTTATTATTGCCCCCCCCTTGAGGAAGATGAGGCAATTGTTCCGAGCGCGTTGAAAATGTTGTTTTGTCGCGGCATCGACCGCGCAGTTTCCACTTAAGCTCTTATCGATATTCATCGCCGAAGCTTGTCGCGCTCGGACTGAGTGCGAATGAACATTTTGTTTTTCTTCTTCTTCTTCTTCTTCCACTGAGTTAGCCGCACGCGTGGCGGTCTAAACGCGGCTGTCGTGTCCCTTCATTTATTATCCATGGCGGCCGCTTCATTATTCAGCGGCGTACCGCGCGGTTAGCCTCGGCGGACGCGATCGGAACGGCCGATCGATCCCGCCGGGGCCACGCGGGCGCCTCGTTTCGGGACGTGCCGCCTATCCTTTAATAGAGCTTGTCGACAGAGCTATAGAACCCCCAACCCCGGTGTGCTAACCTGTCCCGTTCCATTCCGACGGGGCCGTCACACGCACGCATGCGACCGGAGCGTGACGTCGTGCGCGCCGTTTCGGTGGAAAAGGCAGCGTGAAAGCGGCTGACTCGGCCTCCCCTCGTGTTTTATTCAAAGCGCGGCGGAGTCTTTAGCTAACGCCCAAAATAGTCCTCACGGCTGCTAATGTAAGAGGAGGAGGACGCACGCGCTGCCCGTGCCCCCCGCCCCCATCCTTGCGCTGGAGGTAATAAAAAAAAACGCCCCACTTGTCTCACGACAAGGTCGCGGACGCTCCCGGCGGGGAGGACGAGACAGCCGATTCCGCCCGCCGGGCCTTTTGTGACGGCGATGCGCAAGGAAGGCGGCCGTCGTCTTTCGAGCACATTCGCCGCGCGTCCCAACAGATCGCAGTTTCACGTAGCCTTCTACACGCTTAACAAATTGACATATTTCATCTTTGGGTAAGTAGAAAGTTTGCGAAGATTTCAGAGAATATTTCAAAATGGTAAATACATTTTTAAAAAATCAATCTTTCACACGTAAGACATTACTGGGCATTAAAAAAAATTTTCATTTTAAAGGTTAATAAAATTTAAGCGTTAAAAAAAAAAAAAATCTTCTCCGTTCTTGTGTAACTAAACTGCACCCCAAATTTTTCTATATAAAAATACACTAAAATGTATATTTAAAAATTCTGAATACATTTTTAAAAAGAAATCTTTTACACGTAAGACATTACTGGGAATTAAAAATGATTTGTATAGGACCACAAAAAAGTAAGTTCATTGTAATAATTTGTGTAAATATGAACTTTTTTTTATTTTAAGGGTTATTAGAATGCATTAAAATCAGTTCATTTTTTTTCTTCTCAATTCTTGTTTAACTAAACTGTGACCCCAAATTTTTCAATATTTACTTTTTTTAAAAAACAAAATGTATAAAATAATGTGTTGCGATTAGAGTATGACCAATTATAATAATTTGTGTAAATATTTATTACCCTTTTTTTATTTTAAAGGTTAATAAAATGCAAGTGTTAAAAAAAAAATAATAATTCTTCTCGGTTCTTGTGTAACTAAACTGTGCCCCAAATTTTTCTATATAAAATATACTAAAATTGTGTATTTTTTTTAAAACAAAATGTATAAAATAATGTATTGCAATTAGATTATGACCAATTGTTGCACAGCATCTTGCTGACAAAAATGAAACAAAGCAACCCGCTTAACGATTTGACATATTTCATCTTTGTGTGGGTCTGTCTGTGAAGCTTTCGGGGAATATTTCAAAATTCTAAATACATTTTTTAAAAATAAATATTTCATACGTAAGTCAAAAGAGTACATTCATTGTAATTGTGTAAATATTTACCAATTTTTTTTAAGGGTTAATAAAATGCAAGCCTTAAAAAAAAATATATATATATATAATAATTTACAGTTATTTTTTTTCTTCTTGATTCTTGTGTAATTAAAATTGTGTATTTTTTTTGAAACAAAATGTATACAATAGTGTCGCGAAGGATGAGAGTGTGACCAATTATTACACAGCCTCTTGCAAATGATGACGTAACGATATTCAAAAACGTGATTGTGAACAATGCAAAAAAAAAAAAAAAAGACACTAATATCATACTTTTACACTGGAATCACAAAATGCTTTGGGTGAGGCGTGTGTTGATATAAGGAAGCGCGTGACTCACCGTCGCACTTTGCGAGGAGCAGAGGAGGCCGAGATTCCCGATTGGCGCGATTGATAGCGATAGCGATCTACGACGGCGCCGGTCCGCTTTCCTAAAAAGAGTTCAAGCGCCTCCTGACTGGCGTCTCCTCATTTACGAGTCTCTCCCTCTCTCGGCGAATGACGGCGACGCCACCTTTTCATCTCTTTTGCTGAAGGCAAGATTCCCGCACGCTAGCTCGAGACTTGCCGCGTAACACAAATGCGACTTTTTTCCACACGCTTTCAACCCTTCGGTTTATGTGGCGATGCGGATCATTTGTTCTTTTTTTTTTTTTTCCCAAAGGGGGGGAACTCGAGCGGGACCGGCGGAATGTATGTGCCGAGGAAGTGACTTTTACCGGTCGGGCCCTGTCAGTGTGCAGAGGGTGTTACTGCCATGTCTCAGTGATTTTTACCGGTATGTTTTTTTTAACCGGCCCCTGTTACTGGCGTTAGTTTTAGCTGAGCGCTAGCGTTAGCGTTAAACTCTCTGTGTAGCGCCTTTCTTTGTAAATGTCTCGTGTTTCAGTCTGGGCACTCGCGGCTTTTACACGGCTGCGGCGTATGTACTGCATGTACCAAATGGTATTTCCTGGGTGAGGTTTGCCAGGAATTACAGTAAAACTAGATCACGTCTATGATTGATTAGAAATGGATGGTTTGCGTCATTTTTTATGCTTGACTACTTTGCTTCCTCTCCAGTTTGCCATCTTCTACTGACGGTGATTTCTGCCCTACAAGCACAGTTTATGCGGTGATGCGGCGCTAGCACTAGCGTTAGTGCGGCGCTAGCGTTAGCGCACCTGGTTATAAGCCTCGGTACACAGAGTTTAACGCTAGCGCCGCGTACGAAGGCTTATAAGCAGGTGCGCTCCGTAGGGCGGGAATTACTGTACATTTTGTTCGATACTGCGTTAAACACGTTTGTTTCACTTGTAGGCCAAATTGAGCTAGTTGCTACTTTGCAAGGTTATTGCTAGTTAGTCAAACTAGTTAGTAGCCTTTTTTTGTTGCCAGGTTAGTAAAATAGTGAGTTAATTCAAGTTAGGAAGCCAAAGTAAGTGCGTTAGTTGTTAATTTGTCAGACGATTGAGGTCGTGGCCAGTGAGTGAGGTTAGTTGATAAAAATTAAAATAATAAGACGACACATAATGAGCGGATCAGACTAATTGTCTCTTTGTCAGACAGCCGCAATAAAATTTTGCCTTCCGATAACATCGCATCCCTTTTTTTAACGATCATTTGGCTCCAACTTGTCAACTCAAAAGCGGGGAATACACGCGTTACCATGGGGATGTATGATAAGAAAATTGGGGGCGGCCTTGTGCACGTACTTTTCATACGCTACATTTTTCCCCCGAAACGATTAAGGCGGTCGAAAAGGAGCCGAATAAAGCGCGAGGCGAAGCGCTTTTGTCCCCCCCAATTGCGAGTGCGCGCCCGCATCTAATCTCGGCGCAGAAATTAATTACAGACGTTTGTGGCTCAAGGGAACGCCGGTGACCTATTGCGAGAATTTGTGCACGGCGGAGCGAGGGAGGCGCAGCAAAATGGCGAGGAAACATTTACGCTGCTCGATTCCCACCTCGCATCTACTGCCACCTGGTTTTTTTGTTTTTGAATATACATTGCTAATGTAGCAAATATAGCTAACCTTCACAACATGTATCGATCATAAAAGGCAGCTGAACGCATTATTTGTGCAAATTTTACCATATTTGACAATGCGTTTCGTGTATTAAGTCTTCACATTTGATGTACGAAAGTGGTGGGACAGTATTGATATGCCGACATCGATTGATTATTTTAAATTTTTCACGTTATTAAAAAAAAGGCTCAGAGTGTCATTTGTCACATAATCATAATATCGCTACATCGTAATATTAGCATTGGGTAAAAATATTTAAAATTCTTGCTACTAGCTCACTAACCTAGCTAACAAGCTAGCTACTAGCCCAGTAACCTAGCAAAGTAGCTAGCTACTCACGAACTTGGCTAACTGGCTACTAGCTCGCGACTGTTAGCTGTCAACACATAATTTTGAAGTCCAAAATCTGGGTGACTTATCCAGCAATTAGACCGATGCGATCCATCGTGCGGCAATTCAGTTGTACGCAGTCGAAATTTGGAGATTGTGCCCCGGGACCGGATTGCGGTAGCGTTCAGGCTTGTGTTGGGGAATTATTATTTTCGTATCGACCCGACCGTCAATCCCATTTGGCTGGTGAAGCAGATATCGACTCTGATCCAGAGTATACACTGGACTTCAATTTAGTTTTAAAAACTTGAAATATGGAGATGGTCTTGGGAATTGATCGACATTTCAGTATCCGCCGCTTTGGATGTTGTCGCCAAGATCGTGCGCTTCAATTTAGTCGAACCATTTGTGTCTTTTTGTGGTTTTCAGCTGTCGTTCGCGGCGACCACTCCGGTGCTGGCGGACAAGAAAAAGTACCCCAACTTCTTCCGCACGGTCCCCTCGGACAACGCCGTCAACCCGGCCGTGGTCAAGTTCCTCAACTACTACAACTGGAGCCGCGTGGGGACGCTCACGCAGGACGTGCAGAGGTTCTCTGAGGTCCGTCCTTTCCATTTTTCTCTATTAAAAAAAAAAAAAACAACACTTTGTAAAATAAACATGCGGATTTTTGAAATCTATACAGTGAGACTCTCGCATCCCAGTGGAACGTGTGCCAGAAAGGTTTGTTTTTATTTTTATTTTGAATGATGCAAGCAGACAGCAGCGGCACTTAGTTTCTGGCTGATGGCAAAACAACAAACAAAAATCAAATCCCGTCCAAAGATTTCCCTGGAAAGATGCGAAGTGAGGCTCAGAGCTGCTTTGCCAATGTCATCTGACGACGGTAATCTAGCGTAAGAGGCTAACCCCAACAAATCAGATCACTCTGGTAGCAAACTACAACTTTACAAGCCCGGGAAGCTAACTTTTTTAATCTAGCGTAAGAGGCTAACCCCAACAAATCAGATCACTCTGGTAGCAAACTATAACTTTACAAGCCCGGGAAGCTAACTTTTTTAATCTAGCGTAAGAGGCTAACCCCAACAAATCGGATCACTCTGGTAGCAAACTATAACTTTACAAGCCCGGAAGCTAACTTTTTTAATCTAGCGTAAGAGGCTAACCCCAACAAATCGGATCACTCTGGTAGCAAACTATAACTTTACAAGCCCGGGAAGCTAACTTTTTTAATCTAGCGTAAGAGGCTAACCCCAACAAATCGGATCACTCTGGTAGCAAACTATAACTTTACAAGCCCGGGAAGCTAACTTTTTTAATCTAGCGTAAGAGGCTAACCCCAACAAATCGGATCACTCTGGTACCAAACTATAGGTTTACAAACCCGGGAAGCTAACTTTTAGCTCACGGACTTGACTAGACTAGCTCTGAGCTCACTAGTTTAGCAATCGCGCTACGATCTTGCTAACTTGACTAGCTAGTACCTCACTAACCTGACTTCTTGCTTTTCCTGAACTATAAACTACAGATACAATATTTTCAGTCAAAGTAGCTTCTAGCTAGCTGTCTTGCTAGCTACTATCTAACTAATCTTGCAGTCTAGCTGCTAGCTGGCTACTTAACTACTAGCTCACTAACTTGAAAACGAGCACACCAAGTGCTGCCTAGATATCTGAAAACTGTTCAGATACTGTTCTGTATGTTCAGAAATTAAATGAGGTTACCTGATATAAGATTTTTTTGATTATTATTATTGTTCAGTATGTTAGCTAACTAGCTACTATCTCAACATGGCAAAGTAGCTTGCAAGCTTAAATAGCTACAAGGTAACTAACTTCACGCTACATATTTTTTACCACCAACCGCCGAGCTAAAAAAAAATTGAAATGGTTAAAAAGCGGATGACGAATACACACGGCGTGAAAAAATGGTGTCGTAACGCGGCGCCGGGGCCGGCGTATCGACGACCGCGGCGTAATTGGCACGTTTTTAAAGCATTATCTCTTTGAGGATGCCAATGTGTTTTGAGTAGGTGGCAATCATTTTCCATTCAAGCCGCTTTCTCCCCGTCGTGCCGCTTCGTTTCTTGCCCGCCCACGCGACGCCGGCGCCGCCGCTGGCGTCGGGAGAACATTCGCAAGCGCTGACTCCGTCGTCAGCGACATCGCGGAGGGAGCCGTCGCGACGTTTTCGACGCCGCTCCGTCGTGCTGAGCGTTACCTCTGCCGAGGGAGTCCGGGCCGGGCCTGTTTTGTTTACGCTCGCCTGGAACTTCAGAATCGCCAAATATTCCGGAAACAGAATGAATTTGAACTTCCTGGTTATAATTTGTAGGATTAGGAATTTGGTTTAGGGTAGATTGAGGTGTTGGGGGGCTAATTATAAGGGTTTAGCGATTAGCATAAGGGACGCTTCCGGCCACGCTACCCTGAGAACGCTTGAATCTCATCAGATCTCGGAAGCTAAGTGAGTTTGGCCCCGGTTAGTACTCTGGGTGGAAGACCGCCTGGGTATACCAGGTGCCGTGCGCTTCTCTCTCCGGCTAAAATGCAGAGGGGGTGCGTCAGGAAGGGCATCCGGCGTAAAACTGTGCCAGACAAATGTGCGTTCATCTGAGGTGGCACGCTGTGGCGATCCCTAACAGGACAAGCCGGAAGAAGAGCGATTAGCATAAGGAGCTAAGGTTTTTGGCTTGGGTTTGGGTTTAGGACCAATCATTAAGTTTACGTCTGTCATTCTGTACGGGGGGGAGTATTGGTGGAGGTCTCGCGGTTATCATTTCCCCGTTCGGCGTTCCGTGCAGTTCGTAACGCGAGCCGTCTTGTTTCAAGCGTTTTGGAGACAAACGCATTTGACGCCGGTGCCAACGCACGATCGAGGCATCCTCTGATCAAATGAGACTGGAGTGGTGAAGACATCACCTTGGAACCAGAAAGCGATCTGTATATGTATGAAGAAGGGAGGGGAAGAAGTCTGCCTCGCGAGCCGAAATCCCTTTATCGGGACGCTTCTGAAAGCAGTCAAGGGGCTTAGGACGCCGAGGAGACGGAAAACGCCGCCGCGGCCGTCAACCTGTCGCCGGATCGGCCCCTAATCCCGATTTTACAAATGCGCCAACCGTCGCTTGCGCCCTCCATTATTCGCACCATCCCCCTCGACGCCGAGGGAACGTTACCCCCGCCGGTAACCGGGCGGATCAAACCCAAGCGGCACTCGGCGGGGCGCAAAGCGAGACCGGTTTGCACAACCTCCGCGCTGCAGGTCAAGTCCGTACAGTTGCTTTTTTTTTGCCGAATCCCGCACGCAGGGGACAAAAATCTCACGTCCTCGGCGAAATACCGCAAAACGTCGTGGATCCGGATCGCCGTTACCAATCTTTCAGGGGAATCAGCTCGGTAGTATTTGCCGAATCTTGCGCAGAGTGAGGGGAAAAAATAACTACTACTAAGTACTTTTGCTGAATCCCGCTCACAGTTTCAAAAATCTGACACCCCTTCGGCCAAATACCGCCAAAATCCTGGATCGGTAGTTTTTGCTTCGTCCTGTAACCGCAAAATTGGTAGATCCAGAGCGCTGTGCCAATATGTCGCTCTATTTTTTTGGGGTCTAGATCCTGGATGCTAGCAACAGAAGTAACAAGTAGAAAACAATGAAAAGGTAGCATCCTAATGATGGAGGTAACATGAACACTAGCTAGTCAAAACGGCGACTTCTGGAACTTTCCGCTAGCCAAATGAATACTGGCGCATGACGATTTTGCAGCAATTCTCCGTTTTTCTGATCGTCAGGCTCGCTCCCCGCGTAGCGTCACGAGGCGGATTGCGCGTGAAAATGGCCGCGGCGGGGGGTGGGGGGGGGTCAGCCGTCCCCTCGCCCCCCTCCCTCCGGGAGTAGAGGGAAAAACCTGCAAGCTTTAGCCGGCCGCGGCCGCCTTCTATTTTTAACGGCAATGACGGCGAGGACGCGGCGGCGGCGGCTAGCCGTGACACACAGTAACACCGCGCGCACGCCGAATTCGGCAATCAACTTTATTGGCAGACACGCGGGAACGGCAAACATCAATCAGAGCTGACGGCGAACGGGATTAAGAATTTGCCCTCCGGGTGTTTAATTACACTCAGGACTGGCACGCACGGATGCTACGTGATTGTTGTTGTTGTTGTTGTTTATGTACGTTTCTATGAACTCTGTGGCAGAAAATTGTGTTTTAGCCCTTTTACGGGACGCTCTCGGGAACAATTAGCATATCTCATTATTGGGTTCCATTTTTAGCTTTTTTTTTTTTAATTATTATTGTCTTTGTTCAATTTGCTTTGTGAATTGCATTTGGAGATAATGATGATGCAAATTATGCTTAGTTTTATCTTTTTCATGATGGCTTCGTATTGTGTATTTTTAAAATGAATCGATGCAATTTGATTTGATTGCATAACTTTTGCATTTCTGTTACATTTGAATGGCATTTTTCTGAACACTATTTTTAGATTTAATCTCTAATTTTATGTATTACTGGATTGTGTATTTATTTTTTCACTGTGTATAATAGATTTTTGCTTAATATACTGGATATATCTTTAATTTCATTTGGTTTTTATCTAATTCCATATTTAAAACTGTTGAAATTAATGTTTTATTGAACGCATTATTTCTATATCTGGCTTTGTTTTATATTTATCATTCATCTTAATTCAATTCTCATTTTAATATGAATAGATACGCTAAAATAATAATAATTATGGTGGATCCGATAATAAGAAAATAATTACGCTGTATTTATCTGAAATTTTATCGTGGTTGAATTTTTCATAATGATAATAATGTAGCTATTTTAATCATAAAAATAGCACTCCATAATATTGTGCTTTATAAAAGCAGTAATGACGTATAATAAAATAGCAGCAACTGTTTTTCTTTACATTTCTATCTTTTTTTGGTTTCGCTTCAACGGGCGTTGTGCTTCTCCTTGTAATGTCAGCGCCGTGGCCACCTGGGGGCAGCATAATACATACATGCACATACACCCCGCGAGGAAACGGTCTGAAGTATTAGTTTTATCCAAATCTGATCCAGATTCGATGTTTTTTTTTTTTTTTTTTCAGGTGAGGAACGACCTCACCAGCGAGCTGGAGAAGGCCGACATCCACATCGCCGACACCGAGAGTTTCTCCAACGACCCCTGCGTCAACGTCAAGAAACTCAAGGTGAGCATTTGAATACCGAACAGAAACGCCGCGTTTGATTCCTGGCGGGAGCTCGCCCGACGTCGCCGTCTCGCCAATCAAAAGGTCTTCATTTGAATAATACTTAGCTGTTATCATAACGCGTATTAATTGAAGTGCCTGGAATCGATGTGTCACCTGCGCCGCCGTGCGCGAGACCCCGAGAGATGAGTCGCATACGCTGGCCGCGGAATACCGTACCCGGAGGGGATCGTGGACGAGCGGGGTTTCAAGCCCAGGTTGTGACTTTCACAGTAGTTTTCACTCTGGTTTAGGTTTTTTGGTTTAGGCTTGAGAGGGTTCTGGTTTCAAGTTGGCCTTTATAGCTTCGGTTTGGGTTTTAAAGTAAGGTTTTGAGTCCGGGTTAAGGTTACAATTGAGTCCTTCTAGCTACGGTTTTGGGTTTTGAGGCAGGTTTAAGAGTTTGGAGCAAGGGTTATGATCGCAAAGTATAGTTTTGAAGATAAGGTTGCGGGTCTTAACAGGACCTTTTCAGATGGGGTTCAAGTTCCAAACGTTGATCGTGTTTTGTATTTAAATTCAAGCGGTTTCAAAGTAGAGCTTCGAGATAGGTTTAGGGGTCTAAGTCGGGTTCGAAGACCTGGTCAGGGATTTACAATTGAGGGGTTTTTGACGGGTTCTCGATTTATCAACTAGAATTGCAAGAAATCCGACCAACCGAGTCACGGTCCGTCTGCGGCAGGCTCGGTTCCCGGCGTCGTCGTCTCGCGTTCCACATTTGTCGATCTCGGTCCCTTTCAGGACAACGACGTGAGGATCATCATCGGCCAGTTCGACGAGAACCTGGCGTCCAAAGTCTTCTGCTGCGTAAGTGGTCTTCGCCTCGTGCGGGACACGGGCGGCCCGACCTGAACCTGAACCTGAACCTGAACCTGAAGGCCTCTCCCTCCCTTTTACCCTCGTAGGCGTACAACCTGAACATGTTTGGCAGCAAATACCAGTGGATCATTCCTGGCTGGTACCAGGGCAACTGGTGGGAGCAGGCCAACAGCACCAACTGCACCACCAAGAAGCTGCTGGCCGCCATGGAGGGCTACATCAGCGTGGACTTTGAGCCTCTCAGCGCCAGGCAGATTCAGGGCATCTCCGGAAGGGTGAGGCCGCTTCCGTTAGGGGAAAAACAACAAATGCAGCCGAGCGTCGTGATGATATTTGCTTGGTATTTACGGTGCTGATAATTGTGACTCCAGGACATGAAAAAAAAACGAGCAGTTGAACCACAAAGTATTTTGCTATATTTTGTCAACGAGTAAGCTACATTGTTTCTGTACTCTTTTAGCTAGCAGGCTAGGTTGGCTGTTTATTAGGTAGCGAGCTAAAGCTACTTCCGTTAGCAGGCTGCATCCTGGCCTAATTAGGGTTTTTTTTTTTTCTTTCTTTTTTTTTTCCAGTTCCTTAGCTATCAAGCGACTTCCGGGTTTGTTTGGTTAACAGGCTACATGCTACATTTTTTCAAAATTAGCAGGTTAGCTCCTGGTTAGTCTATTTATTAGCTCGATTAGCAGGCTGCATTAGCCTAGTTAGTTTTTTTCTAGTTAGCAGGCCTCTTCCTGGTTGGTCTGTTTGCAAGCAAAATACTTGACTGGTTTGTTTGTATGTTTCCTCGCAGGCTACTTTGGACTTTGTTTTAGTTTATGGGTTGGAAGGTTACGTCCTAGTTTGTTAGCAGAGTAGTCCCTCCTGGTTAAATTTGACAGTTGTAGCAATCTTCTTTCTGGTTCATGTGTTGGTTAGCTTGAAATCGTCTGCCTGCTTTATCTTTTTTGCCATTTTCTTGACAAACTATGTATTGATGTAGCATTACAACGACAGTATATCTTTATCCAATTATTCAATTCATCTAGGAGGTAATGTAAAGAATAATGAAATTTGTACCGTCTCATTTCAGACCCCGAAGGAGTACGAGCGCGAGTACAGCCGCGAGCTGCGTCAGAAGGGCGTGGAACCCAGCAAGTTCCACGGCTTCGCCTACGACGGCATCTGGGTCATCGCCAAGACCCTGACCCGCGTCATGGACCTGCTGCGCGTCAAGCAGCGGCAGAGCGGCCACCGCAACTTCACCGTGGACGACCACGAGGTGGGCAAGATGGTGCTGGACGTCATGAACGAGACCAACTTCTTCGGCGTCACGGTGAGTCCGAACAATCGCTTGCAACTTTATGAAATTGTGCCCGTCTGCGTTCATTAGCACAAAAGTTTTACAGACTATTTATTACCCAACAGGCTACTTCCTGTATTAATTTTCTTTCAGGTTATTTCCTTGCTTGTGTGTTTGTTGTTGTTTGTCGGCAAGCTACTTCTTTTTTTTTTTTTTTTTTTTCTTGTTGGTTAGCTTGGCACTTCCTGATTTTTTTCTGTTAGCGGAGTATTTTTTTCTCCTGTTTTGCTTTTTTAGCTAGCAGGCTAATTCCTGGTTAGATTAGCAATTTAGTAGTTAGCAGGCTGCTTGTCGGTTAAGCATTTACAGAGACGATTTATTACCCAACAGGCTACTTCCTGTATTAATTTTCTAGCAGGTTATTATTTCCCGGCTTGTGTTTGTTGTTGTTTGTCAGCAAGCTGCTTCTTTTTTTTTTTCCCTTGTTGGTTAGCACTTCCTGATTTTGTCTGTTAGCGTAGTATTTTTTTCTCTTGTTTTGCTTTCTTAGCTAGCAGGCTATTTCCTGGTTGGATTAGCAATTTAGTAGTTAGCAGGCCGCCTGTCAGTTTAGCATTCACAGAAAGCATTTATTATCTAACAGGACATTTCCTGTATTAATTTTCTTGCAGGTTATTTCCCGGCTTGTGTTTGTTGTTGTTTGTCAGCAAGCTGCTTCTTTTTTTTTAGTATTTTTTTCTCTTGTTTTGCTTTCTTAGCGAGCAGGCTATTTCCTGGTTGGATTAGCAATGTAGTAGTTAGCAGGCTGCTTGTCGGTTTAGCATTTAGCTTGCTACTTCCCGGTTTGTCTTTGATACTAGCAAGAAAACTACATCCCGCTTCGTCCGTTTGTCAGTTCGATACGTCGTAGGTTGATAACAGCCAGCCAGCTTTTATTGTTGGGCGGACTCCTTCGCTTTTAGCTAGCTGGTTTGTTAGTTAGCAGGTCAGGTCGGAGTATATTTGAGATTTGCTGAGAGGCTACTATATTTTTGTCAGTTTGAAGGCTACGTCTTAATCTGTTCTTTCACACCGTCAAGCAAGCCACCCATGTTGAACTTCACTGGGGGGTTTAAAACCTCCGCATGTACGTAGGCGATCCTTACATTTAGCATCTTAACGGCGTAAACTGAGATCTCTCCTGATGACGCTTTTTTTTTTAATACACACACACTGCATCATGTCAATCTACCGAGCACTGCAGGTGTTGCCCCACTACAAGGGTACCAAAAGTTATTTTTTTTTTTTTTGGCTTGTTTGTTTCTTTGGTACCCCTGCCAAAATTCCAGGTGCCAAAAAAAGCAGCAGCAGCACCCGCACAGTGACTCGCGGCGGCGCTCCGAGGGTAATAATAGGTGTTCTCTTGAAAGCATCTGTGAAATGAGATTAAACAAATGTTACCCCGCACGCACCAGGCGGCGGACACGGGAAGGCAATCTCCCTCCCTCCCGCCCGCCGCCGCCGCCGCATGCATCTTTTATGCCACTTTCTTTTACCCCCCCCCCCCCCAAAAAAAAAAAAAAAAAAAGAAGCCACTGTTATACAACCTGGAAAGCTGCAAATTGCAGCTCTCGATTCAAAGACTTCTTCCTCGGCGGTGTCAAACACACGCAACCCCCGCGGGAGCGCAGCGGCGACCGCTCCGCGCCGGAACCGCAAGATGACGCCTGGACCCGCTTGGGCGTGAAGCGAGGTCGCCGTTGCCCCCGTTGACACCCGTGTTCTCTCTCGATTTGCGGTCACCGAGGCGCGACCGCAAACGTTTCTTTTTAATGTGTGCACGCGTGTTAATTAATTCCGGGGAGCGCCGCCATTTTGCTGTAATTAGCGAGGTGTGAGTCGGCGCCTTGTTTTGATAGCACGGCGGCAGTATGTGCCGGGGGGGGGGGGTCAATTGCTGAGTCATGCAGGCAAGGGTTCCGTTTGCACAGCAGGTGCTCGGAAGGTGACGTTTAACGAGCTGTTCGATTTTTGCAATCGTGTTTGTGTGAATGGACGAGCGCGTTTACGTTTTGCGGACAGACTCCGCCGCGATTAGCGTCAGCACCCACGCACTTGCTGCCAAGTGGCCCATTTGCCGAGTTTCTTTTTTTTTTTTGTTTTTTGTAGGTAAACCAATCCCTGCTAATGTTCGGAGTTGAAATGTTTTTTTTTTTTTTTTACCCTGTACATGCACTGTGCAAGGACCCGACGTCAAAGTCGGCGCGTCGCATATTTTCCGCGCCGCTTGAGTACGCGCAAGCGCGTCCGAGATGACAAGTCTCGCTCCCCGCATCGGTGTGGAGCAAGATGGAGGAAAAGGCGAAGTCGGTAGAAGGCGGGCGAGCGAGCGAGCGAGCCGGAGTCGGGATGAAGCCGCGGAGGCCAAAATTGATTGGACGACATGAGACGATAATGTCGCAAAGCTCAATTGCTTTTGTCTACTTTGTCGGCTCTGCGGCTTAAAAGTGCTTATCTTGTTCCTCGTGTGCTTCAATCAAAGACTTTTTGAGTGTGTGTTTGTGTGGGGGGGTGTGATGACTTTAGCCTGATGCTAGCATAAGGAATTGACATTTGACGCTGATTGGACTCAAGCAGCTTTGATTTGATTTCCATCGTAACGGCGTAGCGAAATTGTCGCGTCATCGGTCGCAGATGCAGTTTCAATGCACCGACATGAGATGCAAAACTGCCGCTCGGTGCATTTTTCACCGCCCAGCTCGTCTGTGAAGTCCGACTTTGCAAACTGTCGCATTGTCCTCCAGTCGCCAGCAGATGGCGGCGTTGCCTCGCTTTGCATTTGGGACCAGCGACGCTTTCGAGCGGAAGGCCGGGATTGGCGCGAGAATTTCGAGTCGTCGCCGCGATTCGGCCCGGACGTTGAAAGTCGTTTGTTTGGACCCTACGCGTGTTCACGAATTGAGGAAGATATGATATATATACGGAAAATGGATTTATTACAAAGGAATGTGCGATACAGACGTCCGGGTGTGTCTTCTGGTGGAATAGTCAAAGAAGAAGACAAAAACTGCCCGGTAACAAATGGTTTATATATGTATGGGTCCATGGTAAAAGTGCCCCCCCCCCCCAGTCTGGTCCCGACGGTAACTTTCCGCTCCTTATCTGGTGTCGTTCATCTCCGCGGCAACGCCCGGGTGAGGAGGATGCCGCCAGCCGGTTTAAGATCAAGGACACTCACCGCGCTCCACAACACAGTCGAGCGAGGCGGTGAATTAGCATCGCTAGCCGCGCTTGTTTTTTTTTTTTCAGTTGTACATTTGCAAATAAATGATTTTAAGAAGAGAAAACGTTTGAAATAAATGTATCACAAGTGCGTAGGGGGCGGGGCTCACAGTAATTGACACTGTTTAGTAATACGGCGCAGCAAATTAAATGAGCCGCGGCACGCCGAGCGGAGACTGCTCCGGCCGCCGCAAAATGCCGCTGACGTGTTTACGATTTATCGCCGCGCTCACGTGATTTTTGTGGTCTTTCTTTCTTTCTTTCTTTCAGGGCCAAGTCATGTTCCGCAACGGCGAGCGGATGGGCACCATTAAGTTCAACCAGTTTCAAGGTACGGACGCAACCTACGACGGCGGAAAAATGGAAAACGTTTAAAAAAAAAAAAAAAAAACATAAAGAAAGTGATTTACCCCCCGAACCACGCTGAAGTTCGCGTCGCGCTCGATGCGCTTCGATCGGCACCGAGTGAGATCGCGGGGGGGAGAAAAAGATGATTTGAGAGAAAAACACACACCCAAAAAAAAAAATGTTGAGGTCCGAATCCGGATGTCACAGCTTGCTTTGGTGCAAATCAAAACAGCGGCAACCTACCGAGGTGTGCCATTTATTCTTCTGCTTTCTGACAAACACGTCAAAAATGGAAAAATCCAATACAATACATATTTTGGAGGCTTTATTCATGGAATTTTACCCTTTTTTTTTTTTTGGTCAGTCCTTCCGAGAGCAGAACCGCGCCATGTTTTTGATTTTATTTTTATTTTTTGTCTTTCTCCGCCGGCACCTCCTCGAGGTGAAATGAACGCATAATTGAAACGGCATAAAGGAGGGAAAGCATATTAAAAAACATATTAAAGCGCATCTTCCCGTCCTTAAGTGATAGTCGTTGCCGAGTGCTTTATTATCTGCGTTACGGATGTTTTGTCATATTACTAATGCGCTTTCGGATGTATTCTGTTGATCAGATGGTTTTTCTTTTTTTTTTGGGGGGGGGGGGGACAACAGAGGGACAGGAAGTGAAGGTGGGCGAGTACAACGCCATCGCGGACGTGCTGGACCTCATCAACAACTCCATCCGCTTCCAAGGTACGCAAAACAAACCAGACAGAGACTTTGTTTTTCCACTTTTGCCAGAATTATGGATTATTTGTACTTTTGCAGGCATACGGAAAATGAATGTCCGCCAGCAATGTGAAAAAAATGCCGTTGCTAACGCCTTAATGTGTAAAATCCGGTTAAGAATTAAAAAAAAAAAAAACACACAAGGAGGTAGGATTTTTTTTTTTTTTTTTTTTTTTGACATCAGAAACCCCCCCCCCAAAAAAATGAAAAAGGGGTGACTAATTGTGATAAATATCCTAATGAAGGAGGTGGCGCAGCTGGTAAAGCGTTGGCCTCACAGTTCTGAGGTCCACGGTTCGATACCGGCCGGGCCTGTGTGGAGTTTGCGTGTTCTCTCCCCGTGCCTGCGTGGCTTTTCTCCAGGTGGGCACTCCGGTTTCCTCCCACACCCCCCCCCCCCCCAAAAAAAAAAAAAAAAAACAAAAAAACATGCAACATTAATTGGACACTCTAAATTGCCCCAAGGTGTGATTGTGATTGGTTGTTTGTCTCCATGTGCCCTGCGATTGGCTGGCGACCAGTTCAGGGTGTTTCCCGCCCGCCTCTTGCCCATTGACAGCTGGGATGGGCTCCAGCACTCCTTGCGACCCTTGTGAGGATAAGCGGAAAAGAAAATGGATGGATGTCTAATGGAGGAATGACGTTTCTTCCCCCCACCCCCTTCCGGAACGTCCTACATTATCCACCGCAACTAACAAACAACAAATGATGGTGCTTATCCTCACAAGGGTCACAGGGAGCGCCGGAGACTATCGCGGCTCTCAACACCCCGAACTGCTCGGCAGCCAATTGCAGTGCAGATCGAGAAAAACAGCCACACCCACAGTCACACCTTGGGGCAATTTAGAGTGTCCAGTTAATGTTTTTGGGACGTGAGAGTGGCCGGTATCGAACCGTGGACCTCGGAACTGTGAAGCCAACACTTTTCTCCACCGTGACCAATATTAAGCAAAAAAATGATAGCAGAGATATGATCTGCTGCTTTCTTTCTTTCTTTCTTGCCCCCCCCCCGCCCGATAACCATCTTTTTTTCAGCGAGCCCAAATGTTTTTTTTTTTTTTTTTTTGTTGCAATTTTTGCGGACTTCCGCCCACGATAAGAGATGGCGAATAAGTTGACCGCCGAGGCGAGAAGATAAAAAGGAGCGGAGGGGCGCCGAGCGCGAGGCGGCCATTTTCTCCCCGAATGACCTTTGAACCCGTCTTGTCGCCCGTCAGGAGTGGAGCCGCCCAAAGATCGCACGTTTGTGCGCCTGCAGCGGCGCCACATCAACGTCCCGCTTTACAGCATCCTGTCCACCATCACCGTCTTGGGCATGCTCATGGCCGGGGCCTTCCTCTTCTTCAACATCAAGAACAGGAACCACAGGTGGGGGGGGGCAAATATCGATATTACAGCACGGCTGTCACAAGCGATGAGCATTTTTGATCGTTTTTTTTTTTTTTTTTTATCAAGTTCTGTGCGGGCTTATGTGTACATTTTACAGTTAAAACGCATCCGTGGGCAGCGTCCCATTTTTAGGACGTCGGAATTTTCACGCCCCCGTTGAAAAATACGTTCCTTTGATGAGCGAGGTTTGAGTAGTTCCCTCTCGTGGGCAGCGTTCCATTTTTTGGGGATGAGATTATAAATGAGTAAAGTTATCATGTAACCATAAATGAAAAAGACAGCTGGGATAGGCTCCAGCACTCCCCGCAACACTTGTGAGGATAAGCGCCTAGGAAAATGGATGGATGGATCTCGCGGCGCACTTATTTCTTTGATTGTGACTTTTATCTCAATAAGGCAAAAAATTGCCACGCTGCCCATGAATGCGTTAAACATTCTGATTTTCTTTCATCGTATTATCGTCGCTATTACAATATACCGCTAAAAAAATCTTATTAATTTCTCATATACTACACTATTGATACGGAAGTCTTCATAATTTTCATCACCGTGGCATATCTTGGCGACCATGTATCCAGTTTTTTTTTCGTTTTGATGTGTAGGATTATTGAAAATAATGATAAAATATGTCAAGCGCAAGACAGTCAAACGTCGCGGTTGCCTTTGAAAATATGAATTAACGCGCTTTGTCCATATTGTGACACCGCTAGCGTTGCAAAATGTTTTCCGTACTGTACCAAAAGTTGCATGCACGACTGGCGTTTCACTCCAAATATCATATATCAGTATCGAAAGCAAATGAGGAAGAAAATGATTGCTGTCCAATACGCCGATTGCGCAACTTCTGCGTGGCGTTCGCTGGCGGGCCGCCGATTTGGACGGTGCGAGCGCTGGTTTTTTTTTTTTTTTTTTTTTTGATTTGCTTTTTGCTTCTCGGCGCAGACTGATCAAGATGTCGAGTCCCTACATGAACAACTTGATCATCCTGGGCGGGCTGCTGTCCTACGCCTCCATCTTCCTCTTCGGACTGGACGGCGGCTTCGTGTCCGACAAGGAGTTCGAGACGCTCTGCACGGTCGGTTTCCCCTCGCCGGCGCCGCCGCCGCCCACTTCCGCCCCGCGAGCCCGGCTCGGTTTGAGTCCTCCGAGAGTGTCGGGAGCGAATCTTCACACCTCGTTATCACCTCAATGTTTCAAGTCATTTTTTTATTATTTGGACATCCCGCAATTCAAATCCAAAAGATTTTTGCATTGAAGCAGTTTTTTTTTTTTTGTAACGCAGCACACTTCATTTTTTTTTTTTTTTTTTTTTTTTTTACCGTCTGGGTGACGTTTTGTTTCTTCTTATTAGGACGAATTACTCTCAAGCGCGTGACAGCCTCCGTGCTTGCAAGATAAGAGACGAGGAAGCAAGCTGACAGCGTTTGTTTGTTTTTTGTTTTTTTTTTTCCTCCTCTTCTTATTTGCGGTTCATTTTTAGAGCGCTATTTTGGCATCTTCAAGGAAACGTTCGTACCCGTCGGAGACGTTACGAGGGCCCGAGTACCAGGCGGCGTGGTTCCAAAAATATTCACCTCTGAGGTGTCGGGCAACCAAAATGCAACAGGAAGTGGTCCGGCGGCGGGTTCGGGGGCAAATTTCAAAACCCTACTAGGGAATTTGTCCCAACCGGAAGCAAGGCAGCCCCCGGGCCAGACCTTTGAGATGAATCTAACGTGGGTCGAGAATTGTGCCGGTTTGCTGACCGTTTTTAGGATCTTCTGCCCCTCCTAAAAAAAAGGAGATGCGATTTATATTTTTTTTTTTTTTGGGGGGGGGGGGGTCTTATTTCCAGATGACCTTCATTTCGTTTTGTCCCCCGACAGGTTCGAACGTGGATCCTCATCGTCGGCTACACAATGGCGTTCGGCGCTATGTTCGCCAAGACCTGGCGGGTGCACGCCATCTTCAAGAACGTCAAGATGAAGAAGAAGGTACGGGGGCCGGGTATTTTGACCCGGCTCGGGTCTTTGGCTAGCCGTCGGTTTTCACGTGATTCTAACCCAGGTTAGCGAAAACTCCAAAATGTAAGAGTTGGTCAAATAAAGTCCAGGAAGACTTTGTAAAGCCAGAATATGGATTATGAAATCATACGGAAGAAGCGACGGGCAGCGGACGCTCAGGGGTGACTTCTTTGTGAGTCCAAACTCCAGCCCAGGATCTGTCTGATGTTGAGGATCGGAGACTTCTGACCCCGAACGAACGAACGGTTTATTAAAAAGCTGGAACGTGACACGTGACTTGAGACCATGATGCAATACATATATTTATATTCATACGTCAGGAAGACTCGACGCTTAAAAGGGATTTAAGGAGTCAAGTCGGACCCGTGAGGTCTCAGTTTTTATGCCCACCGAGCGCTTTCAAGTCTGGAAATAACTTTGGCGGCGCACGCTCAAAGCTTTTGAGCCATCACATTCAATCACTTTGATTGGCCGAGTTATGTAAGAGAGATGCAGACTGTAGTAGCGGTTCTTGGCCCCCCCCCCCCTTTTTTTTTTTTTTTTTGGTTTTTGTATTTATAGAACCGCCCCCTCCCTCCGGGCCCCCCCGTCTTTCTGGAGCAAGTGTGGGCGGGTGGGCCGACGACGGATCAAAGAGTCGGGAGGGATGCGGGGCCGAGAGGGCCGAGGAACCAGCCGGAGAAACGGGGGGGGGGGGAGTAGACCTGAAACCGGCAAGGCCCGAAAACAAAATGGCCAGACGGTTTACGGCGCAGGGGAACTGAAACCGGGACGTTCTTGACCTTGAGCTGCAATACTTTGTTCTGGACTATTCTGCAGCGCCGCAATTTCCACGAAACAGTCCATTTCGGTTCGTTCGGTTTTTGCCAGGCACCATACGATTGTAATAATTATCATCATAATAATCTGGAGCAAAAATAGTGCCGAATTTGGGAACGAAGATGTGATTAAAATTGCTGGGTGGTGGTATGCGCGGTGAGCAGAGACGTGAGCTCGGTTTAGCGGTCACGCTAAAGCGAGAACCGTTCCCGTGCCCCCCGAGGCAAACGTCTGGATTGCGCAATTTCCCGCCGCGGGGCCGCCTGACCTTTTCCTTTGAGCGCCGCTTCCATGCCGTCAAACGGCGGGATAAATAAAGATCACAAAACGGGCGGCGGCGGCTTTCATCCCGCCGGAAAGTTCACGCGACAAAAAAGAGGAGCGTCGCCATCGGACGCCGTCGCCTCACGTCTCCGGAAGAGGGGTCGGAGGGGGGTTGCGCACATCCTCGCCAACCCCGCCGGTTAATTGCAGCTAATCAGCGGTTGTCGGTACCGGCGGGTCTCCGGTTGGACCGCGATCAGGGTTGTTGGGTGCGACGCTCATCAAAGTCTCCTTGTCCCCGCACGCAGATCATAAAGGACCAGAAATTGTTGATCATCGTCGGCGGCATGCTGCTCATCGACTTGTGCATCCTGATTTGCTGGCAGATTGTGGACCCGCTCAAGAGGACCGTGGAAGAATACAGCCTGGAGGTGGGTCCGCGTTGGCTGAGCTCGGTCCGATTTGTCCACGTCCGTGCGTTTGCCTCCGCCGGGATGTGGGAGATTCCCACAATGGCTGCATTTGGAGCGCCGGGGGCTACGATGCCATCTTTGTCTTGATTAGTTTTGGGTTGAGATGTGAGCCGCTGCAAACTTCCTGCGTTGACCCCCCCCCCCCCCCCCCAACCGCCTGACGTTGGATGGGAGACGTTGGCAAGGCCTGCTGGCAACCGAGTGCTTGGCCTTGTTTTTTCTAACGGGAGGAGCGCAGAATGGAAATCGTGTTTCCTGCTCCACAGCACACTAGCTAAAATGCTAACGTTACGCCGTCAACTCGGGTTGGCGGAGCACCGGTCAGCCGTGCTCTGCCGCCAGAATTTCGTACGAAATCGACAACCGTTCCTGCCTCATTAGCATCATTCTGTAACGTTCGCCATCAGAATTTTGTACGAAATCGACAACCGTTCCTGCCTGATTAGCATCATTCTGTAACGTTAGCCGTCGGAATTTTGTTTAGGCAAAAAATGAATAATGTCGGGCTCATTTGGGACGTTCTGGTCGGGAATTACTGCTCCAAATTGTCCATAGGCGTAACTACGAGTGTTGGTTACGCAACAGAATCTCGGAAGGGTTTAAAATAAACAAAACGTCCAATTTGCGACATGTCTGCATTCCTTCTACGAAAACAAAACTTTTCAGCAGAACTTTTGCCAGGGTATCGAACCTTTTCCCACGATGCACAACATTCACCGTGTTACAAAAACTTTCCACCATCGAGTCGCAAAACTGACGATTGCGACGCAAACCCCATCTGTACCCCTCACACGTAATCCAGTCCAAGGAACATCGTCATTATTTTTCTGCTACGTCGGCCGCGTCCCTCCCGTCGGTCGCCCTGGGAATCGGGATCGGCCTTCTTGCGTCCGATCCCACCCCCCGAAAAAACAAAACCAAATCTCTCTCAGCCGAGCTCGGTCCAGAAACCCCACGAAGGGGGGGTGAGGCGGACTCCCACGCTCTCGCGCCGTTAATTATATTCGCAACGCTATCCGGAGCTCAGGGGTGAGATTCCGAGAACGCTCGGCGAGGAAGCGAGCGCGCGCGCCGACGGAGGGAAATGTTAAACGACGTCGCCGGGCAGGCTTGACGACGTTAGCGAGTAGCGTCTCGAAATCTTTGTCTGCGGCGGCACAAATGAGCTCAGCGGAGAACGTAAAACCGGGAGATGGCGCCCGACGCCGCCGCCGCCGTTATTTCCTTCCGTCCCTTCGGAATAGATCTCACTGGAAGCGCGAAAATAAACCTCCTAGCGAACTTTATTTAGCACTTCACGGGAGTCCTCCTAAGACTGAAAGACGCGCAGTTGGCAGATCGCGTCCTTCTGTGGGCCCGAGGGTGCTGGCAACAATCGGCAAAAAGGAAATAAGATGAAGAGAAGCTGCTCAGCTCGTGTACAATCCGAGTTTTTACGGGAGAGACCTTGCAATAACCCCGCGAAGTCGCTAATCATCTCGACGCTCAAACGCCTCCGACCTTCGCGAATTAAGAAATACGATTTTTTTAATACAGTTGCTTCAATTCAGTAGTAATTAGCACGAAAAGGAACAGCAATCAGTAGAAAACTGAGCAAATGAAAAAGCTAACTAGCTTCACTTTCTGCTCGAGTTGTAGGATTTCTTACTCAATACTGATCCCGTTTTCTGGAATAACTGTCCAAGCCCCCGCTCCAATGCTCATTGACAATAAAATATCAATAAAAAGCATTGTTTGCTCTGATGAGATGATTTTTCGTACGAAATTCTGATGGCTAACGTTACGGAATGATGCTAATCAGGCTAACAAGACCATTGCGCAGGAACGGTTGTCGATTTCGTACGAAATTCTGATGGCTAACGTTAAAGATGGATGCTAATCAGGCAGGAACGGTTGTCAATTTCGTACGAAATTCTGATGGCTAACGTTACAGAATGATGCTAATCACGCTAACAAGACCCATGCGGAGGAACGGTTGTCGATTTCATACGAAATTCTGATGGCTAACGTTAAAGATGGATGCTAATCAGGCAGGAATGGTTGTCGATTTCGTACGAAATTCTGATGGCTAACGTTAAAGATGGATGCTAATCAGTCAGGAATGGTTGTCGATTTCGTCCGAAATTCTGTTGGCTAACGTTACAGAATGACGCTAATCAGGCTAACAAGACCAATGCGCGGGAACACTTGTCGATTTCGTTGTCCGTCTATTCTGCTCTTAAAAACGTCGTAACGGAGCGCGACGCCCGGTGGCCTTGACGCCGCTGACGCGCCGGCTTCTCGGGACATCGCGGGAACGCCGACCGTGACGCCCGTGCAGCAAAAGTAGACGAGCATGTGACCTTGTGTGCGTGTGTGTGTGTGTGTTTCCGTGTGTACCTTTTTGCGTATACGTCGACATTTTTTTTATGTTTTTTGGCGTCTCCCTTGCATAATGAAGGACGAACTGTCAGGAAGAAGATGATTAGCATTCCAGCGGATCCCGCAGTCAAGCATCTCCTCCCTTTCCTCCTTCTCTCTCTCTCTCTCTCTTTCTCCCTGCTCCCTCCTTCCTCACGTCGCCATGGCAACGGCCACGGTTTTCCGACACCCGCAACACCGTTGATCCCGCCAGACGAAAATAGCGGATTTAGGGCCTCTTTTTTTTGCATGGCAACACGTGTGCAGTGAGGGAGGATGACGACGACGACGACGACGATGATGATGATGATGAGGCGTTCACTGACGCACTTCGGCGGTTTGAAGGCGAACCCGCGCTTATTATCGGTGACATCATCGCCAGGCGGGTACGGCCCGCCCGCTTCTGCTCATGTTCGATCGGGCCGGATGAGCGTCTGGCACTTTTGCGGATTTCTGTTGTGCGCGTTGGCAGCCGTCGTGAAACTTGTCCAATAATGGCACAGACGTGATTTTTTTTTTTAAATGTAATTATTTCTGGTTGTTCAGACTTGATGACCTTATTTGGCTTTGGATCACTTTTTTTTGTCGATTTCTGTTGCTCAAGTCGGCGCCGGTTGTGTCTAAAGTGTCGAGGAGAGTCGTCGCAGGAATTTTTGGGATGTGTACATGAAGTATGAGAAAACGCTGGAGACATTTTTCGGTGACTTTTTTGGGACTGTGGATTGTTTTTGTCCTTTTGTTGATTTTTTTTTTTTTTTTTACTGTGCAAACTCGAGGCGATCATTAAGTCCGGTAATTCCGGGACGACGGAGCGCACCGGATGATAAACCTCACCCAGTACATTTGTAAAGGAAATACCATTTGGTACATAAATATGCCGCAGCCGTGTATTAACCGCAAGTACCCACGAGATATTTACAGAGGAAAATTAGTTTAATGCTAGCACAGATGTGCTAATGCTAATGGGAGCGCGGCGCTAACAGGGCTGGTTTAAAAAAAAAAAAAAAAAAATCATACCGGTAAAAAATCACGGACGCACGGCAGTAACACGCTAGCGCAGCGCTAACAGGGCCGGACCGGTAAAAGTCACTTCCTGGGCACATACATTCCAGCGATCGCACTCTTACCTTTTCCGCTCGAGTGCCCCCTTGCCGCCGTTAGAAAAATTGCACAAATTAGCCGCATCACCGCGTAATCCGCAGGGTTGAAAGTGAAAAATGTCGCGGCTTACGGGCCGGAAATTGCGGTAGATGACATAAGATATGGATTTTTTTTTTGTTTGTTTACTTTGTATTGTTGATTATTTCAAGCATTTATGTGTGCATATTCCTATTGTGCAAGATGGCGGCCATCACGGTGATTAATTCAATGTTGTCGTGGGCTTTTTTGGAAAACTCCATTTCCATCGGTCGACGTAGCCGTTTTTGCGTGTTATTCAGATGTCATTTCAACCTACTTTTTTTTTTGCGCCGCGCCGAACAGATCCGGTTTTGAAACCTTGAGGAAAGTACAGCGAACTGAAAGTTTCCAGCACTTTCCGTACAGTTTGGGGAATTGTCCCGTGCGTGCCGCCCCCGACGCCAGCTGGCTCTTCCCTTTCCGAAAGTGTAATTCGACGAGAAATGAATCATGGATGACTTTGCGTTGAAAAATACATAAGGGTCCCGCTCGCTTGCCTTCCTCTTTAGTTGTTCGCTCAGGTGGGGCGAGCGAGTTTAATTGAGTCTCGAGATGTTCCGTACGAAGAAGAAGAAGAAGAAGTGGCGAGCGAGAAACGGCCGTCGCGTGGGGCGGCTGCGGCTGCGGCGCGATGCGCTTTGTTAGCCCGGACACAAAAGCGGCTGCTGCGATCGATGCCTTTTCAAAGCCAACCGAGTCATGAAGGGATCACCGCCACCCGCCTCGGCCTTTTCTGATCGACCACCTCGCGTCGTCCTTGCCGAGTCTTGACAGCCCGCAAGAATGGCGCAGGGCGTCCCAAGCAGCGTGCGCCGCGTTGCATGATGGGAAGGGGGAAAAAAATGTCGCTCGGATCCATTATTCATCATTATGTGTTGCATCCACGGTGAATGTTTTCCAATGAGGAAGAGGAAGTAGAGAACGGCAGGTGGCGTAACTCGCCGCAGTAAACAAAAACGGTGCAGCTCAGCCTCTGGTTAGCTCGCGAGCGTTTTGCTTCCAGGCATCCTTAGTGATGTAACACTTTCCCGAAAAGTAAAAAAAAAACAAAAAAAAAAAAACGATTTAACGTGAGCTGTACGGCAAAATTAACTTGGGAGAAACGCCAGCATGAAGAGATGGAAACTTATGGACGGTTTCACTTTCCCAAAAAGAAAAGAAAATGCGCTGCTAGCAGTTAGCAGAGGCGGCTCGGAGGTCAGGTTTTCGGGCTCGACGGCCGACTTGTCAGAAACGGCTTCGCGTCGGCGTGACAATTCTTCGGTCCCTAAAAAAAAGAAGACGAGCCGTTGGTGTTGCGCGTTCCCAAAAAGAAAAGAAAAGCGCTGCTAGCAGTTAGCGGTGGCGACTCGCCGCTAAACTTTTCGGGCTCGACGGCCGACTTGTCAGAAACGGCTTCGCGCCGACGTGACGATTCTTCGGTCCCTAAAAAAAAGAAGACGAGCCGTTGGTGTTGCGCGTTCCCAAAAAGAAAAGAAAAGCGCTGCTAGCAGTTAGCGGTGGCGACTCGCCGCTAAACTTTTCGGGCTCGACGGCCGACTTGTCAGAAACGGCATCGCGCCGACGTGACGATTCTTCGGTCCCTAAAAAAAAGAAGACGAGCCGTTGGTGTTGCGCGTTCCCAAAAAGAAAAGACTGCTAGCAGTTAGCGGTGGCGACTCGCCGCTAAACTTTTCGGGCTCGACGGCCGACTTGTCAGAAACGGCTTCGCGTCGGCGTGACGATTCTTCGGTCCCTAAAAAAAAGAAGACGAGCCGTTGGTGTTGCGCGTTCCCAAAAAGAAAAGAAAAGCGCTGCTAGCAGTTAGCGGTGGCGACTCGCCGCTAAACTTTTCGGGCTCGACGGCCGACTTGTCAGAAACGGCTTCGCGCCGACGTGACGATTCTTCGGTCCCTAAAAAAAAGAAGACGAGCCGTTGGTGTTGCGCGTTCCCAAAAAGAAAAGAAAAGCGCTGCTAGCAGTTAGCGGTGGCGACTCGCCGCTAAACTTTTCGGGCTCGACGGCCGACTTGTCAGAAACGGCTTCACGTCAGCGTGACGATTCTTCGGTCCCTAAAAAAAAGAAGACGAGCCGTTGGTGTTGCGCGTTCCCAAAAAGAAAAGAAAAGCGCTGCTAGCAGTTAGCGGTGGCGACTTTTTTTTGGGGGGGGGGCCACAAAAGTTTTGCCGTGTTTGTCAATACGAGAAAAAAAAAAATGAAAACGTGCACGGGAATGAAATCGGAAATGTCACCGTTATGTCGTGATATTTCAAAAACCAGCCATAATAATTACTCGATAACCCAGAAATCACGTTGAATAGCAATTTTTATATACGTTGAATATGAAAATATATGAAATAGATAAAAATATGAAAATGCACGTTGAATAGCAATAGCAATGAATCAGTCTTGTGTAACGATATTGTAACGCGATACAATACAGCATAATATCAATATGTTTTGCGATTAGAAGAAAAGCCAGCAATCGAACGAGAAGCCGAATATTTGACACTTTTGGATCATTGCAGTAATACAACACATTACAAAATTTCATATTTTGTTTTACAGATTGCAGAAAAGCAACTAATCGCATCGGCTTGCCAAATGGATTTTTGAATCATTTGCGTTTTTGTTATTAAGATAAGACGTTGGACTGTATTTTGTCCAAGTACATAAAAAAAAAAAAATGTTTTACAAACTGAATCAAATCATTGACATTTGTGTGGTGAGAGCGAATCGCAGCATCGCATTTTCCCGTCAGTCAACATCCGCTCTCCGTATTGATCCTGCAGCATCAGATATGAATTGTACGACAATTTCCGTTTGCGTCCGTTCACTGCACGTTTTAATTTTTCTCAAATCAAATACGTACCTGTAAATCCGTTTCTGGGGAAATTGCGGGTGTTGGGGCGATACGTACATGCGAAATTCCCCCTCCCAGGACTGAATTAGGCCAATATTTCTCTTATTGTGGGGAAATATGTATCGGATTTAGCCAGACGGTCCGTATTTCTTGGCTCGATGGTGATTTTTAGGCTCGTTTTAACAGCGGCGGGGAAGGTCGTCGGCTTCGGTGCGGCGCGGCGGAGGATTTCTGAGGTTTGACTTCTAATATTTTGTTTATTGATCTTTCGGGGGGCGGGGGGGGGGGGGGCGGCACATCCTTTCATTTCGGAGAATGTTTGCGCCGCGTCGTAAGCGTTGTCGGTGAATCGCGGCGGTGGAGGGAGGGCCGCGCCGAGGGCTCCTCCGGGCGGGCTAAATTGGACCCCCCCCCCTCCCCCGTTCCGAGTGGGTCGGGGGTTCAAAAAAAAAAAAAAAAAAAAATGAAATTGCCGCCGACTCTCTTTTTATGTATTTGTCTCCTTTCGTATCGCGGCGTTTGGTCGCTCACAAAAACGGCAGATTTAGCCGCCCGTCGCCTTCGGGTGGCCTCTCCCCCGCCCCCCCCCCCTCCCCCCTTCACTTTCCCGTGATTTTCATTTTTTATTTTTTCCTCCTTTCTCCTCCCCCGCTGCTCCACCAGACTGCTGTTGCTAGGCAACGGCTGATTGACCAATTAGAAGTCTTCCAAATGAATAGCGGCGTGAGGAGTCCCCGCGGTTACCCCAGCCGAGGTTCGTCTGCGGCCGTCTACTGTAAAGGCGCAGCGGAGTGCAATGAACGCCAAATATGATTTTTTTTTTTTTTTTTTTTTTTTCTGTGCGTGTGTGGACTGGCGCGCATAATTTTATGATCTTCAGCTGCAGTCGAGTGCTCGTTGCGGTTTTCTCCGCGAGTCCTTCGTTCGCTATCAAGGTCGAAGGTTGTGCGGCGTCCTGACTTACGCGGATTTGGTCGGTCAGTTTCTAAGTCCGGTAGGGGTGGAGAATCTTGGGTCCGGTTAAATCAAGGATTTGGGTTTGTTTACGTGAAGATTTAAGTTATGAGGTCTGGTTTAGGCTCCAGATATACTGTCAGATTTGGGTTCCGGGGCCCGTCTGATATAAGTTATGAGGTCCGGTTTAGGCTCCAGATATACTGTGGTATCAGGTCCAGTGGAAGGTTCACCTGTGTCCTGCTTTGAGGTCCAGTTGCAGTCAGGGTTTACATTCCGGGTACCTTTATTTCTTGGTTCCTGTTAAATGTTGGTTTAGAGTAAGAATTATGATCCGGTTAAATGAAGGTGCAGGTGCATTTACAATCAGGTTGAAGGCGCAGTCTTAGGACCACTTGGTCATGTTCCAGGTCCTTTCACGTTTAGGCTCCAGTTAAGGTTTAGGGTTCGATTACAGTAAGATTTAGGTTCCGGGGCCCGTATGATTTAAGTTATGAGGTCCGGTTTAGGCTCCAGATATACTCTGGTATCAGGTCCAGTGGAAGGTTCACCTGTGTCCTGCTTTGAGGTCCAGTTGCAGTCAGGGTTTACATTCCAGGTACCTTTATTTCGGGGTTCCTGTTATATGTTGGTCTCGGGTTCGCTTATGGTAAGAATTCCAGTTAAATGAAGGTGCAGGTACAGGTTTAAGGCGCAGTCTTAGGACCACTTGGTTATGTTCCAGGTCCTTTCACGTTTAGGCTCCAGTTAAGATTTAGGGTTCGGTTACAGTAAGATTTAGGTTCCAGGGCCTGTATAGGATCCAGTTCAGTAAAGGTTCAAGGTTCAGTTAGGGTACAATTCATGTTCCAGTTTAGTGACATTTTAGAATCTATTTGCAGAAAAATATGGTTCTAGGTGTATGGTTAAAGTCCACGTTTCGGGCTCGATTACTGTAAGGTTCAAGTTCTGTTTACGATTAGGTTTAAGATAGTCTTACAGTTAAGTGTTGTTTCCAGCTCCAGTAAGGCCTTGGGTCGCGTTACGGCAAGATTTACAGTCCGCGTACTCTGTTTAACACGCATTTCCATTAAAAGGGGTAGGTTCCATTTCCAGTAAGGCTTTAGGTGTCAGGTATACTCTGGTTTAAGGTCAAGTGGCCTTTGGCTTTATTTTGCATTTACATCAAGGTTTTAGGCCACGTTGCGGCAAGGTAAGGAGTTCAGTTCAAGCTGAAGTGTCACGTCCAGTTAAATCAGCGATTAGTTTTCGGTTGCAGTCATCTAGGGTCGACTTTGCGTAAGGTTTCCAGTTGGGTTGTTGCTCTTTCAGGGTGCACTTTGTCAGTTTAGAGTCCACTTACAGTGAGAGGACGTGCGAGTGGTCGCACGTCACGATGAAATGAACGTAAGTCAAGTGTGATTCAGTGCGAATTGACAGAAAGCCGCGCGAGTCAGCTGCTGAGCCCTAATGGAATCCTCCGGGCCGGGGATAGAACGCCGATGGATGTGCCTGCTCCTTGATGGACTGTGTCTCTACCGGTCCAGAGTCACCCGGTTGATGGAAAGTCAGACAATGGACGGGACGGCGGAAATAGCAGGGGTGGGACACCTCACCTCCGTACGTAGCCGGCGTTAGGACGTGTCGGCAACGAGTCCGGTATAGCTGCCGTGAAGAGAGAGCTACAGGAGACCACCAAGGTCGACGGATGACGGCGAAGACGAGAGCACTCGGCCGCCACTTGAAGGAGGGCGCCGCCTCAGCGGTGTGAGCCTGAGAATAGCAAAGAGGTGGCCGCCGAGTGGAGTCCTTTTACGCCAGACCTTGAGCCCGGGGCACACTGCGGGCGATGGCGGAAGGATGAAAGTTGGCGAGGATCGGCGGGGGGGACTCGAGAGGGACTGGAGCGGGTGGAGGACGGAAGGACGGAACGTGAGGCGAGCACGCTAAATACTTCAACGTCCGGTTCTACGGTCCCGATCGGTTCATCTCTTAAAGGCAGGACTTTATGTCATGTTTAGGTCAGCGCTGCTGTCAAGTGTACGTAACAGGTTTAGGCTCCTATTTTTGGTCAAGTTCTGGATCCCAGTCTCTGTGAGGTTTTCCGTAAGATTAAGGCTTCCGACAGACACGTTCAAAAACCAGGTGCACTACGGTTTAACTCCAAGTAGTAGCAGGGTACAAGGCCACCTTCGACTAAGATTTAAACTCCAGGTGCACAAAAGTCTAAGGCCCAGTTGCAGCAACCGGTTGGTGGAACCAGAAGACGGGGAAAAAAGAAAAAAAAAAAACAGGAGCAGAAGGCAACTGTACTGATCACTGGACGCGAGCGACAGCCGAATCGGAATCTCTGTGACGGCGAGACGGTGCGAGGAGCGTAAAGTGAGGGGGGTGTCACGGCCACTTATCATCACAGCGCCGAGGGTGACGTTGATTAGCACTCGCTGCCGACGGAAAGGCCGGGTAATTAAGCCGAGCTGACACCGTGGAGACCCGGCTTTCTCCGACTCGCTAGGCCAACTCTTGACTCGTTTGCGTTACCTGCTGGGATTGATTATTTCGCTCGCCGGTTTCGAGATGCCATCAGATGCGATCCCTTTCCTCGCTTCAGTTTAGACCGTCGAGTGACGTGCGACGTTGCCGTCGGTGAATCGGGACGTATTTATAGTCCTCCCGGTGCGTCTGTGGCGCCGCGAAGGTCGTGTCGCCTCCCGTCTGAGCGGCTGGCGGTTTGTGTCAATGTCACCTCTGTTTAAAGCCGCCGCCTCCTCCAAAGCGTGACTCGGCTCCCCCGTCATTTTCTGGCTCGGCCTCTCCAAGTCGAAGAGCTTCCTGCTCGCTTTGATCGTCTCGTTCGAGATGACTTAAAAGAGATAAAGGTGGACTACTTGGTGGTGGCCGGTTGTGGTTTCAGGAGGCGCAGGGAAAGGGGAGGTGGCACCAGGGTTGGGGCTAGTATGGTTAAGGACTTCAGGGTATTGGGGATTTAGGGTTAAGGTGACGCTAACTTTGGCCTTTCGGTCGGCACGTTCGCGAGCATCACCCACTCACGTTTAGCGCGTAGCATTAGCAATGTTTCCACTTGACCTGTACTTGTTACAATCACATTTGTGTGTTCAGGGTAGACTTCTCTTAGTGGTAGACTTGTGACCCTTGGGTCAGTATTCCTAGATTACGGTCGACGACCTCCACGTGTTCTACTGTTCTGTTGCTTTTTAGTGCCGTCTGCGTCGTATTTGTTGTTTTTTTTGTAATCCATTATTCAGTATAACGAGGATTTTCATCTGGACTTCAGTAACGTGTGACTGCTCGTAAAACACGTACCCTTTTCCTCTCTAAAAAAAAAAACCAAAGACAAGACTGTCATGTTTCCCTCCCGCCACCGGGGGCAGCGTGTGTCGGATGCCGGATATCGTACAAGAGAGTCGTCCAGTTACGCCAATTTGCCAGCTCAGTGGACAGTAAAAAAAATTGATTATATATTCTATTCTTCGCAAAAAAAGTCTATGAAACGACGACGCCTGCTCGGGTGGGAGGTTAAATGGCTTCTCGGGGAACCAGAACAGTCCAGTTGCGATCCAATCAATACGCTGAGGGTGAAACCAGCTGCGATGACTGCGAACATTCCCAGGCGCGCCCCTTGAGATGCAAATTCAGTTCCCGGCTTCATGACTCAGGGCATTTTTATCTCAAGTGGTTTTGATCTTTCGGAAATATGTATCGTGGCGTGACGTCTTTTGTGAGTTTTCTCACGCGCGAGCTGCTTGTAAGAATTAGCATGCAAAGTATGGGAGGGCTGCGTTGGGGGTCGCGGGCGTAATGTCGTCCCCCCCGCGCCGCCATCTCTCATTTCTTTCCCTTTATAGACGGAATGAAAACGAGCCAGTACGTCTTTCTCGCTCTCTCTCTCGGCGCATCGATCCCTCCCCGTCCTCTCGGCTTCTCGCGGCTACGCGGATCTCACCGCCAATCCTGGCGCCGATCGATAGCTGGAGCGCGGCGGTGTATTTACTGTACGTATCACAAATGAGCCCCCACCCCGCGCATTAGACATGAATCCGTAAACGGTGGAGACGTACTGTAGGCGAAAGCGCGGCTGCCGCTGCGTTCCGGATTCACGTCTGCAGTTTACCGTCGGTGGATGTACAAGAGAAATCCGAGTCTTCGCGCAACCCGACGCCTCGGCGAAGTACGACTCCGCCGGGGTTAGACGTACACGGTCGACCGGAACGATCCCTCCTGTCAGAGGTGCACCGCACGTCCATCCCAGGGGGAGAAAGTGCACGACATCAAGGCCCCCCCCCCCCCCCCCCCAAAGGGTTGGCGGTGATGAACCGAATTCACCACGTTGCAAAAATTCCTCTGGAATTGCACCTTTTTTGCATCCGGACCGCCGCAGTTTTGCATTTTGGTCTTGTATCACTCACCCTGAAATAACGCCATCATTTCGCAGTTTCATCTTCTGTCGTGAAATATCATTTCCAGTATCGATTATTGCACGGTTGTTTCCGCCAAAGGTTCTCGGGGGAAGTCCTTCTGTCGAGCACGTCGACTGCCGTGCGTTTGTGCGGTTTTTGCTCCCGCGTTCGTTTCGGGTCGTCACTCCTACTTCGAGTTCTGCAGAACGCGAACGGACGACGGCGAGTACAACGATCGAGTTGACGGTCCCGCCCGTCCGCACCGTCGCTTCGTTGCCGCAAGTCGCTTCCGATTCTCCTTTTCACGGGTCGCAACTGCGGCGGAAGGGTTTGCCGTTCGGCCTCCGGGCGAGACAAAATGCTTTGGCGGGCGACGGCGGGTTGACAGATGGCCGCCGGCGATGTCGTTGCCGCGGTTACGAGGGGGGAGAGATTGACACGCTCTGGTGAACGGGGAAGTGCCGTAATGCCTTGACAGGATCTAGATTGAAGACCCGCGACGTTTGGATTGGACCCCGCTCGTCTTGCCGTAATCGACGCGATGCATCATCCTGTCCGGTGGTTCTCAACTGGTGGGTGGTGACCCAGAAGTGCGCTGCGGGACCCGTAATGGGGGTGCCACCGGGTCCTCCGGCACCCGTCGTTTGGAAGGTACCGACGCTGCCGAGCCGGGCCAGGTAGCCACTTTTGTGCGTCCCCTGTGCCGAATTTGTTTTAAAAAAAAAAAAAAAAAAAAAACCACAAGGGCGGCGTTGCGTGCGCGCTTACACGGGATTTCGGTTCAGGATCCGAGCAGCGGAAAAGGCGTACGCTGCCAACCGGGAAGACGGATGACAGTGAAGCAACGCGTCACCTTTCACGTCTCGTAATATCGTCGCCAGGATGCTCCGCGGGCGGCCGTGTACGCCCACGCCGGTGTCTTCAAAGCAAACGCTCGCCGATTTTGACGTTCCCCGTAAATGGCAGCCTGGTTCCGTCGCTCCGGATTGCGCACCCTATTGTGGCTTTGCGGCGCCTTGCGGCTTGGACGTAAGGTGTTGTGTTTGCCAGTTCTGAGCATTAGATAGGTGCCGAGATGGCCCAGGGAGGGTGTGTGACTCACCCTGGCTTATACGCGGAGGTGTCGGCGCGGCTGTCATCTTCACTCGTTGTGTCAGCTCCCTCGGGCGGCCGCCGATGCTCCTATCGCATAACTCTCGGCCTCGGCGCGCCACCTTTGTCGCCGCTTGCCCCCCGCGACACGTACGCAGGGGCCGGTGGCCGTTCGGCTTTTTCTGCCTACGCGGTGTGTTTTACAGTTGAGTCTCGGCTATTCGCGGAGGGACGGCGGCTGTGCTTTGCCCCCAATAGCGGTTCTGCCTTCAAAATATTTCTAAACTCTTTGACGTTATGAGCTGTCGCCCAGTCCTTTTTTTCTTTTTTCTTTCGCTTTGTGTCTCGAGCCCAAATTGTTCCGCTACGCCCCCACTTGGAGGGAAAAAAAGTGGAGCAATTAGCTCCTCCGCTGCCAGGCGTTTTCAAAGCAGCGTTCCCCACGCTGCCGGCCAAATCAGAGCATCGTGACTGATCTTTGAAGACCTGCAGAAAATGTCTTCTTCTGTGACGACACGAGCACCAAACCTGCCAAAACAAAGCAAAGATTCTTCTCTTTCACTATGAAACGAGTTTTGTCGCTATGCTTTTACACTAACTTTAACAATCACTAGGAAAGCAAGGGTTGGTTTCACCAAAACGATAGTTTCTCGTAAAATGCGGCGAAAACGAGTTTTTGGTGCGAAGGAAGGTGAGGCGTAAGAGTGACTGTGTTTTGCTTCTTTGATATCAGAAAGTGTAAATCCAAAGTGAGAGTGAGAAACGTCTTTTGGTCGCAAAATATCATTTCACGACGTACTTTGATAGCCGGGAGTGACGGCTCGAGTTGGCTTTCTTACGTGGTCATGGTGACCTTCTGCTAGCTACCGCATCGCATCTGTTGTATACCACAGATATACAAAGTCTGTACAAGTGTGAAGAGTCCAAGCTTCCAGTATCCAACTTCCATTTGTCATTCTCATAGTCAATGGCAAGTTGAAGTTCACGCGATGATCCTCCTCAACTGAAATGCTGCGCTGAGCTGAAATCCAAAGCGATTCAATGCTGCCATCTTTAGGAACACGATTTTCATTACAGTAGTTTATAAACCTGAATTTTACAAACAAGCTTGGGTGAGACCCTGCTTGTCTTGAGACCCACGTGTAACCGTTCGGATAAAAACTGGATTCCAGTCGAGGAACGTAAACGTCCATGGCACTAAGCGTGTCCATATAGGCGACTAGAAGCATTTTTTTAAGTGGTTGCATCAAATCCACTCCCCCCCCCCACCCCTCCCCCCCCCCCCCACTATTCGCTGTAGGGCTTGGTTCACTATAGCGGGCATCCAAGGACGAGGGTTTTCCGAGTCCAAAGTAACACATCCGCCACCGCCCCCCCTTGGAGGAGTTGATAAGAGGCCCGGGTGCTAACGTGGTTTCGCCGCTGGATGACACAGCCAATTAAGCAGCCGCCGCGCAGCACTCGCGGCAAACAGCGGCGCCCTCCCAGGACTCAATTAGCGCCCTGTTTTGTCGGCAGAGGAGAGGATTCCTTCCACCGGAGGACCGGCGATCCTTGAGGGGGCGCCGGTTTTTGCCAACTAAAGTCGCAGGCGTCTACGGTTTGGATAACGTAAGGGGTTCTCGGTGTCGTCGCACCGAGCCGTTCTTGATCACTCGGGGCAAGACCGTCTGCTCAAGCGAGCGAATTCGCTCTCCAGACCCGCCGGGCGGGCTGTTCGATTACCGTTTACACGCCGCATCATTTTCGCTGGTTTCCCCGGGACGACTTTACACGTTACCATAATGGCCTCAGTGACAGGCAGGCGCTCGAAATAAGGATCTCATTCCGTGCTGTAAAATCTACTTCCGGACCACATTTGTTTGATGAAGGCCTGAGGCGGGACCGGGACGGATGGTGGGGGGTGACTCTGGTCATGTTCTTCTTTTTGTCATTGTGGATTGTGGATCATAGCCACCTAGCACAAACCGTCTAGGTCCAGTTAAACCCGACCCGGTCATCGCTGGGAGAGTAAACAATGGATTTGAGGAATGGAAATGGAACCAAAAGGTTTTGGTTTTCACGGCCTTCAGCACAGACCTGGAAAATGAGAGCGCCCGTGTCGCCAAGACTATGTACAGTACAAATGTTGAGTGCGACTTGTTGCTACCAGGAAACGCCCCCTCCAATCTCCTCCCACCCTGCACCAGGTGTTCACGGAGTACCCTCAACGCGGCCGACAACAAGCAGAAACAGAACCCGAGGCTGAGGTTGCAAGCAAAAACCTCATCCTACACCCGAAATTTAACACCTAAGACCGTAATCCTCAACTCGGGACTCTAACCATTACCGTAAATGCTAATCCAAACCCCCTGAACTACCTAAAAGTGAACCCCAAATGCCGATCCCTAATTGACCCACAGTATCCCAGAACCTAACTCCATCCTTACCACCTAAATCCAACCCTAAACCCAAAACCCAAGAGTCTGCTTCTGAAAGCAACCCCTATTCCCCTACTCCTAATGGATTCTGAAAGTCTAACCCTCAAAACCTGGTAATAGCGGAACCGATCATGGCTGCACCCTCCGGAATCTTCTAGCAAATTATGTTTAGTTGTACCTCTCTGAGCATAATCTTCATCCTCCAAAACCCCCCCACCCCAAATCCTGAATGCAGTCCTTAAGACACAGAAACCCGCAGAACTGAGGGCAGTATTTCTAATAACAAACCAGATCATCTCCACGTTTGTCTCGAGCGCAAATTAGCGAGCCTTAATTTCCTAACAAGTCCTGAACACTCGTGAGACCCTCAGAAGCGTGAATGGCAGAACCCAAAATAAAAGAGCTGATATTAGCCCAACAAAAAATAGACCCGCCGCGGCAAGTCATCCGCGCATTTTGTTCTTTTTGCCGGGCATAATCTTCGTCCTTAACGTAGCGCAAAACCCTGAACACCGTATTCAAGTGACAAAGGCCCCGAAAACTGATGACAGCACAAATGATAATAACGGAACCAATAATAGCGCAAGTGATAACGACGCCAGAACTGAGAAAAACTCCGCTGCGCCGAATCGTCGTCAGCGTCGTCTTTAAGCGGGAAAGCTTCTCCGACAAGCTGGCGGCGAAGTCGGCCGCCTCGGGCGCAGACGGGAAGCGTCGCCGCGGAGAGGCGCCAGTAAACGTAAAAATCAAAATTCAAAACAAAACAAAACGGAACGACTCGGAGGCTCGGCTCGTCAAACTCAAAGCCGGGGCGAGCCGCCCGCATTTGCATGTTCTAACGAGGCCGCCGTTCGGGGTTAGCCGCTCGCGCTAATGACGCGTTTAGCTCCTAATAAATCACGCCGGGCCCCACGAAGTCCGTGTGTACATTTTTAGAACGCGCGCGTGCTTGCGTTTCTTTTTTGGATCTGTGGATTTGCTCGCTCGCAGATAAAATCCGTGAAATCGGCACCGGCCGCAACTGTGCCAGGAACGTACCCGAGCCTCGGGTTGAACACACGACGGTCACGTGACTCGCTGAAATGTCAGCGAGCGTGAAAAACTTCCCAAATTATTAACAACCTTAAACGATATCCGTAACGTCTGGAAAATAACGCGCACATATTTTCCCAGAATATTTTTCAAAAAGTTAATAGAGCTAAGTTATATTTCGCTACGGATGAAAAATAAAAAAATCACATCACGTCGTTGTCTAATGCCAGGCAGGATCGATCCACGTTCAAGTCCCGACACGCCGGCGTTTGCGACTGTACAAGGAAGGCACGGCTTTTCTTGATTCCTTTTTATTTCAAATTAATTTATGTATGACGCTGTAGCCGAGCATCCCCAAAAGTACCAGTGGCGGAACATAATTTGAAGCCGAGATATCAACGACCGAGGAAGGAAAAGCAAAAAGCGGGAGCCGCAGGCGTTCCGTGGCAACGAGCCTTGGAGGAGGAGGAGGTCGGTTCCGGCTCATCGTTTCCACTCGCCGTCGGCGTTCCCGACGAAGTCTCCTTCCTCCCGTTTGTCCCGCTCCGCCTCCATCTCTTACCCCGTCGTCCATCTCCGTCCCACCTTTTCCTTTCTCCCGTCACGGGCCTTGAACGGCGTGACAAACGGCGGCGGACCTTCCCGTCCTCCCCGCCGGGCGTGGTTGTCGGGATAAACAACAGCGACGACGTGAATACGCGGAACCGGTGGGATGTTTTGTCGGAATAATGGGCTGCAATATGTCATTAATAGCACGCGCAGGTGTGAGATTCAATTTTCGTGGACAATGAACGTGGGCTGCGTACGCTTCCCTGGGGAACGCCACACACAAATTGCGTCAGGCTTGGCTTTGACGGGGTACGTGGCATGTCAAAAAAAAAAAAAAAAAATGTTCATTGCAAAATGTTTTTACTTGATGAAATAATTGGCTGATTGACTTTGTTGTACGTTCAGATTATAATCATAAATCATAAAGATGCAGAATTAAAATGAGTTTCGGTGCATAATCAGTTGAGTGGTTGCCAGGAAGCTTGCTTGAAAGCGTGTTGGACTGATTTTGATGTGGTTGACGTGCAGATGCGGCGATGAAATGGTGGATTCTAAACGTGGGCCTCAAACATCACCCTGAGGAACTCCACTTCTAAATGCATCGGGCGTGTCCGCGTTTTGATGTTTCGGCAATCTGCGCATGTGATGAGATCGGTCCAATTTTTTGCACGTGGACCAAAGTATCGGCAAATATTTGGAAAGTGAAGAAAATTGACGCGGGCCTCCAACGGTTTTGTAGCTACGGAGGAGTTTTTTGTCATCCTGAGGGTTTTCCACACCGAAGTAACGTAAGCGCGCCTCCGTACGGACGAGGAACGGAAAATGAAACGTCAGGTTCAATAATGAACAGGATTGACTGTATTTGGTCCCGGCGTTCCCGTGCGGCCGCTTTTTTGCCTACCTGTGAGTCATCCGGAGTTCTGGTCCACTTCGGTCTCCTCGTACGTCACTCGCGGCTTTTAGGAGCCGCCGGCTGTCCTCCTCGCAAAAATATTCCCTCTTGGGTTGGCGCGCACAAGCCGTCGCTTCAAAGTTGGCGTGTTTTTTTTTTGGGGGGGGGGGGGGGACGGAAGAGCGCCAGCTTGTGTTTCACGCCGTACCGGGAGGGGTGGGAGTCTGGGGGGGGGATTTGGGGGCCTTCCGGTACGCGAGGAGGCGTCAATCTCGTGATTATTCCAGACTAGCTTCGCCCGTTCGTGTCATTCGTAACGCGGATGACTTGAAATCCACTTGGCGGAACTCGCGCCGTGACTGAAGAGACGCGGCCCGCCTGACGTTTTGGGGCCGGATAGGTCGACTCTGGAAATCGTCGCGGGAAGTCTGCCGTTTTGCTGGGGAGCGGCCATTTTGGGTCGTTTTAACGAAGCCGCTTTCGAACAGTAGCGTAAAATTTGCCGAGCGGTTTTAACAAGACGGATGCTAATTTGGCTCCAAACGCCGTTGTTGTTGTAGCCGAGTACGAAGGTGGTTGTTCCGTATCAAGGTCCAGAAAGGGGCGGGGCGGCGCAGGTGTTCCACCGTCAGCGTGGTCGGTTTTGGAGCACAGTTGAAGACAACGGCCATTTATTATCCACGATGTTGTCGTCGAGCTTGTGACGCCGGACCGAACGGAGCTGCGATAGCGTCGATCTCACGGGCCCGCGGGAGTTCTCTTTCGGATTCGGCTACCCGACGCGATGTCGTTTTGTGGCCGGCGATCCCGTCGGACAACGGCGGTTCGAACGGTCGCCGAGAGGCCGTAGGCCGTAGTCCTCCGCATCGACGGACGGCCGTTCCACGTACCGATCGGTCGCTCCGGACGCTCATTTTGGGTGGGTGGCCCCAAATGGAATTTTCTGTAAATTGTTTTTGAAATGTCAGCCCACATAACGACGACGTGAAATTTGGAGTAGGACCAACAACCCCCAAAAAAAAAAGTCTCAAGAATCCTGACATGACTTAAGCGATACGGGAAGTCTTCCATTTCGGTTCCCGGTGGCCATTTTGGGTCAGTAGCATGCGAGACTGCCCCAAAAGCTGCTTTGGCTCCGCAACCTGAAATCTGGTCCGGGGTCTTTCAGGGTCTTTTGAACGTAGAACCGGATGCACACCCACGACTTAAAAGATGCAGGAAGTCTTCCCTTTCGGGTCGGTAGCGGGTGAGTATTTCAAAATGTGGCCCCGAAAGCCGCTTTCAATCCGCAACATGAAATTTGTCGGGCTTGTTGTTTTACCCCCCACCCAAAAAACTGTTTTTTTTTCTTTTCATTTTTGTTGTTCTTCTTAACTCGGTTTCTGTGCGTTGTCTCTCTCCCTTTGCGTTTGGTTTTTGGAGCAGGCGGACCCCCACGACCGAGATATCGCAATCCGTCCGTTCTTGGAGCACTGCGAGAACACCCACATGACCATCTGGCTGGGCATCGTCTACGCCTACAAGGGCCTGCTGATGGTGCGCCGACGCCGTTCTGTCCCTCCCGTGGGGCGACCCGGTCTCACCGTCTCCCCCCTGTCACCCCGCCCAGTTGTTCGGCTGCTTCCTGGCCTGGGAGACCCGCAACGTCAGCATCCCGGCCCTCAACGACAGCAAATACATCGGCATGAGCGTCTACAACGTGGGCATCATGTGCATCATCGGCGCCGCCGTCTCCTTCCTGACCCGGGACCAGCCCAACGTCCAGTTCTGCATCGTGGCGCTGGTGATCATCTTTTGCAGCACCATCACCCTCTGCCTGGTCTTCGTTCCCAAGGTACCGAGACGGCGAAAGTGCACGCGTTACGTACTTAAATCGCTAACGGTCCGCCGCCTCCCAGTTTATCACCATGAGGACCAACCCGGACGCCGCCACGCAGAACCGCAGGCTCAAGTTCACGCAGAACCAGAAGAAGGAGGACTCCAAGACCTCCACCTCGGTCACCAGCGTCAACCAGGCCAACACGTCCAGACTGGACGGCCTTCAGACCGACAACCACCGCCTCCGCATGAGGATCACCGAGGTGCTCGCCCGGGATCGCGGGAAGGTTTTGAAAATGTCAAATCGGGTCTCGGGGTCGGGCGTTTTGGTTTGACGCGGACCCCGTCGGTCCAATTCATCCCAAATTTGAAGCCCGTCTACCGGACGACAAACGGGGCCAAACGTCAAAATCGTTTGCTGCCGCCGCCGCCGCCGACGAGGTCCGATCTGGTTTTTCTTTTGCGGTTTTTCGCCCACAAAGTTGGACAAGGAGCTGGAGGAGGTGACCATGCAGCTGCAGGACACGCCGGAGAAGACTCCCTACATCAAGCAGAACCACTACCCGGACGCCAACAACATCCTCAGCATACGCAACTTCACCGACGGCAAAGGTCAAGAAAAAAAATCATCTTCTGTCCTCTCAAGTTGAAAGTTTTGCGCGCATCCTTGATGACGTTTATAAATAGAAGCGCTTTTAACGCGCAACGGCAAGCTTGGCCTTTCTTTTTTTGGAGCCTTTCAAATAGTTGAAGGTCCGACGTCCCAAACGGGGGTCGGTGAGCCGGGTGGGGCGGTGCCGGCAAAACTGGGACGGCGGCAAAGTACGCCTCCCGCGACGTTTCGAGTCTGATGATGTTTTGTGGGGGTTGGGGGGGACTAACTCTTAATTTTTCTGCACAATTTTCTTCTAAATAGCTGAAAAGTCAGGTGTCAATGAAAAGAAATTCATATTACAAGCATAAAATGAAAAATACATTTCAAATTTGATTATACATTCATAATTTCTCACCCCCAATTTACTTGTACAGAATCGGGTCAAAATTGGACTTTTCTAAATGTGTCATTTTTGCGCGCAGACGCCGAGCGGAACCTGCTGAAGAACCACCTGGAGCAGAAGCCTCAGGCCCACTGGGGCTCCACGGATCCTTCCAGAATAACGTCGGGCCCCCTGGAGGACATCAACTCTCCCGAACAGTAAGCAGCACCCCCCCCCCCCCCCCCAACCCCCCAACCCCCCAGTACTCCTCGCGCGCTAGCAAAGGCCACCTCGGCGGCGGGCAACGGGATAGCCGGCGACGTTAGCGTAATTCGCCGGGACGTCGCGAGCGCCGCCGAAACGCTGGATGTGAATGTCGTCTACTAATAAGGCGGCGCCGCAAATTTGACCCCCCCCCCACGAGTAAAACGTCCCGAACGCCGCCGCTTTTTTCCGAGAGACGAGCTACGACCGCTGCCAAAGTCTCTCGGGATATTTTTGTGGAGAAAAAAAAAAATACTGTGGGGGGGGTTGCTGATTTATAAGAAATAGTATTAAAAATTTGGAATGTCCGTTTAAAAAAAAAAAATCAGATGAAACATATTGTAAGAAGTGTGTGGGGGGGGTTATTTAGGCAGGTGTAAGCCGACTCCTTTTCAACACGAGTTTGAATGTGTTTGATCCAAATTGTACACAGCTATGGGGGTGTGCGCACTTTTGCAACCCCATTACATTTCGCAGTTTTTCAACTGAGCTCTACAGAAAAGAGCTCGCATGAATATTGGATGGACATCGGACTGCATTTGACTCCGTTTTTGCCGTAACGCCGTGTCGTTTGTGTTTTCTGTTTTCTCTTTGTTTTTGTCGCGGTCGCGCTTACGGCAGCTATGGGGGTGTGCGCACTTTTGCAACCCCATTACATTTCACAGTTTTTCAACTGAGCTCTACAGAAAAGAGCTCGCATGAATATTGGATGGACATCGGACTGCATTTGACTCCGTTTTTGCCGTAACGCCGTGTCGTTTGTGTTTGCTCTTTGTTTTTTGTTTTTGTCGCGGTCGCGCTTACGGCAGCTATGGGGGTGTGCGCACTTTTGCAACCCCATTACATTTCGCAGTTTTTCAACTGAGCTCTACAGAAAAGAGCTCGCATGAATATTGGATGGACATCGGACTGCATTTGACTCCGTTTTTGCCGTAACGCCGTGTCGTTTGTGTTTTCTCTCTTTGTTTTTGTCGCGGTCGCGCTTACGGCAACTATGGGGGTGTGCGCACTTTTGCAACCCCATTACATTTCGCAGTTTTTCAACTGAGCTCTACAGAAAAGAGCTCGCATGAATATTGGATGGACATCGGACTGCATTTGACTCCGTTTTTGCCGTAACGCCGTGTCGTTTGTGTTTTCTCTTTGTTTTTGTCGCGGTCGCGCTTACGGCAGCTATGGGGGTGTGCGCACTTTTGCAACCCCATTACATTTCGCAGTTTTTCAACTGAGCTCTACAGAAAAGAGCTCGCATGAATATTGGATGGACATCGGACTGCATTTGACTCCGTTTTTGCCGTAACGCCGTGTCGTTTGTGTTTTCTCTTTGTTTTTGTCGCGGTTCGCGCTTACGGCAGCTATGGGGGTGTGCGCACTTTTGCAACCCCATTACATTTCACAGTTTTTCAACTGAGCTCTACAGAAAAGAGCTCGCATGAATATTGGATGGACATCGGACTGCATTTGACTCCGTTTTTGCCGTAACGCCGTGTCGTTTGTGTTGCTCTTTGTTTTTGTTTTTGTCGCGGTCGCGCTTACGGCAGCTATGGGGGTGTGCGCACTTTTGCAACCCCATTACATTTCGCAGTTTTTCAACTGAGCTCTACAGAAAAGAGCTCGCATGAATATTGGATGGACATCGGACTGCATTTGACTCCGTTTTTGCCGTAACGCCGTGTCGTTTGTGTTTTCTCTTTGTTTTTGTCGCGGTCGCGCTTACGGCAACTATGGGGGTGTGCGCACTTTTGCAACCCCATTACATTTCGCAGTTTTTCAACTGAGCTCTACAGAAAAGAGCTCGCATGAATATTGGATGGACATCGGACTGCATTTGACTCCGTTTTTGCCGTAACGCCGTGTCGTTTGTGTTTTCTCTTTGTTTTTGTCGCGGTTGCGCTTACGGCAGCTATGGGGGTGTGCGCACTTTTGCAACCCCATTACATTTCGCAGTTTTTCAACTGAGCTCTACAGAAAATAGCTCGCATGAATATTGGATGGACATCGGACTGCCTTTGACTCCGTTTTTGCCGTAACGCCGTGTCGTTTGTGTTTTCTCTTTGTTTCTGTCGCGGTTGCGCTTACGGCAGCATCCAGCGCCGCCTGTCGCTGCAGCTCCCCATCCTGCACCACGCCTACCTGCCGTCCATAGGCGGCGTGGACGCCAGCTGCGCCAGCCCCAGCGACAGCCCCGGGTCCAGCCCGCGCCACAGACACGTGCCGCCCTCGTACCGGGTCATGGTGTCGGGCCTGTGAGCCGCGTCGACCGCCGCGCGACACCCGCACGCACACATGCACACACGTACAGTACACACGACTGTCTTTTTTGTGTGTTGTCTTTTTCTACAGCAAAAATGACTGATTTGCATCCACACGGAGGAGATTGACGCTCTTTTTGTGCCTCCCCGCGGAACTCGCCGGACTTGGCCGTTAGCGAAGCCGCTGAATGCGCCACGCCGGCGGCCGCGGCGTAGCCTTAGGGATCCGCCGTCTCTCGCTCCGCAGCGTGTTTATCATTTGCGACTTTGTAAATAAATCAGCGTTTCGGGGGCACGCCGCCGACGTCGACGGCTGGCTTTGGGCGTCCAGAAAGCGACCGTGTGCTCAACGTGCTAACTGTCGGCGCTCCGGTTCTCAAACTCACAAAGTGCAAAGTCAGTTCGGTTGAAGAAGTCGTGACCAATTTATGATTTCATATTTAATTGATCGTGAGTCGGTTCGATGATGCACCTTTTGGTGGGTTACAAAATCAAACTCATATCACAACAATGTCGAAAAATTCGGTTTCCGGATTTTGACGCTAACTCATCGCGCGCAGTCTAAAAAAATTGGGCAGACTCGCAAATTTATTGGAACGAACGCGTCCTTCGAAATGTTATTTTGTAAACAGCGAAGCGTCGTGAATCCATAATTTGTTGTTATATTCCATGAGATGAAATGGGGCAAAAAAAATCGTTCAAATGGAAATAATATCGAACAAGGCCCAAAAAGTTTGAGCGCCGCGGTCGTGAGGCCTTCAGGGCCCGTGGGAATTTTCACCGCGTACTCCCCGTCGTCGCTTTGTTGTTTTTTTCACCATGGGTGTCTTGGTTTTTAGATTTTCATTTTTCGCGCGCGCCCCCGACTTCCTCTCGCGAGCCGGAACTGGACTCAAGTCGGGACTCGGGCAGGATAACAAAACCCGAGCGGGCGTCTCGGACGTGTACCCGGACGGTTCCGGTTTTGGGTTTGTGGTCGCTCGCTCGCTCGTTGGGGTGTTTTTTTTCCTCCAGATGGCATCAAATCAAATCCTCGAGCAAACAAAAAGCGCTTTTGGCACTCGGAGGAACGGCAAACGATTCATTTTCATCACTGATTTTTTATTTTTTTTTTTTAATTGAATTGTGAAAAAAAAAATGACAATTTTTTTTTTTTCTTGAATTCAAAGCTGAATTTCAATCGGTCGGTCGGTCGATTCATTTGTAGTCTCGGTTTTAAAATCAAAGCAAAGTATGAGAAGGCGTGCTGGGGAGGAAATATGAAATCATACAAGTTAAAAAAAAAATTATATTTTTGATTAGACGCAGGAAAAAAAACGTGAAGACAAATCTCAATTTAACACGTCGAGACATTTTCTTCAATTGCCCTCATAATTTTTTTTTGGATGATTGAAAATGTCAATTCTTGCACTACTCCAACTTTTTATCTTCAAAAATGAGAGAGAAAAAAGTTTGAAAATATGAAAGTGGGTTTTAAAAGATTCACTTCATAAAATTGTATTTTTATGAAGTTAAATACAGTAAATCAGATTTCCATGAATATTTCTACAGAATATTAGGAGATTAAAATTGAAATTTTAAAGGAATTTTTTTGTAAAAAAAAAAAACAAAACAAAACAATAATTCCGCTTCCCCCAAACTTTGGTTTCAAAATCAGCTTTTAAACTAAATAAAATGTGGCTATTTTTAACCATATTAACACTTGTGTAAATATTGAAGTATTTGGAGAAATAATATTCGGACTTGCAATAAAAATATCTTTTTTGTAGGGTGGCTACAAATTTAATGAGTGATTTTCAAACCATCAAAATGAGTAATGTTTATCTATGATAACTTTTTGGGTTGAACAGAATAATTTTATTGTGTTATTCTGATCTGATTTCAACAGTCCACATTTAACAAAAGGAAAATAAAATGTAAGAAATAATTTAGGAATATTCCGATTTTTTTTTTTTCTCCCAAAATATATAAATTTAAAAAAAATTGGGGCAATAATCTTTTTTTCCTCCAATTGACTAAACTTATTGCGCTCTCAAAAATTCCCCTGAAAAAAAAAAATCATATTATTCATATTATATCAATTTTCCTTTCCTTTCTCATCATGGCCTCGATACTCCGCAGTCACCAAACTCCAAAAGCGGCCTCAAAAGTTATTTTTGCGATACTGACTGTGCTTGACTTCATAACAATCACATTATGATTACGCTAATTACTATTATTATTCATAAATCACGAAGCAAACCGCGAGCAAAACTTGAGTTTGGCCGCTCGAGAGGGGCAATAACTTGTTTTCTGTTACCAGAAAGCGTCAACTGCAGTACGTATAGAGAGATTTATTTATAAATATATCAAATATATGAAAAGATGTTTACGTAAAAGATCTTTTGAGTAACATTTTTACATTCCTTTCACAAAATATGCCACCGGGATACTTTGGAAGTTTTTTTTTTGGGTGTGGTGGGAGGGGCGGGGGGTGGGGGGGGGCGGGAACCTTTATTTACAGTATCTGTAACAATGTCATGTAGAGATGAGGTATAAATATGGAACTGTTGTATAAAAATAAGTATCACATGTCGGAACACTTTTGAATGTTACATTTTTTTTTTGGGGGGGGGGGGGGCAGGTGATTGTGGGCGGGATTTCAAAGCGACATTCTTCTTCTTCTTCTTCTTCTTTTCGTTGTCGTTGTCTGAACGTTCTGGACAGCAGTTTACGTTTCACATCGTCGTCCAATAAAGTCAGGCTGAAAGTCGACGACAGAGTCCGGTCCTTTATTGTCGTGTGGCGTGAAAAATATGATGCTTTCAAAAATAATATTTTGCATCCCTGACCCTGTGTTTAAAAAAACTCTTAATTTGAAATGATTTACCTTCATTTAAAATCCTCACTAGTTATGAAGGAGTCCTTTTTGTGAAACCCAGAACCCAGAACCACGATCCCCACCCCCTTGATGGGACTCCACAGAATCCAGCAATAAAAAAATTCTTTATTGGTCATCATAAATTAAAAAAAAGCAACGTTGACTCCTCGCCGTGATCTGCGCACGAAGTCGACGGACGGCTAAAGCGCCTCCGTGTTGACGTCGAAGATTTTGACGGCGTGGTCGGCGCCGGCGCTGGCCAGCTGCAGCCAGGCGTCGTCGTCGTCGTCCGGGCCGCCGGCCCGGCCCGGGCGGGGCCGCCAGCGCAGCCGCTTGACGGCGCGGGTGTGACTTTGGCTGCCGGACGGAGGCGGTCAAGGCGAAACGCGTCCGACTGGGGGGAAGAAAACATTTTTTCGCGGACGCGAGTCCGACGGAAGGATACGACGCGTCCGTTTCTCCGTATCGGATCCAGTCTCGCCCCGCGGCCGGATCTGCGTCGGGCCTCCACCCGAACAAAACCACGCGGCCGCGCTCGAGTCCCACGGCCAGCAGGTAACTGCGGATCGAGACCCAGAGATCTTTCCAAAAAAATATGTGTATAATGTACACAATAAATGTACTTGAATAAAATAAATCCCTTCTCAGGTTGGGAAATGTGCAGTGATGTCACGCACCACTAGAGGGAGTCAGCGAGCCAGTCTAGGTGCGAATGCTACAACTTTAACGACGACCGCCCCACATCCATTTCAAGATAGTTGACCAATCAATTAAAAAATATTTAAACATAATCGACGATTTAGCGAATGAAATTTTAGTATTTCTCATTGCATGCCTTTTGTCCGAAGCGAGCCGAGGGCAGAACGCCACGGCCGTCGCGGGATCGCCCGCGTCCAAGATGGAGGAGCGCGGCTTCGCCTCGGCGTCCTCGGACGCGACCGGTCCCCACACGATCACCTGCGAAAAACAAAACGCGGCGCGTTACTGCCGCGATGTGCCGCCGGAGGGGGGGGGGCGGAGTCACCTTCTTGTCGCGGCTGCCCGTCGCAAAGTACGTGCCGTCGGGGCTCCAGTCACATGACCAGATGATGCGGCCGTGCGCCGACGTCTCCTTCGTGGTGCGCGCGGACAACGCGTACTCGGGCTCTGCGCGGGCATGACGACAAACGTGGAGGTGAGTAAGGTCCGTTATCAACGGTCCAAGTTTTTTTTTTTTTTTTAAGATATAATCGGCAAAAAGAAAATGTGCGGGGGACAAAAAAACTGTATCGGTGACTCCAGCATGGGAGTAGTACAACTCGAAGCATCAGTAGTAGTGGTGGTATTATAATTACTAAAGGCCTTATGAGAACAAGTTGGAAATAAGAGTACTATGAGAAAAAGAAGTACGAGTACGGGAAGTAGTACACAAAGTAGATAGCAGTACTACAAGAAAAACTCATTGTAATCCTATAATAGCGTAACAAGTTTCAGTAGGACAAAGTATTTGCAGTAATCATAGGCGCGCGGTACCTGGTTCAGACCGTCGGCGGCGCCAGAGGGACCAGGTGCGGTCCCTGGAGACGAGCAAGAGCGCGGCGGCGTCGGGCGAGAACGCCATCTGCGTGACGGTGAGCGTGTGGCACGCCAGCGTCTGCAGGGGGCGCCACGTGGCGGCGCTCCACAGCAGCACCGACGCGTGCTCCGCCTTGGACGCCTGCCGCAGACGACGCCGTTAGGGCCCCGCGCCGAGAAAAAAAACATTTTTCTGCTGCGCCGTTTTAACAAAAAAAAAAAAAACAAACAACGGGACTGCATTTTATGAAATCAAAATACAACAGATGTTATTCTATGACGTAGTGTATGTATTGCATGTTGGGGTGTGCGCACTTATGCAACCACCTCATCTCACTTGTTTCCTTTTACCCCCCCGAGCCGCAACAGTGGCTTTTGAACGGGGGTGTGCAGACTTTTTCTCGGCGGTACCGCCGCCTTACCTTGCACGCCGACGCCACCAGCGTCCCGCCGCGGTCCGACGCCAGGCAGAACATTTCGAACCCGTGGCCGTACCTGCCGGGCGGGAAGAAAAACGTTTTGTCACGCGGCGAATGACGCGCATCACCTTAGCGCAGTAAAAAAAAAAAAATAATTTTTTAAATTAAATTAATGGCGGGAAGCGACGCGTTCAGCTGCTTTTACATGCCCAAGGAAGAAAAATAATATTTTGTTGTTCGTTCATAATTCCCCCCCCCCCCCCCCACACACACACACACACACACAGATTGCGAGTCCAATCGGCTGGCGTTTGCCGCACGCAAAAAAAAAAAAAGGTAAAAAATATTAAAATAAAAAAAAGCATATGCAAAGCATAACGTCATTTGGCTGGACAGGAAACATAAATTTCTTATTCATAAATTGCCAATATTCACACAAAATTGATGGGCGGCACAACTGCCATGTATTTATTTATAAACCCCAAAATTTGGAAAAACATTATTATTTATTTATTTAATCAGTCGGAGTTGCGATGGGGGGGGGGGGGTGTCACGTGACCTCCGACCTTTAGCGTTTTGCAACTTTTCTTGGGATCAGCAAAATTACTCACAGTTTTTGGACCTCGGGCCAGAGAGTGTTCTGCAGCAGGTGATCCTCGGGCGGAGGTTCTGGAAGCCGCACGTGCAAAATATCAGATTCATAAATCATAATAACGTTAAACTCATTAGTGAGGGTGGTTGTAAACCGAAGCAGCAGTGGACGGAGTATAAATGAGGCGTACCGGTCAGGTTGACGGCTCGGAAGTAGGACTCGCGGTATGGGTCCGAGGCGCCGTTGCCGAGCTCCTCGTCTTCGGACGGGTCGGCGCCGCCAGGACCGGACTTGAGGCTCCCTTGGAAGACGGCCTTGTTGGACAAGCCCAGCGCGGGCGCGCTGGCGCCGACGGGGAGCTGGTCCGAGTCCTGCCGAGCACAACGCGGATGAGTCCCGGTCCGCCGGAGGCCCGGGCGGGACGGGATCCTCACCGCGGACGCCAGCAGCCGCTCTTTGGACGTCGCCGAGATGTTGGCCAAGTTCTCCAGGAAGTTGCGCGGCGCCCGGAAGACGCGCAGGACCTTCTCGTCGGCGCCCGACACGAAGCGGAAGCGGCCCAGCGGGGCCAGGCAGCGCACGTCGTAGCCGTGGATCTGCGGCCGCGAGATCTCGTGCCAGCTGGGTCGCGACGGAGTCCTCCACGGCGCCCAGAGCCGGGCCGTCTGGTCCGCGCTCACGCTGAGCACGAACTCGCCCTCGGGGTCCCAGCTCAGGTCCCGGACCTCGTCGAAGTGGCCCGACGGCGCGGCGGCGGGCCTCCACTCGCCCTGGCGGATTTTGACGGATTTTGAGTTCGGCCCGGGGCGGAAAATTCTTGCGACTTCGCCGGTTCCGTTCGACACCGACCGAGCCGGCGTCCTTGCGCCACAGGTGGAGCGCGCCGTGGAAGGCGTGAGCCAGGATGGAGGAAGCGTCCGGACTCATCTGGCAGCCCAGGAAGCCCAGCGTGTTGCCGCCCACCTCGCCGACACGGACCTGGTTATTAGAAATGGAAAGAATCGTGAAATATGACATGAAAAATGCCTCATGACCCTTTTGCATTCAAGAACGGATTCATGTATTTGTTGCAAGTTTTTTGGGAGATTAATAAAATTAATAATACGTATCATTGAAATTACAAAATTTAACAATCGATAGGACATCGTGATTACACGAAATAAAATGGCGCGTATTCATTTGTGTTTTTATGTACCCCATTTAGCACGACGCTAACCTAGCTAGCCTCGTCGCACTTGAAACGAAACGCAATTACGCGCCACGGCCCGCAGGGGGCGCGGGGTCACGCCGCGGTCAGCAGAGGTGGTTATTAGCGCCGCGCTAGCGTGCCTCGCCGGCACCGACCCAAAGCGTCTCAGTCTCAAATCCGCTAGCGAGGTGTGTGGGGGTGAGGATGGGGGGGGGGGGGGGGCGCGAGGCCTTTTATGAGCGCTCCCTCGTAAAAGAGACAAAATGCTAATTCCGGTTCAATTCGCCGGCGCCCCTTTGATGCGCGTCGGAGCGCGAGGTGCAGCTCGCCGTGTAGACGGAGCGCCCGTCGGTTCAAAGGCTTTGGCTCTCCTTTCAGGGGACCGAGTCTCAGAGATGTAAAAAAAATATATATTCATATATATATATATATGTAAGAGGAGGCATACAGATGATTTCCACCTTCCCACCTGACTGAACTTCAAACACCCACATAATAATTTTTGCCACCTTTGTGCGTCGCTTCGGGTTCTAATCGCCCTGCTCGGTTCCTTTGAAACTGAAGGCGTGCGAGTGCGATTGGTCGGGAGGGCGCCGGCGCCGTCCAATCGGCTCCCTTGATGATGTCACAACGCCGAAGTGTTGAGCATTCAGAGCAGGAGCGCTTGATCTGTTTTGCGCGTTCGCGGCGAACCGCTACTTTTTTATGAAACTGAACGTGCACAAATGCGATTGGTCGTCCGATCGGGTCCTTTGTTGACGTGACAACCGTTTCGCGCTTAGCTCGGGTGAGTTGAAATAACGTAATGTGCACGGCGCGACCAGCTGACCCACCCGTGTCGCGCTTTGTTATTGTCAATTCGAACGGAAATTATATATTTCTTAAATAATTTTATTATAGGTAAGTATTTAAACTACACATGTATTTCTACTATGCAGTTTATTATCAGGGGGAAAAAAAGTTTTAAAAAGCCAAATTTTCTAGGCTTGGAACGCATTACTTCTTTTTCCAGTCATTGTAATGGGAAACATCGATTTGGTTTATGAACAAATCACTTCTCGAACCATTTTCTGGAACGGATTGCGGTCGAGAACTGAGTCATCACTGTATTGAATTCAAGAAGAGACTTGCGGGTGTCGAAAAAAGCGTCACGGTGCAGCGAAAAGGAGACTGTGGAGTCGTGTGCGGAGTTCGTGCGAGGGTGCAAAACCCAAATCATGTTTAAAAACAAGAAACAATGCAGATGGGCGGGAAAGCGCTTTGTTGCCCGAGCTCATGTTAAATTTAGCCCCCGTGACGGCACAGCGGCAGATGGCGGGAGGGGAAAGAAAAGAGGAAGAGACGATGAGAGAGTGGAAAGGAAGGAGGAAGACGGAGAGAGCGTGACCGACACGAAGAAGAGAGAGGACGCTTAGGGGCGGAGCAAAAGCTCTTAAAAGCAGCGCTAGCTAGCTGAGCTTGTTTGTTTTCTGCAGCCGAGTGACTCCTAGCTTAGCTTAGCCAGCTAGCGGCGTGGTGGCGCGCGTCCACCGGCACACGCTCACCTGCTCCGTCCACACTCCGGAGGCCTGGTCGGGGGTCCACAGAATCATGGTCTTGTCCATGGAGGCCGAGAGCAGTCCGAGGCGCTGCTGCCGCTCGCCGCCTGCGGGGGGCGACAAACACCGCGGACTTCACTTGCGGAATCGGGAGCGGGTACGCCGCTGAAAACCAAATAAATGAAGCTCCTCTCCTCGCATCGACGATGTCGTTTTCTTACCCTCGTAAGCGGGCGGCTGCCAGTGGACGCCGTAGACCCAGTTCTCGTGCCCCGTCAGAACCGTTTCCAGAGCCACCGCAAACGCTGAAGACGCCAAAACACACAAAACTATAAAACGAGGCCCGAGGCCGGCGGGGCGGCCGGCCGGCGTCGCTCGCCTCCGTCCTCGTCTTCCTCCTCCGCTCGGAAGACATCCTCTTTCATTTTGATGACGGCGCCGTCCCGCTCGCCCTCGGCCCGGGCGCCGCTCCCGGACCTGGCGCCGAGCCGCCACACTCGGATGAGACAGTCCTGCGAGCAGCTGGCCAGCAGCAGATCGCCACCTGCGCCAAGAGTGCGGCGAGTAGCGCAAGCGCTAGTGATTGCAGCCGCGTCATAGGGGCTAATCGAGTAATATTCACATGCGTATTCATATTTTGTGGGTCATATTTTGCAGGAGAGGGGAGGGGCAAACTATTAAAAAAAAAAAAAAAAAAGGGGTGTGCATGTGTGTGTGAGGAAAAAATGTGCACAATTTTGCTCAAAATATGCTAGTACGTTGAAAGCTTCATTTAAAAAAAAAAAAAGTCCAAAATTATAAACATGAAACTTCTCAAAATTTAATGTCTTTTGATGTGTTTAAAAGCGTAACAGTGAGTCAAACTACCACAAGGTGGCGCTTCGCACGAGTTGGGAAATGTGTGTGTTGTGTGGGACGGGCACATGACCGGGGAGAGCCAATCGCAAGCGTCGGCTTTTCAAAGCGGAAGTCACATGAAAAAAAATAAATAAAATTGTTTTTCTCTATGGAAATATTTAAAACTGTAATTTAATAACATAACTATATCCATTATGTAATTACATGTCGTTACTCCCCAGCGCCGTTGATGAGGAAAAAAGGGCACTAATAATAAAATCACTAATGTTTGTTGTCTTCGTGCATGAACACTGGCTAGTATTATTCATATTCATATTTTGTGTGATATTTTGTAGGGAAGGGGTGAACATTAAAAAAAATGTGTGTGGGAGGAAAAATGCGCACAATTTTGGACAAAATTGCTAATACCCTAATTATTGCTAAACCCTCTTTAAAAAAAATGCACAAAATTATAAAAATGAAACTTTTCAAAATTTAATGTCTTTTGATGTGTTTAAAAGCGGAACCGTGAGTCAAACTACCACAAGGTGGCGCTTCGCAGGCGTTGGGAAATATATGTCGCGTTTGAAACTCAGGCGGGACGGCACAGGACCGGGGAGAGCCAATCGCAAGCGTCGGCTTTTGAAAGAGGAAGTCATATGAAAAAAAAAAAAAACATTTTTTTACATCTGTATTTCTAAATGTAACAAACTGTCATTATAGAAATATTTAAAAAGCAACTGTAATTTAATTGCATAACTACATCCATTGGGGCGAATCAAAAGCTCTTAAAGCAGCGCTAGCTAGCTTAGCTTGTTTGTTTTCTGCAGCCGAGCGCCTCCTAGCTTAGCTAATAGCTAATGTCGTTACAATGTAATTACATGTCGTTACTCCCCAACGCCGTTGATGAGGACGAAAGAGCACTAGTAATAGAATCACTAGTGTCTGTAGTTGTCGTCGTAGTGCGTGTACACCGGCTAGTAGTACGCCTTGCTCGCACGCGTGACGCAGCGGCCACGGGGCAACCGTGACGAACGGAAAAAAAGCTTGGCGGTTTGTCGATTAAAGTTAACGCCGTTTGTTTGTTTGTTTGGACGCACGCTAAAACGGACGCTAGCCTCGGCACATTTCGGCGGCAAACCCGTTCCGTCTCGTCTTCGCGTAACGTCGACTTATTTTCCGGCGCGTCGAAACTCACCCAGCGACGTCCAGGCGACTCCGCGGACCCAGTCTTCGTGCCCCTGCAGCGCCGTCACCCTCCGCAGCTTCTGCGGGGGAAACTTTTCCCGCGTCAAAACTTTTCGACGGGTTCATTAGCACGGCGTGAGCTCACCTTCTCCCGGGACCGCGCGTACAGGTGCACCCGAGAGTCGTCGCCCCCGCAGGCCAGAACGGGAACTGCGAAGGGAGACAGACGCTGCGTACGCGCGACAAGTGGATGAAATAATGAGCGCGGCTAGCAGCCGGCGTACCTTCGGTGCCCGGCAGCAGCGCCAAGGAGACGTCCATCATGAATCCGCCGCCAAACGTGAGCGTGTGGAGGCACTCGGCTGCAGAAAATAAACAAAAAACGGGATTACGTGTGTGTGTGTGTGTGTGTATATATATGCGACGCCGTGATTTCAGATTCGACTTCGTGATGTTACCCTTTCCGTCGTCACCGCAGAGCCACAGCCGGACGCTGGAATCCGCCGCCGCGGAGGCCGCCAGGATGCCCGCGCCGGCGTAGATGGCGTCCACGGCGCACACCGAACCCGTGTGGCCTTTGCACTCCGCCGACTGGACAAACTGCGCCGAGATGAGTGTTTAAAAAAAAAAAAAAAAAGGGAACAATAATATACATTATCGTGTTCCCTTTGCGGAAGGTTACCTCGCCACTCCGAGCGGCCCAGACCAGGAGACGGCTGTCGGAGCCTCCTGAGACCAGGTGGGTCTCGGGACCTGTTGTTTGAAACAAAAGAACGTCGGATGAAAAGGGGACACACATACACTTCCATTTTCGACACCGGTTATCCTGGTCGGGGGTCTTGGGGTGCTGGACCCGAACCCGGCTGATTTTGGACTAAAGGCGGACTACGCCCGGCACTGGTCGCCAGTCAGTCACAGGGGACATTTAGACTGCTGAGTGGGAGTTGAACCCACGCTGCCTGCACCAAAGTCAGGTGAGTGGACCGCTACACCATCAGTGACCGACACAATCATATCTACATAAAGATTTTCAATCTTTCGTATTGATCTGGGGTGTGTAGACTTTTCATATCCAATGCATATAAACTAGTCATTACATTATTATTGATTGTCCTGTACAGTTTCAAGATTTTTTTAAAAAAAATTGTGTAAAAAAAAAAAAAAAAAATGGCTACGGCGTGGTAACCGACAATAACAAGGCAACATCGCCCCCTGCTGGGACGTTTGCGAAATCACCCCATGGAGTGACGGCTACAGAGCAGCATCAGACTGACCACAATCTTCCTTGTGGACCCACTGAACTGCGTTTACTCGTCCCGTGTGTCCATTCAGCATTGTCAGAACTCGTCTTTCCTGCCAAAGAAAGTCCCCAAAAAGTGAGTTTTTACCCTCGGCGACTGTTCGTGAATTGTTGAAATTGTTCGCCAAAAAAAAAGAAAAACGACTTCATTCCCTACCTCGGGGTCGTACAGGGCTACGGAGTCACACGTCCCGAAGGCGAGCGTCCCCCCGCGGCCCCACGACACCACGTTGGGCGTCCTGTTGGCCGAACAGGCGACATGGCAAGTTTCGAACCGGAGCGCCGCCATCTTGCCGGCGGCAGGGAGTGGGGGCGTCACGCTTAAATGCGGTCGGGGGTGAAACTCGAGCCGCCTCGCAAAGGTTCCGCCTTAAACATCATCATCATCAGCAGCAGCAGCAATCATCTTCATCATGTTCGTCATCATAATGGGGCGATACAAAAATAATCGATGAATTTTACAAATGTTAGTATCAGTAATCGTCATCGAGTGCGCTTTGATCATATGGCCGCCAGGTGGCAGCGTATTCAGGCTTTTGCAAGTCTCCCGGATTTATTGATAAGCTTCAGCAATGCAATGCGATGAGATTTGATGCATTCGTTCTGGTTTTTCTCTGCGCCGAGCAAAGAAAACAAAGCGTTTGGTTCGACTGCGGTCTCGGCGCAAGCGAAATCCGCTAAGCCCACTTTTGACAAAACGCCGCTGACGTGACAGTCACTGTGTCAACTTCCACGCGAGTGCGACGGCAGGCCGGCGGAAGTGCCCCCCCCCCCCCCAAGTCGCTGGCGGGGGCGACCGTTCCATTGACGTTCAATGATTTCCACGCGACAGGTCAAAGGCCGCAACAATACAAACCCAGTAGCTGTGTTGTTTATTCGGACCGTAAATGTATTTAAAACCCTACCGAGGCAATATTCTTATTCATTTTCAAGACTCTGAGGGTAAAACAACTTGTAGGCTCCCCCCCCCCCCCCACACACACACAGAAATTTTCAATTGATTATATGCCACACCCCAAACAAATCCATCCATCTATTTTCTTAGCTGCTTATCCTCACGAAAGTCGCGGAGAGTGCTGGAGCCTATCCCAGCTGATCCACCGTGCCCCCCCCCCCCTCAAAAGAAATAAAAAATTTTATTACAAATGTCCAGGCATGGATCCTATTGCAAAGGCCAAATTATTGTTGTGTTTTTTTTTATTAGATTCACTGCCCCACCCCCAGAAAAAAAAAACAAGGAATAAATCCAACTCCTTTGCTGTTTGATGTAACTAAAATTAAAAAACAAAAATCATTTTCATCTGTTTCTCTGCCCAAACAACTCAAAAATATGATGGTGTCTTCATAAGCGTTTTAATAATTCCGTGATCGAATCGAAAAATTCAGGATTAAAGCGTTTTTGTCACACTTCCGTGGAGTTTGTGCTGCTCCTTCTGGCCACCTGGGGGCAGTATAATGGAGCTGGAGATGGGCTTCGCTCCTCAATAGGCTGCAGTAACATTAGTCGTTCTTCGCAGAGGATAAAGAACATATGGCTGCGTGTGTAGCTACATTATCCGTCTACGTGGCCATGCAGTGTTGCCGTTTAAATATCTGTTGCTGAAATTACTACGACCCCAACCCGCAAAGATGCGATTCAATCGCCCGTCTATGGCATTTCCTATTTCCCCGTTAGCACTGAGCTAACATGCGTGGTTGCTTAGTACACAAACGAAATGTTTCGCCGTAAAACTTCAAGCGGCAACGGCACAAAACACATTTTTACGAAGAATTATTTGCGAGGCGGCGCGGTGGCTCAGCTGGTCAGGTCCCGGGTTCGATCCCAGCATCCCATCCCTTTCCTCCGGGCACTCCGCTCCCCCCCCCCCCACCACCACCACATCCCAAAAACATGCAACATTAATCGGACACTCTAATTTGCCCATAGGTGTGATTATGAGTGCGACTGTTTGTCTCGATGTGCCCTGCGATTGCCTGGCGACCAGTTCAGGGTGTGCCCCGCCTCCTGCCCCGTTAACAGCTGGGATAGGCTCCGGCACTCCCTGCGACCCTTGTGAGGATGAGCAGCTAAGAAAATGGATGTATGATGAATTACGCACGACCTGGCAAACTGCCGCTGAGTCGATGTGAGTCGACTGTTTTGATTCGAAGGGCTCGCCGATACTCTTCGACGTCGGGCCCGCGTAACGTCGGCCAATCGATGCTTTTGCGCGGCGACCAATCCGGGGCAAACGCAATCGCCCGTATGTCGCAACGTCTCGAAATGAGCCCGTCGGTGCCCAAAGCGGCGACGACTCGCCGGACGAACGACTCGACTCTTTCTCCTCATTAGCGTTTTGACTCCAATCCAGTTTTTCGGTACAAAGGAATTTTTTTTTTTTTATTGAAGAATTCTTACCTTGTTTTTTTTTTTTTGTGTGTGTGTCGAAAGAAATCTGCGTGAGCCAACAAAAAAGGAAAAGTAACCCGAGTTTGACCTCAGCCTGGAGTTGAGCCGCAGGTGGCTGTCAAGACCAGGTAAGCCTCAAAGTCTTCAACCCCCTCCCCCCCCCTTTGAGCTCCCCCAGAGCCAAGATATCAGACGCAAATATGCTAACGTCGCAGATAAAACAAGTCCTTTGACGCCGGCGTTAATAAAGCAGCAGATGCAAAGGTGAGCGTTTCCAAGGCAACCCTCCGTGTTTTTTTCTTTCCTTTTTTTAAATCCCAAATTCAACGACGTGCGCTCATTTCACATCTCGCCGCGCGCGGAAATCACGACGGCAGCGTTTCGGGGGCTCGGAATGCTAACGGTGCTCAAATGTTGGCGTCGCGAGAACACGTGGGGAAAAAAAATGTACGTGTCATCGGCGATGAAGTGATGAGGATCAGGAAACAAAAAAAGTGTTTTGCAAAAATCGTCCATTTTGAAAAATGACAGCGTTTGGGGGGCTGCCGTCGCGTAAATCAACGGTTCACAGAAAATGTTTTGAAAATTTTCCACTTGGAGAAATGTTAATATTTGGGGCTCCCTCGCACAAACGCATAACAAAACTATTATTTTTCTATTCATTTTTTTTTATTGTGGACATTCGTAAAAGGTATTGATTTCTTGTTGTTTTAAAGTATTAGCATTTTTGGAGCCTCCGAATGCTAACAGCTGTAAATATTTTTGACGTTCAACAATCTTTCTGGAGACATTTCTAAAAAAAATGACATTTTACATTTATTTAAAAGACAAAATAATATTTTGGGACCTCAAATTGCTAACTTTTTATCAATTTTTTTTGAAGCAACTCCAGCAGTTTCCCCAAACGCTGTCGGCAGGGTGGCCCGTTTGCGCGCGAATCTCGCTACAAATCCAGGCGCCAAAGACTTTTTGAATGAAAACAAAGACGTTTGGGTTGTCGGTTTATCCGCCGGCAGCGTTTTTGGGCCTTCAACGGGGCCGACTTAACCGCAGAAGTTTTGAAAACGGCACCGACTGGCACAACTTTGCGTTTTCAAGCGGTCGAAACGCTCGGCGCGACGGGCTCGTTATCAAGCCCGAGCTGATTAACACGCAGATACGATCTGGTTAGCGGCGGCGGCGCGTCGCACGGCGTGCCCTGACACGCTGCGTTTGCGTGTCATATGTAAACAACGAGGCGATCTGCGGGTTTTTGCAATCAACATCGGCCCCACCGGAACCCAAAAAACAAAAAATGGCGCAGAACAGCACGAAAATCCCTCCAAATGTCCCGCGGATACGACACCGCGGTTGCCGGCGTGTCACGTGACCCTTCCCGGCATTCGCTGCGTCCGCAACACCGAGGGCCTCTTTTGGCTTTTTCTTTGGATTCTTGGGGCGACGGCGAGGAGGCGAGCTGCGTGTTTCACCACGAAAAGAAAATTGTGAAAAATGAGTTATTTTTTGCGGGAATATTGAAATATTTTGAGAGCAAGTGCCACCTAAAAGAAATTAACTCTCCAAGTATCACTGTACTGACCAACATTAAAATAAATTGATGTAGTAGGCCAAAGTGTTCATCAGAAATTTGATTGTTTTTGTAATTTTTTTTGTCATATGCACGATGCTTAAATCGACTGTATTTAAATGACAATTGCATGAAAAATGTATCGCGCGACGAACTGCACCAAACAATCGGCGCTTCGAGGTCAAGCGCAAATTGTCCGTGTCCACGTTCCAAGCCGCTTATCCCGATAAGTGAAACACAACTGAACAGTCACCGGGCAGCGATTCTTCCACGCACCACGAGAGGGAGCCTGCGGGAAAAGATACAAAGAAAATCCATAAAGGCTTTCATAAACAATCAGCAACATCTGGAAGATTTGTTTTGTAAAAAAAAAAAAAAAAAAGTTTGCAACTTATTGTTAGTTAGGAAACGACGAGTAGACACGGCGGCGCGGGCAAATTCCCGTCGTCGTCAGCGCACGTTCACTAGTAGCGGCGCGGGAGCGCGTCTGCGCGTGCACGCGCTTGCACGGCAGCAGCGGCGGCGGCGGCGGCGGTTTGTCGTGCGGGCGCGCAGCGGTCGGCTCTCACGCGCACGTTCCGCAGGCGCCGTCGCCATAAAACGCAGAACCGGACCGCGAGCCGGACCGCCGCCCCGGAGCTCCGCGGCGAGCGAGGCCGGCCGCTCTGCGGGCATGGCTTCGCCGCCGAGCGGCAACTTGGACTCCGGCCTGGAGATCAAAACTCGCTCGGTGGAGCAGACGCTGATCCCGCTGGTGTCTCAGGTCAGTCCCGGTATCGAACCCGCGGCGACTTTGCGTGTTGTTGTGTTTTTTGCTCACGTCGGGCTGTTGTCGGGCAGAACCTGCCAGATTATGTAACTCATCGCACGATGTGTGCAAATGACCGACAAACTACACGCGTGAACGTACTTCGCGTGCACTTCCCGAGAAAGTTGGCAAAAGTTTGCACCCCCCCCCCCCACTCCAACACGCACACGTGACGCTGGCCGGGAAGCAGACAATGTCGGGTTTTTTTTTTTTTTTTTTTTTTGGACGTGCACAAGCGCGAAGGCTCGACTTTCGGAGTTTGTGACGTCAATCTCAGCAGTGGCAGCATTTTCGGACCTGATGTCGTCACAAAAGCCTCGGCGGGTTCTGGCGGTTTCTTTTTTTTTTTTTTTCCGGGTGCACAACAGCGCCCCCCTTGTCGTGCGACGGTCGCGCGATATTTCGGTCGCCTTTAGGATTCTCGGCATCCACGCCAAGCGACTTTGAATTCTCGACTTTTCGCATTCGCACGACTGCAAAGTCCGAGCGACGGAGGTCAAGTTTTGAAGACTTTTGTTATTATTATTTATTATTATTATTATTTTTTTTTGACGTTTTATTTATCGGATTGTACTTGCCACGCGAAAGATATGAGAACGTTCTCCTTTGTGCGTCATTCTGTGAATATGAGTCACGGCAGAATTTATAACGATCATTTTTATTGCGCTTTCAACATTATATTTCTATGAGTCTCACCTCGCTCATCCCAATCAATGTTTCCGTAGCAACAGAGCTCTCCGATACTGATACAAAAAAATATTTTCCAAGGGATGATTTTTTTTTTTCCCCCTCCCCGATGATGATGATGTCATTTGGTAGAACGGGAAGGGGCGGGGCCAGGAGGTGGGGCGGGGTCATTGAATTCCAGATCACGTGACTCGTGGGCAGGAGGAATTTAAAATCCGATGCGGCCAATCACAAGCGCCGAGTGAGGTCCCCCCCCCCCCCCCCCGGAAAAGGCTTGTGCTGATTGGCCGCCTGGAACATGAGTTACTGGAACGAGTTACTGTATCAACTTATTGTAACACGTTCGAGGTACGTGTTATTGTTTTACATTTTTTGTTTTAAGCTAACGGTTGAGCTTGACGTTCCCGTTTCAGGTTTAGTGAGGTCACAAGTTGCCGTTGCAAGACGCCTCCCGTTAAAAAGTTCCAGTTCCAAGTTACTGCAGGTTGTAACTTGTCAAGTATCAGCGCCACCTTAAACGCGGCCGGCTTAAGGCGGACTTTTTATTTTGTTGTTGTTGTTGTGTTTTGTCGCTCGATTTCTATCGAGCAGGAAATGAGAAAATGCGGCGTCCCGTGTGATGCCCCCCCCCCCACCCCTTTTCCCACTCCACCCCCTTTCTGTTTTAACGCGGCTCTTCCCCGACCGAGTCCTCTTATCGCCGTCCGCCGCGGTTCCCGCCCCTCTCGGCTCTGTTCGCCGCTTTTATTGATTCTTTGTGCTTCCATTTCCGCTTTTTTTTTTTTTTTGCGCTTTCTGTCCCCCCCCCCCCCCGCCCTTCCCCCCGGCCGGCTTTCACCGCGTGATGACTTTTCACTTCTTCTCATTTGCAACACTGAGGAGGCCTCGTTTCTCTTTTTTTTTTTGTTGCCTCGGGCTGTAGGAAGTCAGTCGGTTTTTGTTCTTTCTGTGTGCGTTCGAGATCTCCATACTGATGGCGCTGCGACGTCGTCGGGCCTCACGTAGCGAGGATGGCGACGGAGTTAAAGTAACCTACGTTGCTTCGGGGCTGTCGGCACTAATCCGGAGGACTTTCTCGGCGCCGGGGGCGGGGTGTTCTTGCGCCCTGCGCGAGGCGTTCAAGGTTTGATCGCGACAATGCGCATCTCAACGGCTGTGGCGGGGATTTAGCGTTTTTCTGGAACGATTGGTCGGCCGATTGAGCCGTCTGAACAAGTTTGTCTCAAACTTTAAGTCTCGGGATCTCCCTTAGAGAACGGGTGAGAAGCTCGGTCATCAGGGAGGGGCTCAGCGTCGAGGTGGCTGGGGGCATCTGATCCGGAGGCCTCCCAGGTGGTTCCCACCGCAAAGAGACCCCCGGGGACGACCCAGGACACGCCGGAGAGACCGTGTCTTGGGAACCCCTCGGGATCTCTCCGGAAGAACTGGAAGAAGTGGCTGGGGAAAGGGAAGTCTGGGTATCCCCGCTGAAGCGCGTGACCCGACCCGGAATGGCGGTAGAAAATAAATGGATAGAGTCTTAACTGCAGGTTATTGTACAGTGAAGAAAATAAGTATTTGAACACCCTGCTATATCGCAGTTCTCCCATTTGGAAATCGTAAGAACCATATCAAGGTTCTGGCGTGGCCTAGCAAGTCTCCAGACCTAAACCCAATCGAGAATCTTTGGAGTTGAGCTGAAACTCAGCCCAGAAACCTGTCGGATCTCGAGGAAGATCTGTGTGGAGGAGTGGGCCAAAATCCCTCCCGCAGTGCGTGCAAACCTGGTGAAGAACTACAGGAAACTTTTGAGCACTCTAATTGCAAACTACTGTACCAAATATTAATATTGGTTAAATACGGATTTGCAGCTGTATCACACAAATAAATTGTTGAAAAAAGATCAGACATTTCTAGATTTTTCTTTTTAGGTGATCTGTGGATGCGCCAGGAAAATTTCAGACCCCTTCACGATTTGTAAGCGGGAGAACTCGCAATATAGCAGGGTGTTGAAATACATATTTTCCTGACTGTACCTCCGGGCCTGACCAGCTCCTTCCGCACAACGCATCGTAGCAATTTCTCTGGACTATTCACACGCACGTCATCATTTCATAACGCCGCAAAAGTTTTCGAACCCTTCTCAGACCCTTCACGTGTACTCGAAAGGATGTTGTCGAGCTTTTCGCGTGCAGGCATGGTGACAAATTGCGAAGAAATGGGCAAACGTATTATTCATTTGCGTTTCTCCCCGACACGTCGCGCAATAGAAATAAATTTGATTTTTTTTTTTTTTTTTTTTTTGCTTGCGTTGCCATTCAAAGGCTCGCTTTTGTTTGTCGCTCAAATTTGGATTGCGTATTTTTAAGCTCCGGGATGCGATTTGTGCGGCGAATTAACGTTTGTTTGTTTTTGTCTCTCAAATCCCGCATCAGCCCCCCCCCATCCCCAAAAGTGTCCTGTAACACCGCGTCTTGTATTTTCTTCCACTCCCCTTCAAGGTTGCCGTCGCCCTCCCTCAGATAATCGTCTTTTGTCCGGCTCGCGCGGGCTTCGGAATGCGGGCCTTGTTTGCTTTGAGTCAACAGAAACCGAAGCGGTCGATGCGCGCAAGGGCCCCGGCGTCGCTAGCGTCGCGAAGCTCTTTTACGCCGACGACATCTGCTCCGTTGGTTCCGTTTGATCAATTCATTTGTCTTTTTATTGCCAGGAGGATTTTGCGTGGGCTTCCCGTCGCTTCAAATGTGTACTTCCGCTAAGAACGTCCGTGTTGCTAGCTTTCCGATTTTGTTAGCTATAGTTAACCGCTTCTCCTAGCTGTTTAAAGAACAAGGTTAATGTAGGAACAGAAACTGTGAAACTGGATTTGTCGTCACATTGGCTTTTACCTGATTCTCGTATCCGGCGCTTGTTTGGAATTTAGTCGTAAAGTGAGTAAGAGGAATGAAGATTAGCCGGGGAAAAGATGGCGAGGGTGGACGACTTCGAATACTCGGGGTCGACAATCCAGGGCAACAGTGAGTTTTGCTAAGGAAGTGAAGAAACTGGTCCAAGCGGGGTGGAACAGTTGGCGGAAGGTGTCTGGTGTTCTATGTGACAGAAGAGTCTCCGCCAGGATGAAGTCTATAAAACGGTGGTGAGGCCGGCCATGACGGACGGATTAGAGACTGTGGCGGGGAAGAGACAACAGGAAGCAGAACTGGAGGTGGCTGAAACGAAGATCTTGAGGTTTTAGGTGGGACGGGATTAGAAACGAGCTCGTTAGAGGGACGGCCAAAAGTTCGAGAGACTGCAGACTTGGATGGTTTGGACATGTCCGGAGGCGAGAAAGTGAGGAAGACCAAAGGGAAGGCTGATGGATGTGGGGAGGGAGGACACGAGGACGGTGGGTGTCAGAGAGGAAGACGTGGCGACCCCAGACGGGACAAGCCGAAAGGAAAAGAAGACGACGTTGCTGGCGCCGGTGTCTCAAAGTCGAAGCGCACAAGGGCTTGACGAGCGTTCGGTTCTTTCCGCGCGACGGGCTTGTTATGCGCCGAGCAGACGACGGTTCTCCATCGCCGCTAGCTAGCGTCTCATCGAGTGGACGCTAAACGGCTTTGGCGAGTGCCCGCCGCCATCCCGGGGAGTCGCCATCGATTTCTTTTTTTTTTTTTTTTTTTTTTTTCCGGCCTCGTGAAGTGCCGGTAAAAGGCTCCGTCGACGAAGAACGACGACCCCGTCGGGATTGCGGCCGCGTCACCGCGTCGGTTGCCAGGCCGACAACTTGGCGCCGATGACTGGAGTTAAGCGAGGCGACTTTGATGAAAGCAATGAGCCATTTTTTATTATAATTTTTTTTCCCTCTGTCCTTGCTTAAACTCTGCAAGTGTGAATGGAGGCCAAAAGCCGACGCAGGCGCAGGAGAGTTCGGGAACCTCGTCGGGTACCGAGTGGCCGCTTTCGGGCGGCGAATAAAGAAGGTGTGACTAGTTTTTTTTTTTTTTCATTCTGAACGTGCAAAAAAAAAAAAAAATGTATTCACGGGGGCGACGACACCGTCACGTCTTCATTCCATCGGCTTTGTGGTCATGTTGGCGCTTGCGCGGCGAGCGGAATGTTCGATTCCGGGAGGCCGCTTGCCTGACTAACCCTACATTTTTTTTGTAATATGAATTTTTTTCACATTATATATCTTTTAATATTATTTATTAACCAGATTATTTTAGGATTGTTTGTTTTATAAATTTAATACTCACTGGAACAACATATATATATATATTTTTTAAAATTAATTTACACTTTTGTTCTGCTTTTAATTTTCGTTCTTAAATTGAAAATTCGGAATTTTAATTTAGATTTCTTAGTCAAATATTTCTAAAAAAATAAAATCTCTATTTTTTTCATTTTAATCAATTTTAATTTTTTCATTTATTTGATTGAAAATGTGTTTGGATATTGCTGTTGATTGGAATTGATTTTGGATTTATTTAATATTTTTTTCATTTTATTTTATTTTTTATTCTAAAACGAGATTTCATTTTTCAAATGTATTTTTGTATGAATTTGGTGTGGTCATTTCCGGAATATACGCGTCACGTCTATGTTAGCTTTACGATTTGTTCAATTGCTCACGATCATCAGCATCGCGGTGGATCAGCGTTGGCCTCACAGTTCTGAGGTCCCGGGTTCAATCTCTCTGACGGCTCTGGCTAACGTAGCGTGATCAGAAGAAGCTGGCGGCGCGCCGCTAACGCCGCAGGAGTCACGCGAGCGCGGTCTCGGCGGTCACGCGGCTGCCCTCGGCGCCCTCTGTTGGCATTTCCCGGCGAACCGGCCTCGGTGGGGTCGGACGGGGCCCGTTCGCTTGCCGCCAGCGCCAGGAACGGCCGACGACAAACGTGTTCCGATCGCGTTTAGTTTTGAATGTCGCCCGATTTTCCTTTTTTATTGTTTTTGAGAGGCCGCGCTCGTCAAACGAAGGCCGGGACCAGCTCCGATCCGGCCTCGGGTTTTCTTGCTGAACGCGCGAAGCCGCGACGGCCGTCCCTACCGTCAGAACTCTGATGTGGCGGAAGGCGCAAGAGTTTTCACCAAAATTTCGGCCAGAACTCACCGACGCAGGACTTTGTATTGTCAGTATTTGAGGTTAAAGCTCGTACCTCGACGCCGTCTTCCCTGTGGGTGCCCGGATACGGCCTTTGTCGGGGCCCCGAAGCTATTTCGGAAACCAGAAGATCGGCCTCACGGACTTGGCTCGGCTCTGTCCGAAAGACACTGGTCGGTAAATGCCGCCTCTGCCGTTGCGGTTTTCCAGGAAAGGGGCAAGATTTTAGATACCAATAGGGGCGGTTTTATCAGACAGAACCGAATCTTTGTCTTGTCTGGGGTCAGATAAGTCCTTAGCGTCGTTCTGCAAAACCCCTTTGCGGACTCGTACCTTTTCATCCAGATTCCTTTCCCCGAATGCTGATGTGCGCAGGCTTCCTCGCTTTCCCGCGCTGCGCCGCTTTCCTCATTTTCTTTCCTATCACAAGCCGTCGTCGCCTTGGAGGCCTCTCGCTTTGGAACCGAAATCCCCCACCCCCACCCCCGGCTCACCTCATTAGCCATGCGGCCGGGCGAAACCCGAGCCAAAGGCCACAGGCAGCGCCGCAAAGCCGGAGAGACCGTCACTTGAAACGGATATGTCCGTGCGCCGAGTGTTTAAGGAGTAATAGATCAGCCCTGCGCTCTTTTCGCGAGGATTCTCGCAGGTCTTCGGTCTCGAACCTGCCAGGAAGAGATAAGAGTTTTATCTCCCTCGGTGATAATCTCGCGTTTCTGTACGTGGACATCATCCAACCTCGGCGTGTCACCGAAAACGGCACGTAAGCTCTTGTCGGGGCACGGCGCGACGTTCCAATCTCGTCGTTATTTCCGGGCAAGACGACAAAGGGGGTTCAGCCGAGAAACTCTCGGACACGCTATCAATAAACGGGTCCGCCGCTTCCGATAAATAATCCAGTTGTTCAAGGAGGGGAACTTTTCACCGGTGTACTTTTTGGACTGTTGGAAAAACAAACGCACCAGTTTGACTAACGGACACCAAATTGGGTGAACAGGAAATGAACGGCAGGTCCACCATTTTGGTTCGGAGCGGTCATTGTGTTTTTGGTGGACTCCGACAAGGGAACGGTTCTCGAAGTGGCGGCGGGCAAGCGGCACCGAAAGGGTTTAGCCACGAGCCGCGATGGTTTTCTCGACGCTTGCGGCACAAGTCCGTGCTGAACTTTGTGCCCCACCCCCCACGCCCACCAAAAAACTAAACAAAACCCTGCGAGTCTGTCCCTCGGAAGCCACCCCCTTGTCACGAGACCGCCATTATGTCGTCGGGAGATGCCGGGGGCGGCATTCCTTCCCGGCGCTCAAGTTTCCAGCCGCTGCCGCCGCCGCCGCTTTCTGTCAAGGGTCACGAGTCTCATTTCTTGAATGCTTTATAGGCCCTGAAGACCTCGAGTCCGCGTCGCCCCCTCCGAGGCTCGACTGCTGGTTCTGATCTTAATCTTGGATCAACCGAGGAAGTCATTCGCGTTGGTCCGGTTCCCGCACCTGACGAGTTCTCGACAAGAGCAAAAGTGGGGTGGGACAGTTTCCTCGAGGCGGAGTCTTTATCCCGCAAAACTAAACCGTCCGTATTGGTCCTCGAGAGGCAGGCCGACGGGTTTTTGTGTTTGGATCCGGACGTCCTCTTTTTTTTTTTTGGGGGGGGGGAATTCTTTAGCCGATCATTGTGTAGCTGCGGGAAGCCGCCACGCTATTATTTGTCCATTACGTGCAATTACCCATCCCGATGACTGATGGAATGTTCTCCGAAGCCGAGTTGGCAAGCAAGTCGGGCCCGATCCTGCCGGGGACTTTATTTAATTACCCGGTCATTAAACTCCGCTCGCTAGGCGGACGACGCAAGAGGCGACTTGTGACTGGCTTGTTTGTTCAAACTCGGGCTTTGCGCCCACCTCGTGTCTTTGTTTTCGCTTGGCGGTCCGGTTCAATGTCCAAAAACCCACATCGAATCCAAATCCCTTCAAGATCGGGCCGCGGGTAGCAAATACTTTTGTGAATCCGTATTCGACTGATCCCTCCGAAATCAACTCGCCACCTTTGTGCGTCATCCGTGAAATAATCCTGCGCTAACGTAGCGTGCTAAGCTAACGAGGCTGACAACAGGTGGTGAACGACGAGAGCGGTCTGGCGTCACGGTTCCTGTTCCGCCGAGGACGGGGGGGGGGGATCGATTACCCGGCTCGCCTCCGCCGTCTCGCTTCGCCTCCGATCGAAGTTGACGCGGCAAATCGAGCGGATGCCGCTTCGCGTTTGCCGGGACGGACGCGCACTTTTATTCGTTCTCGTCCCTGCCGCCGCCGCCGCTATCTGTTCCATCGCGGGCGCCCGTCCCGCTCTTCCCTCCCTCGGCTGCTTTTATCGCTCGTTCTTTATCGGCGGCGGCCGGCCGGCTCCTCTCCTCCGCTTTCCCGGACTTTATATCATCCCCGCGGGGAAAAAAGGTTCGAGAAAGAGGACGTGTTACTCTTAAGCGCGTCGACAAAAGAAGTAGTCCCATAAATCTCGTTAATTATCATTTTGGTTTCAAGTCAGGGTTTGGAGTCGAGAATTGGTTTCTGAGCTTTCAAAACGAGGTTTATGGTTTCACTATGGGGGTTTCAAGACAGGGTTAGGAGTTTTAAGACTAGGTCACTGTTTTTGGAGCCGGGTTAAGGTTTCAAATTAGGGTTTGAACGACAGGTTTAGGGTTGCACATGACGGTTTCAATCCAGGATTTGGAGTCTAGAATTGGTTTCAAACGGGGTCTGAGCTTTCGAAACGAGGTTTAAGGTCTCAGTATGGGGGTTTCAAGACAGTATGACAGTTTTAGGACCGGGTCAGTGTTTTTGGAGCCGGGTTATGGTTTTTAAATTGGGGTTTGAACGACAGGTTTAGGGTTGCACATGACAGTTTCAAGTTGGATTCTGGACTTCAAACCAGTTAAGGTTTCAATACTAGCATAGGCTTTCCAAGTAGTGTTTGAAACCAGGTTTAGGGTTTCAAATGAGCATTTCGAGTCCGATTTCATTGAAAAAGTTTTTTTGTCCCCGCGTTCCTGTCACGTTTGCTACTTTGTGGTCTTTACGGCGTCTTCGTGGCGCATTCCCAACCGGCGGCAACGCTCCGGATAAAAACGCTCGTTCCCCCGGCTCGTGATTTCTCCGCCGCGGTCACCGCCGTCCAACTTTCTCCCAGCATTCCAGTCCGAGTCCCGTCCGTATCCCCGGGCCGCCGATCTTTCGAGCTTTTGTTTCCCGGCTGATTTATTGACGCTCGGGAGTTCGCGGTGCTCGTCACGTTTAACCGACGTGGCGCCTTGGGAATTGAAATCCTGATTCGAGGAGGCGGAGGCGGCACCGACGGCCGGCGTAACACGACCCCGCAATACGACGGTTCTCCGCGATTCCGATATGGGAACTGCACGTTCCCACACGTTGTCATTTTAATTGGTTTATAACAGTGTTGTAACGCTGTTATAAAGTGTTCATGAAGCAATTGATGACGCCGTTGTTAACCGTTTCGGCATTTTATGGTTTGGATGATCATATCGTTGAAAAAAGCAGATGGTGGGAGCATCTAATAGTTAATTGATGACGAATTGGCGGGAGGCATGCATAATAGAAACCCTCGGTAGGACTCCCGAGAGGCACCCGAGGGTGGGCTTCCCTTCCGTTCCCTTGATGTTTTCTATTTTTACCTCCGGCCCGGCGAGCCCAACCCCGACTTTCCCATTTCAGATCACGACGCTGATCAACCACAAAGACGGGCCCAGGAAGTCCGAGCGCACCTCGGCGGCCGTCCAGCGGGTGGGCCAGGCGGTCAGCGCGGCGGTGGGCCGCTTCGTCGCCGTCGGGGAGGCCATCGCCCTGGAGAACCACGAACTCAAGGACGAGATGGGACGCGCCTGCTTCGAGGCCCGCCGCGCCGGTACGTCCAACGCTTCCAAAATGGCGGCGCCCTCCACGTGACAGCCCGTCCGTCCCGCAGGGGACGCCATCGCGCAGCTGACCGACGTGGGGCCCGTGCACGCGACCTCGCCGACCGTGTTCGCCGATCGCACGGGGATGGTGAAGGCCGCCCGCCTGCTGCTGTCGTCCGTCACCAAAGTCCTGGTGCTGGCCGACCGGATCGTCATCAAGCAGATCGTGGCGTCGCGCAACAAGGCAAAGCGAAACGCCATAGACGGGCTATTTGGGGGCAAAGAGTTTTTAGCAAAACAAATTGAAAGGCAATATAATAGTAATAATATATTCTTTATCCTCTGCAACGAGCGAGCGCATCGGCCGACTGTGGTCGAAGGGAATCGAGCGAAACTTTGCGCCGTACTTGGATTTGTTGACGTGAACCGGTTTCTCGTTTTCTTCTGAGGGCAATTAAACGTCTCTCTCTCGTGTCAGGTCCTGGTGACTCTGGACCATCTGGAGCGCGTGAGCACCTTCCAGGAGTTCGTGCAGATCTTCAGCCAGTTCGGCAACGAGATGGTGGACTTCGCCCACCTCACCGGAGACAGGCAGAACGTGAGTCCGCGTGTGCCTGATGTGATGTGAGAAACGTGAATGAAATTAATTAACAGCGCTATTATGCGCTAATATACGAAATACTCTACTAATACTTTTTTTTTTTTTTTTAAACGCTGAAAAAAATGCCGATATTTGTTCGTGATTATTATTATTCCCCAAAGGGGAAGCAGAAATAAACAAATGAGATAGTTTTGCGTAAGTGCGCACACCCTCGCACAACCGGGGATTCGTCTGTGTTCGGAGTAAACCAATCAGATTGAAGCGCACGAATGAAACGGCGTGAAAATTCAGGCGCTCACGTAGGCTTTTCCTGGCATCCTCCGGTGGACACGCATGCCGCCGTTGGCCGCTCGCACCTTTTCGGGTGTCGCGGCTGAGCCGGCGCCTCGAGGCCCGAATAATGACGGATAATTACGGCGCCTTTGTGCTAAATTGCGGACGGGAGCGTTTCAACTCTCTCGTCCGTTTCTTCTTCGCGCCCGCTTCCATTTTGGGAGGTGCACTTTGTTCTATTTTTACCCCTTTTTTAAAAAATTGTTATTGTTTTTTTTGTTTGTTTTTCTTTCCCTTCCCCGTCCTTTCATATTCCCTCGAAAAGACAGTTGGAAGGCGCCGGATGGAATCGAGCCACTTTTTTCAACCATCTGCTGCGCGCGTCGGCTTGTGCGTTTGTTTTGCATCTGTGTCAACGTGTTCACGTTTTGTTTTATGTCCGTTTTGCTCGTTTTTGTGTCCCCCCCCCCCGCATCTTTGGCGGGCGTTTACGTTTACAGGACTTGAAAGACGAGAAGAAAAAAGCCCGCATGGCCGCCGCTCGGGCCGTGCTGGAGAAGTGCACCATGATGCTCCTGACGGCCTCCAAGGTGGGGGAGGAAAAAAAAAAAAAAAAAAAAAAAAAAAAGTCTTTTCGGATTTATTTCGGGGATTTTCGCCGGCGACAGACGTGCCTGAGGCACCCGGACTGCGAGTCGGCGCGGATCAACAAGGACGCCGTCTTCCAGCGGATGCGCTGCGCCCTGGAGCAGGTCGTGGACATCGTGACGGAGGCTCACGGCTGCGCGGGCGACGTCTCGCCCGCCGGCATCTACGGCGCCGTCAAGGAGTACAAGGTGCGAGCCACAAAAATAACGGACGGCGCCGCTAAATGTTGTTGCTTTAAGCTGCCAAAAGATGGCAGCAGAGCGCTGAAAACATAGAACATCAACGCCGCGCTCCTGTTCGAGCACGTGGCCGAAAATGATCTACATTTCTATATTTTGTCACGTTTGGCGTTCCCGGCAGATGAGCGTGGAGGGCCTGCGCGACAACCCGTTGGCCTCGTCGCCGGACGGCGCGGGCCGCCAGCTGGAGGCGCTGGTGGAGCGCACCGAGGACTTCACCGACTCGCCCTACACGGGGCACGAGCAGCGCCAGGCCATCCTGGGCGTGTGCCAGGCGGCCCGCGAGGACGGCCGCCGGCTGCTGCACGCCTGGACCCAGGCCGTACGGACCCACAGTACCGGGCTACCGCGATTTACCGGTTTGATCCCCCGAAAAATGTTGAAGCGGTTTTAGTTCGTTCACTCCCGTGGACGTGTATATCCGTCAAATGGAATCTGACGGCATATTTCCCTTTTTGGCCGAGTGCATTTTTCAACGGGCAGGCGTGGAAGAATTTTTCTCCCAGCTCGTGTGTGAAATTCAGGTTTATAAACCACTGCAATGACTAAGAAATGCCTGCAGATGGCAGCATGGTATCTCTTTGGATTGGACGTTCGCACCGATTTTGAGTAGAAGATAAAGATTAGGTTTGAATCTCATCTTTTTACAGATGACGAGGGAGAGAAATGCCATCATATCGAAAAGGGAGAAAGAAAAACGAAAGGATGTATATGTAGATATATTGGTGGTATATAACAAAAGTGTGTGTGTGTGTGAGAAAAGAACATTTGGGGCACTTGTAGGTAGAGGTACCGGCGAACTTCCGTTTCCACCTCAGAGAAAGTTGACATTTTCCGTTTCCACCGTGTGAAACCTCTCCCGTTTGGTTCCGTCCCTCGCAGCAGTCGGTCCAGGCCAAGGAGACCACCGAGGAGTTGGAGGTGGCCATCGCCAAGTCGTGCCAGAGCGTCAACGAGCTGACGCGCGAGGTGAGCCCAACCCCGCACCTCGCTATATTTGTTAGCCCATTGATGGCATTTTGCATTGTTAGCATTTAGCTAAACGGGGTTAGTGTCGTTCTCTCGCCAGCTGCATGTGGCGGCGGCGGGCCGCACCGCCGAGCTGCTGAGGGTGAACGCCGAGCACTCGCCGCTGCGCGCGCTCAAGGCGGCCGGCGCCGAGGGCGACCTGGAGGCGGTGGCGCGGCATTCCCGAACGCTGACCGAGCAGAAGGAGCAGCTGGTGGAGGTACGAGAGACTCCGCCGGTTGATCTCCGCAGGAAGTAGTCCGTCGTCTAAATGGCTTCCCGTTTCCCGCAGAACTGCCGGCTGCTGTGTCACGTGTCCGGGACCGAGCCGCTGGAGATCGCTTGCGTGCACGCCGAGGAGACCTTCCACGTCGTCGGCCCGCAGGCAAGCGCCGCGTCGCCCGCTTGACAAACGGCGTCCGTCCGCATCCTCGTCTAATCGTGTTTGCTGTGGGGAAATTGTCCGTGGCGGTAATTAGTCCTCCGGGCGGGCTGCGCGCCGTGATGACTTCACGCGGCCGACCAGGTGAAAAGTCAGCCCGTCGATAATGCGGCGGCGCCGGCGGCCCGACGAGCTAATTGGCTGTTAATCACAACACCGCAGGGGATGACCTCATTTCCTGTGGGACAAATGAACGTCTCTGTCGGCGTTGATTATGAATTTTTTGACCTCTGCTTTTAAGGTAAAGCGGTTGTTGAGTCGGACGAGTCACATTAACGGTGGAAAAAGTTTTTGAATTTATTCCTCGGTCACAGAAAGCTGGCATTCCGAGAGGGGTGTGTAAACTTTCGCTACCCACCGCGATGTTATGCTTCAGATCATTTCGGCGGCGCAGACCCTGGCGCTGCACCCGTCCAGCAAGATCGCCAAGGAGAACCTGGAGGTGTTCTGCGAGGCTTGGGAGTCGCAGCTGGGCGACGTGGCGCTGCTGCTGCGCGAGATCGACGACGTCGCCGAGGGAAAGCGAGGTGGGCCGCGGCGGTCCGGCGTTCGCACCCGCTCAAACCTATCAATTAAATCTGCTTTTTTTTTTTTTTTTTTTATGTGCGCAGGAGACAAACGGGGGTATTTGTCACTTCCCAGGTCCGGAGTAAGTAGCGACCCGTCCGTCCAAATTCTGGCGGGCGACGCGCCTGCGTTGTCGTTTGTTGCAAAATGACACTTATTGATTTTGGATTTTTGTTATTTATTTTTTTTTTTTTTCATTTGCAGAAGCTCTCTTCTAATGTGAAGAACGCCAAGCCCGTCAAGTTGGACGCAGAGGTGAGCCCCCCAACCCGAAACAATAACCAATTATTGTACAAATTTATATTAGTGAATTTTATTCATTTGCTTTTTTTCATTTAATATATCGACATATAATTTATTTATCGATTAAATGTATTTATTTTGTGAGAATGTTTAGTTTTCATTGTATAATTATCATCATTAATTATTCATTTAATGGACTTTATTTGCTATTTAATGAATGTATTTCTATTTATAAATGATAGTTAATTTTACATATACATATATATATAAAATGCCCTTTGTTTTGTCAACTATATTAAAATGTATTTGTAATTTTTTTAACTTTATATTCGGTATTTAATATTTACATTTTTTTCCTTCCTATTTCTATTTATAAATTCTAATTTGATATATATATATATATATGCCGTTTGTTTTTTTTTTTAACTATATAAAATGTATTTGCATTTTTTTTTATTTTATATTCAGTATTTGATATTTATATTTTTTTCCTTCCTATTTCCATTTATAAATTATAGTTAATATATATACTGTATATAATGCCCTTTGTTTTTTTTTTAACTATATTAAAATGTGTCATTTTTCACATTTTATATTCTGCATTTAATATTTCGATTCTTTTTTCCTTGTCTATGTTTTTAAATTTAATTTTCAAAAATGCTTTATTCATGATGTCATAATCTGGATTGCTTTGATCCAATTTTCATGGAACTATTTTGAGGACTATTTTTGTCGCGTGGCGCACCCCAAAATTTTGGCTCCGCGTTGTTATTTTATTTGATTTATTTATTTTTATTTTTTTTTTTTTCGCCCAGGAGCAAAGCGGCGTGGCCAAAGCGGGCCTGGAGCTTCGGCTGCTGTCGTCCGACGTGGACGCCGAGCTGGAGAAGTGGGAGGAGCAAGAGCAGCGGGTGGTCCGCCACGGCCAGAGCGTGGCCAGCATGGCCTACAACATGTACCTCTTCACCAGGTCGGCGCCGGCCATCGGCGGAGGATTCTTTTCCGCTCTTTATTTATCATTTTTCATTTTTCCCCCCCCCCCCCCCGCCCCCAGAGGGGAGGGGCTGCTGAAGACCACCCTCGACCTCTTCCATCAAGCCGAGGTACGCTGCCGTCTTCACTTGGTGCTTGACGCCTGGTTGCGAGCTACTAGTGTCTCGGGCCTTTGAGCAAACGGTCTGACGAAAGTCCACGAGCTGGACGCTATTGCGCAATGGGAAACGCCATAGACGGGCTACCCGCACGTGGGTAAATCTTGCGGCGGTTGTAGCTCTGTTAGCATCAGATATTTGAACATAAACTGCATAGCGTATTGTTTTGCTGTCCCTAAAATGGAAACTGTTCCCCCCCTTGCCCCGATGCATTGTGGGATACACGAAGGGCATTCGTTGCCCGTCTGTTCCGGTCCTCGTTTGTTTCTGGGATTGATTCCGGAGAGGATGAGGCACGCTGAAATGACCTTTTCTTTCTTTCTGTCTCTGTTTGTTTGTTTTGTCTGGGATGTTCTGGTCGTGTCCAGGTTCTGTCTGAAGAAGGACTCCAGTTGTGCTCCTCCCTGCAAGTTTTGTGCACGCAGGTATTTTCCCCAGAGAAACAGCTCCCCCTGCTGCTCGGCCGCGCTACGGCGCGACATTGCACAAACGCCCACGTTTGTTCGGACCGGCTGCTTTAGAACTTTTTTTTTTTAAACGACAAACGACGAGATCCGAGGTTCCGTTTTTGTCGGTTCTTGGGTCTCTCCCCCAGTTTGACTCCGTCCGTCTGACTTTACAGCTGATCGGTGAAGAGAAGTCGGCGCTGACGTCGGAGGTGGAGAAGCTGGCGGCGGCGTGTCAACAGCTGCAAGCCGGGGCCCGGACCCCCGCGCAGGGCAAGAGCGCCACCTTCCAGAAGGTAGCGCGCAACTGCACCCTCGACGTGCGTACCGGACAAAAATAGAAAACGCTTCGCTGTCGTTGCGCTTGTGAAGGTGGACTCGGCCGTTCAGACCACCCGGGCCGTGCTGACCCTCGTGCTCAACATCCTGCCGGCGTGTAGCAAGCTCAACGCCAAGGTGACGGCCGCGTACGCGCAAAACAATAATTCATCTCGAATCCGGGCGGGGATCGAACTTACGAGAACGGCGACTACCGCGCGTGCACGAGTTGACGTCTGCGTGCTACTCGTCGGTCTCTTACTAGTGCACTGAATTGACTTACTAGCGAGGACAAAAACATGCTAGTACATGGACATCAAGTACAGTTGTCCTTCGCTATATTGCGGTACTACTGTTGTTTTGATATAATTGTGTAATTTTATAATCGCGGATTTTCATTAATACACCACTGATAGCAACAAACGAGTGGAGGAAATGGAGAACAGACGTGAGGACGGTGACCCCAAGTGGACAGAAGTGATACCTGCACCTCACGTGCGTGTCATGTATTGGTATGATGCAAGTATAGAAATTGCAAAATAAATGAATGGTTGCAGTTTTTTGTCTTGTCACGTCGGCTTCTGGAACGTAGCATGATAAACGGAACTAGATTATCAAATCACGATCATATAGCTAGTTTTTAATTTATCGACAGTTTTGCCTGCTACTAGTAAGTTTTACTCGCCGCTTTACAAGATTTTTTTTTTTTTTTAATTTCTTCTCGCTTGATCTTCGGATGGATGACAAAGTGACGCAAAAAACGGCAAAACAATTTTCCATATGCTACTTCCGCAGTCCACGCCGGACGACCCCGCGCCAGTCCGAGACGGCGGCGGCGACTACGCCGTCAAGCCCTTCGAGCAGCGCCTGGCCGGCCTCAACCTGCTGGAGAGCAACTGATCGGCCGAGCGGCGTCGCGACGCGGACGGCCACTGGGGGGCGACAGAGCCGGCCGAGTGGAATCGAGAGCTAAAGCCGCCCCAGTAACATCGCTCGCGCTTGTTTTTGTCTCGTACGAATATAGTGGATCCGAAAAGTCTACACGCCCCTGTTCAAATGCCCAGTTTTTTTTGCGTTATAAACAAATAAGAATAACTGAGATTGTGTAGTTGCACAAGTGTGCACACCCTCTTCCAACTGGGGACGCGGCTTTGTTCAGAATAAAATCGTCTTAAAAAAAGAAGTCAGCACACACCTGCCGCCATTTAAGGCGTGGCCAATTGAATCCAAACAAACTTTTGAAGTTCTAGTAAGCTTTTGCTGGCGTTTTTTTTTTTTTTTTGACGGTTTTATGCTAGCAAAGACTGCTATTTTGTTTGTTTATTCGGTTCATAATTCCCTTGCTTAGTGAACTCATCTAGAATCTTAATTCAATTGGTCCCTGATCTATTTTTTTCATATGACAAAATCCGAGCGTTTGAAAAGTGGCGTGTAGACGTTCGATGTCCACTGACCTTGCACACCAGCTACGCGATTGTCGTCGTCTTGTCGTGACGTGTCCGTTTTGCGCTACTCTGTTACACAACATCGTGCCATATAAGTACTAAAAAGACAAAAATCATTTAATTGCCAAATATGATCTTAGCAAGTGATTTTGTAAGAATTTCGTGCCACGCGTACCGACGTGTCCGAATGTCGGACGACGGTACTCGGAATCGAACGCGCGATGTTTGCGATCGAGTCGTGTTGACCTGCTTTTTTTGTTGTTGTTTGTCTGAGAATGCGAGCAGCTAAGGACGCTGGGACGGTTCACGCGTGGGAAAAAAAAAAAAATCATAGCTTTAGTTTTGGGTATAACGAGAGAAAAAAAAATTATAGGATGGATAAATAAACTATTTTTTATTACATCATTGTTGATCATTTCGTAGTCACAAAAAAGATTTGCCATTGCGGGGGAAAAACTCAAGACCGTAAATACGGATTCGAACTAAAACATTGACTCGATGTAGCCGCCACTACAAGACAGTTGAACTTCAGAATATGAAATTTTACACATAAAGATGGAAAAGACGCTACAGTTTCCAGATCGACTAGAACAGGGGTTTCAAACTCCGTTTACTTTAGGGCCGCTGGAGGCGGAGTCTCTAATTTCAATTAGAAATTAAAAACAATCCTATCTTCTCAAACATTATTTTTAAACAAAATAAGATGAAGGAGGACGCTTACAAACTACTAAAACAAAACAAAACTCCATGGCAACGCTGCCGTAACTCAAAATCGTTTCTCTGCTTGAATCAAGCACGGTCGATGCCACGCCCCCTTTAGCCATCTACCCAACGTGATCGGTCGGCTCGTCGACTCTACGCACAACGCTGCAAAAGTGCCATCCAGATAAAACCCGAGGGCCGCGCTGCCGTTATACTTTCGCATTGAGGCGGGGGCCACAAAACATCGCCTCGCGGGGCGCAAATGGCCCGCGGGCCACCAGTTTGAAACCACTGTTTCTAGAACCCCCCCCCCCGCCGCAACTGGTCCCAATTGGGCCCACCAGAACCAAACAGACGGCTGTTAATAAAGTGCAAGACATTTTCTTGACATTTTTTTCGGTATGCGTAGCCTGGCGACGATTTGGTGACTCGGCATAAAACGAGAAGGTTTCATAACTGCGGTTATGAAACTCGTTCATTGTCACTCAGCGACGTGTCTGTCAAGAACTAAAGTAAAAAAGGAGCCCAGAAAGTCTACGGTTTTTGTCTTTTGAGCATTTTTGATTTTGACCATGTGCACGGCGGCTGGGTTTGATCCATCGCAAGTGATAACTTAAATCAGACCCATTTAAAAAAAAAAAAATGCTAATAAAATAAAATGCTCCAGAACAGACACAGGAAATCTGTCGTTTTGGGTCAATTTGCAGTCAGCCCCGCCAAAAGTGAGCTCGGGCTATACAATGCTAACGTCTAGTAAATCGACGCCGTTTCGCGCCGGCTGAATATTCTCAGGGACTGTTCGGATCCAAAGAAGCGGCCTCTAAGCTAATCCGACTCTTCTTCCGCGATTTTATTTGGGTTTTTCGTCAAGAGGGCCGCGTGACCTCCGTCGTCTGCGCGGCGGCCCGTCCGGCGACCAGCTTGTCGAAGTCGTCCCGGCTCAGAAGGTTCTCGGTGATGCTTTTGCTCTCCTCGAACTTGGGCAGGATGACGGCGATGTAGCCCTCCGTGGACGGCTACGCGCGGCGAGCGCCACAAATCTTTCAGTATTTGATATTATGATGATGAAAACAACAACATTTTTATATTGACCTTTTCCTGTAAGAGGCCCGGCCTTTCCAGAATGTTCTCGTTGACCTCGAGGAGACGTCCCCTGATGCAGCTGGACGGATTTGGATCAATTAAAATCCCCCCGCCACTGTAAGAATTTGGATCCAAAATGTAAGAACTCACCTGTAGACCGTGAACTGGGTTTGATCCGTGCACGTTATTCGACACAGCGGCGCAAATTCAGTCAGGAATTGACCTCCCTGGTTGGGCACGCGCCAATGAAAAGATGGCCCCGAAAAGCAGAAAATACGCATTTTGCGCCAAGGTTACCCGCTTGGACTTTCCGGACACTTTGTTGTTCAAGCGGCTGCAGGCGTTGCTGATCTGGTAGTTGATCTTGGCGATGCTTCGGCCTTTCTCCAGCAGCGGGTGAGTCTCGGCCAAGGTGATGACGCAAATCCTGAAGATTGGGGGGAAAAACAGCCACGGGGTATGTCGTCGTCGTTGATGGAATATTACTGAAGGATAGCTACCTGTTGGAATGCTGAAGGATGCAATGGTCCTCGCACGGGTTTCCCTTCATATCTGTCACGTACATGTATCCATTATGAACAAAATACGCAGGTCTTAGTTAACGCCGTTATTCGTAATAATATCACCAGCGTGTTCAACTCTCACATAAAAACATTTAGAATGCAATGGAAATCAGCTAATTGTGACATTTTTATAGCCGACCACCGTTCGTGTAATGCAAAAAGTGACGACAGCTGCTTCGGCTAAGCTAGCAGGTTGCTAACACGAGCTCAGTTTCTTTTTTTATTTACCGGCTCTGTACCATCGCGTGTAGTAACGGTCGATCACTGAAGGCGCGGCGGCTCCATCGTTTTTGTGCTCCTCGTCGTCCATGAAATGTTTTGACGGGGAAATATTGTTGTAATGAAACGAAAATAAACCGCCGCCGGCGATTTTTTTTGTAAATTGTTTCTTATCGGACAGGAAACCGTGTAACACAGATTGTCCGTCTGTTTAAACAAAAACGTCCGGGCAATGTTTCCGGGTTTTCAGTTCCGCGTGAAAGCAAAGAAGATGCTCGGAACGTCAAATTAATGGCAGATAAGCGACGATAGCGACAGTCAAACGTGACGACATGAAATTAGTCAACGTTTGTTTGTCAGTAGTTGTTGTTGTTGTTGTTAAAGTGACGACGAAAGCAGTTTTGTGGTGCGAAACGAACACTTCGCCTTGCCAGCAAGTTCACCAACAAATCACGTGGGTGACATGTTTCAGAAGAAGCCAACATTTATTGCAAGATTTCGTCGCATTTGGTCGGCAAGCCACAAAATATTTGGAGAGCGCAACGCCTCGCCAGCACTGATCTAAAGAAAAAAAAATGTTTGGCTCATTGGCGACCAAAGTGAAATCGCCATCCGCCATCTTGATCCTCCCAAAACAAGCATGCCGACCTCTACGTTCATCGCCAGTTTCGTGGCTGTGAGAAAACATTCCACAGGTAAGTTGGAAAGATTTACTTTTACACTGTTAAAGTCTGTTTGTAAAGTTTTTTTTTTGTAATTTTCTGATTAACTTAATTTAATTTTCTGATTAACTTAATTCACTTGAACAAAGTTTTGTTCACAGTTGTTGTAAAAGCGATGTCAATATTTTAGGTTAGGGTTAGTGGATAAGCAAGAAAACACACTTTCTGTGAAATTTTTGATGAATTTCATAATACAGAACTTTGCAAATTCAATTTGATGTTTAAGTGTGAGGAAAAATGTTGAAATTTTCCTTTTGAAATGGGACTTCGCAGAGATAACAAATGAACAATGCGTTTAGCATGTATTTGCCCATTGCGAGTCCTTATTTCCAAAGCGGTTTGACTTGAAATGTAATGTTTTTATGACAAAAAAAAGCTCATTTTTTTTGCCATGTTATGATGATAGTGCTTCAGAATATATTTTGGAAAAAGTTAGCATGTCGGCCCTTGGTAACGGTGTTCTATGTCTTTCCTTTGCACTTAGCCTTTTTCGGTCGAATTAAAAATCCTTCGCGTTACCAGAACTGAAAAAAAAAATGTCAAGATCACACGACCAGTTTTAAATTTTACATGCCAAACTTTGAGGAAAAACCCCGCCATAATCCAACCTGTAAATCATGTCGTCCACACATTTTGGGAGTACCAAGATGGCGGCCAAAAGGGTTCGACCAAATCGACACACCGCTAGATATGTATGCGCTATCCAGTCTTTATTATTATTATTATTTTGGTTAGTGCTCGCCGCCAGACACGTTTGCAAAAAAAAAAAAAAAAGGTTCAAGCGTTTCGCTCAATATTTGCCTGGCAGGTTAATCGCACACTTGACTCAACAATACTGTACGGCTATTTGCAGACAAATATTTTCCAAATACAGTTTTCATTAATACAGCTAACCCCTGCGTATTTTCGGTTGTATTTGTTTATTTTTGGGGGGAGGGTCGTCTTTGTATAAAACTTCAGGATGCCACAAGAGGGTGCCAAAGCACTGGCTAACAAGAACTATATTGGTGTCAAAGAACTGCTACTGTACGTGGACGTGATACATGTACACGAAGAGAAACTGACATTTTTGTTTCCCTTGGAGCTGCTAACATTAGCCTGGGTTGTTACCGGTGGTGGCAGAGAGAGAGTGCAATTTTCCAAACATATTGTTTGATGGGTTTAAAATGATATTAGTGTTTTCATAGCTTGTGCATTTTTTTCCTTGTCAGTTAGCTTGCGGGTTACTACGCGTACAACTAATTCTCAAAATTTGGACATTTCCTCATATTGTCCAATAGATTATTGTCCACTAGTATAACCAACATCAGTGGTGTCATGCTACTGATATTCTAAAAAAATGTGGAAGGGAAAAAAAATGTTTTTTTTAATAATAAGTTTGTCTTTTGCTGAGTATTGGCATTTTTATTTTTACTTGAGTTGAATCAGTACCTCTACTGTGTAAAGTGTACAGTGTGTGAGCCACTCCAGATACCGGAATATAATATGAATTACATACGGCGTCATAACTGACAGGCGTTGAGTAATGATGACATCATCTTTGCTCGCCAACAGAGAGCGAGAGAACGCGCACGAGGCATTCGAGGGCCAAACGAGTTTTCCGTGAATCGCGCAGTCTGCATTGAGCCGCTGCCGAGACGGAAAGTTTTGCCGCATCTTTTTTGCTTTTTTTTTTTTTTTTTTTTTTTCTCTCCGTGACTCTCACGCGACGCGGAAGACTCGGCGACTGGCTGGAAATATTCGACCCAAAGGGAGAATCTTGCGTCAGCCTTGGAAGGCGGAAAGCGCACGGTGCCATTTTGGGTGTTTTGAGACGGAAGCAAAATGGTGGCACAGCGACCAATTGGTCAGGCCACCGGCGAAACGACTGTGGCTTAGCAAAGCATGTTTTCCGTCGAGATTATTACTCATAAATGTTGACAAGTTTAATTACATTTTAGCTAGCGAGAACGTACGAGAATCAACACAATTTATGTTGTATACGCATACTTGTTGCTAGGCAGACTAGAGGCTGTGGCGTGTCTTTTGAATTTACCTTTGCGGCGTTATGATTAGTAAAATAACCAAATAATAAAACATAACAACTGGAATAAAATCTGAACAAATATCTTAACAAAAGAGGAGGAACTGAAAGACTTTGAGATATTTTCCCAATGGTCCCACGCTACTTTTAGCTAGGCAGACTAGCGACTGTGGCATGTATTTGAATTTACCTTTGCGGCGTTATGATTAGTAAAATAACCAAATAATAAAACATAACAACTGGAATAAAATCTGAACAAATATCTTAACAAAAGAGGAGGAACTGAAAGACTTTGAGATATTTTCCCAAATGGTCCCACGCTACTTTTAGCTAGGCAGACTAGCGACTGTGGCATGTATTTGAATTTACTTTTTCGGCGTTATGATTAGTAAAATAACCAAATAATAAAACATAACAACTGGAATAAAATCTGAACAAATATCTTAACAAAAGAGGAGGAACTGAAAGACTTTGAGATATTTTCCCACATGGTCCCACGCTACTTTTAGCTAGGCAGACTAGCGACTGTGGCATGTATTTGAATTTACTTTTGAGGCGTTAAGATTAGTAAAATAACCAAATAATAAAACATAACAACTGGAATAAAATCTGAACAAATATCTTAACAAAAGAGGAGGAACTGAAAGACTTTGAGATATTTTCCCACATGGTCCCACGCTACTTTTAGCTAGGCAGACTAGCGACTGTGGCATGTATTTGAATTTACTTTTGAGGCGTTCTGATTAGTAAAATAACTAAATAATAAAACATATCAGCTGGAATAAAATCTGAACAAATATCTTAACAAAAGAGGAGGAACTGAAAGACTTTGAGATATTTTCCCACATGGTCCCACGCTACTTTTAGCTAGGCAGACTAGCGACTGTGGCATGTATTTGAATTTACTTTTGAGGCGTTCTGATTAGTAAAATAACTATATAATAAAACATAACAACTGGAATAAAATCTGAACAAATATCTTAACAAAAGAGGAGGAACTGAAAGACTTTGAGATATTTTCCCACATGGTCCCACGCTACTTTTAGCTAGGCAGACTAGCGACTGTGGCATGTATTTGAATTTACTTTTGAGGCGTTATGATTAGTAAAATAACCAAATAATAAAACATATCAACTGGAATAAAATCTCAACAAAAATCTTAAAAGAGCAGAAACCGAAAGACTTTATTGAGATATTTTCCCACATGGTCCCACGCTACTTTTAGCTAGGCAGACTAGCGACTGTGGCATGTCACTTGAATAAATCTGTGAGGCGTTCTGATTAGTAAAATAACCAAATAATAAAACAGAACCGGAATCAAAATCTTAACCATAGAGCAGGAAGCGAAAGACTTTTCCCCTACATGGTCCCACGCTACTTGTCGCGAGCCAGACTTTGTGGGGCACAATCATTGGAGGCCGGCAAACGATTGGTCTCTGGTCCTCATCGCTGTTTCCTTGGGACCGAACTAACGATCCCAACAGAGGTCCGGCGGGTTCCTGGAGCAGCGCCGGCGGGCTCCTCGGCCTGCCTGTGAAGCGTTTAGCCGTCTCCGCTATCTATTCGCATCTGTCAGTCGGTGCGCATTCCCCGCATTTCACCACTTATTGTTGGAGGTTCTCCTCCGCGAGGGGGTTCAGCCACAGGCCGCCGCCTTCGGTCCACGTCAGCTACTAGCGCAACACTTGGCTTCTTCTTTGGCACCCCCACGTGCCCTCCCCCCCCCCCCTCTCCCTCTCCTCCCTCCTTCCACATGGAGCCGGTCCAGCAACCTCGGAGAGCCAGATAAGGAAACGCCGAAGAGGACGGGCCGAGGCCGGGATGCGTCTGAGCTCGTCAAAAAAACTATTCGAGTCCCAACTGTCGGGCTGCCGCGGCCCATCACCTTCCTGGAAAATGACAACAATAGCGAAATTGTGCGCGAAGATAACAGTTCAGTTCCGGAAAGTGCTCCGTATGCCTACGAAGTGGACGGTTGCAAAACATTGCGAGCACGCCAACAAAATTGGGGCGCTAAAGCGTCGGAACGCGGTCGTCGCATCCTGGTAAAATCCCCCAAAGTTATGAAAATTTGGAGGTTTTTCGGCGTGTTTAGCTTTGATTTTGCGCTTGTTGCCTTCGTTCCTTTGCTAAAATAATCCACACGGAGTGTTTTCTTTGCGCCACACCTGCAAGTTCACAAAAGCGCTTCTGTGTTTTCAGCTTCGGCCGCCGTGGCAACGGGAAACACGTCCGTCGGTTGTTGACCTTTTCCAAGAGTTCACGAGAGTTTTTGGCTTCGGGCGGAGCATTTTGAGCGGCGTTCCCGCTAATCAATCATCTGGACGTGCGCTTTGAGGCCTCCCTCAAGTCAATCGCCCCTGCGAGACGTCGCTATAAATCGTCTTTATGATGAGACGCTTTTCTTGACTTCTCGAACTATTTCCATCTTGCGCCGCTTTTTTTTTTTTTTTAGCAATTAGACGTACTGGAAAGGTGCGTTTAAAAATGACTAATGACTTGCCAAGACTGCAAAATGAAGACATTCTAGTTGCCCGTGTCCTGTTGCTAACAATAACAAGATGCTAACATCGTCGTTGCTTATTAGCATGATTTTCCTGATTACTTAACATTTCTTGTTAGCTTGGAGATTGCTAGCCAGGGTGGGTTCCGTTGTTTAGCAGTGACATTTCTTGTTGCAACGTTAGCGTCAGTGCTACGCATCATCATTCGTATTGTGTCTCGTCGTTGCTTGTTAGCATGATTTTCCTGATTAGTTAACATTTCTTGTTAGCTTGGAGATTGCTAGCCAGGGTGGGTTCCGTTGGTTAGCAGTGACATTTCTTGTTGCAACGTTAGCGTCAGTGCTACGCATCATCATTCGTATCGTGTCTCGTCGTTGCTTGTTAGCATGATTTTCCTGATTAGTTAACATTTCTTGTTAGCTTGGAGATTGCTAGCCAGGGTGGGTTCCGTTGGTTAGCAGTGACATTTCTTGTTGCAACGTTAGCGTCAGTGCTACGCATCATCATTCGTATTGTCTCGGCATCAATACCGCTTGTTAGCGTTGAAATATTTGTTAGCATGAACGCTGCTTGCTAGGGTTGACATGGAAGTTTTTTTTTATCCTTGGAATTATTAGGAGCAATTGAAGACTAGTTCAGACAACCAGACAACGGAGACCGGAGAGGGTTAGCATTGACATTTTTCTTGGCAAACACGTTGTTTATTAGCACAAACATTGTTTGCTTTTGGATTCTCCACGTTGGCGTCGGCATGAACCGTTTTATTAGCGTCAGTCCTGCACGATTGACAGCGGCTAACAGCTAACAGATGCTCCTGGTTATATTTTTAACAGCACACGGGACAATTTTTCCTGTTCTTAGCGAGGACTTGAAGCATACGAGAAGACATTGTTCATGTTTTTTTTTTTTAAACCGGAAAACTGCCATCTATCAAACACGAGCGGATACGCGGCCATCAATCACGGGACAACTTCCTGCCGTTATTTTACCCGACTTGTTCCTCTTCTTTCTCGTAACTCGAGCCGTCGGGACGTCAGACCTGTGCCGTCCCCCCCGCCCCCCCAAGAGGAGCTTCAGCCAGGCCGGCAGTGGAAAGAACGAGCGATCAGCCAGGGAGGACGCAGAGGGAGCGTGTCTGGCAGCCCCCCCTTCTTCCGAAGGCATTTCAAAGGCCTCCGTCGGCGTGTTTAAACCAGACCCCGGGCCTTAATTTTGCCTTCATCCCTGCAAAGGTTTTTCCCCTTTGCCACGTTACTCACGAGGCAGGTAATAACATTTAACGGCCGTCTTTTTACGAGCCTCACGTGGTTAAACATGAAGTCAGCACTCGGCCTCGTTAACACTTGGCGGCGCAGGACCGCGTTTTGCCAGAAGACCAATCCGGAGTGATCGCGCCGAGCGGTCCGGACGTCCCCAGCGAGAACTCAGCTGGCCGCTCAGCAAAGATCTTTATATTCTATCCAAATGCTCTCCCGAAGGTCTTCCCAGAAAGGCTCGAGTTGCCCGTCCCTCCTCGAGGACTGGGTCGAGACCTTCCGGTTGCAAGGGTCTTGTTTTCTTACAAGTATGACCTCCGTTCGTTTCCCTCAACCGCTAGCAGTCTCCCGTCCCTCCTCGAGGGCTGCGCCGAGACCTTCCGGTCGCAAGGGTCTTGTTTTCGTACAAGTATGACCTTCGTTCGTTCCCCTCAACCGCCAGCAGTCTCCCCGGAACTGGACCCACGTTAAAGAGTCTCATCTCGCTAGCAACGTGCTAACGCGCCGCTGAACGGCTCCTCTAATCCGGTGCGATCTTTTGGCGTAAAGAAATACAAGAAAGTAACGCAAAATCCCCGACAGCTGACCCTAAACTCGGACTCAGTTTTCCCTGCGAGCTGCCACCGATCTCCGAATGTCTCCTTTCGAACGCTACCTTTGAACGCTAACGTGTTCCCCTGTTAGCAACATTAGCGTGGCCCTCGGCATTTTGTCAGTAAGGAATCAACGGATTCCAACTTGATCAAAGAACAAGACGTGTCATTTTTCCGGTATTCTTATTGATCCATTTCCAAAGATTTCTCGAGTGACTAATTATGTACCAACGTTATGTAAATCTGGTTCTAATTAGCCCGCGTGAGCACCCGCCCGTGCTCGTAAAACGACCTCAATTAAGGCCCAAATGGAACTCGGTTTCGCGTACGCGCCGCTTGGTCGCTCCCCCGGGAGAACCCGAAAAACAGATGTCGGCCGAAAGTTCAACTCCCGGCTCAGCCGGCGAGAAAGTACAAAGTGCACGCCGGAGTAAGCAAACATTGATTGGGCGCGTTGCTTCCGTCCATCCTGGAGGTGAAATCCGACGTTTGGACAGCTGCTCGGGAGGATGTGGGGATTAGCGCGCCAGGGCCGCGACACAATCGCTCGCGTTCTTCATTTCCTCCTCTCATCCCTCCTTTTTCCCGATCGAGAGAGGCCGAAGCTCACCGCTCGCGATGTTAAAGGACGCAGAGCTGGGCCAACTTTTGCTCCGGTTCACTTCGGAACCAATCGACCAATTATTTCACGAGATTATTCGCTAATGTTCGTATCAAACGACTGTCTGAAAAATGTGTTCTTGCTCATCCAAGCCACGCTCGAGCGCGTGTCGGCGAGTTCGGTTTTTGATGAGTTTGCCTCTGCCGCCCTTTAAAGTCGTTGCGCTGTGGACTCCCAAGCCGTCAAGCCGTCTTCTCCAGATCCGATAAGTGCTGCTAAAAGTATTGAATACAGCGTAGGGGGTGGTCACAATGGCTTCATCGAAGAACCGGTCTGTGGTTTCAGGACGGATCTGGCTGTCTGATCTTCGGGCTACCAGAGAGCGGAACCCTTCAGAAGATTCCACCCTGAAATGGGCCCCGGGGCTGCAAATCCGCCATCTGGGGTTCCAACAGGCTTTGCGCTGACGAACACACATTAAAAACAATCTTTATTATTTATTTTTTTTTTTTTACGAGCGTCTTTTTGAGTCAACAAAACGCTGAGTCGTCTTGCCCTCGCTCGTTAATGAACACGCACGCTTGTAAAAAAAAAAAAAAAATGTAAAGGCCGCAAGGAACAAGCCGTTAAAGTTTTTGACGATCCGGGTTAAAGACGCAGATGCAGGATTTCCTCTCAGCGCGTTCTACAGTACGGGATCATGCGGGAACGTGAAGCCGCTTTTCCGCACCTGCCGTCGGAAGCAGCGAAATATGATTGTTCGCCGCGTTCTTGTGCCGGTACATTTCTCACGGAACTGGGACTAACTGGCTCTGAAAGACTGAGCTAGCGGCGAGAGTTTTATCAGCGTTTGTACCCTCGCACAAAACCTGGGAGGACGCTTGACATGACATCTCTGCTGGGTTCGGTGCACTTTGGAGTCAGCCAGCACTCCCTGAAAGGTCTCCAGTTGGTCCAAAACGCTGCCGACGGCCTCTTAGCTGGAACACGTCCAGCCCCTCCGGGTGTCCGTGTTCAAAACCCGGCTCGAAACCGGTTCTGAATTCCTCGGCGTTTAAAAGGGACCCTCGGGAGAGAGAAATTCAGAAGGAGGCGAGCGGCGTACTTTCTGTCTTTTGAAGATGAGCAATTTGATCTGGTTTTGGCTCGCTCCTGCCTGGTGGAGGCGTTTATGGTTGTAAAGTATTCAGTTGCACGTTTGTTCCGCTTGGAAGTGAAATTTTTCACCGCGGGAGTTTCACATCCTCAAGCGAAACTGAAAATGTATTTTTTGTTTTTTTGTTTTTTTTTTTTGAGCTGCGAAGAAGAGGCGTCTCCTGTTTCGAACAGCTCAACTTTCTCCCGCCGACGGCCGAGCGGTTCGCCCACGCCGGTGTTTACGTTCTCGGCTTTACTCATCATTCTCCGGCAGCCCCGAGCCGCCGTTTTTATTTATATAAGTGCAAAGTTATGTTTGCTATCGTTGCTACTGATAAATATTTACATTCTGCAGAGAAAATGATCTAATGGGGGGCTGATATTGATGGTTGGTGTGCATGGTGCAATGACCGGGGGGAACGGCTGGGGGGGGGGGGGGTGTCAGAAAATAATCAAAAGCTCTTCTGGATGTTTGTGAGGAAATCTGACTGGAGAATCTCTCGGGACGTCTTAGTCATCGCAGAAGAAGACGGCAAATAAACTTGATCGCGGAACCCAGCAGGAAGGTCTCCAGTCAAGTCCAACAGTTCTTCGGATTTGGCCGCAAGGCGACGCGGCACCTTGGCAAGACAGTCTTTTTTGGCTAGCAGCGAAGCTTAAGGGGCGCCGTAGTCGACGTTCGCCAAGCTGTTTTCAGGGAGCACGTAAAGGGATTTGCCCTTCTTGCGTCTGCTTTGCGCCCTGGCCCTTTGGGCTTCTTCGCACTCGGAGAAGGACAGGTACGCGGCCATGCTGTTCCTGACGCCGTAGCTGAGCGCGTTGCCGTTCGGCTGCGTCCTGGTTGGCGAGATATTCAGACCACGCGGTCAAGAAGGGTCCCCCCGCAGGGGCAAGCTGCGTTCGGCTTTACCTCAACTTCCTGTCGACGTGGCGTCTCATGACAACTGCCGGATCTTCTGTCGGCGGCGCGGTCGGGCTGGACTGGCACGGCGACGTCAGCGCACAGCACAAGCCGTCCGCAAAGTCTTTTAGACGAAGAACAAACCACCGTCCAATGTCATGAACACGTGCTTGGTGGCTGCATCTTGTTTTTTTTGGGGGGGTACACACGCTCACCCGAGTAGTAGTTGACCAAGTTTTCCAGGCACTGGAATGTGAGTCTAGCGGAGATGTAGTACCAACCGTTGTCCAGTCGGCAGATGCGGTAGTGCCGTATGATGCGGTGCTTGACCGACAGCACGTACATGCCTAAAAGCGGACGCAGCATGTCAAGAGTTTTACTTTGTGCTCGTAAGCGCAGAGTCCGGTCGTTGCCAGGAAGTTGCAGCGCTGTCAGAAAAGCAGAAGTTGACGGTCCTGCGCGCTAACGCGGTGAATTTATCTCGCATGCTTAGTCACTGTGGACATTTGCATGAGTCACGAAGGGCTGCAGACCAAAAAAAAAAAAAGCTCGGATTCTTGGGCAAAACCTTTGGACGTTGTAACGCTTAGTCCAAAAAATATTGTCAGCTCTTTTCCTGAGCTAGCGTCCTCACCTCGCTCTGTGGAGCTTTCCCGTACCAGGAAGGAGCCCACCCTGTTTCCAGGGAGAAGGAGGAGTTCCTCAGCCTTCTGCCTCGTCACCCCCTCAAAAAGCCACCTGAAAGAAGAAGGAGGACCCTGCTCCATCAGCCTTCTTTGCGGTTTTTCAGCTGCACTTACCCGTGATACACTTTGGCCACGTGATTCCCGGGTATGAAGTTCTCTTTTCCCGTCCGGAGCGAACGGACCTTCCTCCAGAACCCCTCCCTGCGCACCCGAGAAAGAAAAGCCAGACGAGAGTCGGAACTGCCCTCGGGTTTTGTCGGTTAAAAATGCAAACGTATGTGCGTACTCCGCCGACACGCTGAGCTTCTCCCCCATCCGGAAGATGGCTTCACTGACGGTAGGCGGTGGGTAGTCTGCAAGGACAACTGCCACATCTTCCTCCGAGCCTGGAGATCAGACCGTTATAAAAAATAACCCCAAACGGCCACTCCACCTTCTTTTGGGTCGTCTCTCTTTAGCCCCTTTCACACGGCGTTTCTGCGGAATTGCCGGATTGCAGACGTAACAGAAGATCTGGCGTTCTTCGCCTCTGTCTTTGCCTCTTGGTCTTCTCACCCCCTCTTTCTGACAATCAGGTTTTCCCTTTAACACAGTCCCTAGCCGCCCTTTGTTAAGCCTCCGATGCTAGCTTAGAAGCTGGGAAATTTCCGGATCAACTTAAAACCCCTTTGTCTCTCGAGATACTGGCATGGAGAGAAAACCCAGAGATAAACCGTCTTTGACTATTAGTGTGAAAGGGGCTCGTTCCAACAATGCCACACATTCCACTGCAGTTACTAGCGCTTATTTTGAAAGTCTTGACTTCTTACCTTCCGAAGGAGCGCCACAGTCGCCGGTGCTCAGGTTGTTACAGGTGCGCACGCCTCGCATCACGTTACCCATCCTGAAGTCGGAGAACTGCGTCACCCTTCACGCTGGTCACAGTCTTAACAGAGTGACATAGTAGCGTCTGATTGTCGGACAGCCCCGTCCTCCGAATCTATAAAGTTCCGCTTGTGACCCCAAAAAAATTAAACAATTGCGCAACCTTGATCATTTTGAACCAAGCGCCTCGACAAGGAGGGTGGGGAAAAAAACCCACAAAAAGTAACCGTGATGACGTGACGCGTTGCGAGAGACGCGACGGATCATTTCGGGGCAGCGTCGCTGAGTCGAGGAGCGCAATGACTTGACTTTGACTGCGACTGCGACTGACGGCTCGACAGCCCACTTCCTGCCGCCAGATGAGGAAGAGGACCTGCCTTTGGTGGTTCAATCACTCACTTGTGATGATTTCTCTTTTGAGTCTCGCCGTCGGTGTCCAGTCTCAGCCGTACAGATCAGATCGAGGTGCAAATGCAGCCGAGGGGACTTTTCCTGGTTTGAATCGACTTTAATCCTACAAGCTTCTTTGGTACTAAATTTTGAGCAACGGAGTCCACCTATTAAGATCCCTGAACATATGGAGGGTTAGATTCTCAGTGATCCCAACAACTGGTGTTATGGCTCCCTGCGAAACCAATAATGAAAGTCCAGGACTTTCCTCGAACCGGCCTCTTACACGTGCTGCAATTTGTTCAAGTCGCTCAATTGGTTTTTGCAAACGGTTTTCTGGGCAAGGGCTCGGTAAAGCCAGCTGCTTTCCGTCTGTGGCTGACGTCGGCCGCATTTTGATGTCTGGCCGCGTTTGACTGCTGCAAAGGACGTTTCCGCGCCCTCCGTCTGAAATGACAAAATGACCCGCTGGAAGGATTCGCCAACATTTTTTTTTTTTTTTTTTTCCGTACAAGCCAAAGTCCCATACGCTCGTCAGGGTTCATTTGTTTTGTTTTTGGGTTTTTTTTTCCAGGGTTTGTTTCACCCCAAATGATAGACATTCCACATGCCGCGACACCGGTAGTTAGCGCCTTCCGCGGCTGCGAATAGCGTCTAAAAGCAGCAACGGGTCTGACTTCACTGCTTCGGGGAAAACCGCAAGACTGAACGCGCCTCTCCTTGGACGCAGACGAGGTGTCCGTCGAAGTGTTTGGTTGTCACTGTACTTGTTAACCTCGTCGCTGTTTCGGCCGCGCCAAAGAGGAACCGCTCAAGTCGAATATTTGGAATCTGACCCAAAAAACAAAAAAAAGACCTCAGCGATTCCCAGATTACCAAGAACGGTAGAAGCTGTCTTCTGCTTTTTTTGTCGGCTTTTTTCTTTGCGACGCGTAATCCAAAAGAGTAAACATGCACGTACAAACTGACTCGTGTTCAGATAAGGATTTCGAGATCAACTTTATTTTTAAGTTTTTTACCATTAACAGTGGTCAACTTGGTGTTCGGTGAAGAAACAATAAAATGTCCCAAAAAATGATCTGGATTTCTCTTGGATTTGATCTGAAGCGTTCGGTCCTGTCCGTAAAGGAACCCACAAAACCGTCTCGGGTGTGCGTTTTTGTCGGCTTTCATCCGGAAATCGCTTCTCACGACCTCGAGAGGGCTCCGGAACGCGGCCGGCGTCATCCGGCGCAAGGCGACGCGTTGGCCGCTACGTCAGCTCTTTAGCTCACTTTGGAACTGTTCCAGGACACAAGAGACACGGTCGGTCGGTGCCGTCCTTCCAGAATCCCCTCAGGTGTTTTGTGTACAATGAGCGAGAGTTTGTTTGTTTTTTTTTTTTTTGCGAGGGACCACCTGTGCGCTGTATCAGCTCGCAACGAAGGGATAATGCCAGCCTTCACGTGCCGGGCGGGGTAACTACGGGTTCCCTTGCCAGCCGTCCCCGCCAAGCCCATAATGAGAGTCCGCGCCCCCCTTCGGCCGTCCACGCGGGAGTCGAGCATTTATCGCCGCGTCACCATCGCCTATTACTCGGTCATTACGCGGCAGGGAGCGAGTTCCACGCCGTGCCGGCGTTTGCTGCGCACCTGCGCAAACCCCGCCGGCCCGACTCCGAGTCGCATCCGATCGCGAATATTCGAGCGTTTATTTTCCCGCTGGGGGAAAGAAATCGCGAGTGGTTTGTAAGCCAGAGTCAAAATCATTTCGAAGCGTGAAAGGTGATTTTTTTTTTTTTTTGCAGTGAGGTTCCCTAAAGGGGACATGCTGTTTTCTGGACCCCGAAGACACACCTATTTGGAGACGACGTGAAGCCGAGCGGCCGTTGCGTAATAACGGCAGCGCTCCAGGGCCTTCTTTTCCAACGGCTGCTCGTCAATTTTCTGCTCTCTCCCCCGCTGGCACTTCCAGAAGGATCTTTGACTCCCCCCCCCCCCCCTCCCCTCCCCTTTTACTCAGAGAAGCATTCCAAAGCATGACAGCGATCGCCAGGATTTCTCGACTCTGTCATCATTTCAGAGTCGGCGCGGCCAAGCCAGGCAAAACGCGATCCTTTTGTGTAAGCGCAACTGTGCGATCGAGTTTTTTGGGGCGAAAACTTCTCATCTATGCAAGATCGCAAAAAAAAACAAAAAAGGGGGCTTGGAGTGTGATTTGGGAGCGGAGAGTCCGAGACTGGACCAGAACTGCCGATGTTTGACTTGTAAAGCCGTCAATGGCAGCGAATGTGTTTTTAAGAGTCGATGTTCAAATAGTTGCGCTATTAACACAAAGTTATGACCATCAGTTCTTGATATTTTTGTCTGTTTTTGTGTGCTTTGAAACAAATTTCACGCAAAAATGTCTTCGCTTGTCGGAAGGATGACCCGGCGCTAGCGGCTCAGCGTTAGCTACTGTTCCGGCGTCTCCTGTTCTGCGTTCGTCCTCCCGGTGAATTTTGAAGCGACAGATCCGGAAAACGTCAAACCGGTTTTGCCGGCACCTCCGACGGCGCTCGCCTCGCGTTCCCGTCGGTTGTCGTTGCGGGAAAAAAAACCGCGACGATGTCGTAAAGTGCGTCGTTTTTAGCCCTTGCGCGGATGTGTTCTGCTCTAAATCCGGTTTACGACCTGCAGTGGCTCCGCATTCCCTCGAACTTTTGGAATTTTGCAGCAGATGGAGGACGTCAAGCCGGCGGGACCTCCGCGTGGATCATAACACTGACGCGGATCATAAACCCGTTTGGAAATGTCGAGAGCTTCGTATGTTAGTGCGGGTCCAAAAAAAATGTATTTTCCATCGACGACCTCGAGCTGCTATTGGGCCTCGTTTATCATCAAACTCACGTTGGACTTTTTACTTCTTCTACCCGACGCTCAATTTTATGCTGCGTCATTCCCGCTGCGTGACAACTCAATCCAGAACAAATGTTGTGTTTTTTATGATCATTTTTTTTTCCCCCTCCAAGATGTGCGTGCAGTTAATTTTCTCAGGCCAAACAATGAGATTTTATTTTGGGGGTATCAGCAGAACCGTGTCGAGCGCTCCAGCATGCGAAGGCCTGCCGGGATGTCGGCCACGTGTCGCTCTCACGAATGCCCTGCGAAACGCTGACCTGGTCCTCCTCCAGTCCTCCAGTCCTCCAGTTGACTATGAGCAAGGCTTTTGTCCCCACCGACGTGCCGGAGAGCCCGGCAGCCGAGCGCGAACGCTCCCAAGTCAAAACATTCCTGCAGTGGGCGGAGCGCCCGCTATCAAGAAAGGCTTGACGGCCATTTAGAACCCAGACGGAGCGACAGAAAGAATTTTGTTTGTTTTCGGCGGAGCGTGAACCGAAGAGGAACTGGTGCCAAGTCCGAATCCCTTTTTCGCATTGTCGACGTTCCTCAAAAACAAAACGTTGCACTCATATATTTTTTCTTTTTTTTTTTTTTTTTTTTTTTGTTTTGCCCCGGTCTTCACGCATCATCTTGTCGCCGCATTCTTTCGCCGTGACGTGACTCTCCGGATTTCAACCTGTTTGGATACCGACGACCTCTGCGTGAATCGTTGTTTTAAGGAACATTTTCAGAACCTGCTTGTCGGTTTCTTCCAATAGATCTTCGTCTGCTTTGGTGATGCCCCGCCCAGATTTAGTCGGTCTCAGTCTCGGGCTTTTTCCTTTCGTTAGCTTAATAGCGTAGCTGCTTATGTCATATTTGAACATTTTTTAAAAACGAGCCGAAATGAGTTTCCTCCGCAAGGTGTCCAGGCTCTCCCTTAGAGAACGGGTGTGCAGCTCGGTCATCCGGGAGGGGCTCGGTGCAGAGCCGCCGCTCCTCCGCATTGAGAGGGGCCAGAGGAGGTGGCCGGGGCATCTGATTTGGATGCCTCCAGGCCGCCTCCATGGTGAGGTGTTCCTGGCGCGCCCCACCGGAAAGAGACCCCCGGGACAACCCAGGACACGCCAGAGAGACCACTTCTCTCGGTTGGCTTGGGAACGCCTCGGTCATCCGGGAGGGGCTCGGTGCAGAGCCGCCGCTCCTCTGCATTGAGAGGGGCCAGAGGAGGTGGCTGGGGCATCTGATTTGGATGCCTCCAGGCCGCCTCCATGGTGAGGTGTTCCTGGCGCGCCCCACCGGAAAGAGACCCCCGGGACAACCCAGGACACGCCAGAGAGACCACTTCTCTCGGTTGGCTTGGGAACGCCTCGGTCATCCGGGAGGGGCTCGGTGCAGAGCCGCCGCTCCTCCGCATTGAGAGGGGCCAGAGGAGGTGGCTGGGGCATCTGATTTGGATGCCTCCAGGCCGCCTCCATGGTGAGGTGTTCCTGGGGCCTCCCACCGGAAAGAGACCCCGGGGACGACCCAGGACACGCCGGAGAGACTACGTCTTCTCGGCTGGCTCGGGGCGGCCTCGGGATCCCTCCGGAAGAGCTGGAAGAAGTGGCTGGGGAAAGGGAAGTCTAGCCATCCCTGCCGGAAAAGCGGTAGACAATGGATGGATGGGTGAAAAACAAGAATAGACTGTTTCTCGATAAGCAGCAATAAGTTAAAAATGACTTTGTCAATTGCAGCTTTGCTATGACGCTAACGTTTTTGTCGTCAAACAGGGAAAATCATCGTAGCCCGACACTTTGACCCGCCGCCTACGAGTTCACGCCGGGCTGCCGCATTCTTGCCAGAGAGTTACAGATGTTTTTTTTTTTTTTTTCCTTCTCCTCTTTTTTTTTTTTGTCCATCCGTGAGCTAGATGTCGCCCGCAGCTATATAAAGCGGCTATAATTACCCGACCGGTCTGTACATACGTTCAAATAAACAAGACCGCCGAGGCCCAGAGGCCCCCTCGCGTGAGCCTTTAATCCAGCTTCCAATCTCGCGTAAGGAACAAACGATGAAAAAGATGCAGTCCCTCTTTTAGGTGCACTTGCGCTACAAAATGCAACGACTTAAATCAATAGTCGGTCGTAATCGAGATTTAGAGCTAGATAAATCTAGATAATTGCAGCGAATGTTTTGGATTTTGCGCAAGCGCTTTGTTGCTAGGCAGACTTGGAACGAAAAAACTGTTTAATATTTATTTCCGGTCACTCGGCACCCTCGAACGTCTGCCCTTTTCACACGTAACCTCGAGGCATGCTTTTGCGCAGCTTTCCCCCGACGCCAGTTGACTTCGGAGCGCTAATTGTCCCGATGCGCACTTCGCTGGAGGGCGTCTCTTTGAGTTCGGGGGCGGGGGGGGGCGTAAACTGTGGGTTTTTCACTTTCTACTCTAAGACCGTGGCCGTCTGTCCCGACCTGATTGCGGTTAGCACTTGCGAGCCTTGCCAACGTGTTTTTGTAGTGGCAACCCAGCGGACTGCCGAGGCTAGCGCCGACGATTAGCGTCGGACGCGAGACCCGAGGCGGCGCGGAGTCCGACGCTAATGCTCCTCCTCGCTCCTTTTGGGCGCTAATGCCCTCCAGACGGCGCTGGACGCGACATCAGTCCAAGCAAAACTAAAACGAGACGGGCGGGAACAGTTTTTTCGCCCTGGATCTTGATGACATCACCGATTCATGTTGCGCATGTGTGCGGCCGGCAGCTGTGAGCCAGCGTTTCTTTGTTCGGGTCTTGTTATTAATCACACAGTTTTATGCTGCAGAGATGATGAACTAAATGATACGGAGTTGCTCCGATGGACTAGGATGGCGACCACCTGAGAGTTGGACGCTCATATTCTGACAAGCCAAAAGAAGCCGCGAGCGCAATTTTACGCTCGCGTAATTGTAGAGGATGAAACGTGCGTTATTTTGGGGAAGATGTTCAAATAAAGTCGAGCGTGTTGGGTCAACCGCCTCATCTCTGTGGCAGAAATCAAAGAGGAGAACATGTGGTCCTGGTGAGGTTCTTGAGGTCTACCCCGGAACCCTGACCAATGGACCTTCAAGGGGAAGAGGAGGCCAGATGGAAAGGAAAACGGGACCAGATGTGATGAAAAGGTGGTCAGGAGAACCCGGAAGTCCACCAGATTGAGGAGTTCGGTAGGAGGAGGACTACAGTTGATGATGAATCTTGAAGAAGATCCGGTGAAAGGATCAGCTCAGCAAGGGGAGAAGGAAAGAGGAGAAACTGATCCGGGTTCAGGGAAAGGAGCAAGAGGAGAACTGGAGTTGGGAAGAGCACCAGAGACCAGAAGGAGGTGCAGTTGACCGCTACAAGAAGAGACCAGATTAAGGTGGAAGACGAGCAGAACCGGAGAAGAGGGGAGGAAAATGAGGAGGTGAAAACGCTAAATGAAGGAGATGGCGGTGAACCAGATCGAGGAGGAGATCCAGAGTTGGGGAGAGGAGAGGCCCGGACCTGGCCTGAGGAGGAGGGGATGGAAGGGAAGGACCTTGGTCGACCAGAATGGGGAGGTGGAATAGCTACGAAGGTTGTAAACCAAGGCCAAGACCAGAAGGAGGAGACCCGGGATTAAGGGGAGGAAAGGGGAACCCCAGATGAGGAGGAGGATGAGAAGTCGAACCAGATCGAGGAGAAGGAAAAGGGAGATGAGCAACAAATTAAAGCTAAGAACGAGGAGAAACTGATCCGGGTTAAGGGATAGGAGCGAGAGGAGATCCGGAGTTGGGGAGAGTACCAAAGACCAGAAGGAGGTGCATCTGACCGCTAAAAGGAGAGACCAGATTAAGGTGGAAGACAAGCAGAACCGGAGAAGAGGGGAGGAAGATGAGGAGGTGAACGCTAAATGAAGGAGATGGCGGTGAACCAGATCGAGGAGGAGATGCGGTTAAGTTAAGGGAAGGGAAGGAGGTGCACTAGAACGAGGAGGTAGAAAAGCTACGAAAATCGTGAACCAGGGCCAAGACCAGAAGGAGGAGACCCGGGATTGAGGGGAGGAGAGGGGAAGCCCAGATGAGGAGGAGGAGGAGGAGGAGAAGTCGAACCAGATCGAGGAGAAGATGGGAGGAGGGTCGGGGCTGAGAGGAGAAGGAGGTGAAGAAAAAGAGATGAGAGAAGAGCGGCGGAGTGTGTGGACGAGGGCGGCAGAAGGGGGAGGGTGGAAGAGAGGAGGAGCGTCCGAGGAAGGAGAAGAGAAAAAGGCAGCGCCGTCTGAGTTTGGGGAAGAGGGGAGCAAAGACCACGGGAGGAGGAGGAGGAGGAGGAGGAGGAGAATTTGGGGATGTCGGCGGCGCTCGCTCGGAGCAGGTAGAGAAGGACGAGGAGGACCCCGGCAGCGGCAGAAAATCGGCAGGTGAAAAGCCGCCCGACGGTCCCCGGAGAGCTTCGAACGCCGGCGGGATGCGGCAAGCGAGCGTGCGGCCGGCCGGGCTCGCGTGAGCAGCGCTCGAGCGGGACTCGGGCGCCGGATGCGCCTCGGGCCCCCTCGGGCCCCTCGCCAGGGATGATTTGGCTCCTCTTGTGGACTCTCAGCGCGGTCGGGATTCAGCAGGTACCGGACTTCACACTCGCGCCGATAATCCGCAAGACCTTCGCCATTCTTTGGCGACATCGTGCGGCCCCTCGCTAATAATTGCTCATTGTTTTAACTGATCTAAATACATAAATCGCTACGGCGACCCGGAGGTCGCAAAACCCATCCGTCTATCCCTCTTTCTCTCCGCGCTTTTCCATTCCGGAATGAGGAAACGTTCCAAGACCGTTCCGACAAAGCTTTTGAGCGCCACGTTGTCTTGCTCGTTCAGAGAGTTTTTGTCACCCCGAGGCGACGGGAAGCGGAGATCAAAGGTGCCGGGGGGAGGGCGAGCCCCGTCGCTTTTGGGGTTTTTTTTTAATTGGGGGTCCCGCTTACTGGGGGGGGGGGGGGGGGGGAATGAACAAAATAAAACTTGGTTGGGCTCGTCACCGAAGAACATGCACTAAAGTCTTGTTTCTAAGGTTTGGGACCAAGACCCAGGACGAAATGCAAAATTTAGCAAATTGTCGTTATCCCCCTTCAATTTTTTTGCTCAATTACCTCGAGAAACAAATCCTGAACTGCGGAAATGGAAGGTGAACCCGCAATCCCGTCGAGAACTCCAGTCACAGTTTTTTCCAAGATCGATCCCTTCCTCCGGTGATCCATTTGTAACAAAACAAACTTCTTCAATTTCGACAATATTTACTTTCTATTTGTTTGATTCATATTTGCGACTTTGAATCTTGAGGCGACATTTTGCCACACGGCTCCCGCGGCTGACCGGTACCGTACTTCTCGCGCAGAGCGTTAATGGCAAATTCAATTGAACATATTCGGAGAGACGAGGATTTCTGAGCGGCGCTGACGAGACGTAAATAAATTCTACGGCACGGGCGGCCAGGACGGACTTCCGAGGGGAAACGCTCACTGCGACGGCGGATTGCTCGAATCCGCCGCGACGGATCAACCGGTCGGTCCCGAGTCTGACGTTTTTCCCGACTTCCCGTCCGGCAGGGCTCCTCCCGGAATTCCACCGCCGCGCCGCCGACCGGCGAGGCCTACGACCGCACGCAATACTGCCGGTGGCCTTGCGAGTGTCCCGCCGAGCCCCCCGCCTGCCCGCCGGGCGTGAGCCTCCTGACGGACGGCTGCGACTGCTGCAAGACGTGCGCCCGGCAGGCGGGCGAGGAGTGCAACGAGGCGGACATCTGCGACCACCACAAGGGGCTGTACTGCGACTACAGCTCGGACAAGCCGAGGTACGAAAAGGGCTCGTGTGCATGTAAGTGTCGCTCGCACGGGCGGGTCCCGGACCGCCAACCAAGCGTCGTTTTTTCCCCCAGTCGTCCGGGTCACGCGAGTCGGCAAAAGTTAAATCGACCCGGTGGCGTCTTTCAAAACAGAGGTGGAGAATTTGAGCAAAACGGGGGCGGGACCTTTACGCCGGCGCTTAAGCAACCGCGGAGAGCCTCCCCTTAACTTTTGCCGAGATCCGTGACCCGCAAGACTGAGAAGGTGCGAGAAGTCACGTCGCCTCACCCGCGTCCGCCGTACCCCCGCCAGACATGGTCGGCACGGGCTGCGAGCACGACGGCGTCATCTACCGCAACGGCCAGAGCTTCCAGCCCAGCTGCAAGTACCAGTGCGTGTGCGTCAACGGCGCCATCGGCTGCGTGCCGCTCTGCACCGAGTCCAGGCCGCCCCGCGTCTGGTGCCAGAACCCGCGCCGGGTCAAAGTGCGAGGACGCTGCTGCGAGGAGTGGATCTGTGACGAGCCCAAGAGGGGGCGCAAGACGGCGCCCAGACACGCCGTGGAGGGTAAGACCACTCGCCACGCTCTACACTAAACCCTCACTTATCCTTTTTGTTCACGTTGTGTACATTTTCCATGTGCTACTACTTGACACTTTGACGAGGTGCATGCATTTTATTTGTCCACTTGAGGTCACCATCCACACACGCTACGCAAGCGCCTGCCCGATCAAGTCTTTGCGGTGTAACTGTAGATAATCAAGCTAAACGTTGCTCTTTACTTGGGCAAGTCTCGCCACGTGCGTGGAAGTCAAACGCTCGCTTCCCTGTGTGCACGCGTGTCAGCGCCCCCTGCTGAGCTGAGCGGCTGGCACGAGAACTGCGTGAGCCAGACCACGTCGTGGAGTCCCTGCTCCAAGACGTGCGGTCGCGGCCTGTCGCTGCGCGTCTCCAACGCCAACCGGCGCTGCGAGCCGGTCAAGGAGTCGCGCCTGTGCACCCTGAGGCCGTGCGACGCGGACATCGCCAAGACCATCAAGGTGCAACTGCGGACATCTGAGGCGCAGGACCAGAACTCCGGCGTGCGTGCAGGTCTAATCCGCTTTTTGCTCGTGTCGCTCAGGCGGGCAAGAAGTGCGTCAACGTGTACCGCGAGGAGCAGCCGTCCAACATGAGCATCTCGGGCTGCACCAGCACCAGGCAGTACCGGCCCAAGTTCTGCGGCGCGTGCACGGACGAGCGCTGCTGCATCCCGTACAAGTCCAAGACGGTGCCGGTGGAGTTCTCGTGCCCCGACGGGTCCACCTTCTCCTGGAAGATGATGTGGGTCCAGGCCTGCTTCTGCAACCTCAGCTGCAAGAACCCCAACGACATCTTCGCCGAGCTGGAGAATTACTACGGCTACCCCGAGGTCATGAACTGACCCCGGTCCGGAACCGGGCCTTCCAATTCGGTTGCTCTTTGTAAGTCTTTGACTTTTTTCCTATTGGAAAAATATGTAAATAACGACGCGACGTATTTCCGCCAGGGATTCGTGAAGCGGTCGAAAAGAAATTTTAATTTTTTTTTTTTCTTTTTTTACCCTTTAGAGGACATGGAAACAAAAACAATAAAAACTTAATATTTATAATGATGATATTTTAGTGTAAAGGCTTTTCATTTTGTCATTTTCATTTTTTTAATCCTTTACGTGGCTTGTAAATCCCCCCCAAAAAATGCTCACTTATAAATACAAGAATATATTGTAAAGTGTTTTAAAAATATTTATATAGTTACAATATTTGTATATTTTAAAAATATTTGATAATTAGAAATATACATATATATATGAAGGACTTCAAAATTTTAAAAAAGTACTTTTTTTAATTTGGATAAAATTAGATTAATGTACCAAGAAATTCCTATTTTTCATACTTGTAATATTTTTACATATCTTGGAAATGCAAAAAAAAAGTTTTTGGAAAAAAAAAATGCTCACTCCTATAAATACAAGAATGTATTGTAAAGTGTTTTTAAAATCTTTATTTATAAATATATATATATTTACAATATTTAAAAAAAAAAATTGATAATTACAATTCCATTAATGATGTACCAGTATAAATATACTGTGTGTATATGTGGATATATATATATGTGTGTGTGTGTAAATGGAAATTTAAAAAACTACTTTTTTCATTTAGACAAAATTCAATTCAATTAATGTACCAAGAAATTCCTCTTATTATTCATACTTGTTATATTTTTACATTACTTGGAAATCCAACCCAAGCATTTTTTTGCACATTTAATTATTTTAACTTTGTGAGTTGGAAATACGAAAAAAAAAATGTTTTAAAAGAGCTGGAAGCTAAAAAAAAAAAAAAACCACACTGATATCAGATGAGTTACAAGTTATCATTTTTTTTAATGTCCTTTTTTTCTTAATAAATACAAAGTGTTATGCCGCTCGAACGCCGCATCTTTACAAAGCCGTCAAGAAACTCCCGCGAAAGCAAAAAAAAAAAAAAAAAAAAGTTTATCGACGTCGTGCGAGCCGGACAGGAGAGAGAGAGAGAGAGGAGAGAGAGAGAGAGAGAGCGTCAGCTAAGTTCTATGCCGTTATTATTATTAACAACAACAAAAATAATGATGACAACAATCAAAACTTTTGACGTCTGCGTTGAGCCGCTTTGTTCCGTTGCGCTTGATTGTATAGAAACAAAAATGGTACGAAAACAGTTCATCGTTTTGCCTGCCGGCATTATTAATAAAGCTTATCGATTTTAGTGGTTTCGATTAATAAAAATTGTCCCTTAATGTCGTATGTTTTTCCTTCTATTTTTTTACAGGCGGAAGGAAAGTACAAGAAATGCAAAAAAAAAAAAAAAAATCAGCAATAATGTGAGAAAGCAGTCAGTATGGTAAATAAAAACAAAACAAAAAAGACAAATAATGAAGTACAGACTTCCTCCACGCTCTCTGTCGCCCCCTAACGACGCGTCGACAAATTACATCACCAGATTCTGCACCAATTCAATAATTCTCTCCTAATTCTAATTTGAAATGGATTTGCACAAAAAGAAAAAGAAAAATGGTGGTCCACAGGGGCAGTGCCCCGCTAGACTCAGATGATGGCGCTGTGGTGAAAAAAAATATAGCCGAAGCTGTTCACACGAGGGGCAACTCTTGCATTGCCCCATCAGATCAATTTTTTTTTAAAACATCCAACGCAAATTTTTCCCAACAATGGAAATTTTTCACATGGGGCAAATGTTACACTGCCCCACCACCGCGTGAAAAATGCACAAAAGTCACCGTAATGTGTGAGAAACTTGTCTGTTTGGTTAAAAAAAAAAAAAATCTAATAAAAATAGAGGAAAAACAGAAAAAATGATGCAGAAGCTTCTTCCACGCTCTCTGTCGCCCCCTAACGACGCATCCACAAATTACATCACCAGACTGCACCAATTTAATAATTCTCTCCTAATTCTAATTTGAAATGGATTTGCACCAAAAAAGAAAAAGAAAAATGGTGGTCGACAGGGGCAGCAGGGGCGGTGCCCCGCTAGACTCAGAAGATGGCGCTGTGGTGAAAAAAATATTGCCGAAGCTGTTCGCACGTGGGGGAAAATTTTGAATTGCCCCACCAGATCCATTTTTATTTTTTTAAATCCAACCCAACACAAATTTTTCCCAGCAATGGAAATTTTTCACATGGGGCAAACGTTACACTGCCCCACCACCGCGTGAAAAACGCCTAAAATTCACCGAAATGTGTGAGAAAGTTGTGTGTTTGGTTAAGGAGGAAAGAGAAAAAAATGATGCAGAAGCTTCCTCCGTGCTCTCTATCACCCCCTAGCGATGCCCCTACACACTACACCATCACCAGTTCCAACTAATCCAGATTTAAAAAAAAAAACAAAAAAAATATTGACAGTGGTGCAGCAAACAAAGAAATGGGATTAAATGAGATGTTTTTGTTGTTTGTTTGTTTGTTTGTTTTTACCGATTTAACAAGACACTTCGGGGGCCTTGAGCATGCCCTGGTCCACGGCGGGGGCGGGGGCGGCGTCGGGGGCCGGGGGGTGGCCCCGCTGGTGCTCGGCCGTGTGGGAGCGCGAGCGGTTGCCCTCGTTGGTGTGGGAGCGCGAGCGGTTGCCCTCGTGGGTGTGCGAGCGCGAGCGCGAACCCTCGAAGGACGTCACGCTGGAGCCCGACGCCGTGCGCGAGCGCAGCAGGCGGGTCATGCTGGCCGACGGCACTGCGGCGACAAAAACCACAGCGGACATTTTGATACGCGATCGAAATGGCTTTGCTCGCTTGGAGAACATTTTCTTGTCGGGGCAGATCTTAAACCGCCCCACCGGATCCTGTCGATTGTATTTCATTTTTTTCATGCCACAAAAATTTCCAGGCAAATTTCTGTCTCATTGGTTTGGATTTTACATTCCCTCCAGGTGTTAGTCATGCCCCACAAAATTGAGAGATTTTTTTGGGGGGCGTGCCCCACCGGATACAGCGGATGGCAGTATGGACTGCAAAAAAAAAAAAAATAATAATAATTTTACGACAAAATTTGGCCTCGCAAATGGAGATTTGGCATTTTGTGGCAAGTGTTATGAAAATCGTGGCCAAAAGAGGGCAGTAGAGTATTAGAAAAAAAAAAAAGTACTCACTGTATCCCATGCCCTGGATGAAGTACTTGAACGCCTCTGTCAGCTTTCCCGGCTGCACAAAAGCAAATATGCAGTAATTAATCACGTGGTTTATCATTATTTCAATAATTTTTTTTTCTGACATTAGCTTGAGTGGAAATTGCATGATTCATATTAATGTAATGACTATTCAAATAAAAACAACGCTACTGAAATTTAATTTTAAACATTGAAATTATCGGGGTTGAAAAATTCCATCTATTTTCCGAGCTGCTTATATCCTCACAAGGGTTGCCTATCCCGGCTAGCTTTAGGCAAAAGGCTGTCGGTGGTATCCCGAAATGGTCGCCAACCAGTCACGCGAAACAAATCGTCAGCGTCACTGGGCGGGAATCGAACCCACGGAGCCAGGCCAGTCTGACACGACATCCTATGCGACCCGGTTGCAAATTGGCGTAAAATGAATAAATTTGAATGTAAGTGTAAGGGGAGTGTCTTGGTTTTATTTTTGGACGGCGGCGCGGCGCCTCAGTTGGTAAACCTCCCAATTGTGAGGACCCGGGTTCGATCCCGCCCCCGCCTATGTGGAGTTTGCACATTGTCCCCGTGCCCGCGCGGCTTTTCTCCGCCCACTCGTGATCGGTTGGCGACCGGTTCAGGGCGTAACCCCGCCTCCTGCCCGTCGACGGCCGGGATCGGCCCCAGCACTGCCTTGCGACCCTCGTGAGGATAAGCGGCAAAGAAAACGGATGGATGGAATATAAGTGATAGCAACGTTTATTATTATTTTTAAAAATGTATCATTGTGTGACATGCAGTACTCAAAATCCTCCAACAGGGGTCAGCAAATCACAACCATTGCAAGGTAAGTCGACTTTTACGTTACTGTTGTTCTTTTATTATTATTCTGATTATTTTCCACTTTAATTTCACGTTTATTTCACCAGGAAAATGTCAAATCTCATAACACGGGTTTTTATTTACGGCGTCATACGCACCTGGTCAACCTGGGGCATCCCCCCACAGTCGGCCATCTGCACCGAAAAAAAAAAACAATGAGATATGAGATGCCATACACAAATTGCGCTCGGCCCGCGCCACACAAAGCCGGCCAGGAGGAACGACCAAAGCCATTAACGAGATGACGCCGGTTTCTCCGCAGCGCCATTAAAGGCCACATCAGCTTTGGCCGCCACGCACGCTCGAGCGGCCGTCGACCATTTGGGCCGGGCCAGAGGTCGTCGCAAGTAGGTCGCGCCCGGCCGGCGGGCAGATTGGGCACGGGCGCCGGTTAATGTGTCACCAGGTGAGCACACACACAAGCGCGGCAAGCCGTGATGTTTCCGTGACGACGACAAGTAGCCCGGCGGTCTCACCTTAAGCAGGGTCGCTTTCGTGGGGTCCAGTTTGGTGTTGCACTCCACCTGCGCCGACAAAATCACGGTGAGATTTCACCCGACCGAGGTGGCTGCGTCGCGTTTGGGGCGGGGATTCGAGTCGGCGGGTTTCAAGATGGTTTTGGCCTTTTGGGAAGTTTTAGCTTTCCAACGAGGGTTAAGGTTTCAAAATTAGGGTTGCCAACAGGGCTAAGGGTTTCAGACCGGGTTTAAGGTTCCCAAAGTAAGGACTGGAAATTCGCATCAGGGGTCCAATCAAGAGTTTCAAATCGGGGACTCAGATTCGGCAGTTTGACTACCAAATGAGGCTACCAAGACAGATTCGGGTTTTCGTCCAAGGTTAAGGTCTCAAGCCAGGTTAAGGTCAACTGGTTTCAGTTTTTATGACTCACAACGGCGTCCACGGCAGGCGAGTTGTCCCCTACCACCAGGAGGGAAGGACACCTAGGGTCAAAGTTCACAAATGAGCGATTCGGCAAAATAAAAGCAAAAACGGCCGCTAGCGGACGGCGACGACTCACTTGACGGTTCTGACGTTGCTTCCCGGGACGGGCCTCTCGATCTCCAGGTCCCGCCGACTTGGAGGGAACAAAAACGCAAAAAAAAAAAAAAAAAAATCAAAAATCTGGTCCCGCGCAACAAACAACAAGGACGCTAAATTCCCAGCCGACGAGCCTTCACCTTTCGTAGGCCTTGATGAAGAGCTGCAGGTTGAACTGGTTCATGTCCTTGATGATGTGGTGGCGGTACGTGGCCACCAAGTCCTGGTTGTGCTGGATCTCCTCCTGCGGGCAGGCCGTTAGCATCCGTCAGCGCTGACGGACAAAAACACTCGAAGCTAGCGTGGCGCTAACCTTTCCGAAGAGGTGGCTGATGACCATGTCGGGCAAGGCGTGGGTCCAGCCGCTGATCTGGCGTCAGAGCGAATCTTTTAGATCGAGATCTATGTTTGAAAAATAGATATTTGGGCGTTTGGTACCTTGTGCGCAGCCCAGTCCATCCAGCCTTCGGCACACGGGTTGATGTTGATCAGCACCAGGCCTTCCGTCATTTTCGGGTAATCAAGCTAACGCGCATAAAAACACCGATCACCTTAGATCAGACTAGAGCGGGTTCCGGAATGTTTCAGGCTAATCTGTTCTCGTGATTTTAATTGCATTTAAGATTTCTAGGATTGCAAGAATTCAAATTTGCTGCCACAAATTCTGCTTGCTAGTGCGGATTTTGGCATTCAATAAAAAATTTTACATTTTGGTGTGGTAGTTGAGATTTTTGCATTTAGGGTGTTGAGTTCCAATGCCAGCACCAATAGATATATATGTTTTTTTAAATATTTATTTATTTATTTATTTACATTCAAATTATTTTGGCTAGCATCGGAGATTTCGCACCAGGGGGCAAGTCTTGCGCTCCCCAACCCGATTCAGGAGATTTTTAAATTTTTTTTAAATTTAATAATTTAGTATCAGGGGCAAGTGTTGCCCTGCCCCATCCGGCCCAGTAGATGGCGCTGTGATGAAGATTTGTGAGGTTTAAAAAAAAATTTGAACCATGTCCCACAAATTGTGCTCAGTAGTGTGGATTTTTGCATTCGTGATGCAAATCAAAAGTAAAAAATGGAAAAAAAAACATTGGTGAGGTAGTTGACATTTTTGTATTTCGGGTGTTGAGTTCCAAAACATTTATTATTATTATTATTATTATTTTCAGTGAGCCTCACCCATTTTAGCCAGCATCGGAGTCTTGCGGTGCTCAACATAATGCAGGATTTTCCTTTTTGAAATCATCTCCATAAGTTCTGCTATGCAATGGCTATTTAGCATCAGGGGCAAGTGTTACCCTGCCCCATCCAGCCCAGTAGATGGCGCTGTGACGACGATTTGTGAAGGTTTGAGTGCGATTAAGGCTTTTTTTTTTTATTTTTCGAACACATATTCTGTAGATTGCGCATTAATATTTGTGTCCCCCTCCCCCAAAAAATAATAATTCAAACCAACAAAGTACACTTGATTTCTTTCTTGACCTGATAATTAGCTTTAGCATTAGCGAAGCGCATCTGCATGGCACAGACGCCGGTTTTGCTTCGACGGGATTTTTTTTTTGAGTCGTCGTGGGGGGTCGGCATTTGAAAATATCACATTTTTGTCCACGTTTAGTCAAACATTCCGGAAGAGTTCGGGGTCACTGAGAAAATACGGATCAGCAAAAAAGTGAGATGATGATTGTTTTAAGTGAATTATTAAACCCGACTGAGAGGAAGAAGACGGGGGGGGGGGTTGGCTTACGGCGAATTTGGTCAGCATGTAGGCTCCGGCTCCCATCCCTAATCCAATAACAGACTTTAACCTGTAGCGCACACACGCAGACAAACTGTCAGCGCAACAACAACAACAACAACGACGACGACGACGACGACGACGACGACGACGACGACGACGAGCACCCGAAATGCTTCAGCACCAGCGGGAGCGTCTCGGAGAGTTCGTCCATGGTCGGGTACTCGTAGCTGTTGCGGGGGGGATGAAATAAATTCACAAACATGTCAACATTTCATCTGAAATCAAATTTGACATGATCTTGCAAATATAATTAATGAATTATTCAATAATATAATCAAGCCAATTCGGAATGGAAGGGAAAAATAGCGCAAAACAAAAATGACTACACAAGGATAAATTTGAGACGCCAACGCTTTCTCTGCGAGCTGGAGTAAGATTTATTTTTTATTATTTTTTTTTAAAAAAGGGAATGTATCATAAAAACGTTTTCATAAAAATGGGGACGTTTTACAAACTGCACATTGGACAAAAAGCTAGACGTGTAAAAAAAAAAATATATATATATATATATATATACAGTACTGTATTTTAAAAACAACCTTTGCGGGTAAAGAAATGCGTTTTGGAATTTAAAAATCATCACAATAATATTAATAATAATAATAAATAAAAAAAGAATAATATTTTGCGTCAATTATTTCTAGATCCCCTGCTAAAACGCGGAAGGGGTTTAGGTCAGGAAGGGCGTCCGGCGTAAAACTGCGGCAAACAAATGCGCTGCGGCGACCCCGAACGGGACAAGCCGAAAGAAAAACAAACATCGACGCGCAAATTGGATTTCAAAATGAACAGGAAAAAAATTTACCGTATGCAACGGAACACACACACAAAAAAAAAGTGAAAATGTCAGTTCGTAAAATAGATCACAAATCAAAATATAGAATACAATCTCGAAAAGCAACAAATATGATATGATTTTTTTTTTTTAATTAAAGTAAAAATTAATCGCAGTGATGGGGGGGGAGAAAAGGGGTCACCGCTTTGGCTCGGGGCCGCCGAACGCGGCCCGAATCGGCTCACCCGTCGAGATTTTTGGGCCGTGCGTCGGGCTCACCCGGTGGAAAAAGTGTTGGCGCCCTCGTGTTGCCCGAGGGCGTCCACGTGGCACACGGCGAAGTGGTTGAGGATCTCCGCCATGTCCTCGTGGCTGAACAGCGAATCCCAGCACGTTTTGTCTGCGGGGGGGGGGGGAGGGGAGGGGCACATCCACGCCGTCAGTGGAAGGAAGTTGCGGGGGGGGGGGGGGGGGTGTTAAGCGGACTTACGGTTCAGTCCGATGTCGTGGAAGGTGAGGATGGCGGGCCGCTCCCCTTTGGGGACCCCCCGCATGGTGCAGTGGAGTCTTCCGTAGGGGGTCTCCACGTCATGCTCCTTTTTTTTTTTTTTGGGGGGGGGGGGGGGGGGAGACACACAAAAACAAAAGCCACCGTCCCTCAGTCGAAAACAGGAACAGGAAAACAACTCACGGGTTTGGCGGAGGGGGAAAAAAAATTGATGAGCATGAGCGGCCACTCGAGGTCGGCGGGGAAATAAACGAAAATATTTGAATGTTGGGTTAAAACAGGTCATCATTTTTTCTGAATTTCAATATATTTTTTTGTATTTCATTATTTGAAATATTTACAATTTTTACTCTTTTTTTTTTAAACTAATAGAATTAATTTAATCCAAATTTTAAAAATGTGCTAAATGAATTTAAAGTCCAATGAAAAAAAAAAAAAGGTAGAGCAAAATAAAAAAATTCTCTATAAATTTCAAGAAAATTAAAGAGATACTACAATTTTTCATTACATATAAAATTAAACAATGACAGCCAGTGAAGGAAAATAATGTAGGGATAATTTAGAAAATCCAAATTTTGTGATTTAAAAAAAAAAAAAAAAATTCTAAAAGCGACAATAAAAATATAATCAGTTCAAGTTGCGGTCCCCCGTCCAGTCGAAGTTAGCCGGGACGGGCTCCAAAACCTCCGTGACTCTTGTGAGGATAAGCATCTTTGAAAATGGGTGTAGCTAATAACGTGAGCGTGAGAACAGCAGACCCACGTTATAACCAAATCACAATTATCAATTATTATCGTCACGGCCCGACTGTAGCCATATTCAAATTCCTGATTTGGCAAACCGGTTCCTTCCAACCGCTCCGCATTTCTGCCGACACCGCCGGCAAAACCGCCTCAACGTTCATCCTGGCCAAAAAAAATAAAAAAAATCCAACCGAATCCCGCCCGACGGACTTACGGCGACTTCGTCAGTGACGATCATCTCCACGTCGGAATCGTCCAGAACCATTTTTTTTGCTTTGTTTTTGCTCGGAACGCACGTGCGGCGGGGGAAACCTGAAATCCGGGTGAAGTTTCCGAAGCGCCGGCTCAGCGCTTTTATAAACGCTGAGCCCGATAAGCCCCCCGTGACCTCCCATGGTGCCTTGCAACCCGGTCAAAACAAGCTAATTCCAGATGGAAAGATCCCTAAATTGGATTGTCGGGACCGGGCGACGGCTTCGCTGGGCTCGGCCAACGCGCCGCACTGGCGCACCGGGGGAACTTTTTACAACGCTTGATGAATATATTCCTCTCGTGGAACACATTTTGTTTCTTTTATCGTGTTAAAGATACAAAAACGACGATGGAATTGTACACTAAACTAACGTAAAGTCGGCAGCGTGTAAAATGACATGAGGGGTACTGCAGGGGTCTAGTCTGCAACCACGCACTTTATAATAAACTAGTCAGTTATTTCAATAAACTACACAAAAATAGTCTAGATTGCATTTTTAAAAAATAATGGAATATATTTTAAATTCCTGATTTTACACATTCAATGTAAATGTTTTTTTTTTTTTTTTTTTTTAAATAATTTTATTTTGGAACCTATTCTCCGTTTTTCCCGGAACACCCGCTAACTCACCTTTATTTATTTATTTTTTTTCAGATTTGCTGCTTATTCACCTTTTCATTTTCCAGATTTGTTTACCTTTGCGTTGCGTCGTAATTGAAAAGTTTATTTAAAAAAAAAGTCATTTGTATAAATATAGAATTGACTCAAATAAATTATTTTTCAAAATCTCATTGAAAAAAAAATTGGCAAAATCCAAATCTCGTGCAAAGGAATTCATAATACATTATGATGAGAAAGTAAACATATTTTGAAGCAATTGTCGCTTCTATCTTTTATAAATAAATAGCTGGAAATGAGTGTATGATAATTGATATAATAATCACAATAATCTAATATCCATCCATTTTGTTTGCCGCTTATCCTCACGAGGGTCGCTGGAGCCTATCCCGGCTGTCAACGGGCAGGAGGCAGCGTACACCCTGAACTGGTCGCCAGCTAATCATAATATAATATTATCATATGAACATTTGGTCTTTCGGCTCGTATTTAGTAATTGAGGGCCCAAAAACTGCACGTTTGCGCTTTTCCTACTTTTGTTTTTCATTTTTCATTTTGTGTACGTCCTCCTCCTCCTCCTCCTCCTCCTCCTCTGGGTGACCCTTCCACTCGACGTAAACACAGCGGTCGTCGCCACCCCACCGCAAATCCCGCCCACGCGACACTGGCAGACCGGCACGTACGCCGCCGCCAATCGCGCCGCCGGCGTTCACGTCCAGCTCAACCAACGCAAAACAAACGCGGAAATGGGGCCAACAAATCATAAGAATCAACATAAATCCTTGTTTTTTTTTTTTTTTTGTTCATAAATCACGCAAATGCTGACATTACAAAATATACATATGGATTAGTATAATAGATTTCAATAGATGACAAACCATATTTAATTATAATTCATCCATCCATCCATTTTCTTAGCCCCTTATCCTCACAAGGGTCACAAGGTATTCAATTATAATCAGGGTTCAAATAATTTCATAAAGTACATTGTTGAAAGATATTTCAAGAAAAAATAGATATGTAATATGCAAATAAATGTGTAAAATATGTCAATTTACCATTTTGAAAAATTTTATTATTTACAAAACATCAATGAACCAATTTAATAATAGAAATAATCATCCAGTACAAAAAAATTAACATTGTTATCATATATTACATAGTTGAATATTTTAATATATTATTGAATTATATTATATAACCAGTTTTTTAATCTAATAAAATATTTGGACAATAGATTATTTTACTGCACTTTTTTAAATTAACCATAAACTAATAAATGAATTATTTCAGATGAATAATCAATACTATGAAAAATGAATAAATTAATTTTAACTTGCCAATCATTTAATATCGCAAATAAAACAGAATTTTTTTTTTACAAATTCTGATTATTTCACCTTATTTTAACCACGCGTTTCATCACATCAAATAAATTAATTACAATAAACCAATCAACCTGTTATTGAGATAAATGAACATCAAATAAATAAAAAATAATAAAAAAAAGAAAGCGGGGCTCAAAAAGGACGCATATAACGCAATAATAACGCCGCGGGGTCTTCTTCCAACCCTGATAAATGACACCAGAACTAAATTTAGACGATCGTCTGCATTTGCCAGCGTCAAACCCAAAGCTGACGCGAGAGCCGACCCGATTGGACGCGCGGGAGCAGGCGGACCGAATTAGCCGGGCCCAGATTCGATTTCCGAGCCAAACGAAGTCACCGCACGCGGAGATTTAAAAAAAAAAAAAAAAAAAAACTGAGCGGATGAGCGGCACTGTATTGTTCCGGCCGCTAGATGGCGCCATCCCGGAGGAGGCTCGGCGGGTCATCTGAGAGCTACTAGCGGTGGGCTAAAAAGCGCTAGCGTAGCTCGATAGCGAGCTAATAAACGTCCAGCGTGTGTGCGAGCGTACCTTGATAGCGAGCTGCTGCACCGCCTCCCTCAGGCCCTGCGCCGAAAAAAACAAAAACAAAAATTATTCATCGCAACAAGACAATTAGCTAATCCAAATTATGGGATGGCGAGTCCGACGGCATTGCGACTGGTCAAAGAGCCTCAGCGTGGAAAAACAAAGCCACTCCCCCGACCCCTAAATACATTTTTTTTTTCTCCCCATTTTGACGTTAACATGCTGTATCTTTGTATTACTTCATTTTTAATCTTTTTCTCGTTTAGGTTTCTATTTTACTGTAATTCTTTTCAGGATTTTTTTGGGGTATATATTTTATCCGTACATTATTATTTGTATACAGTATCGCTCAGTACTGTAATTTCCGGCCTACAAGCCGCGACTTTTTTTCACACGCTTTCAACCCTGCGGTTTTTGCGGTGATGCGGATGATTTGTGCATTTTTTTTCCTATCACGGCCGCAAGGTGGCACTCGAGCGGAAAAGACCGGTGGAATATATGTGCCGAGGGAGTGACTTTTACCGGTCCGGCCCTGTTAGCGCCGCGCTAGCGTGTTACTCCCGCGTCTCAGTGATTTTTACCCGTGTATTTTTTTAAACCAGCCTTGTTAGCACTGTGCTAGCTTTAGCATTAGCGCAGCGCTAGCATTAGCGGCGGCGCAAGCCTCGAACTCTCTGTGTGCCGTATTTCTTTATAAATACTTGCGGCTTTTCCACAGCTGCGGCGTATGTACGTACCAAATGGTATTTCCTTTACAAATGTACTAGATGAGGCTGATAACCAGGTGCGCTCTGTAGGCCCAGGAATTTCGGCAGTTTTGTGCATGTGTGGATTTTTGAAAAAAAAAAAAAAAAAAAGACTTTTTGTGTCGAAATCATAACGGCGGTTATGAATACGTACGGGCAGTTCCCTGTCGACCAGCAGAGGTTTGGATTCAACAACGTGGATGTCGTCCATGTCAACGGGCTTCGTGCGTCGCCTGCCGGACAACAAGACAATTTTGGAATTCGTGTCACGGCGTTCAGTTATGATGACATAAATTTGGAATTCAACGACCGGCCCGACCGGCGCGCGCCGCATTCGTGAGCCTTTCGAAAACGTGGGGAAAAGCGAGACTCGTCGGCAGCAGAGTCAACCAAACGGATGACTTCTTCTGCCCTCTGCGTGTCTTCTTTTTTCCTTTTGCACACGTGAAATAAAACTAGCTTGATGCTCGAATGCGCCGCTAAGTATTGTGGGTAGTTTTGGTTCCTTTGACACTACAGTTCGGTTTCGGTCCTCGAACAAATCGGTTTCCGAACGAAAATTTCCGTAAAATCCACTCAAGTAAAAGGTAAGCTACGTTTCTTTCGGCTTGTCCCGCTAGGGGTCGCCACAGCGCGACCTCTCAGATGAACTGGCACAGTTTTTAACGCCGGATACCCTTCCAGTTTTTGCGATTCCTCTTCTGATTTCTTGGGACAAGGTAGGAAAATGTTTTCATAAAAAAAAAAAATTATAATAACTGGTCGGGCTTTTTTGCTATGAGAATACGTTCCCGTAGTTCTGCTAACACGCTAACCGAAGTAACAAAAAAAAACGTCAAATTAGCAAATGCTAATGAAAGAAAATGAATTTTTTTATAGTGGAACCTGAGTTTAAAAGGTAGATTTTGTCCTGTATTAAAACTTGTGGTCTTCTCCATAATTCTGTCACAATATCAATAAAAACATGCTAAAATCCCTGCTAACAATGGCGTTGACGGTAGTCCACAAAGTGACGAGCCGAGTTGTGTTTTCCACTTTCCCAAAATCGCTCAAATATGACAAACGGCGCTTATTAACCTCGCGAGATGCCGTCCATCCTCCCGTTTCTCAAAGAGGTTTTCGGACTTTGTCCTGGACTCCGACCGAAGCGGGTCCGCGGCGACGGCCGCGCGCGCGGAACGACGTTAGCTGCTTTGTCCGCGAATGCTACGTGAGCACAAGAATGCGCCGCTTGCGCGCGTTTGTCCAGTTAATGACTTGTCAAGCTGACACAGCGAGACGTCTCGCACAGGAAGTGGGAAATAGGCTCGCGCATACGCACACGCGCACAAAAGGCACACACTTGCAAACGCACACTGAGAGCGAAGGCCGGGAGACCGGAGCGATCCGGATCGCACAATGGCGACGGGGAGCATCAAACAACAACAACGCCCATTTTTGGGCGGCTGGACTGCGGGGCCTTTGTTGAAAGAGGGAGAGATGAAAGAGGAAGAAGAAGACAGAAGGCGGGGCAGTCACGTGGTAAAAACGCTAACGTTAGCGCCTCGTTCTTGAGGGGACGCTAGCTACTTGCCATGTTGTTGATGTCAAATATTTGTTTGAAAGCCAAATTTCTATACACAAATACATGCTTGTAAAGATTTTATTATTATTATTAGTTTTTTTACTCAATGTTAGCTACCTGTTACAGACCGTTTATAGCACGTCATAATTGGCCGCCATCTTTTTTGATAGGGAAAAAAATGAAATGGACGGTGAAAAGGCCTCTGAAAATGCACCATAACAAAAATAATGACGTGAAAGGCGGGGGGGGGGGGGGGGGGGTCACGTGATAAAAACGCTAACATGTCGTTAGCGCCTTGTTCTTGCTAGCTACTTGTCATGTTGATGATGTTAGCGACTTGATGTCTACATGGCTTCTAATATTTGTTTTTTTAGAGGCAAATTTGTAGAGACAAATACATACTTGTAAAAATTTTATTATTTTTTGATCAATGTTAGCTACCTGTTACAGACTGTTAATAGCATGTCATAATTGGCCGCCATCTTTTCTGACAGGGAAAACAATGAAATGGACGCTGAAAAGGCCTCTAAAAATGCGAAAAAACAAACAAAAATAATGACGTGAAAGTACGAGACCGATCCTGCCGCTCAACAACGTTGCGCCACTTCATCGGGTGACGCCGTTTGAGACGCCGACTCGGAATTTTGGCCCGCGGCAGCCGTTCCGTGCGCTATATGTGGAAAGTCACGCGATCAGAGCGTGGTTCAATTAAAAAAAAAAAAAATAAAATGTCGCCGCCCCGCTGGTCACCCACCACGGGTCGAATTTCCATCACAACGAGCGACTTGTGGTATGGATGTTGGCTACTTACATGTGTTACAAATGTTAGCTAATTGTTGCACAGGTGCTAGCTAATTAGCGTACAGGGACAAAAGCTACTTGTTGCATAAATGGTGTTAGCTAATTCTTCGTTAGCCAAGTACGTGATTTGTTGTTACGACTGTGCAAGACATTAATGGTCAACAGTTTTTGTCTTGACGTTAAAATGCTAGCACGGAGGAATGCGGCTTTGATCCTCACAACTTCCCGCGTGGCATTTTCGACATGTTCCGCACATGTGCCGTCGAAGTCGGACTTACTTTCCCCTCACAGATGTCTTCTCGCGTTACTCGCAGTCTGGCGTCGAGGCCCCGTTTCACGCGCTAAAATGGTAGCGCGGACAAAATGGATGAACTCCGCGGCGCCAAAACCTCCCGTGTGGTCAAATCGAAGGCGTCCGTGTGAATTTTGACATCTTTGTTGTTGTTCTGTTACTGGGAGGGAGGCGTTAAGGGGCCCGGGAGGGGGTTGGGGGGGGGGGTGTGGGGGTCGGCGGCACCGGTTGTTGCACTTTTGATGCCTCTAGCAACCCAGCTCACGTCAAACCGGTCTCTCGGAGCCGTGCGTGTCCCGACTGCTCTGTTCTGTTTTTCGGTGAAAAGAAGTGCTGGCACAGGTCGGGCTTGTTATGCAATTGGGAGAGGAAATGAAGGAGGAGAGAAAAGAGGGGGGCCGGGCGGGGGTAAGGATGGTCCCGAAAATCTCCTGCCTCGCATACAAAGATGAATCTCGATGCGGTGAATTCCGACCGTCCTTTAAAGGAGCGCTAAAAAGGCGGATAGACCAAATTAGCGACGATACGAGTGGCTGTTAGCTAAAGATGTTAGCAACTGCTCATATTCACAATTTTAGTGACGTGTCGTCGTCGCGATGTTAGCTAACGGTGCTAGTGGCTTTTAAACCACTTTGGAATCGCAATTTTAGCTACGTGTTGTCGTCACAATGTTAGCTAACGGTGATAGTGGTTTGTAAATTACTTAGCTAAAGATGTTAGCAACTGCTCATATTCACAATTTTAGTGACGTGTCGTAGTCACAATGTTAGCTAACGGTGATAGTGGCTTGTAAACCACTTTGCTGAAGATGTTAGCAACTGCTCATATTCACAATTTTAACTACATGTTGTCGTCACAATGTTAGCTAACGGTGCTAGTGGTTTGTAAACTACTTAGCTGAATAGTTAGCAACTGCTCATATTCACAATTTTAGCTACGTGTTGTCGTCACAATGTTAGCTAACAGTGCTAGTGGTTTGTAAACTACTTAGCTGAAGATGTTAGCAACTGCTCATATTCTTAACTTTAGCGACGTGTCGTAGTCACAATGTTAGCTAACGGTGCTAGTGGTTTGTAAACTACTTAGCTAAAGATGTTAGCAACTGCTCATATTCACAATTTTAGTGACATGTCGTAGTCACAATGTTAGCTAACGGTGCTAGTGGCTTTTAAGCCACTTAGCTAAGGATGTTAGCAACTGGATTCACAATTTTAGCTACGTGTTGTCGTCACAATGTTAGCTAACGGTGCTAGTGGTTTGTAAACTACTTAGCTAAAGATGTTAGCAACTGCTCATATTCACAATTTTAGTGACGTGTTGCGTCACAATGTTAGCTAACGGTGCTAGGGGTTTGTAAACCACTTAGCCAAAAATGTTAGCAACTGGATTCACATATTTAGCTGAAGCTGTTAGCGACATTGTCACATTCACAAATGTAGCGACGTGTTGTCGCCACGTTAGCCGACGATATTAGCGACTTGTAGCCACAATTTTAGCTCATGCTAGCGACTTTTACGAAGAACGTTTGCCGTTTGTTGCGTAGACGTTTACTGCTTGTCGTATTGGGCATGGAAGCCACTTGTAATACAAAAAATTTTGCTAATTTTTCAGGCGGTGTTTGCAATTTGCTGCGTTAACAATATTAGCAACTCCCCCCCCCCCAACAAGACTTAGATCCGAGGTTGTCGTCCATCTGCAGCGACAATGATTGCTTCCATAATCTTTTCTGACAAACTCGCTTAATCTGTCAAATCCCGAGCTTGTCAAATGTCAACAGAGCCGAAGCGAGCTACGCTAAAATAAGATAAGCCGACGTAGACCTACATTTGTAGAGCGACGGGGGTGGTGGTGGGGGGGGGGGTTTGGTTCAAGAACCACGTTTGATCATAAGAGGAAAAAAAAACGAGGGGCACCGAAACCAGCACCGAAAAGACGAGTTCCCAGCCAAGACGGCCCTGAGGGACCCTGAACGTAACACAGAAAAAAAAATGACACTTTATAGGGTTTAAAAAAAAACAAGGGACCCTGAATGGGCCACAGCAAGGATGAGTTACAAGGACCAAAAGGAGTAAACAAGCCACCCGCAAAAAAAACAAACAAACAAAAAAAAAACTTCATCCTCGCCAAGAATGCAAAATAAAAAGTCTCGTTACGCAACTTGATCATCGAATCATGTGACCAAGGGGTGCTGTCACCCGGTCACGTGGTTTCTCCAGCAATTTCCATCACGGATAATTCGTGTGAGTAAAAGTAAAAGGAAGTGCAAACGACGACTGGAAATGAAAATCACACCTTTTCCCGATTTGAGTGTTGAAATAAAGGATAAATGGAAGAAAAATAGCAAAAAAAATACACAAAAAATCTGATCAAAGAGATAAACGATATTTTTTTTCCCCAACTGTAGAAACCATAAATAAATGTCTACATGCAAATGAAAAAAAATATATATATAAAAGCACACGATGCACTTTCCTTCTTCTTTTTCCACTTTTTCTCATTATGCCGTGAGAGAAACTGAACATACGTGTTCAAATATTTGCTTTTTAAATATGTGAAAAAAAACCTCCATCTGGGGATGGAACGTGAGCTTCGTGCTTTCCTTTTTCATTTTCCGAGAAAAAAAAAAAGAACAAAAAAAAAAAAAACAAGCTCGGACATGTCGTGACCCGTAAATTCGCCGCACGTACACGCGCATCTCCTCCTCCTCCTTGCGTGCACTTGTGAGTTCTTGACCCCCCCCCCCACCAGAAAAACAAAACCAAAAAAAAAAAGCAAAATAAAATTATTCTGCAAGTTTTTCAACTTCCGACTTACCTGCAGATTTCAAAATGTCCCGACGAGGGGCAAAAAGTCCGCAAAAGTCGATTCGAAAAGAGGACTGGGAGGTGTTGCGTTCAGTGACGGCAGCGGGTTTTGTTTACAATGTGCAGGCGGATGTATGAGGGAATTTTATAAAGCCTGGGGAGGGAGGCGGTGAGGTCACGAAGGGGTGGGGTGGGGTGGGGTTGAGTGGGGGCGCAAACTCGGCCCACTTTTCTCGGATTGGGCAACATCTGCCGCGGGGTGTGATCGTGCAACCGAGTGCAACTTCGCACTCGTGGAAAGCCGTCGACCCCCCTGACCCCCCCCAAAAAATTAAATGAAATAAATGTAAAAAAAAACACACACACACACAAAAGTGAGTTTTAAACTCGCACTAGTGCAGCTGTAATGCACAGGGATCGAACTGGCCCGGTACCGGCACGTTGGCAGACGGACGCGGTGTCCGCAAACGTCTCAGCGGCAACGTTCGCGAGGCGGGCGGTGTGACGTTCACTGACCGGCTCGGAGGGTGGGAAATCACAGCTTCCGTTCGATGGGCGTCAGCTTCGCTTTTTCTCAAGCTTCTTCTGATTTTTTTTTTTTTTTTTTTTTGGGAGGTTAGGGTGGCGACTTCATTTTCATCGTGCTTTTGTAACGAAATAGCAGGGAAAACAAACAAGCGGCGATAAAATGTCATATTTTGTCATATTCGGGCCCGTCGACTGGAACGTAAGCACAATGGAAAAAGATGACACGGCGAAGGATATTCAAATTTCACGTGCGTGGGACAGCGTTGCCGAGATTGCGGGCACAACGGCAATTTCAAAAGGGAGATTGTGGGCGTGAGCGGCGCCGTCCGGGCCTTTCTGGAAGATGATAGCGCCTTTGGCATCGTGCGAGGAAAAGCATAAATTCAAAAGATTTTTAAACATTTTGACACAATGCCATTCATGGCATCCCCCCCCCACCCCCATTTAATTCGATCTAATTTTTCCCAAATTTTCCATGCTTCGTCGCTTATCCTCACGAGCGCCGGAGCCTATCCCAGCTGTCAACGGGCAGGAGGCGGGGCACACCCTGAACCGGTCGCCAGCCAATCGCGGGGCACGTGGAGACAAACAACCAATCACAATCACACCTTGGGGCAATTTGGAGTGTCCAATTCATGTTGCGTGTTTTTGGGGATGTGGGAGGAAACCGGAGAAAAGCCACGCAGGCACGGGGAGAACATGCTAACCCCGCACAGGCGTGGCCGGGATCGAACCCGGGTCCTCAGAACAATTTCACGATGTTGTGATCCGAGACGAGAGATTAATTTTTGTCATTTTTGTGGCGGTGTTTTTTTTTTTGTCGTTTGGTTTGTTTTTTTTTTGTTTGCGGCGAGATTTCGGCTTTTCCGGGCGTGGAACTCGGATGCCTGTCAAAACCAAACCAAGTTTCTCCAAAGCGTCGCCGGGTTTCAAGTTCCCGTGCGCCGAAAGTTCACGTCAAAGGACGAGCGCGAATCCTTTTGTCGCCGTTTTCACGTTTTTTTAGCGAGCGCCCCGTATCCCCACAAGTTGTGCCTCTTTGCGGTTTCTTTTTGCGTCCAAAAGCAGGCAGGCCATCTGCAGACGCGGCGCCCTTTTCCCTTCTTTGATACCGATTGGGCGATTCTTTCTTTTTCACGGCGTTCCCGCATCTAGCGGTAAAATTCTTCTGGTGCGCTTTGCAACCGTCGTCTTTCTTACATGGAGGGAATTTTTCCGGAAAATTGCAAAGGCGGCGAGGGGCCTGGAATGCGCCCCCCCCCCCCCCGCCGAGACCCTGGCACCCCCCCGCTAGCTCGCCCTCTCTTGTGTCAAAATCAACACGAGCGTTTGGCGTTGGAAGAGCAAACGGAGATGACTTTGGGGTGTTTCCTCCAGATGTTTGGATTACGAGACGAGCCCGCGGGGCGGAATTCCGCCGGGCCGCCGAGGGGCTAGCTCGGCGACGAAGGGCCCTAAGGTGGGGCGGGGGGTCCGGGGGGGGGTGCTCCTTTCCCCTTCGCCCTCCTCGACGGTTGAGGCGCAGACGGCGTCGGACCTCGGCCTTACCATGACTCGGTTCTGAGCTATCCGGAGCGCTAGCGATTCCGCGCGGCGTCTCGCTTTCACGCCTCTCGGTGGAATTTTCCGCACCTGCCGACGGCCGACTCCGGCGCCGTGCGCGCGTCGAGGCACAATAGCGGCACTGTTGCCTCGCAATGCGAGGTCCTCGGCGCGGACACAACGGCCGCGTTGGAGGAGGCCGGCAAACACAACGACGCCATTTTTCCGGACACGTGATCTTATGTAAAATGTCGTTTGCGGCGCGCGTAAAGCGACGGATGTAGGTCACGCGGTGGCTCGATAGTTGATAAAAGTGCTGGACTTTTACCCGCGAGATTACGCTTTTGTTTGTAGGGAAGAGTCGGAATCTGGACCGGCGTACGGCACCGAAGTGTCCTCGAACGCACGCTACGTGCCTTAGCTAGCGAAAAAAAAACGACAGTACATGAACTGGATTGCGGCGGCGAACCTTCAACCTTCAACCATCGGCGAGTTTGTAGCAGGTCCCAAAACTGTCCAAACTCTCCCGGAAAGCGTCAAATATTTCTTTAAAACTACACCAGCTCGGCAAAATGACTGATTTGTTCTGCCCGCTTGTCGCTAGGCAGATTTCGTGGATAGCAGCTACCCCATAGGCCAAGGGTGCCAAACTCATTTTTCTCACGGGCCACATGTTATGACTATGGAATAAAAATATTTAATCATCTCACCATATTTACATCAATTTATGAATTAGTTTTGGAATTAGGAAAGCAAGGGGACTGCGTTTTTGCAACTATTCACGTTTGGTAACAAAAATCCTTGTAATCTCTCAACTTTATCATTGATGATATGTGAGAATTTTGGAATCATGGAAATTGACACTAGATTTGGCTTTGCGGGCCACATGAAATCATGTGGCGGGCCAGATCCGGCCCCCGGGCCTCGAGTTTGACACCCGTGCAATAGGCCATTAATTTGTCAGTGGAACTCGTTGAAAAACAAAAAGAAAACGTAACAGTGACTAAAATATTAGAATAAACAAAATCACAAATGACTTTTGTACTCGTGAATGTTGCAAATGTATATAATTTCTGTATTCCATCCAAAATAACCGTAAACAATTACGAAAATTACAATTACAAGAAGAGTGGCGTGGTAGGAGGAGGAGGCGACGGGGTTCAATTTCATTTTTATTCGAAAAGTCTACAACGCGCAGAAAATTCTTCCATATTTTGGCTCAGTTATCCATTACTAAAAATTGGAAGGGCGCTAAATTTCTCGGCCCCCTTCGTACGCACAGTTACGTAATTTCAGCGTACTGTTGCGTAAAATGCGAAGGCTAGCAAGTTAGCAGTTGCAGGTTTGCTTCCTCGCAGGGCAGGCTAGCATCACGCAGCTAGCGCACGCCATTCATTCGTTCCAGTCGGAACCTTGTTTGGATTTTTTTTCGTGCCGAACGTGCGCCTGGTTCTCCCGCGACCGCCGGCGTATCGCCGCAATATTTTACAACGGCTGACCTGGATATCGATCGACTCGCTCGAGTGGCGATAAGGCCGCCCCCCACCCCCCACCGCCCGCCTGCCGATAAAACTGTTACTGAGTGACTCGCGCGACGGTCGACGGATTGAAGGTTTAATAGCGCTGTTTGCTTCACGGGGGCAAAGGTTAAGCTAAGAAAAGAACACCGTTAGCTTTCTTTTATGGTTTTGTCTTAAACGAAGCCGTCCGACGGTTTTCTCCTGACTATGAAGTGGTCGCGGCGCTCAGCTGATTCGCTTTTAGCGCCTCGCCAGGAACGAACGGGAAAGCCGCGGCAGACACATGACGTGCCGCGACACGCTAGGCGCATTTAGCACGCATTGCTCAGACTGCACGCCGGATCACTTTTGAATGGAGGGCGAGGCCTCCGCCAGTTTATCATCAGAAAAAATATCAAAAAGGGTACAGGCGGGTAATCGTGCACAATATGCCCAATATGGATGTTAGCATGTGGCTACTTTCCTCGCTACCGAATGTGAGCATGCAACACCGATTCGTGATGTCATGATGAAATTCTCGTTCGTTATTCGCCGTGCCGCACGAATTCTTCCCGGCGACAACGGCAGGCATCCGTATTTCTGTCTGTATTTATATATTATTTGGTACGCGTTTAGCTTAGCGCATAAAAGCAGCGAGGAGTCGCGATCGCGACGGAGAGACACTTCCTGGTTTTGTTCCACGTCCTGTGACACGCGGCGGGAAGACGGCGTGACAAGAAATGTCAAGCCGTGCGTTGCGGGACAAACAATTTTTTTGTTCGGGGCGAGAAACGACAACAGAAGACGTTTGACGAGGCGGCCGTCAAACATTCACCTCCGTTAGCTGATTAATAACGCCGCGCCGATTAATCATTGTCGGCTTGTTTTGGAAAGAAAAAAAAGTTGCGCTATCGCGGCGGCGAGCAGTTGAGACAAAGCAGGTCAGGCGAATCCGGCGTGTTGCACAAAAAAAAAAAAAAAAAGCAAAGGTTAGCGACTCGTTATCGCGACGCTTATCTGGAGAGTCATCAAGAAAACCACGAAAATTTCAAAGGCGACTCTTGACCGCACGTGAATTATTGATGCATTTATGTTACTTTTTTATTTGTTGCATTTTCATGAAAACCTGTATTTCCACCTAACTTGCAATATTATATCATGTTGTTTTTTTTAAATATTTCATTTGGTGGAAACTCACATTGCATACTTGAGCATAATTTCTCAATTTATTTTTCATGATGTTTTCTTGCATGCTTATTGTATTCGATGCCGCCATGTAAACCGTAGTAGCATGAATATTACAATTACATTTGTGTATATATATATATTTTTTTAATATCCTCAATTGCTCTTTTGTATTTTACTTTTTAGTCTGTAATTTATTTTATTAACTTTTTTTTTTACCTTTTAGAGTGCATACCTCACTTCATTTACAGTAATATACTAGTATTATAATTAAATTTGGTGGAAGCCAAATTTTGTTAATTAATTTTTTAAATATTAAATTTGGTGGAAACTCACATTTCATACTTGAGCATAATTTCTCCATTTATTTTTCATGTTTTCTTGCATGGTTATTGTATTACATACCGCCGTGTTAACCGTAGTAGCAGGAATATTACAATTAAATTTGTATGTTTTTCTGCATTTTTTAATATCCTCAATTGCTCTTTTGTATTTGACTTTTTATTCCGTAATTTATTTGATTTATTTTAGAGTGCATATCTCACTTTATTTACAGTAATATATTAGTATTATAATTCAATTTGTTGGAAGCCAAATTTTGTTAATCAATTTTTTTCTTAATCCAGGCTCATTGTGCGCATGATGTATTTCCATTTTTCATCGTCTACTCGTGACTGACTGATTTGTTGTTATGATGACTCGTTAATTTCTCACCTAGCGCAGGGCGTTGTCTCATTTTTGTGCCCCCCCCCCCCTTCCCTCCCCCCTCATAAAACGGTCGTGGACGACGAGGGAGACGTGACCGGTACGCACACTGTCGGGAGCGCCCTCGCGTGGACATGTTGGGAACATTCAGTATTCACTTTTTATGACACTAGCGTGGCAAATGTATTCCTTAAATAATTTTCGGACAAATGCAGTTTTTTTTTTTAAAGTTTTATTTAAATCCTTGATTCCCACTGCTGTCCATAATAGCACTTTTGAAAAGTTTATTAAAAGTGGTCAAAAAAAAAATACCACAATTTGTTCGATGTTAGCAGTCATTGGTTTTATGTTGTTGTTTTTGCTTTTTATAATCCAAAATCTTTTGTGTGTGTGTCGAAAAATCCCAGATGAACTTTCCATGATGAAAGATGACAGCTCGATTTCTGATTTTATTTCACACAAATCAAAGTTTGCCATGGGAATGAATTGAAATGCCATTAATCCGTTCTAGTTCATCTGTGCGTGAGCTTCCCGGCGTGAGCTGCGGCCTACAGCAGGTCCTTGCGCGTGTTCTCATGATGTATTTGTGTTTGTTTCATTTCATAAACAGTTCATTGGGGGCCGTGATATTCCTTACTCCCCCCCCACACACACAAATACTTTTATTGAAGAGCAGTTGATTCATCCATCCATTTTCTTAGCTGCTTATCCTCACGAGGGTCCCACTGAGCCGCTGTGCCGCTCTAGAGCAGTTAAAGGTCATTCAAAAGAGATGCTTGTAGCGTATCCGTTCATATCGATCAACTTCACAGTATAAAAAAAATCAAACGTTGTTTTGAAATTAATACAGCAATTTAGAGAGGGGCCGGGAGGAACCGTCCCACAATGCATCGCTCCGACAGATTACGGCCGCTTGGGCCGGGTTGCGCGATCAGTGGGCTCACAGACATGAGACAAGACTTGGGTGGGCGGGTGTGTGTGTGTGTGTGTGTGTGTGGGGGGGGGTTAATCCCCACCAAACACACACAAACAAACAAAAGATTTTGATTTTTATCATTTTTATTGTGCTTATGAGTGTCGACAGACATACGAACAGATGGATTGTTTTTCATGTTATACTACATTTTTAATTTCAATTATATAGTATCCTATAATATGTATTATAAATGCTTATCATATGTTTTTTTTTTTTGTTTTCTAGATTGAATATACATGTTATACGTAATACACAATTGATGCTTTGGGTACAATTTGCAGTGACATTTTTAATTAAATTATAAATATTTTAAATCCCCTGCTGGTAATCTATCAGACACTGTGACACACACAAAAAAAAAAAATCAGTCTGGTGGTTTTCAATCTCAATCTGGGTCGCGGCCGTAATCTCGCCACGCACACACACACAAAACGCGCAAAACATGCAAAACACGCAAAACACGTAAAACCTCCTCCTCATCATCCTCTTCCTCCTCCTCCTTGCGGTCGCCATGGCGACCGGACTCACACGTTGCCTCCCGAGTTTTATCAGGGCCGAAAGGCAGCGTGACCCGGATCGACCCGGTCAGCAATCTCGTTTTGGATTTAATGTCATCGCAGAAAAATGGGCGCCCTCCAAAAACAAAGTACACAAACGCGGGTGTGTGTCGTGGGAAAAAAAAAAAGGGGGGGGGGGGGCGGGGGGCTGTATTTTAATTTTTTTTACCCAGGCCTGAGTCCAAAGATGGTCACATGCAAATTTTTTCACATGACAGATTATGAAATTTACATAAATTGGCCCAATCAAGCACCTGCCCCGCCTCTTCAATTATGTCACTCTGACGTCACCCGACTGTTGGATTCACGACTGTAAATTATGGCAACCATAAACCGACTTTTACAGGCCATTCATCGAACCACAAGTAGCACCTATAACGCTCTGAAAAAAACGAATATTTGTGAAAATTTTGAAATTATTTGCGTGCACTTTCTTTTTATATGCGCTACTATTTGTATACTACATTTTATTGATATTTATGATTATTTCATGTATGCGTTATACTGTACTGCACTCATCACTACCTTAATTAAAAACATATACAAGTAAATGAAAGATGACACGCTGCGGCGAACCCTAATCGGGACAAGCCGAAAGGAAAAGAATCAGAAGAACGAAATCGGATATGCGTTTGCTGCTGCAACGGACCTTTGCGGCCACGTTGGGGCGCTGGTGCGCTTCGCAAAGAATTGTGCTGACATCCTTCCCAAAAGAAGAAGAAGAAAAGTGGAGGAAAAAGGAAGTGAATTAAGACGCAAGTAAATATGAAATTCAACAGGGAAAACGACAACGATTTCCACTCGCAATGACGCAGTCCGTTGTCGTCCAGGTCGGACAGTGCGGGAACCAGATCGGTTGTCGGTTTTGGGACCTGGCTCTGCAGGAGTATGCGCGCTTCAACAAAACCGGTCTGTACGACGACGCCGCCGGCACGTTTTTCCACGCGGCGGACTCGAGGAGCGGGGACGGGGTCTACTGCGTCCAGGACGGGACAATCCGGCAGCTGAAGGCTCGCGCGGTGCTGCTGGACACGGAGGAGGGCGTGATCGGTGGGATCAGGCGCGGCCCTTTGAGGGGCTTGTTTGACAGCACCCAGATCCTCACAGGGGTGTCGGGCGCAGGCAACAATTGGGCGTCCGGACACCTGCACTACGGCGTCACCTACACGGACAAAATAGTCGATCAGGTGAGGAGGGCGGCGGAGGACTGCGACAGCCTGCAGTCGTTTTTCCTCCTCCATTCCACGGGAGGAGGTACGGGTTCAGGGCTCGGGACCAAAGTCCTCGGCCTCCTCAAGGACGAATTCCCGGAGGCGTGTCGCATCGTGGTCCCGGTCTTTCCGTCCGCCGAGGACGACGACGTCGTCGTGTCGCCTTACAACAGTTTGCTGGCGGCGAGGGAGCTCACCGAGCACGCCGACTGCGTGGCGCTGGTCGGGAACCGGTCCCTGCTGGACATTTTGAACGTGGGAGCGAAATGTCACGGGGCACCGGCCGGGGTCAACTTGAAACGGGCGAGGAAGAGCCCGACCGGGTCGGAGAGGCCCTTCGACGCCATGAACAACATCGTCGCCGACATGCTGCTCGACATGACGGCCTCGGCCCGCTTCGAGGGTTCCCTCAACATGGACCTGAGCGAGATCGCCACCAACCTGGTTCCTTTCCCCCGATTGCACTACCTGGTCCCGAGCGTCAGCCCCGTCGTCCCGAGCAGAGGGCTGGATCAGCTGTTCGGCGACGCCTTCGCCAAGGGCCGGCAGTTGATCCGGGCGGACCCGAAGCGAGGCCTCCACCTGGCCTGCGCCCTCATGCTCAGGGGCGACGTCCGAGTGTCGGACCTGCGCAGGAACATCCAGCGCTTCAAGCCCCTTTTGCGCTTTGCGCCGTGGAACCCCGAAGGCTGGAAGACCAGCCTCTGTTCCGCCCCCCCCGTCGACCGCTCCCGGTCGCTTTTGGCGTTGGCCAACACCACCGGCGTCAAGTCCACCTTTGCGGACCTGAGCGCGCGTTTCGCCAATCTGTACCGGAAGAAGGCCTACTTGCACCACTACCTGCAGGTCCAGGGCATGGAGCAGAGCTTCTTCGCCGAGGCCCTGTCGTCCCTGCGCTCTTTGATCGAGGAGTACCGGCGCCTCGACGCCGACGCGGCCGAATTAACGCCCGCTGCGGCGAGATTAAACGTCGCGAGATAAAATGCTGCTGCCGCCGTTTGGTGTACATCTCGTTTATTTCTATTTGCCTTTATCGTGCTCTGCTGTCTGCAACCTGGTTGCCATAGCAACGTGCGAATGTTCTCGATCGGACTTATGCTGGTGGAATAAATGTGGAATAAATCAAGTTCTCGCGTCGGATTGAAGGCGGGTCCAACATGGCCGACGCGCCGTGAAGTTATTATTTCAATATTTATAAGGGATGAGTTTGTGTACGTGCGGAACGGTGGAGCAGCTGTTGAGCGTTGGCCTCGCCGTGCTTAGGATCGGGGTTCAAATCCCGTGTGTGTGTGTGTACTCCAATTTCCTCCCACATCATAAAAACATGCAACATTAATCGAATACTCTAAATTACCCCAGCAGTGTGATTGTGAGTGCGATTTATTGTCCGTCTATACGCCCTGCGATTGGCCGGCGACCAGTTCCGGGCGTTACCCCGCCTGACGACTGCTGGGATCGACTCCTGCTTCCCTCGTGAGGCTAAGCGGTTCAGAAAATGGATGGATGGGTCGTTTATTTACAGTCATAAACTTCTTGAATCGCTTAAGTCTTGAAATGGGACTTTCCTGCGGCCCTCGTGAGGATAAGCGGCTCAGAAAATGGATGGATGGGTCGTTTATTTACAGTTATAAACTTTTTGAATCGCTTGAAACTTGAAATGAGACTTTCCTGCGGCCCTCGTGAGGATAAGCGGCTCAGAAAATGGATGGATGGGTCGTTTATTTACAGTTATAAACTTGTAACTTGAAATGAGACTTTCCTGCGGCCCTCGTGAGGATAAGCGGCTCAGAAAATGGATGGATGGGTCGTTTATTTACAGTTATAAACTTGTAACTTGAAATGAGACTTTCCTGCGGCCCTCGTAAGGATAAGCGGCTCAGAAAATGGATGGATGGGTCGTTTATTTACAGTCATAAACTTCTTGAATCGCTTGAAACTTGAAAGTAAACTTTCGAGCACTGGAATTCCGACAGTTTTGAATGCATCATAGCTGCATATTAATGATCGTTACCCCGCATATGTACCAATTAAGTATGTTTGACAAATGAAATGGCTCGTCTTCAGTTGGCCAACCCAGTAAATATTTACCCCAAAATGTTCAATATATGATTAAAATTGAAAATGGATACGATTACGGTCCGATTTCCGGGGTGCGCGAACGCACCCCGAGCACACGGAAGTGCCGCTCTCAGGCTAGCGCGTTAGGCTAGGCCAGCCAGCCAGCTAGCTAGCTAGCTAACAAGGATAGTCTGGAGCGGTGTGATAAGGCGTTTTATTTTCGCGTGGCCGCAATAACTTGCGCGGGGCATTCGAAGTAAACGCCGGGAAAAACGACAGGAACCGCCACCGAGTTCGGGAAGTCGCGAAACGTAAACTAGCGCCGTGTGCGTCGGTCGACATGTCCTCGTTCTCCGTGGCGGCTCTCGAGAAGAAGCTGTCCGAGCTCAGCAACTCGCAGCAGAGCGTCCAGACGCTGTCGCTGTGGCTCATCCACCACAGGAAGCACTCCAAGAACATCGTGCAAGTTTGGTACAGCGAGCTCGTCAAAGGTAAGCGAGCGCCGTGTGGGTGGAAAGTTTTTTTTGGTCGACGTGTGGCCGTGGAACTCCGTCGGCTTGAGAGCCGACATTGGTCGTAACTCGTAACTACGCGATCGTAATAACAACCTACTCGAATCGGATCCGCGGTAACCTACTAACCTGGAACCATAACAACAACAACAACCTGACCTACTAACCGTGACGCCTCGTCCTAAAAATGTTGATCGTTGTGTAATTCCAGAGTGAAATGTTTGCCAATGTCTCCTTCTGATCAATAACAAACATCAGCAGTTCGCGACAAAAATGAGAATATTTTCGCTTCAGAGGCACGAAATTGCGAGTTCAAACAATTTAGGATTCAAATAATTAGTTGTAATAATAATAATTGTGCCCCGCGACCCTGTGAGGATAAGCGGCCAAGAAAATGGATGGATAGGTAATGACACTTTTATAGCCAATTTAGGTGGCACGGTGGTCAGATGGTAAAGCGTTAGCCTCACGTTTGTGAGGTCCCGGGATCGATCCCAGTTTGGATGCCCCCCCCCCCCGCCTGTGTGGGTTTTCTCCGGGTGGGCACTGCAGTTTCCTCCCACGTCCCAAAAACACGCGCCATTAATCGGAAACTCTAAATTGCCCCTCGGTGTGATTGGCTGGCGACCGGTTCAGGGTGTGCCCCGCCTCCTGTCCATCGACAGCTGGGATAGGCTCCAGCGCTCCTCGTGGGGATAAGCGGCGAAGGGAATGGATAGCCAGATAGTTCATTTGATTTTTATCGCCACGGTGGGTCAGACGCTTAAGCGTTGGCCCCACAGTTCTGAGGACCCGGGTTCGATCCCGGCCCCGTGCCTGCGTGGCTTTCCTCCGGCCACAGCAGTTTCCTCCCCCATCCCCAAAACATGCACGATTAATTGGACACTCTAAATTGCCCCCAGGTGTGATTGTCTCCATGTGCCCTGCGATTGGCCGGCGACCAGTTCATCTCCTGCCCGTCGACAGCTTGGATAGGCTCCAGCACTTTCCGTGACCCTGATGAGGATAAGCAGCAAAGGAAATGGATGGATAGTTCGATTTTTTTTTTTTTATCGTCGGCGTCACGGTGGATCGGCCTCGCAGTTCTGAGGATCCGGGTTCGATCCCGGCCCCCCGCCTGCGTGGAGTTCGCACCTGTGTGGCTTTTCTCCAGGTGCGACCGTTTGTCTCGATCGTGCCCTGCGATTGGCCGGCGACCAGTTCGAGGTGTACCCGGCCTCCTGTCCGTCGACGGCCGGGGTAGTCTCCGGCGCTCGCCGCGACCCTCGTGAGGATAAGCGGCGAAGAAAATGGACGGCTGGATAGCCAATGTATTGTTACTATATAATAACATTTATAGCTACTCTCAAGCCATCACCCTCAGTCAAAAAAACCCAAACCTTGCATCAGTCTTAATCTGAACACCCTAACGCCGAAACCTGAACCCGACCGATCACTTGAAACCGCCGCGGTGTGCTGAAAGATGTTTTACGTCGCGTGTTTGGCTCTCCGACGCTGCGTCACAAGCGCTCTTTCTTCTTCTATGATGATGTCAAATTGCTTTGGGTGTGCCGCAGCGCCGGTGTCCCGCAAGCTGACCTTCCTGTACCTGGCCAATGACGTGATTCAGAACAGCAAAAGGAAAGGACCCGAGTTCACGGAGGATTTCGCGCCGGTCATCGTCGACGCGTTCAAACATGTTTACAGGTGCGTGACTTCGCTTTCAAAGAGCTCAGCTGTTGTTTATGGAATTTTGCTTCATAGAAACAACAAGTAGTTGAATACACAGTAATTGGGAAAACAAAGTATTTCGATAAGCTTCAACGCAAACTCCATTTTTGTCCAGTTAACAGATGGAATAATAATAATAATAACAATAGCGTGATCAATTCTACAAATATTGGACGTTGACGCCCTGACGCCCGATTTCCTCGGAATGCCGTCGAGGGGATCTTCGGATTCAGACCCCCGACCTCAAAACCGCGAGGCGCACGTGCGGCTCGTTCATTGATCGCGATTGCGAGAATTCGCCGACGCGGTCGGACTTCCCAAAGGTCGGGGGGTGGGGTCTCAAACATGCGGCCCGCGGGCCGTTTTTGCGGGCCCGGCGAGGTGATATTTTGCGGCCCCCGCCTTAATGCGAAATACGGATGGCACTTTTACAGTGTTGTGTGCGGAGCCGACCAATCGCGGCGGGGTGGACGGCTGGCGGGCTTGATACAAGCAGAGAAACAGTTTTCAATGAGAACGTTACAGCGGGGTTGCCAAGGAGAGTTTTAAAAAAAAAAAAAAAATTGGGGGGGGGGGAGTTTTACACACCAGCTTCCTTCATATTATTTAGTGATTAAAAAAAGATGTTTGAAAAGAGAAGGAGCGCTTTTAAATTCAAATTTTTTTTTGTTATTTCGGAAGTGTGCAAAAAACTTTCGGATTTTGCCCCCCCCCCCAAGCACATTGCGGTCACGGTGCTCGTGTGTGTGTCTCCCCCCCCCCCCCCCCCCAGAGAGTGCGAGGACGGCTGTAAGAAGCAACTGGGCCGGGTGCTGTCCATCTGGCAGGAGAGGGCCGTCTACGACGACGAGCTGTTGGAGCAGCTTTCCAGAGTCCTCTGTGAGCTCCCGTTTGGGTTTTCGACCCCCCCCCCCCCCACATAAACAAATTTGACGGCTCACGAGTGTCCTCTCGTGTCGCGCAGATGGCGAGAGGAAGCCCACCAAGAGGTCCTACGAGTCCATCCAAGCGGTCAACGACAACTTTGCCGGCCGGACTTCCCCGGCCGAACCCCCACAGGTCCTGGCCCAGACGGTGTTGTAAGAAATGGCAATGACGGCGCTGAACCTTGAACTGGAGTCCACCCGAAAACCGATATTTTTGCCTCCGTGTCGGGAATTTCCGGAAGATTCTCAAAACTTTATATGTGCCGAGGAAGTGACTTATACCGGTCCGGCCCTGTTTGGCGCTGCTCTAGCGTGTTACTGCCGTGTCTCAGTGATTTTTACCGGTATGTTTTGATTTTATTTTTTTAACTGGCCCTGTTAGCGCGGCGCTAACGTTAGCATTAGCGCGGCGCTAGCAAATGAGGCTTTGAAATTGTGAAAAACTGCTGAACGCTCAGCTGTCGGTCAAATAGCGCCAAAAATATTTGCTTAGAACCAACTGGGTCACTGCGGGCCTTTTCCACCCCGTGACAACGAGGCGCTCTGCAGCGCCAACGCCGATTCAAACATTTTCCTCACCTCGGGAACTTCACTTTTCTCGCCGTGACCTGTGCGCACTCACGGCCAACAACGAGGCACTCTAAAGTGGCCACACCAGCACGGAACTGGTCAAGATCCCAAATGGCTTTTTTTTCCTGCTTTCTGATTGGCCGAGCAGGTCACTTAACACAACGGGCTTGTCGTCCCCCGGCAGACGTCGGAGCTGATCCGGGCGCTGCAGGAGCTGGAGAACGCGACCTCGGGAGACGCGCTGCTGCGCCAGCGCATTTCGGCGCTGCCCGCCGAGGTGCAGGACGCCTCGCTGCTGCACAGGATCACAGGTAGGGGGAGCCGGGGAGCCGCGTTAGGCTTTGGAACAACTTTTTATTCGCTTTTCACAGTTCCAATTTATTATTATTATTTTTATTGTTCACATTTTAGAATTCACATTACATTTGTTATAATCACCAAGTTACTTTTATTTTTTGTAAATATTGAGATAATATTGCATACGTATTTTTAATTTTAATACTAAGAATTATTTTCTGATTGATGATCATTTCTATTTTTACTCTACTTTTTAAATTATTATTGTGTTTACATTTCAAAGCACTTTTTTACGTCTTTGATGTAAAATGTTGCGTCATGTGAGCTACGTTTGTAATTTGAATTATGATGATGATTATTATTTCTTTTAAATTGACACTTTGGGCGGGTGCGCTCGTTTTTCAGATAAGGAGTCGGGCGCCCGCTTCTCCCGGCAGGTGGACGACGCCTGCATGCTTCTGGCGGACTACAGCGGGCGACTGGCGGCGGAGATCGACGACCGGCGGCAGCTGACGCGCACGCTCACGAGCTTCCTGCAGAGCCAGCGCGACGGCCTGGCGCGCAACGAGCACAAACTCGAAGTGCGTTGACGCAAGTGTTTCTAGTTTCCTTTTGCGCGTCGACGCGTCGCCTCAATAGTTTCCGATTGCCGGCAGCGACACACAAGATGGCGGAAAAGGGAATCCCGGGATTGTGGTGACGTTATCGGGAATTTGTGTATAGTATAGTATGTATATGCCCCCCCCCAAAAAAAAAGTCAAAAAATTCTTTGCAACAAACCACATCGAGTAAAATGACAAATGAAAGGTTTTATTGAGGTTTTAATTCTTTCGAGATTTGAAATTATTATATATATATATATATTATTATAACAAAATAAGAGCGGCAACAAAATGTACTTGTACGTACAAAGTACATCACGTTAGACTTCGGGTTAAAATTATTGCAGGAGGCTTTCCTGGTCTGGGATTTTTTGTTTTATTTTATTTATTTTTTTTGTCCATACACCCTGATTTGATTATCCAGTGCCCAAAATAATAATAATGTTTGCAAAATCTATTTGCAAACAAACTACACCAAATGAAAGATCGTATTCATATCTTATCCACATATCCATTTATTCTGCCCCTACACCTTATAAAATGACCCAAAAATGTTTTGTTTCCTTAATAGTATCCATCAGTTTTCTTTGCCGCTTATCCTCACGAGGGTCGCAGGGAGGGCTGGAGTCTAGTCAGGTGGCGGGATGCACCTTGAACTGGTCGCCGGCCAATCGCAGGGCACACGTAGACCTCGGAACTGTGAGCCCAACACTTTACCAGCTGACCCACCGTGCCCCCCCCCCACCCTCTCTCTGTCTGTCTTTTCTATTAAATCTATTATCTATATAGATAGAGATATCAATTTTTGTTGTTTCTGTAGATTCTTTGATTCATAAACTCCTCACACATATCAGGGGTGTCAAACTCATTTTTGTCGCGGGCCACGTTGCAGTTACGATTTCCCTCAAAGGGCCATCATGACTGAATCCATGAAAATCTTTTTCCCCTTGATTATTTACAGATGAAATTTATGAACTACTTTTGAATCAGAAAACGATTGTGGTGGGTTTTTCAACCATTATTCATGTTTGGGAACACAGAAATGCTGGCAATATCTCAGATTTATCGTTTACGATGTGATCATTTGAATTTTTGTGGCAGATTATCACAAAAATCATGGCAGTTGATATACATGATTTGCCTTCGCGGGCCACATAAAATCACGCGGCGGGCCGGATCTGGGCCCCGGGCCTTGAGTTTGACACCTCTGACATATATATATGAATGTGTGTGTATATGAATAAATTTATTTATTTTTTTTATTACGAGCAAATCAGCAATTAGAGAGTCACTGACGGTGTAGCGTGGGATCGATCCCCCGCGACCGACCGGCTTGTGAGGATAAGCGGCTTGGATAATAACCTGACATGACAAATCAGCAAGTCCAGGTCAAAAGTCCATCTGAGGCCAAGCACATTTGGTCTCACGTTCGGGTCTTGACCCGGGCTTCCCAAATCCGTTTTGTCAAGACACAATAACCGGAAAAACGCCTTATTCGGATTCCCGTTAATATCATCCATTTTTCCGCCACTGTGTAATTAAAAAAAAAAAAAAAAGGGAAACTGACCTGAGCAATAGTTTTTAGGTCGGTATTTATTCTGTAACAAATACTAAGGTGAAACTCGCGTGTGTTTTGCTGCTCGCAGGAATACAAACGCAAGCTGGCCCGGGTGAGCCAGGTCCGGAAAGAGCTGCGAGCCCGCCTCAACAACCTGCCGGGCGGACTCCGCGGCGCCTCCACCTGACATTCCACCCTCAATCTCTCCTTTCTTCTGGTTTTAGTGGATTTTTGTCCTCTTTTCTTTTAAAGTGTACTTTGTACTCCCCTGCCCTCGTTTCTCCTCCACTTACTGGTAATTTTACCCGAATATGATTTTTTTTTTTTTTCTTCTTCTTATGCGTACTACTCGTAGCGTCCCGCCCTTCTCGTCGACTTGCTTTGACTGTGCTCGTGCAGCCACCGTAAACTGCAATTGCAGAAGTCTACGTAACACGCAGCTGCATGTAAATATATTTTGAATTCACGTCAATGTGAAATTCTCCATTCATAATGTTTTTTTTTTTATTATTGTTCATTCCTGAAGGTGTCCAAATAAACAACATGACAATGGAACCATAACAGTGACATTTAGTTTTGATTTGTATTTTTCATGTATTTTAAAAAAAAATCTGTACTGTAATGTAAAAAAAATGTATCCAATCTAGTTTTAATTTAAATTTATACGTTGAATAGTTTTAAATTGAATTTGCTGAGATTATTAATTTTTCTAGTGGAATATTTTAAGGCATTTTTTTTTCCGAGTGCACAGTATTCAAATATTTTTGAAAAACAGGTGAAATTTGTTTTTTTTTTAATGCCAACACAATTCAAATAATAATAAATTAAAATATAAAATAATAATAACAAATCTACACCTCCAAATAATGAATGATGTGCAAAATATTCCTTCCTACATTTTAAAATTGCCTTGCAGTGAATCGCCAGGTCGACAGGGGGCCCCAATAAGAATAATTACTGTAAACTCATCCGGAAGTGGATGTTGCGGACTCGTAAGGCTTTCGGAACCAACACGTTTAGCATTTGCTAGCATTTCATATGTTGAAGTTGATCTATTTAGACAAAGCTTACATTCGTACCATGAATATAACCTTTTGAGCATTTCTGTCACAGTTTACGTGACAGCTCCGCCGTTACCTAACTTCCGTATCGAGCACATGCTTGTTAGCTTAGCATCGGTTCGTATTGTAAACGCGACCAGTTAAATTCAACCTTAAAGCTCACGAAATCAAGCTCAAACGATAATGGACGATTTGACAACCCCGTACGACGATGACTCGGCCATGGAGTTCATTGAGTGTTCGGTAAGTGCGCTAATAATTATAATATTATATTTGGCTATTCGATCGTACGGTATTCATCTTTTCCCGTTAATTTTCAGGTGTGTGAAATATCCTTAAGGGGACAAAACTTGTATAAGATACACCTGACCATGCCGGGACACTTAAAGGTACATCATTTGTTTTTCAAGAATGTCAAATTTGCCTGCATAAAGGTTTATTTCGTGTGAAATTCCTTGCTTCGAAATGTTGAAACAGAATTCACTTGAGGTCGCGTGAAAATATTGTCTGCGTATTGTATATGATTTAAGCTAGCATTTGCCTGAAGGAGAAACTGTATGCTTTTCCTGTTTTTTTTTTTTTTTTTTTTTTTTTGTGTGCATTACCCACTTATTGTTCTGATTTGGTTACTAAATACGTATGTCCTATTAAATACACAGTTGTACATTAAATCCTACTTTTTGGAATGGGTTGTGCTCGCAGGCTTTCGGGTGTGTGGGAGGGAACTGTTGTCTTTTATTACTGTACCTGTTTCCTGAAGCACTTTGAGTTGCCGTTATTTGAAGGATACAATTGACAAGAAGTATGGTACTGGTACATTTTTGTGAAGACAAACTCATACTTTCCAGGAATGTTGACAAATCACTTGTCATGATGTCATAACGTGTGACTTTACCCAGGATCTTGTCTCCTTTAATGATCACGACGGAGAGAATCTGGTTTGATGGGTACGCAACAAAGATCAAAGCAGGTCAAGTGTTTTTCTTTACGTGTCCCGAAGGTCTGTTCTTTATGAATGTCAGCAACACGGATCCGGCGAATAGTGTGTTCGGATTTCTAAATGGTGTCTGTGCCATCATAAAGGCGGAACAGCAGGAACATTGTTCAACCAGCAGGGAGGAAGACAGAAGGAATTCGACGTCGTTACTAAACCCTATCACTATCGACCGACAATGAAGAAAACGTGTGGTCGTGGAACGTCGGTCTTGGGGCGGGTTCATGAGAGATTACGTTCCTTTCCGGCATTTTCTGCCGCGGCACGCCATGTGGTGAAACAGCTCGTCATCCATTTGACGACCATTTGTCGTCTAAATACAGTACCACTATGTAGCGCCACTTACAAGCGCCAATTAGACTCGGTCTACCTCGAGGACTCCTTGACGCTCAAGTGGCAAGAAAATGACGTTCCTGTCGGGCTCATCTCAATCTTCTCAATTTACGACCTTTAGGTTTTACTACCTCTCCAGTCTTTCCGGTAATCGGTCCAATTTCCATACTAGGGTCATCTACTTTTACAGGTCTGTAGCATGTCTCGAGCCTGCTTCCTGGTCCTGTCCGACTTAATCTTGAACCTTGCGTTCTTTGTATGACTCTTGGACTGGAATGTTTGCTTTGTCTGGGAAACTTTGATAAGAACCCTCTGGAAACACCCCTTGTGACTACCACCTACCTGAAGGCATCAAGCAATACCTTGTTCTTCTATTATACGTGGGAGGAAAAATGTTTCTAGGATGTAGAATTGGGCAAGTTTGGTCAACTTTGATGGGGCTTGTCCACTTTCCCGATCTTCCACGTCAGTACCATCTAAATTCTTCAGTGCTAGTCGGATTTGTTCTTCTCCCGCAACCATATGAACGTGAGCGAAGTACAAGGTATCCCGAAACAGACCGTGCTGAATGACTTAACTGTTAAAGATGTGTTTCCCTTGTAGAACCCTCACATGTATGATGATTTTTATTGCTCTCCTTTCGTCCCTGGCAGAAAGAGGAGGCCGCCGTCGCCGCGGGTAAGTAAACTCCAGTACTGTCATCTAGTCATTTGGGGTCCGCGATGAAGTCGTGTGTCCTATCTTACCATTCTATCAGCCATTGAGTACAGGTATGCATGTGAAGGAAAGTTCTCTTGCCTGATTTTAGCAGATTTATGACATCCTTGATGGAAATCCAGTACCTACACCAAGCTTTCAATCAGCCGGTGATATTTTGATACGGATTGTCAGATCTGGAAACCGCCTGACTTTACTCCCGAGCTTTTCTCAGTTGAGCAAGTGGGAACAAGAATGAAGCCCAGATGCAAAGTCCAAGACGACCCAGTCACAGGAACACACTTACCTCTTACCTGTTCTAAATGAAGAAGATGTTACTTACATCTTGCAGGACTTATAAGGAATAGTTCAGATATACAGAAATGTCTCTGGTTCCTTGTTCTTTTGTTCTTGTTGCTATGTTGTTCCTCGTTCTTTGTTCTGATTGTCGTACCAGGGAAGCGCCGACTGCCGGAGGAAAATTCCTCGTGTGTTTTTACACACTTGGTCATTAAAGCTGATTCTGAGATGAAGGAATCCATTTGTCTGCTATTGTGCGTCATTTGTTCAGAGCTTTGTGCTTCAAAGTTGACTTAAAGGGATTTTTTTTCCACAAGAACTGAAGATTTTCCTTTTTTTTTTTTTTTTTTTTTTCCTCTCAAGGATGAGGTTCCAGTGGCTACTTTTGTCTACATTTTCCTCAGGCTGATGATGATGGGAAAATTAGATGAACGACCCTGAAAAGTTGCAGGAAAAAGAAGACTACACCTTTGTATCATGACATGTTGAAGTAAAGTACGTGTGGTTCCTGACTATCACTTAATTGGTTTTCAAGCGCATTTAACATGGTTCTTGAGTACCAGTACCTGGTGCTTGAGTATCGGTAGATTTATTTATTTTTTTTCTTGATTACAGGTAACTGTTGTCTCTACTACCTGAAGCGCGATCACTTGGTTCTTGTCTTGAATACATGTGGCTTGGTACTTTTTGGTTCTTTGGGTCCCTATAGGTTTTCTCGAAGACACTTGAAATCGGTACTTGTTGGTTCTTCATTATCTTTAAAGGGGTTCTTGCGTACCTGTAGCTTGGTTCTCAAGTAAGACGAGAGTGATTTACGAGCACCCACATTTTGGTTCTGGGCTTGATTACCTCTCTTGCTTGATTCTTCATTTCCTAAAGTTTGGTTCTTCCCTTCTTCCGCTGATCACCTGTCACTTGGTTCTCAAGTACCTTAACTTGATTCCTGTCTTGTACTTTTATCGTTTTTTCTTTTCAGGGTTGGGGTAGGGGATTTTACTACTGGTAACTTGATTCTTGGGACAGTTGATTGAAAATGTCGCTTGCCTTGAAATGATTATTTTGTGTTTGTATGCTTCATCAATCTTCAATGACTTCTCGATCGTCTATAATGGTTTTCTGACTTCTACATCATTGCCTTGTTTTTTTTGTTTTTGTTACCAATTGGGGTCGTTTTCAGACCTCTCTCATTAATCGGTTACTGTTCTCTGGCACTTGCTTGCCCAACTGTTTACCAGGCCAAATTCTCTCTTTTGCAACAGCATCAACCCCCCCCCTCCCCCCCCCCCCCCAGTAGCAGGTGGGCGCCTTCGTGGGGTTTCACTTGGCTGACCCTTCCAGCTCCTCTGGTTTTCCTTAGATGTCGTTCTCTACATGGGAACGTTTGAGAATTTGATTTGTTCCAATTTGAAGTTGTCTTGTGGGCGGGTGGAAGCTGCAAATATTGAGCGTAAATGTGTATCGGCAGTTTTATTACAGAGGAAATGGAACAGGGTGTCAAAAACAAGTGAATGTCACTCGGGATTTAAATCCAAGGAGGCAGTGTAAAAACGACGTTCTCATGCTCGTTTGTTTGCCGTCGTCAGGTCTCGCGGTCCGAGAACGAACTGTGCCCAAGTTCAAGGATATCTTACAATGCGTGGACTACCTGAAGCTTGACGAGCCGATCATTGGTAATCCACCCAGAGTTTACTTTTTAACTTGGACTTGCCGTAACCGCGGTGTTCTCCCGTTCCAGGTTTGAACTTCTTGGAGGAAGTGGGAAGCGTGAACGCTGACCATCCCAGTCTGGGACCCCGATACACGTGCACGCTTTGCAATATCACCGCATACTCACCGGAAATGGTCCATCACGTGATTGGGCGGAAACACAGGCACAAATATATTGTAATGCATTTTCTACTTCATCTAAATGAGATTTTTTTTTTTTTTTTTTTTCTTCCGACAATTGTGTAACTCAAAGCGGCGTATCATTGCAGAAGACAAAGCGTCCAGATCTGGTGAATTGGGACAAGGATATGGTGGTGAACCAAGTGGGAAAGCTCCTTCGCACCAAAGCGGAGCTCATCGCCAAGGAGGACGGAAGCGGACGGCCCATGGTGGGATGCGTGATCATGTGATATTACGTATATTTTACGTATGTATATGTATACTTTTGTTTGTGTTACAGCCAATGAAGAGAATGAATGCGGGAAACTTCATGTCAAGAGGTAAGAGGTGTGAATTTCTACAAAAGGGAGCAAGAGTTAAGCCTTGTACGTTTCTGTTGACGTTGTACTGTAAATATCTGACAGCCAATAATGTTATTAAAAACAAAAATGTCAGCGCAATGGGAGAGACTAGATGACGCGTAATGTGAGGATCAGACGACAAGACAAATTTGCCCTGTCTCGGACTATTGCAATCAAATATTGTATTTTGTTTTAATTGATGTTGAGATTCAATATTGAAGTAATTTGGCTGTGTAGTTCCCCCATGGCAGGGGCAGAACAGACACGCACAGAACTACTCGGGCCGGAATCGACGGAACCAGGATTTTCAAGGCCCCCATCGCAGTAGTTTAAGGCCCGATTCTCCAAGCAGAGTCCCGTTTCATAATGCCGAGGGCCCCTCGATGCACGCGGCGGGGGATGGACCAACAGCAAACCTGTGGGACCAGCATCTTGACAGGGCGGAAGACTGGGAAACGGGTCCTTTCCGGGGAAGGAATTCAGACCTTGATCTTCGTCCGGGTGATCATTACAATCCCAGCAAGAAGACTCAATGGGGCTTGGATCAATCCCCTGAGGGTTACCCAGCACACAGAAATCAGGAAACAGAAATGGAGTTTTTCTCAGAAGATGGAATGACCGACTATCAGCCCGAGGGTCGCGACTATCAGCCCGAGGGTCGCGACTATCAGCCCGAGGGTCGCGACTATCAGCCCGAGGGTCGCGACTATCAGCCCGAGGGCCGCGACTATCAGCCCGAGGGCCGCGACTATAAGCCCCCGGGCCGCGACTACCAGCCCGAGGGCCGCGACTACAGCCCGAGGGCCGCGACTACCAGCCCGAGGGCCGCGACTACCAGCCCGAGGGCCGCGACTACCAGCCCCCGGGCCGCGACTACCAGCCCGAGGGCCGCGACTACCAGCCCGAGGGCCGCGACTACCAGCCCCCGGGCCGCGACTACCAGCCCCCGGGCCGCGACTACCAGCCCCCGGGCCGCGACTACCAGCCCCCGGGCCGCCGTGACACTCAGCCGCAGGGTCGGAACTCTCACCCCCATCGTACTGATTATATGACCCGACGTCCAGACTCCCATCCACATCTTCCTGGCTCTCAGCCCCAGCATCCAGACTCCCAGCTCCATCGTTGGGATTTTCAGCCCCAACGTCCAGACTCTCAGCCCCAGCGTCCGGGCTATCAAAGAGAGGACCAAAATTGGTCTTCTGAAAAAGACAGAGATGTAAGGCCCCGCTCAAATGTGCCAGAACCCCCCATGAGGAATCCGCGCTCGTCTTTGGGGAAACCTGCTCCTGTTTTTAGAGATTACCGTCACGGAATGCAACAAGATGAGCCGCTTCCGGCTGGCCCCAACAACTTCAAGACCCCTCGGGGGGATTCCCAGAACATCTCCCCCATCCCGGAGCCCTTCCGGCGCTTCATGGACGGGCCCGTAGGTGGCAAGGTGCCCAGTCGGGTCAAAAGAAAGAGCCGCTTCTCAGACGCCACAGCTGAGGAGGTGGAAGTAGCCAACAAGATGTGAGCAATTCGCTAGTCTGCTTTTTGTTTTCATTGTCATTTGTTAACTTTTCTGGCCTTTTTTTTTTTTTTGGGGGGGGGACAGGTTCAACGCCGGACCCCCGGATTCCAAGTTCGCAACTCAGAGTTCAGGAGGTGAAACGTTCCATCAGGGATTCCGTGGAACAGTGCGGCATCCCAACCGCTTTTCACAATCACAGGTAGGCTGCCGTTACATCAAATAGTCAAAGGGAATTTGGGGAATTCTTTTGTTTTAGCACTTTTCCTGTTACGCTAGCCGCCGCTTCCCTTTGACAAGGTGAAGTTCCGGCCATCGCGCTGAAGTCAGGCTTGCTGTCCGACAGTTCTACGTGGCTGGGTTTTGCCTGAAAGATCTCGATCGGACTTTTCTGTTTTCGAACAGCTAAACAGTCCCACACCCCCGCAGATGTCCCCCCAGCAGCCGTACGGCAGAAAGTTCCAGGAAGATTCCAATTTTGGAAGAGCCGAAGATTTCTACAGCGACAAAGGCAACAGAGGAGGAAGAGGGCGGAGCCAACAGGTGTACCAGCAACAAGGGCTCAGAGAGCCCAGTGACTCAATCAGAAAGCGTTACGAAGGTATGGAGTGTACCACTTCTCACCGGTCATAACATAACGTACCCCCTACACAATCTTACGTCACCTTTCTCCCGTTCTTCAGAGGGTTTTGGCCAGCCGCCGACGTACCCGACACGTCGCCCGGATGACCGAGCGCAGCGTCCCGGGCGCTTCCAAGGAGGCGGGCGGCAGCAGCAGCAGCAAAATTTTCAGCCCCGCGACATGCCGCAACCGCCATCTCAGGGGTTTTTCCCGTCCCGCTCGCCGCCCTTTGACACGGAAAGACCCGTCGCGATGCACCAGAGACCTCAGTACTCCAAAAGTCTGGAGAAACTCACATCCACTCTGCTGGAATACATGTCCAGGAATTAAGTTGGACACGAATTAGTGGAAGATTTGAAATGAAATGTTGTCGTTGTTGGTGGTGAGCTCCAAGTTTGGGTTGTACAATTTCACCTAATTTGTATAAATTTAGCCTACATTTTTTTTTTTTTTGGGGGGGGGGGGGGGACATGGGAGCCCCTCACTCCAGCACAGGGATGATGTACAAACTTGGATTTGAACCCTGAACCTCTGCATTTTGAGGCAGACACGCTGGCCTCTTGTACACCGTGAGTCCTGTTTCTGTTCATCTTTAGATACATAAATATTGAAACGTGCTGTGCTTTCACTTCTGTTTTTTTTTTTTTTAAAACTGCTAGTTTTCCCGGAACATGCTTCACAAAAATACATTTTTTTTCTGTTTAATCGGCTGTTTTGCTTTATTTTACATCAAGTAAAATGAAACCATGGGTCACTGAAAGAGTTATTAAGCAAGCTGCATGCGATTTCGACAAAATTTACACGTATATTAATTGGAAATTTAATTCCTCGATTAATATTTAATGTAAATTAATTGCATTTCCCCACCAACATTCATTTAACAATTTCAGGAATATTAGCCTGTAAATGTAAGAAAACCACAAAATTATCAAATTGAAACCTTGCCAGGGCTCAAAAAGTTAAAAAGATTAACGATACTAAAATTGGAACATTATCTCGAAGTTTTGAAGAAACAGATATTGACGCAAAATACAGTTATAGTTAATTTCGCTTGTTTTTTTTTGTGCGTAACGCAAGTCGCCATCAATGCGCTTTGCCTACGTCATCTCGTCGCGCCGCAAACTATTTCCGGTTCGGTCCGCCGCCATCTTGTTTCGCTCCTGCTAGCATAATAAAAAAAAAAAAAATAATAGTGGCGAGCCGATCCTCGCATCGACATCCAAACAAGAAAAGTGAGTACCCAAAAGTCTCGAATCGCTATGCGCGACGTGTGCGACGGGACCTCGCGGCCCCTCGACGCGCGCTGAATCGGGGTGGGAGCAGCGTTTTCGTCCCGTGTTGATGTGCTGGTTGTTGACCAATGGACGGTTGTTGAAGGAGGCGAGATGAACACGGGCGCCATTTCCCTCCCCGTGCGCTGCGTGAGCCGCTTATTGGGTGGCCCGCTCGGGAAACCGGCGCCCGCCGTCCTCCATTTTGGCTCGCGTCGTCTTGTCGGGGCCTTCCACGTCGGCGACGGAGCCCGAATGGCGGCGGTTGCTCCGCGAGGCAAAAAAACAAAAACCAAAACGTTGGGCCCCCCCTAGAAAGCTTGATTGGTGGAATGGAAGTCCGAAGTTTGATTGGTCTGAATGACACATCCGAACGTTGTCTTTATTGGTTACGCTGCACAAGCGAAGCGTTTATTAACGTCCCCGCGTGATGATGGCGGCCGCGGTCTTGCTAACGTCAACTTTTAGCTTTCGCGTTAGCTCCACTGAGCTAACGCGTCCTAACCACTTTTCGAACTCCAGATACACTTTTAACTTAATCCGCATTTTTGCTTTTTTTTTTTTTTTTTTAACACCCGTGTCGAGTCTCGACTCGTTACCCACCAAAGTGTCTCTTACGTCTGCGTAGTCTGAAAAAAAAAAAAAAAAACGTCATCAGTTTGACGTATGCTTGGCCAAGGTCATAACGATGATGCGCCGCTGTGTTTACATCAATTCCGCGGTCGCCATGTTCGACCTTTCCTCATAAAACAAAACAAGCAATAATGCATCCCACAAACTCCAGGAAAACAAAGCTGACTGTTTGTGTACTGTAGTTTGGTGCCAAAATAATGCACTGTTTCTTTAAGAAGCTCAAAGGCAATGTCGGAATAAAAAGAATGACGTCAAAAATATCACGTAACCAAAACCACAAAATATATATATGGAAAATAATGCATAATAATTGTAAAAAAAGTGATAGGCAAATGCAAGATTAAATGCATGTATTGGACATAAGATGAAAATGTGATTACAAAAATGATAGAAATGATTTATTAGTATATGCTATATTGGAATCATTAAAAAAAAGTGAATATTATTTAGAATAACATCAGCAGTTTGACGCAGACCGGCGTCGACATTGGGAACGCCAGCCGAGGCAAATCCAAGGTCACAAGGACGAGGCGCGCTCGGGTTAGCGTCAAAAGCGCCGTCGCCGCTCAAAATGCGTGCCAGTCAAAGCATAAATACTAAAATATGCAAGGTGCGAGATGAAAAATATACAAATAAAAACAGCGACTCAAAATACTAATATATGAATTTATCTTCCGCCATTGAAATTCTGTTAATACCATTCAAACTGTTTGATTTCCCTAAAAGTTTTTTTTTTTTTTAAATAACTAGCACTACTACAGTACTGTACTTTAAACAAACATGCAGTATTGACATAATTACATATATTGCGAAGAATTTGACAGTTTGTGCATCATCATTTCATGCTTCAATTCAATGGGCATTGCGCTGCTCCTGCTGGCACGTGAGCCCCGGCCACCAGGGGGCAGGACAATCCAGACGTGCATAACACGAAGAATACGGTCGCAATAAAGGGACTCGGTAAGATGGAGGAATATTTATCGGTATATTCAAAGGAGGAGGAATATCAGTATCTGAGTATTGTTGTCCGTCTACACGTGTTGCTGCAACCGCTGTTGTTCAAGGTGTGTCGTGGCCACGACGTTGGCGCCAAGCCGTCAGACTTGCGGAAAAGTACAAAACGTGCGCGCGAGACGTTAAAAGTGAACGGGTCAGCTTTGCCTCCATGTCGCGTGTTGACGAAAAGGCGCAATCAGTCGGCGGCGTGTTTGGAGATAAAACACGGCGGCGCCGCAGGTCATGGGAAGTTCCGGCGTCCGCCGCGACCTTGCCAGGTGCCTCGGCGGGCCCGTTTCGGGGGCGGCCATGTTGGACACGCACGCGGGGAAGAAGCGGCGCGCTAACCCAAACGTGGGGGAAAAAAAAAAAAGCTTGTCTAGGTGGATTTTTCATTATTTTTGTGGAATGAAAATATTTCAAGATAACACAATTATAGATATGTATATAATATAGATATATTAAAATTGAGGGGGGGAATGCGGTTGAAATGCACAGACTTTGAAAAAAAAATATGAGGCAAAAAATGTAGAAAAATAGATCAAAATATTGGGGAAAAAAATACACAAATATTAAATAGTATTTTTGTACTGTATTATACATACGATTCCCCAATTCTCACAACGTATCTTACATAAATATTGGTAAAAAAAAATACAATTACTGGAAACATGCAAAGGTATTGGACACATGATTTTTATTTTATGAATAAAAAGTTGAATGCATAATGTTTGACAAAAATATATGAAAACTACATAATGTATTAAGCAGCGTATTGAAAGATGCAAATCTTAGATGACAAATGCACTCTGAAATATGGCATATTAATATAAAAATAGTCGACAGGAAAGAATAATCTTTGTACAAAAGTATTCACAAATATGAAATTGAAAAATGTATGCATAATTGAAGAAAAACAGTAAATACAAAATATTGTGCAGAAATTGCACTGATGCTGAGGGGAAAAAAATAGTCACAATTTAAGAAACAAAATGTATGAAAAAGTCATTGAAAAATAATCTGAAATACTTTTAAAAAAATCATAATAATAATACAACATATCAAGCACATGCATTAGTTGGAAAAATTAAGTGCTTTAGAGAGAATATTATAAACAAAATATCAGCAATAAACAGTAAATTATTAGATAAAAATAACACGAGTAAAAAATGAAAAATATATTTGGGAAATCTTGGTACGGGGGGGGGCACAATCTGCCACTACAAACATCGAGGAAATATTGTCACGTCGTGCGTCGTTATTTATTTTTTACTTTTTCCGCTTTGCGTATGAGCGTTGGCGTCCGCAGCACGCGACGCGCACATGAGCGCCGTCCTCAAGCGAAGGTCGGTGGCGCCGCCTTTGAGGTGCACAACAACGCCGCCTTTGTGCGCCTCAAACTTGCTATCGGGAGTCCCCCCCCCCCCTCCCCTTGCGTCTAATAATACCGTTTGTCCATAGGTAGCACACGAGCTATATGGGGGACGTTGATTCTATTAGCCGCTAGCGCTGCAGCGTTTGCGTCAGCTCTATCGACCTCTAATTGGGATTTAATTGGATCCATTTTGCGGCTGGCGCGGGTCAGGACAGATGAAAAGTTGTTTTTTTTTTTTATATTCGAGTGACCAGAATGATCACGGTTATTAGTTATTATCACCATACGCGTCAAGAATTTGCCAATTCAAAATAGTAGGTACACCTGTACAATACTAGCTTGATTGTTTAAAACGAGTACAACAGTATCAGCTGCATACGAGCCGAGAAATGATATCATTTGAATTTCCCCTAAAATAACATTATTAGCTTGGAAAAATATGGTAGGTACTTCCCTGATTTCTCCTACTGCAGGCGCGGTCTGTATTTGAATCCCTGTACGAAACGAGGGAAGTTTTGATGTCACCAAATTACATTTTTTCTGAAAATAACACAAATAGGCTGCACGGTGGATCAGCTGGTAAAGCGTTGGCCTCACAGTTCTGAGGACCCGGGTTCGATCCCGGCCCCCTCCTATGTGGAGTTTGCATGTTCTCCTCCGGGCACTCCGGTTTCCTCCCGCATTCCAAAAACATGCAGCATTAATTGGACACTCTAAATTGCCCCGAGGTGCGATTGTGAGTGCGGCTGTTTGTCTCGATGTGCCCCGCGATTGGCTGGCGACCAGTTCAGGCCCGTAGACCGCCGGTATAGGCTCCGTGACCCTCGTGAGGATAAGCGGCAAAGAAAATGGACGGATAACAGTGTGAGCTTGAAAAAATATGGTAGCCACTTCCCTGATTTCTCCTATTGCAGGTACGGTCTGTCGGATTGACGTCACCAAATGGTATTTTTGTTTTGTTGGACAATAAGATTTCGTGCACGGTGTGTTGATTCACTGCAAATAATGATTTAGGGTTTAGGGGGTGAGTATTTGGGGAAAGGGGTGTTACCTAATGATTTGGCAGGTTCCAATGAGGAAAGAGTTTTTGCGATAGTTTGGAGTTGGCGCCGAGCTGCTTCCGCTGCAAGGAAACGTCGTCCTCGGCCTTTATTCGGGTGCACAATGCGCGCATTGTTCGATCCATCGCGGGCGCAGATTTATCTCGACGGCAGCCATGTTGTACCTGTGTCCGCGAGCGCAAGGACAAAGCGCGTGCGTGCGCGCGCGGGCGCGTACTCCAAAAATTATGCGCATGCAACACGCGGGCTCGCACTGGCACGCGCGCCGGCCAATGGGCGGCGAGCGCGGTTGCCGACGTCACTCCCCCCGCACCGCCGTCCAATAGCGCGGCGGGAGAGGCGGGGCCACGCCCGAGACGTCGCGTTTGACATTGTAAATAAGAGCGCAGCCGCGGAAGGAAGGCAAAGAGGGGGCGAGGGCGGCACCAAAGGGGCGACATTTTAACGCCGCGCCGGATGCTTCGAGCACTTTCTTTTCTCTTTTCCGCGCTCTTCTCGCGCTCCTTTTTCCTCCCCCCCCCTGACCCCTAACGCTGCCGCTCAAGGTAACTTAGAGCAGGAAGTTGGGGAAAGGGGGCGGGGCGGATAGCGGGGAGGGGAGTGACTGACGTGCTCGGCCGGCCAATGAGAACGCGGGGCTACGCGATCTCATTGGCCGAGAGGTGGGGCCGGGGTGGCACGTAGCAGGCTAGATTGATTGCTGGGGAAGCGTTAAAGGCAAAGCGGTTCGCGTCGGGAGTCGGACTGTGACCGTCCTGTCGAACCTTCCTCCTTTTCTTTTCTCTTATTCTTTTTTTTTTTTTAATCTTGGGGGAGGGGGGGGTCATCACAGAAAAGACGGTGGAAGGTTAAAGGAGATAGTTTTTTTTGTTTTTTTTCCTCCTCACCCACCCCACGGCGGACCGGAGCGAGCGTCGCTTTTTTTTTGTGCGTGCGTGTGTGTGTGTGAAGGAAGTTGGTACCGCAAGGAGACTCGAACGGCGTCCCGTCCCCGCAGCGCTCCATCAGCCAGCCACCATGAAGGGCACGGGGGTGAGTTGAGTTGCGACCACTGGAAAAAAAAAAAACAACAAACATTCAGGAATGAAAAGGGAGCTACGTTGCTAATCGGCGCCCGTAGTCATGACGCTGTCCTGTTCTGTCCTGTCCTGTCCTGAGTCTTGCCCTTGACTTGGACCAGCAGCCGCTCACTTGTTGTCACGGTGGCTCGGCATCCCCCCGTCGCACTTAGAGCAGAAATTTTTAACAATTTAAAAAAAAAAAAAAAAAGATGACAGACTTGAGCAACCGGGCAACGCCGCAGTCCACATTTTGATCAAAGTCTGTTTTGATATTCAGTGCGGAACTATCATGGAGAAATATGCATGCACGGCAAGAAAATTGGACAAAAATAGGAAGCAAAATACAATAGAAAAAAAAAATACTAAAATATGTAATATAGCAACATGACAGTTTGGGGAAAAAAACAAATGAAAATGTGGCACGGAAAACGCAAACGCATCAGGAAAATAGTCCTAAAATATTGGACAGCGCACACAAATGCAAAAGTCAAACTATGCAGCAAAAAGAATATTAGAAAAATATACACAAATAGTGTGCATTATTATACAGGAAATGCACAAAAAGCAGTAAAATCTTACAAAAATGTTCAACCAAAATAAACGTGAAAAAGTTCCAAAAATATTAGCTGTGAGGACAGAAATATAAAATACAAAAATATTCAATCAAAAAAAGAAATGCTCACATATTAGGAAAATACAGACAAAAAAATATGGAAAGATAACTCATTTAATATATGAAAGATGCACTTATATGATGAAAAATACAATAAAATGGAAAATTTCCCTGTAATAATAATTTGACAAAAGTCTAAAAAAATGTTTGTTTTTCTCCCTGCATCATCTTTGCAGTTACATATAATAGCAACAACATTTCCGCATATCATGTTGACTGTTTAGCAGGAGCGCCCCCCCCCACCCCCCCACGGCGTCCCCCCCCCCATCCATCGTTCCCTGACGTCCTCGTTTACACGTTAGCGCCGGCCGGCCGCGGCGTCCATCTTGATGGGACACGCGAAGCTCTCGGGGGGGTCCGACGGGGTTGGAGGTGCAGCTGGTCGTGGGGACCTTCTACCCCCCCCCCCCCAACACTGCTGCCAGCCTTCCAGATGGGCCGAGGAAGGCCGGGGGGGTGGAGGCTAATGGTCTGATCTGATCTCTTGTGATGGAATCTTTTTGCAGGGCGCCGCTTTCCCTTACTCGCCCTCTCGCTCTCCCTTTCGCGTTCTCCCGCCCTCGTTGAAAGTTTCCACTGTTTTTTTTTTTGACACCAGTTCGGAGGACTAAAAATAACCTCGTCTTAAGTTGAGTCCCAAATCTCATGGTTTTGGACGTGGAGATTTGCGGGCGGCGGAGCGCAACGCTAAGGTCAATGCGGTCGCCGCGTCCCTTTGCCCTTGGCAGGTAGCGGGAGCCTTCCTCCTCCTCCTCCTCCTCCTCGGAGGCCTCGCGCCGGATGAAGGTCACGAGAATGTGAGCGAGTATGCGGACGAGGTCAAAGCTGGAAACGAAAGGAGGAGAGTTGCTAGCGCTAGCTGCGCGCTAGTCTGGGTTCACTCCAGTGCTGCAGTGCAAAACTTGCCCCCCCCCCCACCACCCTCGTCCCGTTCATCTCCCTCCCGCCCTCCCCCTCGTTGCGTTCTCCGCTGCCGAATGACCTTGACAGATCAGCGGCGAGCACTTCCTGGAGTTTGCTTCGGTGCAGTATCAAGGGCAAAGTTTGAAAAATAGATGGTTTTGTGTCCTTAAAAAAAAAAAAAAAAAAAAAATGGAGGGCCCGGTAGTTACCCCGTAGTTAATCTGTAATTCCCTCCCGCGAACTTGTTTTTCTTTAGTAGTAGATGATTGACCCCCGCGTGTTGGATCGCGTCCCCCTATTTGCGAACTCCTCTCTCAAGGTCGAGTTCGTGCGACACAGACGGCGGGCGGCGTTAGCGCAGAGCCAAAGCAAGACCCGCATCCCGCGTCACCCCCCCCCGCAGACCTCCCCTCATTTCACCCGTCAGCATCAGGAAGGTCGGCCGGAGGTCGCGGCGCGGGAGGAAGGAAGCCGCCCGTCTCCGGTCGGGATTTCGCCGGACCTCGTCGCCGCTCCCTTCGGATGCGCGGCTCGCACGTACGCGTTTTTCTCACCGGTTGATCGGATTGCAAATGAAACACGTCGACGATGTCGCAAATTGTAGCATTTGGGTCGGGTTGACGGCTGTCGTATGGTCACACAACCCGTGACGTACTTCCGAGTCCGGTCCGCCAACAAAATACGCAAAGATATTTAACTACAAGATCTGAAAAATTCTTTGCGTCAGTGGCGTTAGCTCTTTTTTTCCCACGTTTGTTAGTCTTGGGTCTTTTGCGGCACGGATTGACCGACATTTTTCACACATAGATTGGCATTATAACAACTTTACCAGTCCTCTCTGCAAAAAAAAAAAAAAAATCAAAACAAAAAAAAGAAAGACCATTCGCACGCTCATTAGCAAGCTAATTAGCCGCAAAGCATTTCCCGTGTTTTTATCTGTACACCGAACGCGTTACGGCTAACTGCTATTAGATTTCTCTCCGGGTGCTTTCACGCTGCCGTGTCAGGGTTTGTCGGGGTGGGGGGGGGGGGGGCGCGAGCAGCATTAGCGCCGCTGCTGATTCAGCGCGCAGCGCCATTGACGTTCTCTCCAAGAAGCGGTGTCAGGTGAAAGTCGTAAAGGTTGAGGTAAAACGTCAGCGCGCGGAAACCCGACACCGCGGTGGCGACGCTGCAGGAAAGGGGAGACGGCAGCCGTCCTCCGCACCGTGCGGCCGACAAAGCTCGTGTTAGCAAAGAAGCTAATCGCGACGGCGGAGAAGATTCACATTCCGCACAGAATTTAGCTTTCATTTTTGTCGTGATGGCGCTTCACTAATTTCCTTTCCATCGTTTTCCACCTTTTCGTCCGGGTTTATACACAACCCAACAACGAGACAAAAGTTAATCAATAATTTTAGTAACGTTTTGAAGTTCAGTAAGTACATTTCTGTAAAACCTTCAAACTTTATTGTAAACATGGAAATAAAAAGTCAGTCAAACATATAACAATCTCATCTATCTCGAAATTTCTCGTCATTTTTGTCAATTTCCCGTGCGTGGTTCTGATGTCCGTTTGTAGGGTTTTGAGCGTCCCCCATGCTAACGCGAAATGTTAAGAACCGCTCTCACTGGTACACAATAATAACCATATTGTGAGGTGAAAAGCTCTCCGACACGCCGACCTCATGTTTTTTTCTCGTTATCAAGCAGCCTCGTGTGTATTTAGATGAAAGTTGACACGGTCCGGCGGATCGGTGGGGGTGGGCTTGTAAAGGAAGTGAAAGCGTCGAAGTTTGCCTTTTGTTTCCCGCCGTAGCGTTAAAGGCCAACTCCCGACGCTAATGGGTTCAATTGTTCGGGTGGGCGCGAGGGAGAGCGGCTCGCCCCGCCTGGCAGGCACGCCAGGGGGGGCGGACAAGGCCATCTTGTTCGGAATCACCACGGGACCGGTTGCTGATTTAACCGCCTCGCCGGGGACAAACAAACGCTTCTCTTGCCCCGTTTGCCGTCAGAACCCCGGATGCCGGAAGACGGGGCTTAGCCGCCGCCGCCGCCGCGTTTCAACCCCGGCTCGAATTCGAGCGGACGAGCGCGGGCGGCGGGCGGGTGTCAAGGTCAATCACTCGACTGTCATGGCAGCTACAAGCGGCGCCATTGATCGCCACAGCGGCCCCTCTGTCGCATTCACTTAAGCTGCCGCCGCGCCCGTGACGGTCGAGACAGGAAGTCGCCTGTCATCGCTCACCTCGGCCCGACATTTTGCTACCATTTCACGTGCCTCGGATGAACCCCCAAATTAAGTTTTGAGATCATTTATCATTTTTTTCGATATTAGCATTTGAAGAGGTGTGTATACTTTTCATATTTGCTATGGTCAGGATTAGACGGGAACGCCGTCTCAAGATCCTGAAATGCTGAGGGGGAAAAAAACTTGAAACTTTGGTGCGGATCAAGAAGTATAGTCGTGGGGGCGGGGTCGTTTTATTTAATCCTCTGTACCTTACGTTTGGACGGGCGTTGATTTTGCGAGGTGTCCGTTGGGTACTTTGTGGGCTGACTCGATCAAGAATCCAGAAGATAGCGCTGTAGTTGGACAGAAAAGACACTTGCCGTGCTTGGCAAGGTGGTGTCACGGATCAACCTTGCGGAGCGTGACTTTTAAGTCCGCCAAGGTAGCAGAGATATTGACAGTTGCCTTGGCAAGTTGGCGGAGGTCTAATTGCTGTTCTCCTGATTGTCATGCTAGCTGTCAGTCAAAGCCTGAAGTGGTCCCAGTGTCAGGACCTCTCCAGCGGTTCCATTCCACCTGGCGCGGAAGTGCTCTGACCCACATAGCTCGCCGGTCGCGGCACGGCGCCCGCAGTGGTGTCTGGCTCGTACCCGCCGTCCCACGTTAAAGCCCGCGGCGCGGTGGCGCGAACTCTGGCAAACAATTCCCGCAGCTCTCGAGAGCGAGACCGCGATCCAGACACTCGGCACTTGTGCGTGCCCAGACGTGCCGACGAGTATTCACCCCCCCTCGTCCCCCCAGCAGATTCCTGGCATGCCGTAGTAACCTGCTGGATCCTCTTTCAGACACCCCCAGGACCCCTCCTTCGGCTACCTCCTTAGCTAGCGGCGCTCTCGGACACGTTTGGTTTCTTTGTGACCGCACACGGCGGCATCGCTACGATCCTAAACACGTCAGGCGAGAAGCTCCGGCTATGCGGAGACGCCGACGATCCTGGCAAGACCAGAATAGAAGCCTGTTTGGGCCTTATTTTTAAAACGAACGTGACAATAATAGCGTGTGACGGAATATGACCCCCGCCGCGTCCGACATACCTGCTTAAACGGTGCCGCGCTTTGTCTTATAATAAGCCCCCGAGCGGTTCGGTTCATTCCGGGACGCAACGGTTTTAGCATGTTTCCAGCGCTGGGGCGCGCAGGCGGGATGGCGGCGACCTCTCCTTTAGTAGCGTGGCGGCGCACGAGTTCAGCCGAGATGAAGGCCACGTTGCGAGCGGCGATTGTGGCCGTCAGTCTCCTTGGCACGTGGTGCTCAATTACAAGGCGATGACAAGTTTCAGCCCCTTTTACGCCGGCCGTTATAGGCGGCGTCTTACCCGGAATGGTCGGTCGAAGACCGAAATTGATGGGACACAAAGGAGCCCCGCCAGGTCGCCGGCCTCAGCGGTAGAAACCGAGGCTGCGGGAAAGACGATATCGAGAAGCCAGGATAGCGAGGGGAAGTTCTGACTCTATTACATGAAAGGTACTTTGTCTGCGGGCTCTCAGTCAGCGGTTTCTCTGAAGCTCTGCGTGAACGGGACCGACACAATGGGGACTGACAACCTTTGATTTGCAGGTTGTGCACCCCCCGTGGAAGGGATTGCGAAAACGTGCCTGATACTGACTCCTCTGGCACTTGAAAGACGGCGTGTCTTCTTATGTGGCTCTGATTCGCCAGTTTTCCCGAAACTCTCTGAAAGGGGCCAAGACACCCTGAAAGCCAGAGAAGTCTTCTCTCGAGCTCGGCGAGATGGCCCCAAAATTTGTGCCGTGGTACAAATGTAAATCCTTCACGGTGACAGAATATATCGCGAGATAGAAGCGTTTACCGCGCTAGCTAGCCTCAGTTGTAGCTGCCGTAGCTGGTGCCGCGGCTTGCAAAGTGGCCCGCGTCGGGATCGAGGGATGTCGGCTGCGTGGAATTATCTGAAATGCGAGGTTCCATCTCGGCTGTGTGGAAGATGGAGGTGATTAAACACCGTGTGAAAGACGCAGGTGCCGGTTTACCCCGTGCCAACACACGGAATCGTACAAATGGAACAGGAACCGCACTTCCGGTGCAAATGCGTGTTTTCTCTTTCTCCGAGCAGCTTTCTAGACCATGTCCGCGGATTCGTTCGGCGCCGGCGGCAGCGATGCCCAGCAGACCCTTCAGTCCTTCTGGCCTCGCGTCATGGAAGAGATCCGGAACCTGACTTTGGTACGCGCCGAAGATCACCAAGCGGTCGCGCCGCCGCTCGCTAAACCCGTTTGTTGATTCCAGAAGGACTTCCGCGTGCAGGAGTTGCCTCTGGCCCGAATCAAGAAAATCATGAAGCTGGACGAAGACGTGAAGGTAAACGAGCGAAACCGACTCCGGGAGGGGCCGGCGGGGAACGCGCCACGTGGCGGGCGGTTTATTTCGCCCGTTGCGGCCGGATTATCGGCTCGGACGTCTAGCGGGCCGCGGCCCGGTGTCGTGTCAAGAGCGGCGTCCTCTGCTGTTAAGCGGCGGCTTAAAAGCGGTAAAGAGATCAGGAGATCACCGACGTGTATACGAGGACAGCGAGACCCTTCCGGGAGCTCTCACGGCTCCTTTGGCGTCTTTTGCCGCTCACGTTAGCGGCGCAGCTCCCCGCAAGAGGAACCACAAGAAATTATCTTTGACAGCAACCAGGGAACGCGTTGCCTCTCTAGCGGCTGCTGTTTTGCTTAGCGACTTCATTCAAAATGGGCGATCACTCTTTATGCAAGGGCTAGATCATCTTTAAATCATTTTTATTACTTCACGGGAAACTGCTTTAACATCTCTTGCTAAGTTTTGGACCGCGTCTGCCTCGCTAGATGCTGCTGTTGCGGTTTCGGTTAGCGGCACAGGTCAACTGGGCTTGGCGTCTACTTTTCAAACAATTTCCCCGCCATTTCCCGGTCACGTTTTTGCCGATTCTGCACGGAATTGATGTTTTCAAGCGCTAAAACGTCGGTTTCTTCCCACGAACCGTGCAGATGATCAGCGCCGAGGCTCCCGTGCTGTTCGCCAAGGCGGCGCAGATCTTTATCACGGAGCTCACCCTCCGAGCGTGGATCCACACGGAGGACAACAAGCGACGCACGCTACAGGTCGGTTCTAGTCTGCGCCGTACTCTTCTTCCTTTGGGGGCAAAAGCTTTCCTTGTGGTTCTCTGTCATACCAGCCCCCCCCCCTCGAGGAATGACTCTGCACTCACTTCTCTCTCCCTCCACTGACTCCGAAAGCCAGTCGGGCGCCGCTGACCCACTTTTTTTTGGGCCGCCGTTTGGGCCCGAAGTCGAATAAGCCGGACTCTGGGAACGATGCGACGGGGTGGGGGGGGTGGGGGGGAGTCGGGAAGTCAGCTCGGAGCTCATCTCGCCGGGATGTTAAGGAGGGAAAATTGTGAAGCAGAACACGAAAGCCCTTAAATCCACTTTATCCATTCACATACCTCGCAGAGATTAGCGAGTGGTGTGTGTGTTTGGTGCGATGCAGGTACGGCGTTATCGCGTCCGTCGGTCTACGTCTGGAAAGTTTGAGACTCAAGACCTACTTTGGAAATTCTTCTGTTTTTGCCCAATTTTCTTAGACATTCTCATGAGGAGAAACTGGATTTAAAGGAGATGTAGAAAGCGAACCGTTATAGTGTAATTACATAATGCAGTAAAATTGAGTAATTGCATCTATGGCATTACGGTCACTGTGATTTGACAGGCGCGTACGCGCCCGCAAATCTGCACAGTCACCCACGAAAAATCACACGCATAAAATTTTTTTACGAGTAAAAATAAATGGATATTGAAATAAGGTCACTTATTTTATGTCGTCTTGATCAATGTTCCCTCTAAGCTGCGCAATTGCGCAGTTGTCGCACTCTCAGCGCGCGTCAAAACCGATCCAGCGCAGTCAACCACAGCCTGACGTCATTTTTTTTTTAAACACGGAAGCACACGGTCTCTAAAAACGGGCTGCCGCTCGGCCTACTTCTACTTCCTGGTTTACCTGACACCGCCCCCCTCCGCTCTTAAAGGAGTACACTCGATTACAAACAGAACACGCACCCGCAACTTTATATCTGCGGGCATGACTGGTGGACCACACCCGTACAGTTTTCAAACGTGAGTGACTGGCATTATTGCCTTCATCAGTCTCCAGTAGTCCAAAACTCAAGACCCGCTTTGGAAGTTCTCTTCCAGGGATTTAAGGGACAGCGATGATTGTTTTTTTACCCTGTAGGGACGGCTGGGTTACACGTGAACACAAGTACAAATACAAGCAGCGCTGCGGTGTTGTTGGGTGCAGCGATTGCAGAGACTTCTCAGAAGCGTCACATTTGTACAACCCAGTTCCGGACTGACGTCGGCGAGATAAACCAAATATGTATCCAGGTGAAAACGCTAACCTATGGGAACGTCATCATAATTATGGTAAACCCCCAACATAGTATTAAAAAAAAAAAAACAATCACAAAGTTAGCATTCCTGTTGTTTGTAGGACTGTACCACTCGATTCGAGCTCAATATTCCAGTTCACGCAGACTTGTGAAAGTCAGCACACCCCGGGGTAGGAGGGAGAAGGGGTGAGTTTTTAGAGAGCGTTTTGCCCACAAAGATTGGACATCAAGATTTAGGAAGCGTCTTTTGCAAGTTTCCAAGTGTACGCGACGCCGCCGGGGGTCGCCACGGCAACGCTCACCCACGGAACAAGCGTAGATGTGTGACCCGTTGCGGTCAGATATTAATCAAGCGACTATAAATAGCTCCCCCAGCGCTGGGGAGGATCGCACCGGCGGGGGGTCTGACAGCCAATATCCTGTGGAAAATTCCACAGCGGCGGCACACGGGAAGCGACGCACGGCAACCGGAGAGAGTTTGGCCACTTTTACATTTGAATCGTCAACTTTTGCGCTTGAGGGAAAAGTGCGTCGGCGCTGATGTGGACAACTTCCACTCACACGGCGGCCGACGTCGAGGAGCTCGTCGGCAAAAGCGCGATTCAGCACAATTTTGGGACGCAATATTTTTCTGGCAACTTGGTGGGGGGGGGGGAGAAAATAAAAATGTGTAAAAAAATTTGCTGTCTTTACAGCGGAACGACATCGCCATGGCGATAACCAAGTTCGACCAGTTCGACTTCCTCATCGACATCGTCCCCCGAGATGACCTGAAGCCCCCGAAGCGACAGGTAGCCCCTTTCTCTTTTTCTTTTCAACCCCCCCCCCACCCCCCACCCCCAAGATGGCAACCCGGAGGCGCTGTAAACATCCTTGACTGGAAGCTGTCGGTCGGTAGCTGCATTGGCTTTCAGTCGGATGTTTGCAGCGTCTTGTTGCTTCTGACAACCGGCGCCGGCACCCGCCAACCTTTCGGCGAAAGCGCCCCCCCAAAGGACGCCCGGCACGAAGACGGCGGACGCGCGACCTGTTTTGCGTCTCCCGGGCGTGTAAACATCCTACACTCTCAGCTGTGCTGTCACGGGAGCTGGGAGAGGGGTGTTTACGCTCCCGGTGGCGAGCGGGACTCGGCTCAGCGTCCGCGGGATTTGCACCGGCACGCTCCCAGCACGTCATTTGGGAGTTGTCGCGTTGCTGTTGCGCAAGCCGGCAGTTCTCAATTCAGGACATTCGTGTGTGTGTGACTTTTTTTTTTTTTGGGTTGTTCTGTTCTCGAGTTTGTGTTTGTGCACACCTTGGCCACCAGGTGGCAATGTGACGCTACAAGTAAATTTAACAACGATGCCGAATGTCGCAATGAAGCTTCAGTAATATTTGTTGTATTTTTTTTATTTGCAGAGGATAAAGAATATATTCATGTGACTATTGTTATTTACCGTCTACATGTGTTGCTGCATTTTTGTTCAAAGATTTGCAAAGAGGGGCGGAACGGTGGATCAGGTGGGAAAGCGTTGGCCTCACAGGTCTGAGGACCCGGGTTTGATCCCGGACTCACCTGTGTGGAGTTTGCACGTTCTCCCCGCGCCTGCGTGGGTTTTCTCCGGGTGGGCACTCCGCTTTCCTCGCACATCCCAAAGACATGCAGCATAAATTGACCCTAGGTGTGATTGTGAGTGTGATTGGTTGTCCGTCTCCATGTGCCCTGCGATTGGCCGGCGACCAGTTCAGGGTGTAACCCGGCCTCCTGCCCGTTGACAGCTGGGATAGGCTCCGGCACTCCCCGCGACCCTCGTGAGGATAAGCGGCATAGAAAATGGACGAATGGAAGACCATTTGTTTAAAGGTTTATCACAACTGCCTTATCGATGCGAGTTGTTTTGTTGTGTGCTTTATGTAATACTCTAAAATGCCACAAGATGGTGCCAAAAATCAGGCTAATAGGAAAGTAGTAATGTGATTGACGTCTTTCTTTGTATGTCTGAGAGGAGCTAAGTTTAGCCTGGGTTGATGCCGGGAGTTACATAGGATTTCTTTTGAGGGGTATTGTAAGTTTGAAACGCTCTAAAAGTCTTTAGCGATGATAGTTTGTGCTATATTTGCATATTTACAGTTGTAGGCGGTTCAAGATATTTTTAAAAAGTTACTAAAACGTGTTTAGAGGTTTACTGTACTTGGCATTCCACATCTTTTCTGCTGAGGACGAGGAGCGCGCACTTTTTGTGACGCTGGTAATGGATCTCAAGTCCGGACCCCGTCGCGAGCCCATCACTTATTCATCAGCGGTTCCCGTCTGCCGTTACACCCGCGATGGAAGCGCTGACGGTCTTCCTTTTCTCCCCGGCGAGTGCAGGAGGAGATGCGTCAGACGGTGGCCCCGGCGGAGCCCGTGCAGTACTACTTCACGCTGGCGCAGCAGCCCGGCGCCGTGCAGGTGCAGGGGGCGCAGCAGGGCCAGCAGGCCGGCGCGCAGACGGCCGCCACCATCCAGCCCGGCCAGATCATCATCGCGCAGCCGCAGCAGGGGCAGGTGAGCCGAGACCGCCGAAATAAAGGTAGAGCCCGGCCGTTTGTACCGCCAAAATAAAGGTAGAGGGTCTGAAGAGGAAGCGGTCGGTGACGACAAGTAAACGAGGGTTAGATTTCGGGCACGGGTTGGGGGTTTTAAGACTGCGTTGGGGGTTTCCGTTTCAAATGAGGAATCTGGTATCAAAGGTTTTAGTTTTTTGCGGGGGGGGGCAGTTTACACGTGTTGTCGTCGTATCAAAACGCTCGCCCAGTTGTAAGCCGAAATGAAAATAAAGTCTTGATGAACATCTCAAATTAGGATTTCAAAATGGGGTTTCGAAACGGGTTTGGGGGCTTAAATTGGGGTTGCGAGTCGGTTTTAGGCTTTCGTGCTTGGGTTTGGCGTCCAAGCAAGCGTTTTGGACCAGGTTTAGGCCTCCAGAATCGGCTTTCAAGACTGCGTTCAAGGTTTCCGTTTCAAATGAGGAATCTGGTATCAAAGGTTTTAGTTTTTTGCGGGGGGTGGGGGGGGGCAGCTTACACGTGTTGTCGTCGTATCAAAACGCTCGCCCAGTTGTAAGCTGAAATGAAAATAAAGTCTTGATGAACATCTCAAATTAGGGTGTTTAAAGCGGGATTAGGATGCAGGTTAGGGATTCGAAGATTTTCCAAATGGGCTTTTGAGACGGGTTTGGGGGCTTAAATTGGGGTTGCGAGTCGGTTTTAGGCTTTCGTGCTTGGGTTTGGCGTCCAAGCAAGCGTTTTGGACCAGGTTTAGGCCTCCAGAATCGGCTTTCAAGACTGCGTTCAAGGTTTCCGTTTCAAATGAGGAATCTGGTATCAAAGGCTTTAGTTTTTTGTGGGGGGCGGGGGGGGGGCAGCTTACACGTGTTGTCGTCGTATCAAAACGCTCGCCCAGTTGTAAGCTGAAATGAAAATAAAGTCTTGATGAACATCTCAAATTAGGGTGTTTAAAGCGGGATTAGGATGCAGGTTAGGGATTCGAAGATTTTCCAAATGGGCTTTTGAGACGGGTTTGGGGGCTTAAATTGGGCTTGCGAGTCGGTTTTAGGCTTTCGTGCTTGGGTTTGGCGTCCAAGCAAGCGTTTTGGACCAGGTGTAGGCCTCCAGAATCGGCTTTCAAGTCGGCGTTAGCCGCGTTTTCGCATCCACGTCTTCTCGGCCCAGGGACGGCGACGTTTGGCCATCTTTGTCTGTGTCTCCCACTCCCGCCATTTTCCATACGGAACGCTGCCATCATTTTTTTTTTGTTTGGTTTTTTTTTTTTTTTTTTTGCTTTTGCCTCACGCCACGCATTGCCGCTCTTCTCACGCTACCTTTCTCTCCATTTTCTCATCTCCCCCCCCCCTCCCCCCTTCCTCCATTCCTCGCCTGGGCTTTGCATTTTTTTTTTGTTTGTTTTTTTTTTTTTTTTTTTTTTTTTTCTTTCCTTTGCCCTCGCGGGCCATCAGATGCTCCAGGGCGCCACCATGCAGCAGTTGCAGCAAGTGCAGGTGCAGTCGCAGGCCCCCCCCATCACGGTAAACGCAGCACGCGCTTTTATTTGTCCGCTGCCCCGTCGCTCATTTGTCCGCCCCCATCGCCGCTTTCATCCAAACATTTATTGACATATTTTTGGGGCGTTTCCCGTTTTTTTTTTTTTTTTTAAGCGTTTCACCTCTGCCTTTCACCAGAGCGCCCCCGTGGCCATGCAGGTGGGCGACCAGCAGGTCCAGATCGTCCAGGCGGCGGGGGGGCAAGCGCAGGCGGCCCAGGCCCCCGGCCAGACCATGCAGGTCATGCAGCAGATCATCACCAACACGGGCGAGATCCAGCAGATCCCGGTGAGAAGGCGCCGGGTGGATTTGCCGCCGACGCGGTCCCGACTCGCCAAAAAAAATTATTCGTAGACGTACTATATTCTTCAACGTATTTAAAAAAAATAAAAACAAATTAAACTGCGGCCTACTGAGGAGCTGCGACCTTCTCCGTGTGCATGTATGCGTGTGTTATGCTGCCCCCGGGTGGCCAAGACCTGCAAACCAGCAGGAGTGGCGTCATGTGAAATTAGGGTGTTAGCTAGCATAGGAGCAAAAAAAAACAAGAAAATAAATGAATATTTTTGTGTTTGACATTTTTTGACAAATTTGACATAAAAAAATCAAGCGACGGTTGACCTATTGCAGATTTAGTGAATCGCGGATTTATTTTTATGTAGTTTTTGTGATTAATTCAACACAATGTTAGTTTTTTTTTATTATATATTCAATTTTTTTGTGGTGGAATAAATGCTACTTAGCATTAACATTAAAAATTACAAAAATTATAAGGATTAAAATATACATAGGGTGTTTTACTACTGTGCATTACTGTTTAAGATGTTTATAAGAGTGTTGTAAAGAATTTTGCGAGGTTCATACGTGTTTAAAAATGTGTAAATAGCCCCCCCCCCCCCCAAATTACCTGGTCAGTACCTTGCAGATTTCATCTATTGCAGGAATTTAACCCGCATGCTAAACAAAGGACTATACATACTTTAAACCAGAACCGCTAACAAAGCAGGACGAAAAAGACCCTCAGCGAATTAAATCTGACAAGATGGCACTCGAGCAATTTATTATTTATGTATTTGTATTTTGTATCTGCAAATGTGACTGTACTTGTCGTCACTTTGTGCGGCCCGAGCGCAGGTGCAGCTCAACACGGGCCAGCTGCAGTACATCCGCCTGGCGCAGCCCGTCTCGGGCGCCCAGGTGGTCCAAGGGCAGATCCAGACCCTCGCCAACACCCAGCAGGTGGGCGCCGTCTCGCGTCGCGCGGCGGGTCTGCTGTTCAACGGCGGCGCCTTTCTCACCCGATGGCGTTCTTGCTTCTTCCAGATCACGCAGACCGAAGTGCAACCGGGACAGCAGCAGTTCAACCAGTTCACCGACGGGCAGGTAAGGTTGGAAAGGACGGGGGGGTCTTTAGGCTCGGGCCGGGGTCGGACCGTATTCCGTCTTTTGGTCTCGAGCCAGGGTTACCGTTCTGAGCCGGGGGGAAGGAGTTCAAGTTAGTTTAGGATTTAGCTTCCAAGTAAGGATTAGGGTTTGAAATTTGTCAAGGTTTTCCATTTATGGTTTTGACGCAAGATTAGCAGTTTCAGGGTCGTGTTTGAAATGAGGAGGGGCGCCTCTCGGGTTCCATTCAAGGTTTCGGAACCCTGACCCTTCTGTGTCCTGTCCCCCTCGCAGCAGTTGTACCAGATCCAGCAGGTGACGGTTCCCGCCGGCCAGGACCTGAGCCAGCCCATGTTCATTCAGTCCACCAGCCAGACGGGAGAAACGCAAGTCACTCAAGTCACCACCGACTGAGCTCCACCGAGCGTCCCCCCCCCGCTTGCCGTTGCCGGTTTTGTCGTCGTCGTTGTTTGTTCCCTTCCCCGCCGCTCAGTCGTTAGCGTTTTTATACATTTTTGATACGCTCTCTGCCGCCATTTTGTCTCCTCGTCGTCGTCGGACAGAAGTCGCCTCGTACCTGGCGCGCGCACACATGTGGATGAGGAGGAGCTTCAGCGATCCGGATCAACGTGCCGTTTATCCCCCCCCCCTTATTTGAATCCAACCGCCCTCCTTTCCCCCGATGGCGCTTTCGTTCTTGTGTGCACGCGTGCAACGATAGGTACAATTTTTATTTTTGTGATGTTTTGTAAGCAAATTTTGTTGGTGAAAAAAAAAAAAATTAAATGGAGTAAAAAAAAAAAAAATTAATATGTTGCAGAAATGTGTTTGTGGTGTCTTCCACGGAACTACTAACAAAGGTGTGAATGGTTCTTGTCGCTGTTTTTAGGCGAGTGTGGCGTACTTGATTGTGTAGGGAGGGACCGGTTCTTCTGTTCTTCTACCGCGGGAACAGGTACTCAACGGAAGATCACAATTTTTTTTTTTTTTTTGGGGGGGGGGGTGAAAGTTGCTGAGAGTGGGCTGCCAACCGGGTCTTCCGTTCCCACTCCAAAGCTTGAGTAAAATTAGTTTTGGTGCAGTAAAAAAACAAGTCCAGTTCCAAGTTACAAAGAGTTTTTTTGGGTAAGTTGCGACAAGCGCCCGTGTCTGATTGGTCCGTCTTGGGTGGGCAGATTTGCAATAAGGACACAGACCTGACCATATCTGACCAATCATGTCTAAATTTGCCTCGTTAACACGTTCGCTGCCATTGACGTTCATATCCGTCAATTGGTATACTGCCGTTGACCGAATATAATCGTTCATCAAGGATGTCATTATCCAAGCCGCTTATCCTCACAAGGGTCGCGGGAAAGCCAGAGCCTGTCCCGGTGAGCTTCGGGCAAAAGGCGGACGATACCCTGAAACCGGTCGCAGGGGGCAGATATCGACGTCCTTGCTGAGCGGGATTCGAACCCACGCTGCCCACACCAAAGGGAGGCGTGTGTACGACTACACCGTCATCTAATTGCTGATATGCTCGTCATAAAAAATTTTCCAAAATAAGGTGTGTCTGAGTGGTCAAGATCTGAACGTGAGACAAAATCTGGTTTCCCTCAAATGGACTTGCTGGTTTTTCACGTCACGTCATTATCCAAGCCGGCTTGTCAACGTCGGAAGTCGGGCGAGTTTCGGGCGCTTCCCTCGCCCGGAGTACGCGTGTACATGTACAGATGGGAGTGGAAAAGCGTGTCGCAAGAGTTTGCGCAGCGAAAGGGCGACGACGGCGGGCGGAAAACGCGCTGGCGTTCAATTCCGGTGAGTCAGCGTCGGGTTTGTCGAATGTATTTTGGCGTCAGGAGACATTTCTCACTTTTTGCTTATGTTTTAAAGCACAAAAGCAAAAAAAATATGAGCGGCAAAGCCGGAAGTTTCACTTCTCAAAAGAGTTTTTCTTAGCTTTGGCGTGAAACTCGCAAATCCTCAAGACCGGGAGAAGTTTTCTTTTTCTGAAGGGAGGGGGGTGGGGGTGGGGGGATTATTAAAAAAAAAAAAAAAGTGTTTGTTGCGTGTTTATATTGATCTGAAAAAAGCAGCGAAAATAGTTGAAAATGGCCGCCGGTGAACTACTGAGTGAGATGTCATAAGTATGACCAATCGTGTTTAATCAGCTTATTATTTTTATTTTTTTCCGCTGCCTGGTGATGTTTCTCTTTCATGGAGTCACGCTTCCCTTGTTTCAACACCCCCCCCCCCCAACCGAGGTTCAACGGAAGTTCAGATGATTTATTATTTTTTTTTTTTTTTGAAGTACGCGATACGTAAGACGGCGGCCTCACGGTTCTGAGGTCCCGGGGTTCAATCCCGGACTTGATTGTGTGGAGTTTGCGTGTTCTCCCCCGTGCGTGCCTGCGTGGGGTTTTTTTTCCTCTGGGTGGTCTCTCCCACATCCCCCCCCCCCCAAAAAAAAAAAAAAAAAACATGCAACATTAATTGGACACTAAATTGCCCCAAGGTGTGATTGTGAGTGCGGCTGTTTGTCTCCATGTGCCCTGTGATTGGCTGGCGGCAAGCCCCGCCTCCTGCCCGTTGACAGCTGGGATAGGGCCCGGCGCTCCCCGCTACCCTTGTGAGGATAAGCGGCTAAGCAAATGGATGGACGGTAATAAATTGACAGATGTGTGGAAGACTTTGTCGTTGTGGCTTCTGCGTTCTTTCAAGCGGCCACTCGGGGGCAGTGTTGGATCCAAAATGGCGACGGATGCAGTTGACTTCCTCGGGTCAGGTGGACCATTCGTAAGTCGTTTCAGTGGTTTTATGGAGTCCTTTGGGGGGGGCAAATCCAGTCACGGGGTGTTCAGTACTCACATCTGTGTTAGTACTTCATATTTTTTTATATTTTGAGGCATGTGAATTATGATTAAAAGTCGAATCGGGGCTTGAAACCGGAGAATTCTGCGCCAGGCAAGTGAGTTGCGAAGTTTGCCCGATGCTAAGCGGGGACCCTTTTGATGGAACCCCACACGCAACTTTAGAGGTCAGGGGTCACGCGCCGCGCTTCTCCTTCCCGCCCCGAGCGCAACGGTAGTCGGCGCGAGGCCCGGCCTCGCTAGCGGCGGCTTAGCGGGACAACAATAACCGCATTAGCCGAGTCGCTCCCGAGGCCCGGGCGGGAATGCCGGGCGGCTTAAGCGGGAGCGTGACGCGGATTGTCTGCCGGTGTTTGTCTTGGCCGTTGGGACGCTCACATCAAGGAGGCGCCGGGGCGGGCGGGGGTTCAAATCCGCCTGATTCTGGACCGTGTGACCGCTTGGCAGCGAAGCCCTGATGGCACCGCGCGTGCACTTTTCCCCAAAATAATGATAGTTTAGCCCTCTCGAGATCTTGTTTTTCACGCGAGGGCCGCTCGCGGCGTTTTACTCGGGGGGACAAGCGGTTTTTGGGCTCGAGACCACCCGGTGTCAAACACGAGGCTCGGGGGCCGGATCCGGCCCGCCACGTGATTTTATGTGGCCCGTGAAGGTCAAATCTGTCAAAATATGCCGCAGTTTTTTTGCTCATAAATTTTATTTATTTATTTTATGTTAGATTTTATACGCATTTTTGTGTTACCAAACCTAAACAAAACCCCTGACCCTTGATATCTGATTCCGGCCGTCGGACCCGACCTCGCGGCTGTTTGCGGACCGCAGCCGAACCATGCTAGCGTCCCTCGCGCGGCCGTGTCGTGCTGAGACTGAGCTAGCGTCCGCCGCCAGGAGCCTTTTGAGCGCCGTCACCCGAGTTGAGGTCGCGGCTCGCCAACGTGCAGCCGAGCGTCCGCCTTCCTGCTTATTTTGCCCCCGAGCATTAACGATCAATCGCGAGTTATGGATTCATTTTTAGCTCGCGTTTGGACGGCAGCAAATAATAGGAAGGAATCCTCCAAAAATCCTTGATGTAGCACAGCAGTCGGACCTGAATTTGTTCCCCCGGTTCGTAGCCAGTGACGCAAATCTGCGTCGCCTACACGGACCGGACCGGACCCAGCCGGGATGCGCGGCAATTACGGTTCTGACGTTAGTTCTGAGCCTTGTATTTGGATTTCTGCTGCCCGTTTAGGCAGCAAACGGGTCGGGCCTGAATGCGTTGATCGTCTCTGCCGCCGACGTGTCGCGTTTGAAGTCATTTCTTTATTTGCACTTTGCGTTTCCAGAGCACCCCCCCCCCCCCCACACACACACACACACACACTCCCCCCTACCCGGCCCGCAAACCGGTTCTGGACCCCCTCCCCGGGACCGCCGTCACCATCCGCAGCTCCGTGACGCAAGACAAGTGCGTACGATTCGTCTTTTTGTTTCGATGACGAGTGCGGCGGCGACGCTCGGACCCTGAAATGTGTCGACGGGGGGGGGGCAAACCGGCCCCCCCCCGCCCCCACCATCGCTGCCTCCCCTTGAGGTTCTCCAGACACGCTCGGGAGCGCGACTAAAAGTGATAAAAAAATAGGGGAGGGGCAACTACAGGGCCGAGGAGGCCATTAAGCAGCAGAAAATAAGAGGTTGGCGCATGAGGGGGGGGGGGGGGGCAATTGTGGGAGGGGGGGCGGTGGTCCGGGTGTAATGTGCACATTCGCTGACGGGAGTAGTTTGACGTCCCCGTAGACCCCCTTCCCGGCTCCCAGACTGGAGTGGAAAAACAACACGGGAGCGGGAGAGAGGGTGTTCGCCACCGAGCGACCCCCCCCCCCACCCCATCCCCATGGCCCCCCCTCCCTGGGTGAGCCCCCCCCCCCAGTACACGGCTCAAAAAGCCGTCCCCTCTTCGTCGACCTCGTTCCGCCGTGGGAGTTTGCAGTCTGAGCCCGCTCAGCTGTCCAGGGTTGTCAGGGGGGGGGGGGGGCCTCCACACTCCCCCCCCCCAAAAAAAGGGCCCCCGGGGCCAAGGGCTGGATGCCCCGGCGCTGTTGCTGCTGAGCGAGGGTGGGGGTGTTGTTTTGGAGGGGGGGCTTTGATGAGAAAGCCGTCCGTCGGCACCCCACCTCATGCAGGGAGGGGGTGGGGGCCTCGGGTGGGGGGGGGGGGGGCTCGGGGGGGGGTTACGGCTAACAGAGGGAGGCTTGTAGTGGGAGGTTCCCAGCACAGGATGTCCCGGTGTTGACTTTTGGGTTTGGGCACGCACTTCACTTTTTATTCCACTGAAGGGGGGGAAAAAAAATTAAAAAAAAAAAAAAAAAAAAATCATGTGCAACGCTGAATGTTTTTCATGACATGATGCAATATTTTCCATTTGCATTAAATTTTACGCGAGCGGCGGGCCAAATATGGCACTTATACCGATGATTGCGTCGGAATGATTTCACTTTTTCAAGGTTTCAACCGTTGACGTATTCATTATAATTTAGAATGGCAAGATGAATAATTTTATTGTAGTTTGAGTTGAATTTAGTTTAGTTTAATTTTTCCCCAAAATATAGATTTCTTTTTCACCCAAATATTTGTAAATATATATTCTAAAATAATAAATAAAATCTAAATATTTGTACTTATCTATGGAAAATTGGAAAATGGCGTATTCAGGTACTCAGTTTAATAAACGCTATAAGGCAGGCAAATATTTTCATTTTTGCCCCCCCCCCCCCCCCGCCCCATCCCGGATTGTTTGAGGGTCTGAGCGCTCGGCCACGTGGACCGTTCGGACCCTTCCCGGGAAGATTATAGCGATCCGGATTTGTGACTTGTGACAGTTTTCGGGGCCGCATTCCCGCACGTCTGCTCCGCCGTTGTCTAACCCCCCCCCCCAACCACCCGACCCCCCACCCCCGAAGAAAAACGACAAAAGGCGCTTTCGACTGTGCTTTTTGATGGCAGGGCGAACGGCGAGGACCTTGACGGCGGCCTCCTGAGGGTCACGACCCCCACGCCGACTCCCCGGAGGCCCGCTTGGCAGGTAGACGGCGGTGCTTTTCAAGGGTGGGGGGGGGGAGGCTTCCCCCCTCCCCCACCCCATCGCCTGCGCGATGCAAGTGACTTCCGTCAGCGCAAAGTTGAAGGAAATGTTGTTCAGATTCGAGCGGAGGCGGCGTCTCCTTTGCACACGGCGCACAATCTCAACGTGCAATAGATCATAAATGTAGATATTTTTTTGGAAAAATGCAGTAGATGACGTTATGATATCATATGAAAAAGGCGGCACGAATTTCGTAGGCCCACTTGAAAAAGGGATGGCAGAAAACACAGCAATTGGTTTCAGTTCCGTCTCAGTTGCCCCCTCCAAAATGTTTTTTTTTGTTTTGTTTTCAACCCCCCCCCCTCCCTTGGACCCCCCCCCCAAGCCACTTTCATTGGGGAACCCGAAATTTTAGTCTCCAGACGACCTCGTCCCGAAAAACGGAACTTTGACGTGAAAGCGGTGCCCAAAGTTGGTTTTGGTGAGAAAGAAGAGAACTCGATCGACCCCCCCCCCATCTCCCAATGCCCCCCACCCCTCAAAAAAAAAAAAAAAAACACCAAACACGTTCAACTATTGTAGATTCATTGAGGCCGTTTCTGAGGAAGGCTTTCAAATTGGGGGGGGGGGGTTGCCCTCAACATGGATGAAGTTGTTATGTGACATGGACCCCCCCCCCCTCACCAGCGCCCCCCCCAAACACACACACACACAGTTAGTTGGAGTCCCAAAGTCAATGCGGATGATAATTATTGACAGATATTTTTATTAATCCTGGCGTTTAATATTTGCACGTCAAAAATGAAATCTCTTAACCAGGAGAATGAAAAAAAAAAGGGACACAATTTTGTGATTTTTATTACAATTATTGTCATGAGTTGTGTCAAACGTCGCCCCACCCTCCATTTTTTTAATCAGTGTTTTTAATTTATTTTATCTTTTATGAAAGGTAATATGGTTAAAAAATATTTAAAAAAAATCAACTTGTGAAAAAATGCCCCAGAAAAATGAAAGAATTTTTGGTGGAAAAAATATTCCCAAATAAAAGTAAAATGTTGAATTAGTTTGAAGAGTTTTTTTTTTTTTTTTTGGATTTGTCCAAATATTTCGGAAGCCAAATAAATATTATAAAAAAAAAAAATGCGTGGCATGAGACGTGCAACGTGGTTCTGGCTTTGGGTGTTGACGTCCCGTTTGGACCTGCACCAAAGTCAGCCACCCGTCCGTCCGTGTTTGGATTCTCGTGCGCGCGCGCGACATCGCCTCCTCCACCTGTGCACCCGCGCTCGAGGCGGGGGGGAGCGCGCCCGCCCGCGCGCGCGCGCGCGCGCCACGGCAGCGGCAGCATGAAGGTTGCGGGTCACGTCGCGCGCGTCCGGGCGCTTCCTTCGGCCACCGTCACTTGACTGCGGTCGTCCACGCGCGCTTTTCGAGGCATCTTTAGGGGGTGGGGGCGGGGTGGGGGGGGGAAGCAGGAGGAGGGACTTTTTTTTTTTTTTTTTTTTTTTTTTTCCCCCCCGGATGGGGGCGAACTTTGCGCCCCGCAGAGGTTGATGTCGGGCAGCCCGTCCGACAACGGCGGCGTGCGCACGCTGGCGCCGCCGACCGTGGAGTTCGTGGCGCTCACCGCCGTCCACGCGGAGCGCAGCGAGCCGTCCACCCCCGAGCGCGGCTTGCCGTCGCACCGAACCGGGCTGCTGGGCACGCCGCTGCCGGGACCTCCGGGCCCCCGGGGGGCCGGCGCGTCCCTGACCGCCAAGCGCTTCCGAAAGCTGCAGAACTACATGTACAACGTCCTGGAGCGGCCGCGGGGCTGGGCCTTCGTCTACCACGTCTTCATGTGAGTCTCCGAACTCGGACGAAACCCGACTGCCGGAAAATCACGTGCTGTCACTTGGGTTTTTTTGTTGTTGTTTTTGTTGTTGGGTTTTTGTTTCTGCGCGCCGCTTCCGTTTCCGCTCGGTTCCATCACGTGCGCCAAGTTTGGAGGTTGAAATCGGTTGCAATCGACGGTGTGTGTGTGGGGGGGGATCGCCGCATATCATATCATAACAGAACCCGGTCCGGATGGGGGGGGGGGGGGGGGTTCCCAAAAAGTTAAAGAAGAGAGGCAACTTTTGCCCTCAGCTTTTGTTCGAAATCATGTATGTGGCTAAAATCCATATTTCTGACACGTGGCAAGACTTTTCAAAAAAAGCCGTCCCGGACCGAACTTTCCCCACATCGGACCGAGTCGGAGTTTGTCACAAAACGACAATTTCAACTATCCGATTTTTTTTTTTTTTTTGACATCTGTCAGTATTTATTGTCGCAACTCATTTTAGGTGCACCGAAAAATTATTTTTCGACAAGACAAAATTTTTTCTCATGCCAAGAAAAACAAACGCTGGCAAATTGGCCGGCGTCCCGAGTGTAAGAAAAGAAGCTAGTTTTTGGAGAGGCTAGCGGCTAGCTCGGGCAATTCCCATGGCTTCGTGACGTTTGTTCAACGGTCCGGAGTCTCCGAGCAGAACTGCCACTCATGACGACGACAATTTTCTTGGGCTTCGTTTGTCCTACGTGAAACCGGTCCGTGGCCCGCGGCACCGCGCTGGGAAAATATCGTCGAACGTCAACAATTCCGAGACGTTTTGTCCTTCGCTAGCGTTAAAGACCTTTTGAGATTCTCATTTTTTTTGGGAAGGGCCTGCGCTTGAATGCCATCTGCTCGATGTCAACGGTGTCAAAGTCAAGACCGCGGCCGGTTGGTGGCTTTCAAAGTTGCCTGCGAGTTTTTTTTTACGATTGTCCTTGCGGCATCAAAAGCGCCGCGTCAGCGCCGGCTAAAGTCAAAGTTCATCCGACGCTTATTTTTAAAGCGTGTCAACGCGCGTTGGTCTTCGCCAGGGCGGGGCAACAGTTGCCCTGCGCCGGCTGCCCGCCGTCCGCGGCGCGTTTTACGGCCGCAGCTGCCACGGCGGCATTTTTTTTTTTTCTTCCCAGGGAAATCCCGGACTTTGTTTTCCGAGCGGGACGGCACGCCGCGGATCCGGTTTCGCGTGCCGGGGTGTCGATTGCGGAATCGCCTTTTGCCGTTGGGTGGAAAAGGGAACCAACTGGGGGAGGGCTGGGGTGGGTATGGGGGGGGGGAGGGGCGTTATCCATCGCAAAGCCCCCTTAAGGCGTCGCTGAGCTACGCTAATTGAATCGTGCTACCGAGTGGAAGCGACTTCCCGCGATCCTTCCGTCGATCTGCAAGTTCTAGCGACGTGAAAAATGAATTTCTATTTTTTTTACCAGTGGAAACATTTGTACAAACTCTCATGGTCGCACTTTTGAATCATATGAAATCAAACAGGCGATAACGAATGAGTTCCTGTTGTCAGGAATCCAATCAGAATTGCCGCGACGTCATCGTTTTTAATTTGCTTTTGCACTTTGCCGCTAATGCTAACCTGCTAACACGTTCTCTTTGGATTTCAAAGGCAAAGTTGAGTTAAAAAAATGAATCTTGCCTCGATCTGATGTGAATTTCTGGAAGATCTGCAGAGGTTTCCGGAAAGTTACTTACATTTTTTTTTATGTTTTATTAATTTTCATATCCTGTAAAATTTTCCTTTTTTTTTTTTTTTTCGGAACTGGCAGCAAAACCTGCGCGCTTGTTTGAAGAGTTCTCTTGAAGTCTCCGCGATTTAGCGTCCCGCACAAAATAGTGGGTATAAAAAGTCTGCACACCCCTGCTCTAACGCCAAGTTTTTGTCATATTCATCAAAATAAAAGACCAAGATAAATGATTTCAAAACTTTTGTGACCATAAATTATACACCAAAGTTGAAAAACAAAAATCTTTCCAAGAGGGGAAAGAAAAAAATAAATAAATAAACAAGTGAGATCACGATCAACCCCAAATGAAGTTCAAATCTTGGAGTAGGCTTTTCCCATTGAGTTGTAAAGGTCATAGGTCAAATTCACGGTGGGGGTAAAAAGGTTTTGAGCGGATTTTTCTCGTTTATGTCCCAAAAACGTAGCATTTGAGCAGGGGTGTGTAGACTTTTGAAACGGTCAGTACCAGGAAGAAAGCCAGTTTTTTTTTCTTTCCGAGGGATTGTTTTTCCAGCGTTCCCCTTCACCTTTGAACTCCTCACCCAGGGCCGCACATAGCGCGTCACGCGGCTGACCCCCCCCCCCCCCAGGAGCGCTGGTGACACCCCCCCCCCCACGACCCCCACCCCCCACCCTCGGCAGCGTCTTCGCCGCCGGACGGGCTCCGGGCCAAATCAGGCGCCACCAGCTCTAATATAATAAAAAAAAAAATGAAAATGTGACGTCTTCGGGAATCCGGTAATACTTCGAATAGCCGTCGTGGCGTGATTGATGAGCGATTGATTGATTGGGTGGAAATAGAGCGGCCATGAATTATTGATCGAGGCCAGATTGTTATCCGTGCGGCCATTTTAGCTACGAGGCGGAGCGCGAGCGTTGGCGAGGTGACTTGAGACGTTCCATTTTTTAATAAGAAAAAATAGATACGTATGAAATGGACAAAAAACATTTAATTTTGGATGATTTCGAAAGTACAAATTCGCGTTAAACTTTATTGAACATGCCATGACAAATGACATTAAGTTTGTCATATTTTTCAATTGAAAACTCAAAGTAAAATGCATTTTTTTAAATTTAAAAAAAAATGGAAAAATACATGTATGAGCAGGAAAAATAATTGTCGACGTGAACATTCAAATGGCATTGCAAATGACGTCAAAAGCTGATTTTCCCCCAAAGTTTTATATCGCAACGTAAAAAGGGAATGAAATACAAAATATTCGTTAAAAAAAATGAAAAAAATACAACCTACACCAAGTACAATTACATTTTATAAAATAAAAAAATAGAATTTTAAAAGTGGAATTGAAAATTGGGTAGATGGAATCGTTTAAATCGGCGGTCTCAAAGTGGCGGCCCGCGGGCCATTTTGCGGCCCACGGGCTGATATTTTGTGGTCCCCAGCTTAATATAGAAGCTTAATGTTGGTGCGGCTCCGGAGTTTTCTACGAGTGGCACTTTTACAGCGTCCTGCGTGGTGCTGACCAGCCTACCAATCACGTTGCGGTATTTGGCTTAAGTGGGGGGGGTCATGACCTCGGCCAGCACGGAAGTTCTTCAATCAGTGAAAGTGACAGCGGCGTCGCCACGGAGACTTTTATTTGTAGTTTTGCACATAACGTGTTGACACTCGTGTCCTATTTTGTGTTTAAAAATGAAAAAGAGCTTTGAGAAGATTACCGATTTAAAAAAAAATAATAATAAATAATAATAATAATAAAATATCTCCTTAAAATTGCATGCTGGGCGGTCACAAGGTCACTTGTGTTAGACAGAGGGGAAAAAAAATCATGCGAATTCATAAAAACGAGATAAAAATGTGAAAAGGGATTGGACGAAATTCCTCGAAAGTACCGGCAGACGGCTGCCGAAGAAGGTCCGTAACCTTTGACCCCTCGCCCTCCACGCCGAATACCGCTCAAAGCTCAACTTCTGACTCGCAAATGACGTTTCGGGGTCCGGTCGCGTTAGACAAAGCCGAGCGGCGGCGGGCCCGGGCCGCGTTTGGAGGTCCGAACGGACTCTGCGGCTCGGCTTTTTGGAGGGGGGCCTTCGGGTCTTTGGCGCCGTGCGGGAAAACTTCCCCCCTCTCACCTTTTATGGCGCAGGCCGCCGAAGTGTTTAGGAAAGTCGAGTCGGCGTATTTATAGACGCGCGCCTGATGCGGGAGAAGAAGAAGAAGAAGAAGAAGAAGAAGAAGAAGAAGCTTTGCGGGGGTCGCGTGCGTCCACATGGATGATGCAAAAACATCCGGTGATGCGCAGACGTCGCCGCGCAGCAATAATAATCCAAAATGCAAAAAAAAAATTAAAACCTAAAATCATAACAAATACAAATTCATTCAAAGTCATAATATATATATATAAAATCATTCATATCATTAGACGGTAAAAAATGAAAAAAAAACCTCGAAATCAGTTTAAAAAAGAATGAAATATATTCAGACAAACAGAAGGATGTGTGACAAATCATAAAAATGTAATAAAAAGAAAATAAATAAAAAGTATAAACGACAAACATTAAGTTCTAATAATTCTCATAATATGTTATTTTATTTTTATTACTTTATGTATATTATATAATCTAAAGTTATTTATTTTTAGAATTTTATTCATATTATATAATCTAATATATAATATTAAAAATGAATTATTTCATTTATATTATATAATCTCATATATAATGTGAAAAATGAATTCAATTGAAAACAGTGTTACGAAATGTAAGAACATTTATCGTAAATAGTATAGGTTTGAAAAAGTGAATGATAATTCCAAAAGATAAAACGCAATGTTTTGCAAAATGATGTAGCGGGAAATATGCTGAATTAGTTCAATATGAATGATCAGTAAAAACACGATGAAAAATATGCAATATGAATAAATGAAGTAATTCAAACCCAAAAATGGGATAAAAAGCACAAATTTATTTTGTTGGTGTGTGTGTGACCCGAAAAAACATGCCGGTGGCCCCATTTTTTTTTTTTTTTTTTTTTTTTTTTACTTCTGCCAAGTCAGCAATTTTTGTTTTGGTTTTTCAAGATTTTTCAATGGATTTGAAGGCCCTGGCGTCAATTCGGCTCCATTAAGGATCCTTCCCGACCCCCCCCCCCCCCGACGCCTTCAGTACCGGCTCGCTCGCTCGCTCTCCGGCGCTTCCCACTCGGACCGGACCCCGGAAGAAAACCCAAGTCCGGAATCTTACGTAAAACGACGCGGACGACGTGTTCGGAACCGTCCAAAACGGGACCCGTGATGCCGGTTCCGCCTTTGTGCCCACAAAAACGCCATTTTTGTCGGGAAAGATCACGTGACACCAAACGGCAGTTTTGATTGGTCGCTACGTCGGCGACGCCGTTCAAATTTCGAAAGCGGCGGCCGACCGCCAACCGCTCACGAAAACTGGTTTCAGGGGCCCGTACGGGTTCACGTCGGTCGGGATTCCGGGTTCCGGGTGGTGTCAGAATAAGTTCGGCGGTCAAATTGTTTCGACGTTTCGGATCGCTTTACGTTCTCGGCTGTAGTCCAGAATTGTAGAACTCTTTGGTCTTCCGGACTGCCGCTGAACACGCCGGTTTCAAGTGGCCTCCAAGTGGCGTCCGCCGACTCGGAGATTTAAAGACTTCGGCCTCGGTGTGGCAGTTCCGTCTCTTTCGCTTTTCCGACGGCTCTCGGCTCGCTCCGCGCCCGCCGCTCGTGTTTTGGTTCTCACGCGGTCGGTTCTAAATCAGAGCGACGGCGGCGGCCGCCCACGCGTCCCCCCCGCAGACGCCTCGGAGGTGACGAGCGGAATGTTCTCGCCGTTCGCCGTGTGCCAGGAAGGTCCGCCCGCCGACGTCAGGCGGCCTTCGGGCGAATCTGCGCTTTGTTTACGCAAACGATGAGCGTGGGTCACCGCCTGGGAAACTTCAGACCCATTTCCACGGAACCGCTTGTTGAAGTCGAGCGCGGCGTCCTCCTTCGCGGAGCTCGGTGGTGACGAGGAAACAAATAATTCTCGCGTGACGGAAATATTTGGAAAGTCCAGACGACGGGAAGTGCTCATTTGGGACTTTTGGATGCTATCGGGCAGGGGGGGATAGCCAGAGTGTGATAAGATAGCAGCGCACTTTCACAAATTGAGTTTCGTCAAATAGTAAAACCATAAATACTTGACTGCTACTTGGCAGATTTCTTTCACTGCGAGTACTCAATTTAGTTGGCGTGTCTGGAGCGGGCCGCCGGTCGAGCGCCGGTCGCTGTTTCGAGTGCTTTGACGGAAAAACGCGCGCCGGGACGGTTCGACGTTGCGGTGAAACGCGCCTCCTTCCCGTTGTTGCGCACACGACAGCGCCCCCATTTGAGCGTTTAAAAAACTTTTTTTTTTTTTTTTGGTTTTGCTTCCCACGAAGAGGCGTCTCACTGGCCTTTTAGAGACGTCGGCGCGTCCCGCGAAGGCCTCGGCCTCGGCCGCCTCGCGCCCTCCCGCCCGCGTGCTCGAGTCTTGTTGAGATGAATCCGAATTTATGGCGGCGGTCACTGTAAACGCGCCAGGAAGCGCCGCCATGGCGACCGGGCCTCAAACACAATCACAAGTCGCTGGGACGGTATTTATAAGGTCTGCCGGGCCTCCGCCGTGCGTGTGTTTGTTGGGGTGACAGCGAATGGAAGAGTGAGATCGTGTGTGTGCGTGTCAAAAAAAAAAAAAAAGATGAATTGTGTATTCGTGTGTTTGTACGTGGGAGTGTGCGCGTCGTCGTGTGAAATTGCGAGCAAAACACAAACGCTTTGGCGGCCGCGTGAGTGGAAAAAAACAAGCACGTGGCTCGAAAGTCATTTTTAAAATAATCATTTCATAACAGCCACACCGGCTTGTTGTCAGCCGTGTAAAAAAAAAAAAAAAATTCAAACAAATATGAAAGGTGTTGGGGGGAAAAAAAAAAAGGTTACAATTTCAAATGTTTCTGTTCAATTGCGCACAAAAGTCATATTCAAATCATTTTGAGAAGTACAAATATTTGACCAGTTCCGTTCAAGCAATGATGCTTTGTTTATAAGAATATTATGTATTTATAAATAATATATATGATATTATATACAATATAATAATCCTACGTTATATATATTATATTATAGTATATATTATATAAAATTTATATTATTATTAATTTCAATGTAAATGTTTCTAACTTGCACACAAAAGTAATATTCAAATCATTTTGATAAGTACAAATATCTGACTAGCACCATTCAAACAATAATGCTTTGTTTACAATAATATTATGTATTTATAAATAATATATTATATATAATAATTATAATACATATATATATAATTAGTAATATTATAATGTAGTACCTATGCTGTTTTAAAAATTCAAACAAATATAAGGCATGTTGAAGAATTATGCTTACAATTTCACGTCATGAAAAAAAAATGTTTCTATGAAATTGCACACAAAAGTCATCTTCAAATCATTTTAAGTACAAATATTTGACCAGTTCCATTCAAGCAATGATGCTTTGTTTATAAGAATAATAATAATGCATGTATTTAATCGTGAAAGTATTTAAAAAAAAATATCAATGCCTTTAAACAACACAGTATGTCTCTTCATAGAACTTCAAAATAATGATTAAAATTACAAAATAATACACATAATCACTACAGTAAAATATCCCCCAAAAAATGAATGGAACTTAATTCTTTCCACTATTAAAAATTATAATAATTAATTAATAATTATATTTCAATTTTACTAAATATATTAATAATAATAATAATTTGTGATCATTTTGGATTATTGAATTATTAATCCATTAACTCAATTTAAAAAAAAAAGACAAGTCAACTTAAATTTTGTGCTTTAGCTGCATTAATAGAAAAATTCTTTCAGAGAATTTCTAAAATAAAATCCAAATTAAAGCAACAGTGAGGAATAAGTTTCCAGAAAAGCGCCACGTAAATGTACGGACTTCAATCATTATTATTATTTTTTTTAACTCTATATTTTCAAAATAAAAAGGAGCCTGAGCGGGCAGAGCAACGAAATTGCGTCGCGTTCGTGAAGCAACGTGCGACCGTTGAGGATTTCCGCCACGCGGCTGCGTTTAAAAAGAAAAAAAGAAAAAGTTGCAGCGAGCGGATGTTGCGATTGGCCTTTCGCGGTCCGTTGCCATGGTAACCCGGCGGCAACAACAGCTGAGGCGTTTGTTTTTGTTTTTTTTTTTTTTCACGCAGTCTGCTTTTTGAAATGCAAAATATAGAAAACCACAACGTAGTCGGAACAGCAGCTTTATTTAGCCCCCCCCCACGCCCCCTACTGGAGGTACTCTGTAAACGGCAGTCGTTCTTCGCGGAGGATCAAGAATATGGACCTGGGAGTGTTGAAATATTATCTGTGTACATGCGTTCAATACACGTCGCATGAAGCGTTATAAAATTGCAATAATCAGTGCTAACATTAGCACGTCAATGGCATTTTCCATTCATGTTAACGTTAAGCTAGCGGGACAGTCCTTTGCAAACTGCCGTTACCGAGAAATGTCAGTAGAGGGCGGTAAAATTTCACACCAAACTTTTGCCACTGTCCTGATGCGAGAATTTTGGGACTTTTTACACGCAGCGGAGCCTGGTCCGCCGCCGCAGGACGTCCGCGTGAACGAGGCCGCCGTCGCCGTTGTTTTCGTGCCGTCAGATGTTCCGTGACGGCGCCCCCGTTGCTCTAAATGTCAGTGGCGGGTGGTCCCGGCGCTAATTGCCCGCCCGCCGTGAACAATGCGGCGGATAAACGTCAGCGAGCGCTTTTAACTTTGTCGCCGACGCCACTACGTGTGTTGTTCCAAAGTCACGTGGCTCCCCTTTCGCACACTTTCCGCTAGATGAGCACGTCGGTGTTATCCGCGTTAGCCTTTTCTGTAGAAAAGCAGAAAATGGGAAAACCGAGCGTCAGGAGTTAAACTTCGCACCCCCCCCCCCCCCGCCCCTTACACGCCGATGTCATCCAGAAAAATCGCTTTTCGTTACGATGGTTTGTTTTTTTTACAGGCAGGGTGAAGGGTGGCTGGCGCTTCCGCGAAGCCCCTTTCACGCAGAGCCTATGCAAAATTGCCACATCTGGCATTATTTTGGGTAAAATGTCCAACTTGACACCCCCGTCCCAGCTTTGCGGCATACCTTACGCGCCGATTTCACCTAGAAAATTGCTTATGGATACAGTACGTCGATACCATAGTTTTGTTTTTTTTGGGGGGGGGGAAGATGTGACTGGAACTTCCGTGAAGCCCCTTTCACGCAGAGTGTATGGAAAATTTGCACATTCGGCATTATTTTTGGTCAAATGTCCAACTTCCGTCCAAGTTACGGCTCAGAAGACCAACACCGACGCCGTGAACTTATGAGGTCAATGGCCATTTTTTTGGGGGGGGTGTCCATCTTGCAAACAACAGCGACTTTTTGCTAGCATGTAGCGCGTGTGTGTGCAACGTGGTGATGCGGAACGCCCGCGTTGCACTTTTTCGCGCGAATAAATAATTGATCGGCGTTGACGGGGGGGGGGGGGGGCTCATGACATTCCAAGGAAAAAAAAAAAAAAACTTTTTTTTGTTGTTTTAGTCACGTCAGCTAACACCAGAACACCCCTTCTCACCCCCCCCCCCCCCACACTTCCTCTCCATCTTCCCGGGTGCACTTCAGCTGCTGGACCGCTTAGTCGGCACTTTTGTCCAAAAGCACTTAACGGCTCCCATTTTTATTTTTTTTTTTTTGTCGGCGTTGTTGTATTTTGCCTTTTGTTTTTCCTGCTTTGGAAAGTTATTAGCGCGCCGTCCGCTCGCGCGCAAGGCGACGCAAGTGGGGAAAAAAAAAAAAAAAAACTGACGCTCACGCGTAGCCCCTTTTATGCACTTGCCGCAAAACTGTCACGCCAGAGCCTGACCTGAAGGTCCGCGATTCGCCGACTGCGGCCCGCTCGGTCTTCCGAATCCGTCCGAAACTCGCTAGCTCGTACAGGCTGTGTGAAACGGACTACCTTAAGCCCCCCTTTCACGCTCACGTGCTTGTTTAGAACTCGTTATCTGACTTGAAAGTTGCTGGGGGGGTAACTTGAGAGCAGCTTATGGACGCTGACGGCAAAATGGCTGTAAAAGCCCCCCCCCCCCCCCCCGCCATCCATTAAGCAATCAGGTAGCCAAATTGCGTTTGCCAAACCTTCTTGTTAAACCTCGCGTTCCCTTCAAAACAATCAATAAAGACGCCGTAACGTCTTTGGATGTGAAAAGTGCACGTCAGCTGATACATACTGTACGAATATAAAATATGGGCAGCACACATTGCGCAGTCAAATCATGTACAGCCGAAGCGGGGGGCCGCGCCGAGGCCTTCCGGACCTCGTTGGGCTCGATCGTTCCCGAAAGAACGAGACGTCGTCGCCCGCTCACTGATGAACTTGTAGGAAAAGCACGTTTGGAAAAATCAACTATGTAGTCACCTGGAAAAGGTGAAAAATGTGTCGTCATCTGCGTGGATATGATAGTCGAAATTAAACTTCTGAAGAATTTGAGCAAAGGGTCGCATCTTCAGGATAGGCTGAACAGGAGGGGTGCAAGAATTGACCCCTGAGGGACTCCACAAGTCATTTGTTCTTTTGATGTTTACAAAGTAACTCCTTTCCTCCAGGGTTGAATTTCTTTTGCTTAGTCGTCCCAACCACTTCGACGTCAGCGTGATTTCCTCAATGCTGATATGATGATGATGATGATTATTATTATTTCAAATATTACTCCATTTTTGCTTTTTATTTGGGTTTATTCCCATTTGTATGTTTTATTTTCATTGACAGATTTTTTTTCTTTTCTCACATTGAGAATTTTTTTAAGGTATGTTTTCATTTTTTTCAAAGAACCAAATGTTTCTTATCTGTTTATTTTTTCATTTTTTTTTAACAAGTTTGTCTTTTATTATTTTGTTGAACCGGTCGCACTTTTTTTTTTTTTTTTTTTTTTTCCCCGGCGCAAACTTTTCCGCCGTGGCGGCAAACGTCGTGCGTCATTCATTCCGTTTCTGCCGGGGAGGGATGAAATAAAAAAATGTATATGCAAACAACTCAACCGCAGAAGGTTGTCGGCCGCCGTCGCGTCGGTTTACGGTTGGCACGGGCGAGCCGCCGTCGCCGCGTAATGGGAGGCCAATTTATGCTCTGTTTGATCGGCCGCGTCAAGTGGCCATTACTTGCTTCGAGCACTTTGAACACCTCCAAAGGACGCTTGGTGTTATTCTTATGATGATGATGATGATGATGATGACGATGACGATGACGATGACGATGATGATATGTTTCAGTTTTCTGCTGGTCTTCAGCTGCTTGGTTCTGTCCGTCTTCTCCACCATCCCCGAGCACCAGGCCGTCGCCAACCAGGGACTCTTCATCCTCGTGAGCGACGCAACACGCAAGCACGCTCGTATCCATCCGTTTTCTTTCGCCGCTTATCCTCACGAGGGGTCGCGGGGGAGTGCCGGAGCGGGCGGGGTCACACCCTGAACTGGCCGCCGGCCGATCGCAGGGCGCACGGAGACAAACGGCACGCAACTCACAATCACACCTTGGGGCAATTTATCCATCCGTCTATTTTCTTAGCCGCTTATCCTCACGAGGGTCGCAGGGAGCGCTGGAACCTATCCCAGCTGTCGACAGGCAGGAGCCGGCCGATCGCAGGGCGCACGGAGACAAACGGCACGCAACTCACAATCACACCTTGGGGCAATTTATCCATCCGTCTATTTTCTTAGCCGCTTATCCTCACGAGGGTCGCAGGGAGCGCTGGAACCTATCCCAGCTGTCGACAGGCAGGAGGCGGCCGATCGCAGGGCGCACGGAGACAAACGGCACGCAACTCACAATCACACCTTGGGGCAATTTATCCATCCGTCTATTTTCTTAGCCGCTTATCCTCACGAGGGTCGCAGGGAGCGCTGGAACCTATCCCAGCTGTCGACAGGCAGGAGCCGGCCGATCGCAGGGCGCACGGAGACAAACGGCACGCAACTCACAATCACACCTTGGGGCAATTTAGTGTCCAAATGATTTTGGGGATGTGGGAGGAAACCGGAGTGCCCACCCGGAGAAAAGCCACACAGGTCACAGGGCGAACTCCGCACAGGCGGGGCCGGGATCGAACCCGGGTCCTCGCCACTGTGAGGCCAATGCTTTACCAGCCGAACCACCGTGCGGCCAGTTCAGGGTGTAGTTCGCCTCTCGCAGGGATTGGTTGAGAACACTTTTTTTTAAACCAAATTTAAATATTAATTGCTCTTGTTGTTATTCATTTTGAATTCTGAAACATATGCAATGCAATATATTTTGGTGTATATTTCACGTTATTTTTACTACGGTAAATCCCACCCTGCAGAGCTAGCGCCGCGCTAGCACTCTTTCTGTGGACCGAGGCTTATAACTAGGTGCGCTAACGCTAGCGCCGCACTAACTCTAGCGTCGAGCTAACACTGGCGCCGCATCACCGCAAAAATCGTAGCGTTGAAAGCGTGTGTGGGGGGTTGGGGGGGGAGTCGCACCTTATATTCTGGAAATTACGGTAATTCAAGTGATTTTTATAGTCATATTTTTGCACCGATGAGTGGTTTTGACATCATAATTTCTCCCGCAACAAATATTCCTGTGCTGTGAAAATACATCTCTTAAAGCGGCAACGGCCAACAATTTCTCTTGAATTAAATCGCGTTTTTTTCCGCATCGCGCGAGTACCAAAATAGCCGTTGAGCAAAGTTGCGAGATGAACGTTTGCGGTAGGAAGTGCTGGAAAAACGCCCGACGTGGACTTCCGAAAAGTCGTGTCGCGACGCGACGCGCGTGGATACACAAACGCGCGCACGCACAGCAGAGCATCGCAATTGTTCTCATGGCGCCGACTCAGCAGCGTGGGGGATTCAGGTGCTGTGGAGTGCGCAGGAAATCGCGGACGCCGTCCGCTAATCCTAATAGCCATCCCATAATAATACCCCCCCCCCCCATCCTTAATGGACGCCGGCCTCACCTCGAGTGGCCCTCGCTTCCCGCGCTCCTCCCCTTCTCGCCTCGCCGCCGCTTCTATTCTATTTTATCTTCCAAACCCGATCAATGGCGTAGCCGCGACGCGGACGATTAGCCGCCCGGCGGAAGAAGGAGCGAAACTAAGCCCGTAGAGCATAATAGATACCGCGCGCGCATCACTTGTGCGGCCTAAATACAAACGGAAAGTCAGCGGACGCTAACGCTGACGGCTACGTTCCTCGTTTCGCCTTTGAAACGCGCACAAGCTGGAAAAGTCACGTCCGGCCTATCGGTTCTTGTTGACAAATATGGGACACCTCGCGCTAACGTCACAAGTCTGAGGAACCTCGCAAAATGGACTTTGTGCCAGATGGTTAGCTTTTGTTTTTTATCGCTGCGAGCTTTGCTCGGTGTTTTTGTTTGCTTCAAACTTCTAATTTCATGCTAACGTTTGAGCTAATTGCGTCGACTTTAGCTTGTTTTTCTTCTGCGGAGCCTGACTCAGTTCCGTCGTTTCTTTTGTAGGAGTTTGTCATGATCGTGGTTTTCGGCCTGGAGTACTTCATCAGGATCTGGGCGGCGGGGTGCTGTTGCCGATATCGCGGCTGGCAGGGACGGCTGCGCTTCGCCCGCAAGCCCTTCTGCGTCATCGGTTCGGGAAAGCCGTCGCGGAACCTCCCGGGGTCCTCGTCCGTGGCCGTTTCGCCGACCCTTTCGCCTGCGCTCTTTCTCTATCCAGACTTCATCGTGTTCGTGGCCTCGCTGGCGGTGATCGCGGCGGGCACTCAGGGCAACATCTTCGCCACGTCGGCGCTACGCAGCATGCGCTTCCTGCAGATCCTGCGCATGGTGCGCATGGACCGGCGGGGCGGCACCTGGAAGCTGCTGGGATCTGTGGTCTACGCTCACAGCAAGGTGGGGAAAGCGGCTAAAGCGAGCTAGCGGCTAGCGGGTGCAAAATGGGACCGTACCCTGATTTCTTGGAAGATGAAATAACCCATATGGGGAAAAAAAAACGAGTCATATCAAGCCGTTGTTTCGCAACTCTCGCAATGTTGCCGCTAGTTTTCAGGATGAGGATGAGGACGTTCCTCACCTCGCTAACGCCGACGCCACGTGGCGGATCACGACGCCATTAGCGACGCCTCCTAATGGTCGCTTAATGGGACGGAAGGCCGGTGGATAAGCGAGGAGCGGCGGTTCCGTGATTAGGGGGGTCGCCGCGGAGGCCAAAGTCCGGCCGAGGGCTCATTTGGCCGCCGCCGGAAAGCGATGAGCTCGGCGTTCCTGGCGGCGGTGAGTGATGACTTCCTGTGGGTCCCTCAGGAGCTGATCACGGCGTGGTACATCGGCTTCCTGGTGCTGATCTTCGCCTCCTTCCTGGTCTACCTGGCCGAGAAGGACAACACCGACTTCAGCAACTATGCGGACTCCCTCTGGTGGGGGATTGTGAGTACCGAGCGGGTCCCCATAAGTCAGGACCGGCGCTTCTTTGGATACACGCCAGACTCAATTCGGGAGCTGTTTCAAAAATTGCGCCGAACCAATGAACCACGTTTTGTAAGCTGGTTTGTGATTTTAGTTTTTGTCATTTATTTTTGATTTTTACTTTCCATTTTTTATTTCATTTTATTCCATTTTTGGTGGGTGCATTTTTATTTTACTATATTACTATAATTTCCCATTCGGAATTTACTTTCCTTGGGTATTTATATTATATTTGCATTTTTTTCAAAGCTTGTACCTATTTTTTATTATAGATTTACTCATATTTATGTATCTGTATCCTTTTGTTTTTTTGAAGAGGATGATTATGATAAGAGAATTGAAATTAATTTTTTTAAATTGTCACTTTTAATGTCAGTGTGTTATCATTCATTACCATTTTTTTCATATATTGTGATTATGGCAAATATTTTTAAATAATTTTTCCCAAGAAAAATATCTAAGAATTTTTTTTTTTTTAGTTCAGATTGATCGAAAACGTATTTTTTTTTCTAATACTTTATTATTTTTGTGGTGGTAATTTTATGATTTATTGCCCCCGAATTTTAGTGACGGGATTGACCCTCTGCGGGGTGAAACGACGGCTGGAAAACTCGCAATATTCTGAAGAGCACGCACAAATACAATCATGTGACGGATGACGACGTCTCAAAATATGTCTCCATCTTTTTGTCTTTCTTTTATCGCCTTGCGATTCAGATAACGTTGACCACCATCGGTTACGGCGACAAAATCCCCCGCACGTGGCAAGGTCGCCTCCTGGCGGCCGGTTTTGCCCTCCTGGGCGTGTCCTTCTTCGCCCTGCCCGCCGTGAGTCCGACTCGCCGTATTATTTACCCGTCATCCTTTGCTCCCGTCGCCATTTTCATTTTTAATTTTCATTTTTATGTTTTTTTTTTTTTTTTTTTTTTTAAAGGGAATTCTGGGCTCGGGTTTCGCCTTGAAGGTTCAGGAGCAGCACCGACAGAAACACTTTGAGAAGAGACGAATGCCCGCCGCCAACCTCATCCAGGTACGAGTTCATCGGGAATTATTGTGGCTGACTAAAATGAAAAATGAAAAATAGAAATGAAAAATACACGCTTTTGTGGTCAACCCCGTGCAAAAAATGGTGCGCAAACGACGTCAATATTTGGGCCCGACTAATTCCCGTAACCGATTAATCGGACGGCTAATTTAAAGAAAACATGTTAATAAAAATTATGGTTTTTTTGGTCCCTTACAAAATAAATATCAGTCATAATATTCGAATGGATTGCAGTATTTTGTCCTTTAATAGTTGAACTTTACAGCAAAGGGAAAAATATGAAAAAGTCATCAAAATATTGGCCAATTTTTCATTTATCTTTGCTGTCATATTGTAACATGTTAATGTTATTAACAGATATTATTATATTATTAATGACAAAAGTGGGACACTAAATTGCCCCAAGGTGTGACAGTGAGTGTGATTGGTTGTTTCTATGTGCCCTGCGATTGGCTGTCGACAGCCGGGACAGGCTCCGGCACTCCCCGCGCCCTTTGTGAGGATGAGCGGCTCATAAAAGGGACGGCTGGATAATCCTGGCCATTCGATTGGTCGAGCCCAAGTAAATTTTGCTGGAAAGAACCGATTCGACGGTCTGCAAATGTTCCTAAAAATGTGGAAAAAAATGTTTTTTTTTTTTTTTTGGGGGGGGGGGTGGGGGGGGGATGCTGACAAAATAAAGAAATGGTGCAAAAGTGCGACGTGCGTCCGGCAGGCGGCGTGGCGGCTCTACTCCACCGACGCCAAACACTCGTACCTGACGGCCACCTGGTACTTCTACGACAGCATGCTGCCCTCTTTCAGGTAACGCTAGCTCGCCCGACCGCTCGCGTGGCTTTGCGCATCCTTGCTAGCTCGCGCGCACACAAACAAACACACACGCGTTGACCCCGCCCCCCCCCCCGCTGACTCCTCCCCCTCGTCGCTGTGATTTATTTCCCTCATTTGATTCTCTTTTGATTGACTTTCTGCCATTTGTGAAATTAATTTCACTCATTTTTGCTGAAAAGCGGAGGAACGCCAACAGATGCGAATCCACGGAACGCGCTGAAAAGTGTCACAAATACATATTTGGCAACCAAACGCGCGGACTAGCGCCGAGAGGTTTTCGACAAGCAAAAATACAAATGTGAATTTGTAAAAATTTGTATTCTAAAAAAATAATTCATTAATTTGTTTTTACTTATTTTAATTTTTAATCAAATTAATGAATTAGAAATTAAAAATTTGTAAAAATGTTTGAGTGTGACTTTTTGCGAGAGTGGTTCCCATATTTGCGTCTCCTCCGGCGTCCGTCAACTTTTGACCCCGTGATGTTTTTAATTTTTTAATTTTGTCATCTTCATTTATTTTTTTTTTCTTTTTGTGTTGAATTTGTCATCTTTTTATGTTTATTTTGTGCACGTGGGCGTCAGAGAACTGACGCTACTGTTCAGTCACCTCCAGCGGCAGCGGAACGCCGCCAGGAGGGCGCCGCCGCCGCCGTACAGCGCCAACTTCCACCACGCGCCGCTGTCAGGGCTGCGGCCCTACGGCGCCCCCTATATGTCGGGGGACAGGTACGCAGCACTGGCCACGTCACACAGCGACACAACGTACACACACACACACGCGAGCTTGCCTGCGTCTTAACAGCAATTTAATGCACTTTTAACGCTTTTCATACACTAGAAATGTGAAAAAAAAATCAATTAAAATATGGCATGAAATGAGGAATGTTAATATAGGTTATTACACGGTCTTGACGTTTTGTTCCGAGTTGTGAGTTTGACTGTGTGAATGCGAGTGGGACTCGCGTCACACATAGCGGGTTTTATCGAAAGTCTACACACCCCCCGTCCAATGCCAGGTTGTCCAATGATTTCGCGTCGCGGATCATTCTGGAGGTGATTCACAGAAATTCCAATTTGCTTTTGTATCGGCGGATAATTTTGCTGAAATGATGTCATCTATTCCTCATTTCACCCCCCCCCCCCCCCCCACCGCCTGTTTTTCCACTTGTAGTTGGCTGCAAAAATGTGAAATTAATCAGTGATAATTAATCTTGGTTGCTTTTGAGTTTTTGCAGCGTCGGCGTGTCTCGCCCCCCCACCCCCCACCCCCCGGCGTTTTCCTCCTCATCCTCAATACTTTCCACTCTTGTTGTCTTTTGCGGCCACCGACCGTCACGACCCCCCCCCTCCCCCCATCTCGCCCTCTCGCCCCCTCGCCCCGTCCTCAGGAGGCCCGAAGCGCCGCGCAGGTTTGTGCCTCAACGTGGTTTTCGGGGGGTGGCGGGGCCGAACTCACAAATTCCCTCGCTGGACAAAACATTCCGTACACCTGCAGAAGATGACTAGTGGCTCCAACTTAATATTTTATCCATCCATCCATTTTCTTAGCCGCTTATCCTCACAAGGGTCGCGGGAAGCGCCAAAGCCCTGTTGTGTGTGTGTGTTTTTTTTTTTTTTTTAAATTTTGTCTTAATTTAAAATTATTTTGTGCACGTGGCCAGCTGTCAACGGGCAGCAGGCGGGTGGGGGACACCCTGAACTGGTCGCCGGCCAATCGCAGGGCAGATGGAGACAAACAGTCGCACTCACAATCACACCTACGGGCAATTTAGAGTGTCCAATTAATGTTGCATGTTTTTGGGGATGTGGGAGGAAACCGGAGAAAAAGCCGCCCGGGCACGGGGAGAACACAGGTGGGTCCGGGGATTGAACCCGGGACCTCAGGACTGTGAGGCCCAACGCTTTACCGGCTGCCCGCCGTAACAATATCGGTGTGATTGTGAGTCCGTTTGTCTCCGTGTGCCCCGCGATTGGCTGGCGACCAGTTCAGGGTGTACCCCGCCTCCTGCCTGTCGACAGCCGGGATAGGCTCCGGCGCTCCCCGCGACCCTCGTGAGGATAAGCGGCGGAGTAAATGGATGGATGTATCGTTATATTTGTGCATCGTGCAGGTGTAGCCGACGAAGCGTCCAATCGTTGCACGTTTGGTGCTTTCGAGGCTGTTTGGGGTATTGAGAGCCCCGTGGACCCCCCCCCCCCCCCCCGCGCATTGCCCCCCTCCCTCACCCTCTGTGCCTTGTGTGTCTCCTCCTCCAGTCAAGTCCTCGCTAAAAAGCGAAGCCTCTTCCGGATTCACGCGGGACGCAAGCAGAGGTACCCGCGCTGCCTGTGCACGAGCGCCACCGTCCGCGACAACCCCCCCCCCCCCCCCGACAACCTGACCCCCCCCCATTTTGATTTGATTTGTTTTGAAATCAAAACAAAAGCATCGAAAATGCATCAACGCATGTCCGACGCGTCTCCTGGGAGAAAAAAAAAAAAAAAACACTCGGCATGCTTCACTTTTCTTTGTTTATTATTTAACGGCTCTTCAGTGCGCCCACCCAGAAAAAAAAAATGAATAAATAAAAATGTTTTCATTTTTTTAAAAATCACTTCAGTCTCCACCAGGCTCGTGTCCACACAAGCAGTGCACACCTGCCTCCGAATAAACTCCAGGTGGTCTGGGAGGCTTTTCATTCCACTAGTGCAACTTGCAGGGTTACTTCATCAGCATGCGTGGAAGAAAAAAAAATAGTTACATAATTCCAAGTCGGAAACAAAAAAATTTATGTTCGAAAAACTGGAATTTTACCCCCCGCCAAAAAAATCTTATGGTGGAAAACATTTGTTGAAATCAAAATATGACACGGAGGGGGGGAAAAGTACATTTATTTCTAGATTTGAGGGGGTGTGTAGACTTCTGCAAAAGCATCAAGCTGCATTTGTGTGGCCACGTTGCGAATCTAAACCGACCGGCGAAAATGTGGCGCACGACGGCGCCTCCCCGACGTCGCTAGTTTGCGGTTTTTGTCCGACGCGTGTTTGGTTTGAGCGGGCGTTTTTTTTTTTTTTTTCGGGCTGAAGTTTTGAAGCAGATTTGGACGCTAAAATATGAACGATATGAACTATAAAGAGATAAACGCGGCCTGCTTCCAGTTGCCGTGGTGACAATTTTTTGGGGGGCCGTCAGCCATGCTTTGTTCCCCCGCATTCCCGCAACGCATCTTGCATCCCTGATATTTGTCGAAATTAAAAATAGAAAAATAAAAAAAGAGATTTTTTTTGTAATTTGAAAAAAAAAAACAATTCTGGGTAAAAAATGAGTTTAGCAAGCAAATTTTGACATTTTTTTAAATTCATTTTTACCTGATTAAGTTATTTTCAAATGATCGTATGAATGTGAATATATCCCCATGTATGTACTGTGCATGAATATGAATCTATATTTATCCCTATATGCATAACATTGTCACATCTTAATGAATTTATATGAAGTCAACATTTATGTGTAATATAATAATTCAAATTTAACTTTTGGAGTGCATAATGATTTTGATGCTGGCTTTTTTTTCAGAATTTACATCCGGCTATGATTTATATTTGCGTTAATAATCAATTAATGGCGGTATCATTTGCTGTGTCCGAGCCGTCCCGGTTTTCGGCGCAACTTCCGGGGGGCAACTTAGATCCGTGGCGAGCAAGTCTTGACCTTTCACCCCCCCCCCCCCCACCACCACCATCCCCGCATGTCGGTCATCAGCAGCAAACTGGGCTTCCGGGACCGGATCCGGATGAACAACTCCCGCTCGGCGCAGACGATCCGGAACAAGGCGTCGCCGCAGCCGCCGGGCCCGGCGGGCGTGCGGCGCTCGCCCAGCCAGGAGAACGTCCCCGAGGCGGGCAGCCCCGGGAAGGTCCAGAAGAGCTGGAGCTTCAACGACCGCACTCGCTTCCGGACGTCGCTGCGGCTCAAAGCCCGCCCGCCCGCCGACGGTACGCCGCCCGTTTGCCGTCGCGAATTCCGCCGCCTTGCGCGGGTGCTCACCGACGGGAATGTGTTCCTCGCCAGCGGAGGTTCTGGGCGAGGACGGCCCGGAGGACAGAGGCTACTGCGACGTGGCCACCGACGAGGTCATCCCCGCCGTCAAGACGCTCATCCGAGCCGTCAGGTGAGTCGGCCCGGCGCGGTTCCGGAAAGCTCCCGTGGGATGTTCCAAAGATGTCGTCCAAAAAAAGATCTTTGAGGCTCAATCAAACTGGATCGGATCAGGATTGATTATGCGTTTACACTGGCCAAATTCGGAGTGGAATTCATATTTCAAGAATTCAACACGATAATAATGCTGTTACAAATATCAGAAATGCTCATGCAGATTTTTTTTAATTGGTTTGACGCCAACAACACTGATCTGATCCAGATTCTGCGTTTACACCGGCTATGTTCAGACAACTATTGCGGTTTTGATCACATTTAGGTCCCAAATCTTTTTGGACTTGGGGGGGGGGGGAACATCTGCTGGGTAAGAAGCGGTGACGTCAAACCAGTTTGAATCTGGATTGTGCGTTTACACTGGCCAAATTTGGAGCGGAATTCATATTTCAAGAATTCAACATGGTAATTATGCTGTTACAAATGTCAAAATCCTCTTGAAAATGTTGCACCTTTTTTTTGGGATTGACGCCAATAAAACGGATCTGATCCAGATTCTGCGTTTACACCGGCTATGTTCAGACAACTATTGCGGTTTTGATCACATTTAGGTCCCAAATCTTTTTGGACTTGGGGGGGGGGAAACATCTGCTGGGTAAGAAGCGGTGACGTCAAACCAGTTTGAATCTGGATTGTGCGTTTACACTGGCCAAATTTGGAGCGGAATTCATATTTCAAGAATTCAACATGGTAATTATGCTGTTACAAATGTCAAAATCCTCTTGAAAATGTTGCACCTTTTTTTTGGGATTGACGCCAATAAAACGGATCTGATCCAGATTCTGCGTTTACACCGGCTATGTTCAGACAACTATTGCGGTTTTGATCACATTTAGGTCCCAAATTTTTTGGGACTTGGGGGGGAAAAAAAACATCTGCTGGGTAAGAAGCGGTGACGTCAAACCAGTTTGAATCTGGATTGTGCGTTTACACTGGCCACATTTGTAGCGGAATTCATATTTCAAGAATTCAACATGGTAATTATGCTGTTACAAATGTCAAAATCCTCTTGAAAATGCTGCACCTTTTTTTGGGATTGACGCCAATAAAACGGATCTGATCCAGATTCTGCGTTTACACCGGCTATGTTCAGACACCTATTGCGGTATTGATCACATTTAGGTCCCAAATCTTTTTAGGCTTGGGGGGGAAAAAAACATCTGCTGGGTAAGAAGCGGTGACGTCAAACCAGTTCGAATCTGGATTGTGCGTTTACACTGGCCAAATTTGGAGCGGAATTCATATTTCAAGAATTCAACATGGTAATTATGCAGTTACAAATGTCAAAATCCTCTTGAAAATGTTGCACCTTTTTTTTGGGATTGACGCCAATAAAACGGATCTGATCCAGATTCTGTGTTTACACCGGCTATGTTCAGACACCTATTGCGGTTTTGATCACATTTAGTTCCCAAATCTTTTTGGACTTGGGGGGGGGAAAAAACATCTGCTGGGTAAGAAGCGGTGACGTCAAACCAGTGTGAATCTGGATTGTGCGTTTACACTGGCCACATTTGTAGCGGAATTCATATTTCAAGAATTCAACATGGTAATTATGCTGTTACAAATGTCAAAATCCTCTTGAAAATGTTGCACCTTTTTTTGGGATTGACGCCAATAAAACGGATCTGATCCAGATTCTGCGTTTACACCGGCTATGTTCAGACACCTATTGCGGTATTGATCACATTTAGGTCCCAAATCTTTTTAGGCTTGGGGGGGAAAAAAACATCTGCTGGGTAAGAAGCGGTGACGTCAAACCAGTTCGAATCTGGATTGTGCGTTTACACTGGCCACATTTGTAGCGGAATTCATATTTCAAGAATTCAACATGGTAATTATGCTGTTACAAATGTCAAAATCCTCTTGAAAATGTTGCACCTTTTTTTTGGGATTGACGCCAATAAAACGGATCTGATCCAGATTCTGCGTTTACACCGGCTATGTTCAGACACCTATTGCGGTATTGATCACATTTAGGTCCCAAATCTTTTTAGGCTTGGGGGGGAAAAAAACATCTGCTGGGTAAGAAGCGGTGACGTCAAACCAGTTCGAATCTGGATTGTGCGTTTACACTGGCCAAATTCATATTTCAAGAATTCAACACGATAATAATGCTGTTACAAATATCAAAAATGCTCATGCAGATTTTTTTTAATTGGTTTGACGCCAACAACACTGATCTGATCCAGATTCTGCGTTTACACCGGCTATGTTCAGACAACTATTGGGGTTTTGATCACATTTAGGTCCCAAATCTTTTTGGACTTGGGGGGGGAAAAAACATCTGCTGGGTAAGAAGCGGTGACGTCAAACCAGTGTGAATCTGGATTGTGCGTTTACACTGGCCACATTTGTAGCGGAATTCATATTTCAAGAATTCAACATGGTAATTATGCTGTTACAAATGTCAAAATCCTCTTGAAAATGTTGCACCTTTTTTTGGGATTGACGCCAATAAAACGGATCTGATCCAGATTCTGCGTTTACACCGGCTATGTTCAGACACCTATTGCGGTATTGATCACATTTAGGTCCCAAATCTTTTTAGGCTTGGGGGGGAAAAAAACATCTGCTGGGTAAGAAGCGGTGACGTCAAACCAGTTCGAATCTGGATTGTGCGTTTACACTGGCCAAATTCATATTTCAAGAATTCAACACGATAATAATGCTGTTACAAATATCAAAAATGCTCATGCAGATTTTTTTTAATTGGTTTGACGCCAACAACACTGATCTGATCCAGATTCTGCATTTACACCGGCTATGTTCAGACAACTATTGCGGTTTTGATCACATTTAGGTCCCAAATCTTTTTGGACTTGGGGGGGGGAAAAACATCTGCTGGGTAAGAAGCGGTGACGTCAAACCAGTGTGAATCTGGATTGTGCGTTTACACTGGCCACATTTGTAGCGGAATTCATATTTCAAGAATTCAACATGGTAATTATGCTGTTACAAATGTCAAAATCCTCTTGAAAATGTTGCACCTTTTTTTTGGGATTGACGCCAATAAAACGGATCTGATCCAGATTCTGCGTTTACACCGGCTATGTTCAGACACCTATTGCGGTATTGATCACATTTAGGTCCCAAATCTTTTTAGGCTTGGGGGGGAAAAAAATATCTGCTGGGTAAGAAGCGGTGACGTCAAACCAGTTTGAATCTGGATTGTGCGTTCACACTGGCCACATTTGTAGCGGAATTCATATTTCAAGAATTCCAGGTGGTCATTATGCCGTTACAAATATCAAAATGCTCATGCAGATGTCGCACCTTTTTTTTGTCTGATGCCAATCAAACCAGATCAGATCCAGATTGTGCATTTCCACCAGCTATGTTCAGACACCTATTGCGGTATCGATCACGTTGAGGACCCAAATCTTTTAAGGCTTGGGGGGGGGGGGGGTCTGCTGGGTAAGAAGCGATGATGTCAAACCAGCTCGAATCTGGATTGCGCGTTTACACTGCCCACGTTCGGACTAGTCCAGAATGACTCTTAAACCTAACCGGGTCACAATTTACTTTGCTTTTCGTATGTATCTTAAAAATGAATCTAGTTTTTTTTTTTTTTTTTTATAGAACTGCCCCCCCCCCCCCCCCCCCCCCCGACCCAAAATCCTATTCTGACGTCTCTTCTGCTCTGGTGAACATTTGTGAGCGCGCCTTCCATTTTTCCTCGCGCCGTTCCCGAATTGCAGCGGCGGCAAAACCCGACAATGCAAACGTTCCGTCTTTTGTTTGCCCTTATCGCAAAGCGGACTCCTCGACGGACGGGCGAGAAGGTCGTCGGGTGTTGTAATTCATCTTCGTGTCGGCGACGGGAAGTACCCAGCGCGTCGTCTCTGTGTGTACGCGTCCGCAGGATTTTGAAGTTCCTGGTGGCCAAGAGGAAGTTCAAGGAGACGCTGCGTCCGTACGACGTGAAGGACGTCATCGAGCAGTACTCGGCCGGGCACTTGGACATGCTGGGCCGGATCAAGAGTCTGCAGATGCGGTAGGAAAGCAGAACTTCAAAACACAAGGATTTGGAGTTTTTGATCACGCGGCGCATCCTACCCCGTCCGCCGCCGCTCAGGGTGGACCAGATCATCGGGCGAGGCGCCATCCAGCCCGACAAGAAGGCCCGGCCCGAAAAGGGCGAGAAGACCTCGCCGGAACTGGACTCCCTGGACGAGCTGAGCATGATGGGACGGGTGGTCAAAGTGGAGAAACAGGTACGCCTTTGTCCTCAATTTTTGGGGGGGAATTAAGTCCGTAAAAGTGCCGAGAAATTAATTTTGTCGAATTTTCATTTTTTTGATTGAGTTTGAATCCAAGTCCTCAAAGTTCTGGACCCAGTACTCTACAGTGGATCAGTTTTCCCAGAAACTAGCTAAGCAAGTACTTTAATTAAAATGCAGAGGTCAAAAATCACCTCCGATAATCGTCGGATTTAAAGGTCCACCGTCGTGAAATGCATAATTTTTACTACGTTATTCATGAAAAAAAAAAAACAAAACAAAAAAAACACGGCAGCCGGTATGGACCCATCCGTTTTTTTGTTTTTTTTTTCACCACAAGACGTGATTTTGACGCATATTTATGACGGCATGAAAATCCTCTCGAAGGGATTTGTTTTCGACAAGAAGCAGGAAGTGATGTTAGCAGCAGACGCCCACTCAGGCGGTTCTCGTATGTTTTCTACTGGAAGGTCGCTCGTTGTTCCTTCGTGTTAGCCGAAAGGCCGGCTCGTTGTATCGCCCGGGATATTGTTGGGACGCTCGGTCGGGTGGATTTACTCTTCATACGTTTCCAAAAGACCCGGTTCGCCGTGAAGGTGGGGAATCCTCCCAGAATGGGACAAAAGATCCGCGTACGTAAGTCGCGGGTGCTAAATACGTCGACGTACCCGTCGGCGCCGCGGACGTCTTTGGAGGCGGCCCGTCCGCCGAGCGCGGCTTCGGCCCGTGTGGCTCATCATGGTGGCGCGTACATACTGTCTGGGAGTCTGTCGTCAGTTTGAAGCGAGCCGCCTATCATCTAAATATGGCTGGAAAACGATAGGGTGGTTTGCCCCGCTCACTTGACTCGATTGTGAGATCTTCTTTGAAAAGCGCTTCCGTGTCCCACGGTAGTTGGCACGGCGATGGCGGATGTGCCGGGTGTAACATCCGCTGGCAAAATGGCTTCCACCTGGATGGCGAATGGACGACGCGCTCTCCGCTCATATTTATTTTTCGTATAGACATTGGAGTGAATAATGCTACATGTATTTATCATTACAATATGTATTGTATAGAACTTTTATAGGCATGACAGTGGAGCTTTAAGTGTCATTATTTCCAATCTCGGGGAAATGAATGCATCGTGCCACAAGGTGGCGCTTGAAGTTGGGGAAAATGCGTCACCTTTGGGACTTCGGCAGAATGTCACGTGACCAGAGAGAGCCAATCACAAGCGAGAGGAAGTGACGGCGGACAGAATCTTTTCCTTTCCGCCGCGAGTGGACCTGATCCCAGAACTTGTGACTTCCAGATCCAGTCCATCGAGAACAAGCTGGACCTGCTGCTGGGGTTGTACTCGCAGTGCCTGAAGCGAGGCTCGTCGTCGCAGCCGGCGCTGGCCTCGCTGCTGGCGCCGGACGCCGACCTGACGTCGGACTACCACAGCCCCACGGACCAAAGGGACCTCTTCCCCTCCGCCAACACGCTCTCGCAGTCCCACAGCGCCACCTTGGAGTGCTAGCCAGAATCGCCGGCGGGTTTGGGGTTTTGAAGACGCCCGTGCACGCCTCTTGCGGGTCGCGCTAGCTTGCAAAAAAAAAAAAATACGAGTCTCGAGGTACAACGAGTAGAAATCGCACGACGGGAGGGGGGGGGGGGGGTGGTGGTGGTGGTCTCGAGGGGAATCGAAACAAAGGTCCAAAGGTCCTCAAACCGGAACGGTCACCCCACGTTTCGCATCGTTGCACGCCGGCGCCGTTGCATGCGGTCCAAGAAGCTCGCTCAAAATGGAGCCGCCGCCGCCATTTTCTCGTTTGAGGCTCGCACGGCGATTTGCGTTTTCTCGTTGTAAATACGACCGCGTAGAGGAAATGTACCAAAAAAATTTATTATTATTATTTTTTTTTTTTTAGCACAAAAAGCACTAATTGACTAGGATTCTACTGGTCACAATATTAGGCACACCTGAGCAGTTTTCCGAAATCTCCTCAATTAATCGCGATGTGGCTCCTTAATCAATGATTTTTTTAATCAAGCATATTAACATGATTCAATACTATTTATTTTTTCAACACCTTACCGTTAATAATAACACCCCATAAAAAAAAAGTATTTTAATTAACTATATGCATGAAAAGTGTTTTTTTTTTTCCAATTTTTTTATGAGGGCCTCCTATTTAATAAACACATTACCTCCAATAATAATCATAATAATAATAAAAAACACCTGGTAATTTCTGAATAGTAAATAATCAATGGCCGTTGATTATCATTGATTACTAATTCAGGAAATGTTTTAATGAAGTATCATGAACATGAGAAAATAAAAATATGCATACTTGCTATTTTGATAAACACCTTACCTCGCATAATAATATTAATAATAATTTGCACTAAAGTGAATGAATGAACTATTATTTATACTCGGGGAAAGTTCCACACAATTAAAAAAAAAAAAGTTATGTATAAATGTCAGAAGTTGCGTCAATAAACGCCGAGACTCTTAATAATTTTGGAAAGATGATGTGATGGCATCTCCGAATCGTGTTGTCCAGGTGTGCCTCATGAAGTGAACGTGACGTAGTAGCTCACCAGGCATGCCGCAACTACCTCTGAGGCCACTGGAGGGCGCCACAAGCGCGCGAGAGCGACCCATTGCCTGCCTGAATGCATTTTGCATGTCTCTCTCTTTCTCCATCTTTCTTCCTTTCTCTCTCTCTCTCTCTCTCTCTCTCTCTCTCTCTCTCCCTCCGTGCACGTTCTCTCGCTCGTGACGTCACCTCCGCACTGACTTGCCGCCATTTTTTTTGACATTCCAGTTCCGGAAAAGCGATGTCACACACACACACACACACATACCAAACGAAAGCAATAAAAATGCTAAGCTAGCTATGCTAAGCTACGCCGAGACAGTCTTCCACCTTCTTCCAGCAATCTGAGCAGATTTTTTCCGCACCCGATGATGATTATGATGATGATGATGTCGTGCGTCTGCTGAGAGTAGAAGTAGCTTACGTGACTAACTTATTAATTTATTTGTTTCAATAAAAGATCTTTAGACTGTACGTTGGCTACGCTCTCATTTTCTTTCATTAATATACACGAGCGCCCGATAGATATGAAATTCGGCACGACGTTATTATGACGGGCCGCACGTAAAACGACATAGAAACTACGCTGTGAAACGTACGGGTCGGCGGCCATTTTGTTTTGGCGTTGAACCGCGTTTGACTTTGAAAATATTTGTCGTTTTATCGGAAACAGCCAGATCGTCCGCCATTTTGTTTTGGGACGCGGCGGTTTGAAAATATCCGCAAGCGGCGCCCGCAGTTCCGATTCAAGGCGAAATCTCGACGAGGGTCACGCACATCAAAACGGGTCGAATGACGCGGAACATTCTGGTTTGGTGATCCCGGAAAATGTTTGCAGAGGTTGCTAGCGTGTCCGATTTTCACGTGCGCGTTTATCGTGACAGGACGCACGGAAAAACCCCCCCCAAAAAAACCATGGAACCGGTGTTCGGAAGCGCACGTGTCCCGGGCCCGTTTGGATACAGCTGGACTTGGAAGTGTGTCGAATATTTTGTCCTGCGGGCGTTTTTGCTGTCGGGGGTCTTTGAGGGTCTCCAGCTGTTGCTACAGCAGCAAAATCGCGTAGGAGGCAAAAAAATGGGCATCCGGTCGCCGAGTCGCAGGCTCAATTATGGGATTGCGAGGTCATCGAGCTCGATTCCGTCTCGCAGGACGACCGCGGACGTAACGGATCAGGAATGCTGGGGGGGGCGACAGGAAGTGAGAGACAACACAAACGTGGCCGCTAGAGGGCGCCGTCGAGCACTTTGGTGGGATCACAAACGATCGATTTCTTCTTCGTGGCTAAAGCTAAGCTAAATATACTCCGTCTGGGGATGATGCGGAAAAGTATATCGCAAAAATATATATATACATTTTTTAAAAAATGTATTCAGGACAAGCAAGCTGATTCTTCCATTTTTCAAGCCATATTTCCACAGGAAGAGCGAGCCGGGATAGGCTCTGGCTTTCCCGCAAACCTTGTGAGGACAAGCGGCTTGGATAATGACATGACATCCTTGATGAACGATTATATTCGGTCAGTGGCAGTCAACAATTGTTTGCCAATTGACGGATATAAACGTCAATGGCAGCGAGTGTGTTAAAGAGGGAAATTTAGACGTGACTGGCGTCACGGTGGCTCAGCTGGTATAGTGTTGGCCTCACAGTTCCGAGTTCCCGGGTTCGATCCCAGCCCTGGCTATGTGGAGTTTGCATGGCTTTTCTCCGGGTGGGCACTCCAGTTTCCTCCAACATCCCAAAAATGTAATTGTGAGTGCGGCTGTTTGTCTCCATGTGCCCTGCGATTGGCTGGCGACCAGTTCAGGGTGTAACAACTGGGATAAGGCTCCGGCACTCTTGTGAGGATAAGCGACTAAAAGAATGGATGGATGGATGGATGGATGGATGAATGGATGTTCTTCCTGGAGGACTTTCAAAGCTCAAATCGACCCCTCCCGAAATACAAAATAAGAGCTAAAGTTGTTTATCGCAGATGTTTGTCGCAGGTTGCGACGTTCCGCCGAAGGTTCCAATCCGGGTGTCCAAAAACGGCAACAAGTTGCTCTTTGCTAGCCGAAGCGCGAAAAATCCAAACAACGTTCCGGTTGGGTTTTGTTGTGTCTCCCTCCGGATCTTTGTTTATTTTGCCTTTGCTAGCGCGCACCCGCGTTTTGCGCCGATAGCGTATCTGAAGTATTCCGGGAATCCCGCAGGAGAGATGACGGTGACAAAGCACGATTCCCCTTTTTGGGGGAAAAACACGAGCCGATGAAAGAGTGCGACATAATTGGCGTTTCCATCCGACCCTTGACCTTTTTCCCCCGCAGGCCGAGCTGTTTGTCCCCTCGCGGTCGCCACGGTAACGGCGACGGGGATTCCGGCGGCGTCGGCGTGGTTTTTCCGCTCGATGTTCGAGGCAAACGGGCCGCGGCGTCCAAATGCGATTAAAAACGACCCCCCCCCCACCCCCACCCCGCGGTCCTGGAAAACTTTGGAGCGCTAAATTTAGCCTGAAAAAAAAAAAAAAAGAAAAACAGTCAGACCGTTTTTTTCCGGCACAAACGCGACGGCAAAAAACGTTTGCGAGCGGTTAAATCCTGCGTAAAAAATTATTGAATGCCGTAGTTCTCAAAGTGTGGCGCGAGGGGTCCCTCTGGTGGTAGATGAAAGTATCACTTAATTCGATGGCACATTTCACATTTAATCCTTTTGAAGTTATTTTGAAACATCCATCCATTTCCTTTGCCGCATATCCTCACAAGGGTGCCGGAGCCTATCCCGGCTGTCAACGGGCAGGAGGCGGGGCACACCCCGAACTGGTCGCCGGCCGATCGCAGGGCACATCAAGACAACATCGGGGCAATTTAGGGTGTCCAATTAATGTCGCATGTTTTGGGGATGTGGGAGGAAACCGGAGTGCCCACCCGGGGAAAATCCACGCAGACACAGGGGGGAAACATGCAAACTCCGCACAAGCGAGGCCGGGATCGAACCCTGGAACTCGGAACTGCGAGGCCGACGCTTTACCAGCTGAAATCACCCTGCCGCTGTTTTGAAACACTGAGATATCATTTTTTAAAATTGAATCTAACGCATTGAGATCAATTTGCGCACCCATCCATTTTCCCAGCCGCTTATCCTCACATCTAGAAATGTTTTTCATTTCCTTCATCCCGAATGCAACAGCCCGCTAGCGGCTAGCGAAGGAAATGCAAATGTCTCTAAACTGCTTATTTTAAAAAAAATTACATCATTATTTATTTAATTATTACAACCCCCCCCAAAAATGCATTTTCACTTTCCGCTCCCCCTACCAGATAATCTCAATTGGTACGGTCCAGTTGTCTTCAATCGTCTACCGTTGACAAACAAAACAAGCAAACGCGTCGAAAGCGACTTTGAGCTCTTCCGGTTTTAATATTTCATCTTTTTTTTTTTTTTTTTTTTTTGCAATCCTCCACCGTGACATTTGTCCACTCTCGATTTGCTGACGCCGAGTGACTTTTTAAAAATTTTTTTTCAAGCGCAAATTTCGATGACTGCGTGATGACGAGTCCGTCGCGCCGCCTGTCAGCAGCGAGATCGATTGCGAAATCGAACGTTTTGCAATCGACGCGAGTCGGCCTGAGGTCAAGTCAAATCCCGAATCCAGAAATGCAGACATTTTTTTTTTTTTTTTTAAATTTCAAATGTCTTCTTCTTTTCCTTTCGGCTTGTCCCGTTCCAACGCGTACACGATCGGTGGAGTTGTGCCGCCTCGGGTCAAAATGAAGTCGACCCACCAGAGGCAGGAATGTAAAAAAAAAAAAAAAATGTTGTTGTGGGAAACGTGAAAAGTAAATAAGGGCAGAGGCGGCAAAAAGCTGTTTTGTCTCCGAGATAAGTCGGCGGCTGTTTTCGCGAATAGCGAGCGTGGGACAACGTTAGCGATACTCGTCGTTTTTCTCTTTAAAAGGAAAACAAACACACCCCAAAAACGTGCATTTGTTGCATAGTCGCTGTATCGACTGATACCGCTGTCAAAAAAAAAAAAAAAACTGATGATATGTATCATATAGTTTTTAACACCGCTAGCGATGTTTATTATTATTTTTTTAATAGTGTAAAAGTGATGGTATCGCGATAGTACTGCGGGACTAAATCACGCGTCAACAAAATCTCGTTTATCTCGAACGCAGCATCCCGTTCGCTTATCTTTGTATTGATACGACAACAACTGTATCGTGACACTGTGCCGGCCGGTAAGGGTGGAGCAAAAAAAAAAAAAAAAAAATGGCATAATTTTCGATAAGGTGTCAATACACATTAAATATTGAATCTATGATAATCATGTCGTAGTACTGTGGTGATGATACTATAACGTAGTAGTACAGATGTCAAATCATATCAAATCTATAGTTGTATGATAATACTGTGTCATTTCATTATCCGAGCCCCTTATCCTCACAAGGGTCGCGGGAAAGCCGGATTACACCCTGAACCGGCAGATATCGACACCGTCGCCGAGCGGGAATCGATCCTACGCTTCCCGCACCAAAGGCAAGCACGTGTAACACTACACCATCATTACTGATATCATACTATAGATAACATAGCTAGGTCAAAAAAAAAAAAAAAAAATATATATATATATATATATATATATATCTCGCTAACATTTTAGATTAATTATTGATATACATGTATGTATCATATTGTTTTCAATCTATCATTATCGTATTATGATTCTACCACGGTAATATCACAAGCGATATCGCCACGCGTCGTATTGTTTTCTTTGAAGCGCGGGTGTCAAACTCAAGGCCCGGGGGCCAGATCCGGCCCGCCGTGTGACTTTGTGTGGCCCGCGGGGGAAAATCATGTGTGTCGACTTCCATGATTTTTTTTAATTCAAATCTGTATCAAAATTTCAAATTGTCATATCGTGAATGATTAATTTCTTTAGTTGGAAAAGCCTTGATTTCTGATTCCGAAAACTAGTTCATAAATTTCATGTGTAAATATGATGAGGCGGTTCAAGATTTTTATCGTTTGACCGCCATAACGGGGCCTTTAGAGGGGAAACGGCAATTACGATGTGGCCCGCGACAAAAATAGAGTTTGGCGCCCCCTGCTTTAAAATATCCACAGTATCGCAAGACTGACACTGTATCACAAGTCACTTCAATCGCTGTTACTGATGAATTAAAACGGCGATATCGGCACGTATCGCATATCGTCATATTTTCCCCATCCATGCGCTAATGGCCAGGAAAACGTTGCCGCCGCTATCGCGATGTCCTCGGAACGGCGAACCGGAGCGAAATGAGGAACGCCGTTCCTCGGAATTTGGGGTGGGGGGGGGGGCCGCAAAGCATCATGGGAGGCCTGATGAAAGGGACGATTGTTCCGAGGCCGCCGAGGCCAAACAACTTCTTAGTGTGCGAGGTAATCCTCCTGCTCGCCGATGTTGTTTTGGGACGCGGACGCCGTTCGGGGTTTGGGCCAAGTCAAAATAAATTCATAAAAAGAGTTCCCGACAGGCTCCTTTGGGGCACTTGAGAATATTAAAAAATAATAATAAAATAGGGGGAAAAAAAGAAGTACATTGGTCACATGGTGGGGGCGGGGGAATCCTTAAATGTAAAATCATGAAATTTAAAAAATCCATTAATGAATCAAAATACTGTAAAGAATCGAGAAAAATGGACGACAAAATAAGTACCCCAAATTTAAGTCATGAATCAAATAATATAAATCAATCGGGCGGCAATGAGCTAAAGATTAAGACCTTGTCGGACACTTGAGAATATTAAAAAAATCATAATAGAGGAAAAAAAGAAGTACATTGCTCACATGGTGGGGGGGGGGAATCCTTAAATGTAAAATAATGAAATTTAAAAAAATCCATTAATGAATCAAAATGCTGTAAAGAATCGAGAAAAATGGACGACAAAATAAGTACCCCAAATTTAAGTCATGAATGAAATAATATAAATCAAATAATTGTTTACATTTTACTTTAATAGCCTCATCGCAGAATTGCACATTTTAGATTAATAAAAATATTTTTTTCTGTGCAGCTTCTCAGTCGTCAATTTTTTTATGTTTTTTTTTTCTGCAGGCCAATTATGGAATCATGATAACGAGATCTACATCCTCGCACTGTAAAATTCTCCGTGTACAAAATGATGACCTCGTTTTAAATATGAAAGAAATATGGTTTAGCCTAATAGCAGAGTTGAACATTTGCAAAAACGCCACAAATTCAAATCCTCCGTTCAACTTTTTCCGATGAATGCCATCTACACCGTCAAAGGGGGGGGGGGGGGGATATTGTTAGTATTTTTTTCACATTTTATTTTAATTTTCTTCAAATTTTTTTGGGCTTGAGCAACCCCCGCGTTTCCGCTTCCCGGTCCGGTGTGTCAATCAATACCTCAGCTCAATTTGGCGCGCCTGAGTCAGCGCCGCACGCGGAACGTTCGCCCCCACATCTTGCCAAAACGTCCGGGATGAGTCAACCATTTGGGGGGGGGGGGGGTGTCCAACCCGAGGCGACTTACTCACTCGTGCGCACACAATCACGCTTTTGTGCAATTACCGTCAGTATAGAATCACTAGCGCAGAACGCAACGCCGCTAACCGGAACAGGTACCGATTATCATGGCGTGCGAGGGTGGCTGAAATGATGTCCCGTAATCGTACGTCGGTTGAAATCCGAAGCCGTTGCCCTCCCCCGGTGCCTCCCCAAAGGCCTTTTTTTTTCCCCAGCAAATACAAGTTCCGGATAAAAGCGAAGTCCCGGACCAAAAATGTATTCATGGAAAACATAAAATGACGGGACAGTATTCCGACGCTAGCGCAAAATGCTAACATAGCGTTACTTGCGTGAAGACCTTTAGCACCTCTTAGCATGTTTGCTTGGATTTATCAAAAATGAACACCTGTGCTCACTTCAAAATGCTAATTTTTAATTTTATGCTAGTTCATTCGCGTAGTCATTGAACGCCTTTAAAAAAAAATGCTAACGCAATAACGAGCTGTGGCGCTAGAGACTTTGTCTCCAGCTGAGATTTTCTTCTTTCTTTTGTGTCCGCAACATATAGATGAGGACACCCCCCCCCCCCCCCCCCCGCCGGAACCCACCTGCTGTGGCCCCATTATCGATCCAACGCTTCAGTTTTATTGATCAAGGGCGTTCCCGGCGAGTCCGCGCAACAGCTGGGCCTTCTGGGCGAGGGGGCGGAGATCTTTGCTAACTGTCGTGTTACAAGTCATAAAATAACATTTTGAACAGATACATAACATAACGATCAGCATTGTCACTTGGCGCATTTATGTCTCATTAAAATTAAAGCAGGTAAAAGAGTTAGCTGAACGCGCGAGCTAATGCTAACCCGGCAGCGATAAATGTAGCTAACGATGCGAATGAATTGTTTGCGATGCGGAAACATGGCCGGAGGGAAAATAATAAGCGCGTTGAATCGCACGTGTCGTAAATCCACTCGTCTGCGTTATCGTAGCATTAGCGCATCGGTTGCCGATTAGCCGCCGAGGTTTGTTGTTTTTCGTACCGTCGTTTCTGGTACGGATCATAAATAGGCATGCACTTTAAAATGTTTTCTTAAATGTATACTTAATTGTTAAAGTGGCATTTGCTAAAAAAAAAAATAGTTCAATTTTGAAAATGGAAAAAAAATGGCTCTCCAATCTCATTTTTATTTTTATGTTTTTACAAGTACCAGCTAAAAAAAAAAAAACAATAAGGAGGAGACCGAAATCAATGAAAAGAAATCAGAATCTATTTCATTTCGATGTTTCCCTGTTATGTAGTGCAATTGTAGGCCACCGGGGGGTGCTGTTCCTCATCCGCGACTTCCTCCGAAGTTTTGCATTTGACCTTCCAAAGGGGGACCGGACAGAAAATGCCGCCGTTGCTTTCTGGACGAAACAGAAGAAGAAGAAGAAAAAAAACAAGAGCAAAAGATGAGGACGAGTGAGAGGGGGACGCAGAGAAAATGGCGACCAGATAGAGTAGGTGGGGGGGGGGGGGGGTGGAGCAGGGGTCTGGGGGTGGGGTCCCTCCACGCTGTATATAGAGAAGACGCAAGTGCGGCTCAACGCATCCTCTCAGGCAGAAACACTCCACAGCGCAAGTTTCCTCCTTGATACTTTTACTTTCGGATTGCAAAGAACAAAGTTGGACTTCCTGCACGAAGGTAAAGTGGCGAGTGGGGGACTGGGGGGGGTCGGGATTTGGTTTTGCTCCTTTGAAAACGCTCCCAATGTGGCACCGGCGAACTCTTTATCCAAGCCGTTCCGTGATCATCATTCAGTTTTTTCGCAGTTCGGAGACGTGCAGCTTATCCACATATTTGAAAACGAAACTTTTCCATGCCGTGTTGTAGTTAACCGCTTCATCAAAAAAAAAAAAAAATCTACATTAAACTACTACGTAATCCCTTCAGCATTGAGATTACAACATCATTGATACAAAATACTCATTTTCTGCATTTGATATCCAAGTGTGGTTCTGATTCTAATTGACACTATCCCTCGCCCGTTGTGAGGATAAGCGGCTCAGAAAATGGATGTACTGCAGTATAGTTTTGTTTGACTCGTCTTCCCCTAAAAGTGAAAGCAGCTCGCAAATGTCACCAATTATTTTTTTTTACTTTCTGTTGTAACTTGGATTTTGAACATCGCAGGTGAGTTTCCCCCCCCCCCCCCCCCATCCAAGAGGTGACTGAGTTCGCTCGCTCTTTGAACCCGACGACAATGCAGCGCGAAAGCGCACCTGCGCTGAATGTCCTTCGTGTTTGCATACATCGAATTGACAACGACTGCACGGAAACGCAGCGGGACTAGTACTCACCCTTGAGCACTCACCGATGCCACTTGTGCTTCTGTTGCGCAACATTTTTAACACAATGACGGAAAATCGCAAACGAAGACCGTTCTTTTCTTTTTTTTATTTTTTGATTCGCTGATGTGTGAAAACGCCGCTGTGTAGCGCCAACTGCTGGCGAGGAGGACTTATTGTCCGATTTCCCCCCCCCCCCCCCCCCTTAAGTGGTCGGTGGCTCAAACGTCTGAGGTCCCGGGTTTGATCCCGGCCCCGCCTGTGTGGGGTTTGCGTGTTCTCCCCGTGCCCGCGTGGGTTTTCTCCGGGTGGCCGCTACGCTTTCCTCCCACAACCCAAAAACAGGCAACATTAATTGGCCACTCTAAATTGCCCATAGGTGTGATAGTAAGTGCGACTGTTGTCTGTCTCCATGTGCCCTGCGACTGTTCTGGCGACCAGTTCAGGGTCTACCCCGCCCGCCTCCTGCCCGTGGGCAGCTGGGATAGGCTCCCCGCGACCCTCGTGAGGATAAGCGGGAAAAGAAAATGAATGGATGGAAGTATCAGAGGCTGGCATCAATATTGATACAGGGTGTACCTACTCTGAATGCAGTACGTATACACGGTGAACATGAATACTGTCGTCAGCGGCATTGTACCTAGCGAAATATAGGAAAATAAATACTGCGGCTTCGTATTTTCGGTGGTGGGATACATAAATATATAAGATGTAAACAATATGATTTGTTGCAAATCTTAGCAATGAGGGTCGCAAAATGGATCTAGTAATAGATTGACATGCGATATAACAAGTGGAAGGGGAGACAAATGAATGCAATACTGCATAAAATGTTTTCCAAAATAATCAAAGTACTGCTGGTGGAGTGGTGTGACAACTGGAGATAAATATCATTTTAAAAAAATGACAATGTGAACAAAATCAGCAAGAACAGTCACACAATAAAATACTGTATTAAAAAAAAAGTACAATATTTTTAAAATAAAAATGTTCCAAAAATACTTTTTACTCCTGAATTAATGCAGCTTGACATCTCGCAGCAAATGGAGGCCTATTATTTTATTTCATAAAAAAAAAAAAATATTGTATTTTGGATAAAAAAAAAAAGTGACCCTGAGTGTTGTGACCCCCCCGCTGACCTGAGGCCTCAGCGGGTGTTTTATTGCACCGCCGTTTGTGCAAAGAGGAGCGGCGGCCTGCCCATCCCATAATACTATGTGGGTGTGGCAACAAAAGGCACAGTCACGCAGAAAACTGCGTAGCAAAGATCGGGGGGGGGGGGGTCCCCTCCCATTGTGTCCTCTCGTCTGATTGGATAATTAATGATACTGTTTATGTAAACAGCGAGCCAAACGCTCTAAAAAAAAAAAATGTTACATTTTTGTTGAAGGGGGGGGGCACGTTTTCCCATCTGGGAACTGGAGATGGAAAATGAAAACTTACGTCAATGTTCATTGTTTTGCTTTCCATCTTAAGCTTAACCTTTTTATTGGGCGGGTTGGTGGGGGGGGGGGGCCAGCTTCTGGAAATGCTTTTGATGGTTTATCATTTTATTTTTTTTTAATTCAAGACTTTTCTGTATTTAAAAAAAAAAACATATGTAGTATTTACTTTAACGAAGAAATTGTAATGGCTGTCAATTATCCGCGAATTTGCAATCTGGCTTTTCCAAAGGTTAAATGTGTCTCGAGAACGCGACAGTAGGACCCAAATGCGGGGACGTGATTTTGGAGAGGAGGTGAATTCTGGTTCTGGCAGAGGTCATACACAGGTACACAGTCCAAAAGGGGAGAAGTACAAAAAACACGTGGCGATCAGCCTGCTGACCACGCCAGGTCCGTTCGCCGCCATCTTTTATTAGACTCGGATTTTTCTGGTTTTGAGGTGGACCACCTGCCCTGATTCTGACTCAAATACAGATTTTGGTTTTGCCCCTTCTTATTTTTAGTCCAAATCAATTTGTGTCACCTCCCCCGATTCCTAGCCCCCGCGCACCTAAACCCAAGTCCGGTTCCTCCGAGCTTTTCTGGAGCACCCGTTTGGCGGTCTCGTACAAGACCGACGAGCAGTGGCAGATGCACGATGATCACGTCAAATCGTTCGAGTGCGCGTCCTGACACGGTTACGATAGCGACACGGCAGGTGGCCGGAATTATGAAAGATGGAAAGCGACGAGCGCCCCACGTCCCGCGCGCAGGACTCGGCTAGCCTGAGCACGCTTCAGGTGCTCGGCATTGGCGTGTTCGATCGAGCCGCGTGTCGTCCTCGGCAGCTTCCCGGGCGCCGTGGATGACGCCGACGACCACGTCCTGCCAGTCTGGCGGAAGGAGTTGGTGGTCCTCCAGCGACTGGGCGCTGGGTTGCCGTCTTCCTACCCGACGGACGCTAACCCGGAAAGTCGCGCATCAACTTCCGGAACCTGGAGAGAAGCACGAGGACTCCGAAAAACCCGACGCACTAGGTTATGGGCGTGGCCTGAATAGCGTCAATCGCCGCCTACGGGAGGCCACGCCCGCTGGCCACGCCCCTGACCGAATGCCGAAGCAGCACGGAGGATGCTAAATAAGGACATTTCGGAGGCGGGGGGGAAATGCTGGGAATGGCGCATCCCCAGGGAAGCTGCCATTTTCCCTGACCCCCGCCCCACTTCCCCCATGATGCATCGCTCTCGGTACGGCCTCGCGTTTAAGGGCTGTTTGTCTTGGCAGCGCCGCTTATCTCCGTCTATTTGCAGGCCGGCGATGTTCCTGTTCCTGTTGAGCGCGCTGCTCCTGGTGGCGGCGGAAGGAAGCGCGGAGGGAATCCAGCGCCGCAGGTCCAGGCGGGAGCTGGCCGCCCCGCTGCACACGGGGGGGATCCGCGACCCGCTGGGCTCGTACTGCCAGCGGCGAGGCGGCTGCTGCCCGGGCAGGGACGACCTTTGCACGGTGCCGTACTTGGACACCATCTGCTACTGCGACCTCTTCTGCAACCGCACCGTGTCCGACTGCTGCCCAGACTTCTGGGGGCACTGCCTGGGCGTGGAGCCCCCCTTCATCGGTACGTGACCTCGGGGAGGGGGGGGCGCCCGGTCGCCTGCCCTCACGATTTTACAGTCACTTGAGCTGATGGCGGGGTTGAAATTTATGCATCCCGAGAATTGGACGGATTGCGCTTTTGTTTGTTTTTCCATTTTCATCCTTTTTTTTTTTTTTTTTTTTTTTTTTAAAAGTGCAGCTCCAAGTATATTTTTCCACGCCAAATGATCACTTTTGAAAATGGCCATTCTCTTACTAAATTAGAAAACAGATAAACTATTTCTCATTTTCATTTTTTTTATGTCCGATAAATCGCCATTCATCAAGTTTAAATATTTTAATTCATTTGACTTTTTAAAAAAAATTATTTCACGGACTTTGAATTTGTACTCTTATCCTAAGTGAATGTTTGTAATATTCTAATTTTATGTAGTTATTATTCTTCAGATTAAATAAAAATATAAACTATTAATGTAAGTCCCCACCAAATGATCACATTTGAAAATGGGCAATCGCTTACTAAATTAGAAAATAGATGTACTATTTATCATTTTCATTTTTTTATATCTTCGAGACATCGTCATTCAAGTTTAAATATTTTAGTTTGACTTTTTAAAAAACTTATTTCACAGACTTTGAATTTATACTATTATCCCAAGTAAATATTTGTAATATTTTAATTTTATGTAGTTATTATTTTTCACCTTAAATAAAAATATACATTTTTAATGTAAGTATATTGTGTATATATTATTTGAAATAGTATATATACATATAAAATTTTTAATTAATATACATATAAATTAGAATAATAATAATAATAATAAATAAAACAATGTAAACAAATTAATAAATTCTTTTTACACATTCCTTGCACAATGTAATCATCATCATCACAGCTTTCCTTTTATTTAATTTTCCTCCATTTTTTTTTTCTGCCCCTCAAACTTGGACTTTGACTTCAACACTTTTGTTTCGTCCCCCAAAGTTTCTTTTTAATTTTTATTTTAAAATCGCCCTCCGGCAAGCTTTCTTAAAGGCAGAGTGTCAGAATGTGCCCTGAACAGTAGAAGTCCACCTGAGAACAGAAGACTTTTTATGGAGTCCGGACGGGAAGGTTGGAGGTCAGGACAAAGAATGTTGACTATGTGTTTGGGGGGTGGGGGGGGGGGGGTACAGACAGACCACGGGGTTTTGGAGGACAGGCTCCTTCCCCTTTGGCGCCGTCGTTTCCAATCATTTCGTAGCGTTCGCTTGCCGAACATTTCTGGAATTTTCCCGGCCGATTCCTCGTCAGACGTGCTACGAGAGACGTTAGCGCCCGCTACAGTTACCTAGCTGGTAATCTCCCCCCCCCCCCCAACGCCCCCCCCCCCCCCGCCGCTGGCGCAAACGAACAGGGGGCCTCGCACCTGACGAGGAAACCCGCGCGCCTTGTAAATGATCTGCCAGCGCATTCCCAGAATTCCACACGAGAAGCTCACGAGCCAATAAAGCCGTCGAGCTCTCCCGAACATTCCGACGACCGAATACAACAGATACGTCGGAGCCGGGGTTTCAAGGGTTCTTGCGCCGTGCCGTGCCGCAGTCTCCACTTTGCTGCGACGCGCCGTCTTGGCCTTACCCGCATTATATCTTGAAATGAAGAAAGCAAACACGCGTTACGCTCATTTTTCCCTACGGCTACAGTTTTATCCTCCGCTAAACTGCAGGATTCGGTTTTCTAGGTGCCCACAGTCTCCTGTTGGGTAAACTTGGTCGGGCGGGAGCCTTCATTTTTGAGGACAGTCCCGTGCCTTCCACGCGGTGCCGTTTCCCCCGCTTTGACTTAGACAAAACCTCAAAACTGCGAATGTAGCAACGGGACCAGTACTTTGTAACAGAAAGCAAGAACCCGACATGGTCCTGGGAAGCGCGGGAGTAGCGAACGGTGCATTCCAGCGCCGGATTACCAAAGCTCAGCAGAGCTCCTTAACCCTCCGCTCTGCCTTAAACACACGCAGCACGAACACGTAACACGATTGCGATAGCGAACGGTCGCCCTTTTGTCTGTCTCAAGACGCATTCTTGACATTTCAAGTGTGAAATTTTGCGTCTCGTTTCAGGCTCCTGCGAAAGAAACGGGATCCGGTTCCTGTCGGGACAAACGTACAAAGACAACTGCAACCTGTGGTATGTTCACACACGCGCGCAAAAAAAAAAAAAAAATGTTATCTCGTTCACTTATTGCAACGCAAACGTCACCGTATCTGCTGGAAAAGCCGCAGCCGCCTGCCGTCAGCGCCGTTGGCTCCCGACTCGGACGCTTATCAGAGCGTCTTGGGGAATTCTGATAGGAAACTTCCAGAATAGAAGTCGACGGATGACGGCAGCCGAGGAGCGAGGACACACGCCGGGTGCTGAAAATAGTCCGAAAAGATAACGTACTGTACGTTGGCTCTTTGTCTGTCGCAACACAAAGACGCTTTATCGGACTTCGCGCTCTCCGGGAGTCGCCAACTCCACAAAACCGGATCCTCCCGGTCCGCCCGCAATCTGGACAGCCGGACGGAAAACTCGGCTTCCTGTCCTCCCTCCTCGTTAGCGGCTTATCGGCGCCTTCCTGCGCTGATTTTCACTCATTTGACGCGCTCTCCTTCAGTCGTTCGGGGCAGTCACGAGTCTGCCCCGTGAGCTCTGCCTAGTAACACGTGACAAACCAGGAACAACAACCGATGAGTTAGCATGAGATGCTAGTTGTGTAGTTTTAGAAGTTACCACGTAGCCGGCTAGCTTTAAACATGATGATGCGCATCACATGGTCGTCCAATAGGCTGCCATTCCACGAGTCCTCTTGGGGATTTCTCATTGGCCGACAGGGTAGCTGTGATTCAGTTCTGTGAACTCTGCCTAGCGACAGGGCATAAATCCAGCATTTTTTCATTTTTTTGTTTGCATTGTAGCACATGTGGCACCACGGGGCGCTGGGAGTGCGAACAGAACGCCTGTCTGATGGACGCCAACATGATCCAGGCTGTCAACAGAGGGAATTATGGGTAAGATAGATACAAACGTAAACAACACGACTGTGACGTAGCAGTGAAATTATCCAATTTGTTTGAAAATGAGTCTTGTTTGGTTTTGTAAAATATGTACTTCGGCTCAGTAAAGATCGGTTAACGCTGGTTATCGTACATGACGGCTCGTAATAAAGTGCTTCTCACCAGGTGGCGAGCCGCTAACTACACCCAGTTGTACGGCATGACTCTGGACGAGGGCGTCCGGTACCGACTGGGCACGCAGAGACCCTCCAAAACCATCATGAACATGAACGAGATCCAGGTGAGCGAGTCTCTCGAGTGGCCGCGTCGTGTCGGAGCTTGTTTTTTGCCTTTTGTGCGAGGTCAGAGATCAAAACGTCCTTTTGCGGTAATCACGCCGGCGGGTTGGTATGCAGGCTCGGCCCCTTTGTGTGCACTCTGGCCCGGTGCGTTACATAAGACCCCAAAGCAAAACATGCAAGGGGACGGTGCGCTACTTTGTTCCAAAGCCCCCCACCCCCTTTTGCATCTCGCCCCGGCGTTCCGTTCCGGCTTCTTCAACTCGCAAATCATCACAATCGCACTTTTGTTGTCGCCGGCCGGCATGTTTGTACTCGCGCCTGCGTTGCGATCAAAGAGCGGTCCTGGAAAACCCGCTGGATCCAGTTCCCGATTGAAGAGATGAAGGAAATTCTTCCATCTTTGTCTCAGATGAACATGGACCCTGAGAGCGACGTCTTACCCGTCAGTTTCAACTCGGTAGAGAAGTGGCCCGGCAAGATCCACGAACCTCTGGACCAGGGCAACTGTGCCGCCTCCTGGGCCTTCTCAACAGCAGGTAAGCTGCTACCGACCGGACTGATATTTTAGCCCATTCTATTATCTTTTCAGAAGATTCTAAAGAGTTTCTCTCGATTTTTCCGTAGCCGTGGCATCAGACCGGATCTCCATCCAGTCCATGGGTCACATGACTCCTCAGCTGTCGCCGCAGAACCTCATTTCCTGCGACACCAGGAATCAGGGCGGGTGCGCCGGGGGCCGCGTCGACGGCGCCTGGTGGTATCTCCGTCGCAGGGGGTAAAGACCACCACCGCACCCCCCCCAAAATGCAAACTGGCCAATCACGGCACAAAACTTAGACACCTTTCTGGCAGGTTTCCTTTGAGGACAAGTTTTCAATGTAGTCTTTACACTTATGGCACGTATTACTTAGAGATGCTAACGTGATCTAGCTAAGCTTGAAAATAAAATGTAACTTTATTCGTTTAGCGCTAGCGTTAAACTGTTTCTGTGTACCGAGGCTTGTAACCAGGTGCGCTAACGCTGGCGCCGCATAAACCGCAGGGTTGAAAGCGTGTGAAAAAAGTCGCGGCTTGTCGGCCCAAAATTACGATAGTTACTATCCGTGGCGCTAGCAAGCGTAGCCAGCTAAGCTAACCCGTGCAGCCAGTTGCGGCGTTTGCGCACGCTTCTTAGCGACAGCTCAACCCCCTCCAATTTGGTACGTTGACGGCCATTTCGTTTTTCAGGGTGGTGACGGAAGACTGCTACCCTTACGCCCCCCCGCAGCACACGGCGGCCGAGGCGGCCCGCTGCATGATGCAGAGCCGCTCGGTGGGCCGCGGCAAGCGGCAGGCCACGCAGCGCTGCCCCAACGCGTACCACCGCCAGCACAACGACATCTACCAGTCCACGCCGCCCTACAGGCTCTCGTCCAACGTGAGCGCACCGCCTCCGTCCAGCCATGTGGAAAAGTCGTCTTCCTTATTTGGCCCTTAGCATCGGTTTACGTCGGCTCACATCGACCCGGGGGTACTAAACGACAGCTGATGACCTGGTGAAGTCATCCGAGCCCGCCTGTGAAGTCAATAAGTCGGGCGTTAAGGACCCCGGGGGGGGGGGGGGGGGGGGTAGGACCAATCTTGTTACTCGACTTTTAGCGCACTCGAGGGAATGTAACCGTCTCCCCGTTTATGTTGTCCCTTGTAGGAAAAGGAGATTATGAAGGAGATTATGGATAACGGCCCCGTGCAAGGTAAGGACGTGCATATGAATTGATGTCGCTTTGCTTCCATTTGGAGATGTAAAAATAAATGCCCTTTGCCCTTTGCCCTTTTGACCCCAGCACCGAGATAAGATAAATCTTACCTTTGGTGTATCATTACCAGTCCTAATTAGGAGATATGTTTTTTTTTTTTGTTTTTTCAAAAAAGTGCACAAATGATTCCAAACGTCCACTTGGTTAGCGCATGATGTCATCGCGTCTGACCTGCCCGGCGGAGGGTTTAGTCGTCCGGCTTTGACCCCGCTCAACTTCCGCAACTGTGCCCGCCTCACAGTCTGCTGCCCATCTGGCCTGCTGTCAAGTTCCTCCTTTTTTTTTTTGGGGGGGGGGGGGGGGGGCAAAGCCACGTGCACCGCGGTCTGATTGTTCAGAACTCCAGGAAGACACGTTGGCTCGGTGACAAGTTTCCTTTGAATTCGACGAAAACAAAGCCTTGTGCACTTTGTGCGCGTATAATGGCCTATTGTGCGACTGCCGTTTTTGTGCAGGGAGGGGCGGCGGTCCCGGTTGTTTGTTGTGTCCCAAAAGACGGAATAGCTCGGCTGGAATACGAATACTCGTAATTAGCGCGCAACGTGGGATGATGTGACTCGTGGGGAAAGCGGTATTTGTGGCATCATCTGTTCTAGTGCTTAATCCCATAATACAGGTGTGTGTGTGTGTGTCTGGGTTGTTTTTTCCCCCTCGAGGTGGTTGTTCAGAAATTTCTGGAAATCATTAACGTTGCGGTTGTATGAAAGTCACACACCGTAATGGGCGTGCAGCCCACACAAGAATGAGGAATTCTGACTTGGCTGCCAGGCTAGATAGCATATTACATGCTTATAACGTGTTCATTACACATTACCCGTAACTCAACTGTCCCGACCTCATATTACATGCGGATTATTACACATTTATAACAGCTCATTCCATATTTACGGGACATTTGTTGCATGTATATATTTCTGTTGATGATGACATTGGTAACTTTCAGCTTTTCTCATAAATCCCTTGATATATGCTTATTACAGATTTATTACACGTTAATTTTGTTCCCTCACTTAATGTGCTGTTTTATGTTCGCGTGTATGCCGCGGTAACTTTTCTATTTTTGTAGTTCACCGCAAAGCTCTGTTTTAATCGACTCGCGTGTCCTCGTAGCCATCATGGCGGTCCACGAGGACTTCTTCGTGTACAAGAGCGGCATCTACAAGCACACGGACGTCAGCTTCACCAAGCCGCCGCACTTCCGCAAGCACGGCACGCACTCGGTCAGGATCACGGGGTACGTAAACGCCGCTCAGCCGCAGTTGTGGCGACACGCCGGGAACATGAATCAGGCTTTAAGACGCGCCCCCCATTATCTTAGAAGACCGCAAATATGCAGACGTCTGACACACCTGGCCTACCTGACTCGCATCTCCGTCATCGACGGGCGGCCGGACGTCTGCGTTTTCCCCCGCCGCATCCGAGACTAAACACCGGCGATAATTTGGAGGTTATCTCCAGACGATCGGCCGCTTCGGGGCTGCCGCGTACGGAATGCGCGCGGGAGGCTTCCCCTCGTAAAACGTCCAAAGCGCCACTTTCCTCGGGGAGTATTTCGCTCCTCCGTCTGGTTTCGAAGTCTCAATGACAAGGTTGCAAATGAGGAAAATTATTGGCTACCTCCTAATGTCCGAGGAATGGCGGCGATACAAGCTAGCACCCGTTGGCAACGAATTCCTTTGCGCTCGTTTCTCGCGTACCTTTCACGCATTCCGATGTATCGGCGTCGCGTGCTAAATGCTAAACGTGCTAAAAACAACCGCAGGCCTCATCACGGTTAACGTGTTTACGCTTCTGACGGCGAGGGTCGTTTCGGGGCTCCCGACACCCCCGGCGCGCAGGCGCCCGAATGTTTTGATAGCGGTACGCGTCCCTTTAAGCCGGCGGCCTGGGAAAGTTTGTGGAACGAGCATTGAGGTCTAGTGTGGTGGAAAGGGCATTGTCTGGGGTGCTGATCCCGAGCGCGGCGGACAGAAAAACTGGGGATCAGTCCACCCCGGGGGGTGGGGGTCAGGTGCGGGTCCAGGGGCAAGGCGCGTTTGCCGAAGCGAGCTGATCGGAGGCCGGATTTGACCTCAGCGGTGGTACGATTCTGTGCGCGCTCTGATGCGCAGACACCTGGATGCACACGATGCAAACAGGGTGTGCCACAAAAAAAAAAAAAAAATGTTTTTTTTTTTTTTACATTTTCGTCGTTCAAGATATTCGTCTTTTTCGTCACGTTTCGATACCGAGACCGGAAGACTCACAGAAAAGCCGGCAAGTGGACTTCCTGTGAATTTTATTTATCAATTCATGAACCAAACGAGCGTTGTGGATTTAGCCATTCAGGCCCTTGTTGGGCAAGACCAATTTGGGGAAAATTATGAAATTATTAAATTGAAGGTTCAAGAGTCTAGCCTCCGACTTTGTGCAGGTTCCGAAGTGGTTTCCGTCACCGCCACGACGGAGCGTCCCCATCACGCAAGCCGGTGGCGCAGGTGCTCGGAACATCGTCGTCAAAGTCCCGGCCGTGTCTAAAACGGTCCATTTCCCAGCATTCCCTCCTCTCCGCGTTTCGAGATAAAACAGCGTTGGCCACCGGGACTCCCTCGGGGAGCGGAAAGTGGAACGTTCCAGATCGCAAAAAAAACAGGATTGGAATTGGCTCAGGGAGTGTTTTTTTTTTTTTTTTTTTTGGACAAGTTGGCAAGAGCGAGGCGTGATGGGAATTGTTGTGGCGACTCGCCAAGACGTCCCGAGCGCCAAACATGGGCCAGGAAGGGGTTTCTTATTTGGGGTGTTTTTAGAATCACTGACTTCATCGTAACATGTCCGAAAAAGGGGTATTCCGTATTTTTTGACGGTCGGATGAATGTTGGCTATAAATACTTGTTTTTCCAGGATGTTATCGACATTCCACGGACTCAGTCGGCATGCCTTACTCCTGTTTCTGTTTTAGTCGTGTTTATTATGAGTCGAGGCGGGAACAGAAAGCGACTTGCTTCTGGGGATTCTTTTCCGAGGAAGGGTTTGTTTATTTGATTCCGTGTATCGATTGCTGGCTCTACCATCTTGAGTCAAAGCAGCCGTTTTAAGGACAATTTGGGCATTTTCGCAGATCGAAACGAGGTAAACATGGCGTGCGAAATAGCCTCCGGGGCTAGGTTAGCATTGACATTGAACGGAAAGTCGGCCATTTTGACCAAATTCAAAAGTTTGATCATTTGGGGGATTCGGAAAGGACTATAAAAGCGCCGTGTCTTCACTTTTACCGATCAACGCAAAACTGGGTGGACATATGTATCATAACAGGACGGAAGTTTGACATTTTGGATCAAAGCGGCCATTTTGGAGCTCGAGCTATGACTGTAACGCAAGTTGCGTCCCAATTAATTCCAAGACGATAACCGTCCTCTGCGCTTTCTTCAGGTGGGGCGAACAGCGGGACTACGACGGCACTCCCAGGAAGTACTGGGTAAGATCACTTCCTGTCATGGTTATTACCTATAACGGGGGCGCGTCCTCAACGCGTGATCGTTTCTCTCGAAGATCGCCGCCAACTCCTGGGGCAAGAACTGGGGCGAGGACGGCTACTTCCGCATCGCCCGCGGCGCCAACGAGTGCGAGATCGAGACCTTCGTGATCGGCGTGTGGGGGAGGGTGACGGTGGAGGACATGCACCACCACCCCCACCACCGGCACCGCCGCCGCCACCTTTAGGGACCCGCGGAACTTCACCCGACGACGCCCGCCCTCGCGGCCGCCCACGCCAGCAGGTGGCAAACCACTTCTAAGCTCTTTTGTTCGTCGCCCCGGCGGGCGTCCGAAGAAGCGCCCGCCGGGCCCCTCAGGTACTCTTCCCAAGACCCCGTTTCCCAAAATTCCTCCGAGATGTGTGAGAAGAGGATGAAAGGAAAACCTTTCAAGTCATTCTTTTTTTGTTTTGTTTTTCTTTTAACAACCACTACGAGACGTCGATGGGAAAAGAGGAAATCTGAGAGGCGCCCCCGCCCCCTCCCCAAACAAAAAAAAAAAAGCCAACAGGCAGCAGGGACATGCCCAAACCTTCCTTGGAATCCAACCCCCCACGTCAGAGTTTTAACTTTTTGGACAACGGGTGTCCGCAGGCGGTAGACTTTCGCAATTTTGCCCCCAAATCTCCCCCGATCAGAATCAATCGCGTGGTCGTATTGTTATGACGATTTTATTTTTGTGCAAAGTAGTCCTACCGTGCTCTGATGCCATGTTTTGTGTTGCCATGTCATCTTCAAATTTCATTTTGCAACCCATGTACTGTATATGATTATATATCGTGATCATTACAAAGTCAACATTCAAGTGGCATTTTTTTTGTTTTGTTTGTTTTCTCTCGACTTTTACTGTGTTGGGGGCGCTTCTGCCAAAACGAAATCAAACGACCGTAAATTCCCGGCCTACGGAGCGCATTTGTAAAGGAAATACCGTTTGGTACGTGCAAACGCCGCAGCCGTGTAAAAGCCGCAAGTGCCCACATTGAAACCCACGAGATAGTTACAAAGAAAGACGGTACGCAGAAAGAGTTCGACGCTAGCGCGGCGCTAACACAAGCGTGGCGCTAACGCTAGCGTGGCGCTGACAGGGCCGGTGGGGAAAAAAAAAAAAAAAAACGTACTGGTAAAAATCACACAAGTAACGCAGCAGCGACATGCTAGCACAGTGCTAACGCTAGCGCCGGTAAAAGTCACTTCCTCGGCACATATATTCCGGTCTCGCTCTTAACTTTTCCGCTCGATTGCCCCCTTGCGGCGTTAGAGAAAAAAAAAAAATGCACAAATTAGCCGCCTCGCCGCATAAACCGCAGGGTTGAAAGCGTGTGAAAAAAGTCGCGGCTTGTAGGCCGGAAATTACGCAATTTGACTTCCCGGGCAGCAGTCCACGAATTGACATGAAAATATCTTTTAATAAACACTTTTTGAAACTTGAATAAACGGATTACATAAAGTTAGTAGCCTGCTTGCCAAATAGTGACCCCGCGTTGCATCTCTCACTCCTGAAACAAAATTGACTATTTGACTTGCCAAATAGTGCGCCCAGAAATAGCTGCGCTTCCGTGCGAAACTATTTCACTTGCCAAATAGTGATCTCACTACGGCTTAAATCCCCAAAGCTACTATCCGACCTTCCAAATAAGGATCCCACTTGTAGCTGTACTTCCTAGTACTAGTGAGCCCACCTTTATCTTTTTATTTTTAATAAGATCACCTGCCAAATAGTGAGCCCACTTACAGCTCAATGCTTCCTGAAGCCCATATTCCGCTTGCCAAATAGTGATCCCGCTCATAACCAAATACATACGCGTGAAGCCATTTTTATTGCTATTGAAAGTGTTTTAGGATCTTTACGTTGCGGATAGCGGCGCGGGGAGGGAGGGGGGGGGGTCGCCCCCCCCCCCACACACACACCCCCACCCCACCCTCCAAGCAGGGATTTCCAGCTCTCACTTGAACGTGAGCTACGCTGTTATTAGCGCTAGCTTCCAATTACGCGCCGCTTCAAACGCCGTAATCCTGCCTCGTGATCTTTCACGCCGCCGCTTCTTCCTCCGGACTTCAAAAAGCAAACACGCTTGATTACGCCGGGCGATGTGCGGCCCGCCCGCCGCCGCCGTCCACCATTTTCTTGTCGTGACTCGGTGATATCAAGCTAAATGGCGACGTGTTTGTCTCAACGGGAACCAAAAACAAAAAAAAAACAAAAATCACAACCTCCAATCCGTAATGTTGTGTGTGCCTGTGTGTGTGTGTGTGTGTCGACATTTATTTATGACAAGTAAATTATGCTACACTGTACGTTATTACTCTCTTATCTGTGCAATGTTACATTTATATGCTGTACGGCACCCGCTACATGTAATGCGAGTATGCGTTGGTGCCACACAATAAAGTCATTCCGCCACCGAAATGCCTCCCTTGTTTTGTTTTTTGTCGGAAGGAAAATTATTGCGTTGCCTCCAGAGTCTCCAAATGGCTGCACTGTATCCTTTTTTTTTTTTTTTTTTGGTCTGCCCATAATCTCCTTGCAGCTAAAATTTCTCACATTGCTCTTAACGTTCGAGAATACAGCACTAGAAAAATAAAAAGTCACGTTGGCTCCACTGTCTCCACTTGGCTGCGGCAATTCTGTTTGCCCACAATCTCCGCTCGGATAAAATGTGCCACTTTATTTTTTTAACAATTTAGAATACGACTCTACAAAATGGAAACTCAAAATCCTAATGTTGGCTCCGGAGTCTCCGATTGGTTGCATGGCGTCCTTTTCTGTCCGTCTTAACTAACTGCGGCATCGCTCCATTTTCTCGCTGCCCACATTCTCCGATCAGATGGAATAGATCAAGAATGTCGAACTCATTTTTGCCGCGGGCCGCATTGTAGTTGCCGTTATGATTGTGAAACAATCCACATTTTTTAATGGCCTCCATTACATTTACACTGATGTGGAATCAGAAATGAAGGTAAATGATTTTTTTGACTATATTTCACGTTTGGTAACACAAAAAATGTTTGGAATATCTCCAAGTTGTCATTTATGACATGGCAATTCGAAATTTTAACAAAAGTTGACCCACGTGATTTGCCTTTGCGGGCCGCATGAGACCAGACGGCGGGCCGGATCTGGCCCCCGGGCCTTGAGTTTGACACCGGCGGACTAGATGGTCAAAAAGGACAAAAATTATGTTTGCTCCTTAGTCTCCACTTTGCTGCAGTTCTCTGCAGTTTTGATACACGCAGATAAAATTTGTTGCCCGCAGTCTCCTGCCGGGTAAAACTTTTGGTCGCTCATTCGTTGAGCAGATTTGTCAACGCGCGCACGTTTCCGCTCCCCGCCATTGTGCAATTAAAAGCTTATCTCTCGCCAGCAGCCGCGCACGGAGTCCAAGTTCGGAAAGCTGGGTGGAGAGGAACGCGTCGGCCGGGCCCGTTGTTTACATTTCTCTCATTGTTTGCACCTCGGCGCGCAGACAAAGCGGCCATTACCTCGGGAGCGAGTGCCATCGTCCCTCCCTCGTCGTGATGAACAATCGGGGAACCCCACCCTGACACTTTTTGGGTGTTTTTTTTTTTTTTTGATGATCACAGACCCCATCGAGGGCAAATATTTCCTTTCCAAGTGGAGGAAGTTTGGCCAGTTCCAATTTCCTCACGCATGACATATGTATGTCTGCTATGTGGACTAATATTCACGTACATATTTTCCGACAAACGCGCTTTTCCTCGATGGGAAACCTTTCTTGAGGGGAATGTTGTTTTTCCTTCCCTATTCGTGCTCGGTCACATTGAAGAAAAATAAAAGGGCGATAAAATATGCAAAAAAATAAAATAATCTATATGTGATATATGTGACATCACTGACGGTGCTCTTGAAATATTATAAGCAATGCAGAATATGAATTGATTGATGGGTAAGGAGTTGGATTTTCAAAAATGTACTTGATTAAGTATTTATTCCTTTCATTCAATTGGATTGTATTTTTTTAAATTACAATTTTGTATCCACATATTTACAGTATTTACAGTATATATGTATATATATATTTTTTAAAGTGTACTTTTTGTTTCATCTATTTTGTAATGATTTCATCGTTTATAATGGCTTGATTTTATTTTGATTCAATTTGATGTAATTCATATTTAGTATTATTTTATTTTTGGTTTAAATTATTTTATTTTATTATTTGGGGGGAAAAAGCAGTTTAGTCAGTTTAGCTTCAAATCCCACTACTGCAAAAAAAAAAAAAAAAAAAAAAAAGTCCTGGGCTGTCCTCTTGTGGTCATTTGTTGTAGACGCTGCTTGTAGTTATTTTCAGGACACTTTCATTAAAAATAAATAAATAAATGGACAAAATGACTAGGGATAGGCTACAGTGACCCTTGTGAGGACAAGTGGCTTGGAAAATGGATGGATGGGCATATTCCCAACTATGAGAATTTTATTTTGGTATAGATTATTCTCTCTACATGAAATGGAGCTTTTTCTCACGTGCTCATTTATTAATTTATTTTTCAAACTAAAATTGTACGGTTTAAAAACACATAAAAAAAACTAAAAGTACTTATTTTTTTAACTTAAAATTCTGTGGTAAAATGGAAAAATATCTTTTCCCAAAACAGCGTGCCGAGTGGCGAATTCTCAAACTTCCGGCGTGTCAGATTTAACCTCATCCCGACCCGGAAGCAGACTCCAGTCGCGAGCTGCTTCCCATCGGAGGAGTAAAGATGGCTGACCAGGGCGCCGCAGATCCCGCTAACGACAACAATCAAGCCGACGCCGCGGAGGGAACCATCATTAAGGTCACCGTAAAGACCCCCAAAGACAAGGAGGAAATCGCCATCGCGGAAGATTCGTCCGTCACGCAGGTTTGTGGCGGCTTTTTAAAGACCGGGGGGCGGGCGGGGGGCCTCGGTGCGTGTGGTTGGGGAGGGGGAACAGAAGCGAGCGTCATGCCCACAACTTCAGCTAACCAGCTAGCCTGCTTAGCGTCGACGCCGCGCTTACCGCCAAAGTGCGACACTAGTATTATTATTTTTTTGTAATACTCACACCACAGCTGTTCATAACAGCAAACATGTAGCGTTATCATTCATATGTGTATTAAATAAACGGGTGTAGTCGCGTTTCAATGTGCGCTGCGGCTAACCGGTTAGCTGCTTTGCTAATTTAGCACTAGCCGTGTCGTCAATGGAGTGTCAGCTGACGCTTGCTTTTTTTTAAAACTGTGCCCCGATGGTAACAAACGCAAAGCGGGCAGCCATCGAGCACACGCACGTGCCCGCTTTTGGGTCGTGTGGCGAATCGTCGCCATTTCGTTCCGCGTCCGTAAAAGCGAATGGCGGCGGTCGCCCGTCTGGAACATTCTCCAGTGACTTGACTGAGTCATGGTTCATGCCGCCTCTACCCGGGGGAGGGAATCGGGAAACCCGCTCAATACCCGCAGCGCCCGTCGGCTCGCTTGGGCGACGCGTTCAAGCGCACTTACGCAGCAACTCTTGATAATTACGAGTAATAACCGTGAGTCGATGAAATGTATCGCAACATTCAAGCATCATGAAGTTACGGGGCCGGCATTTAAACCCTCCAACGGCACAATTTAAAGCTTCTGAATCATATTAACAATCGCATTTTTGAAACAATCGCCTATATTAGAAGTGTAAACTACTATATCAAAGCCGGTATCGTATTTTTTCCAGACTGAGTACACGTACTTTTATTACTAGACAATACTGAGTATCACTACTTGATAATTCCTCAGTCTTGCAGTTTTTTTTTTACATTTTTTTGAAGATTCACTTTTCTTAAACATCACTGAAATTAACCTTCACACAACCAAATATGATTGATTTATTGAATGTCTTACGCATTTATTAGCATTATGATTAATCATTGTATTTTTTTTTACAGTTGCATTTTTTTAAATGTCCTATAAATAAATTTCTGTTTTGTTCTTATACACGCTGAATAATCTTTTCGTCTGGGAGGTATTTTTATTTATTGAATCTCTATTACACGTTTATTAGCATTATGATTAGTCATTGTATTATTTTTTACAGTTGCATTTTTTTTTAATTGTCCTATAAATACATTTGCGTTTTGTTCTTATACACTGAATAATCTTATCCCCTGGGATGTATTTTTATTGATTGAATCTCTATTACACATTTATTAGCATTATAATTAGTCATTGTATTTTTTTACAGTTGCATTTTTTTTTAAGTGTCCTATCAATAAATTTGCGTTATGTTCTTATACACACTCAATAATCTTATCCCCTGGGAAGTATTTGCGCTGCGTCAGTTGTGTGCGCCTTGGGCCCCGGGGGGACAGTACACAAGTAGATAAGAGGCACAGATTTGATGAAAAGACCTGAAGAAGAGCGTAACTGTAACGCCGCAATCATATGTAGTTATTTTTCCACTTGGTAGAAAGAATATATGCCTGTGAGTATAGTCAGACTGCAACATGGGTATTTTTTGTGTTGTGGTGTTTTTCCATTGTGTAAGCAAGCATTGATGACCCTGACAATGCAAAATTGTCCATACGTGTGATTTTTGAGGGGCTGGTTTTTCTCCTATTCATGTTCTGTCACCTGTGCACCAAAGCACATGTTGTTGTGAAAAACGTTAAAGAAGCTCAGGTTTGGTGCTATTATTATACCGCTACACAATTGCATATGATCGATTTACATTAAAGAACCAAAATGACTTTTTTTTTTTTTTTTTTTTATGGACTACTTACTGGATTACATATTTCCTTGCGCGGTGTCACCTCTCTTAGTTCAAGGAGGAGATCTCCAGGCGGTTCAAAGCCAAGCAGGATCAGTTGGTTCTGATCTTCGCTGGGAAAATCCTGAAGGACGGTGACAGCCTGAGCCAGCACGGCATCAAGGATGGCTTGACGGTGCACCTGGTCATCAAGACGGCCCAGAAGTAAGGCGCCCAAACACCAGCTCAGTGATGAAAAGTGTTTATGGAAGCTATGTTTACACATCCTGTTGCTCGCCGTACGAGAAACGCCTAGCAAAGCATTGCTACCTGATTGTTCTGCTCAGTCAACTTTGTTTCTTCTCTGTAAAATCCCTTTTCTACCTATCTATCTATTAAATAGTGCAAATGATGAACCCTTCAAGATAGAACATTGTATTAGTGATGGTGTCACACAAATTAAAACCTACTCAAGTATGTGATAAAAAACGAACAATATAAAACTATAATTTGGTGGATAAAGTCATGCATTTTATTGTTTTATTTGCGAAGAGGAAGGCCTTGTCACTCATAAATTGAACAATAGTCTAAAAAATAAGGGTGAGGTTTTTAGTAAATAAAATAAAAAAATAAAAAAAGTGGGGGCAAGGTTGATGCCTGAGGAACACCGCCAGGCTAACTTAGTAAATACGACGTTGAGAGAAATACATTATTTTATGTGTGTAAATACCAAACCACAATTTGCACCCTTTTTAAAAATACTAAGTGCCGTCATCTCGCATGTAGGACGTCAGATGGCGGCAGCTCTTCGGCCTCAAATTCCTCGCCCACCCCTGCAGGGAGCACCAACGCCTCCAATCCAAGCACCACGCCTTCCTCCGCGGCCGGGTCCACGGCCGGCTCGGCCCCGCCTCCCACGCAGACGCCGAACCTACTGAGTGAGTCCGATGGTTCCCGGTCTCGGAGGAGGCGCGCAATTGACTTGCGTTGTCTTTCCTGCAGGCGGTTTCGGTGACCTTTCCAACCTGGCGGGTCTGGGCATGGGCACGTCCAACTTCATGGAGCTGCAGCAGCAGATGCAGCGGCAGCTCATGTCCAACCCGGAAATGCTCTCGCAGATCATGGAGAACCCGCTGGTGCAGAACATGATGTCCAACCCGGACCTGATGCGGCAGATGATCGTGTCCAACCCGCAGATGCAGCAGCTGATGGAGCGCAACCCGGAGATCTCGCACATGCTCAACAACCCTGAGCTCATGAGACAGTGGGGAATCTCTCCGGGAGCCATCATCCACACACACCCCCCACCCCCCCCCCCCCCACCAGAAAGCCTTGACATCTCCCTGTTGCCCCCCCCCCCCCCCCCCCCCCCCCCCCAAAACGCAGACCATGGAGCTCGCTCGCAACCCCGCCATGATGCAGGAGATGATGCGCAACCAGGACCGGGCGCTCAGCAACTTGGAGAGCATCCCGGGGGGATACAACGCCTTGCGCAGGATGTACACCGACATCCAGGAACCGATGTTCAGCGCGGCCAGAGAGCAGGTATAAACTGTTCACTGGGTGACGGCTGCTATTTATACATTTCCATCTTTGAAAACCACGAGAAATATCCCAGATTGATTGGAATGTTTTTGACATATTCACATCAAATTGAAATTATCTACCAATTCATCCAGTCATCCAATTTTTTTTGCCTTTTATATCCTCACAAGGGTCGCGGGGCATGCTGGAGCCTATCCTAACGGGCAGGAGGCGGGCTACACCCTGAACTGGTCGCAGGGCACATAGAGACAAACAGCCGCACTCACAATCACACCTACGGGCAATTTAGAGTGTCCAATTAATGTCGCATGTTTTTGGGATGTGGGAGGAAACTGTAGCGTCCACCCGGAGAAAACCCACGCAGGCACGGGGAGAACATGCAAACTCCACATACGCGGGTTTGGAATCGAACCCGAGACCTCAGAACTGTGAGGCCAACGCTTTCCAGCTGATCCACTGAGCTGTCGCTACCAATTCAAATAATTTTAAGTTCAAAATGTTTGACATTATAAAAAGTCCTTTTTTTTTTAAGAAATCTAAATTTAAAAAAAAGTATACTTATTTAGATATTGGGATCCCCATTTCAACAAAATGTTCAAACATTTCTGCTTTTAAAAGAATTCAATAAATCCCATGAGAAAATTCCCGAAGTCAGAGAATGGAGAGGAAAAAAAACAACGTACCTCTACTCATCTTTTTTTTTTTTTTTTTTTTTGGTCCTGGCTGCCCCCAAATTCTGAAATTAATTGTCCAGCATTTCAATTATCGTCTTCAGCATGCACACGCAAGCCCTCGTTTGTTTTTGAAAAGTTTGCACGCAGCTCGTCTCACGTGTCGAACGTCCATCTGCAGTTCGGCAACAACCCCTTCTCGGCCCTCGGCGGCGGCTCCGAGTCGGGCGCTCAGCCGTCGCGGACGGAGAACCGCGAGCCCCTGCCCAATCCCTGGGGTCCGTCCAACGCCTCGAACCCCGCGGAGAGCGGCGGCGGCGGCGGTGGTGCCGGCGGCACGGCGGGAGGTCAAGGCGCCCCCGCCGCCGGCACCAATCCCACCGTTTCCAACCCGCTGGGCGTCAACCCCAGCAGCCTGGGAAACGGTAAGATGGAAACGTTTTTTTTTTTTTTAAATCGCCGACGTGTCCACGAGCCAAATGTTGTTCTTCCAGGAATGTTCAACAGTCCGGGCATGCAGAGCCTCTTGCAGCAGATCTCCGAAAACCCTCAGCTCATGCAGAACATGCTGTCCGCTCCTTACATGCGCAGCATGATGCAGTCGCTAACTCAGAACCCAGAGTTGGCCTCCCAGGTGGGTACTTTATCCCCAGAAGGCGGATGGAAATACCCGCAAGAAGCCGTGGCGCAAATCCCACTGGAAGTCTGCCATTCGAGCTCCAAGCAGCCATTTTAGGCTCATTTTCACAAGGAACCTGTCCAAGAGATTTTGACTGATTGGTCCCAAATTTGAAGCACACGTGTCACCGTTTCACTTGGCAAAAAGAGATTTGGCGGGCTTGTCTGTCGCAAAAAATTCACCCCCCAAAATCAAGACACGGCATCTGTCATTTTTGTTCATGGTGGATGTTTTAGGTGAATTTTAGCCATTTTGAGGCATCCTTCAAGAAGGAACCTGTCTTTATTTAGTCTTTATATGAGACAGAAATGGGCAGTATTTTTTTTGTCATTTTTAGTGAAAATCAAACTTGTCATTCGCTCACTTGCACAGGCCATAAAAAGTCTCAAAGACCAATGCCTTAAAACAAAGCAAACATATCGCAGAGCGCATTTTATAAACAATGTGTTTGACATAATTAAAAGCATTTGAATACAGATAAAGGAAACAGGAAGTCTTCCTTTTTGTCTAGAAGCAGCTAAAATGATCAATGCAAACTCGAACAAAGCCCCGCGAGGTCATAACGTCATTGAACACATTTTGTCTCGTTCTAGGTCATGATGAATAATCCCTTATTTGCCGGAAACCCACAGCTGCAGGAACAGTTCAGGTCTCAGCTTCCCATCTTTCTGCAGCAGGTACGGAGGACGTTTCCTGGTTTTTAAAAAGCTTGTCGAGCAGTCGGAGTTGTTTCTGTAGTTTGGGACGTTTTGTTTCCAGATGCAGAACCCAGACGCGCTGTCCGTGATGACGAACCCGCGCGCCATGCAAGCCCTCATGCAGATCCAACAGGGCCTGCAGACGCTCCAAACAGAAGCACCGGGCCTCATGCCCAGGTACACCGGACAAGAGCGCTCATAACAGTTTCACCTCCTCCATTTTATTTTTTTATTTCATTCCCCCCCCCAACCCAACAGCTTGATGTCAGGTGGCCTTCCCGGGAGTATCCCCGGTGGCATTCCCGGCGTCCCCACGGGCGGCAGCGCGCCCGCCGAGAACCCCGCGTCCTCTCCCAGTAGTGCCGGGACGCCGCCAAACGCCACTCAGCAGCAGCAGCTGATGCAACAGATGCTCCAAATGTTCGCCGGGGGAGGCGTGGGAGGCGGCGCACCGGTACGCACACGACCCGTCTCTCTCTCTCTCTCTCTCTCTCTCTCTCTCTCAAAAAAAAAAAAAATGGCCAATTTGCCTGTGTGTTTTGCTGCAGACATTGTTCAACAAATTCACCAAAAAGAGGCTTCTTAGTGACACAAAGCAAAATTGGAATAGTCGGACTAAAGAATGGCGCATTAAGCAAATGGTGCAGCAACATGTAGACAGACAATATAGCAATAGTGACACGCATATAGTTTTTACTCCCTATCAAAAAACTGATTATTGTGGCTTATAACCCTAAAATGGGGTCTTGCAAGGAAAATATCAGACTTCCTGTCCTTCCAGGCGTGACAACTTCAAAATATGTTCCCCTACGGCCCGCTAGAAACATTTTTATCTTTTCCCTCGCAGAACCAGACCCCCGAGGTTCGGTTCCAGTCCCAGCTGGACCAGCTGAACGCCATGGGCTTCATCAACCGCGAGGCCAACCTGCAGGCGCTCATCGCCACCGGCGGGGACATCAACGCCGCCATCGAGAGACTTTTGGGCTCGCAGCCCTCGTAAAGACACGCACACACACACACACACGCACATGCAGTACATACTGGTGCCCTCCATACGCGCGCGCACACACACACACGCAGCCCCCCCCCCCCCAATTCACAGACTAAAAGCATCGCGTATACCCCCCCCCCCCAACTTTACAAAGACGCCTCGGTCAAGATCTGCCACCACCATCCCCGCTCCATTGCAATAATTTCCCTTTTTATTTCTTCCCATCATCCACTCGGGTGTCCTTTTCGGGTGGTCTCATTTGTTTATAGACAATAAGCGGGACAGCTCTTAAGTTCCGAGAGGTCGAAGCGGGCGACGCGACCGGTTGGCCGTCGGCGGCGGCGGCCGCGCGCTAGCTCGAGCGGCCTCGTCCGTTCACGCGGCCGGCCGCTTTCCGTTCTCGCTAAAAGCGAGCGTTCTCCGCACGATGCCCTCCACGCGTGTAGTTTTGCCATTCCGGGTTCAAGGGGAGGAAAAAGTGTCTTTGTGTGTCTGAGGCGCCGCTGTTGTGCCTTTAGTGCCCCCCCCCCCCCCCCCCGCCCCCCCTCCCTCTTTCGATGCCAGACCTCCACAAGTGTGTGTGTGTGTGGTGTGTGTGTGTGTGTGTGTGTGTGGCCGGGTGGGAAAAGGGGTGCGGTCTCGAGTTAAAATCCACACACCCGCACGTCACAAGACTTTACTTATCGGTCGACGGCGCCAACACAAATGAAGCAAAATGAACACTTTTGTTTCATTTTAATCTGATGATTTACTTTTGTTCCTTTTTTTTTTTTTTGTTGTTTTTTTTTGTTTTTAAGGGGCATTTAAATTAAACAATGATGTTCAGTTGAATCGGTTGGCCTCACAAAGCAATTCTAGTATGGTGGCCCTACCATACCCCCCCCCCCCCCCAAAAAAAAAATATGAATAAACGAATCTAGCGCTAGGTCGTCTTATTTTTTTTTTTTTTCTCTCTCTCTGGAAACTTGGCATCGTAGTTGTGGTAACCATGGCAACTGCTTCTCGGGCTTTGCGTTGTTGACCTTGGCTGAAAACAACAAAACGGGGAAAAAAAAATCAATTTCCCAATTGAGTATGTTGGAACTAACTTTTAACAGTTACTGTACTAAAAATAAAATAAAAATGAATATGGTCAAAAGCTCTCTGCAGCCTGTCTTAGTTGATTGTGGCAACGTAGTTTTTTGGGGGGAAAACTGCTAAGTTATGAAATGCGGACCAAAAGATGTTCCACGCCAACATTTATTTCATCTCAAACAAAATTTAATGTCAGATACATGATTGAAGCAAATTTTTCAAAACAAATAAATGTTTCATTTTCATTTTTTTTCTACTTTGTCACTGTTTGATGGAAGCCAAAAGTAGCAATATGCAGCTTGTTTTTTTATTATTTTTATTCCTATTAGTTGTGCAGAACATTTTTGCCATGCTTTTGGTTAATTACAATTTTTTTTTAAATCTCAGATCCCATTTTTTTTTGTCTACACTAAACCTAAAAACATGACCATGACAACATAGTTTGTAAATAAATTTATGTACATAATAGCAGCTAGCTTAATCCAAATGACCAGAAACAAAAGACTCAACCGAAAGCAGCAGCTAACAGTGCCCTCGTGTGGTTTACATATGCAATTGCAATTTTATGCTATTGTACTTGAGCATTATTTGTGGGAAAAGGATGGGCGGGGGCGAGGGGGGGGGGGGGGTTCAATAATAGACATCAGATAAGCGCAAACGTTTGAATAAAACTAGTTCCCCGTGTGACAATGGACGTCATAACGAATCAAGGTGCGTCCACCACGCTGGTCCCGGCAGGTGCACCTGTCGGGCCATCCTAACCCAGTCTGGGTGGAGTCTTCTCTCCCCCCCCCCCCAAAAAAAAAAAAAAAAAAACTGTGGTTCTACCGGTTCCACCTGTCAGCTGACTGGGGATGGGCAGGCCGAACTCTGCCCCTCCGCATCCACCGGCAGCCCGGAAGCGCTCGGATGCGGTCGGACCGGTTCCGTCTTCCACCTCAGCGCGGAGAGCGACGAGGGCGACTGGATGCATTTCCTCGTCTGTCCGGGGGGCTTCTAATGTCTGGCGGCGCCACGTCGGGGAGGCAGCCCGAGCGAGCGATTGCAGGATGGGGTCCGATGACTCGTACAATTTTGTCTTCAAAGGTGAGTGCGCGCCGACTCTTTGAACGGCTGTGATTGGACCGAGTTCGAGTCCGCTGACGTGTGAATTTACGTTCCAAGGTGTGTGAAATTAACAGGACATTTTTCCTTTTTTTTTTTTTTTTTTTTTTTTTTAAATCCGCGATGCAGTCATTGGAATCATCAAAATGGACATCAAATGCGGATAAATGCGCACAAATAATTGCAATTGCCTTCAAGGAAGTGTTATTAAAAAAAAAAAAAATGAATCATGACCATTGAACCTGCACTCCATGATTTTACAGATTTTATCGTTGACATTCTTATTTGATAGCTACAAAATGCATTTTTCAATTAAATTTCCCCTCACAGGACTAGTAAAATACCCCCCCCCTCCAAATTTTTTTTTTTTTATCATAGCTCTAATTTTATTTTTTTTTTTAAATCCCCGATACTATCATTGGAATCATCATAATGGACATCAAATGTGGTTAAATGCACACAAAATATTTTAATTTTTTTTTTTTTTATCATAGCTCTAATTTTATTTTTTTTTTAAATCCCCGATACTATCATTGGAATCATCATAATGGACATCAAATGTGGTTAAATGCACACAAAATATTTTAAATTTTTTTTTTTAATCTATGAGCATTGAGTCTGTATCGCATGATTTTACACATAACTCAAAATGTCAGAAATTATCATTAATGCTATACCTACAAAATGCATTTTTATAGACTAAATTTCCCCTCACATGACTTGTATAATATAAAAAAATTACCCCCCCCCAATTTTTTTTTTTTGTAGCTGTTTTTGAACAAATTAAAGAAAAATAAGAAAAGTTGTAATATTGCATTGGAATTTCTTTGATTTTTGCACATTTCCTTTCAAAACAACAGGTTTTTGCGATTTTGTTCTTAAATCTCAACGTTAGGATGAATTTTTGAAATACTTTCTCAAAAGACCCGAGCAAAACATCTTCGGTCTCCATCTGGGCCGAACCGTCTCCTTTCGTATCACCTCAGTGGTTTTGATCGGGGAGTCCGGCGTGGGCAAGAGCAACCTGCTGACCCGCTTCACCAAGAACGAGTTCAACCACGACAGCCGCACCACCATCGGCGTGGAGTTCAGCACGCGCACCGTCCAGCTGGACAACTCCACCATCAAGATGCAAGTGTGGGACACGGCCGGCCTGGAGCGCTACCGGGCCATCACCTCGGCGTGAGTACCGAACCGAGCGAGCGAGCGAGCAAGCAAGCACGCGCGTGTACACAGTACAGAGTACCCCGTTGTCTAGAAAAACGCTGGGAAATGTCACCTCGTACAAAAATTCAAGGTGTGTTTTGGAGGGGCACATTTTCTCGGGGGGGGGGGGGGGGGGGTTGCACTTCATAAAACAAGTTTTTGATTCTGAATTTCAAGTCTTTATTTTTCAAGGAAAACATTGGCACTTATAAGGCACAAAATGTGAAATATCATTGTGTGATTATTATTCTCTTATTCTTCTACTCTCCTGCCCATATATAAATATAATAACATCAGTTAATACAGGAAAAAAAATGTTATGTGATTTACGTCAGGAATTGTGAAAGAAAAAAAAATGAACATTAAATACGTGACTAAAGATGCAATTGTCAAGAAAAAAAATTGTTCCTATAATGATATATATATTTATATATTATTATTCTCTTATTTCTTCTTATCACTTATCTTATTTTTCTACTCCTGTCTATATATATATATATGGAAGGACTTAATACAGGAAAAATAATGTTACGTGATTTATGTCAGGAATTCTACAGAAAAAAAATTAACATTACGTACATGGCTAAAGATGCAATTAAAAAAAATAGTTCCAATAATAATATATGTTTGTGTGTGTGTGTGTATATATATATAATAAATTTCACAAAATGACAGGACTAAATACAGAAAAAAGTTATGTCAGAAATTCTAAAGAAAAAATAATGAACATGACGTACAAGACTAAAGATGCAATTCTTGAGACAAAAAAATAGTTCCAGTAAATATGCACTATTACAAGAAATCTTAATTTTCAAGCAAATATCAAAAGGTTGAGAGTTGAAATAATATGACAAAAGAGACATCATAAAGCTCATCTTAGCCCAAATGTGATTTAGGCAAATATGTTCAGAAAGAAAAAAAAAAAAAAAATCTTGTGAGTAAAAAGTAGCACACAGAAGCGCTGATGGAATATGACGAGACTCAAACGCGTAACGTTCGAGGGGGGAAAAAAAAAATCATAAGGAGAAAAAAAAAAAAAGTGTGGATGACCCGAAAGTTAACGGAATCCTCTCAGCTACTACCGCGGCGCCGTGGGCGCCCTGCTGGTCTACGACATCAGCAAGCACCTGACGTACGAGAGCGCCGAGCGCTGGCTGAAGGAACTCTACGACCACGCCGACCCCCACATCGTGGTCATGCTGGTGGGCAACAAGAGCGACCTGCGGGACATGCGCACCGTGCCCGCCGAGGAGGCCGGGGCCTTCGCCGGTGGGTCGGCGCCCGCCGCTCCGCGTACTCTTGCGCCGTTCCTGCGTTTATCCTCTTTGCTACCGATCTCCTCATTCAGAGAGCAAGGGCCTGATGTTCATGGAGACGTCGGCGTTGGACTCCACCAACGTGGAGGCGGCCTTCATCGACGTCCTGACGGGTACTCTTTGCGCCTCGCTACCGGTCCGCCCGCCTTTATTTCTAAATCGTTTTCTGATTCCCCGCAAGCGATCCATCGCAAGGTGGCCAGCAGAGAGGTGACGCGCGGGTCCATCAGCGCCGTCACCCTGTCGGCGGCGGCGAGCCGGGTCGGCGCCGAGGCCCAGGAGGAGCCAAAGCGATGCTGCAGTAGCTCGTAAAAGAGAGAGGGAGGAAAAAAAAAAAAAAAGGACCATCTCGGTCTATAGCCCGCGAGCGTTTTGTGTTGCAAATCACCTTGCGGCATTGAAATGAATGAAAATGCTTTTGATCCGTTCCCGTGTCCCAAAAACAGTACCGCAAAATTTTGTAATGTTTTTAGATTTTTAAAAAAATGGAGCTCCACAGTATTCTACATGAAACATACGGTGAAAAGTGAAAAGAATTCAAGTTTACATATTGTTATTCAATGGGCATTGTGCTACTCCGCTGCTCCCTCAGGTGTGCGCGCTATGGCCACCAGGGGGCAGTATATGCCTGTGAGTGTTTTAACATCTGTCTGCTTCTTGTTAACATATAAAGTTGTTCAAAGGTTTACAAGTGGTGTGTTAGCATGAAGCTAGCCAGCTAAAGGCAAAGTCGGGTAAATTGTTAAAAACGCGTACGTTGTGTTATCTGAAGTTTTATAGTAAACATCTATTTACTCACAATTCACGATACAAAATTTGTAGCAGTTCGTACCGTTAAAATCGCTGAAGTTTGAGCATTACCACGGAAATGAAGTGACGACATCATTTTGGGTGCTCCAGGGCACGTTTTAAATTATTTTGGATTCTGCTCTCAGCTTTCGTTGTAAAGTTGTCGAAAAAAAAAAAAAAAAAGCACTGACAATAATTTGAAATAAATTAAGTTCAAACAAAGATTCTTTTCATTTTTCTTTTTTTTTAAAAATCATTCTTCCCACAAGTCAAAATGTATAATAATAACAATAATAATATTCAATCTATTTAGCGTGGACAAATGAAGTCTAATGTTCCCATTATTGTTAATTTAAGTTATTAGCCAGTCGCTGTAATTTAAAGTAATCATAATTATCATTAGTGTAATGTCGCTTTGTGTACCAGATTTGTCAACTGATTTTTTTTCTTGAAAAATACTTTTGTCTTGAAGTCTTATTGTAAATCAGTCTTGTAACACTTTGAGTGCCTCTATAAAAAACAATTTCAGATTGTTTTTATTATAGTGTGTACATATATTTTTTTTCGTTACAAAAGTCCATGTAAAGTAGTTTATTTTATTTTAAATGATTTTACCAATAGTGCAAATTTGATCTTCTCGAGGATTTTTTTTCTCACCCCGCCGCCCACATCACTTTTTTTTTTTCCATATATCTTACAGCTTTACCTGGGCAATATTACATTTTTTTTCCCCTCATAACAGCAAATAGTTTTTCACGTAATTTTGACATTACGATTCGTTTTTTTTTTTTTTTTCTTGAGCATTGTGAGAATTGGATGGATGGATGACATGATCAAAATTCAGCTGTTAAATCAAATAAGTGAAACATATAATGGAAAAGACTAATATTAAAAGTACCAAAGATTATTTATGGGACGAACTTCCTTGCGATCCATCCAATGACGTAAGCTCAGCGCCGCGAGTTGTCGGTTTACGCGGAAGTGACGTTGATTCCCTTGTAGCCAATGAGCGATCGTGGCAGGAATTTCGAGCGGTGGCTCACGGAAGCGCGAGAAGAAGTAGTTGCTAACGCGACAAACATTCGAACTTTTTTTGTGTCGTTGCTTGCCCGGATAAAGCTTCCACTTTTTTTTTTTTTTTGAATGTCACCGAATTATGGTGATCCGAACAACATTTTGTAGGTTGTTTGTCGAAACTAGCTGTTTTGTCGCCCGTTTGCGGGACGCTAACGCGAGGTAGCGGCGGAGGAGTGGACTCGTTCGAGCGGCCATTTTCGTTTTGTTCATCGTCGTTGTTTGTGTTTTGTCGGTCGCCAGCGGGGAAGCATGGCGAGGGAGCGCCTGCCCAAAAAGCCCGTCGGGTGCACTCTGGAGGAGATTAAGGAGAAAATGAGGGAGAAGCGCAGCAAACAGTTGGCCCGGGTCGCGGCGACCGGCAGGACTTCACGATCGAGACTCGCCCATCCGAGCCGCGGCAACGCCGGGACCGGTATCGTTGGCTTAAATTCTGGCATTTATTATTTCTCATAACGCATGTGTCGTACATTTTCAGTCTGTTTTCCGTTACATTTATCGATTGTATTTTAATTTGAAAATAAAACTTAAAATATATATAGCTGTTACACTCCAATTTTTTTTTATTAGATTTTGTTTATATAATTAATATGAGCGTTCATCTGAGATGTCACTCTGTAGCGACCCCTACCAGACATAGCCGAAAGACAGATTTTGTATATTTAACAATTGAGGTTTTATCAGCTATCATGGTTTAAAAGTAAGGTGTTTTTATTATTTACTTAAATAATACATAATTGTATATATTGTACATTTTTTTTTTTACTTTGTCATTCAAGTGTGCATAAGAACAAAATTTCATTCCACTTTTTGAGAATGGGTTTAGAATGCAAATTTAAAAAAAATAATCAAATTTGTATTTTTAAAGCTAAAAATCTTACATTTAAAAATTCATTTCTATTTTTAAAATTTTGTTTGCATTTTATTTAACTGTATATTGCGCTGTATTTTATGTGTTTGCTCATACATGATTTCTATTTTCCGAAATAGTTCATGAAATCTTGTACTTTTTCAAGAAAATGTCGCATTTTAGCGTATTTTTTAGAATTGTATTTAATTTTTGTCTCACCATTGCAGCAGCGTCAGGCGGCGCCGCGCCCGGCGGCCTCCTGAAGGCGGTGCAGCAGAACAACCTGGCGCTGGCGTTGGCGCTGCAAGCGGAGAAGAAGAAGGTGCAGCAGGCCAACGCGCACGTCCTGCAGCTGCTGGCGGAGCGCGACGCCCTCCACCGGGAGCTGCTCAAGAGGACGCTGCGAGCCGGGCGGACCCCCGCTGCCTCCCCCCCGCCGGTAACGACCGAGCCGCGGCGTCTTCGTGGCGTTCGACGGCGACGTTTTCAAACACGCGCCCGTCTTTTGGTTCAGGTCAGAGTGTCGGCGCTGCCCGCCGAAGTCGATGTGGAGTCACTAAGGTGCGTCTCCTTTTGATTTGATGTTATTGTGGGGGGGGGGGGGGGGGTATTTCTTATTGATTCGGTGTTTCGTGATAAGGACTGTTTGGGTTTGTCTTAGACGGGAAAGCATCAGCGAGGAGAACAGCGCCGCCTGTTGGGTCTCCCCAATTTGTGCAGGTACACACGCACGCACACGTCTTCACAGATGCTACACTTGCACTGATGCCAGTAGTTCAGTTCAGTGTGTGTGTTGGCATTAAAGCCTTGAAATATATATATATTTTTTTTATTCTGAGAAACATTTTGACGGATAAAAATAAGTTAATTACTTCAAATTAGAATTAAAATAAAATTAGTTTTATTGGTTTTCCTAAATTATTTAGCTTTTCTGACATTTTGATTTTATGTCTCCAGATTCTCTTAAAATGGACGCCCAGCCCGAATTAGACGCATTCGCCTTAACGGCGAAGGTGAGCCGAAGACACGGAGGAGGGACGAAAAGGGGGAGGCGATCCGACCTTGTGCGACATTGGGGGTCCGTCGGCGAGGCGCTGGTCTCGAGACCCCCCGCGTCCAGTGAAGCCCGCCGGGAGACGGTAACGGCGGCCGAAGACGATCGCGTCCCCGAACGAGACCCCGAACCGACCGGGGACGCCCACAAACACGGGCGCCGATGGCCCCAGCCCAAAGCGGACGCACCGGTGCGAGGGCGCAAGCCTGAGCGAGCCCCCCTGAAGAAGCCCTGGGAGAACCCCAAGAGGGCGCGATCCAAGAGCCGGGACCGCGGCGCAGCGCCCCCCCAGCAACTCAACACCTCGCTGGGCTTCAATGACGACTATGACTTTGACTGGGAGGAGGCCGTCCACGTCACGCCTTTCAAGCCCAAGCCGGGCCACCCGGAACCGCCCGCTCCGGAACCCGGCGTGCCGCCGTCGCCCCCGTCGTCCGAGTCCAAAGACAGCCCGTACGTGCCCAGGAAGAAGACCAAACGGGGGCGCCCGTCCCTCCAGACCACCGAGGCCGTCGCCACCCGCAGCAGGCGGACCCACCAATGGGACACGAGTTCTGCCAAACACGGTCAGTGTTTCCATTATTACACGTTCTTGGTTTTTAGTTGTTGTGAATAAGTCGGCGCACGTTGACAGATGAGCGTTTCCGGTCACTGTGATTTGACCACCCGCGCACTAAAATCTGCACAGTCGGGCACGAAAAATCATTTCATTCAAAAATGAGTTACGAGTAGAAATGCATAGATATTGAAACACGTCCCTTAATTTCAATGTTCCCTCGAAGCTGCGCAAATGCGCACTTGTCGCACTCTCAGCGCACATGAAAATTGATCCAGGACCGTCAACCACAGCCTGTCCTAGTTTACCTGACAGCCCCCTCCTGCTCTTAAATGGGTGCACTCACAATTACAAACAGAAGGCGCACCCGCAACTTTATATCCGCGGGCATGACCGGCCACGCCCGTACATCTTTCAAACGTGAGCGACTGCGTGAGGAAGCCGACGGCCGCCGCTCGGATTTCTCGACCGGTCGTCGCCCGACGTCGCGTCTGCGAGATCGGCCGAGAGTTTGCCAAAATCCAAGTAAAGGGACGTCCGCCCTGTACATGAGTCAGTCGATAAATGTGAATTTCCGCCTTTGAATGTTTGAACATGAGTAAGCGTGTCAATGTTTGCCAGGCAAATACAAGTCCAATATATGCAAGCGTGCGTTTGTGTGATTTGCGCGTCTTTCTTTTGCGATTAGAAGCCGGGGTCGACGCCAGCACGCCGGCGGACGTCGAGATGACGACCGTCGACGCCCCCCCGCCGCTCAGCGCGCCGGCGGACGGCGAGACGACGCCCGTCGACGACGTCCCGTCCCGTTTCGGGGACCCCCTCCGCCGAGGGCCTCGTCGTCGTCGTCCTCCTTCGTCTCAGCGCAAGAAAGGTACGTCGCGGTCCCGGCGTCCACGCGGTGTCGCCTTTGCGTCGGCGCTCTCCTCCATTTTTTTCCCCGGGAATCGCCGAGCACTTACCCGTGTCCTGTCTTCGTCGCCGTCCTCGCGCTCGTCGTCAGGCGGCTCGGCTGCCCGCGGCGCGTCCGTCCGGACCCGATTGAGTGACGTGACCAACGTGTCGCCCCCCGCAGCCGGCCGCCGCTTCTGCCGGTCCTCTGAGGCGCCGCGCTCGTCCACGCCGGCGCCGGCCCGCGAGCGCCGCCGCACGGTGGCTGTGGACTACAAGGAGCCCTTGTTGAGCACGTGCGTTAACGTCGCAAATTTAAGACTAAGCTCTTGCCCGACCGATAGCGTAGATTAGAAAAATTTTTCATTTCGCAGGAAACTCCGGCGCGGGGACAAATTCACCGACTTGCAGTTCCTCTCGCCGGGCTCGCCCATTTTCAAGAGGTCGCGCGCGTCCGCTGGCGCTCGCCCCAAACCGGACAAAAATAACAAGTCGTCGGTGGGCTGCCGTTGACGGTTTGTCCTTTCGAGATGTTGTACAGTCGTCATTTTTAAATAATTCAATGTTTTACAGAAGCAAATTAATAAACATAGTTGAACAGGCAAACGACCCAGGCGGAGATTATTTGCAATTTTTCACACTTCAAATCTGGAAAGTGGCACGATTAGTGTGGGAAGCCCATAAATTCATACAGCAAGTGCACAAAAAAAATTGTTTGCTAATAGAAAATTTGAAGTGCGTTGAATATGTTGTGAAATCTTATTTGATGAGATTTTGCAATGAAACCTCACGAGTGGTTTGGGGGGAAAAAAATGTATCCCATTTTGCCCAAAAATGTCACTAAATGGGTCATTTTTGTCAAAACTTCTTTTGCTCTAAAATGAGTGCCATAAAATAATAAGTTTTATATATAAATATATATATATGATTTTAAAAAAGTATGGAATGTGATTTCATTTTAACAGGATAGGGATTCAAATGAGGGTCAATGTTTTAAAACAAAGTTTCAAAATAGGATGAAGCTTTTAACAACTTTTTTTTTTTTTCCTTCAAAAAATGGTGTCGTATACATGGTGTTTTTTTAAAATGTGAAATCATATTTGATGAGTTTTGGCAATGAAACCCCACCAGTGGTTTTGGAAAAAAAAAAAAATTATCCCATTTTGCCCAAAAATGTCATTAAATAGGTAATTTTTGTCAAAATGTGAAAAAAGGAGTGCCATAAAATGATAGTTATAAAACATATATAATGAAAATTTGATGTCATTTTAACACGGTAGGGATTCAAATTAGGGTTAATGTTTTAAAAAATGTAAAGTTTTGAAACAGGATTGAGGTTTTAAAACAGATTTTACAATACATTTTTTTTCAACAAATGCAATTTTTATACATATTCACCAAAAAATGGCTTAGTATACATGGTTTTTTTTTTTTTTTTTTTCAAAAAAAATTATTTTTTTCACATCCTTCTTAAAAAATTGACCCAAAGATGGCTTCGCACAAGCATGGAATTTACTTACATACATTTAAGGTTTCCAAAAATCGTCTTTTTGTTCTCATAAAAAATGATAATTATGCACTTTCACTTTTTTGAAATGTTCGGGATCAAAAAAGGCAAAACTCCGAGAAGCTTTTTAGTTTTTTTTTTTTTTTTTATTCCATCTGTAAAAGCGACTAATACTGCGTTGTTAAAACCAACTGTACAAAGAGAGCCTCTTACAAAAATCATCTTTTTTTTTTTTTTTTTCCTTTATACAAAACTGGAAGAAGAAAAAAAAAAAAATTCCTACGTGGTATTGCACAAAGTATAAAGTCGTCAATCTCTATCTGCAGCAAAAATAGATCGGAGAATAAATTAAGACTTAATTTAAAATCGGTTAAATTGTCAAGAAAGGAAACGCCCACAGACTCAAAAGTGCAGTTTTTGATAGTCACGCGGCTGCCCTGCATCAAACAAAATCCATTTTATGTACATTTTTTTGTACGGGGGGGGGGGGGACGCCTTTTTTTTTTTTTTTTTTTTTTTTTTTTAGCGGCGCCGGCGCTCTACTTTTCCATGAGCCCGGCCTCTTTGATCTTGCTGTAGAAGAACTTCTCCAGGAGGTTGGCGCACTTGTAGTACTCGCTCTCGGGGGCGTTGTACTCGCGGCAGTTGGTGAAGACGCGCTGCATGTCGGCCATGAAGAGCTTGCGCGTGGCGTAGTAGCGGCTCTTCAGGCGCTCGCTCATCGTCTTCAGGTCTGAAAACAAAACAAACAAAAACGATCCAGATGTTGACGCACGCGGCCGCGGGAATCCAATCGCGACTGCCGCAAGGATTGGCGGTACCACCCGAGCGAGACTTGCACGATTTAAAAAAAAAAAAAAAAAAAACCTTTTTACTCTGAATTAAAAAGTAACCCACGATTGCGAAAAATGGTTTACGATGCGTGCTGCTAAAGAAAAAAAAAAAAATAATAATTTTTGGACATTTTTACAATTTATGTTTGGGGAAAAAATGGCTTATTATACATGCAGGATTTTTTTTCGCATCTTTCCTATAAAGTTAAGTTCTGAAAAAAATGGCTTATTATACATTGTTAAAATATAAATATGATATATACAAATATTTACGCATCTTTACGATACATTTCTTGGAAAATAAATGCCTTTTTGCTACAAGCTGATATATATATATATAATTATAAATGGCTTCATACATCTTTACTATTAATTTGTTTGGGAAAAAAAATGGGTCATTTTACATGATGTTAAAAAAATGTAATTTTCTCACCTTTTTACTATAAATGTTTTGAAAAACAGTCATATAGATAATACATAAAAATATTTACACATCTTTACTATGCCGGTCATAATGCCAGAGGCTCCGTAGATCAGTGGTTAGACTGTTGGTCTGGTAAACCAAGGGTTGTGGGTTCAAATCCCACTGGGGACTTCACTGGGGGGGGTTGTGTTAGGAAGGGCGGCAAAAAAAAAAAAAATCTTCTTGTGATTAATGCATATTTTTAAAGTTAACTTAAAAAAAAAAAAAAAAAACAAACAAAGCCTGCGTTATTTTGTGGATTTTTTTTTTTTTTTTTTCAAAATGCCAGCGTTTTGGAAAAAAAAAAAAAAAAAACAAAAAAAACCCAAACTGTTCATGTTTTTGTCGACTGACCCATGGGGAAGCGGATGACCTGGTAGTACCCCGGCGCCTCGGTTTTCTTCACCGGCTCCATGAAGGGCCACGCGTTTTGGTGACTCTGGCAAGCCAAATGGGGGGGGGGGGGTTGAGAACGTGCACCAAAACGGGGGTGTGGGGGGGGCAGCGAGGTCGGCGTCACCTTGACGTGCGTCAGGATGTTCTTGAGCGCGCCGTACAGCTGCTCGGGGTCCTTGGCTTCCTTCCTGCGGCCACCGCGCCAAACGTTACAAGCGGAAGCGCCGACGGGCGGCGGCCGCCGACGCTCACTCACCCTTTGCCCGCCGCCTTCCAGCCGCTCTCACCTGCGGGCGGCGCAAAAAGGTCAGAGGTCAAGGAAATAAAGTAGGCGAGAGGGGGGGGGGTGTGACGCACGTATGCCCGGGATGCTCTCGATGGGGATCTGCCGCACGCCGTCCTTGAAGCACGACAGGCCCGGGTAGACCTTGCGGATCTGGACCTGCTTCCTCTCGATCAGCTTCTTGATGATCTGAACGAGGACGAGACGCAGCGCGAGCGTCGCAGACCAGAGTTGCGTGCGCCCCCCCAACCCCCCCCCCCCGCACCTCTTTTTGCTTCTTGATGATGACGGAGAACTCGGTGTAGGGAATGCTGGGGTTGAGCTCGCAACCCATGAGCGTGGCGCCCTCGTAGTCCTTGATGTAGCCCAAGTACTTGGACCTGGGTACCTTGATGTCCTTGGAGAAACCCTGGGGGGAGGTCGAGGCGCGTCAGCGAGTGCCCCCGCGGTGGGGGGTCGGGGTGTTACCTGTTTCTTGAAGTACCCGATGGCGTACTCGTCGGCGTAGGTGAGGAAGTTGAGGATGTGGTGCTTGATGTGGTACTCCTTCAGGTGGTTCATCAGGTGGGTGCCGTAACCCTGGCAAAAAAATGTAAAAATCACGACACATTTTTACAAATACGATCTCCGAGTGGCGCCACGTTGGGTCACCTCACAGTTCTGAGGACCCGAGTTCGATTCTATTTTTCTTTCACTTATGCAAACGTAACATGGAGTAAGTCCTCCTCGCCACTAGTCGGCGCTCCAGTGAATTTGGCACGTCAGTGAATCGTCGCGTGTGTGTCAGGGAAGAAAACTTCTTTCCGCAATTTTCTGTCACGGCGGTGTCGGTACTTCGTCTGACCTTGACCTGCTCGTTGGACGTGACGGCGCAGAAGACGATTTCGGTGAAGCCCTGCGAGGGAAACATCCGGAAGCAGATTCCTCCGATGACGCGACCGTCCTTGATCAGCGACAGGGTCTTGTGCTTCCTGGCCAAAGGGGACAAAAGGAAGTCAAAGCGGGTCGATCCGGGGCGGGGAGGGGGAGGCGGCCGCGGCGGCTCACGGGTCGAAAACGAGGCGCGTGATGTACTCCTTGGGCATGCGGGGCAGCTGGTGCGAGAAGACGTTCTGGAGGCCCACCAGCCACATGAGGATCCGCTTGTTGGGTTTCTGGTTGAGCGAGTTGCCGACGACGTGGAACTCGATGACGCCTCGCCGCTCCTCCAGGCGGGCCGCCTCGTCCCGGGCCGAGTGGGCCGACAGCAGGCCCGTCTGCCGGCAGCGGGGGTAACGTTAAGGTCCCCCCGCTCCGGAGTCCGGACTCGTCTGATCGAGCTCACCTCCGGGACGGCGGGGTCGGCGATGGTGGCCATCACCTCGTTGATGAGCTCCAAGGGGATGTCGCCCAGGACTCTCGCCCGCTTGTTCTCCTCTTGGGGCGGCGGCTCAGCCGGCTTGCGCTTCTCGCCCACTGCAAGGAAAACACGACGACTGGCAACGTGTCGGGCGAGGACGTCGCGGTCGCACTCCCGTGTGCCGTACCGGCGGCGGCCGGCTCCGGCGCCGTGGATGTTTTCCCGGCGGGACTGGCGGCGCCGCCGGACGGGTCGACGGACGACGCCGGGCTGACGCTGTAGTACAAGGGCCTGGCCACTGGGGGCGCACTGACCACTAAAGAGTCAACACACAGGTGGAAAACTTTGATGACTCACAAATATGCCCCTATGTAGTTTTTATGTACTTTTTTGACCTGAATATGTACAACTACTTCATCACAAATTTTTTTTATTGATACAGAAAAGCCCGCCTACTCGCGGTTTCGCTGCATTGAGCGTCAATTTATGTGGATTCTGGCAATTCGAGGCTCGGTCCGTATCCCCCCACTGTTTAGACGGATTGAGGCGCGAGTGTGCGAGTGACCTGCGTGGACGGGAATTTGACCGCCGGGGGCCCCCGCCGAGAATTCTTGGCCCCAGATGGGGGAGCTGTGGCTGTAGACCTCCTCCTCCAGCATGGACAAGAACCTGAAAACCAGAAGCGGAACCGGCTGAACGTTCGGCCCCGCCGTTCGGCGGGCGGCGTTTTCTTTTCCGTCTGACTTGGGGAAGTGCGTGAGGATGAGCGTTCGCTTCTCGGGGGCCAGCTTGTCCTTCTCCTGCCGGGCCTGCTCCAGCAGCTGCTTGCGCATGACGGTGAAGACGGCGCGCAGCAGCGCCCGGCCGAAGATCTGCGCGGTGTCGTACCGCGGCAGGCTGTCGCAGAACTGCGGCACGTTGCAGAAGCACAGCCACCTGCGCGCCGCCAACGTTTACGAAGAGCGAGTCGAGAGGGCCGCTCGGGCGGCGCTACCTGGTGTAGTCGGCCTTGTATCCGGCCGTGTCGTCGCCGGGGAGTCTCTGGCGCCTCTGCGACGGCGTCTCCAGCTGCCAGGAGTTGATCTGCTTGAGGAACATCTTGGCCAGCTCCACGATGGTCTGGTGCTCCTTGGACGGCAGGTGGCTGAATTTGTACTGCACGAAGTTGTTGACGCCCTATAACGGGAGGACACCCGCCCGGCGGCGTTGAGAGCGACCGCGGCCGGGCGGCTCGGCGGGAAACGCCCACCTGCTCGATGCTGGGCCTCTGGAAGGGCGGCCTCTCCCGCGCCTCCAGCGTGGGCTTCCCCATCTGCAGGACCGACTTCCTCAGCAGCTGCGAGAGCGACGCGAAAAACCGTCAGCCGCGGTGAAGCTTCCGCTTTCCGGCCATCTTTGCGCCCTTACTTTGAAGAGGGAGAAGTAGACCTGCTTGGTGTCGGCGTCCTCCTCCTTGTGGACGCACGTGTACAAGTACTCCACGTCCAGCGCCACGCCCAGCAGCCGGTCGATCTCGTCCTCGGGAACCAGCTCCAGGTGGCTCACGTGATCCCCTGGGTCGGGACGAAAGACCGACGCGGTCAATTCCAAGTCAACGGTTCGATTCCGGACCGTCGGGAGGCCCACCGAGCGTGTGCGAGCAGCCGCGGCAGGGCTCGTGCAGGCTGGCGACGGCGGCGGCGGGCTGCTGCTGCTCGCTGCGCGGCGGCGTCGGCGGCGGGTTGGGACTCTTCCAGCCGTTGCACTTGCACGCGCCCTCCGCCTGCCGCGACAACGGCGTCAGTCAAAGCGCGACAGACCCGGCGGCTGCCTTGCTGCGCGGCACATAAGCAGGCTGATGTGACGTGATTAGGTAAGATTATGAAGGAGAATTTACCGTAATTTCCGGCCTTCAAGCCGCGACTTTTTTTTCCCCCACACGCTTTCATGCGGTGTCGCGCTAACGCTAGCGCCGCACTAACACCAACAAAAAACTCTCAAATAAATATGCATTTTCTTTGCTGCCCATCCTCATGAGGGTCTTGGGGAGTCATCATAAATACGCTAACGCTAGCGCCGCACTAACACCAACAAAAAACTCTCAAATAAATATGCATTTTCTTTGCTGCCCATCCTCATGAGGGTCTTGGGGAGTCATCATAAATACGCTAACGCTAGCGCCGCACTAACACCAACAAAAAACTCTCAAATAAATATGCATTTTCTTTGCTGCTCATCCTCATGAGGGTCTTGGGGAGTCATCATAAATACGCTAACGCTAGCGCCGCACTAACACCAACAAAAAACTCTCAAATAAATATGCATTTTCTTTGCTGCCCATCCTCATGAGGGTCTTGGGGAGTCATCATAAATACGCTAGCGCCGCGCTAACACCAACAAAAACCTCTCAAATAAATATGCATTTCCTTTGCTGCTCATCCTCATGAGGGTCTTGGGGAGTCATCATAAATACATGACACACAATAAATACACTTTTTAGTCTTAGTCTATTACTGTTCTCCCCCCCCCCCACCCCCAGCGCGTTCACACACATATTTTCCATCATGAATTCCAAAGGACCGATTACCAAAGATGCCGTCGTGTGGCTAAATAAAGCAAGTTCGAAACCCGCTCAGGTGAAAAGTGGCCAGTCGGAAAGGGGGGGGGGGGGGAACGTCTCTACTGAGCATGCGCGTGGAAACAACAACAAACTCCGCCCACTTTGGACTCGCCAGCAGCTGTCAGGCTGTCAAAACAAAAGGCCGTCGCTGCACAAAATATTACAATAATCGCAATAACTACTCGAGTACTACTGAAGGTCAAGTTACTTCCAAGTATATCGTGGCGGAAGTAGTAAAAGCCACCCCCCCCCCCCCCACAATGTTGACACCCGCCCACCCCGACTGGAAAACGGAGCCTGCACAGAAGGGAAGGCCCGTGTTGGGAAATCTGCTGGAAAAATCTTATTGTTATTATTATTATTAATATTGCTATTAAGCTGTCGGCGGGCGCGCTCGAGGCTTCCAAATTCGCTTCGAGCTCCCATTTGCAAAACAAAATGCGGACAAGCAAGTCGCAACGACAACAAAATAATAATAATCATCATCTTCATCGCAAAAATAATTGAAGGGAGGCGAGCCCACCTTGCAGGACGAATAGACGCCGAGCTTCTCCAGCTTCTTGGGCCGAGGCGACGCGCGGAGCTGCGCCTTCTTCACGCCGATCCGCGCGGAGCCTCCGGCGGCGCCGGAGCCCTCGTCGGCGCCGCCGGGGCCCGGAGCGGCCGGGGCCGAGCCCGCGGCGCCGACGGCCGGCGAGCCCTGCTCGATGCCCGCGCTGCAGTCGGCCATGGACGTGCCTCTCGGCGGCAGCGGCGAATCCCGACGGAAGGGGGAGCGACCCTCCGCCCCCCTCCCGGCGGCGGCGGCGGCGGCGGTGGTCGTCGAGCGGCTCTCCCCCCCCCGACCCGCCCCTCTCTCGGCGCTAGTCCGCCGGAGGAGGATCAGACATGGCGCTCGCTCATCTTTCTTTTGGCAGTGAAGAGGAAGCTGCCATCTTCCGCCAGCGGGGGGCGCTGCGCAGCGAGGAGGCCAGCGAGCCAATCGCAGCCTCCGATTCGCTTGGGCGACGCTTTCAAGGTCAAGCCGCCTGACTGCCCAGGACACGTGACCTCCGCTTTACCGGAAATTCTTTTTAAGTTTCCTTCACATTAGAAAACTACTATTCCCAAGCTTAATATTGGTGTATTTTTTCCCCCCATCAAATTATGTTTTAAAGAGAAATTCTCCATGAATAAATTTTGAAAAAGTGAATAATTTATTTCTTTATTTTTACCCTCAAAAAAATTGAAAAAATTAATGATAAAACGCGGTCATTGAGTTTTTTTCTGTTGAAAAAGTCAAAATGATGGCAAACCTCTATTTTAGCATATATGTATGAATTTACAAGATTCAACTTGAACTTTGATAAAAATGTTTTTAATAAAAAATTACATTTTCAAATGGAAAAGCTATTTTCAAAGCCATATATTTATTTAAAAAAAAATGCTAATAATTCAAATTGATTCAGGCTGAGGTGTGGAAACAACTCATCACATTCAGTTTGTCGGAACGTGCGTAAAATGACTCGACAAAGCATATTCCAGTATTTATTAATTAATTCCACAACAGGACTGTAAATTGCATCGAAAATGTCTTTTTTTAATGTCTAGCTGTAATAATTTTGTTTACGAGAGAAGGAACATACAATTTCCAACCCTATATGATTTTTTTTTTTTTTTTTTTTACATGTGGTTGCTATTGACCCTCCTATTAAAATAATTTTGTTCAATAACATTCCTTTTCATTTATGCTTTCACATTTCAAAGAAAAAAAATGTTGACATTTCTAAATTATGACTTTGTTCCAGGGATTAAAAAAAGGGAGGATAATATTTTCACGAGAGGAAAAAAAGTTGCATTATTATTTTTTGATTTATCTTCCCCCCCAAAATATGTTCTGATTTCATTTTATTTTCCTCTGGCAGGGAAAAAAATGGCAGTAGCAGGGGAGATTTTTTTTTCATATTTTTTTAAACTTTTAACCCCCCCCCCAAAAAAAAAAAATTCTTGGACTTAAGACTATAAAAGTCTTAATTGTTAAAGTGAATTTCATTCCAATTAACGTAGAAATATAAATATTTTCATTGTATATGTTGAACAAAATTTGAAGCCAAGGCTGAAAATTATTATTATAATTATTATTTTAAAAAGAGGGTTAAAGACACAAAATGCATTAAAAAAAAAGACAAATGAAAAGAAAACCCCCTGCATAGAATAACTTTTTTTTTTTTTTTAAATCACGTGACCGCTAAATGGACAACACCCTATTTACAGTATATGATGTATCAATTTTGATTTATTCATAAGTCAGTGGCTGTGATTAGGACGCGATGACGTACATGTGAGTCATTAGTGCAAGGCGTGTAAAAAGTGGTACATAACGTATAAATATGGAAAAAAAAAAAAACAACATTAAAATGGGAACCTCTGACGTTCAAAGCACTTTCCGCTGGCTCTGAATAGAAGCGACATATTAAAAGATATTGTAATTTTTTTTTTTTTTTTTTTTAAAGTTGTCGTCAGGTCCGGCGGGCGGGAACCAAAAGTCTGCGTCGAAGCAAAAAAGGCAAACGCGCCGAGACGCGATCCAAAATGTCGGCCGTCCCGACGCCGAGCTTTTATTTTTTCGGTCCCTGCAGGTGCGACGTGGAGCCACCGGGGGGCAGCGAATGCTCATCCACGCCTTGCGTGTGCCGAATTTGACTGCAGAGCAAACGATCATCAACGCGGTGCCGCCTCGACTTACAAGTGATCCGATTCTAAAGTTTTTCTCGTTCTCTTGACTTGAGAGTACAAAAAAAAAAAATTGGAGTTATGATTGCGAGCTAGCGGTTTTGTCGCAGTTTGGCAGATAGTGAAGAATTCTTCCGATAAAGAGGCCGAACCGCACCCACTTTGCCTTCCTGTTAGCTAAATGCTAACGCGCGATTTTTCTTATGGAGATCCTTTCGGTTTCATCTGTTCCGTGACGACGCTCGTAAGTCAAGGCACCCCCGCGTACTGAAAAACAGCAGACGGGTTTTAGGATCGCAGGCGGTTCGGCCCGCGTGACGTTTAGTCCGATTAGACGCTAACGACGGCTCGGCTAGCGCGAGCTAATTAACGAAGGAGCAACGCAAGCAACCTAAATGTCCCGCGACCGCCGCCGCTGCCCGTACGGGTTACCGTGGCGATACGTTCCGAGCCGCGTTCTAGTTGCTGCAGCACGGCGCCTTGGCGGGCTGCGCCGCCTCCGCCAGGTCCACGCCGCGGTTCCGCCCGCCGCTGTTGCCGCCCGCCGGCTGGGGCTCCGTCTTGGGCAGTCGCTTGGCTGGCAGCGGAGGGACAAAAAAAAAAATAAATAAAATAAAATTGTGATGAAAAGTACACACATGACCTCTAAATTTCAACATGAAAAGATAAATCAGTATTTTTTGGGGGAAAACATATTTCATATTTCTTCACTCACCGATGGCCAGAAACATTTCGTTGACGTTGGCGGACGTCTTGGCCGAGGTCTCCATGAAAAGTAAGCCGTTGTCGTCGGCGTACGCCTGCGCGTCCTGCCAGACCAGAACTCGCCTTGATAAACGCACGCGTGTGGCGATAAAAAGTCTACACACCCCTGCTCCAACGACCAAGGGTTTTGGGAACACATTGTTTCTAGAATTGGATTTGACACTAATTTAACCTTTGACCTCAAAAAAGTTGTTGGGGATGAAAAATAAACAAGTGACATTGTGGTTGCATAAGTGCGCACACCCTCTTATATGTGGCTGTGTCAAGTTCAATGAGAGTTAGCACACACCTGTTAGCATTTAGCGTGCCTTTGCATACTCAAAAAGGGCGGGGGGGGGGGGGGTGTTACTATCAACTGACTGACCTGAAAGTCGACCGCCCTCTTGGAGGCCAAGTCGGCCTTGTTGCCCGACAAGGCGATGACGATGTGGGGGCTGGCTTGCCTCTGCAGCTCCTTGACCCAATTCTTTGCCCGTGCAAAAGACTCCTGAGGTGTTGGGGAAAAATAAATCTTAATCATAAATTGCTATTAATAAGAAAAAAAATACAATCCGAGAGCAGCGGCCGCGCCTCGTTGGTGATGTCGTAGACCACGATGGCGGCCTGCGCGCCTCTGTAGTACATGGGCGCCAGGCTGTGGTAGCGCTCCTGGCCCGCAGTGTCCCAAATCTCAAATTTGACCGTGGCGTCGTCCAGACACACCGTCTGGGTTAGGAAGGCCGCTGGGAAGGGAAGGAGTAAAATAAGCATGAGCACGTCTTTTTCGGGAAAAGGACCGGTGGAATATATGTGCCAAAGAAGTCACTTTTACCGGTACGTTTTTTTTTTTTTTTACCGGCCAGGTTAGCGCCACGCTAGCGTTAACGCTGTGCTAGTGTGTTGCTGCTGTGTTACTGCCACGCCTCAAAGTGATTTTTACCGGCATGGTTTTTTGTTTTTAAACCGGCCCTGTTAGCGCCCCGCTAGCACCTTGCTGCTGAGTTGCTGCCGTGTCTCAGTGATTTTTACCGGTACATTTTTTTTTTTAACCGTCCCTGTTAGCGCCACGCTACCGTGTTGCTGCCGCGTCTCAGTGATTTAGGCACGTGTTTTAATTTTTTAACCGGCCCTGTTAGTGGTGTGCTACCGTGTTGCTACTCTGTAGCTGCGGTGGCTGTTTTTTTTTTTTTTATTTTACCGGTATGTTTTTTTTTTTTTTTTTTTTTAACCAGCCCTCTTTGTGCTACCGTGTTGTTGCTATGTTAAGCTAAGCTAAGGTATTAAAACTTTGAAATCTCTGTGTACCGTCTTTCTTTGGAAACATCTCGTGTTTCAATGTGGCCACTACAACTATGAAAATATATATTGTTGTTATTGTTAAAATCGTGGCAACAGCCCCCAATTTATGAATGAATTGAAAACTAAAATTTTTTAAAAATACTAGTAATTTTTTGTCCAAAGATAAAGTTCCAATTGACAGTGAGATAAAAAAAAAATAATCCAGAAAATGTTATTTCCGTCATTTTATTATGCCAATGATGAAAGTCAGATCTACTAGCAAGGTCGTGTTTTCCAAAGACCAAAAAAATCTGACGTTTTACTCAAAAAAAAAAATTTCAAAATGCTGGGATAAACCTCACTTAAGAAAAAAAAAAATCCTCCCCACCTCCTCAGTAAAAATATATAATTATGTGAGACTATCTTCATTTTTGGACACAAAGTATTTTTTTTTAACTGCGAGGAAAATGTCTGAATCTTATGAGAATGTCCTATTAATTTGGTAAATTGCAATTGACTTCAATGAATATTAAATATCATAGAGATAACGGCTAAGTTGGCGTATTATTTCTCAAAGAAAATGAGAAATCTTCATTGCGGTCCAGAGAACACGTCAAATTGCTTTTCCACCGGACACGTGCCATTTTCATACATAACGCTCCACGGAATTTCCTTTGCAAGGCCACCTCGAAGTCGCCCGCGACCCGACCCGGCCCCCCTCCGGCTCACCTCCTATGGTGCTCTCCTGGAATTCGTGGAACTGGCCCTTGACGAAGCGCAGCACCAAGCTGGACTTGCCCACGGCCGACTCGCCCAGCAGCACCAGCTTGAACTGGCAGATCTTGCCGGCGCCGTTGGGCCTGGTGGCCCCGCCCCTGCCGGCCATGACCTCGCCGCTGCGGGTCGCACGGCTCGCGATGGGCACCTGTCGTAACGGGAAATTCCCACGGCGTTCGGTTCAGTGACGTCGAGTCGGGACGCCCGACGCTTAAATTCTCCTACGAACTACAAACTATTTGGTACCACAAAGTACACACTGACATCATGTGCGGAACATGCGCGGGTGGTTAAATGACACAAAAACAACCCAAAACACGATTTTTGATCCTCTTACACAGATGCGACAGTCTGTACGCATACCACGTAGCGCTTGTGTAACTTATTTATGGCGCAATTTGCAGCTAAATGCCCAAATAAACCATTTCATGCGGGCTTGCCTTCAGCACCAAAACAAAACGAAAAAAAGTGTACAAGTTCTTGTACAGTACAGTCAAAACAAACCCGCAAGGACATGGTGAGCAGAGCTTGTTTTTTTGTTTTGTTTTTTTTGTGCGTGTACCCGATACCTTGAAATAAGGCCGATATCGGCCCCACAACCGTACATGGCATCAATACACCGTACTCGTAAATATTATTTTAACATGGTTGCATCCAAAGTACAAGCAATGGCGTGTAGGTTAAAAAATAAATGATGAGGGAGGACAAATTTTCAAATTTTATACCCAATTTATGAATACATTTTAGACAACAACCACATACTGACTCAGGCGGCACAGATTTACGGATCTTTTAACAGTAAACGCACCACGCTGCCATTTTAAAGTAACGGGAACTTTTTATTTGTAACTAATAAGCGGCGCAATATCTGTTCGATAAAATATATGCTTCTTATCTTTGCTCAAAAGTCATAAAACGTTTGGTTACACCCGCTGAGCAAAGATAACAAATTCAACATTTAATATGAGTTCATTTTTTTTTTTGTTTTTCACGCACGAATGTTTTTTTTTTCTTTTGAAAGGTGGCTACGTTAGCATGCTAGCTACAACACACAGGAATCGCTAGCTGGTGAAAGTGTCGGTAAAACACCAAAACACGTTCCACGATATGTAAGATAATGTGTTTGTCTCTTTTTAATTATATTTACAAGGGTGATAGTGATTAAAAAAATATATGAGTAATATGAGCCGAAGTAGGCGAGCGACAGGGCGAGCTTGAAAACACGAACGTGACGTGATGTAAGCGGCTAACCTGAGAGCCAGACGACGCTTTTGGAACGTCAAACGCGTTCAGACGTCCGCACGAATTCGTCGCTCATCTGTCGCGGATGAAGAAATGATTTTGGAAATGCTCCGCCGTCACGTTTTCCTCCCTTTCTTCTCGCAACCTCCCTTAGGAAGCAAAACACAAACAAGCAGCTCGATTTCCGCCCTTACCAGTTCCTTTTCCGCCCTTACAATTAAACGTCACTTCCTGAGTGACGAAATCAATTTGTCCAACATGTCTAATCGTTTGTTCAAATTTATGGTTAATACAATTTTTTTTCAATTAAAAAAAGAAGAAATCCATGCTACCTTCTTTCAATCAAGTTCTCTCACAAAGAAAAAGCTCTGAAAAGAATTGAATCTTACTTTAATTTGAATGTGTTTGTATGAAAACACGTGCCCTCAGCATGCCATATTAATAGATTTTACTTTTTTACGTATTACTTTAGTATTTACTTTTGTTATTTTGAATTTAACTTTCATTTGAATGTGTTTGTATGAAACCACGTGCCACTAGCATGCCATAAAAATAGATTTTACTTTTTTACGTATGAATTGTTGAACGATATCACAATTTTTATTCATCATTATTCTGGACTTGTTTTGGTTAAAAGTTTGGTTCTGTGATCTGTACATCTTTTGTTAACAGTTATCTATTATAATAAAGCTTCAATGAAAAAATATGGGTAAAAGAGATATTGGGCGGCACCATTAATGTGTCGTTAAATATTCAAACCATTTCCATATTCCTTTTAAAAAATATAAAAATATATATTATATACTGTATCGTACATATTTAGAGCCAGGCAACATTTATATTGATTTATTATTAAACAACAATTATTTATTCACTGGACGATGAGATGCATGCATTACCTCATCCACCCAGAGGAGCGCTCTGACCACTTTTCAACGCTGTTGCTACGAGAGAAGAAAAAAACTCCGGAAGCAAGGCCCCAAAATCAAAACACGTTTTTATATCTCGCCCCGTTAAATATTTTGCCAATAACGCGTTCTAATTTTAAACTTTAAAACATATGTCATGTAACCTTATTATCATTTTGGTGCACAAGCAGTTCCTTTCATAATGGACGAGGGCGACGTGGAGACGCCGGAGGAGAGCTTACTTAAGCAGCATCGTAAGGAGAAGAAGGACCTGCAAGGTACATCTTATATCAGCTTCTTTTTTTCATTATTATTATTATTAATATTATTTTAATTTAAGGGGCTCATTAAATCCTATTTTTTTTATTAATGCGCTTTTAAGGACTGGACTGAGCAAGAGATATCTTGACAGTGCATGTTATTTAATTAACATTAAGATAATTCTGATTTTAAATACCGATATACATATTTACATTCTTCAAGCGGGTATGTTACCAAAAAAAATCAAACTCATGGAATTGGGAAAAAAAAACTTATCACTGGAAAGAGCTTTGAAAACTTTAAAATATTACTTAAATGATATATGAAATGAAATAACATAAAACGTATGACCATTTAAAGATTGGGAATATGGGCTAATTATGGATAATAGATAAAAACAAAAAGTTGTGACCTTTCTGGTTAATTAGCGTCGTCAAAATGTCGTAAATTTTTTTTTTTTTTGTTTCTCAACGTATTTTCATAAAATTTCAGTGACGCTAGCTTGAGGAAAACATTACCATTTGCACATATTTTCATGATAATTGCATACAAAGTGACAAATCCGGCAATTTTATCGATTTTGCAAACGTTAAAAAACAGCGCGAGCGGTCCTATCGCCTTCATATTTCATGTATGGCGTTGCTCAGTACATATAAAACATAAATGAAGAACTTTAGAAAAAAAAAAATATATATGCATACTGACGGGTTTTGATCGAGGTTTTAAACGGAGAAAAATTTCAAAAAAAAAAAATACTGCCAGCGATTTTTAAAATTAGGGGTGACACTTATGACTATGACAATTGCTTGATTTGTATTTTATTGATTTTTGCCAGCCAAAATCCAGGGCATGAAAAACAGCGTCCCCAAAAACGACAAGAAGAGGCGGAAGCAGATGACGGAGGAGATCGCCAAGATGGAGGCCGAGCTGGACCAGAAGCACGACGAGGAGCGACGGCGGCTCCGGTCCGCGTCCGACGCCGAGGTACCGCTCCGGTCCGGCGCTTTGAAGGCACTCCCGTCCACCAGGGGGTGCTCCCTTGAGGTGGAGGAGGTGGCGAACGGGGTGGAGGCGCTGGCGGTGGAGCAGCTGCCCCGGGTCACCAAAGCCCAGAAGAGAAGGGTGAGCCATAAATTCTAAGCCCCCACCCCCCAAAAAAAATCCTCCAGAACCTTTCATGAGCGCCGCCGACAGGACAAGAAAGCAGCCCAGGAGCGCGAGCGCGAGAGCAGGATCGCCGAGGCCGAGGTGCAAAACCTGCTGGGAGAGCGCCACCTGGAGGGCGTCAAGCTGGCGGAGAAGCTGGCGCGGCGAGGGCTCCAAATCAAGGAGATCCCCACCGACGGGCACTGCATGTACCGCGCCGTCCAGGACCAGCTGCTGCGGCGGGACAAGGTACAAATACACGGGACCGTTCGGTCTCAAATCGTCTTCCCCCATTGAAATGAATGGAAAACCATTTAATCTGTTCCAGCCCCTAAAAAAAAAAAAAAACTTCAAACATCGTGATAATTTATTGGGCATTGTGCTGCTCCAGTATAAATATGCCCTCCATAAATCCATCGCTCAGTCGGCGTGGGCTCGGATCGCGTGTCGTAAACGAGTCCCGCACAGTATCACAGATTTAACGAGTTTAAAAAAAAAAAAATTCCTCTGTGTCGTACGTCAGCCCGAGTTGAGCGTGAAGGAGCTGCGACGCCGCACGGCGGCGCACATGCGGAGCCACGCCGATGACTTCCTGCCGTTCCTCAGCAACGCCGACACGGGCGACGTGTACACGGCAGGTACCGCAAAGCGTGTAATACACGGGTGTCAAACTCAATTTTTCTCGCGGGCCGGATTGTTGTTCCGGTTTCCCTCAGAATATTTAGTCATTTATGATATATGACAATTTGAACTTTTGGTACAGCTTTTTACTAGAATCACGGGAATGGACGCTCTCGATGTGGCTTTGTGGGCCACATAAAAGCACGTGGCGGGCCGGATCTGGCCCCCGGGCCTTGAGTTTGACACCTGTGGTATAATATGCTGCCTCTATCGGGGGAAACCATATTTCGGTCATACTTGTAAGTAATACGCCGCTTGCCTTGCAGATGACTTTGAGAAGTACTGCAGCGACGTGGAGCACACGGCGGCGTGGGGGGGCCAGCTGGAAGTCAGTCTTCAGTCTTTAGACGCGTCCCGGTCAAGCTCCCATAACTCATTTCGTCATTCATTTCAAATTAATATTCATAGATGACACGCTGTGGCGACCCCTAACGGGACAAGCCGAAGGCAAAAGAAGATTTTCATTGACGTGATACAAACATTACATTCATTTTACATTTTTAAAATCAAACATTTTAAGCTAAATCACAGTACAGCTACTAATAATGCATGAAAAAAATATTTTTTATAAAAATATCTAAATTTATATATGTGTAGATTTATATAATATATAGATAGATAATTTTATATCGGTATTTCATATCAGTTTTTACACCGAGTCGCATCTTAAAATGTACTTAAAAATTTCGCAACAACAGTCATCAACAAAATTCACGTACAGTAGCATAGCAGGCCCAAGTGTTTAAACTGAAGACATATTTTTTTTTTAATCCTAAAAAGTGTATTTAATTTTTATCATAAGCCACTAAAACATGATGCACAGTTAGAATATGAAGGCTGTGCCTAAATAGAGGAAAAAGAGAAAAAAACATACTTGGGTCAGTTAAATAAAAATGTATTGCACACAAGAAATTGAATTAAAATTACATTAATTAATTATTACATTCTTAAAAATTGCACTGAAATATTTTGAAAACAAGCAGTTAAAGATGATAAAAGTTCAATTCACCTGAACTGTACTCAAATTCATGAGTCACAAAGTTTTAATTCCACGACAATATTCCTAATATTAATAATAATATTTTTTTTCCCCAGCTGCAAGCGCTGAGCAAAATCCTCCAGCTGCCCATCGAAGTGGTGCAGGCCGACTCGCCCGCCGTCACCGTCGGCGACGAGCACGCCGGCGACGCGCTCACGCTCGTGTGAGTTTGAAAATGAAAAACAAACAAAAAAAAAAGTGTGATTATTAATATTATTATTATTATTTTTACCGTTGGGGCTCTCATTTCGCTTTGCGCGACTTTCCAGCTACATGCGTCACGCCTACGGGCTCGGGGAGCACTACAACTCGGCGGAGCGGCTCAAGGAGCGGCCCGACGACAGCTGAGAGGCGCCGCGGCGCCGACCCGGAAGTCGAAAGCGGTCGTCGGCGGCGGCGGCGGCGGCGAGGAGCGAGAGCACATTCGAGGATGAATAAAATATAAACGTGTGCACTCGCCTTTTCTTTGCCGAGCATGCGTTCGTCGAGTTTGGCGCCGGACTTGCAGCGAAGGTTCTGGATGGCGTGGAGATGACAAAAGTCGCCAGTAGAGGGCGGCAGATGAGTACTGTTGCGCAGGCAGAGGTGGAAAGAAACAGAGGCGTTAAATATCATATTTTGGAGAAGAAAAATATGACAAAACGAAACACTTTGACCACTTTGTAGTTTTATACATATATAATTATGGATTTATTTTACTGCAAACACATTGCGCTATTAATGTTCTACTTACTTTTTTTCCCCCAAGCCGCACATCCTCACAAGGGTCACGGAAAAGCCGGAGCCTGTCTCAGCGAGCAGATATCGACACCCTGTTTTACCGATACATGCAGGGCACAGGTGTCAAACCCAAGGCCCGGGGGGCTAGATCCGGCCCGCCACGTAACTTTATGTGGCCCGCGGAGGCACATCATCGGTGTCAAAAGTCCGTGATCCTTTTGAAAATATGTCCCAACATCTCAAAAGGTCACATATCGTAAATGATACACATTGAGATATTTTCGTTACCAAAACATGAAGAACGGTTGGAAAAAAAAAAAAAAACCAAAACATTACACTCGGATTTCTTATTCCAAAAGCAGTTCATAAAATTTCACGATTCAGGAGTTCTCTGGTCTCACCACGACGGCCCTCTGAGGGAAATCGTTAGCTACAAAAAATGTATTCGACACCCCTGATGTAGGGTGTGTGTAATAATATTTATTTGGTACATACGTACGGCGCGTCTGTATTAAAGCCGCAAGTGCCTACAATGAAACACGAGATATTGACCAAAAAAAAAAAAAAGACGGTACACAGTTTACCGCTAGCGCCGGGCGCTAACGCTAGCACGGCCGCGCTAACAGGGCCGGTTAAAAAAAAAAAAAAAAATCACAGAGACACGGCAGTAACGCGCTAACAGGGCCGGACTGGTAAAAGTCACTTCCTCGGCACATATATTCCACAAGTCTCACTCTTATCTTTTCTGCTCCAGCGCCCCCTTGCGACCGTTAGCAAAAAATAAAAATACAAAAATTAGCCACTTCACCGCATAAACCGCAGGGTTGAAAAAAAAAAATGCGGTTTATAGGTAATTTTCCGGGAAATTACGGTATATAATGTTTATGTCTTAATACTTTTTTTTTGGGGGGGGGGGGCGATCTTTCCTATAGCGAGACAGAACCGAAAGCGAGAGAAGTCGATTTGCGGCAAATGAATTTCCATCTCTTCGTGCATAATTCATGAGCTTTAATTGCAAAGGCAGAAACGAATGACTTTGGACTGGTTAACGGCGGGGGGGGGGGGGGGGGGGGGCGTCGATCCCGCGCAAACTGCACGAGAAATCGGCTCCGAGCGGAGCGAAGAGAGGGATGGGGAAAAAAAGGAATAAAAAGACGGACGAAGCCCTAATTGATGAATAATTGAAGCGGCGGGGCATAATTGTGACGTTTTGTTTCAATCAATTTCCCGACGGCGTGGAAGAGAAAAGAACGCGGCGTGAAAATGGACTTCGGCGTCCGTCTGACATTTTCCCGGGCTAACGAGATTCAGTCCCGAGACATTTTATGATTACTATTTTTTTTTTTTTTTTTTTTTTTTGGGTTCGCATTTTACCGTTTCGAGATTGCGACGCAATGTTTCCGGGCACGTGTGGTCGTCCGTCTCACCGCGCTGCCGCCTGGCGCGATAGAAATCGACGCGACAAGTAGAAATACGCCACAAAAGGTCAACTGGAAATTTAGCCAGAAAAAGTCCGCCTCATTCAGCACAAGTGACATCTTGCACAATAGAAATCAACATGACAAATAGAAATATGCCACAAAATGTCCGATGCATTGAGAATACCGCCGTTTATGATATTCAGAAATATGACAACTGGAAATTTTGCCAGAAAAAGTCCACCTCATTCAGCACAAGTGACATCTTGCACAACAGAAATCAACATGACAAATAGAAATATGCCACAAAATGTCCGATGCATTGAGAATACCGCCGTTTATGATATTCAGAAATATGACAACTGGAAATTTTGCCAGAAAATGTCCACCTCATTCAGCACAACTGGCACCTTGCACAATAGAAATCAACATAAGTAGAAATATGACACAAAAAAAAAATCCACTGCATTGAGAATAACTACGGCCTTTTATGATATCCAAAAATATGAGAACTGGAAATTTAGCCAGAAAAAGTCCACCTCATTCAGCACAAGTGACATCTTGCACAATAGAAATCAACATGACAAATAGAAATATGCCACAAAATGTCCGATGCATTGAGAATACCGCTGTTTATGATATTCAGAAATATGACAACTGGAAATTTTGCCAGAAAATGTCTACCTCATTCAGCACAATTGGCACCTTGCACAATAGAAATCAACATAAGTAGAAATATGACACATAAAAAAAAAATCCACTGCATTGAGAATAACTACGGCCTTTTATGATATCCAAAAATATGACAACTGGAAATTTTGCCAGAAAAATTCCACCTCATTCAGCACATCTGCCACCTTGCACAATAGAAATCAACATGACAAGTAGAAATATGCTACAAAAAGTCCACTGCGTTTAGAATAACTACCGCCTTTTATGATACGCAGAAATATGAGAACTGGAAATTTAGCCATAAAAAGTCCACCTGATTATTAAAACTGACACCTTGCACAATAGAAATCACCACAATGACTAGAAATCAGTCAAAAATTGCGTTCACAAGCACCTTGAGCAAGGGAAATAAACACCAACGTGACAAACGGGCGACACAAAGTCCACCCGTGTTATTCGAACCCGAACCGCCGTGCACAATGTAAATTAACGCGACAAATAGCAAAGTATGTAACAAAACGAATTTAAACAAAAAAAAAAAAAATGATGTAGAAAGTCGCCGGGCTTCGTTAGGTGTACCTAATGCATTGTCCCGACGAGCGCCTTTCGTCGCGCCCAACTTGGCGGCGACGACGCACGCGAGGCGGCCATCTTGTTACACGACTCGCGTGCGTTGCCGAGCGTGATTGACGTTTATGAAAATGGTGGGGGGGGGGGGTGGCGCGAGAGGGGGGGGGGGTTGCCATACGGCGCGGAAAATAAAAGCGCTTGTGAATTCCCAGCATGCTGTGCGTATGTTAATGAGCTTTTTTTTTAAAATTTTTTTTTATGAAGCTCTGATATAATTACCTTGGGGGGGGTCGCCCCCTGGTGGAAAACACGGAACTGTCTCGGTTCATTGTGGGGGGGGGGGGGGTCGAGTAAAGCAGGATAAAGTAGGATTTGTCTTCTGGCCGCATCGTCGTTCATCCATCCATCCATCCGTCCATTTTCTTTGTCGCTTATCCTCATGAGGGGCGCGGGGGGGGGGGTGGGGAGTGCCGGAGCCTATCTAAGCTGTCAGGAGGCGGGCGGGGCACACCCTGAACCGGTCGCCGGCCAATCGCGGGGCACATGGAGACAAACAACCAATCGCAGTCACAGTCTACACCTAGGGGCAATTTCGAGTTGTGTTTTTGGGATGTGGGAAACGGGAGCGCCCACCCGGAGGAAAGCCACGCAGGCACGGGGAGAAGATGCAAACTCCACCCAGGCGGGGCCGGGATCGAACCCGTGACCACAGAACTGTGGGGCCAACGCTTTCCAGCTGACCCACCTCAGTACTTCAAATATGAACATGAAAAATGAAGGCCTCACCTGCAACCCACGACACGTTTTGTCGTCAAAAGAAGCAAACAGGAAGTATCGTTTTGACGCTTTTCCTACAACAAACGCCCCCTTTTTACTTCCGAGAAGTAAAACCGCAGGTTTCGTGTTGCCGTCCCGACTATAATTAGTCTAAACACCCCACCCCAAATAAAGAGACTACTTCCTGTTTATAGTACGACACACTTCAAATAAAACAAAAACAACGGTGTTATGATTACAAAATAAACACCTTTCCTCAAATAAACAATTTTTGTTACGATCTTGTAATTAATAGCTTCGGGAAAAAGCAATTAGCAGTTAGCTAAATAAACACGTCGCGCCGAATAAAGGCTTTACGAATATGAACGTCGGGATTTTGCGCCGTTATTGACGGCGTGTCCGTCCTTCGCTCGTAAAACCGATCCCGGCCCATTAACGGGGGGGGGGGGGGGGTCGTTGCAAAACGGACGCCGTTCTGCAAATGGAGGAACATGAGGTCGTTCCTACGAAACGCGGCGACGCGCGATCGCTTTTCTCCCGCGCAATTATTGAGCGAACGCCAATTTGTCGCTCGTGACGCTCGCTTACACGGCTGACCGAGCTCAAGTCTCAGCCGCGTGCGTCAAAGCGGTGATTGACGGCGGCGGCTCGTCTTCCCCCGCCCGCCGCCATCGATTGCTCGCGGCGAAGAACCCTCGAGAGAACAGACGTGCCGTCGACACGTTATTAATTGATGGCGCGGCGCCTGACGGAGCCCCGGCAGTTGCCAGTAGGGGGCGGTGGCGGCCTTTCGCCGGCTGGGGGGGGGGCGAATCTTCCAGATCCGAGAGGAGCGAACAAAGGGAGGAACGTTCCGGCATGTTGGCGACATTCAAGGCTCGCAACCATCCATCCATACGTACATTTATTAGCCGCTTATCCTCATAAGGGTTGGAGGGAATGCTGCAGGCGGGCGGGGTACACCCTGAACTGGTTGCCGTCCAATCGCAGGGCACATCGAGACAGACAGCCGCACTCGCAGTCACACCTATGAGCAATTTAGAGTGTCCAATTAATATAACGTATTTTAGAATATTATTTTTATTTATTTATTTTGTTAATATTAATTATTATGCTAGCATTTTTTTTAGAAATGACAACATTGCATGTTCGAATGCATTATTATTATTATTATTATATAGATTTTTAAATATATTGCAATACCAACTGTGATTTTTATTTTTTTTTTTTTTGCCCCAAGGAGGAGAGTTTTTATTTGGGGTAAGGCGTTATTATTTATTTGGTAAACTATTTCAAGGCAATACATTTTTTATTTTTAGCCAAGTTAATTTGTTCAACAAATTTATTATTTATGCTAGTTGAAAACAGAATATATTTTTAAAGTATATTTGCAACAACAACAAAAATCTCCGGTTTGGATGTTTAAAAGTTTCAAAATGTTTTTGTTTGTCAATAAAAATGTAATTTATTTTTTTTTAAAAATCAACCCCATATCAACAAATATTTTTCTAAACAATTCTATTTTTATGAAATAAATGTTTTTTTTAAATTGTTTGACAAAAACAACTTGTTGAGCAAAAACATAATGTTTCATTTTACTTAATGAGCACAATATTTAAGTAAACATTTTGAAGTTATGTCAATATTTTTGTCTTTCACTAGCAAAAGCTATCAAAGACTTTACATTAATTATTTTTTGTCTTTCACTTTCAATTTTTTTGTCTTTTTTGACTTTGTTTCAGTAGATTCAAAACTCCTAAAATACATAAAAAATATCCACACATATTATTCTTAGATTATTATTTGATTATTATTATTTTGTTTTGTCTTTTGTACTATTTTTGCCCGCACAATTTGCACAATGCCGGCGTCAGTAAGGCGTTATTATTCATTTGGTAAACTATTTCAAGGCAACACATTTTTTTTATTTGAGGTGATTTTATTATTATTATTATTATTATTATTATTTTAATTAGACAACACACCCGGCAATTATTGGAGGTGTTGCATCCAAGTGGCACCACGAGTTTTTCTCGAGGGACTAAAATTTAAAAATTTATTTGAGGCGGGGCGTTCATTTTTGAAAACTGGGCGGCGCCCGTCTCCTCGTACCCATTGAGCGGGTCGCTATTTTGACATTGCAGCACCACCTGGTGGTTCCTAGAAGGAAATGGTTTTAATAGTATTTATTGGAGGGGAGGTGTTTATTTTATTATTATTATTATTATTATTATTTTGCAGGGGCCAGCAAACCCTTTTGATTATTTCAGGGAGATTTTATTTTTATTTTTTTTTGAATGCAGGTTATTATTCGGTAATTACAGCCACCCTGCTTCTATTAGAGTGCAGGACATAATTTGGTAAAAAAAAAAAAAAAAAATGTAATCACCCCCTCCCACCCCATGGTAGATTTTAACAAAGGTGGGGTGTTTATTTTTTTTATTTTTTCCTGTCACGCTTTTATAAAATCGCAACCGTCAAACGGCGTCAAGCGGCACCTCGAGGTCACGTAATTGGGGGTGTGTGGGGAGGGGGGGGGGGGACGCGGCATCTGGTCGGCAGGTTTTTCCAGATCGCGTCCCGCCCGCGGCGCGGCAGGCTCGGCCGCGCCGACATCTGCGAAGCCCGCGAGGACGCCCGCCGGACGTCCTTCAGCCAGATGCGCGAGTCGCGCCCGGTTTGACGCCGTCGATGGCCAAGGTGGGAGAAGTCGGCTTTTTATTTCGGGCGAGGGATTTTATTCATTCTGGGCAATTATAAGAGTGGAAATAACAATGTGTGTAAGCTAGTAGGCCTAGGCGTTCTTCCTGAACGAGTTGGCGTTTATTTGAGGCCAGCCGTTTATTTTTCCAAGTAATCAAAATAAAGCGCCGCATCTATTAATTGGTAATTAACTACCCCAATTAAGTCAGCTGTTACTTTGGTTCCCAAAAATGGAAATTTATTTGAGGTATGGCGTTTTTTTTTTTCCCCAAGCGTGATAATTAATAACAATAAAGTATAGTACTGCATCTATTAATAATTCGTCACCCGAATTGAGACACGGAGGAATAGACAATAAATGCACACTTGGAAGGAATATTTTTTTTTCTGGCAATTTTTATTTTATTTTTTTAGCCAACTCCAATTTGTTCACCAAATTTATTATTCATGCTAGTTGAACACAATTTATTTTTAGTGTATATTTGCACACAAAAAAATATTTTGGGGATGTTTAAAAATTTCAAATTGAAGTCACTTCAAAATTTTTGTTCAAAAAATTTGATTTTATTTTAATTAACCCTATATGGTATTGTTCTAAACAATTCTATTCATTTTATGAAATAAATATTTTTCGAAAATGTTTGTATTTTAAGTACATTTGCAAAAAATAAATGGAAATTCTCATTTGGATGTTAAAAAATCCAAGTTGAAGTAGCATTTCAATAGGTTTTTGTTTGTCAAAAAATTTATTTACATTTTTTAAAATTAGCCCTATATCAACAAATGTTATTTTTTAAAACAATTTCATTTTTTTACATTTTATGAAACAAAATAAAATCTGTCACTTTTATAAATTTGTTTAACAGTCATTGAGCTAAAACATATTTCATTTTACTTAATGAGCACAATATTTAAGTGAACATTTTAAAGTGATATCAATATTTTTGTCTTTAACTATCAAAAGCAATCAATGACTACATATTTTAATTATTTTTCGTCTGTCACTTCCAATTTTTGTTCATCTTTTGTGACTTTGTTTCAGTGGATAAGAACCCCCAAAAATATATAAAAAATATCCACACAAATTATTCTTAAATTATTATTGTTATTATTAGATTTTTGTTTTGTCTTTTATACTTTTTTCCCTTTCACTTTTTGCACGACGCCGCTCACAAACGCCGAAAAAAAAAAACCCCGTCAGGTAATAAGAGATTTTATTCCACCATAAAGAGAACATCGATACCAGAATGATACTGAAAAGTTCCACAGACCGACAGACTAGTTTACAGCCCCCCCCCTACCCGAACGCAATCTTCATCAGAACAAGAACAAATTAATAATTCCCAAAAAAAAAAAAATGAAAAAAAAAAAAACCAAAATAACGCAACAAACGCAATCGACGGGGAAAACAACAGATTTGACGGAGTAGACGGCGAAAGCTCTCGAGCTCCATTAAAAGTATTGCACAATAACGTTCATTTTTTTTTTAATATTTGATTTTTAAATTCCATTTCTTAAGAAATTAAATACCCCACCAACCCGCCCCAGAAAAAAAACTGCCCTTGGATCGGGATTTTTTTTTTTTTTAAGAGCATAAAAACAATTTTTATGAGGAAAAAAAATAAGCACAGAGGAAAAAAATTGTGATGCTTTTGAAAATAAAATTGCACATTTTTTTTTACCCCGAAGAAAACAAAAATGTTTTTATTTCTCCCCCAGACAATACTGCAAATTCATTCTCAAAATAACGCAATTTGAATCATCTCGTAAAGAAACGTTACTTTTTCATGATTTCGCAACATGGCTAGAAAAACATGAATATTAATAATCATTGTGGTCAAAAGTATTCCCAATTTTTTTTCCGACGTTCCTGAACTTTTTCCGGGATGTCGGAAACCACCGCAAAAGTTTTTGGAGGCCTAAACGGGGGTGTTTTTTTTTTTTGCATCAGACATCAAGTGAACAGAAGACCAACAGCCCCCCCCCCAGAAATGATTAATAACAAAAAAAAAAAAAACTATGAGGTCCGCATTGTTAGCGAGCGCTGAGATATGGTTTTGCACAGCTGTATGAGCTTCGACTTTGGGTTTCATAGTTTTTCCTTTTTTTCATCTTTTTTTTTGCGACCATCATTTATTTATTTGAACTTCGACGAGAGCAGAAGTGGCGGAAAAGAGGTAGAGTGGAACTCGCAGCGGTCAACCATCCAAACAATTATGGTGTTTTTTTTTTTAATATTTCACAGCTTTTTTGGACACTTCAGCGATGCACAAATGCGTTGCGACGGCGGTCGTTTGAGGTCACATTTGGCTGCGACGCGTTTGCGCGGCGACGGTTTTGCGATGTTTTTTTTTTTTTTTTTTGTGCGGGTGTGTCGGCTAAATGCAGAATTTGTTTATTCAAAATTAAACGTAAACACCAGTCGAATAAAATAAAATAAAAAAATTCTGCACTATTTAAAAAAAAAGTCCCTTGGGAATATTATTGTTATTGTTTAAAAATGATTTTTGGGGTAATACTGCCATTTTTTTCCACATGCAAATGAATATTATTGCAACGCGGACCAAACTCTTGACAGCGGTCGTAACACTTTTGCTTAATCGCGTGAATGTCAATTTATTCAAACAATAATTTTCTCATTTCATGTTGAGGTTTTGTAACAAAAAAAAAAATACAGGATGTGAAAAAAAAAAATCCAGATGCGATTATTTTTTATGAAAAAAAAAAAGGTTGGACTGTTATTCAGAATAAATTAGATTTTTTTGTTGTTGTAACGTATTGACTTTTTCATTCAAATGATGTACATCATAAAATTATGACTTGCAATATTACAATAGAAAAGTCGTAATGTGTCATTTTTAAGAGCCAAAACTTCCAAATAAACAAAAAAGTCTGAATATGAAAACTAAATAAAGTCGTAATTGTTTTCTCATTTTGCAATTTTATGGCTTCTTTTTTTCCCTTTGCTGACTTCATTCCGGTTAAATTATGATTTTTTTCCCCTCATCCGAATAAAACATTTTTCTTGTAAAAAATAGTTTTTTTTCAATTTCCTTATTATGACTTATCATAAAAATATGACTTTTCTTGCAATGTTCCGACAATTTATTCTCACTTTTACCGTTGTTGTCCTCCCGAGCGGTAAAAACGCAAAAATCGGGCACTTCAGTGTCATGAAAGAATGTCGAACAATAAGTTGTAACTAATTATTATTTTTTGGGGGGCAAGGGACTTCAAAAAAAAAAAAAAAAAAAAAAAAGATGAATAGCACGTTTAAAATTATTGCTCCAAACATTCGGTTGCCGCCTACGCTCAACGCCGGGGAAAAAAAAAGTCCGGTTTCTGTCCTTGGTGGCGATCTTTGGCTGTTTTGAACGCGTTTGTTTATATTAAAGCTGTCAATCAGAGCGTCCGCCATTTTTGTTTTATTGTCTATTTTTTGTCTTTTTTTTTTTTTTTAATTTTTAGGTCATTTTTCTAAAAAATAAATATCTACCAAAACGTCGAGTCATGCACCAATCGCCTCTTCTGAAAATGGCCGAGTTTAGCTAGCGCGTCGAGATGTTTTTTTATGTTTTTTAACATTCAGCGATTTAAAATGGGATTAATGCTAAAATATGAAAAAAAAAAAAAACACATGCTGTAAAATTGACATCTGTGACAGTGCAAACACATTTTGGTTCAAAAAAGTTAAAAAAAAAAAAAGTGTTTCGTGTTAAAAGTGTTAGCAGCTCTGATAATTTTTAATATTTTTTATTTTTATTTTTTACCCGGGTAAAGAACTACGATGCTGTGCTAGCATACACACATCAGATGAAAAGCAGCGCAAAGAGATAAAAAGATATATATATTTTTTTTAATTCCTCCGACGGTTAACGGGATGAAGACGGTTATTGTCAATAAAAAAAAAAAAAAAAAGTGTCAAAAATAAACCTTTGGGGCCACCGTAGATTGGACTCCAGTCTGGAAAAAAACAACACAGAGCAAAGCAAAAGAAAACCCACGCGGGACGTGACGAGCCTCACGAATTTCGTCCGTCGCTCCCCGCGTATCCAAAATGTCCTCGTTTTTTATTAATTTTTTTTTTTTTTGCATCCTGGATTTTGTATTCTGCAGTCTGCCGACGTGGATTTTGGGTTCTGGTCCAGAAGTTTGAGTGAGTGGGGCGGGGGGGGGGGGGGGATTTTTTTTTTTTTTTTTTTTAAATACTGAAGATTATTCCGGCCGTCGGTTCCAGCGGTGGCAAAAAAAAAAAAAAGTTTCAAAACCGAGTAATCCAATCAGATATGGATAATAAAATAAAAATATAATAAAATAAAATCCAGCCCGTCTGAGGCAAACGTCGAGTCCAAATTTCAAATCTTAGCAACAACACGGCACGACACAACACCACACAAGGCAGAACTACTGGAAAAAGACACTTCACAAAAATAATAATAATAATAATTTGCAGCAGACACGTCTGTTGTGTTAGAAATATTCAAATTCAATATCTGCTTTCATAAAGCGAGTACAATAACGCTGCAGTTTTACTGGGAGGGAGTTTCAAACGTGGGCTAAAATTCGACCGCGGCAGTTTCCGTGAGAACTCGGCGGGAACGCGATAAGACCGGTTGAGGCTGACATCACAGTTGAGAACGCGGACGCCATCTTGGTTGGGTGAATTCGAGTATAAACGAACCGTTCGGAAAGGTGGAAAATGGGGGCGCGCTGCTACGTTATCGGTCGCTCAAACGAAAGCGGGCGTTTGTAAAGCGTCTTCCCTTCGACGGCCGGCTATGATCGAGAACCGGTGCGAGAAAACGGAGCCGTTAGCAACCAAACGGCCGTCTCGTATTAGCATAGGCGATCGATTAGCCGAGCGCGACGCTCGCGTGTGTGAATGCAACGCATGTCTCCAAAATTCTTCTGTAATTTCAGTTTCATTATAATAAATTTGTAAAAACGAGTTGGCGCACCGCTAGCTGTTTGGTGAGTTGAGCTAAAAATGTAGCCGAGGAAGCGGAGAAAGAGGTGCGGGCTCCACTCGGGAATCGGTCAAACTTCTCTTTCTCCGCCTCTCGGGAACAAAAACAAAAATATTCATCAACATAATTGAACACAACGCTGACTGTAATCACGCGCTAGATATTTAAATTGCATTGTGGGGTGCACTAACCTTAGCAGTGTGGAGACACGAGTTGCTTACCCACCCAGCCATTCACGAATTGCTCGAAGGTCTGGACTTTCGTAATTCTTGAGTTGGTCCACGGTATAAGCGCTTGTTGGCGACGTCTGGATAAATCACCGACGCCCACAGCTCCGAAATTCCCGCTCCGTTTGTGTTCCTCCAAGGCACACGTCGTCGATCTGATCGCACTTCCTGTCGAAACAGTTTCTCGAAACGTCGTCGAATGAGCCCCGATAACTTCCCAACGTCTTACGAACGTTTGCGTGACTCCGATCTAGTATGCAAAAGCATTAGCGTGAACGGCGCGGCAGTCGAGTCAACCCATCCAACATGGCCGCGTGGGCCGGATTGCAGTCACGTGGTCGTAGGCAGTCTATCCTGCGGTCTCTCACGGCGAATTACGGGAACGTTTTCAAATCGAATGGACGTGAAAGTTGTCTCGGTTGAAGTACGATCACAGAATGTTTCGGTGAAAAATTAAAAAAAAAAAAAAATGCGGCAAACGACGCCGGCGCTTCTTATTTACAAGAAAACGACGACAACAGCAACAGCACAAAGTAGCGACGGCGCGTCTATTTACATTCATTCGTTGGCAACAAAGAATATCTTTGCTATTAAAAGTCACAGCGAGTCAATATGACCCACGTTACGGAAGCGCTCCGTTAGCCGCGTTAGCTTAGCGTGGGGTGGGGCGCCCTCTAGTGGCCGTCCGGGGCGGACGACGACGACGGGGTGCCCGGCGTGGACGAGCGGGGGGCCGCGGGCGGGGTGGGGGCCGGGCTCCCGGCGCAGCTGCTGGGGGTGCACGCGGAGGAGCTGACCGGGGCGGGGGTATCGGGGGCGGCCGGGGCCAGGCTCTCCTGCGCCGGGGCCGGCGGCGGCGGCGGCGGCTGGGCTTGGAGGGTCTGCCCGCAGACGTGGTGGTGCTTCTCCCAGTCTTTGTGCTGGCAGAAGGAGCCGCAGTAGCGGGCCGTGTTGCAGCCGCTGCACGTCTCGCTGGCTTTGCGGCCGCAGTTCCAGCAGCTCTGCAAAAAAATGAAAATAAAATAAACACACAACAAACTTGTTTTCTCGACGATATTGATGTAATGTGCTTTTTACACAAAAAAATACGGTATCATATTGTCTGTCTCCATGTGTTGCTGCACCAGTCAGTATTATGTTGTCTGTCTACATGTGTTGCTGCACCATTTGTGTGTGTGTGTTTTTTTTTTTTTTACCATTGTGTGTTAGCATTAAGCTAAGAGGGCTTTCCGACGGCAGACGTACGTGGTTGAAGCTCACTTTTTGCGCTATGGATATCAAATAAGTGCTTTTGGCAACTTTGTGTTGAAGTGAGTTGAAGAACTTTACTCATCACAAAAGTTTTTTTTTGTTTTTTTGCCACCATCTTGTGGCAGTTCCAGAAAAGGATAAACTTTTTTTTGTCAATTGTTGACTTTTGACTTTTCATCGGGGCGAGCGCGGCGTCCGTCCCGACCTCGCTGGAGTCCTCCTGCTGGTTGACGACGGCGAGCGCGTCCTCGGCCGCCTGCCGCTTGACTTCGGCCACCGTGCGCTCCATCTTGGCGCGCTCGCCGCTGATCATCTCGTGGGCCTTGCGCTCCGCCTCCGACACCGCCTTCTGCAGCTCCGACACCGCCTGCCGCTTCACCTCGTTCACCGCCTCCTCTGGAAAAAAGCCGGGGGGGGGGGGGGGGGGGCACACAGGACGTCAGAACCGGCTTACCCCCCCCACCCCCCCCCCATCCCCCCACCTCCGCCGGCTCCAGTCAAGCCTGTAACCGGACTAATTGTGTATGCAAATGAGGCAATTTATATTGAAATGACGCCGTCCCCGCGCGCCGAGCGGCGGAATGCGCTTGAATATTTATCACCAACTGTAAACAATTTCCACAGCAGATGCATTGTGTGGAAAACAAAACAAAACAAAAAAAAAAAACAAAAACAACTCCAAAAACTATTTTGCAACCTTCCCTGCAGGGGGTAAAAAAAAAAAAAAAAAAAGAATAAAAATAAAAAAATTAAAAAAAAAAACGACACGGCGGGAAGCGGCGGCATCCATCCGAGCGAAACATAACACAACAAACATAACTGCGGCGTTTTTGGCATAAATACGCTTCGCTTAACTTAACGGCCTTGCATTGTTTGCACAATTGTGCGTTTGTACTGCGTGTCAAACGAGCGCTCGTCGTTTTATTATTTTTTTTTTTTTTCACCCCCCCCCCCCCCCCCCGCCGACGTTGCGATTACGGACCGAAGCGCCTCCGACGTGCAACGTCCGACAAAAACATTTTAGTCAAGGTTATAAATCCCAAATAAATTTGTATTTTGACAGGAAAACAACAGTAAAGTTGAAATGATGATAATTATTATTTTTATTATATATATTTTTATTTTATTTTTAGTTTATTAATTTTTCATTTGTATATTATTTTTCATATATATTTTTTATTACAACAATCATGATAATTTGAGAATGACATTTTTTTAAGCATTTAGTATTTTATTTAAATCCCCCCAAAAATAGAAATGACAAGAAACTAATTAAATGACTGTTTTATAAATCAATATTAAATTATTATACATTTAATTAAATTTAAATTCCTTTTCATGGAAAATAAAAGCAAAAATCTCAGAAGATCACAAGAAAAAATTGATATATGTATATATATATATATTTTTTATTATAATAATCATGATAATTTAAGAATGACATTTTTAAGCGTTTTGTATTTTATTTGAATTCCCCCCAAAAATAGAAATGACAAGAAACTAATTAATTATTTAATTGATTATTTTATATATCTATATTGAATTATTATACATTTAAATTCCTTTTAGTGGAAAATAAAAGCAATAATCTCAGAATATCACGAGAAAAATTGTATATATATTTATGATAATAATCATGCTAATTTGAGAATGACGTTTTTTTTAAGCATTTAGTATTTTATTTAAATCCCCCCTAAAAAGAGAAATGACAAGAAATCAAATTATTAATTAATGTGATGATTATTTTATATATTAACATTAAATTACTACAAATGTAATTCAATTTTAATTCCTTTACGTGGAAAATAAAAGCAATAATCTCAGAATATCACGAGAAAAATTGTATATATATTTATGATAATAATCATGCTAATTTGAGAATGACGTTTTTTTTAAGCATTTAGTATTTTATTTAAATCCCCCCTAAAAAGAGAAATGACAAGAAATCAAATTATTAATTAATGTGATGATTATTTTATATATTAACATTAAATTACTACAAATGTAATTCAATTTTAATTCCTTTACGTGGGAAATAAAAGCCATAATCTCAGAATATCACGAGAAAAATTGTATATATATTTATGATAATAATCATGCTAATTTGAGAATGACGTTTTTTTTAAGCATTTAGTATTTTATTTAAATCCCCCCTAAAAAGAGAAATGACAAGAAATCAAATTATTAATTAATTAATGTGATGATTATTTTATATATTAACATTAAATTACTACAAATGTAATTCAATTTTAATTCCTTTACGTGGGAAATAAAAGCCATAATCTCAGAATATCACGAGAAATTTTTTTTCGCTCGCTCACCGGCTTTCTTCCAGATTTCCTCGGGGACGTAGCCGGAAACGGGCCGATGCAGGAGCTCCCGGTGAATGTCTGAGGGGAAGAGAACCACGCCGTGCTCGTCACCCGCCGCTGGCTACGTTACTTCGCGATAGCAATTCACATGTCACAGGCAGCATAGAAACAAATAAAAGGTACTTAGAAAAGAGCCTTGAGGAGTGCCACTTTCGGAACATGCCTGCGGTCGGAGATTTCAGTCATGAAATGATGTCTATACCGGTCAGGGACCACTTTAATAGATAATCCACCTTCAATTTAAGTAGGATAGAAATATGTAAAAGGCAATGGGGTAAAAATGGAGCCCTGCGGAACACCACTTTCGACACCTTGTTTTCATATATCAGCATAGAAATCAAGTAAATGATGAAGGGGCTAAGATGTCAACCCTGTGGAACGCCTCTTTCAACACTTGATTATAATAAAGTGTCGTAATGGCGGCGATTATCGTCAACCAACCGGAAGCGGCATTGTCCTGCGCCGCGGGGCTCTGCTGCCTGGAATGGCCGCCGCCGGATGCGGCGGCGGCGGCGCTCTTCTTCAGCTCCTCGGCGTCGCTGTAACGTCGGATCCAGTAGTTGAGCTCCTCGCGGTCGGCCTCCTGGCAGCGGCGCAGCACCGTCAGCGAGCGCCGCGTCTTCTCCACCATGTCCATGATGCAGTTGAGCAGCTGGCGGGACACGACGGGCGCCGAGTTTACATGTACGCCAAAAGACTTCAACGCACAAGAGTACACGGGTGGCATTATGGCACAATCGGGACCATTCCCAAGCAATTCAATTTACATTTACATAAAAAGTTTAAAAATTGGTACTCCTCAAATGTTAAAATTGTGAATGAAAAATCTTTTAGAAATTATTTGATTTTTATATATATATATATATATATTCTAAATATAGTATTTAGAAATGTTTTGATGTAATTATATAATTATATGTAATATTTTATTTTACACACACACACACACACATATATATATATATATTTAAATGCATGCGTATTTACAAGTCATATATTATATATCTGAAAAAATATATATATACATTATATATTTTTTAATGTCCAGTGTTAAAATGATGGATGAAAAATGTAACTGTAAAAATATATCATGCATATTTCTTTGTATATAACTTTTTCTAAATCAAAACATTTAGATGATATGCAAATTGGAAATTATTTATTTATTGTACATCTGAATATATATTTATATATATATATATATATATATATATTTCAAATGTCCAGTGTAAAAAGGATGGATGAAAAATGTAACCGTAAAAATATATCATGCATAATTTTTTTTTGTATATAACTTTTTCTAAATCAAAACATTAGATCTGCAAATTGAAAATTATTTATTTATTTATATTCCGAATATAGTATATATACATATATATGACTATATTTACATTTTATTATTTATATATAAATATATATTTATAAGTTATGTATTTTATATCTGAAGATACATATATACATTTTTTTATGTCCCCAGTGTTAAAATGATGGATGAAAAATGTAACTGTAAAAATATCATGCATAAAAAAATTTGGTATATAACTTTTTCTAAATCAAAACAGATGATATGCAACAAACAGTGTAAAAACAATTAATTCGACCAATTTAAATAAAATAAATGCAATTTTTAACGAATGGACTAAACTACACACAAATGCAACGACTTAAATAATACAATTTGAAAATGGTGAAATGATAATGAAAATGGAATAAAAATATACAGCGCGACTACAATCTAAGGAATGGAATACAAAAATGAATTTCAACATAGATAGAATCAAATAGATGGGTCGGGTGAACACGACGGCATCCGTGCAAATATTAGTGAGCGGCATAATAAGTAAAAAAAAATGTTATTACTTTTCTTACATGGTCAAGGTGCTTCCACTCCTCGGCCCACTCGCGTTCCGTCAGCCGGTGGTCGATCACCTCCTCCTGGCGGCCCCCCGCGTGGACGCCTGGAAGGAGGCGGACAAATCGAGATCTCATCTGAAAAGCTCGCGTCACGACCTTTAAACCGACGCGCCGGCCGAACAAGTTCGAATCTGGGGACTTACCGACGGGGCGGCCCCTCTCGCGGATCTCCCTGTGAGCGGCGGGCGGGTGGCGGTAGGCGTCGCGGTAGTGGTGGTGGGCCACGGCCATGTCGTCCAGCCGGTAGTGCGGCGGGGGCGGCGGGGCCAGCGGGCCCGGGTGCGCCAGGCCGTTGGGCTGGTACGAGATGCCGTTGGACGGGCTGAAGCGCTGCCCGCCGGGGCTGATGGCGCACGGCCGCTTGCTCGGGGGCGCGTCCGCCCCGTGCGGGGCCGCGTCCCGGTCCGACCCGTTCTCTTTGGTTCTGGGCGGCACAATCGAGTGTTGCGCTTACTTTCTGTTCATAGATTTTAGACTTTGAGATAACAAATTGTGGTATTGTGTCATAATTTCCGGAGTATAAGGCGCGACTTTTTTCACACGCTTTCAACCCTGCGGCTAATTTGTGCATTTTTTTTAACGGCCACGGGGGGGGGGGGACTCGAGGGCAAAAGGTAAGAGGTGGAATAAATGTGCCGAGGAAGTGACTTTTACCGGTATGTTTTTGTTTTTAACCAGCCCTATTAGCGCTGTGCTACCATGTTGCTGCTGTGTTACTGCCACATCTCGGGGATTTTTACCGGTATGTTTTTTTTAACCGGCCCTGTTAACGCTGTGCTAGTTTTAGCCCTGTGCTAGCGTGTTGCTGCTGTGTTACTGCCACATCTCGGGGATTTTTACCGGTATGTTTTTTTTAACCGGCCCTGTTAACGCTGTGCTAGTTTTAGCCCTGTGCTAGCGTGTTGCTGCTGTGTTACTGCCACATCTCGGGGATTTTTACCGGTATGTTTTTTTTAACCGGCCCTGTTAACGCTGTGCTAGTTTTAGCCCTGTGCTAGCGTGTTGCTGCTGTGTTACTGCCACATCTCGGAGATTTTTACCGGTATGTTTTTTTTAACCGGCCCTGTTAACGCTGTGCTAGTTTTAGCCCTGTGCTAGCGTGTTGCTGCTGTGTTACTGCCGCGTCTCAGTGACTTTTACCGGTATATATATATATATTTTTTTAACTGGCCCTGTTAGCTCTGTGCTAGCATGTTGCTGCTGTGTTACTGCCGCGTCTCAGTGACTTTTACTGGTATGTTTTTTTTTTTTAAACTGGCCCTGTTAGCGTTGTGCTAGCGTGTTGCCGCAGTGTTACTGCCGTGTCACAGGCACTGTTGGAATAGGAAAGCTAAGGTATATTATCAAAAGTTGCTTGTGTATGTACAAAATGCTTTTTCCTTTAAAAAGGCTTATAATGGGGTGCACTCTATAGTCCGGAAATTACCGTACTTTTCTAGTCCGTTGGAGCTACTAGAAAAGCGGCTAACGCGTGGCGCGCACGTCCCACGGAACAGATTTCGCCAAATCGGGCGGATTTTATTTTCTCGCAGAGATGAACGTAGCCAGGTGTGTGCGCGCGCATATGGGTTGTGTGTGTGTATTGACAGCGAGATCCCGCACCCCCCCTCCCCGACTCCCAGCGCCCCCCCCTTCCCCCATGAACAGATTGAACTTGTTAATGAGCTGTTTTTATGGGCTCCTAATGCTCATCCGCAACTCTCCATATGCTCCCCCCCCCCGTCCCTCCTCCGTCATTCCCAGCCTCCCTCTCCGCCCCCCCCCTCACCGGCGCCCCCATTACCCCCCCTCCCCCCCCCTCTTCGTAGCGCCAACATACGCGTACACAAGAGACGTCTTCTCCTCCATTTGTTTGTATTTACGTTTGCCGCAGACAAACTTCCGAAAAAAAAGGAAAAATTTGAAAAAAAAAAGAGCCTCCGTTTTCCATTCTAAAAAAAAAAAAAAAAAAACATATTTTTGGAAAAAATGTGTGATGTGAACAAGTCTTATTACATTTGGTGCCATCAACAGTGAAAAATGAAAATTGGTATGAAAATTGACGTTCTTCATTTGCTCAAATGAAGCGGCTCTCGCTTATATTTTTTCCATTTTTGGAATGTTTACTTATGGAATACATTTTTAAAAAAAGATTTCATTTTTGTAAGAAACATGCATATATTAAGTTTTTTGTACTCATTTTATAAATATTTTTGAATGCAAAAATAAACTATTATATATAATTTCAAAGTGCATTGTGATTGTTTCTTGAAACTAATGAAAGGAAGGCATTTTTTCCCATTTTTAAATACATATAGAGTGAAAAATATACGATATATGTGTACTGCATTTCATTTTCTTTGCTAAGAATCAAGTTTATTTACATCCTCCATTTTTAATAAGTTTTCCGTGAAAAAAATGTGGGTAATTTAAAGGTTATTTTTACATATTTAAAAACTAAACAAAGGAGATTTTTTTAAAAAAAATTTTACAAGTAAATTTTGTTTATTCCTTAAAAAAAATGAAAGGAAGGCATTATTTTTCATTTTTAAAAATATATAGAGACCGAAAGATATACGATATGTGTACTGCATTTCATTTTCTTTGCTAAGAATCAAAATATGTTTATTTACAAACTCCATTTTTAATAATTTTTCCATGAAAAAATGTGGGTAATTTGAAGGTTATTTTTACATATCATTTAAAAACCAAACAAAGGAGATTTATTTTATTTTTTTACAAGTAAATTTTGTTTATTCCCTGAAAATAATGAAAGGAAGGCATTATTTTTCATTTTTAAAAATATATAGAGAGCGAAAGATATACGATATGTGCACTGCATTTCATTTTCTTATCTTAGAATCAAGTTTATTTTCATCCTCCATTTTGAATAAGTTTTCCGTGAAAAAAATGTGGGTAATTTGAAGGTTATTTTTACATATCATTTAAAAACTAAACAAAGGAGATTTTTTTTTTTGGGGGGGGGGGGGAATTTTTTTCCAAGTAAATTTTTATCTATTCCTTGCCGTGATTTTTTTGCGGCGGCGGCGGTCCTGACCTGTCGGGCGTGCGTCGCTTGCCGTTGTCGTTGACGTCCAGCAGCAGCTCGGCCGAGTCCAGCGGCGACGCCGTGCTGCTGTCCAGCAGCAGCTGCTCGTGCTGGGCCAGGTACTGGGCCGGGTTCTGCTTGGCCAGACGGGCGCAGTGGAGGAGCTCCCGCTGCAGTAGCGGCAGGTTGGCCTGGACCCGGTTCGGGGGGGGGGGGGGTTAGTTCATACGCGACAGCCGATAGCATGCTAACGGCTAAGCGAGCCGCGCGTGCGAGTGACCCGACCTCGATGGACGTTCAACGTTCGTCATCTGGTTTCACTTTCCCCGTCAGGCCAAATTATGGTAACCCCCCCCCCCTCCAAAAAAACATTGTTTTGGTTTGTCCCAAGTATCCCCCCCCCCCCCCCCTCCCCTCCTCCAGGAAACACTCGAGCACTTTTGGACGCGGGTGTCAACTTAGCTCACTGCCGCTAACTTGACTTCCAGGAAATGCGGCCATTGTTGCTGCTGTACATCTCGAGAAAACAAAACAAAACAAAAGTTCACACACCCCCTTCGCTGCTGCCATATGCTCGTCGGCGTTTAAGGTCCCGCGGGGGGGTGGGGTGCTAAATTTAGAATTGGGTTGGGGGGGGGGAATGGCGAGGGGGCGGCGATGGATAGATGGCGAAGAAAAAGGAACTTCTCTTTTGAACGTTTTTGCGTCGCGCTACTTGTTTAACTGTTATTTTATCCACCCATCCACTTTCCTAGCCGCTTATCCTCACAAGGGTCGGGGGGAGTGCCGCAGCCTGTCCCAGCGGGCAGGAGGCGGCCGGGGGTACACCCTGAACCGGTCGCCAGTCGGTCACCGAGCGGGAATCGATCCCGCGGTGCCCGCGCCCAAGTCAGGCGTGCGTCCCACTACACCATCAGCGACTCCCCGTTTACTTTATACCGTAATTTCCGGCCTACAAGTCGCAACTTTTTTTCCAAACCCTTTCAACCCTGCGGTTTATGCGGCTTTTTTTCCCTCTAACGGCCACAAGGGGGCACTCGAGCAGAAAAGGTAAGAGTGAGACCTGGTGGAATACATGTGCCGAGGGAGTTACTTTTACCGGTCCGGCCCCGTTACCGCTGCGCTAGCTGCGTCTCAGTGATTTTTACCAGCATGTTTTTATTTTTAACCGGGCCTGTTAACACGACGGCGGTGCTCGCATCAGCACGCGCGTGGCCCTATCTTTAGCACGCGTGGCGGCACTAGCGTCAGCGCAGCGGCGGCGCTAGCGTTAAACTCTCTGTGTACCGTCTTTCTTGTTGCTTGCTCTTCTGTTTGTTTTTTAACCAGCCCTGTTAGCGCAGCACTAGCATTAGTGTTAACGTGAGCGCGGCAATGCTAGCATTAGTATTAGCACCGTGCTAGCATGTTACTGCCGCATCTCAGTGATTTTTACCAGCATGTTTTTATTTTTAACCGGGCCTGTTAACACGACGACGGTGCTCGCATCAGCACGCGCGTGGCCCTATCTTTAGCACGTGTGGCGGCACTAGCGTCAGCGCTAGCGTTAAACTCTCTGTGTACCGTCTTTCTTGTTGCTTGCTCTTCTGTTTGTTTTTTAACCAGCCCTGTTAGCGCGGCAATGCTAGCATTAGTATTAGCACCGTGCTAGCATGTTACTGCCGCGTCTCAGTGATTTTTACCAGCATGTTTTTATTTTTAACCGGCCCTGTTAACACGACGGCGGTGCTCGCATCAGCACGCGCGTGGCCCTATCTTTAGCACGCGTGGCGGCACTAGCGTCAGCGCAGCGGTGGCGCTAGCGTTAAACTCTCTGTGTACCGTCTTTCTTGTTTCTTGCTTTTCTTCTGTTTTTTTTTTCAACCGGCCCTGTTAGCGCGGCACTGCTAGCATTAGTGTTAGCACTAGCATTAAACTCTCTGTGGACCGTCTACGTAAATATCTCGTGTTTCAATGTGGGCACTTGCGGCTTTTACGCAGGTGCGGCTTATGTATGTACCAAATGGTATTTCCTTTACAGAGGGTTATAACCGGGTGCGCTCTCCAGGCCGGGAATTACGGTACTTACTTCATAAATCGATTGTGATACATTGCACAAATGTCATTACTTGGGTGTTAAACATTTGTTACCTTGTGTTATTTTTGTGATGAAATTATTAGCAAGTCACAACACTTTATGTAACGTGTCAACGACAATTCTTACGTTTGAGTGGATTTGTTAGCATCTGCGGGTCAAACCACACACAAACAAACCGCCCGTCGTACGTGAAGACTCGCTCGCTGCCATTGACGGATATAGATGTCAAATCGCCGCGGCAACCGGGAGGAAGTGGAAGTGGGCGTTACCTTGAGGAAGGGGATGACGAAAGGTCGCAGGGGGAAGTTGGTGGCCTCGTGCAGTTTGCAGTGGAACTCCTCGATGGTGAGCGTCGAATTCTGCGCACGCGGAACAAAGAAGTCCATGTGGAAGACATTAAGCCATAATCGGACTCTCCCGGAGAGAGTGCGCGCGTTGTTCTAACGGGAAGCAGATGTACGAGGAACGCCGATCTTCCTTTCTCGGACAAAAACAAACCAAACGGCGATAAAACGGGCAAAACGTCTTCATCAGACACTTTTGTTTATTTTTTTGACATGTTTACCTCCGCTAATCTTGCTTGGATTAATCTATTTGCGCAAGTGTTAGGGGGTTAAAGTGTTGTTTTGAGCCTGGTCTAGGATTAAAGAACTGGTTTCCAAGCCATGGTTTTGGGCAGGGGTGCCCAGACTTTTTTTTTTTTTTAACCCCAAGATCTACTTCTCAAGCCTGGTCTAGGGTTTAAAATTTGGTTTCTAAGCCATGGTTTTTAGGGCAGGGGTGCCCAGACTTTTTTTTTTTTTACCCCAAGATCTACTTCTCAAGCCTGGTCTAGGGTTTAAAATTTGGTTTCTAAGCCATGGTTTTTAGGGCAGGGGTGCCCAGACTTTTTTTTTTTTTACCCCAAGATCTACTTCCCAAGGCTGGTTTTGGGATTAAAATTTGGTTTTCAAGCCATGGTTTTTAGGGGAGGGGTGCCCAGACTTTTTTTTACCCCAAGATCTACTTCTCAAGCCTGGTTTTGGGATTAAAATTTGGTTTTCAAGCCATGGTTTTTAGGGGAGGGGTGCCCAGACTTTTTTTTTACCCCAAGATCTACTTCTCAAGCCTGGGGGTTTAAAATTCGGTTTCTAAGCCATGGTTTTTAGGGCAGGGGTGCCCAGACTTTTTTTTACCCAAAGATCTACGTCTCAAGAATCCAAGCCTCTCGCGATCGACGCATTGAGCACCCCTGGTTTAGGGTGTAAAAACTTTGGTTTGGGTTTCTGCCTGGTGTAAAGTGTCAAAAAAGGATTAGGGTTTCAAGGGTTATGATTTCCTAGTAGGGTTTTAAACTCGGACTAGTGTTCCAAAGTCTGCTTTGAATCAAGGTTTTGGTTTTAAAGTATGGTTTCCACGTGTATTTAAGATTTCAAACGGAGTTTTTAGGGTTAGGGTTCGTGTGAGGCAAGGTTAATTTTTCAACGTGGCCCTCAAAAACGGGATTCGGGCTTCGAGGGATTTACTGGACGCCCATATGCTAATGCTAGCATTGCTAACAATAAAACTATTATTCGCTCCACTTGTCAAAGGAAGAACGAAAGAAGGGATTTCGAAGCTCGGCCATCATCCGCTCCGACTCCCCCGGCGCCGCCGACAGACAAAAAGATGATTGACAGCGCGAGTGAGCCGAGGCGGAAATATGAAAAAAAAAAAAAATGAAAACAAAACACGGAGACGCCCCCCCCCCCCTTCTCCCTCCTCCTCGTTTCTCGCCGCCATTTCCCAGGACGGAATTTTGCTGCATCTGCTGGCCCAGATTGCGCCCCCCCCCTCCCCCGGTGCCACCAAACCGCCTCATTAGCGCCGCCGCGGAGGCGGCGGTGGCGAGGCGGGCGGGAGGACTTGGAGGAACGCCGCCGAGACAAAACATGGCCGCGCTCGCGGAGGATCATTAAAATGCAATCGTGACAGCGCCTCCTGCCCTTTTGTTTTTCTACATCTTGACGTCATCTTTGCATTTTCAATTTTAGAGGTATGATATGATATCAATATCACAATAATGAAACCGGCACGATAACCGAATTGAGAGGCTGCTTTATTCGAAATTGTTTGCTGACATCAGAAGCTGTAACGGCCTGTAAAGTATTGAGCGCCTCCTTAAATTCTCATTTTTTTGCAGTTTCCCGAATCGAATGTTTTAAGATGACCCGAAATATGTAAATATCGGGCAAAGACGGCAGCGGGCGCTCACCACCAGTCCGAGGACGAGCGTGCGGACGCGTTCTCCGATCTCGGGCGAGATGTCGTTGCCGAACTGCTGCAGCGTGGTGAGGAAGCGCTTGAGCTTGCTCAGCTGCCGGGCGCCGCACGCCGGCGGGAGCTGCTGATTGGCCAGCGACGACGACGACGAGCCCGGCCCGTTGCCGTAGCCGTTGGGCGGCGACGGCGCGCCGTTCAGGGCCGTCGGCGAGTGGCTGCTGCTACCGTTGGTCACTGCGGAGGAAGTTTAACATATTGAACCATGCTAACGCTTGATAAAAAAAAAAAAAAAAAATCATATATTGTGATAAAAACTGCGTGTGGATTTGTGTGTACGTGCGTTCAAATGTGCACACGAGATGAAGTGGCGACGACCCCCCCCCCCGCCGGTGTGGCATCGCTAACAAGCCGTCGCCTTCCGCCATGTTGGACTGCGACAGGTCGCTACTGGCGAAGCGGAAGTAAACGTCTTCGGGGACGTTTTGGGCGGGGTTAGCTTGAAACAGGCGGAACGGCATTGTGTCAGGCTCCGCCCCTTGGGTACCTGACCATCGGGGCGACCAAAAAGTAGTACAGTAAGATCATGTTTTAATATATAAGCGCGGAACAATGTGAACCAAATTACGTCTTGCCACGGGGTTTTTGGTACATTCCGACTATGGTTGGTACCCGGACAAAATGGTGTCAAAAAGTGGAGATGCTAGCTACGGTGGCCTTTTGGTGCCTTTCCACAAGAGACAGCGCTACCAAACGTACACATTTTTGCTAGTGCTCTTCTGGAACGTTTGGGCAGGGTTAGCTTGTAACACGGAACGGCACCGTCTCAAGCTCCGCCCCTTAGGTACCTGACCACCCGAACAAAAATGGCGGCGTGGCAAAAAGTAGCACAGCAAGATCTTTTTTAAATATATGAATGCGGAACAATGTGAACCAAATTATGTCTGGCCGCGGGGTTTTGGTACATTCCCACTATGGTTGGTACCCGGACAAAATGGTGTCAAAAAGTGGAGATGCTAGCTACGGTGGCCTTTTGGTGCCTTTCCACAAGAGACAGCGCTACCAAACATACGCATTTTTTCTTTTTTAAGTCGCTAAAGTGTGGTTTTTGGTTGGTACGCCAAGCTTGGGGAGCCAAAACGTAATAAAGTATGATGTTATTTTGGTACCAGTGGCTAAACAAGCTAGCTAACTCTAGCCTCTGATTCGCTGACAACCACGCCCAATGATGCCAGCGCCTCACACGAGTTTCAGAATGCAATTAAAAAAAAAAAAAAAAGAAATCTGATGATCAATGAATCGATGGGGAAAAGCGGTGGGTGGGGTGGGGGTGGGGGGGGCACTCACGGGTGGTGGGCGTGTAGGAGCTGTTGCGGGGGGCTCCTTGCGTGCTGGGCGGGGGCGCCATGGCCGGCGGGGTCAACCTGGACTGTGTCTTGACGTCCGCAGGTGAGTCGGGCATGGTGGAGCGCTTCCCGGGGCGACCTGCCGGGAAGACCGAAGGACGTCGTTGAGGTGGAGCTTAAAGCGACAGCGCACACGTAAACAAAAGCGCGCGTTTGTGACAGCGACGCCGCCGTGTTGGCGTCGACGACTTTTTGGGATGAAAGCTGGTTTAAAAAAAAAAAAAAAAAAAAAAAATCGATAGAAAAGTCGGAAAAATAAACAGTGAATAAGAGGTAAAATAAAAAAAAAATCAAAATAAAAAAAAAATGAAAACATATAAATATTAAAATATACTAAAGAAAACAAAAAATTAGTCGAATGGGAGAAGTAAAATACAAAAATGAAAAATCCAAAAACAAACTACGAAAATTTACAGTCAAGACACCCAAAAATAAAAATGAAATGAAAAAAGTGTAATAAAGCAGTAACAACATAATACATTAAAAACAAAAAAATGATCTAAAAAAAGGCCAATTACAAAAATATATTAATATATATAATATATAATAAATATAACATAATATATATTAATAATGAATAAGAGTTGCATGCAAATAATAGAACATATACAAAAATTACATCAATAAAAAAAAAAATCAAAAATAATAAGAGGTATGTGAAAAAACAGCAACAAATTGTAAAAAAAAACAACAAAAAGGAGTCCCAGAAAAAAATGACACATTCATAAAGTAGAATATACTACGTCAAATGTATCGAAATACAATTGTGTATTATTTTCTATGAAGATGAAAGAAAATCTGGTATGAACAAAGCGGGTACATATTTAAAAAAAAAAAAAAAAACATTTTGTTGAAAGGGTTCCTCGCTTTTTGTCCGCGCGGCAAAAACATTTGACATCTTAAAAGAGGAATGAAAAAGCCGAGCGACAGGCCGGCTTAATAAATGACAAATCGGTTTTGTGTGATTTCGAAGCAAAACGGAGGCGCTAAAAAGCCCTTTTGGCAAGCGCGACGCGTCTTCACGCACACTCCCGCGACTAAATTGATCGGCTCGACGTCGGAAAGACGCGTTTTGCTCAAATTGCCGCGGGCGACGGGAAACGCGGACGGCGATGATTCACAACAGAACATTTGGAAAGTCCACTCGCGGCCCGGCTGCCACTTATCGCGGATTCAGTCCATCAACACATTTCTGGACTTTAGTTACATCCCGAGTTCTTTTTTTTTTTTTTATGACCGTCTGTTGAAATATGTCTTCAGGTGGCGATTATGAATATTCCTGACAGCGCGGCCGCCGCCAGTGCGCCGCGATACATAAGAAAGAAAATATGCTCTGCCTCCATGTGTTGCGGCACCCTTTGTGTTCAAAAATCCGTTGCTTCGAGGGTTATAACAGTCAACGCTAGCATTTGCATTTTGTGTTCGCATTAAGCTAGCAGACAGTCAATGTGCTGTGATGTCTTGTTTTTTAAACATTTTTGTATTATTTTGTTTTTGTCCAATATTGCATGATATTAATTTTTTGTTTTTTAAATGTTTCTTAAATGAGTTTTTTTCATCTGACTTTTCTAATCCATTCTTTTTGTACTGTTTTCTATTAGTTTCATCGATTAGTTTTGCATTTTTTTGTCTCATATTTTTGTTCAAGGACATTTTTTGTTGAATAGTTTATATTTTTTGCTTAATATTATTTTCCCCTCTATTGGTAACTTTTTAGTATTTTTATGTACTATTTTCTATTAGTTTCATTGATTAGGTTTGCATTTTTTGTCTCATATTTTTGTTCAAGGACATTTTTTGTTGTTGAATAGTTTATATTTTTTGGGTTAATATTATTTTCCCCTCTATTAGTGACTTTTAAGTATTTTTTGTACTAATTTTCATTAATTTCATTGATTAGGTTTGCATTTTTTGTCCAATATTTTTGTTCGAGGACATTTTTTGTTGTTGAATAGTTTATATGTTTATGGTTAATATCATTTTCCCCTCTATTAGTGACTTTTAAGTATTTTTTGTACTAATTTTCATTAATTTCATTGATTAGGTTTGCATTTTTTTGTCCAATATTTTTGTTCGAGGACATTTTTTGTTGTTGAATAATTTATATGTTTATGGTTAATATCATTTTCCCCTCTATTAGTGACGTTTTAGTATTTTTTGTACTAATTTTCATTAATTTCATTGATTAGGTTTGCATTTTTTGTCCAATATTTTTGTTCAAGGACATTTTTTGTTGAATAGTTTATATTTTTTGGGTTATTATTTTCCCCTCTATTAGTGACTTTCTAGTATTTTTTTGAACTATTTTGCATTAGTTTCATTGATTGGGTTTACATTTTTTCGTCTAATATTTTTGTTCAAGACCATTTTTTGTTGAATATTTTCAATGCATTTTTTTTTTTGGTTAATATTATTTTACCCTCTTTAGTTGTATCCCAAGTTTTTTTTTTTTTTATGGCTGTCTGTTGAAATATGTCTTCAGCTGGCGATTATGAATATTACTGACAGCCCGGCGGCCGCCGCCAGTGCGCCGCGATGCATAATTCACGAGCGCACCTTAACCAACCTTGAAAAACAAAACTGGCACGGCGGCGTCGTCCGCGTGTTAAGTCTCAACGAGCGAGCCTAACGCGAGCCCGTCGTCCATTTATCACGTCCGGCCGGGCAATCTCCGGGTCGGAGCCGGCAGCTCCGCGGCCGTCGGACAACCCACCCCACCCCCGTACGCTCGGCTATCGACGTGCGGGAGGGAAACCTTTAATGGAAAACGCTTACGCTCGGGCCAGGGTAGCTTTACGACTTCTCCGAAGTGCCGCGGCTCGGGGAATCGACCCGACGGCGGAAAGCCGCCATTACGGAAGCGGCTCCTCCGAATTATTGATGAACGCCGCAAAGAAAAAAAAAAAAAAAAAAAAAGTCTCGCGGTCTGACGGCCGGTCGTTAAACGCACGCGTGCAATGTGCTGTCGAATACTATCCCGGCACTCTAAACTAATGGCAGTAATATCGCAACTTCATAAAAAAAAAAAACGAAAAAAAAATGTTTTATTGCCACTCTCATTTGAGGTTTGCTGTAAAACGATAAACACAACAACAAACGAGGATTATTCCATCCTTCCATCCATCCTTCCATCCATCCATCCAACACTGATAATATACCCGTCCCAGTTTTGGGACGCTGCCCGCGAGAGGCTACAACTTTTTTTGCCTTTTTGTTTTACGCGTTTAATAAAAATAATTTCAAAAAGGGTTATTTCCTTGATTGTGGCCTGTTAGGAGACTTTTATTTTAATAAGGCAAAAACATTTCCACCCTGCCCATGAATGGCTTTTAAAGTTGGTTTGCAAGTAAACGCAACAATTCCACAAAAAGTTACTTTTTTCTAGGGTGTGTCGACTTTTGGGGGTGCTTAACTAAAAAAAAATGTTTTTTGTAAATGGCAATCTTAGAAATGTATCCGAAAGAGAAAATGAACTATTTACACAAAAGGTTGGCGGAACCAGAAGATGTCCGTGGGCTTACGTCAGCCGTTTGGCGCGGGCGCACCAACCACGCTTTTGCGCCCTCGCCCGTGTTTACCCAATGTTCTCTTGCTCAAAGAAAGAACATCCGACGGCCCGCCGGCTCGTCGAGCGCGTCGTCGTTGCTCAGGTTTCGCACGCGTTGCATCACTCGGGCCACGAACGAGGCCGCCGCCGCGATGAAGCGTTTTCTGGGGGGATGAGGGGGGGGGGTGCGCCAAGAATGAGGTCACAAAATGACCGATATTGCTTAACTAAGATGGAAGCAGCTACTATTAAAAAAAAAAAAAAATTAAAAATGTGAATAGCCGCTTTAGCCCCGCCTCACAATCGACACAACACCGACTTGTAAAAGAATAATATTAATAAAAAGCCGCCAATCGCAATACTTTGACACTCCCGATTTTTTTCCTCCGATAAAATGTGGAGGGCGGCCTCCGGCACCTCCTTAGGAAAAAAAATAATAAATCAAATTAGCGGCCATAAAAACGGCACGCGTCGCCAGAAATTTGGCGCACTAGTTTACAGCACCCATTCATGCCCCAGAATACACTTTAATATTAATGTATATATGATCAAAACAAATGCTATTCAACAAAAAAATATTAGAAAAGTTACGAATAGAGGGGAAAATAATATTAAGCAAAAAAATAAAGTATTCAACAAAAAATAACCTTGAACAAATTTATTAAGACAAAAAAAGGCAAACCTAATCAATGAAACCAATAGAAAATAGTACAAAAAATACTAAAAAGCTACAAATAGAGGAGACAATAATAGTAAGCAAAAAATGTAAACTATTCAACAAAAAAATGGTCTTGAACAAAAATATTAGATGAAAAAATGTAACCCAATCAATGAAACTAATGCAAAATAGTACAAAAAAGTACTACAAAGTCACTAATAGAGGGGAAAATAATAACCTAAAAAATATAAACTACTCAACAAAAAAAATGTTCTTGAACAAAAACATTAGACAAAAAATGCAAACCTAATCATTGAAACGAATAGAAAATGGTACGTAAAATACTACAAAGTCACTAATAGAGGGGAAAATAATATTAAGCAAAAAAATAAAGTATTCAACAAAAAATAACCTTGAACAAATTTATTAAGACAAAAAAAGGCAAACCTAATCAATGAAACCAATAGAAAATAGTACAAAAAATACTAAAAAGCTACAAATAGAGGAGACAATAATAGTAAGCAAAAAATGTAAACTATTCAACAAAAAAATGGTCTTGAACAAAAATATTAGATGAAAAAATGTAACCCAATCAATGAAACTAATGCAAAATAGTACAAAAAAGTACTACAAAGTCACTAATAGAGGGGAAAATAATAACCTAAAAAATATAAACTACTCAACAAAAAAAATGTTCTTGAACAAAAACATTAGACAAAAAATGCAAACCTAATCATTGAAACGAATAGAAAATGGTACGTAAAATACTACAAAGTCACTAATAGAGGGGAAAATAATAACCTAAAAAATATAAACTACTCAACACAAAAATGTTCTTGAACAAAAATATTAGATTATTATTTATTATTAGTACATTATATTAATTATAAAATAATAATATTATATAGTAATTAATAATATATTATAATTATAGATTATTATAATTGGTGGCACACAACTATGATTTTATTCTTGTGTAATCTTCATGAGTTCATGAAATAATTTTCAGAACGGTCATATTATTCACGCAACATTATTGTTGTGACATTGCAAAATTAGTACTCCAGATACCGGTACGAGAAAAATACTCCCGACACCTCCCCGTCAAATATGAAACGTCACGAGTATTCAATTCGGTATTGCCACTCCAACCGAGTTGGGCGCACTTGATGTATTCGCGCTTAGGAAATATGTACGGCAAGTGGCGAAGTCGAAGCCGAAAAATCAATCAATAAATGACGAGAAACGGTCGCCATCACATACCGGCGTCGTCGGCGAGCTTCTTCACGCGACCGCAGTTCATTTCCGAATCCTTGTCCGGCGGTCTTTGCCGACTTATTGCTCCGATTTTTTTTTTTTTTTATTATTTATCGGGACAGTTATGTCTTTTATCCTTTATTCATCTGTTATAAGCAACAAAGCCTCGTGGCATTTCTTTCATAAACTTCAAAGCCTTGAAACGCCAACATGGACGACCGTGTTCTGGTTGTGTTTTTTGTATTTTTTTTTTTTTTTGGGGGGGGGGTCACATTAACACCCCGTTTTGGTGGTTTACTTTTTGTCAAAATATCGGAAAATTCAGAGCGTCGCAAAACATAACTACGGCTTACCGAGGAGCCGTGTTTATCCGAAAAGCTGTATTATACTGCCCCCGGGTGGCCGAGGTGTGCGCACATCAGAAGGAGCGGCACAATGCCAAGTCGATTGAGGTAAAAAAAAATAAAAAATAAAAATGAAAATCTCATTATTGGATGGCACTGTTGGCCAGGACCAGGGGTTCGAATCCCGGCCCGCCTGCGTGGAAGTTTGCACGTTCTCCCCCGTCCCTGAGTGGGTTTTCTCAGGGTGGGCAATTCCGGTTTCCTCCCACATCCCCCAAAACACGCAACATTAAATTGCCCCTAGGTGTGATTGTTTGTCTCGATGTGCCCTGCGGTTGGCTGGCGACCGGTTCAGGGGTGTACCCCCGCCTCATGCCCGTTGACGGCTGGGATAGGCTTCGGCGCTCCCCGCGACCCTGGTGAGGATAAGCGGCAGAGAAAATGGACGGATGGATGAAGCATCCATTTCAGGCACCCTCGCATTTCAAGGCGACGTTTTGAGCGTGTCGGCTGCCCGTCGGAGCACGAAGGAATACGGATGGCGGGGGGGGGGGTGTCTTGTCGTGACGGGAACGGAGAGGGCGACGGAGGAGGGGGGGGGGTTGTTTAGTTTGCGCTGCGGGACAGGCGGCCAGATTGAGTTTTCGCAGGGCGACGGCGGGGGACGGATCAGTATGCCAGCCGAGGCTCGGCTCGGCTCGGCTCTTTCAGATGCGGAGCGGGCAGATGGAGCCGCATGCAGAACGAGTCGCGTCAAACTCCGGCCGCCTGTCCAAGAAGATGCACGGACGCGCCGCCGCCACATTCGATTCGCCCTCGCTTGCCGGGCGACGTAAAAACGGCGCAAAGGTTTTGCAATAGGTGCCATCCATCACGCCCTAAACGAGTCCACCTGACGAGGCCGTTGCTGCGGCATTGCTGGCTGGATCGCTTGGTGTTAGTTTCAAATCGAACAGTCGCAGTGCCATTTTGTTTCAACCTCTGTTGATTGTGGCGGCCTTATTCTGTGCATGCCTTGGCCACCAGGGGGCAGAATAATATATCCACGCATGCGTACATACACAAACAAGACGGTAATACCTGCTTCGTCAATTGCGGGAAGATTAGTTTTTCTTTTCGCAGAGAATAAAGACATTATGCTCGGCCTCCATGTGCTGCTGCACCTTTTGTGTTCAAATATGCGATGCTTCGAGGGTTATAACAGTCAACGCTAGCATTTGCATTTGGTGCTCGCGTTAAGCTAGCAGACGTTCAGAGACAGTCAACGTGGTGTGATGTTTTGTTTTGTTTGCAGTTATTTTGTTTTTGTCCAATATTACATCGTATTAATGTTTTTTAAATGTCTCTTAAATGAGTTTTTCCCATCTGACTTTTTGAAATCATTCTTTTTGTACTATTTTCTATTGGTTTGATTGATTAGGATTGCATTTTTTGTCTAATATTTTGTACAAGGACATTTTTTTGTTGAATAGTTTACTTTTTTTTTACTTAAAATTACTTTGCCCTCGATTAGTGACTTTTTAGTATTTTTTTTGTACTATTTTTTATTAGTTTCATTGATTAGGTTTGCATTTTTTGGTCAAATATTTTTGTTCAAGGACATTTTTTTGTGGAATAGCTTATATTTTTTGCGTAATATTATTTTCCCCTCTATTAGTAACTTTTTAGTATTTTTTGTACTATTTTCTATTAGTTTCATTGATTCGGGTTGCATTTTTTATCGAATATTTTTGTTCAAGGACATTTTTTTGTTGAATAGTTCATATTTTTTGCTTAATATTATTTTCCCCTCTATTGGTAACTTTTTAGTATTTTTATGTAGTATTTTCTATTAGTTTCATTGATTAGGTTTGTTTTTTTTGTCTAATATTTTTGTTTGAGGATATTTTTGTTGAATAGCTTACATTTTTTGTTTAATATTATTTTCCCCTTTATTAGTAACTTTTTAGTATTTTTTGTACAATTTTCTATTTATTTCATTGAATAGGTTTGCATTTTTTATGTAATATTTTTGTTCAAGTACATTTTTTGTTGAATAACATATTTTTTGCTTAATATTACTTTACCCTCTATTAGTGACTTTTCAGTATTTTATGTACTATTTTCCATGAGTTTCATTGATTAGGTTTAAATTTTTTTGTGTAATATTTTTGTTCAGGGACATTTTTTTTTGGAATTGCCCTTTATTAGTGACTTTTTGGTATTTTTTTTGGTGTAATAATTTTCTTGCATATGGATATTTTGATACTTTTTCTCCTAATATTTGTCCATATTTGGGTGTTTTTATTTTGTTTTCAATTTAATATTTTTTTTTTTTTGTATCCGCGTCGCTCCATCCTTCAGATTTGACGGGACCCCCCCGGCGGGATGCCAAGAATGAGCGCAACATGCGGGCGTTATTTACAATTTGATGTTAAGGGAGGGGGTGGGCTGGTGGGCTGGGGGGGGGCTAATGAACCAACGAAATCCGCCACTCTTGCGCATCCTGCTGCAGTGTTTACACTGCGCCGAGCCAGCGAAAAGACATAAGGAGCTTCATCAATGGCACGCTGAAGGTCTGAACGCCATCTGCTCCGTCGCACAAATATTAACACATACGCAAACGTGGCCGCCAGAGGACTCGCGCCTCCTCCACGCGCACGCAGATGCGCACGACGGCCAATAAAACGTCGCGGCGTCCGACATCAGTCGTCCTTTCGCCGCTAAATAAAGAAACGAAGAAATGGGCGGGAGTGTCGTGTCTGTCGTCGCCATCTGTCGTACCCCCCCCCCCCCCAAAAAAAGTGTTTGGAAAACTGTAAATGCGAAAAATGGTGTCGCGCAATCGAAAATTGAAATGACGGCAAAACAAAGCGAAAAAGCAAAATGTATGGAAAAAAAAAAAAAAAAAGCAGAGTTTGCCGTCGAAGCCGACAACAAAGCGGTCGCGTGCGGCGTCCCGGCGGACCGCTGCGGAGCTACAGATGGATGCCACCACTCTCTCTGGACCGGCGCCAGAACCAGCGAGCGAACAGCTTGCCTGGCGCAGACCTTCGCCGCGCACGCTCGGAAACAGTGGCAAAATACCCGCGCGCAGATGGGGCGGCCAAAACGCCGCCGGCGCGTGAGGGAATGCCCGAAAAACGACATCGCCGCAACAGACTGCCGATCGAATGAAAACGTTGCGTCGACTACTCAGCGGCACGACTTTCCAAATCCGGACAGATGCGGCGTGCCGTTGCCCGTTAGCGGTTCACCCCGTGCGCTAATGCTAGCACCGCCGTGCGCACTAATCCTAGCGCCGCGCTAACAGGGCCAGTTAAAAAAAAAAAAAAAAAAAAAAAAAAAAACAACAAACATACTGGTAAAAATGACTGGACACGGCAGTAACACGCCAGCGCAGCGCTGACAGGGCCGGACCGGTAAAAGTCACTTCCTCCGCAAGCGCCCACACCGAAACCCACGAGATAGTTAAAGAAAGACGGTACACAGAAAAAGTTCAACGCTAGGGCGGCGCTAATGCTAACGATGAAAAATCACTGAGACGTGCCAGTAACACAGCAGCAACGCGCTAGCACGGCACTAACGCTGGCGCAGCACTAACATGGCCGGTAAAAGTCACTTCCTTATATATATATATATTCCACCGGTCTCCCTCTTACCTTTTCCGCTCGAGTGCCCCCTTGTGGCCGTTAGAAAAAAAATGCACAAATTAGCCGCATCACCGCAGGGGTTGAAAGCGTGTGAAAAAAGTCGCGGCTCATAGGCCGGAAAATATGGTTATGTATTCGCCAGATAAATTATGAACTTCACATGAGGCTCATTGTATTAGCAAGTATGCTACTACTAGCGTAATAGCATAATAGCAGTACCACGATCAAACAGATGGGTGCGTTACCACTTCGCACCAACACTTTGACGTCATTAAACTCATCTTTTGGTATTTACACGCAAAAATTAATGTTATGGAAGGAACACGAGCACATTTTTAAAGCGATGATGACGGAAGGAAGCAAAAATAGATGCGCACGAGGTGCATTAAAGGACCGGCAAAAAAAATGGGACATCTTAAAAGCAGGTGGAAAAACATGAATTTGAGCGTAAAACAAATTTACGCTTCCACCAGATGGCGCCAAATATGTAATACACCGCAATTTACTGTATGGAGGTCTCATAATCGGCAAATTTGCGAATACCAGACCGCAAATATGCGCACGACAACGCTCGGGGTGTTCGCAGAGTTTCGAGGGCACAGCTGGCAGCAGGTACACCGAAGGGGGGGGGGGGGGAGGGTTGCGGCGCGGCGGCCGGCGATGCCAACTGCGCGCCGGCAGCCGAGCGCGCCGGCGCCATCTGCGACGGTCGGACGCACGCGCGGCGCCCGAGCTCGGAGGGCATCGACCGCGCCCGCGTGGATGCGCCGGCGAGCTGCAAAGGGCGGGCGCGGGGGCGCCAGGACGCTCGGGCGCTGACAGCTCGCCATCTGCGCGCCGCCGCCGAAGACTTTCTCGCTCCGCTGACGTTTTCCTGCCCTTGCTTCGGCTGCCCGCGACCCCCCCCCCCCCCCCGCCCGCTAAATCGCACCTCCGCTTTTTCATTTTTAAAACGTCTTTTTAGTGTACATAATGCTGACTTTTGTCATTAAAAATGCAACTGAAGACAAAAATGTGGCGTTTTCCCACGGAACTATTGACAAATAATCAATATTATGGCATAAAAAATGTAACTACAGCATTGAAAACACCAGAAAAAAGCCAAATTGAAATATAAAACGTAGCCGCATCTATTTATGCTATGTTTTGCCTCCAAAATATGTCAATATTTCACTTTTTTTTTAATCAGTCTGTAAACATAATTTGAGCTGAAAATGCCCAGAATGTCCTTTTCCCACCCGGCCATCTTCCTCATAACGTGTGACATGCTTTGCTCTGATTGGACCGCTCGTCTTCCCCGATTTTCATGTGAAAACTTTCTTGGCTCCGATTGGTCGGTAGCGCGGCATCTGCTAGCGTCTAGGAGCATCGAGGGGAGGCGCGCATTTACAGCCACATTGTGTCGTTTGATGTGAAAAATTATAAATATACTTTGGTCATGAAAATTTATGAATGCAGCGATGCATTTGTAAAGTTTGAGACTCACGGATTTCTTTTGTAACTTGGGGTAAAAAAAAAAAAAAAAAACAAGAAAAAAAAAAAAGGATTCTGATGGAAGGGGAGCTTTAAAAATGAAATGAATGAATGAATAAAGTGCTTTTATCACGTAACCACCGCGGCTGCCGAGCAACCAGAAGCTCGCCCGTGCGGCCTGCGCTCGGCGGAAAACTAATGGACGCGCTTATTGATCCCCGACCGCATCCCGTCATCCTCCCCTGCCTCGTTTTTTCGCCGTCTTCTGGAGTCTCGCCGCAGCCTCCGCCGGCATCACAATGCGGAATTAGCGCGTCCTCTCCGTTTACGAGACAAAGGCCGCGGGGGCGACCGCCAGCCGACCGGCCTCACAGAAACCCTCGGCGGACTGTTCCATCGCCTCTAATCCGGGCCGGAGAGAGCGCGAGGAGCCTCCCCAAATGTCGACGCGACAATAACGCGGACAAAGACGGCAACAAAACCCGACACTTGGCAAACAAAAATGAGATTATAGCGATATAAAAAACAAACAAAAAAAAAAGATCTTTGGCAACAAAAAGTACATTGTACAGTATAGTATACACAGACTTGCTGGATTTTTTTTTTAATAAAAGGAAATAGCACATTTCTCCTATGAAGATGGTATACAGTCAATACTCGGTTCTCGAACAAAATCTGTTTTCAAATGAATTTTTTTTTTGCTTCGGTTGAGCTAGCGCGGGCGGCCCGAGCGGCTAACCCAGGACGCGCGTTGTTGTTGTGGATAACGCAGCCTCTCTACGCAGACGTGGGAAATATCGATTCGGTTTTCGGACAAATCGCTTCTCGGACCGCCTTCTGGAACGGATTGCGATCGAGAACCGAGGTTGGATTGTGCGTGAAATATTTCCGAGAACAATAAGTACGTTATACTGTACTTATGTCATAGCTGCCTGAGTCATGTGTGAATATTTTTGGGGAAAAAAACAAACAAACAAACAAATCCGCAATCAATTGAAGTCTTTGATTTTTATTGCTAGCGTGCCAAACGACATTTTTTACGACTTAAGCTAACGGACATCCGACTTCATTCTCCCACGTAGTAGTTTTCCCGTTTATTTTCGCTCCCGCTGTCGGCTGCCCGGCCGGTTAACCGATAAAACGGCGTCGTACCGCCGACCGCTACCGTGCGCGCAAGATGTGCCACGGCCCGACGAAGACGCGCAAAATAGGCGAAACGCTGCGACGGGAGCAGAATAGCGACGACTCCCCGACGTGCGCTGCGGGGTCCCCCGACCATCTGGACGCTTCCTCGTTTTCCTCCGCGGAACGCCGCGACGCTATCGGCGGCGGCCGCGCTACGCTACTCGCCGCCCTCCGGCTGGCTAATTGGTCGACAAATCCGTTGATCTCGCGCGTCGAGCTCAACGCTGGGGGGTGGGGGGGGTGGGGGGGTTGGGGTGCGCGCGTTGCGTTATAATCCGTCCGTGGCGCTTAAGGCCGAGTCGGAAAGTCAATGGTGACAAGCTAACGTGCGCTAACATTAAAACGGTCGCAGTGTGAAATCGTTACCAAAAAAAAAAACAAAAAACATTTTTTTGTATTTGATCTGGTTGACTTTTCCCTTTTAAGAAAAAAATAAAATGTATGACTTTAGTTTTTGAAATTCTACTCTTTGACCCAAAATATGCCGTTTTTTTTTTTTTTAATTTGAGAACCAATATTCAACAGCACAATATGCAACTTTTTTTTTCTCAACTATACATTTTTTTCCTCAAAAATATGTTATAAATATATGGTTAAAAGTAAAAGTCAATTTTTTCTTCTGATGGAAATTGCATTTTTCTCACAAACATTTTTTTTTTTTGGGTGGGGGGGGACCTTTTCCCCAAAGTTTAGTATTATTAAAATAGAGAATATTGACATAATAATAATGATTTTTCTTTTCTGAAATAAATAATATAAATAATTAAAAGAAACAGTAAACAATTTTATTGTAATCCTTTTTTCCCCCCGGAAATTCTTTGCAATTTAAAATTGTAAAACTTCTCTAAATTTACTCATTTATATACACACCTATTTATCAATATCGTCAATCTGAGCTCACGCAAAGATGATTATATGCGATATGCCCGATTTATGTCCCCAAAAAACGTGACTTGACGAAAGCGGGCAGCGTCTGGGCTTCGCTGGGTTCTGCGTGAAAATGCGGATTTTTCTTTTCCCGCTCAGCCGGACCGTTTTTCTGAGCGTTCCCAGGAGACCCCCCCCCCCCCCCCGAGGAAGTCCGCTCGGATTGGCCGGGACGAGGCGGGGGTCGCCCTTCCCGGTGCCGTCGACCATCCTGCCCGCTCGGGACGGGTCACCCGCGACGGCGGCGCGAAAACAAAAAAAAAAATCATAAAAAGAATCCAAAATCAAAATAAACCAAAACATCCTGTACGCCGTGCGCACGCCGACATCCTGAGCGGGACGGCGTTCCCGCCCCGGGGGGGGGGGGGGGGGGGGGGGCTTCCCATCCTCTCCCGTTCCAGGTTCCTCTTCTGGTTCCTATCTGGGTTCCTCCGACTCCTGAGGCCCATTGTGTGGCCCGGCCCGGCCCGGTTCCTGTCGCCCCGGCCGTCGGCGGCGCGGAGACCGCCGGCGGCTATTTTTTGCGGCCGGCCCGCTTTCTGGCTCGGTTCCCGACCGTGGCTCCGGTGGCGTTTTGGGACTCTTTTGTGTGCCGCTGAGGCATATTTTGATATTTAAAAACGATACGCTGGAAAAAATAATTTCATCTTGGCGCAGATGCCAGTTGTCTTCTTAGCAGAATCTCTCGACACGCCGCCAAAAGAAATTCTTAACTCCGCAAGCCTCGCTTTGAGGAAACAGAATACATCAGTTATTGTTATTCATTATGATTTGTCTGGTGCGATAGCGACGATCCGTTTTCGACTCGGCGGGACAAAATTCTGGAAAATTGTTCCGAAAAGGAATCACTGAAGGTCTGCCCTGCGACCGACTGGCGACCAGCCCGCCTTTCGCCCCAAACTTGCTGGGATAGGCTCCGGCTTTGCCAGAACCCTCGTGAGGATGAGCGGCTCGGATAACGACATGACATGTTCTGAACCGAAACTCGACGTAGCCATTCCGTGTCGTTAACTTTCACACACCGAAAAACTAACAGCGGCTAAAGAAGCCCGCCTTCGATGGCCAACGGTAATTTTTCATTTTCGTGGTCGTAACAGATTGAAAACCAGATTCTTCCCCTGAAGGTTGGAAATTTGTGGCTCGGGACGGACTGGACTGGACTTTCCAGACCCGGAGAGTCGCGGTCAAGGGGGTTGCACGTTTTCGACTGCATTCGGCCCGCATCGCAGTTTGGCGCCGTCGCAGGTTCAACGGCCGGGATCGGAACTCCCTAGCGGCTAACGGCTAGCGTCGCTGGGCCGCTAGCCGCCGTCCTCCCGCGGCGACGCGCGAAACCGCTAAATTGTTTGCAGTTATGGAAACAACCCGAAAAAAGGGAGTCAAAGACCGAAGAGTGTTACACGTTTTGAATGCTATGACATGCTAATGGTTAGCACGTGTGAGGCAGCGGGAGTTAAGCGGTGCGGGGGTGCGGCGGCGGCGGCGGGGGGGGTTAGCGTAAAGCAGATGTTGCTAAAGAGACATAGGTGCTCGTGCTGGGAGCAGATGGCCAAGAAATTATCGGCGAGCGAGCCAAACATCTGCAAAAAGATTCCCGCGCCCAACGAGGGTGGGGTAGGGGGGGGGGGGCGGATTTACGCTCTCGCTCTATCTACCCCCGAATCTTTATTGTGCGTCTGCGGGAGTCATCTTTGCGGCGAGCGCGCCAAAAAAAAAAAATGGAATAAAATAAAAACAAAACGCGGCTGTGAAAAGGGGCTCGTTAAATCTGAAAGTAGCTAAAGCGAAGCGGCGTAAAACGTGGCGAGCGCGTCAAGATTAGCGAGTCCCGTTGGAATGACTTCCGAGGGACGTCGAGGGATTCGCTTGCGGCAAAAAAAAAAAAAAAAAATAATCGCGATCTTCGCGGTCGATCGTTGAAGATTGGACGTGACTCGCTCGTTACTCGGCCTAGCGGTACGTTAGCCGCGCCTGACCGTACGTCGCCGTACAGTTTTCGTGTCGGGTTACCGCTGAAGTTGTGCCGAAATCCGCCGGAGACGGTCGACTCTTTCAAACTCGCCGACCTCGAAAAAGGATGACCTTCGCATGCGGCCGTTTTTTTTTTTTTTTAATGCAAAATATTTAACATTAATATCATCAAAAACACAGTCAGTGCGATTTGACGGGCGCGGCGGCGCCTGTGCCGCATCGCGCTCGCAAATCTACACGGTCGAGCACGAAAAATCACACACCTTAAATTTGTTAAGAATAGAAATACATAAATATTGAAAGATGTCGGCAATTTTGTGTAGCCTTGGCGAATGGTCCCTCTGAGCTGCGCAACTGCGCAATTGCGCACCTGCCGCGCAGCCTCAGCGCACATGAAAACCGATCCATCGCGGTGAACCGCAGCCTGACGGAAGCACGCGCTGTTTCTCGGCCTACTTCTACTTCCTCGTTTACCTGACACCGCCCCCCCTCCGCTCTTAAAGGGGTACACTCATAATTACAAACAGAACACACACGCACCTTTACATCCGCGGGCATGACCAGACCACGCCTGGACATTTTTCAAATATATTTTGCATTCGTGTCGTTTTTCCCTGCTATCTGCGCATCAAAAACAACTAGCGCTGTCTTCTACGCTCCCTCGAGGTAGCTTTGTCTTCTTCTACGCGCAATCGTGGACGATTCTTCTTCTTCTACAACGAGCGCTGGAGGTAAATTCTTCTTCTACGCATTGGAGGAATCTGCGCATGCCCGAACCCGAGTCCATTATCGGGAACACCCACGTTTTAAACATTCGAACAGGTTTTTGTTGTACCTTTAAACTTCTACCCCCCCCAAAAAAGTACTGTAAAGTTAAAAAAACTAGCGCTAAAAAAAAATACAGTACTTGTGTATACATTGAAATAGTAAATAATAATCATAGTGGGTGAACTCGGTACAAAGAATTTTGCAGGATTTTACACGTAAAAAAAAAAGCACAGATTTTTCCTCACATTCATCAAATTTTGAAAAATGTATCGATAAAACTAAAACGATAAAAAGTACCAAATAACTCAACTGCAAATATTCGGAAGCCGCGACGATTTGCCCGTCACCCAGACCGGCTAACGGTTAGCGCGTCGGCCGCTAACTGCTAACCCGACCTCCCGACAACCTCTTGCCACACTCTCATTGGCCGACCGCGCCACGCCCCGCCCCGCCTATTAAAGTCAAACACACTCAAAGTCGCAGAATCGTGTGGCGCGTGAGGACGGGGCCCCAAAGTGGACAAAAATAACAACACCTGCGCCCGACATCCACATTTCGCCGCGTCAAAATGCTAATTTGATTCCCGTCAGATTGACGGGCGGTCTCGCCAGCCGCGCCATCTATTATAAAATTGTTCTACGGCACCACAGCCCCCCTCGCACGTTGCGAATTTCCCGTTGGCTTGCGAACGAGCACACGCTGCAACCGTTCCCAACCGAATCCGAAGCAATTTTTTCCGCAGAGCGACTAACGTCAAATTGTTTTTTTTTTGGGGGGGGGGATGCTACGGGGGGGGGGGGGGTGCGTCACATGTCACTTTTTTTTTCCCGACACCGCAATCATCCGTAAGTGGGGCTGCTTTAGAAAGAAGTTAAACAAAATGAGGCTTTTTACTCTGGACCGCATAGGGAGAAAATTGACTGCCGCTGTCGGCGGCGTCTACCCCCCAACCTCCCAAAAAAAAAAAAAAAACGGCAACACTCTTTTTCCCTTTCGACAACTTTCTGTAGCGCCCCCCCCCCCCCCCCCCCGTGGAAATAATTGTCGGTCTGTCAGACGGGAGGCTGTTTGTCCGATGAGTCGACAAGAATCGCGCCGGGGCCCGCGTGAAACGCTCGACATTTTTTTACGGGCGGATTTTCGTCATGTGCGACGAGAGGTTGCTATGGTTACTACAGCGTAAAGATACATATTTTCAAAGGGGGAGGGTTTGTGATTTTTTTGTTCCTTTTTTTTTTTTTCCACCGGAAAATGCCATTTAATAAAACGCTCCAAATTGCCACTATCTACCCTGCGACCGACCGACTGGCGAAGCTTGCTGGTACAGCCTCCAGCTTTCCCGCAACCCTTGTGAGGATGAGCGGCTCGGATAATGCATGGATGGGTGGATAAATTGCCACTAGGTGCGATTGCTGTCCGTCCCTACGTGTCGGCAACCGGTTCAGGGCGTACCCCACCTCCTGCCCGACGGCAGCCGGGATAGGGTCCGCCGCAACCCTTGTGAGGATGAGCGGCTTGGATAATGGATGGATAAATTGCCACTAGGTGTGATTGCGAGTGCGATTGTTTTCCGTCTCCGTGTGCCCTGCGATCGGCGGGCGACCGGTTCAGGGCGTGTCCCGCCTCCTGCCCGATGACAGCTCCACCGGAAACCTCGTGAGGATAAGCGGCTCAGAAAACAGATGGATGTCATTTATTATTTAAAAATTAATGAATGTTGACAAAAAAAAAATGGGCTCATTTAGAAAACAATTTTTCTTTTGCCCCAATTCATTCATCATCCAGGCTGCTTACCCTCACGAGGGTCACGGGGAGTGCCGAACCCTCCCCCAGCTGTCATCGGGCAGGAGGCGGGGTACACCCTGAACCGGTCGCCGCCCAATCGCAGGGCACACGGAGACGGACAACAATCGCACCTAGCGGCAATTTATCCATCCACCCATGCATTATCCAAGCTGCTCATCCTCACAAGGGTTGCGGGAAAGCCGGAGGCAATCCCAGCTAGCTTCGGGCGAAAGGCGGACCACGCCCTGTAGTGGTCGCCAGTCAGCCGCAGGGGGGCAAGACATCGACACCATCACCGAGCGGGAATCGATCCCACGCAACCCGCACAAAAAGTCGGGGCGCGTGTAACCACTACGCCATCACTGACTCGCCGCCCAATTCGTGAATATGAATTTACACAAAAATACGCCAAATAACTGCAAAAATTTAAAGGTCTTTACCCGTCGTTCTCCCGTCCGTCAACTTTCGCTGCGACGCGCGGAAAACACGTCAAATTTTTTATTTTATTTTTTTTTAAAAATGCGCACGCAAAACGCACGCAACATTCCCACACTGCCGCCATCTTTTTTAACGTCACGTGGGGGGGGGGGGTGACGCTGTTTAACGTCTTTTTGGGGGGGGGGGGTAATACACAATCACATCCAGCCGCTTATCTTTTAGGAATAAGAAGAGAATAAGAAAAGGGAGGGGGGGGGGGGCAATGTGCATTAGGCCGATTACAATATCAGCAGACTCCAGATGGAGGCAGGAAAATAAACAGCGCGAGAGAAAGACAGGACAGACATCTGCGTGCGTGCGTCCGAGAAAGTACAGTTAATTAGCGACTCAATCCCGGGCTGTAGAGAGCGCCCGGGGGGGGGGGGGGGGGATACGGGCGGGGCGGCGCTGCCGTGCGCAAATCGTAGAAATGCTACAAAAATGGAGATTATTCTTTTTTTTTTTTTCGCTCCCTGGGTGACAGCGGCCATCGGAAAAAAATCTGTTTTGGGGGGCAAAGGTTTCAAACTGTACAGGGTAGAACTTGAAATGCGCTTAACCGCAGCGGGGGGGGGGGGGGGGGGGGGTCGGGTCACGTGAGGCGACGCCGGTCGGACTTGGCGCGAGTCACCAATTTTTGGGGAGTTGAAACGAACGCTGAACTTTGAGTACTTTGCTGTCGTGATGTTTATTGGCGGCGTTAGCTGACGCCAAACCGAAATGGCGGGTACGCTACGTCGACGTCTTCTACTTCGTTGGTTCGTGTCAGTTCTGTACTTACATGAAAAATCCCCCCAAAAATGACAAATGTAAACTGGCATCTGGACTAAAAATCGCTCACCTGATTGTTTTTTGTCTTGCCGGCGCTCGACGCTAACAGCTAACTTCGCAACGAGCGGCGGGTTGTGAATCATTTTTCCGACCACGCCCAAGCTATTTATCGCCACGCCGAGTTGAAATCTAATTTAAAAACTAAACATAAACAGAATGAGATGCGGCTTTTACTAAAATGCAGAAGTCTGCTAGCTTGATGGTAACACGTAATGGGGGGAAAAAAAAACATAGATAATGAAGCGAGCATCGACGTGGATAGCACAATTTGTATTTCACAACAAGTGGTATGAACTCATATTGACAGACAATAACAATACTCACAATCCTCTGCAAAAAAAACTGCAGCGAAGTGCTGTCTACGGTATTTCGTCAAAACTATATCTAACGTGTCTATGTACTGAACAGAGCACGCTGTACAGATAGCGTCCATGCTAATAGCGCGTGCAAAGTGCAAGTAGAATCTACGTTGTACTCTACGTTGCTGCCCAACCTGACTCGTTTCTCGCGGGAAATTTGATCGTCGGGTTTGATTTTTCCACGCGGCGACGTAGGCTAGCCGCTAACCCTCAGCGGATAAATTCCCACCCGATAATCGGGGCCAATGAAATCCCCTTTGTAGCGCTGTGTCTTGGGGGCGAGGGTGGGGGTGGGGGCACGCTTCTCGCTATAACGAAACCCGCACACCCTCTCTCGCAGTCCTTTAACACCGTTTCTCACGCCATATGAAATTCAATAAGCAGCGGCGAGCGCCGACCTCTCGCCGATAACCGTCGGCGGGGCTTATCGATCCGACGGCGTGACGCGCGGGCGCGCGGTCGATTCCGTCGATAGCGCGACGCCGGGAGGGCTCCGTGAAGCCCCCCAACCCCCGGCCCGTCCGGGCTATTTGCGCAGAAACCCGTGCAGAAATGATGTATTAAAATAATTACAATTAAAAAGAATGGAAGGGGGTGGGGGATGCGCACCGAAACCACAGTGCTCACCCCCCCCCCCCGTATAAAAATGATATTTTTCAACTACTACTACAGTTTTTTTTTTTTTTTGGGGGGGGGGGGTACACGGTCCTATTAAACAATGTCAGTCTTTTCCTTGTAGTGTTTCACACAGCTGGAATCATATGATTACATATTGACAGATGGCAAAAGTAATGGGACACCGCCCACCCCACCGTCTAATAAATAGTTACATAAAATACGTTGCCTTAACGGCGTCCAAAATGGGGCGATATCGACGTATACAAACAAAGCTACGAGTAGAAAATTACATTTTTTTAATGGAGTGACGATGCTAACTGACAATATCTGCCGCTTAAACGTGTATTTTTTATTTTTTTTTTTACAGTTCCGATATTTCCAGTCATATTTTGTCCCGTCCCCCCCCCCCCAAAAAAAAAAACAAAAAAAAAAAAAACATGTTGGAATTCGCCGTTTGGCCCACAGGAAGTCACCGAAAGAGAAACAATCTGTTCCCCGCGTCGCCAGAACGGCGCTCGACTCCCCCTCCGACGGCGCAGCCACAACACGTTTTGGCAAGGCCGCGTGCGTGCGTGCGCGTGCGACGCCCTGATGCGTTTGACCTCGTGGCCCAATAACAGGGGCGGGGCTTTGGGTGGTCTGGTGGGCTTTTTGTGCCAGGTGTGCGGAGGGGGCTTGGCATACGGGCAGATGCTAGCGGCGGATGCTGCAGGGCGTGGGGGGGTTCGGGGGGGGACCAACGCAAGCTAGCTTGTTTATACAGCGTGCACACACACACACACACACACACAAAACACACACACACAGAAATAACCTGCATTCTTTATCTTTCCATAATTCCCACTTTTCCAAACGCATCACTTCAGTTAATAGCCTGCCCCGCAGGAAAAAAAAAAGAATACCCAGTTATTGATGATTAAAAAATGTAAAAATAAAATTTCAAATTAAAAAAATAAAAAAAAAAAAAAAAAAAACGCACAGTGCAAAAATGTCACCATTTTGTCCAAGTTCTGCCGAGAGCCCAATGAGCAACAACACCGTCTGCGTGACAGCAACCTGCCAAACTGGAGTCCAAGCCCGTTGCACTGTTACCCCCCCCACACACACAAATTGAGAGGCAGCCCACGCAGCCACGAGCGTGGATCTCGCCACGACAACAACAACAACAATCATCATCATAAATGAAGGGGAAATGATATGAATTTGCTCTGAAAATGCATCAGAAATGAACGTCACGTGTAGGTGCACGCAAGCTAGGTGACGTCTAATTCTTGGTGAAACGCACTAAAATGCACACAAAATCGCTTCCATAAATTCCCGAAATGATTTTTTTCCCCACACATCAAATTGGCATCATGTGGTGGCAGCGTGATGAATACAAATAATAATAATAACAACAAAGAATAAAGGGACTTACACTGGAACGACTCGGAGATTCCCACCATGCGGCACGTCGTTGTGTGATTTGCGGGCCAGTTCTCGGGGGGGGGGGGGGGGGGACCGCGGCCACTCCGGAGCTCCGCGTCCGGACGGAGGCTCGCTCTCGGCGGCGTGTACTTCCCAAAAAAGTCCGCGATGGAGGATGGAGGGGGGGGGGTGCGAAAAATGCGGAAGAGGGTGACGAGGCGGAGTGGGGGGCGGCGGCGGGGGGGCGGGGGGGGGTGTTAGCAAGCTCCCGGTTATCCGTGAAAACGCGTCGCTGAGGACGGTCGACTCGCTGGGGGGGGGGGGTCAGCGGGGAGGAGGGGAGGGGGGGGGGCTACCCCTCGCGTTTGCGGCGGCGGCGGCGCTGCGCGGGTGCGGACGAGCAGCGGCGCTCTGACTCCGGATGGGTTGCGCGTGCGAAGCCAGGTTGGACGGGTGGGAGGGGCCGAGGGCGGCAACGACGCTCATTGGATCCGAGACGTTGGTTTTTCCATTTTTTTTACGAAAAAAATGTAATTTCATGTGAAAATTCAAGCTCGTGAGCCCAGTAAATGTTTTTTTTTTTCAATTAAAAAAATGTAATTTGATGTGAAAATGCCCAGTAAATGGTTTTTTTTTTTTAAATGTAATTTGATGTGAAAAATTCAGGCTTGTGTGCACAGTAAATGTTTTTTTTAATAAAAAAAAATGTAATTTGATGTGAAAATGCCCAGTAACTGTTTTTTTAATTAAAAAAATTAATTTGATGTGAAAAATTCAGGCTTGTGTGCAAAGTAAATGTTTTTTTAATTTAAAAAAATGTAATTTGATGTGAAAATGCCCAGTAAATGTTTTTTTTAAATGAAAAAAATGTAATTTGATTTGAAAATGCCCAGTAAATTTTTTTTTAATTTAAAAAAAAAATTAATTTGATGTGAAAAATTCAGGCTTGTGTGCACAGTAAATGCTTTTTTTTCAATTAAAAAAATGTAATTTGATGTGAAAATGCCCAGGAAATGTTTTTTTTTTTAAATGTAATTTGATGTGAAAAATTCAGGCTTGTGTGCACAGTAAATGTTTTTTTTAATTTAAAAAAAAATGTAATTTGATGTGAAAATGCCCAGTAAATGTTTTTTTTAATTTAAAAAAAATTAATTTGATGTGAAAAATTCAGGCTTGTGTGCAAAGTAAATGTTTTTTTAATTTAAAAAAATGTAATTTGATTTGAAAATGCCCAGTAAATTTTTTTTAAATTAAAAAAAAAAAAGTAATTTGATGTGCGGCTCATAAAATAGACGGGGGAAAAAAATACAAAACTATCAGTAAATGTATTTTTAATTCTTCATTTGATTTAATATTTGTTTGATTAACTATATTCAATTCATTTTAATTTTTAAAAAAATCTTTTAGAAATAAATATTTACTTCAAAAAAATATTTTCAGTTTTATCCAAATGAATTATGAATGAAATGACAACGCGACAGCGAATTAGCACGCAGCGGCGAATGGTCGCACGCTACGCCCAAACGGTGCCGCGGACAAGAACCAGCCGGAACCTCCGGGCTGTGTTTGACTGGTGTGCGTCTGTCCAGTGTGCGTATACAGACCGCATGTGTGCGCCTGGGCGAGCGACCTCGAGCAAACGTGTCGGCCGCACCATCTGGAAGTCATCTGGGCCGCGGAGTCGCTCAAACGCAAACTTGCGGAAGCTGCCGCGACCCGTAAAATCCCGCAGCGAGCCGCCACCGTGCTCGCTAAGTACAAAAACAAAAATAATGTCCAATTTTCGGGGGAAAGATAGATTTGGTTTCACTGGTTAGCAAAATAGTTTCTTTTTTAAATACTGGATTGGTGATCATTTGGATTTTTGGGGAAAATTAGCATTTGAGATCATGTTTGCATAAGTGTGCACACCCTGCATCCGGGACTGTGGGTGTGTTTAGAATGAACCAATCACATTCACTCGAAAGCCAGCTCATAGGTGCCACCATTTAAGGTGGCGCCCCTTAACCCCAAAATCATTTGGCTGCTCTAGTAGGCTTTCATAGCCGCATCCCAGTTATAAAAAGATGCGCACACTTGTCCAAGCGCATGATCTCACTTGTTTATTTTTTACTTCCCCTTTCAAATCATTATTTCCTTTCCTCCATGGGATGGTCCAGGTCGTAGGTCATTAATAGCGGAGGACGTTTTGAAACCATTTATCTCGGTCTCAATTTTTTTTCATTGTTATTATTTATATCACGACAACCCGGTGTTTGAAAAGGGGTGTGTCGACTTTTTCTATCCGCCGCACGCCCCAAATGGATCTCTTTGTCACACCGCCGTCGAGCGAGCGCCTTTGTCCGTCGCGTGACGTGAGCTATGCGCCCGATTTTCCATCGTATTGTCGCCGCCGCGCCGTCCCCGCGGGGGGGGAGAAGACGACGCCGTTAGCGGGCAACGGATCGCGCCGCGCTTCTCTTTCTCGCCGCCGGCTTCGCCTCGTCGGCGCTCGCGGACAAAGACGCCGGCGGGGGTGGGGTGGGTGGGGGGGACAAAAGCCACGACGCGGCGATAATGTTCGGCGGGCGTGAGAAACTTCTGGAGACTTACAGAAAATAAAAACCGTCGTCGCGGTGGAACGTCGCCCCGCTTCGTTAAGATCATCGCCCGAGATTTTAAATTGGAAGAATTATGCGAAAAACGACATAACCTACTTTTTCGGAAGTAAAGAATTAACGAGGTTACGTTAAAAAAAAAAATAAAAAGTTAAAAATTAGCAGGGTCAAGCAAAATAAAAAATGTAAATCATTTGGAGTTATGTAAAGGGAAACTGAATTTATTCCCTCATAGTTGAGAAATAGAAAAATAGGTTTGAAAAAAAATTTATAGATAAGACATAACGGAATGCAAAAAAAAAAAAAAATAATAATAATAATTGTGTCCTCCCTCGAGCAATTCGCAAAATCGTTCGGTTCAGTTGTGTTTAACTTGAAAGTTGAAATCCGTTTGTAGTCATTTTGGATCTGCTTGCTTTGAGAAAATGGGAAAACCCTCATTTTTAGGATCTCGCATTTGTTGTTGAGGTCAGACCGGGTGTCACGACTCAACCTTGAGCGATTTCTAGCGTATACAGAGCGGCGGCACTTTTCCTTCTGGAAGACGGGCCGCGACGGTCACTCGTGTGTGTGTGGGCGCGCTTGTTTCCCTGACTCGCGGGGTCCGGCGACTTCGTGACACAGGTGGCCGACGCCCGCTAGGTGGGAAAACGCAGGAAGTCCGCTCGCCTGCGCGCGCGTATCGCGTTTCCCTTTTTCGGAGGCGAGGTTATCCTGTGTGTGTGCGTGCGTGGCCCATGGCACCGGGCACTCGACTTCCAGGAACCCCCCCCCCCCCCCACCGGCAGCAAAAAACAGGCGCTGTATGTTTCCTGCCGCTGCGGCATTATCACACGCACACTTTTCCGTTGCGGGTTTCCTCACCGCCGCCTATCCTGGTGGCATCTCCGGCTGTCAAGATGTTTTGCTCGCGATTGTCGGCCGCGGGACGAGGTCCTCGCGAGCCGTTGTTGAATTTGGTGTTTGTTTGCGCGTTTGTTTTCACGCGACTTCCTCGCTCACGCCGGACGAATCTCAGCGTTCGGGGCAAGTGTTTGTTTGGAGGGATTTGCTGGGTGTCGTTTCTGCGCAATTGTGCCAATTATCAAACCAAAGTTTATTTTTGTGTGTCGTTTGCGCGTAATCGTGATCACAAAAGAATTGAGAAACTCAAAACTGAATTCAGCGTAATTCAATTTTGTAGATTTTTTTTTTTAAAACTTTGTTTACATGTATTTTTTATTTTTTTTTTTTTTTACATCAACCTGCTTACCTAAACTAACAAACGCAACAACTTTGATCAGTTGTGTCATAATTTTTCAAATTGGCAAACTATAAATTTCAATTGGAAATCTTAACCCCCCAAAAATTTTCTTGGAAATTGGCTACTTGGTTTATGGTTTTTCCTGTGAATTCGGAAATTCGGAAGTTTCAAATTTCATTCTGCACCGTTAGACTAAATCCAGTTTGCGAGAAATTGTTTACAGCGTTTTCATCTGTCTCTGCTAATCAAGAGACAAACAAACTGAATTTTGTTGAAATCGGTTTTGGACAATTTGACATAATTGGCTGACGACCCAATCCATTTTTTTCGGGGGGTCGGTCACGTTTGCGTGATCCCGTTGACTCGCAAACTTACAGATGATCAAACTTCGATTGGTAAACGATACGATCGATAAACTTTCGGTTCTTGGAAAACGGATACTGTTGTACTTGCAGAAGACCGCTAATGCTAGGCGCACCCGCACGGTTAAAAAGAGTAAAAATACAACCAATTCAATTTCTTTAAGGTACGTATTACCTTTTGGTGCCCGCCTCCTGGCTGTCGACAGCCGGGATAGGCTCCGGCACTCCCCGCTACCCTCGTGAGGATAAGCGGCGAAGAAAATGGACGGATCGACGGATAAATTGCCCCTAGGTGCGATTGTGATTGTGGCTGTTCGTCTCTACGTGCCCTGCGAGTGGCTGGCGACCAGTTCAGGGTGTGCCCCGCCTCCTGGCCGTCGACAGCCGGGATAGGCTCCGGCACTCCCCGCTACCCTCGTGAGGATAAGCGGCGACGAAAATGGATGGACGTTACCTGTTTGAAAGGTGGCGGTAACAATTTTAAATCCCAACAAGTTTGGGATTCCAGTCCATAAATCCAAAAAGTCATCATATTTTACGACAACTTACATTTTTTTCCTTTTGTCTTATACGCCACGTTATTTATTTCAACTGCTGACATTCAGCGTCGGAAGGCCAAATCGCGGCGCGGCGGCACAAAGACGCGACACGACTCGACGGGAGAGAAAATTGCTTCGAGGGCGAGCAAGTAAAATCCTTTTGGGAGATGGCAATTTGCGGCCAAGGTGACGGCAACGTTTTATTTTTGTTATGACTTTTTTTTTGTTTTGTTTTTCGATTGTCCTCCGCTCATTCAGCCCGACTTGAATGCTTGATGAAATAAAAGCAAGAAGAAGAAAAAAAAGACGGCGGTAATTGAAAGGCCCGCGAGGTTAATTGCAAGAAAGAGAGTCAGGGATTTTGTAAATTAAAAAACAAAAACAACCAAAAAATTATCTGCCACCCGAGAATTGAACCCGTCAAAAACATAATCAACGGCATTGTGCTGCGCGGAGGACACAAAAAAAAAAAGGAAAATGAAAAGGGAGGGATGAGACGTCGTCAAGTTTGGGGACGCGTCATACTCTATTTTTGTCCGAACCTACTGCGTCATATCTTATTTCATATTTTCCTGTTGTGTTGCGGGACATGATGTCGTACACGATAAGGTCGTATCATATCTTATTCCGTCGTTTCGTAGCGCAACGTATCGCATTGTGTTGTTACGTCCCATCACATCATATCATATCTATATTTTTTTTTTTCAATATTATCACGTACAAATTCGAGACAATTCTATCTGTACATTGTGTCACATTCTATATTTCCTTATTATTTATTGCTGTCTGGTATTGCAGCACGACGCATCACATTGGGCGTTGTACCGTATCAAAAACTGCTCCATGGTCTAGACCAGGGGTCACCAACGCGGGGCCCGCGGGCGAACGGTAGCCCGCGAGAACCATATAAGGCGCCCGCGAGGTACGTTCTAAATATTCCCGAGGCCACAAATTGTTACTTTCATTTGTGCTTTCAATTCTGAATCTGACTTGCTTACATAAGTTAAAATTTTAAAATACCTGCAATATCATTTCCTACAATAAATCAAAACGAAAACATGTTTACGTACGTGTAACGAACAGTCTGAAATTTGCCGCAAACGGGTTACGAAGTCGCCCTCGGTCTCAAAAAGGTTGCCGAGCCCTGGTCTGCGGCACTCCTGCGACCCTTGTAAGGATATGCGGCTCATATAATAGATGGGGGGGGGGGGATAGAAACCCATCAGTAAATCTATTTTTAATTCTTCATTTTATTTAATATTTGTTTGATTAACTATATTACCGTAAGCTGTTCCCTTGTGTGCGTGGGCGCGCTTGTTTCCCTGACTCGTGGGGTCCGGCGACAAAGGTGGCCGCCCGCTAGGTGGGAAAATGCCTAATATTGGTTTAATTAACTATATTAAATTCATTTTTAATTTAAAAATAAATATTTACATAAAATCCAATATTAATCATGTAAAAAATATATTTTCACTTTGATCCAAACGAATGATGAACGAATTGACGACGCGACAGCGAATTAGCACGGCGGTCGTTTAAGTGGCGAATCGTCACACGTTTCGCCATAAACGGTGCCGTGGACAAGAACCACCTGGAAACAAAAACATATTTATGTACGTGGAATGAAATTTGCCGCAAACGGGTCACGACGTAGCCCTTCGTACGATCGGTGCTCACCAAGTAGCCGAGCCCTGGCCTAGACTGAACTGGACTGGACTTCGGTTTTTAATCGACTCTCGAACGGTCGATCGATCCAAAAATGAAAACCTTCGCCATGTGTTGAGTTTGGCAACGAGACCGACAACCCCCCCCCCCCCCCCAAAATCGTTGCCCTCGGGCTTCATCCATCATCATCATCATCCAGACCCTGCCATTCAGTCCCCCCCTGCAAAAATCCCGGTCCAGCTGGGCCCCCGCCGCCACTCGCGCACACCTGATATGAAGCGATCAGTCATCAGGTAACGAGCCGCCCATCTGGGGGGGGGGGGGGGGGCGTTGCGACAATGGCTGTCGGCGGGCGTCGGGGGGAGGGGGCGGCGAGCCCCGGTGCCCCTCTGATGGATTAGCGCCAGGTAGGGTGGGAAAAAGTTCCAACGGCGCGCTTGTGCTCCTCACCTTTGGAAAACACTTTTTGTGTGGAGCAAAATAGTAAAAATGTGCTCAAAACGTACGAGAAAAGGGGAAAAAAAAAGTACTTGGCGCATCCGCTCTCCTCCATAAGCCGCTTTGGAGAAGAAAAAAAAATTAAAAATTAAAACAAAGCTGATTGAAATTGCCTTTTTAATTGCGCAAATGTAATCAAAAGATATGACAATAATATTTTTATAAATTACTAAGTGCACGCTCTCTCCTCTGCATACCCCCCCACCCCAAAAAAAAAAAAAAGGTTTACAGGCCTCATGATTAATCACGAAGACATGCTCCTACAATCCATAAATCCATTTTCTTTGCCGCTTATCCTCACAAGGAGCCTATCCCAGCTGTCAACAAGCAGGAGGCGGGGTCAAGCCAATCGTATGGCACATCGAGACAAACAACCAATCACACCTAGTGTCGATTTAGAGTGTCCAATTAATGTTGCATGATTTTGGGGTGTGGGAGGAAACCAGAGTACCCGGAGGAAACCCACCCAGGCAACGGGGAGAACACGCAAACTCCACACGGGCGGGGTCCGGTATCGAACGCAGGTCCTCAGAACTGTGAGGCCAACGCTTAGCCGGCCGACCCAGCGCGGCGTCGAGCAATTCCAAAATTTGGGTACCGCAAGACAGGCCACACCCTCACCCCCGCACAAGCCCTGGAGGAAAACGTCACCCCCAAAAAAGGCCACTAACACGTAGCGAGGTCAATTAGCCTAAAATGATCAAAATACGTGAAAAGAATATTTATAAAAAAAATGAGTTAGCACAAACTCGGTACGTGGCTTTTCCTCCTCACACCCCTATCAAAACATATCTCATTTAAATGAATTATGTTTACAAAAGTAAAGGCGATCAAAACAAAATCATTCGTAAAATTAGCTACAACAAGCTAGCGACCGCCTTCCAAAAATTGAAAACAAAGCCCGCTTAAAAGATATTTTGTTGATTCTTCTTCGCTACTTGATCGAATTAGCTTCCCCGCCGCACCCCCTCTCGAATCGTAATTCATCATCACGTGAGGAAATACGAAAAATGTAACGGAAAAAAACGATCACCAAAGTTCATTTGAAGCCGTCGCGTTTAATTTGGCACGCACGACCAAAAGAGGCGCAAAACGGCGCCGCCGTGTGAATTAGCTCGGCGCACCCCTTCGCTCCACGGCGTGGCACTCTTGCCTGTGGGATGCCAAATTTACAAAATATATTTATGGATCATATTAAAGTTGTTGTTGTTCACAATGCGTGGCCAAGATTGACAGGACACAAAAAGCCTCGACGGCTGCAGTTGAACTGGCGTAACCTCGCCGCCCACTCGCACGTGTCGGCGCGCCGCCAGGCAGGCAAACGCTCGTACGCGTGCTGCGATTAGTGGGCGGGGGTGTGCCGGGAGAGGGGGGGGGGGTTGGAATTCGGGGGGGGGGGTGGGGGGCAGGCGCAGCCGAGGGTCCGTGCAGCCGGAGGACTCGGGAAAACAATTAGCGCCGAATGATACGTTCCGTTGCGTCTAACGAGCTTGGCCGGGTGACTCGGCCGACTCGGAAATGTTGCGGAGGCGCCCCCCCCCCCCCCCCCCCCCGGGGTGGTGGGGTGGTGGGGGAGACTACAGGGGATGGGGGTCATAGCGCCCTGATGAGGGCTAAAAATGGGAAAACACAGAAGACAAGGGTAATGTTTTGTTTAACTGTTGTTCAAGGGCCAGTAAAAACGGGTTTTGGGAACAGAAAATTGCAAGACCTCAACATTATTTCTCATTACCGGACATATGACGATCATTTGGAATTTAGATCCGGATTTCAGCACAGTTTCTGCTCTGGTGGACCACATCTGGTCCCCCCGGGCCATGAGTTGGACCCCGATGATGTCGGGCTTGTGTTTCATGTTAGGGTTTTAAATCTGGCAAAGGGTTTCAAATTAGGGTTAGGGTTGTGCGTTAAGACAGGTTTAAGGTTTTGTTTTATTGTTTTTTAAGAGCTGGTTGATGACTTCAAGTCAGGATTGCGGTTTCCGGGTGAAGCCTTCACATGAAACCCTCATTTCGCCTTCAAGTCCTAATTCAAAGTTTTCATTTTGGCATTCCGTCAATATTTTATCCGCCAGTAGAAGGATATCAAAGACGGTTCTGGACCTAAATTGAAGGCCTTCGGCAAACCCATTGGGGGGGACCGGTCCTGTTATTTCAACGTCCTCTTTGCGTCCCCGCTCGCGACAAAAACAGCCGCTCGCTAAAATAACGTCCATTCCCTCCGCCGTAATGAAAACGTCTCCACGTTTAAACAACATCCAAAGCTTTTAAGGCTGAGAGGAGCGTCCAACACGGCGGGAATCGAACGTCCGCGGTGGATGTTTTTGTCGCGTAATGGCCTTTTGATGCGGGGGGGGGGGGGGCCTTCCTCATCCATCCGCTTCTCGTTTGCTTTTTTTTTGGTCCTCCTTTCATTAGCATCGAGTCCTTGGACCGAAACGCGGCTTCCGCAATAACGGACGGTGAAGAGCGCGCCGAAGCTTCCCGTTCTGAAGCTTTCCCGAAGCCATTAGACATCGTTTGCGCGTGCTCGCGTCACGCAGTAAACGGACGCCACTCAACGGGGACCGGAAACATCGCGACCTACGCGAGCGACACTTTCTAATGTGACTGAACGAGAAACGGTTTCTAAACATTTAACTGCTGCTGTGTATTCTTCACCAAATTACGTACCTGAAACTCTAATTTGAAGCCCAAAACCAGGCTGGCTTGAAACCCTAATCACGTGAAATCCAAAACCAGATTTGACACCGAGACTTGAAACCATTACGATTGTTGTGAAAACCTGAACAAGGCTAGAAAATTGAATTTGAAGACCCAAAGTCAGACGTGCAATCCTGATTTGAGTACCGGGTCTTTGTTTGAGATCGTTATATGAGCTTGAAACCGTGACCCTTGTCGGAAAAACCATAAACCCTGTCGTAAAAACCATAACGTAGCCTTTAAACCATCATTTGAAGACCTAAACCAGGCTGGCTTGAAACCCTAATCACGTGAAATCCAAAACCAGATTTGACACCGAGACTTGAAACCATTACGATTGTTGTGAAAACCTGAACAAGGCTAGAAAATTGAATTTGAAGACCCAAAGTCAGACGTGCAATCCTGATTTGAGTACTGGGTCTTTGTTTGAGATCGTTACATGAGCTTGAAACTTGTGACCCTTGTTGGAAAAACCATAAACCCTGTCGTAAAAACCATAATGTAGCCTTTAAACCATCATTTGAAGACCTAAACCAGGCTGGCTTGAAACCCTAATCACGTGAAATCCAAAACCAGATTTGACACCGAGACTTGAAACCATTACGATTGTTGTGAAAACCTGAACAAGGCTAGAAAATTGAATTTGAAGACCCAAAGTCAGACGTGCAATCCTGATTTGAGTACCGGGTCTTTGTTTGAGATCGTTACATGAGCTTGAAACCGTGACCCTTGTTGGAAAACCATAAACCCTGTCATAAAAACAGCCCTTAAACCATCATTTGGAACCCCGATCCTTTTTGAAACCCTTGATCATTGGCTTGAAGCCCTAAACCAGGCTCGAAACATGCTCAAAAACTCCTAACCCTTGTTTGAAACATTAAACCTAGTTTAAAAGCAAAACTTAAAATCCCTATCCTGATTTGAAACTCTTACAAAACCCTGACCTGGAGGACCGCAATAAGCTTGAAATCCAAATTGGAATCCTGATCTTTGAAACCTTTACCGTCTTTGAGCTCTAATTCGGAACTGGAGTTTTCTGTATGCACCTACGATGCTAGCAAGTCGTAGTTGTGCCCAAAAAAGCTTCCTGTCAGCCATTTGCCGGACACTCAACAAACCAATCAATCTATCGGCGAACAGGTCTTCCGACCGACCGACCGAGTATTCAACTTGCGCTGTGGCACAGAAACCACGACGACAATCCCCCTCCCCTCCCCTAAGCTTGGTCCCACCGACAAGGATTTAAGATATCTGGCGCATCGGCGTTATCGCCGCCTCCACCCCCCCCCCCCGTCTCTCCCCGCAATTTCCCGGACGCCGTCGACGACCGCTAATCAACACGGTTAATTTGTTTCTTATATTTTTAGCCACATTTCAGCACTGCCGCCCAGAAAAAAAAAAAAAAAAAAGCTCTGATGGTTTATCAGATCGTCAAAGAAAAATCTTATTACACAAGTCGTCTTATCTGTCATATTTCCTGGGCGCTAGAGCAGCAGTGCTTCCAGAACAGGACTCGCTCCGTTTATCTGGTTGATGAAGGATTCGGGGAAATGAAACGCTTGCGATTAAATCTGACCCATATGCTACGCCGCCGCCGCACTCGCGTGTGCCGCCGGAGCCGAGCGCTACATTTACGGCTACGCAGCGCCGGGGCGACTGGCATCGAGATCAAGGCGTCGGACGGCCACCGGGAAGTCACCGTATTATCGTTCCAAACGGGTAATAGCTCTTGGTGGCTACTGCTACACGATGACAGCGAAGGGGGACGAAGTGCTCGAATGGACAGAACACAAACGTTATCCAGACTGGAGTTCTTGTCATTGGCGAACAAGACGGGCTAAGCTAGGGCTAATGTGAGGTTAGCGTTAGGTTGTCGGGGTTGGCATTAGGTTCGTGGTATTGCCACGATAGAGCTAGCATTAGGAAGGTTAGGGAATGCTAAATTTCAGGTTAGCGAGTTAGTTTACATTTAGCGATAATACACAGATTGATTAGGACTACTTTTAGGACTAAGTAACAGTTTTAGCATTAGCTAAAATTGGGTTAGACTTTGGGTTAAGGTGGTGGTAAATTTAGACTACGGAGGATTAAGGTCTAAGTTTTAAGTTTGAGTCAGGGCAGGGAAGGGTAGATCTTGATTGAGGGCTTATGTTTAGGGTAGAGTTAGGCTAAGGCTAAGACTAGGACAGAAGTTATGTTTGGTTTTAGACTACGGTCGAGTCAGTTCCAAGTTTTAAGTTTGAGTCAGGGCAGGGAAGGGTAGACCTTGATTCAGGGTTTATGTTTAGGGTAGAGTTAGGCTAAGGCTAAGACTATGACCGAAGTTATGTTTGGTTTTAGACTACGGTCGAGTCAGGTCCAAGTTTTAAGTTTGAGTCAGGCCAGGGAAGGGTAGACCTTGATTCAGGGTTTATGTTTAGGGTAGAGTTAGGCTAAGGCTAAGACTAGGACCGAAGTTATGTTTGGTTTTAGACTACGGTCGAGTCAGTTCCAAGTTTTAAGTTTGAGTCAGGGCAGGGAAGGGTAGACCTTGATTCAGGGTTTATGTTTAGGGTAGAGTTAGGCTAAGGCTAAGACTAGGACCGAAGTTATGTTTGGTTTTAGACTACGGTCGAGTCAGTTCCAAGTTTTAAGTTTGAGTCAGGCCAGGGAAGGGTAGACCTTGATTCAGGGTTTATGTTTAGGGAAGAGTTAGGCTAAGGCTAAGACTATGACCGAAGTTATGTTTGGTTTTAGACTACGGTTGAGTCAGTTCCAAGTTTTAAGTTTGAGTCAGGCCAGGGAAGGGTAGACCTTGATTCAGGGTTTATGTTTAGGGTAGAGTTAGGCTAAGGCTAAGACTAGGACCGAAGTTATGTTTGGTTTTAGACTACGGTCGAGTCAGTTCCAAGTTTTAAGTTTGAGTCAGGCCAGGGAAGGGTAGACCTTGATTCAGGGTTTATGTTTAGGCTAGAGTTCGGCTAAGGCTAAGACTAGGATCGAAGTTATGCTTGGTTTAGAGTTTTGATCGAAAGTATGGTTGAGGCTAAGGCTAATAAGGGTAATGAAGTTCTTCATAAACGCAATATTCCACAAAAATTGAAAAGTTGGAGAATTCCGACCTGCCAATCAGGATATCTTATTTTATGAAAATTAATGATTTATAATTGTCGCGTTTCAATCATCATGAACGCCGGCTAGCATTGCCGCTTCCATTTCTTTCTCGCGTTAGCGTCTCGAACGCGTGACCAAATAAAAGCGAGGTGCGCGAGCGAGGCGCCCGGGATTGGCATAATTACATATTTTAAAATGCAAATCCACAATGTGCTTATTAATTCCATTCTGCTCGTTTCATGTGACTGACTGCACTTAATTAAATCAGATTGATTACAGCCTTTTTAGTCCCCCCCCCCCTCTTTACAACCACATAATTATGACGAATAGAACCACTTGAGAGGCGAACGTAGCGCCTGGCATTTCTTTCTTTGGTTTTTCGGCTTCAAAGCGTCTCGCCGGGAGCCGCACTCCGATCACGGAAACTTTTGCGTCCGATTGCCGCATCCGGAGCTCGTTGATCGCGCGGCCATTCGGTACTGGGCGGGCCACGGGGTTTTCGGCGGGCGGGGGATGGGTTATCGTCAAGGGTCGAACGGATCGAGGGTAGCGTCGGCGTGGGCGTCGAACGGGGGTTCAAATTTTGATCGGGCTTTTTTGGGTCCTGTTCCCAGTGGAGAATCCGCATCCCCTTAGCAATAGCAAAACGGTTTTACTGCGTCAGAGAGGAGTTCTTGAGGTTCCTCTATGAGTTCTTTGTATTTTCAATTTATTGAGGATGGGAGGGGGGTCGAGACAAAGACAAAGCGCTAACTGTAAGCAGAATGAAAAAATTAAATCATTCCATATCTACAACAAAGAAAGGTGAAGTATGGATGTTGCCCGAGACCCTGTTAGTAAGGACAAGAAGTACAAGGACCGTGAACCCGGTTCCACAACTGAAATGCGGCGGGGCTGACGAAGCGAATCAGTCCCACACCCAGAGAAGGAGTCCTGGGGGGTGAATTCACACCATTGTGCATGCAAAAAAAAAAAAAAACAAAAAACGGAAACGTCCTAGAACTGCTGTAGGCGCAATGCAGAGGCTGAGGACCCCCACCCAACCAAGCGAGGACAGGACAGGACAGGACAGGACAGGACAGGACGTGTCAAAGGGGTTTGTATAAAAATTTGTGAAGAGTGAATTTGCGTAGAAAATGAACTTTTCATACACAAGGTACAAGTTGGGTTTGGATTAGGGTTGGGTGGGGTTAGGGTTCCGCTTATGGCTGGGTCCCGACCCAGGGTGGGATTAGGGTCAGGTTACCGTACGGTTCAGCTGCTCCACTTGATGTTCCGAAGCATCAAGAGCCTGATTTTTTTAAAAAGGTTTTGCACGTGTAGGAACTTGATTGCCGACAAAAAGAGACGCGGACGTCATTTTGTTCATTTTACGTGAACATTTTTGAAATGACTGCAACGATATCCGTCCGGCGACGCCATTCCGGAGCTTCCGGATTGATCTCGGGGGCCGACGTCTTCGTCGGTCACAAGAACGAGCGACGCCATAAGAAACTTTTTATTGCCGTGCAAAAATCACGGTGAAAAAAAAAAAAAAAATTGCGAATTGATTCATATTTCCCATAGTTGATCAAGGACAAGACAACCAATTGAAGTTTTTTTTTTTCCCCCTCGTAGCCGTCAGGCACATTTTACTGTCTGGGTTTGGCGGGGTGAGGGGGGGGGGGGGGGTCGCGGGGGGAGGGGGCGGCCCTACATCATTGTCGTCCCTCGCCCGCATCTCACTCACACTACATCATATACTTAATAAAATATTAACGAGATGTGTTTTTTTAGTGCTGCCAGATGCCCCGACTATTAGCTGATGGCGTCGCAGTTTGGCGCGAGCGTGACACGATAACGCGCGCCGGCAACTTCGCCGGACCCCTCCGCGACCTTCTTCCAGCTGTTTGAAAAGTGCAGGGACGAGGCGAGGGGCGGGGGTGGCGGGGTTGGCGGGGGGGGGGACGTGTTTTGGGGGGCAATGTTCCCACTTCGACTCCCGTGCCGCGCATATTCATAAAGACCACCTCGTGCTAATGCGCTCAAGCTAATAGGCACCTTTTATCTTTTTATGGATGCTGCAAACGACCGTCGGATATTTTTAGATTTTTTTTTTTATTTTTAGCTAAACCTTGATAAACCACTCTTGTACGCCCCAAAAAAATTCCGTCATTTTCTGTGTTGTTAAACTTTGCGTAAAAGACGAAACACACCCCTCTATCCATCCATGATCTGAGCCGCTTTGCTTATCCTCACAAGGGCGGCGGGAGTGCCGGCGCTATCTGGCGGGGGCACACCCTCAACCGGTTGCCAGCCAATCGCACGGCACGTAGAAACACGATCAAACTCCACTAGTAATGCAAATATATGTAATAATATATATTTTTTTTACCTCGCGTATTGTCGGCATTTAGCGCAACACAACCGGGGGGCCAATTTACCGCTAGCGTAGCATTACAAGAGTGGCGCTGTTAAGTGAATACCAGCCTTTGCTCCCCCACCACCTTTTTCTATGCCTGCGGATGCAATTATCCACTCAGCGGTCAAACCGTGGACGCCGTCGCTAGCCAGCTGTCTGTCAGTACATTTTTTTGGGGACGGCGGCTACGTTTGATCTAAAAAAAACAAAAAAAAAAATAGTCCGCGGCACGCAGGACGAAACAAGGGGGTTAAGGATCGCACCGCGTATTTGTGCGCGTGGTCGATTTTATTTTCATCTTTTTCTTTTCTTTTTTTCCACGGCGATAAACCCTCGAGCGTCGCGCGCACGCGGCTTCTATTTTTGCTAATTGCAAAAAGGGGTTAGCCATGCGTTACGCAGATGAGCTGCGCGGGGGCCATTTAGCATTAGTGCCTCCATGCATCTTAATGATTAGTGATAAATTCTCAGCATACTAATAAAAGCGGCGGCGGCGATTCGGGTGCTCCTCGCGAGGGTGGGCGAAGAACGCAAATATAGAACAGGTTGTACGTACGACGGGATTTTTGCTGCGAGTGTAAGAACTGGATTCAACTAGATCCATCCGTTCGGTAGTGCTTCATCCTCACGAGGGTCGCTGGCGTGCCCACCTCTTTTGGGGCGAGAGGCGGGGTTACGTACACACACATAATTTGGGGCGAATTGTAGAATCTGGTGATAAGTTTTTCCAGAAATCGGAAAGAGGTATAAAAAAAAAAAAAAATTAGCTACCGATAGCGGTTTTGGGCGGCACGGTGGGTCAGCTGGTTGGCCTCACAGTTCTGAGGAAACCGGGTGTAATCCCGGACCCGCCTGTGTGGAGTTTGCGTGTTCTCCCCGTGCCAGCGTGGGTTTTCTTCGGGTGGGCACTCCGGTCCGGTTTCCTCCCACATCCCCAAAACATTTGCACGCCAAATTGACCCAAGGTGTGATTGTGACTGTGATTGGTTGTCTGTCTTGATGTGCCCTGCGGTTGGCCGGCGACCAGCTCAGGGTGTGCCCCGTTGTCCTCTTGCCCGTTGACAGCTCGGATAGGCTCCGGCACTAACCCTTGTGAGGATAAGCGGCAAAGAAAACGGATGGACGGATACCGGTTTGATGAATCAACACAAAATTTGATGGCGGATTTCCGAAGGTGGATCGAACGAGATCCACGAAAACAGCCTGAAGGGGCCTTGCGCAAAACGAAACAGGAAGTCGGATATTTGAATTTCAGTTGGTTTTTTTTTTTTTTGGAAGGGGGGGGCAAATTTTAGGGATTGAAAAATGTACAACTAGGATGCGTTTTAGTCAAAAAAAAAAAAAAAAAAGTTGGTCAACGACACGTCCAATCTTTTGAGCAATACCGCGGCCACGGCGATACATTTAGTCGCAAACGCCGCGATCCAAAAATGATCGTCTCCGTGTATGCGGAGCAAAAAAAAATAATAATAAATCGATAGTGTAAAGAGCGCTGATGTGAAAAGATGAAAGCACTTTTCATCGGGGACGGGGGGGCGGGGGGGGGGGGCGCGAACAAAGAAAAGGGCTGCCGACAAAGGTCGATCGTGCGTTTCGACGCGGACGATGATTGCGAAGAGCCGCACAAAGATCATTCCGGCTCTCCTCCTCCCGGCGGGAGGCCGCGGCTGCACGCGGCGAACAAAAGGACGGCTGCCGAGACGCCGCGGTCGCACCCCCCACCCCCCACCCCCCCCGCCACACCCCTCCATCCATCTCAGCGACGCGATCAGCGCCGATGACAATCCAGAGGCGGGAGGTGCTGATCAAAGATAAATTTACCTCCCCGCCTCACCTCCCTTTAATTACGCCATCTGTGTCGGAACGCGGCGGGAACCGGGGGGGGGGGGGGGGTGGACTGGGGGGGGGGATGGTTCGATTCCATAGAAACGCAACGAGAAAAAAAAACGCTCCGGCGGTATCATTCGCCCAACGATCGCAAACAGGTTTTTTAGCCCGATTTTCAATCACTCTGGTTTTGAATTTCGACGCCGGTGGCAAAGGTGTGGAAGAAACTCAGCCCCCCCCCCCCCCCCCCCCCCCGCCCCCGCAGTGTCGGATTTGTGCTCATACACGATAAAAGCAAGAGGTTTCAAGACCGAGTTCAGTCTCTCGGATTAGGATTTGTCGGGGCGCGGTTTGGGGCGTTCAGATACCGAGCGGACGGTTTTGTCGGCAAAGCTACGATAGAAGTTTTGAGCTCGAGTCGCGTCAGTCGAATTTTGAACTTCAAGTCTTGCGTCAGGCGCCGTGAGGTCGCGCAACAAAGCCGGCGCCGCGTCAGATGTGCGATCAACAGATGAATTGGAAGTATTTGGTACATTTTCTCAAGTACAATCCGTTGACCTTTGAGTTTTAGAGCTCGTCGGGGGTTGCCTGATGGGAAGGTCAAGCGACCGATCGGATGGACGACGATCAGGTGATCGGAAACCCGCTAGTGCGAGCTAAAATGAAGAATTTTTAAGGCAAATTTCGATTGGTCGACATTGGGATTTCACGTCTTTTTTGGGGGTCGTTCCTCCGGAAGGCCTCGGACCAAGTCCTCAGATTTATTCCCCGACTTTGGAGATTCACTCACATCCGCGTGAAATTCCGAATTTTCAAGACGACTGACGTTCGATCCCCTTTCTTAGCACGGCGGCGAAGTCTGACGACGAAAAATAAATCCCGTCGCCCGTTTCGGAACGGAGTAAAACAACGAGGGAGGGAGGGGCGCCCCCCTCCCCCCGTCTGAGCCAGATGTGCGGCCCTGCTTTACGAGGCGGTGCCAGCGCGCCGGAGAGGCGCACGCCATTAATCTCCTCCTCGGGGGACGCCTATATTACACTTTTAAGGGTCCCCCCCCCCCACGCACCCCCCACACCTTTTTCCTCGACGCCATCAATCGTCCCATCTGCCTCGCCGTAAAGCCTCCACCTTCTACTTCACTCCTCCGCACTTTCTTCTGTCACTTTGTCTAATTCATCGGCGCCCCCTCCCCACCCCGCCCCCGCCCCCCGCCAGCTGTGAAGCCATTTCACGGGGGGCTGGCGGCGCTGATCGCGCCATTACGATTACTGACTGTATTAAGTCAAGATGGCGGCGCATTGTAGCAGAGTATAGAGCCTTGGGGGACCCCGGGCTGGCAACCCCCCAAACCGACTCCCCTAGACAGGGTGAAGACCTCCAACCCGTAAGAGAACCGCTGTCACATATATCCCGCATACAGAGTAATATTTATCGCAGGGGTTCGATTCTGAACCACCCCACGATGTCTGAAATCCGATCGCATATTTTTAGGATTACTGATCCATATTTCAAAGCTTTACGAACCTGCGATGGCTCTTATTAATCTACCTGACACTTCATTAACCTTTACGATGACCTTTTTTCTATACTCATAAATACCTTCTAAGGTCGAAAATATAGCGGCGAAATATGTACGTTTCATTTTTTGAAAGTTTTGTGGAGGTTAGGGTTAGGGTTTATGCAGGTGCTCGTCCACCACCTGTTCCCCCGACCCCCCCAACCTCCCATCCGACCCCCCTCACTCAGCGTGTGATTGATGCAACATCTTATCGGGGCGGCAGAGGTCAGGAAATGCTTTCCGCCTTCCTGCTCGTCTTCCTCTACAACCCCCCGCACCCCCCCCCCCCGACTCGCTCCGGCTTCCCCTTCCCCACCTGGCCCGCCTCCAACGCGCTCGTCGCGCATCCGAAAAAAAAATTCATATTCATGAACGCCGGACGAACGCCCCGCTTCCGACGCCGCAAAGGGGAGAGGTGGGGAAGACTAAAAGGAGAGGATGGACGCCGGCAGATGCAAAACGCAAGGAAAAGTCAAGCGAGGTGACGGCGGCCATCTTGTAGCGCTCAGCTGGAGGCGCCAACAGATGGACGGCACCCCCCCCCCCCCCAACTGCGCTACCCACCCCACCAGCCGCTGAACTCCACATATAAAATTTATAATCCTTCGCAAACTGGAATATGAAATATGATCTAAAAGTTTGCCGTTTTTGTTCTCGTAAAAGTGCCGCTGCGGCGCTGTCGCTCCGACCGCAACGGACGATCAAAACTTCCGGAAGGATTCTCGGATTGTTATTGATTCAATATATGTGTTTTTATATCATCGACACATATCTGAAGATATTACTCTCACTGAAGCGGCTGGGATGAGACTCAGCACCTCCTAATCCGAGAATGTGGTCCTCGGTCGGGAAAGGGTGGCGTGCCGTCTCCAGGTCGGGGATGAGAACCTTCCCCAAATGGAGGAGTTCAAGTATCTTGGGGTCTTGTTCACGAGGGAGGGAAGAACGGAGCGGGAGATCGACAGACGGATCGCTGCAGCGTCTGCAGTGATGCGGATTTTGTATCGGTCAGTTGTGGTAAAGAGGGAGCTAAGTCCAAAGGTGAAGCTCTCAATTTAGCGATCTACGTTCCTACCCTCACCTATGGGCACAAACCGTGGGTCGTGACCGAAAGAACAAGATCCCGGATACAAGCGGCCCAAATGAGTTTCCTTCACAGGGTGTCCGGCCGGGCTCTGAGAAGGTGAGAAACTCGGTCATCAGGGAGGGGCTCAGTGTCGAGCCGCTACTCCTCCGCATTGAGAGGAGCCGGATGAGGTGGCTGGGGCATCTGATCCGGATGCCTCCGGGACGCCTCCCTGGTGAGGTGTTCCGGGCACGTCCCACCGGAAAGAGACCCCGAGGACGACCCAGGACACGTTGGAGAGACTATGTCTCTCGGCTGGCTTGGGAACGCCTCGGGATCCCTCCGGAAGATCTGGAAGAAGTGGCTGGGGAAAGGGAAATCTGGGTATCCCTGCTGAAGCAACTTCCCCTGTGACCCGACCCGGAAATGCAGACTCGTAGATTATTTTTAAGCATTTCCTGAAGCGCAATCACGCCACAATTACGTCATAACAACGAAATTTCAAGAAGCCTTTTAGTCCAAAAACCCGACGGTTGGGTGGGAGGGCGGCGGTTGTCTTCAGGGGTACGTCTCAATCCGCGGCGGTTCGCCTTTCCTCCTGGCGGAAGGCGGCGAGCGTTACTTAGCGGCGGGTTATTGCGGCGGTCGCGCCGCGTCCCGTATGGCGGCGCCCCGAAAGCAACAGCGCGCGAGCGCCGTCTGGCCCGACAGCTGCCGCGGCCACGCGCGTTTGGGTCGCGTTCCAAAAATAAGGAAAGGAGGAAACGGTAGAGAGCGGGGAAAGTAAAGAAGATGTTTGGATTCTGCTTTGTTTCACGTTCGCCGCGTTGGCCTCCGTTTGGTGGGCTGCCAGGATAACGGTTAGCACAAAACTATTGTCAAAATTGCGGAATTGCGAGATGAGAAACTGCAAAAACTGCAATCTTATGAGAACAAACTGGCAAGAATCCGCGCAAAACTGCAAGACAGCTGCTCCTAACGCTAATTTTCTTTTGGGGTTCGGGGGGTTTAGTGGGGAGTGGCGACTTTGCAGTTGCGTTGCGTGAATTGGAGCTGGAGTTCTGATGGGTTCCGACCAGGGAAGAGTCCGGAATGTGATTGGGGGAGGGTAGTTGTGGTTCTTTGTGTGGCGAGCAAGTTGCCAATGTGACGTCGTTCCACACTTACTGTACCCTGTGACGAAAGAGTACTGAAGGCAGTCCGGATCGGATATTTCGGGACTTGTGCCAGTGGAAACCCGACTGACAAACTTTCCATTGCATTTCAGTCCGGTCCGGTTGAGGTCACGACGGTACGGTTGAGATCGGGTAACTAGCGATCAGGCTGGCGTTTCCGATGCGCGGTGTAATTCGAACCAAAAGGATTCTGAACGCGGTACAGATCCATGACTGGTACCTTTCGTGTTCTTTCCATTCCGCGTCAGTCCTGTTTGGTTCACCGTTCGTGTCGGTAAAGCAGAACCTTTGAGACTTCTGACTGATCCTTTCGTTTTCTTGCCTCTCCATTCCAGTTCTGTTCAGTTCGCGCCACCGGAAAACCAGATATTTGGGATTTTTGACCGTGGAAACCCGACTGAACCAAGTCGTGCAGCAAAACAGAAGTGAAATTTCTGTTGCTCGCGTCGGTCAAGCGTTCGGCGCGCATTTGCGCTTAAAAGTTCCCAGACTCTCCTGTGATGTCACGTCTCCGGCTGCTATCACGAGCACTTTGTCAACGCCGTAGCGGATACTGTACTTCGTCTCCCGCCCTTGTCACCTTTTCGCCAGCAGACGCCGTCTGCTTTTTGTCAGGCCGCCGCCGCCGCCGCCAGCGACAAGTCGGGAGCCCGCGGTGGCTGATAACCTGCCCCGAGGACCCCACCCGCCCACCCCCTCAACCCCGTCCCTTTTCAAGTGTGTAACACAAACTGGCTTTTCTTTTTCAGCGGCGCCGATTAGAGCTCGACGGGCATGGAAAGTCCTTCAGTTGCAGGGCTGGAGGTCAAGTGTGAAAAAGTCCTCGGGGCTAAACATTGGATCTTTACCAGCTGTGTCACAGACCGTCATTGTTTTCCCCTGTCGGTGGGATTTTACAGCCAGGGTCTCGGTCTCGGGCTCTCGCCGTAAGAGTGACAGCTGCAGCGCCACGGGGTCTACGGGAAGGCTGCACCCAAACGTAAACAAAGCCTCCGCCGGGGTCCGATACGCGGCGAACCAGTCGGGAGGCGTTTCACACGGAGACGGAAACAACCCGGCGACTTTCACGGCAAATCGTCAAAACTTCGCCGCCGAGCTGCGCCCACGATCCAGTGTGAATATTCGCCGTCTTTGTCTTTTGGGAGATTCAGGGGGAACGTTAGCAACATTTGGGAAAACACAAACTGCGGGAAACTGATGAAGATATGAAATTCCACCCACTGGCTACATTGAAACTTAGCGTTAGCTATCCATCGAGCATACCCAGTTCCATTTTTATGATAATCAAATTTTTAAAAAAAAGAGTTTATGTCAATTGGGGCGCAAGTTCCAGTCCAAAATACCGAGTGGGTTTTGTTGACACGGTCAGAAGTTCGTCGTAACGTGTCGTGTTGACTAATTTCCGTAATTCACAACGTAGACAAACCACCAGAAGACAACATAATCACACAACCCATAAAAAATTCCACGCTCTCATGTGGTCCTTGAAAATCAATCATCCGACCTCCCTAAATCTGGACTTTCTCGAATCCTGCTTTTGCCATCAAGCCTGAGCGCTTTAGCAGTCGGTGGAAAAACGCCGCCGGACCGTTCCACCTCCGATCAAAACGGGAGCGGACGGCGACAAACACGTGCGGCGGGGTTCCGACTTTCCGAACTCGGCGTCAAGTTCGCGACCCCGAGCGCGCGTCGACGCCCTCGGAGCGCGGCTGTCTTTCGTCCGACGTGTTTGAGCGCGAAATGAATCGACCGAAGCACCAGAAGCGAAACTCTCAGCTGATGCTAAGGGATTTAGCGTTAGCAAGTCAGGTTGTTGGTAAATCGCAGCCAATGTGTCAAAAACCCTGCCTAAAATTTCCAATTTATCCAAAAGCTTAAAAATATTCGCAGTCCTGATTCAGACTCGGGCTCGTTCGGTTTGGAATCGTTAGCGTTAGCTTTTGATTTCATTCTTTGATTCCTGCGTTGCCTTGTGAAGGATCAAAGGCTCCGCCCACATTTTGCGCCGTGGGCAACTAATCACGACCCTTGCGTCAAGTCGGCAAAATTGCAACGTTTCGACCAAAGAGCAACCTTCGTTAATGCTACGCACGTTAGCATCTCCTCTGCTAATAAGCTGCCCCTTTATTGACTCAAGACTGCAAAATAGGAAGCGCCGGTTGGTTTATTTTGGCGCCCAGAGGTAAACAAACTCGATTTACGGCCTAATAAGAGTTAACGGCCTATTTTAGCGGCGACATCGTGAAAGTAAATCTGGCCTCTTCCGCCCAAACTCGTCCCGTTTTAACCTCACCTCTAATCGTTGGTGTCGGCGGCTCCCCGAGGTGCTTGTAATGTGTCTTTTTAGTGCGGGCCGGGACCGCAACATCTGCGAAACTCCTCGGCGCAAAAAAAAAAATAATAATAATAAAATTAAATAAAAGAACACGTTGCCGAGGCATCGGGAGGCGGCTTGGAGAAAGGCTGCATTGTTAATCCGCCGGCCAAACGCTACGTTCTTGCGCCGGCCTGCGCGTGTCCCTGGCGGCCGCGCCCGGGATCTGGCAACCCGTCCGGGCCGGAGGCCATTCGCCGCTTGGGGGGAGGGGGGGGGGGGCTACGTCCATTCATATTTTTCAAAAACAACGCGGTTGACTAAAGGTGATACGTGCAGTGAAAATGCATTTCGGCGCGGTGGAGCAGCTGGAAAGCGTTGGCCTCACAGTTCTGAGGACCCGAGTTCAATCCTGGACCCGCCTGTGTGGAGTTTGCACGTTCTCCCCGTGCCTGCGTGGGTTTTCTCCGGGTACTCCCGTTCCCTCTCACATCCCCAAAACATGCAACATTAATCGGAGACTCTAAATTGCCCCTAGGCGTGACTGTCGTCCGTCCTGCCCTGCGATTGACTGGCGACACCGCCTCCTGCCCGTTGACAGCCGGGATAGGCTACGGCACTCCCTCCGACCCTTGTGAGGATAAGCGACGAAGAAAATGGATTGCTGGATGTTACGAATAATTACAATTCAAAATAATTGCGGAAATAGATACAAAACCATGGAAGAAATTTGTCTTGAAATGCAACAGGTGGTAAAATATCACAAACTGTTGTTGTCATTGTTACATTGCCGAGCAAAAACTTTTTGTTCCTTTTGTAATCTGTTCATGTAATTATTTCGTTATTTTAAAAGATATGAGTCATAAAAATGACAAGTTTGGTGACGTGCTTCCTTTGAGGTTAGGCGAGAGAATCTGAGCATCTCCCGGTCAAAGAAGTGTGAGGTCTTTCCTTCCCGAAGATGCGAGACCAAGTGTCCGACGTCCCGTACAAACCACAAATTCGGCTACGTGATGCTTTAATTATTGTTTTGTTTTTTTTTTAAATAAAAAATAATAATAAAAAAAACATCGTTTTCCCCAGGAGTAAGCTCTCGGCGCAACGTTTCGGCATGAACGTGCCTTCGTCAGGCGCAGCTTCCTCTCAAATAAGTCGGGTCAAAATGTCGTCAGTGGCGTCACAAAGGACGTCAAGGCCAGTTCCCCTCGATGCACAAGTCAAATTTAAACGTTCTCTAATTATTCACATATTAACTATGGTTTTTGAATTTAGAGTAGTCGTTCCTTCCATATTAAGGTTAGGGTTAGGACTTTTTTTCCCAGCAGTAAAAATCAGGAAAAACGTTTTTCCTGGATAGAAAGTGGGCCTTTAATATCGGAAATGTTTATATATTCTTTTTAAATCTTGTGAACGTACAACTTTTCATTTAAGAGGTGAAAGACTCTGGTACAAAGTTCTGGCCCTGGTATTACGGCACGCCTGGCGCAGGAAGCGAGCGGCCGCCGACGGGACGAGCCCGACAAAACCTCGCAAACGGGATCCCCGCTGCGCCTTTGCTAATTTCCGCGCGTCGGCCGTTGCGCCGCGCTAACGCGAGGTTGAAGGAGGAAAAACGGCGCGCTTGCGTTTATCGCCGACGACTTTGCCCCCCCCCCCTCCGCACCCCCCGCCACGCATTATGCAGGGGGGGGGGGGAAAATGAGCAATTTGAACCCGGATGCACTTTCGGCTGCAATTTGCCGATCCGCCTGTCGCGCAATTGTCGTCGCGTTCGGCTCACTCGCAGCTGAAAGCCGCCCCCCCCCCCCTCGCTCCCCCCCCCCCTCCCCTTTCCATACAAATGACACTTTGTGCAAAGTGAGCATCAAAAGGAAAAACACTCAACATGATTACAACCATTACAACGGGGGCCGCATTTTCTGGAAACTCGTTTCGATAACGTGTCACGCTGACGCGACTCAACCGCCAAACGCGGACGTGGGAAAGAAATGCGCGGAAAAGTACTTGCACTCACATAGAAACGCTTTGGAACTGGAATTACATTTTTACGTTTGACCCAATTTGACCCAAAAATCAAAGTTTATTGCTAACTAGCTAGCTAGCTAGGGTTAGCTAGCTCGATAGACAGACTTTTGAATGTAAAAATTATAATGTTCTTTCTGAAAAAAAAAAGGTATGTTGAAGTCAATTCCCCTTGAAACAATCCAACAACCCCCCCCCCCCCCAACCCCCAACTTGAACAAATCCAGGAATTGATTTTGTTTTCTTTCCAGACCGGGCCCGACCCGTCCAACCGAGCCGGCGTAGACGAAGCTTGATTGCAGTCAATTTGTCAGCCTGGGTGTATCTAATAATTTGTCCCACGACCCCTCCCCCCCCCACCCCCGACCGAGTCTCAAAAGTCCCTTTTCTTGTCCTTCGATGTCAAAGATCTAAGATGGCAGTGACAGAAGCGGTTTTGGTGAAAGTTGCCCCCGTCCCACTGGGGAATGACCGCCGGCTGTCGGTGTGGCACAGAGAGGCCAGTGTGCGGAGGTCGCCCCCCCCCCCCCCGAAGGGGTCACGAGTCCAAAGCGTCTTGGGCAAGAGCCCGCTCTTTGAGGGGGGCGTTAATGACCCTCCAAAAGAGGCCCCAGAACTCCACTTGCGACTGGAAACGATTCCCCGAGGAGGGCAACCGAAACTCGCCCCCGTCGCCGGAGAAGCGAGCGCAACAGGGACGTCGAAACCAAGGCCACCACTGACCCGCGTGGAACTGGCACCCGTCAAACGTTGTCCCCCCCAAATCCCCCAAAAACAAGACTTCTTTTGTCTGGCAAGATTCCAGCTTTGTTGCCTGGAACTTTTCGTCCGATCAAAACGCGGGAAATAAAATTCCCCAAAAGTGAAGTTCCGATTCAGACCGGAACTTGTCGCCGGCAAACAAAATGAGCGAGTGCCAGGCACCGGCGAGCAGCGCGACGCCCCGAGGCCGTCCGGCCACCGGGATCTCTTCCGTCGGACTCCGTAAGACGATCTTCCTCCCGTTTTCCCGGTCGCCGTTCCAGAACGTGAGCTAGCATCGCGTTCGAGGAAGCTTAGCGGCCAGATTCTTTGTTTTCCTCACACTGCGGAGAGAAAACTGATCAAATTCGATGTGATGTGATGAGTTTTTATCGTATCAGATATCAATCTCGTGAAAAAACGTTAACGCGACAGTTTGAAGGAAAAATGTTTTGGCGAGATATCTGCTACGGGACATAAACGGGAATTTATTGCCTCTGAGTTTGCAATCAAGTCGCAACGGTCGCCTCCTTAATTGCATCTGCGGAACAATAAGCCGGCGTTGCGGACATAAGTCACGTCGTCGCTAACGAGGACGCTTCAACAAGGGGGGGGGGGGGGGGGGGCGGATGTCGTCCGTCTTCCCCTCCGCCAAACGTCTTCCACGCGGCCCGTTTTCCTCCGCCGCGGCTGTCGTGAAATAATGAAGCCCAAAACTGCGGTTTTTGCCTCTCTCAGGTAGCGACAGGAGCTCCTTTCTGACTGGCCGTCGAGGTCAAACGGTAGGTGGGGGCGACGGGGGAGGGGGTCCGACCGTGCCCAACCGAGAGTATGCGGGGGGTCCACTGTACTTGACCTACTTTCGGCTCCACTTTCTAATTTTGTTACCGTGGCGCCGGGAAGATCGGGTCTTTCAGGAAACCAGGCAGCTTTTCCTAACATGTGGACTCGATTCGGAGCAAAATGGAGGAGCAAGTTCAGCAGAAACTCAGACTGGAAGTACGTCCCACCCGGTGGTTGTGGTCCGGTTCAGTCCTTCAGAGGTGCTAAATCGGCGCGGCCGTTTTCCCCGTCTTCGCGGGTCGTGTCAGGACCACCTGGAAGGTTTCAGGCGTTTGCCTACTTCAGTTCTCATGACGGTCGACTCTCTCGCTCTGGAACGGATCGGGTGACGCCCGCCGTTTTCGGGCCTTTCAACTCGCAACAGGAACTGGCCGTGTTCCAACGTTCGCGGTCGTCGCCCGGGCGACGGGCCCAGGTGTTCCCCCGGCCAACGACGGGATGGCGGCGGCGTGCAAATAAGCAAGCAAATGGACCGACACCTGTCGAGCACCTGCGCGACAAACGCGTGACACATTAACACGTGCACACAATTTTTTTCCAAATAATGTCTCGATTAATAACATGAATCATTTTTAAAACTGTATTTATAGAAATGTTGTGCATTTGTGTGCGTCCTGTCTTCCAATACGTCAAGACTTTTAAAGATAATTCGGTATTTATCTAAGGAAATCGTGTACCCTTACATCATCACGCGTAATCGATAATAAAATACATTTCTGTTAGATTTATTTTTACATATTCTGTTGGTTTTGGGGTGGTTTTTTTTATTATTTTTTATGACAACTTCATTCTTCTAAAGAGGTTCCACAGCATTGATAAAAATGTCGGAACAGGAAGTGCAGTCAGGACTCATCAATCCGGAATTCTGAGCGCCCGAGAAAGAAGAGAGGACCTAAATGAGCTCCCGGCGGTACTGACCCTCCTTCGCTTCTCGCTGGGCCGGCAGAGGGACGACGTTAGCGCTCCGCTGTAGCCGCGCTCACAATTTCCCGGGAACGCACCGGGCAGGACGGCCAAACGCGGCGCACTTGTGAAATAGTTGCGATAAAGAGCGAGCTCATTTCTCTCCGAGTGGCAAAATGCGGGGAGACGCGCGGGTTTGTTTACGTCGAAACGCAGACGGCGCGTCGCCCGCTCGCTAGCGAGGCCGTCGGCCGAGCCGTGACGCTTGCCGGCGGCTAATGAGCTAACGAGCCTTACTCGTGATTTGTTATTGTTCTACTTCCTATGACTAAGGTGAGCCGCAATTGGTTTATCATCCCGAAGTGATGACAATCAGCAAGATTTTGACCGTTTTTGTCAAAATAACGAAAATCGCCGGTGCGGAACGGAACACTTTACTAGCGCGTCCTCTTTATACAGCAACGTGTCCTATTTATGCTATAGACAACAACACATCACTTGCGATCTCCCCGTTTTGTCGTCAGCATTTTCGAAGCGACCGGAACTCCGAGTGGCAAAATGCGAGGAGACGCGCGGGTTTGTTTACGTCGAAACGCAGACGGCGCGTCGCCCGCTCGCTAGCGAGGCCGTCGGCCGAGCCGTGACGCTTGCCGGCGGCTAATGAGCTAACGAGCTTGACTCGTGATTTGTTATTGTTCTACTTCCGATGACTAAGGTGAGCCGCAATTGGTTTATCGTCACAAAGTGACGACAATCAGCAAGATTTTGACCGTTTTTGTCAAAATAACGAAAATCGCCGGTGCGGAACGGAACACTTCACTAGCGCAAATTTGCTGATCCCCGGCGCCGTTTTGAGCCTTCGAATGACCCCGGGGCGCCAACTCTGCACCCCGCCACCGTTAATCCGGAGCAGCCGCCGACGTCCTCTAACAGACGCGGGGACGTTAATACAAGACGCCAAACCAGCCGTGACTCGCGCGTTTACGGCTCAGAAATGAAGCGACGTGAGAGGGGGAGAATAATGGCGAGGCCGTAAAAAGCAAATAGCGGCTATAGGTTGTAATATCCATTACCTTTTAAGAGCTGAAGATAATGACTACACCTGCTTTTAACTGCGTCGCAATATATTAACCGGAAAAAATAAAAAATAAAACTTCAATGACAATGAAGCAGAAAAGGAACCAGTGGGGGGGGGGATCACATTTCAAGGGAAAAAAATGCTTTATTCCGATTACGTTCACTCCAAACAGATACATCGTTTTGGGAACAAATTAAAATGAGGTGTAATATAGTATAGAGAGAGACACCGTCGCCGTTATTGGGCCACACCCACACCCACACATCCTGCTGGTCCAATCAAGTGTGAGTATTCGTCATATATTCTGCAGACCACGGCACCATTGGTCACTTTAACCTACCCCCTTTGCACCCCTCTCGAACGGGAACCGCGAACGGGTCAGGTCAATGTTGATATAATGCACTCTCAAATGCTCTAAATCGCAGGTGTCAAACTCAAGGCCTGGGGGGCCCAGACCCGGCCCGCCGCATGATGTCACGTGGCCCTCGATGGCAAATCATCTGTATCAACTCCCATTTTTGTTCAAATCTTGACAAAAACTTCAAATTGTCATGTCACATAAATGAAAATGTTGCATTATTGCAAGCATTTTTTATGTGATTTCTGACGACAAAAACTAGTTTAAAATGAGGCATCCATCCGTGCATATTCTACTGCTTTTCTGAGTCGGGTCGTGGGGGAAGTTCCCTTTCCCCAGCCACTTCTTCCAGCTCTTCAGGAGGGATCCCGAGGCGTTCCCAAGCCAGCCGAGAAGACATAGTCTCTTTGGCGTGTCCTGGGTCGTCCCCGGGGTTTCTTTCCGGCGGGACGTGCCGAGAACACCTCACCAGGGAGGCATCCGGATCAGATGCCCCAGCCGCCTCATCCGGCCCCTCTCGATGCGGAGGACCGGCGGCTCGACACCGAACCCCTCCCTGATGACCGAGCTTCTCACCCGTTCTCTAAGGGAGAGCCCGGACACCCTGCGGAGGAAACACGGTTGGCCCGCTTGTATCCGGGATCTTGTTCTTTCGATCACGACCCGCAGCTCTTGCCCATAAGTGAGGGGAGGAACGTAGATCGGCTGTTTTGCCTTTCGACTTAGGTCCCTCTTCACCACAACGGACCGATACAAAGTCCGCATCAGTGCAAAAATGAGTCAGTGAAAGATTTTGACACCCCTGCTTGAAATGAAGAAGACTAAGGTGGGGGGGGGGGGGGAGAGATCACATTGTTTCCTTGCCACGTTACGACATATTTCTGTGCGTATAGCTAATGAAATATGTCTGGCACGCGTAGATCAGTCGTACAAATAAAGCATCCGTCGTCGGAGTCACAGAATATATTAGGCGGCTCCCAGGTGAGACGTCTTGATGGGTTTCTGACGCCGGCGTGTGGATAAAAGCCCGCCCGCTTATCATAATGGTTCCTTCGACACGCCGCCTTTCACTGGAGGTGAGAGGTCACGGGAGAGCGCTCCCGGCGGGATAAAGGAGGCGTTGACGGACGGGCGGGTGGCTCTCGTCCTGAAGAAGTCGCCGCCGCCGCAGGAACGTTCCCGGCTGCGCCGCCGGCATTCAAACGAGAGGGCCCGTATTTGCGATGCTAATCCAGGTAGCAACGCCCATCGCTATTCCGCGCACGGATTCCGATCTGGCGCGCATCCGCCGGGGGGAGGGGCGGGCGCGAGGGTGCGCCGGAATGTGACGGGAAACGCGATTGTCTCCTGCGCCCGTGACGGGAGATTTACATTTTTTTTTCCGAGGGGCGCACGTGACGGCGCAGAATTGCGTCGGGAGGGTTAGTGAGTCCCAAACGCTGGAAATGATGCGACTTCACTATTCTGTCATTCAATTCCCACTGAAATTATTAGTTACGGTGAAACCTCAGCTTTCATTATCCATAATCAGGAAAATCTCACCGTATGAAAACCAAAGCGATTCGTCCTATTGGAAACAATGTAAATCTGAAAGATCTGTTCCAGACACTCCAAAATATTAACATAAAAAACAATGATAAAAAGAGAATTTTACATGCAGAAAATAGTGTAAAATTCTGTGAAATAAAAAGGCCTTCAAAGTAAAAGCAGCCCAATATAATACCGTGGCATCACAATTTCTTGGACGCACTCAGACGACGCCGTGTTCGTTCGTCTGGCGTGACGGCGCAACAAGCCGCCGTGAGGTCAAAGAAAGTGTGGTGAAGCGGTATTATTACCCCGCATGCTTTTATTTTGAAGCTCTAACTTTTGACACAACGTGTTGCTGAGCGGACCGGGAGGGTTTTTGGCTTGAGTCGAAAATAAAAGCTTGCATCGTGAAATCAGCCTCGTCGTCTGTTAAAACCTTCGAACGGTTCCGGAATCAAGCCTGGAAGAGTCACGGGTTTTTCTGTACAAAAACCGAGCGGATTTACGAAAACCGGGGGAAAATTTAGACGACTTTTTAGCAGCGGCGGCGTGACGGGCAGGGCAATTAAATGCTGTTCCGCTAGGTGGCGGGGTTGCTCGGATAGCCTTGGGTGCGATCGTGTCCCGTGAGTATACCTAAACAAGTGTCCGGGAGACCGATGACATCCCTCCTACAAAGTCCGTGGCCGGTTTCAGTCCACGTCCGCGTCCATGTCGATCTCGTTGCTGAGGTTGAGGTAGAAAAAGGCGTAGACGCAGACGACGAAGAACACGATGGCCACGAGGACGAGCAAGGCGTCCTGGCAGGAGGAAAAAAAAAAACTAAACGTTTGTCGCTCGGGTTCTTCGGGAAGTCATCGAGTACGTAACGTAAATAGCTTCAACAAGTAGCTACATATGTGGAGTACACTGAAAAGTTAAGCAAAAACGTATTTTTAACGAAATAAAGATGACATTGCTTGAGAGCTACAAAAATGTTTCGTTATTTACGCGACTTTTTTCCCCCACACGCTTTCAACCCTGCGGCTAATTTGTGCATTTTTTTCTCTCAATCGAGCATAAAAAGGTAAGAGTGAGACCGGTGGAATATATGTGCCGAGGAAGTGACTTTTACCGGCGCGGCCCTGTTAGCGCTGCGGTAGCGTGGTTAAACTCTCTGTGCACCGTTTCAATGTCGATTTTAACGTGGGCACTTGCGGCTTTCACACGGCTGGGGAGTGTGCATGTACCAATTGGTATTTCCTTTCCAGATGTACTGGGTGAGGCTGATAACCGGGTGCAGCGGGAATTACGGTAGATGCGTTCTATTATTTGCAGATCAAGAGCGAGGCCCGTGAGGACTGGTTTGGTCTGGCCGCGTACCCCCAAACGCGGCTGGCGGCGTATTTCGCAAAGGATCCGAACAAAAGGCCGCGATCTCGGCTCGAGAGCCTCGCTGCAATCGCAAACTCAACGAAGAAATGAAATGACCCATTTTTTTCCCCCGGAACGGGAGCTTTCCGCACGAGCGGCGCCGCGGTCCACTTGTCGACGGGATTGCTGGAGTGCCGCTCGTTCGTTCAACGATCTTCATCAGCTCGAGTTTCACGAGGGCCACTCCGACTTCCTCCGCCCGGAGTCATTAGCGGAGCAAACTTTTCTCATCAGCGGCTCGGGGGGAGCTTAAAGGAGAGCGGGAGCGCTTGATTGGGGGGGTGAGCCGAGGAGAACGTGGCAAACTGGGCCAAGGCGAGCACACAAAAACCCAAACCAGATGCGCTTTCTGACTTGAGCAGGTAGCACGGATAACAAACGTTCTCAGGATGGAATTCCATCATGCGCCACGACTTGTCGCTAGCTGCCACCGGCAGCTCGCTCGCTCGCTCGCGTATTTGTGTGTACACAGCACGCGTCGCCGGCAACCGATCACAGTTGCGGTCGCACGAGTCCTGCTCGTCTACCACTCTCTCTTCTCTCTTTCTCTCTCTCTCTTTCTCCTTGCCAAGTGGTCCAGACGGCCCCGCTAGCAGCACAGCCGCCAGGCAGGCTGTCCTGGCAGCTGCTGACTCCTCGTGCCGCTACGTGGGCTTGGCGCGACATGGAGGGAGGCCAGCTGCCTCCGCTAGAGAGAGAGGGAGGACCGGCGTGGATGACGGGGGAGGAGGGAACACCCCCAAAACGCAGACGCTAAACCCGAACCCAGGCCAAAACACTTCTTCCTATCCTTTAACCACGAGATCGACTCCTACCCTGACCCCTAACCCTTTTGACTCGACGCAAAAAAGAAAGCCCTAACCCTCACCCCGAACCCAGACCACAATACTTCTTCTTATCGCTTGACTACAAGATCGACTTCTACCCTGACCCCTAACCCGTTTCGTAAAGTCCCAACCCCAACACTAAACCCCGAACCCAAGCCAAAACACTTGTTCCTATCCTTTAACCACGAGATCGACTCCTACCCTGACCCCAAACCCCTTTCGGTCGACGCGAAAAAGAGAGCCCCAACCCTAAACACTAAACCCCAAACTCAAGCAAAAACACTTTTTCCTACCGCTTAACCACAAGATTGACTCCTAACCTGACTCCAAACCCCTTTCGGTCAACGTGAAAAAGAAAGCCCCAACCCTAACCCTGACCCCGGACCCAGACCAAAATCCTTCTTATCGCTTAACCACGAGATCGACTCCTACCCTGGCCCCAAACCCCTTTCGGTCGACGCGAAAAAGAGAGCCCCAACCCTAACCCTAAACCCAAACTCAAGCAAAAACACTTTTTCCTACCGCTTAACCACAAGATTGACTCCTAACCTGACTCCAAACCCCTTTCGGTCAACGTGAAAAAGAAAGCCCCAACCCTAACCCTCACCCCGGACCCAGACCAAAATCCTTCTTATCGCTTAACTACGAGATCGACTCCTACCCTGACTCGACCCAAAAAAGAAAGCCCCAACCCTAAACCCTAAACCTGATGCCTCACCCAAAAACACAAACCCAACCCGAAATGACGCTTTCGCATCCGGGCGGCGCCACTCGAGGCCGACGACGTCCGAGACTTGTTTTATTCCCCCCCCCCCCCCCCGTCCCTGAGGTATTTTTAATCCACCGCTCTCCTCGTCTTCATGTCAAAAACATGAATAATTCACCAGCGGTATCAATATTTCAAGATAGCGACTAATCTAATTGGATTAAAAGACGTGCTTAATGGGGCCCTGCCGTGTCTGTGCGATGCATTTTTTTTTTTTTTTTTTAATAAAATGACCATTTCATCACAGCCGTGCATTTAATCCTCCCCTGCGCGAAGCCGGCAGGATAGCGGAATATTAATGAGGAAAGGCTACCAATTATTCACGCATCGGAACGGAACAATAGTGCTATATTTGCACTCAATTACGGAGCGTGCGGGGGGGGGGGGGGGGGGTTTGGTACTGACTCAGATTCATTTCTTTCTTCAAAAAAAAAAAAAAAGATATGAAAGGAATTTTAATCTCACTCTGAATCCGGACGAGTTCTTCTTGGCTTCCGCTTTGAGCCGCGTGGCCTTCAGGATGGACTTTGCCTTTTTGTAGTCCTGTTTCCCTGTTGGGGGGGGGGGGGGGGGGGATGTTTTGTTTTGGTTTTTGTATGATTTGCTCATTATTTAGATGCCTAATGTGCCGGTTTTATGAAGTGGGGGGGGGGGGGGGGCACGCACCGATCTGTTTCCTGTACTGGTCGACTGGGAGGTTAGTAGCGCTGGCGTCCTTCTTCCCCATTCTGAGTTTTCAGCCTGAAAGGATCACAAAAATAGACCGAAATTGTGAATTTAGAAGGAAATTGGGTAACATTCGGAGCAAATCTCAAATAAAGACCCCGAAGAAAAAAATCTGCAAATGCTACACAGTCATTTTTCGCAGAGGGTGAAAAGTGTACACCTGTGAGTATTTTTATATTATCTGTCTACGTGTTGCTTCACCATTTGTTTTCTGCTATCCATTGCTCAACACCTGACAAGATCACAATTCACTAGCCCATCTATGGCGTTTTAGCATTATGACGTCACACTATACAACAGTCATGCGGTTATTTTATTTACGCAGAGCGTAATTCGCTTCATATGACGACTTCTTTGTGGCTTTTTTCGACATTTTTTTGTGGGTCTGCTCGTGAAAGACATTCGTAGCACATTTTACGTTCCCGGGTGAACCGGGCTTCGGGCCCTGAACTTGGATGCTGCCCTTTCGTACGCAACAAAAGGGAAATGGGCCACTAACAAGTCTGACGGTGGGAAAAACAAAAGATGAGATGTTTGGTTTATCCCGGCACATCCGCGAGGTGGGATTCCACTCATTCCTCGTCGTCACCTTTTCGCTCGCCGTCCTTTTCACCGACACCTCGCTTTCCATTCGGGCCGAGGCCGGTTCCGATTTGCCCGACAGCGCCGCCCGGACTAAAAATAAACGGCGGGCGGGAGGCTCTAATTGGCTAAGTGTTAGCATAAAGGGAAGATATAGCATTTGCATCCAGGCGAAAAGAAATCAGGGTAAGGGTACGGCGGTGTTCATATACTCCAGTTATTGAGTTATGTACCCGTCATATAGAAAGAGGTGTCTACTTTGGGGAAATATGGACATGTTCAATTAATTATCTATCGCTAGCATCTGTTTTGTTCTGCGGTTGGAAAAAAAACAAAAACAAATTGAGAAACGTGTTTACAAATTTAACTTGCCCGCAAAATATGGCCACTAATCGGTTATGTGCGTACGAAATACTAATTTGTGGATAGTAATTAGATATAACGTGTGCATTAAATACTAAATTGTTGCCACAATAAATGAAAAGTAAATAAAATGCTATATTTTGGCCACGAAAGTATTGTAGTAGTAATGTACAATGTGGTCATGAATCAGAAGTACTATTTTGTGGACACAAAACACTGATTTTTTTTTTTCCCTCGTTTTTAACATTAAAAATCATGCTCGTGCGTTCAAGTGAAATAAAAAATGCGGGGAAGCTACTTTAGAGTCTCTAAAGGGAAAAGTTAAAAGAAAAATAATTTAGGAGGCTATAATTAGCATGCTCAAGGAGCGTGAAGACTGAGGCGCTCTAACTGGGGACATGTTTACAGTCGGAGACAATAGCACAAAAAAGCAGTGAGGAGCACCGAATGTCACGTTTTGTACAAATAAACACGACATTATTCCGACTTAAAAAAGGCAAAACATCCTTCCAGTTTCCATTCATTCAATTCGCAAAAATACTTACAGTCCGTGTTCTTTCAAGTTGTTTATCGCGTGAATGCACAGCGGCAACGCGGCGCACACATGCAAATCAACAAATACAAAACAAACAAACTGGGGGGGTTAAAAAAAAAAAAAAAAAAAAAAAAGCATTTTGTTGTACTTTGCTCTGCGTTCGCCAGCGTAGCAACGTTTCGCAGTGACTTCCGGGTTTTCCACGTCTACACTAGTGACGGGCAGAGCTTTGGTCCAATCAGATACAGGTATTGATAGCGTCCGCCAATGGAAGGACGAAGGGGCGGGGAGAATAAGGAAAAAGGGGTGTTTCTAGTCAAACGATTGTCATTACGAACATTATTTAGTTTTTTTTCCCCTCAATATTTTTTCTTTAACGTTATTAGGGGTTTTAAACAATAAATAAAAATAGTGTGTTAATTTTGTAGGGGAAAAACAAAACATTTGGTAACTTGAGCCAAAATGGCCACTTTGGCAGTAGAATCACGTGAGGGCTCCAGTCCAATCAGTGAACAGAGCGAACAATAACAATGATAAATGACACCCAATAATCTATTATTATAATAGATCAGAACGCTTAATAAAGATAGCAAACACACATTTTGGAAAATGTACTAAAATATCAAACATCTTGGAGCAAAATGGACTTGGAATAATATTTTTTTTAATCTATGGCAATCCGCATAGAAACGTAAGAATACGACAGTAATAAGTAAAAATATAAAAATCGGCAAAATGATAATGCTCACGAACACAAAGCGTCAGCACTCGACTTGTTTCCATGACGGCCAAGCCGGGGACCCGTTAACAAACAGCACGGACGGCGGGCCTCGGTTGGTGTTGTCCTAACATGGCCGTCAAGCCCAGCGGGCGAGAAACCACTTAATGCACCGCGGCCCCCGGATGTCGCGTGCGCGTGATTCATTTTTCCCGTCGAGCGAAACGTGCTGGCAGATATGAAGAGAAGGCGAAAAAAAAAATAAAATAAATGTGTTATTGCTTTCAACGGGGGGAGGAAAAAACAAATTGACTCTTGATTTAAAAGATGAGAAGGTGACGCATTATGCTATTTTGCGCGTATGAATTATATTCAACGATCGGTGGAAACGACAACCGTCCAGATTAGCCGTACATCAAATTGGTTAACTCGTTTTTCAACGAATGTTGTGATAAAGTCTGCAAAAAAAACAATCCCAGCGGTGCATTTTCTTCATCACTCGCGGAATTCATTTAAAATCTAGCGCGATGAAGCTAGCTACCTTTTTTTTTTAGCGAATCCCGTCTCCTGTCATTTTTGACGTTATGACCGTGAAACCATGAAATGCTTCCGCACGTGAAATTTATGAACTCGTTTTTGGGCTCGGGAATCAAGCGTGTTGGGTTTTGCCGACTATCGTTCGTGTTTGGCCACACGAAAATGCTTCCAATAGATCACCTTTATCATATATGATTTGAGATTTTGAAATTTTGTTTGAGATCTTCACAAAAATCATGGAAGTTGAGATACATGACTTGCCCTCGCGGGCCGCATAAAATCACGCGGCGGGCCGCACCTGGCCCCCGGGCCTCGAGTTTGACACCCGCTAAAAATAAAAGTCAATCTCGGCTCAACAATGCAGATTCTTTCATAATGTCTTTAAAATTCATTTATATGGGAATTCCTTGAAAAAAAGCCGGCAAATAAATATCCCTTACATTACGTTCTCAATCGGAGCTCGTCGTTATTAGCGGCAAATAAAATTCATATCGCGCAGGCAGTATTTCCCCCTGTTTAATATTCCCCTCTCATTTTTTCCGCGCGCCGCCGCCGCCTCGTCCGTTATTGACGAGGGAGAGAGTGCATCAACGCAGATACAGCCAGCCAAATGAGTTTTTTTTTTTTTTTTTTATAAGTTAAGCGTCTTACACCAGGGACCCGGAGAAGCTACGTTATCATCCAATAGATTTTTGTCTCGCTTCACTCCAGTTATTATCTGCGGCGAGGCGGGCTTATGTGATCAACTTGGCGGCATAAACTTTACATCAGCACGTCTTGTATCTAATTTATCAACCCGGGAGTGGATGGAATGACATTTTTACACGCTAACGTGAGTTTTTTTTTTTTTAGCCGTAGTAGCTAGCCCCCGGTTAACGTGAATTTACATACATAAATTGTTAATTGAGGTGGCCAGTCATAGAAAACTAAAGACACGGGGGACATATTTGAAGGTTGCACTGTATTTTATGTAAAATGCAAATTGAAAGCAAAGCAAAGACATGCTAGGCTCGAGCATGAAGCTAGCAAAGGAACGCTGGGTGAGGGCGGGTCAAGGTTTGAAAAGAAAAAACATGGCCGCTCGGGCAGCACCGATCCGCGTTTCGTTGAAAATCTACGTGTCGAGAAAACCGCTAAGGGAATAAGCTAGGTCTTAGCATGACGCGAGCAAAGGAACGCTTGGTGAGGCTGAGTCAAGATTTGAAAAGAAAAAACATGGCCGCTCGGGCAGCACCGATCCGCGTTTCGTTGAAAATCTATGTGTCGAGAAAACCGCTAACGGAATAAGCTAGGTCTCAGCATGTCGCGAGCAAAGGAACGCTTGGTGAGGACGGGTCAAGGTTTGAAAAGAAAAAACATGGCCGCTCGGGCAGCACCGATCCGCGTTTCGTTGAAAATCTACGTGTCGAGAAAACCGCTAAGGGAATAAGCTAGGTCTTAGCATGACGCGAGCAAAGGAACGCTTGGTGAGGCTGAGTCAAGATTTGAAAAGAAAAAACATGGCCGCTCGGGCAGCACCGATCCGCGTTTCGTTGAAAATCTACGTGTCGAGAAAACCGCTAAGGGAATAAGCTAGGTCTTAGCATGACGCTAGCAAAGGAACGCTTGGTGAGCGTGAGTCAAGATTTGAAAAGAAATAACACGGACGCTCGGGCAGCACCTAAGCTAGGTTTTAGCATGAAGCAAGCAAAGGAAGTGCTAACTGGGATGATTAAAAGTGTATTTGTAAATCTTTCTTTGTATTAAACGTGAAATAAGTATTGAGAGAAAAGTTGAGGTAATAAGCTAAGTGCTAGCATGACGCGAGCAGATGCATGGCTAGCGCGGTGACCAGATGTCCGTATTTTCATCGAAAGGACAAGAAGAGTTGGACAGTATATTTGTAAACACAGTTCTGTATGAAAATATGAACATTTTATTGCAAGAAATGCTCCGTTAAAAAGCTACGAGCTAGCGCAATTTAGCAATTGGGTAATGAACGAGGGTGGCCGGACAGCAAACAAAAGGTCGCGTGTATTCTGTATTAAATACAAAATGCATTTGGAAAGTAAAGCTATGATTGGCGCTCATCGACCGCTCGGACCGCAGAGATCGGTCGCCCTCCCCCGAGGCACCCGGCGGCGGTCAGCCGAGGATTTGAGCAGCGTGAGGCGAAAGCCGGCCTGTAATTTGCCGCGTTCGCGTACGCGGCGGCGTGCGGCGAGGATGATTGGGGGAGAGGGGGCGGCCATTATTGATTGACGGCTGCGACGGTCAAAGTTCACCCCGCACGAGACCGCCAATGGAATGTTTTCAACCCAAAAACGAATCGCTCGCCAAACAATCTTGGATAATAAATGACATTTTTATCAGCTGTTAATTCATGTCAAACAAAAATGGAATTGTCGAAAATTTAAAAAAAACACCTCGCTTGACAATTGCCGTTACTTTGTTTTCAGACGTCACCTGGCAACAATCTTCATGAATGAACAAAAATCCGCCACCTGCCATTCCATTTTTTTTTTTTTTTTAATTCCTGCCGACAAACTAAAATAGTGCAAATCGTGTTTTCTGCGAATAATTATGGTTTAGTCCAAATGAAATTGTCCATCAGCAAAACAAAACACACGTTAGTCATCATAACACAGCGAATATCTGCCGATAACAAATGTAATCCGTCCGGCCATCCATTTTTTTTTTTGCCGCTTATCCTCACGAGGGACGCAGGGAGTGCTGGAGCCTATCCCAGCTGTCAACGGTACACCCTGAACTGGTCGCCAGCCAATCGGAGGGCACGTTGAGAGAAACAACCAATCACACCTCGGGTCAATTGTCCAATTAATGAGAGTACCCAGAGAAAACCCACGCGAGGATGGGGAGAACATGCAAACCCCACACAGGCAACTCAGGGTCTAACCCCGCCTCCTGCCCGACGGTAGCTGGGACCGTTGACACTTGTGAGGACGAGCGGGTAAGAAAATGGACGGGTGAATGGATGTTTTGCTGTTTTCTGGAATAATATCGGGCCCTTCATCAGAACCGTTCTGAGAAAATTATGTTTTTAAAAATTTGAAAAAAAAAAAAACCACGTTTTATTTAGATTTAAAAAAATATATATTTTCCAGCATCTATCAGAACATAAAACTGCAACCGAATTATTTAAAAAAAAAAAAAACTGAATTATAAGTAAAAAAATTTTTTGTTTTGTTTGTTTACCTTAAGTCCTCTCATATCGAACTTTTCAATTTTTTCAATTTTAGTCAGCGGGAAAACTCATTTAATTCCCGACACGGTGTGCTGAATAACGTTTTGATTAGCACACACGCACACACACACATATACACATGCACACGCACATCAGAGGAGTCCAATCGGCCTCGGCTCCAATCAACCTCCGAGCGTCTAATTAGTCATTAAATTGGGATTAGAGGCAACTCGGCATATGAAATGTGATTAAATTAATACTGTGAATTATTAACGCCCCCCCCACACACCTCACCCCGGCCTACTTTTAACTCCCCCACCCCGTTTGAACCTGGCTTAATCGCGGACTCACCTTAAGTCAACAAACGCTGTCTGGTCTTCTTTTGCGTTTCCCGACTTGATCGACGCCTTCAAGATGGCCGCCCCGCCCGCCGGAACGGAAAGACGGCGCGAAACGCTAACGCAATTCTTGACCAAAAAAAAAAATAATAATAAAATCATGCGAGCGGCGTGCAGGAGGGGGTTGCCATGGAGACGGCAGAAGCCGCGACCGTCATCACGTATTCATATTTCGCGACCGACCCGATTTTAGTGCACTTTAACGTGACGCGCGAGGTTGTTCCGGGCCGGAAATCAGACGATTGGGGATAAGCGGGGTACGGACGCATGACAGTGTTTCTTTAAAAATATGTAAAAAAATGTAGGGGTGTTGTCAGTCATGCCCGCAGATATAAAATTACGGGTGTGGTCCACCAGTCATCCCCGTAGATGTAAAGTTGCGGGTGTGTGTTCTATTTGGAATTATGAGCGTACCCCTTTAAGAGCGGCGGGGGGTGGTGTCAGGTAAACTAGGAAGTAGGCTGAGCTGCAGAGACCGTGCGTTCCGTTCTGCGCCTGGATCGGTTTTCATGTGCGCTGAGACCGTGCGACAAGTACGCAATTTAGACAGAACATTGGTCAAGACTACAAAAAAACAAGCGACGTATATGAATTATGTATGTATCTATGTATTTCCACTCGTAACAAATTCTACGCGAGTGATTTTTCGTGCTCGACTGTGCAGGTTTGCGAGTGCGACGGCGCCCGTCAAATCACAGTGACTGCAGTACGAGCAAGTGAATTTATGCTAACACAACGCTAACCCTGCCAAGACTATACAAAATAAGCGACGTCTTTCAATTATCTATGTATTTCTACTCTTAACAAATTTTACGCGCGTGACTTTTGGTGCTCAACTGTGCAGATTTGCGAGTGCGATAGCGCCCGTCAAATCAGTGACTGCAGTACGAGGAAGTGAATTTATGCTAACACAACGCTAACCACGGCAATACCACACAAACTAAGCGACGTCTTTCAATATCTATGTATTTCTACTCGTTTACGCGCGTGGCTTTTCGTGCTCGACTGTGCAGATTTGCGAGTGCGATGGCGTGAATGGATGCTAGCACAACGCTAACCCTGGTGCGCAGGGTTATTACCGACTTGTAGCTAAACATTGCTGCCGCTTATTATTTTGAAAGCGTTGTTAAAAGATTTAAAAAATTGTCTCATAGAGTGTTTGGATCATTGTGTGTCATTTAACAGCGAGCTACTGTATGAGCGATATGTGCTACGTGATCAACGGCGAGTCCGTAGATGCTAAACAAAAATGCTAAGTCCAACTAGCACCCTGGCAGGCCCGCCAACGTTACGAAGCAATAAAGCAACGTTGCGATAAGGACCACGGAGGCTCGTTACTAGCTACTAGTCACTATCCAAAATCAGTCGGAGATACTACTAGCGGCTAGCGGTGGATTTCAAGCTACAATCTCCATATAACGACTTCATATTCTCACTTTCTCGTGGACCGTTTTTGCTAATTCTGGGCAGAGAAATATCCATTGTGCTCCCACCGCCACCAGTGGAGCTGATTTTTTTTTGTCCTCCCCCCGCTGGCCTTTTGAACGCTAATGGCGGGACACGCGGCTAATTCTCTCCAATCAGTCGCCGCTGAATGACCACTTGTCACCAGAGCGATCGTTAGGCTTTCGGAGGGCTTCATTCATAACTACGTGGCTGTCATCGCCCACTTCGACATTTTAAAGATTGAATACGGCACGCGCCGGAAAAGTGTCAAGCGCTCATTCAGGAGGGGACAGGTCGCTCGCGGCGCTCATTAAGTCGCGCTAATTCGGGGGAGTGGACGCCGTCGGCTGAGCTTTTCGCGCAGAGTTGGAGAAAGAGAGAGAGAGAGACGGAGAGAGAGAGAGAGAGAGAGGTCGCGGCGTCCGCTCGTAAACTTGAGTGAGACGAGCTGACCAATCAGAGCCGAGCTAGCCGATGAAAAATGGCCAGGATGTCCTCAAATTATAGAAATGAACCACACAGATTCAAAATTAAATGTTTTGTGATATTTCTCTGATATATGTGCATAATTTTGATGATAACTGACAGTCAACAAAACCCCCAAATTGTGCAGAAAGTCAAATATTTTGAAACAAACGATGTAGCAACAATGAAAGTTATTAACAAGGAAATATTGCGGAGTGTAAAATTTAGCCTGGACTTTCTCGCATTTTAATAATCGATACATTTTTTTTCCAGTATAGCCTGATTTATTGAGACATATCTGTTAATTTTTCAAACAAAAATCTGACAAAAGGACATCAAAGATTATAAAAAAAAAAAATACAAACAAGGGACGAACGGGAAAAAAAAAATGTAAATTGAAATGATGGAACGGCGCCCATTTATTATAAACTTTACGTTTCATTCATGACTGGAAAATTCACACGCGCGGCACTCGTGTTGTGGAGGGGGGGGGGGGGGGGGGGGCAGCCACATTTGAAATGCCCAGAGCGCCATAAATATTGAAAGGACTCAGCGTGAAATATTAACAGCAACAACAAAAGCCAGCGAAGGCACTCGGGATTTGGGGGGGGGGCTTTCTGTCAAGGAGCTGAGCCGAAGTACTTCACAGCGGGAGAAAATAAATATTTCTTTGCGATCACAGCGAGAGCCGGCGGTTCTTGTTTTTAACGCGTCAATCTCACAGTGAAAAAAAAAATGTAAAAAAAAAAAAAAAAGGCAACAAAAAAGTGATTGTTTGTTTACGTGAAAGGACAAACAAGATGGCGCCGCTCGCGTTGGATGTGCATCAACATTGTTGGCTCAACCTCACAAATGGACGAAAGATCCGTTTCCATGGCCAAATATGGTCGCGTTCTGACATCCACATGGATCGAGCTAGTACGCTCTATGTTATTCATCTAGATTATCTACGCTAGTCGCAGTTTTCTTATCCTGCGCAATTTGCTATATTGGGAGATTTTTCATGTATGCTGCAATTTCGGGGTAGTGGCCAAAAATATGACCGTTTGAAACACCCTCCCATCCATTTCCTTAGCCACTTATCCTCACAAGGGTCGCGGGAGGTGCCGGAGGCCGATCCCAGCTGTCGACGGGCAGGAGGCGGGGCTGGTCGTCAGCCAATCGCAGGGCACATGGAGACAAACAACCGATCACACTGACAATCACACCTTGGGGCAATTTAGAAGAGTGCCCACCCGGAGAAAAGCCACTCAGCCACGGGATTGAACCCGGGACCTCAGAACTGTGAGACCAATGCTTTTCCAAAAAACAAAAACAAATAATCTAAAAAAAAAAACAAGAAATGATAAGGAAAAAAAATGCTTATCGAGTTTACAGTATGCGGCACGGTGGATTAGCTGGTAAAGCGGTGGTCTCACAGTTGTGAGGACCCGGGTTCGATCCCGGCCCCGCCTGTGTGGATTTTGCATGCTCTCCCCAGGCCTGCGTTGGTTTCCTCCCACACCCCCACCCCCCAAAAAACATGCAACATTAATTGGACACTCTAAATTGCCCCAAGGTGTGATTGTGAGTGTGATTGGTTGTTTGTCTCCATGTGCCCTGCGATTGGCTGGCAACCAATTCAGGGTGTAACCCCGCCTCCTGCCCGTTGACAGCTGGGATAGGCTCCGGCACTCCCCGCGACCCTCGTGAGGATAAGTGGCTAAGTAAATCATAAATAAATAAATATAGAAATAATATATACATATAAATATGGATAAAAAGATAAATAATATATTACTAGAAATATAAGTTAAAATAAAAAATACATAAATATGGATGGATGCATGGCATTACTGTATGTTTAAGAGTTTAAAAGGTGTTTAGTTAGCCAGACAGACACGTTTTGCACGTCTAAAAATTACAACATGAAGTTAAAAATTGAATATAAAACAACAACAAAAAAAGCTTGAACATAGACTTTGACGTTTTTTCCCTTCTTAAGTTTGTGCGCTTAAGTATAAAAAGTACAAGTCGTCTCCTATAGAGTAAAAGCCAAACGGGGTGTACAGAAAGGAGGCGTGGTGGGCCTCACGCGGTGCGTAATGGACACACTGCGTGACTCTTACAGCTGACCCACCAAAAAGGGAGGGGGGGGGCAAATGGGGGGGGGGGGGGGGGGCTTGTTGTTGACAGCTATTGCGCTGCAGGGTACACACAAAAGTATCGCCCCGGGCGAGCAGCCTTGTACGCGCTGATTGCGGTAAATTGCGCTGCTGTTTTTAGACGACAAACACGCCTCGCTGCGTGTCGGGCCGAGCCACGCCGCAACTTTTTTTTTCCCCGTGCCGACGTTTGCGCTCCGTTTCGACGCGCAAATGCACATTTACGCGATTCCTATTGACATTTATATTTACGTGACGCGACCGGACAGACGAGTCGGGATTCCGCTCCGGCTCTGTAGGTGGCAGTAATTGCCGACGCAGAGACGTGAGGCAAGAGTGCGCAAGACTGAATCGTAATGGTCAAAATGATCCTTTTAACCATTCCAAAATTGACAAAAGTGATCAAAAATAAAAAAAAAAAGCGGAATGGAACTCCAGGTATCACAACTTCCTGTTAGCCAGGAAATGTGTTCATCTTCTATTATTAGCAACATAGCAACAGGAAAAGAAACGAGTTTACAAAATGTTTCATATTTTCACAACCAGGCAAATTTTCCCGCAAATATAAATACATAAATATTCTTTTAAATGCAAGACGTTTGTGGAAATGCCATAAAACAAACCGTCGCGCATCATCATTTTTTTTATTTTATTTTTTGTTTTGTTTTGTTTCGCGTGGGGCAGCAAATGGAAAAGGCCTCCCAATCAAAATGAGTTTTTTTTTCTTCTTTTTGTTTTTTTTCATTAATGGCGCTCACTGTGAAATTAAACAAGTGCAATATGCAAAAGCGCGCTTAAGTTAATTAGCGGCAGGCTGCCGCATAATGACACGTGAATACAATTAATCAAATGTGTGTGTGTGTGTGTGTGTTTGTGTGGCATTGTTAATGTGCAGCCTTGTGGTTTTCATTCCATTGTCAGCCATTTGCTTTTTTTTTTTTTTCGTGAAAAAAAAAAAAGGCCGTATGTGGCTTTTATTCTAATTGTTAATATGTTTTTGATTAAACATTATTAATTCATGAATAAGTTAAAAAAATCAACAAAGTCCTGCAGTGGCTGCAAAAAAAAGAAAAAAAAAAATCAAGATTACCTTCAGAAAATGGAATAATGCACGTTCGTTTGTTTAATTAGCAGTCAGTCTTTTCGTTTGCAACGTGTTCTCTGACAGAATTTAGTACTAAAAAATTCAAAAAGCACACAACAATTTTTTGGGGGTACGTAGGAAATGTTACACAAATAAACAAATGGTTAAAAATGCTACATTTGCGAGACAACAACAAAGCTATTGCCGTTTAGATGGCATGCGAGACGATTCCACTCCGGTCCTTTGGGGGGCAGTAACGGCGCATTGGGCCGATACACATTTGGAAATGTTGAAGGAAATACTACAAAAAGTGAAAAAGGCCGTACGTGGCTTTTATTCTGATTGGTAATATGTTTTCCGATTGAACATTATTAATTCATGAATAAGTTAAAAAAAAAATCAACAACGTCCTACGGTGGCTACAAAACAATAAGAAATGAAAAAAATCAAGATTGCCTTCAGAAAAGGGGTCTAAATAAATAGCGCACGTTTGTTTCTTTTTGTTATGCAACCTGTTCGTTGACAGAATTTAGTAGTAAACGATTAAAAAAGCACACTAGTATTTTTTGGGGGTACGTAGAAAATGTTACACAAATAAACAAATGTTTAAAAATGCTAAATTGCAAAACAACAACAAAGCTATTGCGTTTTGGAGGGCATGTGAGACGATTCCACTCCGGTCCTTTGGGGGGCAGTAAGGGTAACGTTATAGTGACCGCACATGGGTGTCGATACACATCTGGAAATGTTGAAGGAAATACCACAAAAAGTGAAACAGTTTGAATGCAACATTTTCTTTCATGCGGTCTCACAAGCGCCAGCTCTTATTTTGGCGTTCCGTGGGTATCGCACTACTTTTGTCCGACGGTGACGAAAAACTTGGCCCTAACCATCGATCGCGGCGGCCATCAAACGGCGACGCCTCACCTCTCCTGGCGACCAAGCCCGGCTACATTCGCGTCGGCTAACATCGAGCTAAAGTCCTTCTGAGTGCGTACGTTTGCTTTTTTGCCCTACCGCCCTCTAGAGGTCATTTGTTCACCAGGCTAAAGCAGAAAAATTAGCTGGGCGACAGCTCAAAATCTCCCACACTGTACGTAAAATAATGCTGTTATTAGCCTGTTAGCCAAAATCCTTACGCTCCACTAGTAACTTTAAAAACATCTTGTAAATTAAATCAAGGTACCACTGTACACAAAATATTAACGTCATAGTGCTAATTTAAAAAAAACACGTAACGTGGGGCACTCGTAAACGCAGGCCCGGTTACGCTGTTATTAGCTTGTTCACCAAAATGCTAACATTACGCTAGTAGTTACTTCGCTGAGAGATTATTAGCTAGACGCCAACTCCCACCGGGGGCGGCCATGACAGGTCTCCCCCACCCCCGCCCTTCGGCCCTCTTGGGAGCACTTTGCGGCGCTAACGGCCGCCCGCTATTCATTAAGAGGCCGGCGCGGCCAACCGGTTGGTCGCACCGACGGCCGCGATTTCCTCATAGAAAGAAAAAGCAAAGAGCAGGTCGGGGAGGATGCTGGGAAAAACGACAGACGTTTTGCAAAAGTTGACGTCGGTTCTGCAAATGTGAAGCGACGCACTCGCCCACGTCGCCAATTTGACGACGCGGATGTTGTCATTGTGGTAAACGTGGTGTATCGTGTCATATCGGTCAAATAAATAAGGTTAGTGGACGCTAACGACGGCTGCCTCAAAGCTATAAACAAAATTATTAAAAATAGATGTCTATGCCTATGACGTTTTTATTTTGTGTTTTAGTTGAAATGATTAAAAAAAATGAAATGTTTGATTTAATTTATTTTTTAATTTTTTTTCCTCATGAAATCTCTGCATTTTTTGTTTGCTTGTTTTCATAAATTTTAATTAATTACATTACATTTTAAATTTAAAGAATTGTAATTATTTTTCAGACATTTTCCTCATTTTGTTAATCGTTTTAAATAAAGTTGAGATTCTTCCAATGCTTACATGTTTTCAACTTAATCTATATTTCACTACAATAATAATTGTTGGGGTTTTTTTCTATTTTGGTCCATTACATTATATAATTCTATTTTGTGAGTTTACTACTATATAATTGACATTTTTTATTGTATTTATATTTGATTTTTTTTTGTGTAGCTTTGATTTTATCGTATTCCATGATTTTAATTACTGTTCCAATCCCGTTATCATGATCACCTAATTCACGTGTGACTTTTATTTATTGTTTTTAAAAAATATGTTATTATTATTACTATTATTTCTCCCCATTCCCGTTCAGAATGCACGCCGCGCGTCCGATCTGGCGTTTACGCCGCGTACGAAAATCAATTCTGTCTGGCGGGCAAGTGAGCGGCGCCCTCATCAACATTTCAGCAGCGACCGTCTTTGAAATACTTTTTATTATTGAAAAAGAAATATATACATATTTCATGGGCGTTGCTGCGTGTGCATGCTCACACATTATTGATGAGGTCCAAGAAAAAGGAGCAAGAACAACTGGGTCGAACCAAACCAAAATGCCAACATTCAGCTAGTAATATTTTGTGAAGCGCTTATCCTCACAAGGGTCACGGGTGTGCTAGCGCAATATTTCCCAGCCTGCTAGAATCAAAACAGTAAAAGGGAAGCAAGAAGCTAAGGCTAAAAAGGCTCAGGGAGTCCGCCATTTTGCTTCCGGGCGGCCATTTTAGGGTAATTTTTTTTTGCTAACAAATTTGAACCACGAATACGAGACGGGTGGACGATGCTACATCGCTAAACGTCGATGACCGGCCATCAATTCCACCTAGCAAGGAGCGAGGACTACAACGACAACGCTACCCACTTGGCATTACTATTTTACAAGCACATTTCATAACCATATGCTTGCAAAGCGTGAAAGCTACATGATGGGGGCGGGGGGGCGGTCTTTAGCGGGTGCACATCTTTTGTGCGAGCCGGGACGCGTCAATTATTAAAATCGTCGGCAAGGATCGACGCAGATGTGGCACGCGCGGCCCAGCGGAAAGAAAAAAAATAAAAAATCCAAAATACTGAACACACCTTTCCCGTGTCACCAACAATGCCGTCATCCAGAGCGGCTAATTAGCCAATGGCGGGATAATTAATACGACTCTCATTAGCACACGGTAATGGCGACGCCGCTTAATTGAAAACGAGCGGGAAATCTACAAAGGAAGGTACCTTAGCGGCCTGATGCCCCATTAAAGGAAGTCATCGTTCACGTCGGTGAAAGCCGAAAAGGTGATTAGCGTGATTAGCCGTGGAGCTACTTTTGTGACTTTAGCGACATGCAAAACTAGCTCGTTTTGTTTTTTGAACCTAGCCGCAAACTGTTAAAGGTGGTTTGACCTATTTTTATATTTGTACAACAGTTGGCTGATTAAAAAAATGGATATATGAGCAAGCATATAATGCTGTATGATACCCAGCTAGCTATCAAACAATGCTAGAAACTAGCTATCTACCACTTATTTTTACACTTGTAGAACCACTGTGTGTGCTGCAAATATTAATCATGAGCTAGATAGCTAGCTGCAAACATAATTATACAGTGACTTATTTACAGACTAAATTTTAGCTTTAGCAACCAGCTATACGACATTTATTTTTACTATTTTTAACCCAGTTGGAGATGCTTAAAAGTTAAAATTGGCTGATAATATTTGTAACAACCTAGCTCGCTACCTGCTAACTTTTAGCTACAAACAGTTGGCAAGCTACTGCTACTGCTAACAAACTAAAAAAAAATGCCAGCAACTAGGTATCTACCATTTATTTTTACACTTGTAGATCCATTGAGTGTGCTGAAAATATTAATCATGAGCGAGATAGCTAGCTGCAACTTATTTTACCCACTAAATTTTAGCTTTAGCAACCGGCTATATGATAGTTATTTTTTTTACTATTTTTAACCCATTTGGAGATGATTAAAAGTTGAAGTTCGCTGCTAATGTTTGTAAAAACCTAGCTCGCCACCTGGTAACTGTTAGCTACAAACAGTTGCCTAGCTACTGCTACTGCTAACAAACTAAAAAAAAATGCCAGCAACTAGGTATCTACCACTTATTTTTACACTTGTAGAACCATTGAGTGTGCTGAAAATATTAATCATGAGCGAGATAGCTAGGTGCAACTTATTTTAGCTTTAGCAACCGGCTATATGATAGTTATTTTAACTATTTTTAACCCAGTTGGAGGTGCTTAAAAGTTAAAGTTGGCTGCTAATGTTTGTGACGACCTAGCTAGCTACCTGCTAACTGTTAGCTACAAACCGCTAGCAAGCTACTGCTCATTTTGACACTCTCACAACAGTTGTGTTTTAAAGTGTCAGCTGTTAGCTTTAGTTAGATGATTTCTGGCTAGGTAGCCCACAAAGTAGCACTTGGTTGCTAGCTAGTACAGAAACGTTTCTGTATTTTATGACTGCGTGTAAGAAACTTCTTGCTTTAATGTACTTTTCGTCCGCTTCGTGTTATACAGAATATTAACGTCAGCACTGTGGAATGTCATATATCAGCTAATGTCGAATAAAAGGGGCTCTGATCTGCCGTAATGTCCTTGCACCCACCGCCGTGAGCGGGGGGCGGGGGGCAAATTGTATATCAAGAGGTTAATAGCGCTACATAATGTACACGTAAGCCCCTTTCGCTTCAATCAAGGATGCACAAGTGCTCCACGGAAGACAATTACGACGTCTAATTCACGGAATCCATCACGCCTGACGCGCTCCTGAACGCGGCCGTTACACATCCACTTTTAATCCATTCATAATTAATTTTTTTTTTTTTTTTTTTTTACCCGACTTGATCGCCTCAAAGTCCGCCGGCCGGCAGCCGCGGACGCTCCGCGCCCCGAAGTCCGGGGAAAGTGCAATCAAATTGGCGGCGCTCGCTAGCGATGGCAGCTGCCAATCGGGATTCGCACACGGCGTCCCGTCGCGTTCAAACTGTGAGCTCGTAGCACCTAGTGACATCACTAGAGTAGTAGCTTTTTGTTTTTGTGGAATTTGGAATTGAAAGGCTGTTTGTTTGTCAGTTATTTTTATTATTTTTAACCCAGTTGGAGAAAAGTTAAGGTTGGCTGCTAATGTTTGTGACACCTAGCTCGCTACCTGCTAACTGTTAGCTACAAACAGTTGGCAATCTACCACTGCTGCTAACAAACTAAAAACTAGCTATCTGCCACTTATTTTTACACTTGTAGAACCGTTGAGTGTGCTGCAAATATTGATCACGAGCTAGATAGCTAGCTGCAAACAATTATATCGTGACTTATTTACAGACTAAATTTTAGCTTTAGCAACCAGCTATATGATAGTTATTTTTACTATTTTTAACCCAGTTGGCGATGCTTAAAAGTTAAGGTTGGCTGCTAATGTTGGTGACAACCTAGCTCGCTACCTGCTAACTGTTAGCTACAAACAGTTGGCAAGCTAATGCTACTGCTAAAAAACTAAAAAATGCTATCAACTAGCTATCTGCCACTTATTTTTACACTTGTAGAACCGTTGAGTGTGCTGCAAATGTTGATCACGAGCTAGATAGCTAGCTGCAAACATAATTATATCGTGACTTATTTACAGACTAAATTTTAGCTTTAGCAACCAGCTATATGATAGTTATTTTTACTATTTTTAACCCAGTTGGCGATGCTTAAAAGTTAAGGTTGGCTGCTAATGTTGGTGACAACCTAGCTCGCTACCTGCTAACTGTTAGCTACAAACAGTTGGCAAGCTAATGCTACTGCTAAAAAACTAAAAAAAATGCCAGCAACGAGCGATCTACCACTTATTTTTACACTTATAGAACTGTTCGGTGAAGCGCTTCAAAAATGGAAAAATTAAAAATTAAAAAATGGTGAGTTGGTGCTGTTCACGCTGGTAATAAAGCAATAAAAAAAAATGATCACCAGAGCTCACCTGGAGTCAATTGCTCTGCCGTTCTAATACAAGTGACCACGAGGACTTCGGACCGGTTTTCTCTTCTCATGAAAGCGGACCGAGAGTTGTTCCCGCCTCGGGAAGAGCGAGACCCGACCTCCGCCCTTGAAAGTACGTCGCAACCTTGTACGCGAAAACCTGCTCAGAGGTGCAGATGCGGCGAGCGCGCCCGCCAAATGAAAGTCCCATCTGTTGCGGCGTAATGACGACGGCGTTATCCGGCGGCGGCGGGAGGCGTTTTGGCGCGGGAGCAGCTGCCGGCGTCGCCCGCTGACCTTTTAGCTTTCCTGCCCGCGCCGTCTGACAGATGCGTCAACTTGATCATTTCAAAAACGGCGGCGGATAAACAAGGGGGGGTGTGCCGGCGCCCATCGCGCGCCGACGCGCGAACACGCGAACGCCGAGGCTAATTTCCCGTCGGCGCCCCTCGCCGGAGCTATTAGGCTTGGTAAAAGGCCGACGACGGGGCTGGAATTGGACGCCATTGTGGCGACGGGTGCCCTTGGAGCACCCGCAATTATCCCGCTTGGGGAGGGGGGGGGGGCGATGCGGCTCAGGTGTGTGTAAGTGTGTAAGGTGAAAGGGGGATGGGGGTAATTGACTCGGCGAGTGTGGAGAGACGAGCGCAATCAGACTCGCCCTGATGGAGTTTGATGCCTCCCTAAATAGTTTTCAAATGGAGGAGCAGGTGTTGCTCCCCACTCTACCCCCCCCGACCCCCCCCCCCCCCCCCCCACAGCCATCGCCACCCATCGTGTGTGTGTGTGTCGGACAATTGCACACTTTTGTGCGTCGGCGCGTCACTTCTTCACTGACTTGTCGCACGAGATACTAATTGCACGCAAGATGCCTTCAATAGCCTTAGCAGAGGGTAGGAAATTTGACTTTTTGTGTACATCTGAACGCCCCTCATCCGAACGCGGTGGAAAGTTGCGCGTTTGTGCACGCGCGCGGCTCCACATCTGTTCGCTGTCCGAACGCATCACACGATCCGCCGCCTCGCGGGCCCGCATTTTCTCTAATGGCGTTTTTTTTTTTTTTTCTTTTTCTTTTTAAGGCGTCCCGGAAAAAAGGCCCAAGCGCAGATGTCGCCCGGACAAGCGACTTCGTTCAGCTCGCGTGAAACAACGTCAACAGCAAAAGTGCATTAGCGGAGACGGCGCCCGGGTAGCCGACGCTGTGAGGGGCGAGCAGATGTTTTGATTTTATTTTTAAAAAAATGTTTTTTCGCGTTTTGCAGAGGCGCAAAAGTGTGCTTGAGCGCCGAGGAGCCTCGCGTGCGAGTTTAGCGCCTGTGGTTTGCGTCGCTACGCAATGTCGCCACTCCGCGACCGATTTTGTTTTCTGTTTTCGGAACAAGCAAAGTTTGTCTTCTTCTTTTAAAAATAAAAATTGAAATATGTGGTTTTGTCTCGCGAATGTGCCACTTCAGTTTTTGGGTTTTATTTTACTCTGCTCTGCCCGCTTCCGATCTCGGGGTCACCCCGACGAATTTTGTCAGAGTCCAAATCCCGGGAATGTGCCCAAAATGGCCGCCTCAAAAGCAATATGGCCGACTTCCCGCCGACGAGCGGCTGCGGCGCCGGTGATCCACCGACCGGTTCCGCCGGGGATTTCACAACGGCACCGCCGCGAGTGTCCTCGGGCAAGACCTGAACCCCGGAATCGCCCTCGGGTCGGCGATGTAGATGACGAACGGTTGTCAGCTGCCTCACAAACGAAGGTAACCAATGAAATTCTCAGGCGAAAGTCGGTCTACGGTCCCCCCCCTCACTTATAGGCACGAGCTGTGGGTCGTGACCGAAAGAACAAGATCCCGGATCCAAGCGGCCGAAATGAGTTTCCTCCGCAGGGTGTCCGGGATCTCCCTTAGAGAAACAGGTGAGAAGCTCGGTCATCAGGGAGGGGCTCGGTGTCGAGCCGCTGCTCCTCTGCGTCGAGAGGACCCGGGTGAGGCGGCTGGGGCGTCTGATCCGGACGGTGTTCCGGGCACGTCCGACCGGGAAGAGACCCGAGGACGACCTGGGACACGCCAGAGAGACCGTGTCTCTCGGCTGGCTTGGGAACGCCTCGGGATCCGTCCGGAAGAACTGGAAGAAGTGGCTGGGTAGACGGAAGTCTGAGGATCCCTGCGGGAGCTGATTCCCTTGCGACCCGACCCGGAAAAGCGGTAGATCACGGATGGATGGATGGATGGATGGATGGATGGTCCTCGCGTTTCTCGTCATAGCGTTGACGTCACGTCCCAATCGCCAAATTCGTTATGATCCGTTTTTCCGAACTTTCACAAATCGGGAATTCCCGACACAAAGGCTTCCCGTACGATTCCAGATTCAGTTTTTTTGGTTTTCTTTTGTTTGTTTGTTTTTTGTTTTTTTTTTTCATGGAAATCAAGCGTAACAATTTTTGTTCCTTTCTGGAGAGCGCAACAGCAACAGTTTGTCTTCTTTTTGGGGAAAGAAAACTCAACCGTTGAGCCGTCTGCACCCGGAGTCTCGCCTCCGTTTTATGGTATTTGGGGGGGGGGGGGGGGTTGAAACAAAACAGGTGCGGACGGGCGGCGTGCAAATAGGCGGGTTAAAAATAGATGAGCGCCACCTGCCGCCACTCGTTTCGGAGACGACCAAAACGGGTCGTCAAGGTGACGAGGGGATGTGTGCGTGTGTGTTGCGTGTTGGCGTGGGGATACGCGTAATATACAACGCGAGGGATGATCACATTTTTCACAATTATTTTTAGATTGGAGTATGCTACTATCCTTTTTCCACGCTTCAGGTCGTTTTTAATAACGTACTTTGGAGCAATAACAAGGTATGGAATAAGTGGAAATTAATTTTAAAAAAGCATTTTAATAGTAGTATTGCAACATATATATACTGTATATATGAATTATTCATTATTAGATTTATTCCATTTTTTCCCCATTTTATATTTTTCACTTTGGTTGGATTTATGTAGTTAATACACATTTGTAATTATTTAAAAAAAAAATGAAAGTTTACATTTTTTTTAAAATATCAGTAAAACACAAAGTAAAACAATTTTAGTTGTCACTAGTGTCTTCAAAGAAATTACTATGAATAAATACAAATATATTTTCAATAAAACTAGATAATATTAAAATTGGTTAATCTTGTTACATATTTTCAAGTAGTATTAAAAACAAATATATATATATATATATATATATACACACATTTATATAAAATTCTTTTTTTTTTTTCATTTTTTCCCATTTCATATTTTTCACTTTGGTGAGATTTGTTTATGTAGTTCATATTTATAATTTTGTATAAATTTAATTATAAGGTTTTTTTTAAATAAATGAAAGTCAAGAAAATACCAGTAAAACACAAAGAAAACAATTTTAGTTGTCTTCAAATAAATTACAATGAATAAATACAAATATATTTTCAATAAAACTAGATATTATTAAAAATTGGTTAATCTTGTTACATATTTTCAAGTAGTATTAAAAACAAATAAATACAAATATATTTTCAATACAACTAAAGCTAAGATAAAAATATTGTTTAATCTGAAATAAATATAAATGCAAATAATAATATTCATAAAAATTATAATAGTGAACATTAGAAGAATGAGCGCTGAATTAAAGTGGCTGTCATCTGTGAGAGAGAGGAGCTTGACTGCCCTCTAGCGGAGTCATTTCGCAACTGAAGTTTGACTTCAATCCGAACAGCAGAAATCCCAAAAATACAAAATGACTGGAAATATGAACCACTTCCTGCCTGAAGCCTCACTTCCCGTCTCCCCTCACCCCTCCCAAAGTGGACACATTATCATTGAAAATTATGAATATGCATCATTCGCATTAAATATGCCTGCCCGGGTCCACGTCTTCCACGCAAAGTCAATTTCCGCGCCATCTGTGCGCGTCGTGAATCATCTTTATGAATATGTTGTTTTATTTCGCAAGGTGCCCCCGTGCATCTCAAGGGCGGGATGTGGGGGGGGGGCGGCACCGTTTGAAGGGTCGTCACCCTAAAGATGAATGACGGCGACAGAATATCAGATTATGAATTATGGTGTGGTGCAGCCTCTTTTAACGGCGCCTCAAAGCTACGGCGCGAATGTTAGCATTTTAATTAGCTTGTATGCTAATGACGTGTGCTACTAATATATGATCCTTCCTGTTATCAAATATTATTATTATTATTATTTAGACTGGATGTTTTTCCTCTTTTCGCGATGTCACAATCATCACGTAGTCACGTACTAATTGTTGTACAAAATGGTGATAAAAGTGGGAAAAAAAACATAATACAGGCATTATGTATTGCACTTTTGTTTAAAAAATTGCACGGCGATGTCATCGGCGACAAAATATTGCGTAAAATATGAACCACGTGCTGCTTCACCAGCGATCACGCGCCGCGTTTGCGTTCTACTGACTTTCATCCCGGCGAGTTATTTGATAAATTAATAATTTGAGCTGGAGTGGCGATAAAAATGTCACCCTGTGATTTAGATATCGGCCACCGGGGGTCCCCACTCTGGGGAGCGCCCCCTTCGGGCCGAGTTAATGATTGATGATGGAAGTTGGGCGCCGGGGGAACCGGAGGAGGCGGCCATCTTTTTTTCTTTTTTTTTTTTTTTTTTTTACGGCAGCGCTGGGAATTAATTATGCTAACGGGGGCTAATGAATGCACGTGGGGGGGCCATTTTATTCTACCCTCATTTGCAAGTTGACAGCGCCATGTCCAACCGGATCTTCACAGCCGGAATGCAAAAATTTACAAAACATATCTAAGATGATCTTTGAGAAAATAACACGTGTTAGCGCTTTCGTTTTGAACGGCGGAAAATGACGTCAACGTGTTTTGTTTGTAAATAATTTTCCCGAGAAACCGGTTTCACCGATTGACAAGAAATCGGCATGGTTATGTTTATCGCGATTGTCGCGAGGATTTACGCCTAAACTTGAGCGGGAAGTCGGCCATTTTGGTGACGAGCAGCCATTTTGGGCCAGTTCCGGGGATCAAACGTTAGCAACAAAAACATAGCGTGCGATTCCGCGTTCATTGATCGGCACGTAATTCGCGGAACAAGTTTTTCGTAACCGGACGTACGAAAAAACATCTCAAGGCGTGTTTGAACTTGAGCGGGAAGTCGGCCATTTTGGGCAAGTTCCAGGGATCAAACGTTAGCAACAAAAACATAGCGCGCGATTCCGCGTTCATTGATCGGCACGTAATTTACGAAACAAGTTTTTCGTAACCGGACGTACGAAAAAACATCTCAAGGCGTGTTTGAACTTGAGCGGGAAGTCGGCCATTTTGGGCAAGTTCCAGGGATCAAACGTTAGCAACGAAAACATAGCGCGCGATTCCGCGTTCATTGATCGGCACGTAATTTACGGAACAAGTTTTTCGTAACCGGACGTACGAAAAAACATCTCAAGGCGTGTTTGAACTTGAGCGGGAAGTCGGCCATTTTGGGCAAGTTCCAGGGATCAAACGTTAGCAACGAAAACATAGCACGCGATTCCGCGTTCATTGATCGGCACGTAATTTACGGAACAAGTTTTTCGTAACGGGACGAACGATAGAAAACATCTCAAGACGTGTTTGAACTTGAGCGGGAAGTCGGCCATTTTGGGCCAGTTCCGGGGATCAAACGTTAGCAACAAAAACATAGCGCGCGATTCCGCGTTCATTGATCGGCACGTAATTCGCGGAACAAGTCTTTCGTAACGGGACGAACGATAGAAAACATCGCTAGGCGTGCTTGAACTTGAACAGGAAGTCGTTCGTTTCTACTCCAAGCGGCCATTTTGGTGGGGGATTCCGGAGCTTTGAGTCCTTCAGGGAACGCTGCAACACAGTCGTATCATCGAGTGTTAGCGTCCACGTTAGCTTCTCGCGCTAGCAGCCGGAACGAGCAGCAGTTGCATTAGAAACGTCGTCCAAGGCTAACGCGAGATCGGAGACATTTTTTTTTGTGTCCGACGCCGCTCTCGAGAAGTGTTTCGTAAGCGATGTCGGTAAACGTGCCGTTGCGGCCAAATATTTGCACAAAGCGAAACGACGCTGGAGCCGGAGAAAGCTTCAATTAGCGGAGTTTAACCGACAACATCGCGACACGGCAAACACGCCCACGCCGGGCCTCTCGGGACGCGCGACCGTGAGTGTTTTATTTTATTTATTTTGATTTTCTTATTATTTTTGTTTTTTTTTTTACACGCACGCACAAGCCGCTCCCTGGCTTCAATCTCACGCATGATTATGCTCGATAATTTAGCTTTTTGGACGTTTTCCCACCAGCCGAGCAGCTGCGCCAGCTGGTGACGTTCGTGCATTCCCGAACACGCACGAATGCACACTCGTTCGTCCGTTCGTTCGTTCGTTCCGCCGCTAGCGGCACATCCCCGAACGCTTGATTTTTAAAGATCCGGTTTCACGAGTTAAAACCGGGAAACCCTTCAAACGACCCATTTTCGAACCGCCGATCTTTGGCAAAATTAGTCACTCCGAAGTCCAAATCCCGGAAGTGTGCCCAAAAGCAAGATGGCCGACTTCCTGCCCACGGGCGGTTGCGGCCCGGGTGACCCGCTGATTTAAAAACCGAACTGCCGCAAGTGTCCTCGGGCAAGACGTGTGACCCAGAAGTGACAGACGGCTATCAGCTGCCTCACAAACAAAGGAAACCATCCATCCATTCATTTCCTTTGCCGCTTATCCTCACGAGGGTCGCGGGGAGTGCCGGAGCCTATCCCAGCTGTCAACGGTACACCCTGAACTGGCCGCCAGCCAATCGGAGGGCACATTGAGACAAACAACCAGTCACACCTAGGGTCAATTTAGGGTGTCCAAGCCTTAACCCAACTGTTAAGCAACCCTACAACCAAAACCTTTAAACGCAACCCGGAAACCTGACGCTTAAACGGCAAAACCAAACAGCGCCCTCTGGTGGCTTAACAGCGGAAAACAGCAAAGGCATTTGAGCCATCTCTCGCCCTGTACCTCTCCAGTCTGGCCACTAGAGGGCAGTGTTGCTTCATTGATAACGTCCCACTACTTTTGCTTGAGTCTCCCTATGTTATCATTTACACAGTGCAGTACTACAAACTCTGTATAGGAGGCGCTACTACGTGGAAAATGGAGTACAGGACGACCTCACATCCCAACAATAAATAACGAGATCATAAATGACAACAGTTTCTTCTTCTTCCTTTCCTTTAGTTCCCAAAATTTGCCACCGTGAATCTGACAAACAGCCCGCACAAAAAAAACAAACGAGCGAATGGGGTTGCACATTTGTGCACACCCCCTCATACCTGCAGTCAATTACCTACTTATATTTAAACTTGCGCTAAACCTGCCACGACTTAAAGTGCTTTCGAGTAACTTCAAATAAAGTTTAGCTAGTTTGAACTTTGCCAAAAGACAATCGCTCACCTTAATGGGGGAAAAAAAACAACAACTTTTGAAACAATTGATCTTGTGTTCAATTTTCTTCGACCGCGGGCACTTGGAGAGGGGTGTGTAGACTTTTGCAAAGCGGTACATTGCGAAGAGCGAAGGGCACAAAAGGGTGCCGAAGCGTACCGGGGAGCGATTGTGGCGGCGCACGGCCCTGGAACTGTTGGGGAAATTAAAAAAAAAAAATAGATGACAGGAGTTTGTTTTCCGTCGGTGGCGTTTGCCGTTTAGCCCCGCCCCTTTCCTTCTCATCTGTGCGCTTGGCTCTGAATCACTCGCCCCCCCCCCCCCCCCCTTTCATATCGTAGCGAAACTCCTCACCCGGTGACTCATGGGCCAAAGCCCGAGAGGTTGAATCACACGCGGCACAAAGACAAGAAGGCATGAAGATGGGCCTGATCCGCAACTTGGACGCAATTACAAAAAACTTCGTCGCATTCGAGTTTTTCCACGACGCGAGCCGTCGTTCGGATCGTTTTTTTTTTTTCAATACACGCTGCCGATTTGAGTAGCCAGGAATTCGCTCGATGCTACCAAACAATACAAAACGCCATAGAGGGGCTAACGGCTACAATTGGTATGGAGTGCAAGCGAGGATATTTGATCACAAACAGTGGAGCAACACATGTAGACATAATAGGACCATACTCACAGGCGCATATTTGTTATCGTCAGCGAAGAATGACTAATATTACCGCGGCTTACTTATGACTAATTTATGCATGGAAATTGCCCGCAACGCGACGCAGCTACTGTCGTTAATTCAATTCATGGAATTGAAATCTTCTATTTAAAAAAAAAATATATATATATATATGCAGATGCGCGGAATCATTTGCAGCGCAAAGTTTTGCCGTGTTTGGGCTTAATGACTTCACGGTTGGCTTAATGCGTCGGGACTTCTTCGAGGAAAGACGCCGTTTCGTAAATAAATGGCCGCCGCTCCCGCGGGGACGGAAAAACTTTTGCAGTCGGGATTCCCTGACGCCGCGCCGCCGTCATCGCCGGGCGACGCTCGCTGCGTGCGGATGTGTACGGTTGTCGGCAAGAGTGTGCGTGCACGGTGGATCGTTGTTATGAAATCCTGGGGCGACATTGCTGGGGCGTGACTCACGCGCTGACTCACTCGCGGCCTTGTTGTGCCCGTCCGTGTGTTGTGTGTCTGTGTGTTGTACGCCTGAGTGTTTGTGTGTTTTGTGTCGGTTGGTGTCCATTGTGAGCCTGTGTGTGTGTATTGTATGCTTGTGTGGGCGTGTGTCCGTTTGTGTTGTGTTGTGTGTCTCTGTGTGTTGTGTGTCTGTGTGTTGTGTGCCTGTGTGTGTGTGTCGTGTGCCTGCGTGTGTGCCCGCGTGTATCCGTCGTGTGCCTGTGTGTGTATGTGTGTGTTGTGTGCCTGTGCGTTGTGTGCCTGTGTGTCGGTTTGTGTGTGTTGTGTGCCTGTGTGCGTGTTTTGTTTCAGTTTGTGTGCGCTGTCTGCGTGTGTGCGTTGTGTGCCTGTGTGTGTTGTGTGTCTGTGTGGGTGTGTGTACGTTGTGTGTCCGTTTGTGTTGTGTTGTGTGTCTGTGTGTGTTGTGTGTCTGTGTGTTGTGTGCCTGTGTGTGTGTGTCGTGTGCCTGCGTGTGTGTCCGTGTGTATCCGTCGTGTGCCTGTGTGTGTATGTGTGTGTTGTGTGCCTGTGCGTTGTGTGCCTGTGTGTCGGTGTATGTGTGTTGTGTGCCTGTGTGCGTGTTTTGTTTCAGTTTGTGTGCGCTGTCTGCGTGTGTGCGTTGTGTGCCTGTGTGTGTTGTGTGTCTGTGTGGGTGTGTGTACGTTGTGTGTCCGTTTGTGTTGTGTTGTGTGTCTGTGTGTGTTGTGTGTCTGTGTGTTGTGTGCCTGTGTGTGTGTGTCGTGTGCCTGCGTGTGTGTCCGTGTGTATCCGTCGTGTGCCTGTGCGTTGTGTGCCTGTGTGCGTGTGTGTCTGTGTGTGTGTTGTGTGCCTGTGTGTGTGTGTTGTGTGTCTGTGTGCCTGTGCGTTGTGTGCCTGTGTGTGTGTGTGTGTTGTGTGCCTGTGTGTGTTGTGTGTGTGTGTGTGCCTGTGTGTCGGTTTGTGTGTGTGTTGTGTGCCTGTGTGCATGTTTTGTGTCAGTTTGTGTGTGTTGTGTGTGCCTGTGTGTCTGTGTGTGTGTGTGTGTTGTGTGTGTGTGTGTGCCTGTGTGCGTGTGTGTGCGTGTTGTGTCAGTTTGTGTGCGCTGTCTGCGTGTGTGCGTTGTGTGCCTGTGTGTGTGTTGTGTGTGTGTGTGTGTGTGTGCCTGTGTGCATGTTTTGTGTCAGTTTGTGTGTGTTGTGTGTGTGTGTGCGTTGTGTGCCTGTGTGTGTTGTGTGTCTGTGTGGGTGTTGTGTGCCTGCATGTATCTGTTGTGTGCCTGTGTGTGTGTCTGTTTGTGTGTGTGTTGTGTGCCTGTGCATTGTGTGCCTGCATGTGTGTGCGTGTGTCTGTTGTGTGTGTTGTGTCGGTTTGTGTGTGTGTGTGCGTGTGTGCATGTTTTGTGTCAGTTTGTGTGTGTTGTGTGACTGTGTGTGTGTGTGTGTGTATGTGTGTGTTGTGTGTCAATTTGTGTTGTGTGACTGTGTATGTGTGTTGTGTGTGTCCATTTGTGTGTGTTGTGTGTCTGAAGTTTGGTCAGTTTCTTCAATGCATCTGTCGGATGGTCTGATTTATTATTAGTATTACTATTAATAATACTAGTATTATTATGATTATCATCAATGAGCCGCAGAGGACGAGCAAACTGCTGATTTTGAAATGAAAATCAATAAGCTTCCTGGAATTTTGAGGATGGATCAGGACAACGAAGCGTCGCAACCGGCCCTTTAAAGGCAGCGCCATCTTGCTTTGGAATCAAACAATATTGCCCAGAATGAGAGAAAATGATCATAATTTCATAGACATAAATAATAAAATAATTCCAAAATAAATCGGGTTCTCGGTACTGACGACAACACGCACCTGCCAGTAATACGCCATACTGCGTTGTGTACAATCCGTACAAATTCAAGCAATAACAAAAAATAGTAATGCATATTTTGATGTGGAATATGAAGAATTGGGGACATAATTTTGTTGTGGTTCTTTTTTTTTTCACAACTTATGTACCACCATCTTCCTCGACATGCCACTTTTGCGTGTCTTTAGCACATTTATGTTTTTCTATCTTTGCGGGGCACCGTCATCCTCGACATGCCACTTTTGCGTGTGTTTGACGCGTTCCCGTTTTTCTGTCTTTGCGGGGCACCATTTTCATCGACATGCCACTTTTGTGTGTTTGACGCATTCCCGTTTTTCTATCTTTGCAGGGCACCGTCATCCTCGACATGCCACTTTTGCGTGTCTTTAGCACATTTATGTTTTTCTATCTTTGCGGGGCACCGTCATCCTCGACATGCCACTTTTGCGTGTGTTTGACGCGTTCCCGTTTTTCTGTCTTTGCGGGGCACCATTTTCATCGACATGCCACTTTTGTGTGTTTGACGCATTCCCGTTTTTCTATCTTTGCAGGGCACCGTCATCCTCGACATGCCACTTTTGCGTGTCTTTAGCACATTTATGTTTTTCTATCTTTGCGGGGCACCGTCATCCTCGACATGCCACTTTTGCGTGTGTTTGACGCATTCCCGTTTTTCTGTCTTTGCGGGGCACCATCTTCATCGACATGCCACTTTTGTGTGTTTGACGCATTCCCGTTTTTCTATCTTTGCAGGGCACCGTCATCCTCGACATGCCACTTTTGCGTGTCTTTAGCACATTTATGTTTTTCTATCTTTGCGGGGCACCGTCATCCTCGACATGCCACTTTTGCGTGTGTTTGACGCATTCCCGTTTTTCTGTCTTTGCGGGGCACCATCTTCATCGACATGCCACTTTTGTGTGTTTGACGCATTCCCGTTTTTCTATGTTTGCGGGGCACCGTCATCCTCGACATGCCACTTTTGCGTGTGTTTGACGGATTCCCGTTTTTCTGTCTTTGCGGGGCACCACCTTCCTCGACATGCCACTTTTTTTTCCCCCATCTCTGTGTGGTATTCCCGTTGTCGTCGTCGTCGTCACGGTGTGTTGTTATTTTTCTATCTCTGTGCAGTGCCACCTTTATTGCTGTGTCTATTTTTTCCTTCAATGTTCTTTCCAAACTTTGCGCACCGGCGTGTTCTTGTTTATGTACCGGCGCGGCCACCGTCCTCCTCGACAAGCCGCATTTAACTGTATCCGTGTCTTCGTTTGGTGCGGCAGGAATAAATAAGAGGTCCGACGTCAAGGAGGAGGACGGGCCAGACTGGGGCGGCCAAACGAGAACCCGGGACGGCCTGGGAACGGTCGTCAGTGGACTGAGGGGGTCTATCCCGTGAGGATTTAGTAGTCCTCGGCGGAATGCGGGTTCTCGGCTCTCACGGCTGAGCGACACAAACACGAATTGTGTCCTGGCTTTGCCCTCTTGCACATGACTGAGAAGTGACGGAAGGCGTCTCGGAATAGGACCCTCGGTCACGGGGGGGGGGGGGGGCCTTTCGAGGAGACCACCGGGGGGGGGGGGGGGGGAATGTGACACCCACCCGAGAGGCGGCGAGATCAGCGCTCGCAGGACATTTCGTGTTCCCGGCAAAACTCTTGCGAATCGTGTCCCACAACAAAAAAAAAAAAAAAATGAAAGTAGAATCTTTGGTGCGCGTCACGACTTTTTTTTTTTTTTTGGGTTGTTTTGGAAAGTTTGTTGCCGCGGCGACGCAGCGTAATTAAGCGCCGGCCGCGGATTGCGCAACAGGCCCGGAGCGGATGCAAAGGTTGCTTCATCCGGATGCGTCCTCGTCCTCGTCCTGCCGGCGGGGTGTCCAAAAAGTCCACAAAAAAAAAACAAACAAAAAACTAAAACTGACACTCAAAACCTCTTTTTGGATCACATACAGACCCGAGCAACAAGTGGCTATCAAAAATAACTCCAAGAATAATGCAAAACATGAATTATTGCATAGTAGCACGGCTGTGTAGTTGACTATTATCGTTCGGGTGCACAAATTTGTTCAAAACCGAAAAAGTTGCCAGTAATTATCCAAAACGTGACCAAAAGCTAGCAACAGATTGTTGAACACACACGGATAACAAAACTCACGTGCATATATTCTTGATCCTCCGCAACGAACGGCCGTCGGCTGCAGCTGACTGAGCAGTTGTGACCATCTTCACCCGTGCGTCGGTATTTTCCACAACATAAAATAATAATAATAATGCACACGTCTTTTTTTTCATTTTTGGGGAAGGTTGGAAAACGTGAACATCACTCATTCATTCATCTCAACGAAGAAAGATGATTCGGCTAGCGTGGAAAAAAAAAAAAAACGTAACCGAAGGCGGCGTGATGGGAGAGGACACGCAAAGAATGTTTTTGGTTTTTTCGGGGGGTGGGGGGGGGTGTTATGAATATTATAGGAGGGCCCCATGATTGTCTGCGAGGGGATTTCCTGTGGAATGAATTTCATGTGCAAGCGCTTCTGTTTTAGCTGCACTTATGCCACTGCTATTATTATTAAAAAAGGGGGAAAAAAAATGTTAGTCCCAAGACCGACGTGGACTTTCCCAGCTCCGGAATCCATAATTTTTTTCAAATTTGTTATTTTTTTTTAAGGGAACGGCAAACGTGAAACGCACAACGGAACGTCGCCTTGTCTGAAGACGAAATGATTGAAAAGATCGTTTGGAGCGTGGCGTGACAAAATGGCCTCCGGGGCAAAAAAAAAAAAAAATATGGAAAAAAAAAAAAAATTGCTTCGAAAACAATGCTAAAAATGTTTATGCTTATACATTTCACAATCGCATTCATGTTCTGTAATAAAAACTTGTAACCAAGGACTCCAATCCAAAGCAATGACAACATATATCGCTTGCTCCCTTGTTACTAGGCAGACTTCACGGGGCACAAGCATTCCTGCCCCATTTATGACTATTTCGCATTATGGAAAGCAAATTCACACGCGTGCTTACGGACATCCATCCATCCATCCATTTTCCTAGCCGCCTATCCTCACGAGGGAGGCGGGGAGCGCCGGGGCCTATCCCAGCTGTCAACGGTATAACCTAAACTGGTCGCCAGCCAATCACAGGGCACATAGAGACAAACAACCAATCACATTCACAATCACACCTACGGGCAATTTAGAGTGTCCGATAAATGTCGAACGTTTTCGGGATGTGAGAGGAAACCCCCGCAGGCGCGGGGAAAGCACACGCAAACGCCGACACAGGCGGGTTCCGGGATCGATCCCGGGACCTCAGAACGGTGACGCCAGCCGAAACCACCGTGCCGCCGCTCACGAACATTGATTTCGCAATTTAATCACCGCTCCGGTATCCGAATCCAAAATCCACGTCGATCAAACGTATCCCCGAAAAGCGACGGCAGTGTTTGTGAAGGAGCTCCGCCGTTGCGCAAGCCGTCGGCCGCTTTCGCCCAAAGCAAACGGCGTCGTTCTAAGAAAGAGGAAAGGCAGGTTGAGCTGTGCGAAAGGTTAGTTTGGGTTTTTTTTTTTCCCTCCCTCCGTCCGCCCCCCCCCCCACCCCAACCCTTCTCGTTTTCCACTCTTTCATCTGACACACTTGCACAATTCTCCGTTCCGCCGGCCGAGTTGAGCAACGCGCGCGCTGATAACGAAATGAAAGCCGCCGGCGAGTCACGCAACGTCCGAGCGATGTTTTTCGAGGGCCTGCACGCTCGCCCGCATTCCCGAAACGGTCGCAAAAGGCCGGGTGGGTGGCTGGCGACCCGGTTTTGCCGTCCGGTCGCATTTCTCGACGCCCCGGGCGTTGAGTACGGGGCGAGGTCGATCAATTTTTTCGTTTTATTGCGTGTACTGTAGATAGCGCGTCATTAGGCGGAAGCTAATCTGCTTGGACAAACATGTTCGGATTACGTGGAAAAGTGCCAGTAAGGGCAGCCCGCCTGGCTCACTTCTAAGCACACTGAATTGCGTTTAAAAGGATCATAATGAAATATGTTTCATGAATAATTCAGTTTCAGTGTCGATCAAAATATTAGCGGTGCGCTAATGCTATCAGCGCTAGCGTTAAACTCTGTGTACCGAGGCTTATAACCAAGTGCGCTAACGCTAGCGGTGCACTAATGCTAGCAGCACTAGCGTTAAACTATTTCTGTGTACCGAGGCTTATAACCAAGTGCGCTAACGCTAGCGGTGCACTAATGCTAGCAGCACTAGCGTTAAACTCTTTCTGTGTACCGAGGCTTATAACCAAGTGCGCTAACGCTAGCGGTGCACTAATGCTATCAGCGCTAGCGTTAAAGTCTATGTAACAAGGCTTATAACCAGGTGCGCTAACGCTAGCGGTGCGCTAATGTTATCACCGCTTGCGTTAAACTCTTTCTGTGTACCGAGGCTTATAACCAAGTGCGCTAACGCTAGCGGTGCACTAATGCTAGCAGCGCTAGCGTTAAAGTCTATGTAACAAGGCTTATAATCAGGTGCGCTAACGCTAGCGGTGCGCTAATGTTATCACCGCTTGCGTTAAACTCTTTCTGTGTACCGAGGCTTATAACCAGGTGCGCTAACGCTAGCGCCGCATCACCGCATATATTGAAAACGTCGCGGCTTGTGGGCCGGAAATTAGAAATTAGTCATCACAGCCATTCCGCTTGGTTCTGTTCTAAGTTGTTCTCTCTTTTGGTTGAGACGTACGCGATCGCAGAAACACGATGATCAATCACCAGATTACGATCGATGACGTCGAGTGAATGGCGGACATTTTTATCCACAGCGCCAGTCGACATTTTTTCAATTTCTCACGTGTTGAAAGTGACTTTTCGTTTAGTTTTAAGCGTCTGTCTTTTATCTAGAAAGAAAAAATAGCTAAGTAGTTGAGTGGCGTTCAACCCGGCTCTGTTCTAAGGCCCACTGATTTATTTTGAAAGACGCGGTGAAAAGCACATTTCTTTTGAAGGCTCCAGTTCTTGACCGTACCGTAGGAAGTGACATTCCACCGGGTTGTGTACGAGGCCCCCTGCCTTTTCATCTATTGCTGTGCTACCTCAATGACACGTGTCCGTTTTTTTTTTTTTTTTTTTTCATTTTTTTTGCAGAAATACTCGCGAGACGGCATCCACAGTCGATTTCAGATCCCTTTTTCACTTTCCGCTAGAGGCGCAAACAATTCACCTGAAAAACCGTACAAACGCTTTCCTTTCCCAAGAACGCGCCGCCTTCGCCGAGCGCACGAGGCGCAGTTCCCCACGACGCAAACGGAAAGTCACCGTTCCGCGTTTGCCGATTTTTAATAAACGGACAAGACTTTCATGCGAGCGCTGACTACGCCAAAGTAGTTACATGGTACGCGCGCGCCATTCCTACGCGCTAACCTCAGTCACACATTTTAATTAGCGCCCGCATAGCATTGAGCGTAGCTCACAATGGCGTATTCCAAGTACTGAAGAAGAATTCCCAAACGCGCGAGTCACTCGACTCCGCGTGGGAACGCCGCACAAAGTGACACAAGTGCCGCGCTTTTCAACCGGAATGTGAAAAAAATGTGACGCGTAGGCGCCGGCCGCACCGTTTTTAACACGTCGCGTATGAAAACGCGTCTCGCGGCGTCCGCAAGTAACGATTTCATTTTCGTTTTTCAGGGTTCAGAAACGGTGCAAAAACACCCGGGTCAAAGGGACTCGAGCGGCTCCGCGGTCGCTCCCCCCGCCGAGCTGCGCAACGGCGCCGTGTTCCCTTTAAGAGGCCGGCAGCTATCGAAGCTCGTCGAAAAAAAAAGGGATCCGGCTGCGCGGATGTGAACGAGTCCAGATGCCGTCTGCGGTATCCTGTCCTCACCCGAAGGACATCCTGCTCGCCGCGCTTCGCTCACCCCCCCCCCCCCCCCCAAAAAAAAAACCCGCCTCGCGCTCTGCGGATGTTTACGTCGCGCCGTGATTGATGGCGAGACGCCGCGTCTTCCGAGACTTCAGCGTTTGCGCCGACCTCGGTTGTCTTCGCCGATGGAGATTTGAGGGAAACCGACGTGTTCCTTTATGATCTCATGACGCATTTTTGCGCTGTGATGAGATGGCAAGTCTCGTACGGGGTCCGCATTCCAGGCCTTATATAGACCCGAGGTGCCAGACGATACCTTAGTCCCCACCTTCTTACTGTATTCTTGACAGGAATAAGTCCAAAAATTGCTTTAATAAAGTAACTCCTCTGTCTTTGCAGCCATGTTAGCATTTACAGGAGGCCCTTGAAAAAATGTAGTTGAAAAATGTCCTGACAAACGGTAGAATCGTTGAATCGGGCCAGAGCTAGCTCATGCTAACAACATTGAGGCTCTGGTTAGCTAGGGGGGGGGGGGGTTAGCACCTTTCCACGAAGCTCGTGTATTTATTTGAAAGGCGTCACCAATCTGGACTCGATTCCCCCCCCCCCCCCCCCACCGAACGAGGAAGTCGGACCCGCTCGCTACCGTACGTGGCGTTCGCCGGAAAAGGAGGAAGCGCGACGGGAACGGCCACCTCCACGCGCAGACACAAAGCGTGTTTTTCGACGCGGTTTTCTCGCTGGGGGGTGGGGGTGGGGGGATTTTCCAGACGCGCTCCCGGCCGTAACGTCGCTCGTAACGCGAGCCGGGTGACGGAAAAAAAAAGCGGTCCCCCCTTTTCCCGGATGCGGGTTTTATCCTGGTTCTTTTGGTGCCGAGTGAGCGCAAAGCGCAAATTGACGTCAAATTCCCAAAACCCGCCGGCACGAAAATGGGAGTGAATGTGGGGGGGGGGGGGTGGCCTCACAGTTCTGAGGACCCATGTTCGATCCCGGACCCGCCTGTGTGGAGTTTGCACGTCCTCCCCGTGCCTGCGTGGGTTTTCTCCGGGTACTCCGGTTTCCTCCCACATCCCAAAAAACACGCAACATTAATCGGACGCTCGAAATTGCCCGTAGGTGTGATTGTGAGTGCGGCTGTTTGTCTCTACGTGCCCTGCGATTGGCTGGAAACCGGTTCAGGGTTTACACCGCCTTCTGCCCGTTGATACCAGCACTACCTACGACCCTTGTGAGGATAAGCGGCTAAGAAAATTGGATGAATGACTTTGGCTTTAGGGTCACTTTCAACCATCAAGCAGAGACACAAGCGGAGGTTTGCGTTGAAGGGGTTTGGTTTTGACATTTAAGCTTTCAGGTTTCAGGGTCGCGTTTCAAGGTTTTTGGTTTTAGGGTTGCTTAACAGTTGGGTTTAGGTTTAGGGAAAATATGTAAGCGAAAGTGAAGAGGTGGGGGTTGGGATTGGGGGGGGGGGGTGAATGGATAAGCGTCAAAACCTGAATCAAAGTCTCCTCGGACCCAAAATCGCACCTGTCCCGGTTTTTGTGCAATCCTGTTTGCAAACAAACCCAACAAAAGGCCGACGGAAACCACCTTTGGACGGATACCCACGACGAAAACCGCTCCCGTGTGCGGGGACGGGGGGGGAGAGTTCTGATGACGCCTCCTAAATACATAAATATCATTCATTTCTTTGTTCGGAACAGGAAAACAACATTTGTAAGGAATCGTGCAGGCTCGGACTGGCCTGTGGTCTCGCAATACATTTTTTTTTTTTTTTTTTTTTTCCAACCAAAAGGCAAAAATGAGTCACGGAAGCGCTCGGATGACTCACAACACTTTTATTAACGATAACTGCCGACTCGCACAATCGAAATAAACAGAAACCGCCAAAAATAAGCCCGAGCACCGCACGTGCAGTCGGGCGGCTCGTTACCGCTTTAGAGCGCCTCGTCGTATGCTGCGAGTGTGCGCGCGTCGCGGGGAGCAAGTGAGCATTTTTCATTTTAATTTTGGTTTTTTTGTCTGATACGACGGGTTAGAGCGCCTCGTTGTCGCAGCGTAGACAAGCCCGGCGATGGCAGGAAGCTATTTTTTCATGGCTCAAAACATGAAACGATAAGTACGACGCAATATATTTGATTTTAATAAGTGGTATATTGAAACAAATATGAAAAACTGGAGAGAATCCGGTCCCAAAAGAAAACTCTTGGCTCCCTCCAGCAGCCTTTCCGGGAAAGTCAGCTGAAGTAGGCCAGCAGTTTATGAAGTGCGGACATTTTTTTTTTTGTTCTGTTCTTCCCGGTACGTCCAAAAATAGATCAGTCGGGAGTGACTCTCCAGGTACGACACGGGCTGGGCTCATTCCTGAAGGCTGCGACGTATGAAAAACGTTTTTCGCTTGGCGATCGGGGCGAGAACCGGAATGTCGACGAGCCACCGGCAAGAAAAAATGGAATCCCGACGGCGACCTCGAAAAACTGCACAATCGAAAACAAAAATCAAAAATGAAAAATAAGTTTGCGTGGCGTCCAAAAGCAAAAGTTTCCTTTCGGCCGGCACACGCCGGTGACTCAGCGCAGATTTCGAGCGGCACAATAACCAGTTTTGTTTTTTTTTTTTGTTTTGTTTTAACCTCAGAGGAAAATGACGTAACTACACAACAACAACGACGACGACAACACGCACTGACTCACAACCTCGAGACCGACGTTTTTTTTTCCGTCGGGAGAACCAAGAGACTTTCTCCACGTAATATTCCGAGTCATATTACTAATATTTTTCACGGCGGGGTTACGAGCGCAAATCCTTCAACCCTTCGGCCGGCGGACTCCCGCCACACTTCCCGTTTGTTTTTTTTTCTTTCTTTTGCTTCCCGTCGCCGATCTCGGGTAACCTCCCGGACGGCTGACGTCGCGCGCGGCCCGCCGGACGTCCACTTCCTGTTTGAAAGAGGAAACCCCCCCCGTCCTCGTCCTCGCCCTCGCCGCGGTGATAAAAGCGGTTGAGTGACTGTAAAAGTCATGTGCGCCGCGATGACGACGCCGATTGCGAAAGCGTTTTTTCTGAAGGCCGGGAGGAAATGAGCCCGAGTTGTTGTCGGTCAGGTGATTCGGTATTTTTTTGTTGTTGTTCGTGCGGATGTCTCTGCTGCGTGTGAATTTCGTTCTACGGCGCAACGATGACACCAAAACGCTTTCGACACCTCGAGAGTGACTCGAAACCCGTCCGTCGCAGATCTCCGAGGCTTTTCTCGAAAACCGAATCGGATCCTTGAAACCCAAATTCAAGACCGAGCCCTAACTTTAACCCTTCGACGGGAACCCTTAGACTGGACTTTGAAACCTTTAACCCCGTCCTGAAAACGTAATCCCAGGCTGAAAACCCGTGACCCCGTCCACTCGGAATCCACTGGTACTTGGCGGCTAGGAAGCCAACATCGTGTAGCCGAATCCGAAAGACAAGACCCGCGCCGCGGCTCCTGAGATCGACGCCATCGGAACTCCGATCAACAACGTCGTCGATAAATGGTTGAAATCGTGTGACGGTACGCGTCATCTCTCCAACCGGAACACCTGTGGGAGCGCCCCGGCCGATTTTGCTCACTTTCCGGACCTCGATGCGTCGTACGACAGCTACAACAACAACTCGGAACCCGAACCCGACTCGGGGAGCTCGACCTCGGTTGAACTCCCGACTTCGCGCAGCCGGAGCTTCCTTCCTCGAAACCGTCCCCGTGTGAGCGCGGCGTCGCAATTTCCGAGCCCGTCTTTTGAGGAAGTCTTTGCGCTGAGTGCGGCTCCGCTCCGTGAGAACAGACGGCGTGAAATTTACGCAAATTTCGACGGCTGCAGAAAAATTTCTCATGACTTCTTCTGGACGCTTTGGTTGTTTTTCCACAAATTGTATTTTTAACTCAGATTTTGGAAAAAAAAAATTTCTGGCACGGTGCATAAGCTTCTAAGCGTTAGCCTCACAGCTCTGAGGTCCCGGGTTCGATCCTCCCCGTTGACAGCTGGGATAGGCTCCGGCACTCCCCGCGACCCTTGTGAGGATAAGCGGCTAAGAAATTGGATGCAGTTCCAAATGACAAAAACGGAGCCTGCCCACGCTAGCTCGATTAATAACAAATATTGTTACATTCGCTGTTTGGCAGTCACAACATTCAAAATATATTGTTTACATATTGCACAATCCGCACACCCTTTCGCTCGACACCTTGTGCCGCAACAGGTCAGAGGTCACGGAGGCCGCGTAGCATTCAGCTGACGGCCGACTTGTTTACGACGCGGACGCGGGCCCGCTGGACCCCAACGTTTGTTCACACAACAAACATGGCCGCCGGCGTCGGACGGGACGGCACGAACGTGAAGTATGAATGATGACGTCGCATAGGAAAAAAATGAACTCTTTACAATTGTTGAATAGGCAGATTATTTGCGCAATATGTATAAAAAGTGATGTATCAAAGAAAGGGATACATTACAGGGTTTTTTTCTTTGTGTCTGGTCATAATGCATTTTTGACTGATATACTGCCAATAAAAGTTATTAAAATTGGAGATTCATGGTCATTTTAATGGAACAAACATTTGACCCATTTAATAAAAAGTCCTACTAAAAGGAAAAAAATGGGCGTGGATAAATGCTGGAAAGAAAAAAAAAACGAAAGCAAACCAAGTCAAAAAGCAAATGTAACTTCATTATTTCATCATCATATACGTTTGAAACTTGAAGTTTGAAAAATGGGAACATTTACATTATATTGTACTAAATTAAAAGTAAATCCGACGAGCAAATGATTGTTTTGGAAATATTACATTCAAAGTGAACAGCAACGTTAAATGAAAAAAAATGTAAAACATATTAAAAATTCACTTATATTTTATATATTATAATAATGAAATATTTTAAAATAAATTCTATCAAATATAATTTTATATTATATTAAAAGTAACAAAAAATTAATTGAAATGCAAAAATCTAAATTCATGGCAATTATAATGAGTGTCAATTTTCAGTCGTTGGGGGGGGTTCAATCGTACTTCATAATTGAACTGCAAAAATAAGCATATGAGAGAGGGAGGGAGGGAGGGGGGGGGGGGGAGAGAGAAAGAGAGAGGTGGGGGCGGAGCTTGTGACTCGAGCGAGGCGTTCGCGGTCCTCTCGCTGAGTCGTCGCCTCTCTCTCGAGCCGTGAGGGGCTCTCTACCTCCTCCTCCTCCTCCTACCTCAACCCTCGTCGCCACCCCCCCCGCGGAAAACCACAACAACAACAACAAGGACTCGCAAATGGATAGCGGGACGACGGCACTGTAGAAAGAACCAGCGACCTCCACTCACAAGCCGGGATGAGCGTCCCGTGGAGCGGCCCCGCGCCCGCCTGCGTGCGCCCGGCCGGGGCGGCGCACAAGCGGCTCGACTCGGACTCGGAGGCGCCGCAGCCTCCTCCGGCCAAGCGCGCCCGGAGGCTGAGCGGCGAGACCGGGGAGGCGCACGGAGGACTCCTCGGGACCGGGGCGACCGCCGCCGCGGCCGACGTCCCCGCCGTCACCCAGCGGGGCCCCTCCAGGATCGGACCGTTCCTGCTGGTGCCCGCCGCGGCCGAGCGCGACGGCGTGCACTGCCGCGCCGTGCACGTCGACACCGGCGACGAGCTTCTGTGCAAGGTAACGCGCAGGCGCGCGCCCGCGGCCATTGTGCAACCGACGTCCCTCTCGGCTATGAATGGCGCTTGCTCAACCCGCAGTTCGGTCGACGCTGTCACGCGAAGGCGCTCGTGCGTCACGCCGCGTCTTGTCGCCCCTTTGTGACACGGCGGAAATGCAAACCGGAGAGATGCTCGCGATAAAAAAAACAAACAAACAAAAAAAAAAAAAGGCGCACTTGGTGCCCCCCCCCCGCGGGCCTTGTTCAAAGTTCCGCTCGCAAAAGAAGGAAAACTAAAAGTGTCGCGCGTCGGCGGCATCAAAATGGAATTTACCCACAATGGCCGACTTCCTGTCGGACTTCAGGCCGCAGTTCTTGAGAGTTTTTTTGGGTCCGTCAAGACACCCGATAGAGATGGGGAATGTTCCTTTACCCTCAATTTCAAAATGTGTCCAAAATGGCCACTTTCCCATTGGACTTCGGACTCGCGTCCATTTTCAGCTCAATTTGCGCTACGGGCTAATTTTTTTGCAAAATCATCCAAACGATCGAAAGTGACCACTTCCTGTTTACAGGTGTTCAGCATGGCGGACTACCAGCGGAAGATCCGGGCCTACTGGGCGGCGCCGCCCCACCCGGGCGTGCCGGCGGTGCGGGAGGTGATCCTGGGCGAGCGCGAGGCCTACGTCTTCCTGGACCGGGACTTCGGCGACATGCACACGCTGGTGAAGAGCCGGCGGCGGCTGGACGAGGCGCAGGCCCGGCCGCTCTTCCGGCAGATGGCGCGGGCGGTGGCGCGATGCCACCGCGCCGGCGTCGTGCTGGGCGACCTCAAGCTGCGCAAGTTCGTCTTCGCCGACGAAAACAGGTTCGGTTTGGAGTCCGGTGGCAAAATGTTTTTGAAAGAGGCGACGGATCAGTTTTCGGGGACACGCTCGGAGGTCAGACTTGAATTCTGCCCCCGTCGGGATGGTGCACGGGTGCCTAATGAAGCGTCTAAACCACTCCAGACAACATCTGAGCGCAGGAACCGGCGTTTAATACGAACGGCGGGGCTAACGAAGCCGATTATTTGATCATTAGCGTGATTGCCCAAAAGGTACTAAACGCAGACTCGTGTCGAGGAAAAACCCGGGAAACGTGAACGGGGCCCCTGAGAGAGGCAAAATGTCAGACATCGCGCGTGCGGTGGTGCGTCGGTGCCGTCCGGCTAACCGGCGGCTAGCCGCGGGGGTACCTAATGAGGTGTCTGAACGACTGGCGTGAAATGCTAACCGATGCTAGCAGCTACCGCTAATTACCGAAACGCGAGAAATTACAAATCAAACGGGTTGCTTTCCCTGTTTGCATAGTCCTGGTTTGTGCCCCCCCCCCCCCCCCCCCCCCACCCAACTGCAATGGTGCAGGGGGTACCTAATGTAGCGTCCCGGAGAAAAAAAAACATGGCGGCAGACGCTCTCCCGCGGGCCGCCCGGTCGGGTAGGCGGTTCTGTACTTGCGGAGGCACATTTCCGTGTCTGCCGGGTGGGCGTCGGTGAAGTCGCCAGACGACGAGGCCCCCCCCCCCCCCCCCGCGTGAATTCCTCATTCATTATGAAAGCGTGATGTCATGCGTCCAAATGCTTCCATTCACACGGGATGGCGCGATGCATGAATGAGTCGAATTCCAAAAGAATTTCGGGGAAAGGCGGCGTACAAATACACCCCCCCCCCCTCCCTCCGACTTCCTCCCCCAGCTGGAGAAACTATTTACTCGCTTTAAATGGAGGTCACGCCGGACAAACGCGAGCAGACAGCGAGAGAGGCGACTCCTCGATATCTACCAAGTCTGCGGAACGATGAGTCACGCCGAGGAAACAAAAGGGGGGGCTGGCGGGCTGCGTGCCAGATTATTATTATTATTATTTTTTTTTTTTTGGTGCACGTCGTCGGCTCCAATCTGCGAGGAAAAAAAAAAAAAAAAAAAGCTCCGTTGTGAGCTCGGGTGTCGCCTGTTTAAGCAAGACGGGCGATGCTAACCGGTGTTTTCGGACGCCGCGGCTAAACTGTGCTTCTGACCCAGAACTGAACAGAAAAGGAAGAGGAGAGTCGACAGGAAGTCAAACAAACCGAGGAAACGCGCTAACCTGCGCGGACGACAAAGAGCGAGCCACTAAAGTACGGAACGTCAAGTCAGACGTTAGCCTGTGCTAGCTGCCGAGGCCGGACGCTAACGCTAGCCGGCGGAGCGACGCGACGGCTTTTGGTGATCGTCAAAATTAGCGAGCTGCGCGTGACTCGACGTTTCCCCGGCAACTCGTGTCCAAGCGCTACGTTGCGCCAAAATGGCAGGGAAAAAAAAGGATAGGGAGCAGGAAGTCGCTCGCGCACGGTGAAATCTTTTGTACTGTCCGGCGTAGTTTGTGGAACACAATCATTTTTGTTCCTTTAAAAAAAAAAAAAATGCAGAGGCAAGTCCCGCTAGCTATGCTAAGCTAACTTGAGGCAGAACTATGCTAACCTGCAAGTTGGGATTCTCGTGTTTAAGTACGATTGGGGGCAAAATGAATCGGCGACAGGACCGTGAAGGATAAGTGGAGCGGCGCTGTTGGATTACGACGGCCCGTCAGACTTCATCTGGACGAGAGGAGTCGGCGGAGGAGCCAGTGACTCACGGCGGATTTGGTCGCAGCGGCCACCTCGCACCTGGGTACCGCACCCCTGCCGCCGCCGTATTTAGCCGTAAATAGCAATGACGCGGCAGGAAGGACAAGGCGGCGGGCGCTCGTGGCGGCGGCGCCGATTCGGACTGATGACTCGCGGAATCTGAACCAGGGCGTTGGCTTTTGTTTTGAGGTTATTATTTTTCCACGTCAGATAGCGTCGACACGTGACCGTCCCGGAATGCCAGATTTTTATCATCAATAATGATGACGCAGAGAGGCGACATCGCGCTTTTTCGGCGTGGTCGGGAATTTGGATTAGGAGCGTTGGGTTGTTCGCTCGGTAACTCCTGAACTTGTTTTGTTTTTATTTCTCCCCGCCAGGACCCAAGTGCGTCTGGAGAGCCTGGAGGACTCCCGCGTCCTGGAGGACCCGCGGGACGACGCCATGTGGGACACCCACGGCTGCCCCGCCTACGTCAGCCCGGAGATCCTCAGCGGGGCGGCGCCCTACTCGGGCAAGATGGCGGACATGTGGAGCCTGGGCGTGGTGCTGTACACCATGTTGGCGGGCCGCTACCCTTTCCACGACCCCGACCCGGCCGCGCTGTTCTCCAAGATCCGGCGGGGACACTGTTGCCTACCCGAGGGACTGTCGCCCGGGGCCCGCTGCCTGGTCCAGAGCCTCCTGAGGAAGGAGCCCGGCGAGAGACTCACCGCTTCCGAATTACTGGCGCACCCGTGGTTCCGGCGCCAGACGCCGGAATCCAGCCCGGCGGAGCAGACGGTTCCGTCGTTTGACGCCGAGGACGACGACGGTCTGCTCTGCTGACCGAGAACGGACCCGGCTGTGTACAGTGAACCCCCGCTATCGGTTGGGAATAAGGAAAACCCGAAAAGTAATCGACACCCACCCCAAAGGGGTTAGCAATCGAGTCCGGATGTAGCAAAGCACTTCAAGACCGAGAGGATCGTAAACTATCAACACCGTACTTCGAGCACGTAAACAATCACCCGACATCGATAGCATTAGCTAGCATACTAGCCTAAATACAACGCTGGCGCAAACTGATCTGAAACGGGCAAACAAACATTTGCACTAGCACTTTACACAAACGCTATTAAAGTCATTCGGCTAACCTTTCGGCATCGGCACACGAAACGGGAAAAATTGTAGCGACAAAGGAGACGACCAGGAGAGAAGCGGGAAAAGAAGAATTAGTTTTGTCTGCGCGAGAGGCGCATTCAAGGACCAACGACAAACGCAAATGCGGAAACCTAACGACGATATCAAGACCCTGCCAGATGGCGCCAAAGTCCCACTTTTACCCGCGTCGGCCGACTAGCCGAGACTTCCGCTCGCTAACGGAGGACGAAAATGAGAAAAGTGCGAACGCCAAACCACGAATACGACGGGGTCCACTGCGTACTGTACGGGCATTTGGGTTTTTTTTCTACTGTCGGTGCTAAGGCGGCAAAAGCCAGGACCTCAAGCTACGCTTCGCTCTCGTGACAAGACGCCGTCAGAACCGGTCTCGCGCTCGCCGGCGGCCAATGGGACGGAGGGAGTCTTTTTTTTTTTTTTTTTAACGAAACGCGACAAAGTGCGTCCCACACCAAAGAACAAAGAAACAGCAATCTCCACAAGTTTCGTGGCTAGAAAAAAAATCAAAATAAAAAGCTAGTGTTTTATATGCAAAGTATAGAACAAAATATTTGTTTTGTATTTTAAAAAAATGTTTAGTTTTTTTTTTGGATTAAACAAATTTATTGTGGTCGTGAAGCGCTACTAGCCAAGCAGTCGCGCTACGCTCGGCTGGCTCAACAGATGGCGCCAGTCGCGGATGAGTCACATGGCCCAGAGAGTGACTTTCAAATTCAATACAAGTTCGCATTAAAGCCATCATAATTGATATCGCCACTGGAAGAGGAAAAGGCAACGATTAATATATCCGGAACGAAAATAATTTTGGGGTTCTTTTGTGTTTTTATTTTTTGGGGCTGAAGTAAAACAAAACATTTTTGGGTGTATTTTGTGTACAGAAACAAAAAAAATCAAAAGGGCTGTTTTACAGATAAAGATTTTTTTTATATTTATACAAATATTAAAAAATATATTTTTAAGTTTGGGGTTTTTTTTTTTTTTTTTCCAGAGACATGACCAAAAAGTTGGTTTTATTCAAAATACACACAAAAAAGTGTTTTGATTCTACTTCGTTTTTTTTTTATTATTATTATTATTTCAGACTATTAATGTTTCCTGGATAAGGGGGGGAAAAAAACCCACTTCCGATCCAATAACCGACGAGTGTCGCGCGGCGGACGACGGTACGACCAATCCAGGATTTTGTCTCCGGTTTACTTGTAAATTACGTTTTGAATGTTGAATGCAAAGAGACTCGAGACAAATATGATTTTTGTCCCCCCCCCCCCCCATTAATTTTAGTTGCTTCAGATGCAGTCGAGCTGACACGAGCGCACCGATTGGCGCGCTCTCAATGAAGTGTATGCATTCGTGTGCGTGTGACAACGCAGCGGCAAATAAATCGCCACTGAAATATATTCATCCTCTAAGGAGAAACATGTAAATATGTGTATATTTGAAATGAGTGATATTGAAGAATAAAGATTTTTTTTTTTTCAAAATGGTTTCTTTAAATTGCCCCCCCCATTTATATATGGATTGAAGGAAAGCACCCAGACCTGAAAGGCTGATCCTGGATCCAAATCCTGCTTTGACTTTGCGAAATTCAAAAGAATGCAGAATATTGTATTGCATGACATCATATTTGTAGGCGGGCGCATGGACTCAACGAAATATTCCATCCCTGCCGTTCGCTTGGGAGAAGAAGGCAGCGGTCTGCTGCCCCCGTGTGGCCATTCCAAATATTGCCAAGGAGAGGTCGCCCATCAAATATATAAAAAACAAATTGTTTTATTTTTTTTTTGTAACGAAATGATTAAAATATTGTATGAGTTACAATAACATTAGTAGTCTCGATCACGTGACGTGAATTATTCAAAATGTGGCAAAATAATAAAAAGAAACCTTTTACAATTCCATCCATCCATCCATTTTCTTAGCCGCTTATCCTCACTAGGGTCGAAGGGAGTGTCGGAGCCTATCCCAGCTGTCAAAGGGCAGGAAGCGCGGGACACCCTGAAGTGGTCGCCAGCCAATCGCGGGGCACATGGAGACCAACGACCAATCACACCTACGGGCAATTTAGAGTGTCCAATTAACGTTGCACGTTTTTGGGAAGTGGGAGGAAAGCGGAGCGCCCACCCGGAGAAAAGCCACGCGGCCACGGGGAGAACATGCAAACTCCGCACAGGCGGGTCCGGGATCGAACCCGGGACCTCAGTACCAGCTGCTCCAAATATCTTTTTTGTTTGTTGCAAGCCGATTGAGGCTAATCGCAAAAAAAATAATAATAATAATAATAAAACAAAAGCCTCAGAAATGTTTACAAGTGGAAAATGTGTTTAAGAGCAGCAGGACGAATATTAATGTTAATTCTGTTCCTGCGTTAATCTCCATACAGAAAACGGGAGATTATTGAAAATTCAACAACGGGCGCAGTGTGAGGCGGGATTAAGATGGCCGGGGGGGGGGGGGGGGACACAAAACATGGCCGGGAAAAAAATATTAATTTTAAAAATGTCGCACAAGTCTGCGGCGACGCTTCTCAACGGTTTCCCTTTTCGACGCTCCCGCATGGAGGTAAATATGTCACACCAGGATTTGAATTATAAACATAACGTGATCACATTTTGAAAAGTTGTCCTTCAGCGTAACTTTTCACCGTCAACAATTCGCTGCATGAAATTCACCGTCCGCGCCGGCAGGCGGGGGTCACTTCAGGTCAGAACCGAGCAGCCGGCCAATCGCAGCGACGCTTTCTTACCGTGTGACGTCACGTGACTTGAGAAAGCGTCGCTGCGATTGGCTGGAGAGGCTGACGACGATTCCGTTTGGTGGGATTTTGAGCCCTCGGGATTTCGGGTCCACGTTCTGCAATTTCATAACTTTTACAATTTATTTAATTGCTTTGCAGCCCTTTTTATTTCTTGCGATTCACAATAATTTTGCTCATGACATCGTTTGTCATTTAGGGTCTGTGATTTGTTCATTTAGGACAAAAAAAAATAATAATAATCATCTGTAAGCGTTTAAAAGCGTCTTGGGAAACAACATATGATCAAAACCGGTCCAAAATATGTCAGAAGGCAATAAAAGGAGCGGTTATGACAAAATGTCTGGCAGACGCCTTCGACAAACACAAACGTGTTGCGCAAAGCGGCCGCAGGCATTATTTATTCGACGACGGTTATTTGGCTCCTCCTACAAGTGAACATTTTCATAAATATATTGATATAAAAATACAAAAACAGAAAAAGCTTACTTCCTCCCAGCGGATGTTTACACCTGCACCGACGTGGAGTTGTTTTTTTTTGTTTTTTTTTTTGGGGGTCCGCCGTCGGGCCTTTTACTGGGTTCAGCTTTTGTCCTGCTCGGCGCGGCATCGGCGCGGCATCGGCGGTCGCCGCGAGCAGGTGGGTGCTGGGGAAAAAAAAAAAAAAATTATTAAAATACATTTCAAAACGCTTAAGCGGAGGGGGACCCTTGACCGAGGAGGGACGGACAAAGGATGGGATTGAATTGCAAGATTAATTCTAAAATTTAAATGAAAAAAATTATTAAAAAAATATATTATACTCTAAATTATGAATTAAATAAAAAATAATAATCATTTGCTCAGTGTTGCAGAATCAAACCTATGATTTTTAATCCTTTTCATGGCGTTTGGTCATTTTTCGGCCCTTTTGGGATTTATAGCCAATTTATTATTTATGCAAAGGTAAGAGTGAGACCGGTGGAATATATGCGCCGAGGAAGTGGCTTTTACCGGCACAGTTACCGCTGTGCTAGCATTAGCGCTGGGATAGCGTGTTGCCGCTGCGCGACTGGCGCGTCTCAGTGATATTTTTACCGGTCCTGTTAGCGCCGCGCTAGCATGTTGCTGCTATGTAACTGCCGTTTATTTTTACCTGCGCTGTTAGCGGCGCGCTAGCCTTGAACTCTTTCTGTGTCCCCGTCTTTCTTTGTAAATATCTCGCGTTTCAATGCGGGCAATTGCGGTATTTCCTGGGTGAGGCTTGTAACCAGGTGCGCCATGTAAGATAGAAATTACGGTAGTTATGATGTGATTTGAGTCCCTTTGGGATTTAGATTCACAATTTTCATGACTGGCAATTTTCTTGGAAATTAAGAGTCACCTTCTATCGTTCATCTAGCTTTTTCATTTTTTTTTTTTTTTTTTGCAATTCCACCCTTTACGTGATTTAAAGTCATTTTCATAAACAGGAGCGCGTCATCGTAACTTCAAGCAGTTTATTTTCTTTGGGGAAAAAAAATGGCATATATTATTAATAAGGCACAGGTAAAGAGTAATGAACACAAAATGGTGGAATTTTAAACCGTTTACTTTGTGGACGAGCACCAAAAAAAAAATTTTTGTTGGGGGGGGGGGAGCCCCCTTACATCACATATTACACATATTTGCATCACTTTTTAAGAATATTTTTTTTTAAAACAAATTTATACCCACACTCAAAATAATTTTGATACATTTCCATTAAAAATAGGTTATTTCTGCTACAACTAGAAAAAGAGGTTATTTCTGCTACAACTAGCTTGAACCTTACAAGAAGTGCAGTACGGAGGCCACGACTTCCGGGGCAGGTTTTACAACGTTTCACAGATATTCATATGAGATGCAAACAAATATTATATGTATAATAAAGTACTGAAAACATTTGGTTTAGTAACAGCAGCGGCAGGTTTCAAGCTCACGTCTAAGTAGTAACAATATTAGGAGCGTTTACGTTGCAAATATTATGATTATGTTCACTTCATATGACACTATAAAAGCAGCAAAAGTTACTAGTAACGTAAGGAGGAGACGTTAGCTTGAAACCGCGTTACGCGCACTCGATCGCCGTCGACCGCTATTAACTAGCGTAGCCGGTTCATCACATTGCTTGAACCCAAACTTGCAAAAGTTTTCTTCGAACCCGTCACGTCGTCGACTCGCGATGTCTTTTTCAGGTCTGGTCACGTGACCGCCGCAACGGGTCTTAAGCAAGGCAGCAGTCGCGGCGTTCATCGCGTCGGACAGCAGAGGGCGGTGTTGCCAAACTTGCCGAGTTGGCGGAAAACTTGGCAAATTGAAGTCCTACTCCATGAACGCAGTATTTAAGTGAGAGATGGAAATTTGAAGAAGAATAAATCTGCGACGCGTCGGCATCACTGCGCTCCGGGCTCGGTCCTCAGGTGGGCCGCCAGCTCCCGGAGGAGGGCGCTCCGGCCCAGGTGGTCCCCCCGTCTCTTCTCGGCGATCGCGTCCTCCAGGCTCTGGAACTCGAGAGCGTGAGAGTACTTGCGGTCGCCCAGCAGGACGTGCAGCGTGTACGGCTGGCGGGCGGCGCCGCTCGGCTCGCCGCCGGCCTTCAGCTCCCTGCGGCCGAAGCGGCACCAGGCGGCGAAGGCCTCCGAGTTCCGCCAGGTCAGCTCGCCGTCCTTCAGGCCCACCTGCGGCGAGCCGTTGCAGCGTTTATTCCACAGTTCCTTGACACCAGGAAGCCATAAAATAGAGCCAAGGTGCTGTTTATGTATACATGAAGTGCCTCGACTCACTTCAACACAGTTCAATGGCATCAATATGCCGGTAAAGCACTACTTTTGTCTAAATGACCTGTCTCGGCTCACTTCAACATAGTTCAATGGCATCAATATGCCGGTAAAGCACTACTTTTGTCTAAATGACGGGCCTCGGCTCACTTCAACATAGTTCCTTGACACCAGGACGCCATAAAATAGAGCCAAGGTGCTGTTTATGTATACATGAAGTGCCTCGACTCACTTCAACACAGTTCAATGACATCAATATGCCGGTAAAGCACTACTTTTGTCTAAATGACGTGCCTCGGCTCACTTCAACATAGTTCCTTGACACCAGGACGCCATAAAATAGAGCCAAGGTGCTGTTTATGTATACATGAAGTGCCTCGACTCACTTCAACATAGTTCAATGGCATCAATATGCCGGTAAAGCACTACTTTTGTCTAAATGACGCGCCTCGGCTCACTTCAACATAGTTCCTTGACACCAGGACGCCATAAAATAGAGCCAAGGTGCTGTTTATGTATACATGAAGTGCCTCGACTCACTTCAACATAGTTCAATGACATCAATATGCCGGTAAAGCACTACTTTTGTCTAAATGACGTGCCTCGGCTCACTTCAACATAGTTCCTTGACACCAGGACGCCATAAAATAGAGCCAAGGTGCTGTTTATGTATAAATGAAGTGCCTCAACTCACTTCAACATAGTTTCTAAATGAGGATCTTAAACTCACTTCAACATTAATCCCTGATGCCAAATGCTCACAAAGCACCATCTAAATTGAATTCCTTTACTCACTTCAACATAGTTCCTTGGCGCTAAGAAGGCAAGAGATAGCGGCGAAGCACTATTTTTGTGGAAATGAAGCACCTCAACTGACTTCAACGCAGGAAGGAAATGCTATTTAACAGGAAAAGTGTGTGTGTGTGGGGTGGGGGTGGGGGGGGTATCCGAGGGTCCAGTTTCCAATTTGACAGCGGTACAAGTGAATTCAAGGTTTCGGACTGCATCCGACGTCCACACCCACCTGCTCCAGGGCGCTCTGCACCACCGCCTCGGGGTCCCGAGCTCGGAACTTGTAGCGCTCGTTGACCACCCGGCAGGGTCTCCCCCGGCCGGCGTCCGTCAGGAAGGCGCTCTTGACCTCGGCGCGGTGCAGGTGGACCACCTGGAAGTCGCCCACGTACACGGCCCAGTGCGGGTACTGGCCGGCGGCCACGAACTCCACCAGGTCGCCGGCTCGGCACTGGTCGAGCAGCTTCTCCGGAGAGCACAGGTCCAAGGCGGACGAGCGGCGGTTCTTCTCGTACACGCACTCGTCCAGCTTGTACACGACGCACTCCACCTCCTCCCGCGGGTCGAACGCCGGTTCTTCCGGGTGCGAGTTCGCTTGGGTGCCGTCGGCTGCTGCCCCAGCGCCGCCGCCGCCGTCGTCGTCGTCGTCCTCCTCGTCGTCCCCGCCGGAGAAAATATACGAGACGCCGATGCGGGGACCCTCATCCCGGTCCCCGCCGTGCGGGTCCACGGTGGGAACTTCGGCGTAACTTAACCGCTCCATGTGGTTCCCCATGCGTCCGGAGGAACGGGTTCGACCCCCCGGGAGTCAAAATGTAGCCATTTTGTGCAACTTTCAATCCGGATTACGCGACAAATGGCGAGGACTACGGAGGAAACGACTTCCCAGCCACCCTTCGTCCTACCCCCTCTCCCTCCTCAGGTGTTCCCCCCCCCCCACCACCGACTCACCTGGGGGTCTTTTTCGGCGTCCGGACGGCACAAAAATCCACAGCAAAATTAAAAATAAAATAAAAAAAAAAAAAGTTGGTCCGGTCCAAGCGAGGCTCACGTGCGGCTCCCCGAAGCCGGCCGAATCCCGGTTTCTACACCGGAAGTGAAGGAGGTCCCGGTGCCCGTTCAAATAAAGTGCAAGCGGAAATGCCAAAAAAAAAAAAAAAAAAACAACAGGAAGGGGTCTTTTTGGAAGATATTTTGCGGGAAATGTGAACATTTCAATGCATGTTTTTTTTTTTCAACGTTTATTTAGCATTTTGTTTTTTTTTTTTAATAACAATAAAGTTGAGTTAAATGAGTTTTGGGTTCATGGATAGGTTTCCAATTACGCCATCTTGTGTGTCACAGAGGTCAGGGAACACGTGACAGCTGAAGTTTTTTTTTTTCTATCATTAATTTATCCGATTGGTCTAAAGGTGGTGGTGACGTCATTTGAAACCTATCCTTTGGTCTCGAACTCTCGAAAGGTGCAAGTTGGCAGCGCATCAACCCAGACGTGACGCTCGGAGGCGGCTACCGAAACCGAAGTCGCCTCCTGGTCGCTGCTCGCTAGCGTCGAGCTTTGGCAGCTGGCTACCATCATTTTGTCTGGATCGGTAGGTCACCGCTGCCATTTTTTCATGATGGAGTCCATACCCGGCAGCCGGATGCTACCGAAATCCAACCTAACCACGTATTCCGTTCCCGAGCATCACTTCTGGCCTGGGTAGTCGCCTAAGTAGCGTTCCCGCCGCTGGCTAACACAACCGCTTCGGAACCAGAAAAGATGCTAGCGCCATCGCCTCTCCTCGCTTATGCAACTCGAGAAGGTCGGGAATAAAAAAATGAAAGCCACCGTTTGGGAGAAAACCATTTATTTATTCTTCATATCTTCATATTTGTTTTTATACATATCTATTCCGGAAAACAACATGAGTAGAATGTAGATGGAATGTCACTTTTTCATCATCATCACTTGAACGAGCTACAACGAAAATGTCCTAAAAGTGAGGCTGATATAGAAAACGAACACATTTGGAACCACGAATGGGCCTCATGACCACTGACGGTATTGCGAGGGGGAGACTTCAGGTCGTTTCGAGGAAGTGCGCAAGGCCGACACAACCACGGTGGGGTGTGCGATACGCACACACACTCACGTATACATGAATCATGCGTGAACAAGACTTTTTTTTTTTTTTTTTTTTTAAAAACTTACTTGTTGTAAAGAACCAAAAGAAAAAGGCAGCGAATCCTTCAGAAACGCAAGAGAAACAATGCTAATGCTAATAAGAACAAAAACAAAAATGAAATCAACGGGATGCCATTCCTCTAGACACGCGTTTGCATAAACTGGCCTAGAACTGGATCCCAACGGGACAAGATGCCAGCCACTTGTTTCCAAAATCAGGAAAGGGGGGTGGGGGGGGGGCTACAACAGCTGACCCCTACCGAGAAGAAATGCTAGCCGGTGGCAGTCCAATCCCGAAGTCGTGCTAACAGGTGGCTTCCAGAGATGGAACTCATCCAGAAGACACTCTAGCAGATGGTTGGTTGATCAAGACGAAATGTGAGCAGGTGGCTACCAGAGCAGGACCTGGACCAGAAGGTGTGCTAACAATTAGATACCAGGACTGGACCAGGTCAAAAAAATGGTGTTAGCAGGCAGCTACTGGAACTGGACCCCATCTACAAGAGATCCTAGCAGGTGGCTATTCGATCAAGTAGAGATGTACAAAAGCAGCTACCATAGCTGGACCGCAACCAGAAGAGACGTAGGATTCGAAAACCAGAGCTGGACCTGGAAAAGGTAGCTGTCTGCTAGCATGCTAAGTTGACCAGGAAAGGATGCAAGCAGGCAGCTCCCGGAACTGGACCCCATCTACAAGAGATCCTAGCAGGTGGCTATTCTATCGAGTAGAGATGTGCAAAGGCAGCTACCAGAGCTGGACCGTGACCGGAAGAGACGTAGGATTCAAAAGCCGGAGCTGGACCCAGTCAAGAAAGGTAGCTGCCTGATAGCATGCTAAGCTGACCAATACAGGGTGCTAGCAGGCAGCTCCCGGAACTGGACCCAATCTAAAAAAGATTCTAGCAGGTGGCTATTCGATCGAGTAGAGATGTGCAAAGGTAGCTACCAGAGCTGGACTACGACCAGAAGAGACGTAGGATTTGGAAACCAGAGCTGGACCTAAAAAAGTATTCTAGCAGGTGGCTATTCGATCGAGTAGAGATGTGCAAAGGTAGCTACCAGAGCTGGACTACGACCAGAAGAGACGTAGGATTTGGAAACCAGAGCTGGACCTGGTCAAGAAAGGTAGCTGTCTGCTAGCATGCGAAGCTGGTCAGGAAAGGGTACTAGCAGGCACCTAGTACAGCCGAACCCCATCTAGAAGACAGGCGAGCGGGCAGCTACCAGAGCTGGACTTGGTCTTGAAGGGGTACAAGTAGGAAGCTACCCTAAAGCAGAAAAGATGCTAGCAGTCCGCAAGGCCGGATTCAAAGACTCGGGACTTCTTACCAGTTTCGCTCATGCAAGATGGAATGTGACTCTTTGATAAGGCAGAAAACGTTCTTCCAAAAAATGTTAAAAGAAAGTGGTGGCGAAAAAACAAAAAAAGTCTTTGGTGCTCTCCGACGGAGAGAAAAAAATGAAAACAAAAACTGTTGATCCACAGTAAGTCTTGCACAGTGCAAACAATTAATAACTCCCCTCAAACGAAAGGATTTTCATGCATCGGGTCACCAAACATGAGAGCAGACTCAGTTCTTGGGGGGGGGGGGGGTGACTTTTGGAACACCGATACCACATGGGGGGGGGGGGGGGCCACTAGTAAACATCCAGTGGGGGAGGCCGGGATGGGGCGCGAGCTAACGGTCTTTCTGTCTGGCGGGGCGCTAGCACTCGTGGTAGTGGGAATCCTGAAGCCGAGAGGCCGTTGTTCGATGGCGGGATGCAAAATTAAGGGTGGCCGATGGGGGGGGCGCGGCCTACGTGGACTGGTGGCGCTGCAGGGCTGTGATGTCCAGAGGGGGAGGGGCCCGCCCGCTCCACTCCCGCAGCTGACCGTCCTTGTAGAGGAGGTTGAGGGCCGGCAGGGGGACGCCCGACTCGGCGGGCGGCTTACTGAGAGGACTGGTCACCCCGCTGTCCGGCTCGCAGGGCGGTCCGCCGTCCTGCCCGTAGCAAACAGCGACAAGGCGGTCTGAACCAGATTGTTTGTTTACTGTACAAACATGCCCGGACGAGAATCCCGAAGGGCGTTGATCATTTTGTAAAATCAAAAAAAATGTACGCCGCGTAAACAAAATCCCCAGTGCCGATCCTGATTGAATCCAGATTGTTTGTTTACATTAGATACGGAACAGACAATTAGGAAAGGGAAGCGTTAAGAAATACGTTCTATATTCATGATGATGTTGATGTCATAAAAGCCAAAACCAATCAAAATTTGGTTAGAAATCAATTTAATTCCGCATCTGATCCAGACTATGATTACAAAAAAACATAGCAAATGAAGTATCATGTTACGAACGTGACCATAATACTCAATTTGAAAAAAAAAATTGTGTATAGCGGCTTGAACCAATTCCAGTCCTGATCCAATCTGAATCCAGAGGGTTTACACTGATCCATCCATCTCCTCTTCATAAATTTTGATGCGTATTCGTATGATCGACAAGCAGATCCAAACACAGAATTTGAATAATAAAGGACTACGCGCAAACTGGGTTGGGGAAACCGGTTCAAATCCCAGACATGATCAAAAACTTTCAATCAGGTCTGCTGTGTGAATGCAGTCAGAAACCGTAACGGATCCGATCCAGATCGCGGATTGGCACGTCGGAAGGGACAGCCCATTCAACGCGATTGGTGTTCTAGAACCAGTTTCAGGAGACGAGGACAAATCCCAAGCGCTTCTTCAAATACTCAATCTTTGGATGAGGTCCCAGTTGAGCACCGCCTTACCTGGAAGGACTGCACGAAGCTCAGCACCTTCAGGGACAGCTTCCGGCTGGAGTGGAGCAGTTCTTGCAGGCTGCGCCGGGACGGCCAAAAAAAAAAAGTCAGCGTCCGCCGGTCGGAGCGCGAGACCAAAACCCTCACCTGTCGCCGCCGCAGAGCTTGTGGGCGGCGATCTTGCGGCACACCTTGCGGTTGAGCTCGGAGCTGAAGAGCGGCATGCCGAAGCACAGCTCCAGCGGCGCCCACTGGTCCTCGCACGACAAGGCTGCGGACGGGGTGGGGAGATTTGAACGTGCCGAGGTCTGCGGGCCGGCGGGACGTCGCATACGTACAGTCCGGCTTTGCTCGCCCGTCGCCGTTGTTCTCTTCCGACACCAGTTCGAAGGACTCGGTGCTCCCGTTGGTGTCCAAGCCTCCTCCCAGGTGGGTGTCCCCTAAAGATAAGGAGGCGCACCTCAGGACCATTATGATATCAATTGGAATATTGACATGTATTCGGTTTTGCCTGTCGGGTACACGTTCCAGTGATTTTTGAGCGTCCGTGCGCAATGTGAACACGCGATCTGGATCAGAGCACAGTTGGGATTGGTTTCTGGAACCACATGGGAAATTTTCTTCCAATCTTTTTCTGGAGTTTAATCATATTTATAACCCCGTCCTTAATTCTCCTGACAAAATTGATGTTCTACGGTCAATGTAAACAAACAACCCAGATCCGATCAAGAGTCAAACCGGATTTCGGCCCTGTGGGCACCTTGTAAGAATCCGGCACAATCGGACTGATGTTTTTTTTTTTTTTTTTTTTTTAAACGGACAAAGGGGATTTTGGCGAGGATTTCCACGCGTCCGTCGGGCTAACGTTACCTCCGCACTCGACGGCGTCGCTGGCCCGGCGCCGGTGCCGGTGGTTGGCGTTGAGCATGGTGACGTAGCCGCACTGGTGCTCCAGGTCCACGTGCTCGCGCAGCTTGCGCAGCGCCTTGTGCACGCACATGTTGGAGTAGGAGAACTCTACACAACGAAACGACACCGCGTCAGAGCGTTTTGAGTCAGGTTGAATATTAAATGGAAATACGTACGGCAATTTATGTTGAAAAAAAAATCAGAAACGTACGCTAACGCAGAAGAGCCGTAATACTTTTTTGTTTTGTTTTTATTCAACCTTGATTCATCCAAGTAAGGCAATTGTGAATATTCTCTTTTGCAATGCCAGTGATGTAGTTACATATTTGCATCATACATGACATTATGAGGTACAAAATATTGTTAAAAGCTAGAATGTGAGAATAGAAGTTGGAGTGGTTTGAATCAACTAAAGAGAATCAGAATCAGTTTGGGGAATGTTCAAAATGACTCCACATGTATCCAAAATGATCTGAAAATGTTGATTTGAATCATCCATCCATCAATCAATTTTCTTTGCCGCTCATCCTCACGAGGGTCACGGGGGATTGCTGGAGCCTAGCCCGGCTGTCAACGGGCAGGAGGCGGGGCACACCCTGAACTGGTCGCCAGCCAATCGCAGGGCACATGGCGAGAAACAACCAATCACACTCACAACATGACTACGTGAGTTGCCTGTGCGGGCCACGCAAAATCAAGTGGCGGGCCGGATATGGGCCCCGAGCCTTGAGTTTGACACCGGTGGCAAATGGAGACAGGCAAACTCACAATCACACCTTTGGGCAATTTAGAGTGTTCAACTAGTGTTGAAACCGGAGCGCCCACCCGGAGAAGACCCACGAAAGCACGGGGAGAACGTGCGCACTCCACACTGGCAGGGATTGAACCCGGGTTCTCAGAACCGCCTGAGCCACCGTGCCGCCTCACGGAATTTGATGAGTAGGAAAGAAAATGGGGGAATTTTTTTGTGCGAATTGTTCCAAAAGTTGATCAGAGTGAGCGCAACGGCTCGAACCCCTTGAGGAAGTTGTGGGGTGTTGGAAGTCGAAGTTAACATATTTCTTTTTATGGAAAATATGGAATTGTGGGACACGAGGAAAATTTGGGCGTGTTGACACCAAACTGTTGCCGAGATGCCCCGAATGAGCGACGTTTGGAACGGTTCTAACCGGTGACGGAACGCCGAAGAGGTGTAGCGGCAAGTCCGAACGACCCGGATGAGCGACTGACCTCCTTTCAGGTCCTCCTCGTCGAACGGGAAGGGGATGTGGACCGTTTCGCCGTGACCGTGCAGGCCGTGACCCTGCGCACACGCGCGGGAACGTTAAAAACTGCGACGGGCGTCGAGCGAGACGGTTCCGGCGGCTCACCTGGATGAGAACCGCCGAGTGCGTCAGGGCGTCGTTGAGCATGGCCAGAACGTTGGACGTGGGCACCACGCCGGGGTCGTGACCCCAGGACGTGATCAGCAACCGGTCGTAGACCTGAGCGGACGGAGCGTTAAAAGAGGTGGACGATAGCACATGAAATATGCTAAATTATCGTTATGTCATTCTCCTTTTTGTCTGTTTTCACCAAAAGGCGTAAGTAGGTCAATTCTTTGTTTTTCTGCTGCCACGACGTGACCCAATTCCGCAAAATGAGCCTCCTCCCTCCTCCCCTCGCCCTTGAGCTTTTCCTCCGGTTCAAATCCGTCACCTGGAAGATGTCGGGCAGCTTGCGCAGCCGCGAGCCTTTGGAGAGCAGCAGCGACGGCGGGCCCTGGCCCGTCACGTGGTACAGGTACAGCTTGAACCAGATGGAGCTCACCTCGGGGATGGCGGGCCCGATGTGCTGCCGGCACACACAAAAATACAAAAGCTGAAGATGTTTCAACACAAATACATGCAGAGAAATATGAACAGGCTTCGATTTTTTTTTTCCCCCCAATCCTCTGCAAAAATCAAAGTAAGGACGCGGACGTCTGTGTTGCACTGCCCCCAAGTGGCCGAGGTGCGCATACACCACAAGGAGCAGTAAAAAATGTACACAAAAAGATGTGACAAATAATGGCTCATTTACATATGTCATGACTGCGGGCTTTTAGAGTGTGAAATATTATACAACGTTATTTTCCTTAGTTCTAAATTTGGGGGGGGGGTTGTTTTGGGGTGGAGCGGGGAGCAAGAAAATAAAGGTATCGCAATTCATTTGAAAAAATAACAATATGAATATTACGGCGGATCAGTTGGTAAAGCGTTGGCCTCACAGTTCTGAGGTCCCGGGTTCAATCCCGGACCCTGCCTGTCTGGAGTTTGCGTGTTCTCCCCGTGCCTGCGTGGGTTTCCTCCCACATCCCAAAAACGTGCAACAATGATTAGACACTCTAAAATTGACCTTAGGTGCGATTGTGAGCGCCTTCATACGCCAGAGGTGTCAAAGTCGAGGCTCGGGGGCCATATCCGGCCCGCCACTTGATTTGATGTGGCCCGCAAAGGCAAATCCTGTGTGTCAACTCCCATGATTCTTGTTCAATTAACCTAAATGATAACATTGAGCGATTGCAGCATTATAACGGCCCTCTGAGGGAAACCGTAACTACAATGTGGCTCGTGACAAAAATGAGTTTGACACCCCTGCCATGTGCCCTGCTCAGGGTGCGCCCCGCCTCCTGCCCGTTGACAGCCGGGATGGGCTCCGGGCACAAGCCGCGCCCCTCGTGAGGATAAGCGGCAAAGAAAATGGACGGAATACGAACGTCGACGTACCTGAGGCGTGCAGCTACTGATGGGCCTGATCTCGTTGCTGAGCGGCGCCATGGAGACCAGCAGCTTGTAGTTCTTGTTGAGCACGCGGCTGCAGGTGGCCGGGTCCAGACCCAGGAGGCTCTCGCAGCGCAGCATGTCCAGGGGGAACCCTGCGGGCGCGGTAACGCAAATTTCATTTTTCATTTCCAGCACTGTTGACGCTTCAGAACGGAGCCAGACGACTTTTTCCTCAAAGTTGTCCGGCCGAACTTTAATAATGGCTCATTTGCACGGACGAGAGATGACCTATATTTGGGAGATCGGGTCCTTGGTCCTGAGTGAGTTCCTTGTTGTAGCGCAGAAAGAGGATGGTGTTCTTCAGGGTGAGGGCGTGGTCAAAATACCGCTGAGCCTCGCCCTCCGCCGTGCTTTCCACCTGCAGGGGGCGCAAGAGCGGCAAAAAAGGTTGGAGACCGCCGCGCCGCTCCAGGCCCGACGGGGTTTCCCGGCGCACCTTCTCCAGCTCGGCCAGGAAGCTGTCCAGCGTCTCGTCGGACAGCTTGCCCACCTCGAACATGGTGACGGCGTGGCTCTTCAGGTTGGGCGACAGGTTGCCCATCATGAGGAAGGCGGTGAGCGTCGAGTCGAACAGGAAGGCGATGCGCTTGGCGGGGGCCGCCGGGATGCTCAGGCTGCTCACGCTGCCCGTTTCGGCTGCACGGACACGTGCGCGGGGGTCACGAAATTCAAAAAAAAAAAAAAAAAAACGCGCGGGTCTTCACGCCGACCTTGGTCCTCCAGACTGGTGGTGTCCGTGTCCGTGGCCGAGGAGCCCCCCTCCATGACGGGGCTGCCCTGCTCCCAGGACAGCAGCATCTTCTGAGGGTCCACGGTGCTCCTGGTGACCCACAAGGCAGTCAGTCACAATAGGGACGGGCCGAGCAATGCCGATTTGGACCACAGGGGGGCCTACTTGAGCCTGTTGAGGGACGGCGCGTTCTTCCAGGTGGGGTGGAGCTGCTCGGAGCTGATCGCCTGACCTTTCTTCACGGCGAAGCCCAGACGGCAGTACATGGACACGGCGTTCTGATCGCGACAGACAAAAATCGGATGACGCTCACCCGGGTCTGGATCTCCGCAGGATCCGAATCCCGCTCACCTTCACCAGGTCCAGGTCGATCTCCAACACGTTGGCCAGCTGGGCGGAGAGAAACGCGAATGAGACGGGACAAACGAATCCGGTCGCCGCGTCCTACCTCGGCGACGTTGGTCTGCTCGTCGATGGACACGAAGATCTTGTACAGCAACGTCTCGAAGTAGTCGCCCTGGACCCGGTTCATGACGAAGCCCTCCAGCGGGGGCACTGCGGAGCCACGCGTGAGTGCGAACGGGCAAAAAAAAAAAAAAAAAAAAAAGAGCGAGAAGCGCCACGAACCTGAGATGCAGCTGTCGTCCGATATGGGAACGTCCAAGTAAATGAAGCCGCGGTTGTACAAACCTCAACAGAAAAATTAAAACGTTTTCAGAATAAAAAAATAAATTCATCCAGATGTGCCGTCCAAAACTTTTAGCATTAGCTTCCTCACTTAGCACCACGTTGTACTCCGTCGATCCGGCCAGCTGAGGCCCGGAATCAATCATCTTATCGATGGCTTTTTTCTCTGCCGAGGAGCAGATCTGCAACGACGCAAACGCGACGTTTATGTTGGGGGTTCGGTGGGGGGGTGGGGGTGGATTCCAGTCTCACCCTGATATCATCCTCGGTGATGTAGCCCGTCTGTGCCACCCACCACGGCTCCACCGAGATATCCACCGGCTTGGACGGGAGAAGGTCCCGCGCCGATTTCCGCCGGAAGAATTTCTGAAAGGGGGGAGGTGAAGAATCGGGAGGAGCACAGATGAATGAAATACGTTATTAATGTAGAAATTGGGCGTCCACGGCCCACTTAAAAGCGCTGTAAAAAAAAAACAAAACAAAAAAAAAAAAACAATATTTGCGTCTCACTTTGGAGGAGCGGCACTGGTTCATCAGGTCGATGTACTGGTTTCTCCCGATCCCGAGCAGCCTCAGACCTGCGTCACGACAGAACGTGCAGTAAAGCCTCGGTTCTTGAGCGTCCCCGTTTTCGAACGAAAATCGGTACTCGAGCGTCCCCGACAAAACCCGGAAATAAATTAATAACTAAATTCAAACGCCCCCCACAAAAAATAAAAATGGAAATGACGTAACGCGTGTGGCACAACTTGCGCACTTTTGTTATTCTGTTCCTCTACTAGTAAAGCAGACATTTTCAACAAAAATAAATATAGTTCTTAAATTATTTTATTTTATAAAGAATTTAAACTATACATGTATTTCTACTATGCAGTTTATTATCAGGGAAAGCTAAAAAAAAATGCTTTAAAAATCTCAATTTTTTAGGCTTGGAACGCATTATTTCTTTTTCCATTCACTGCAATGGGAAACATCGATTCGGTTTTCGAACAAATCACTTCTCGAACCGTTTTCCGCAACGGATTGCGGTCGAGAACCGAGGCATCACTGTAATTGGAATATGGCGTACAGTGGGTACAAAAATGACACGGCATTTGAAGGAAGCCCCGGCGAGCAGCGGCTGAGGGGGAAAAAAAATGTCATTTGCACAAAACTCACAGTCGGCAGCAGTGAAGTTGGGCAAGGAGTCGTAACTCTTCTCGCTGTTCATGATATCCTGGGGGTGCAAAAAAAAAAAAAAAAAAAAAAGGCCAAAAATAGAGAAAAGAGGAAGAAAGAAAATGAACATTGTGCCTTTTCCTGGAAGCCAAAGAAAAAACATCATGTACCAAAAAAAGAAAAGATGTTTTCCCCCCACGATAAATTGCTGGAAAAGTCAATTCTTCTTTAAGAATAACTGCATTGTCTCCAGCCAGGAACGCCGAAGAACGGAACGCATTGTTCCGCGAGAATTTCCTGCGCCGGGGTTCCCAGAGCGGACGCTTACCTCCATGATGCCGATGTAGTACGAGAAGGGCGTGACGCGCAGCCCCTTGACCATGATGTCGGACAGGTGGTACGGGTACAACATCAGGTGCTCGCGGCTGTACTTGAGCAGCTCCTCGTAGTATTTGCGCTCGTCCTTGCGCACGTGCCGCACTGCCGGCGCAAAAACGGGGGGGGGGGGGGGGGGAGCGATCGCAAAACGACGCGGCGGAAGGATGGAAGAACGGCGGGCGACGACGCGCTCACTCACCTAAGTTATTGCGGAATCGCAACTGGTTGCGGATGCTGTACAGCATGACATGTTTCTCGTACTCGCGCTGAGAGTTGCCCAAACTCTGGATGGATGGATAAAAATGAGAAAAAAATGAATCAATAATAATTTAACAAATAATAACAATTTTGCTTGTCACTGTGGTTTCCTCCCTGGAAATTCACATTGAATCTATAATATATCCATTCGTCTCTTGATCTTCCCGTTCAATTAATCTGATAAATTGATTTCGCTTTTAAAAAAAAAAAAAAAAAATCTGAAAAAAATAAAGCGCATCCTACGAGGAAAAATTAAAAATGCAAAATCTTCTCAAAATATCGTCACGGGGATTTTTTTTTTTTCGATGTGTGACGAGGCAAGGTAAACAAACACACACAAAAAAATGTATTAGAATTAGAAATCTGATTTTGGTGAGAATCTGAGCAGCAGAATTATTATTTTTTAAATATTTAGTGCAAATGTCTGAATTTGCACTGCGTCAAATTTTGAATGAATTTAATCACGTGATTGGGGCCATTTGCCTTGTTTTCTCCCTCACTGCCTTGGTCAAAATGTTAAATTAAAATTGGAACAATTCGAGAAGTTGCCACTCTACTCTACACCACCCAAAAAATATGATTTTGTTTTTTTTCTTGCCTTGCTTTTAATCGTGTATGACAGCACCGGCTGTGTTGTCACATGACGGTGGTCGCTGCCCGCTTGTCGCGGTGACATTGACAGCTTCACCCGGACGTGGTCTTCCCATCACCGTTCATTTATTCGATTTGATCTAAAAATAAAATTCAAAATTGAAAGAGTCGTACCTGTTTGACGTTCGCCGGCAGCTTATTCCACGGATAATTCTGCCTGATGTGGAATTCCACGTCCGTGTTCATCGCGAGCTAGCTAGTGAGCTAGCTAGCTGGCTGCGAGAGGATGAGACCCCCCCCCCGCCCCCGTCCACTGTGACCGCCAGTGACACCCCCCGCGCCCGACTCGCCCGTCGCCGGTACTCGACAACCAAGCCACGCGACACCCGCTCCGGGGAGTGTGGTTGCGCTTTGTGTCGTTTCTCCCTCCTGGAGGCGATCAGTGGACGCGTCCACTTCCTTGTTGCACTTCCAACGGAAGACTGCGTCACCATTGTGGCCTTGCGTCATTTCCGCCGAGGGAGATGTTAGCATTAGCTTTGTTAGCTCGCTGATGAGACTGAAACTTGAAATTGAAGTTTTTATGTAAAATGTAATGAATAACTGTGCCCCACTGATAATATGACACCTACAAGTAAAAGGAAATTTGGACCAGAATCAGTGATTCTGAGTAAAGAGAGTGTAATTATTCGTTTTATTTTAGTTGTTCTGGGATCAACAAATACACTTCCAGCTAAACGTGCTGTCTTATGTCAACAAAGATGTGTTTTTTTTTTCAAAATGGATGATTTGAATTTGTTTCGACAGCAAAACCGTCCGCAGTGAGGTTATTTTATAAAAAATTTTAGATTTTTTTTTTCGAGTCGCTCATTTTTTGATTTTGCAATACATACTTTGTGTCGCCAGAGGGCACCAAAGCGGCGTTGGGGTTGAGCTCACGATAAAGATGAATTTTCACTTATCGGGGAAAATGTGCTTTAAAATCACATCATATAGCAAGATTTTTGTAATTGGGAGAATTAAACTTGCACATTGTCCACGAAAAGAGAATTCCGTCTCATAATTTTTGATGTTACATTTACACAAGAATAAAGTAATTTTTTTCAAGAGCAATCAGTTTGTCTCAAATATTAAAATTTTTTGTTATACTGATTTGAATTTCGTTTTATGTGATTTGGGTACAGTTATAGTTGTTTCAGTGTATTACTAATTCACAATAACAAAAAAATGTTTTATATTCCAGGAAAAGAACGGCAAATAATATTTGCATATTTTTACCCAAGTATGATATTGACAGTCAAGCGTAATAAATCCATCTTTTTATTGTAGTTTCTTCCATTTAAAAAAAAAAAAGAAGAAGAAAGCATGCACACATTCCTGGCAGCGGCCTAAAAAATGAAAATCAGCTTTGATGGGAACGCGAGCGTCGTCGTTCGAGAACCGGACCGGCTGCTTTTGGTTTGTCGGGTTTTTGTTTCAGCGTTTACAAAAGGTTGTTCAACGTCTTCCATCGTGAATTCATCCTTCATTTATTAGCAATCCCCGGGGTGGGGGGGGGAATAAAGTTAAATGAAAAATGATTATTAAGACAAGAAAGACCCCAGAGGAGACTTATGATTTGTCGTAGACATTTTGATCCTCTGAAAAGAAAATCGGTATTCAACGTGGAGTATTTTGAAGCCCCCCGAGGGCTTCAAAATATTTCGATAATAATAATAATAATTCGAGACCCCCCCACGCTAAAAAAAAAAAAAAAAATACACAAAGTTAGACAAAAAAAATTGGGAAATTTTTTGAAATTATTTGGTGTAACTTTGCAATTTGGATTTTTTTTTTTTTGGGGGGGTGTAAGATGGCATTTCCACCACCAGAGTACAACATGATTTGTTTTTGCGTGGTTGCACCAAAAAAAAAAAAAAGCAATTAAAAAATGTACATTTTTATTTGATTTAACTGGTATAATCATTTTAAAAAGTGGGGAAAAAATGCAAACATTTTTGAAAAAAATATTCCGACAGAAAGGGGGGGGGCTCCAATGTATAGAAAGAAAAAATAAGAAGTATTATTGGACATTTCCATGTGAAAAGTAGTCTAAAATATTTTGCTGTAATCATAAAAAAAAGTGGGCAAAAAAATTATTGTTTTGGAGGTGTGGAGGGGGGGGGTCATTTCCACCATTAAAGCATTACTCTATTTCGTATAATTTTTCAAAAAAAAATAAATAAATAATGTTGGGGGAAAAAAAAAGGTCAGGCATTGATGCAATTAAGAAATGTACATATTTATTTGATTTAACTGGTTTAATAATTTAAAAAAGTGTGTGGGGGGGATTAAAACATTTTGGAAAACAATCTCCCATTCAGACTGACCTAATTTAACAAAAATTAAAAAAAAAAAAAACAGTGGAGGGGGGAGCTCCAATGTAGAAAAAAAAATCTGAAGTATTATTGGATTATTATTATGATATTTCCATGCTGTAATAATAAATCTTTAAAAAAAAGTGGGGCAAAAAAAAGATTTTTTTTTGGAGGGTGGCAATTTCCACCATTAAAGCATTATTTAACTATTTGGAATAATTTTGCAAAAAAAAAAAAAAAAGTGGTTGGAGAAAAAAAAAAAAAAAAAAAAGGCTGGTTTTGTTTTTTTGTTTTTTTTTTTTTTTGGGGGGGGAGGGGGCACGACCCGAAGGTCTGGACAATCGCTTTTTTGTTCCTGAGTGCTACGAGAGGAAAACTTGCCGGGCTTCGCCGGGCACGCTATGTACAAGCATTTAGTCCGTCCTTCCTTTCTTCTCTCCCCCCCCCCCCCCCCCCCACCCGGCGGTCTACACCTCGTGGACGGCGACGCGCGGCGGGCGGCGGAAGTCGACGGAGGCGGACGAGCTGCGGTAGAAGGAGCGCGTCTGGCGGTGGAGTCGCGCCCGCTTGCTGGCCACGCAGAGGCTGCGCTTGCTGGACGAGATGATCTCCGTGATGAACTTCTTGCAGTCCACGCACACCTCCGTGGACGCCCAGTCCTCCGTCAGCTCCGCGGGGAGGTCCAGGTCGTCCCGGATCGGGGGCGGCGGGTCGCCGTCGCCGCCCGCGCCCGACGTGGTCAACCTGGGAAAGGTGGCGGACGTCGATGTAATAACCGGGTGTAAAAAAAAAAATATATATATATATATTTTTTGATGGATTCATTTAGCAAATAACGTATGCTCATTTCTGTTAGCCCACCTATGGCATTTCACATGTTCCCATTAAGTTCAAAGTCTTTTGTGAAATTAACTCCCACGGTTGGCTTGTTTGATTATTTGTTGCATTTTTTTTTTTTTTTTTGGTAAAATGAGTAAAAACGGACTTGTAGACGCTTCTGCGGAGGCTGCGGCGGTTCTGCGCCGCCCCGAAGGACTCGGACGAGGCCGCCGACGCGGCCGCTTCGTCTTGAGCCGCGGCGCTGGGGCCCAACGTGTAGATGGGCAACGTGGCGTACGGCTTGGACGGGAGACGGATCTGAAACACAAAAACAGAAACGACAAAACGTGAACTTCCATCTCAAATAAAAAGCAATATTATAAGACATTTTTCGCTGACATAAAAGTCATACAGTGATGCCTCGGTTCTCGACCACAATCCGTTCGAGAAGTGATTCGTTCAAAAACCAAATCAATGTTTCCCATTACAATGAATGGAAAAAGAAATAATGCGTTACAAGCCTAAAAAATTAGCCTTTATAAAGCATTTTTTTAGCTTTTCCTGATAATAAACTGCATAATAGAAATACATGTATAGTTTAAATACTTTATATAAATCTTCTTTCGGCTTGTCCCATTAGGGGTTGCCACAGCGTGTCATCTTTTTCCATCTGAGCTTATCTCGTGCATCTTCCTCTTTAATACCAACTGTCCTCATGTCCTCACTCACAAAATCCATAAACCTTTTCTCAAAATTTTTGTTTGAAAACCGATTTGTTTGTTCGAGAACCGAGGCTTGAGAGTGTTTGGAAGGGAGGAGGAAAAAAAGTAATCTAGATTTCCAAGATCAAAAATATGTAATAATGATTTTTTGTTTGTTTTTGTTTTTTTTAAAGTTACACAGTTGAAACTGAGTGAATTGAATCAGTCGGGGAAAAAAAGTCTTACTGTTGAGAAATAAATAGATTTTTTTTCTTGATTAAAATCATCACAATATCACAATAATAAAGTTGTATTATTTTAATGTAATGTACCGTAATTCCCGGCCTACAGAGCGCACCTGATTATAAGCCTCGATACACGAAAGTTTAACGCTAGCGTGGAGCTAGCATTAGCGCGGCGCTAGCATTAAAGCGACGCGAGCGTTAAACTCTGCGTACTGAGGCTTATAACAAACTGCGCTAACGCTAGCGCCGCATCACTGCATAAACCGCAGGGTTGAAAGCGTGTGGAAAAAAAATCGCGGCTCGTAGGCCGGAAATGATATATTTGAGAAAAAAATAATCATGTTAGCCACATTTTTTTTTTCTTGATTTCTCAATATTACAAGAATTTTGGTGAATTCGAGTCTTAATCTTACCTTTGTGGAGCACTGAGAGCACACCGGTCTGGAAAGAAGCCAGAAATCAGAAAACGGGTCACCCGGATCGTCGTAATGGAGGACAAGCGTTCTTACCTCTTGCAGAACTGGCACGTGTACGACCAGGTGAAGAAGGAGAACCTCTTCACGCGGCACGAGAAGCAAAGCTGAAAGCGGCACAAATGTCGGCGTGAATACACCGGCGCAAAACCCAAAGCGCCGCCGCCGCCGCCGTCGTCCGCGCCCCACCTTCCCTTTCTTGAGCGCGTTGTACACGTCCTTGTACTGCTGGAACTTCTCCAGCTCGGCCTTGACCAGCACCTGGCGGATGTGCATCACCTCCTGCACCGTCAGCGCCAGACACTCCACGGGGAAGCGGAACTCCTCCTGGGGGACAGCACACCAGCGAGAGACCTTGGCGTCACAGGAGAACGGCGGCATTATTCCGCCGGCCCCGCACCGGAACCGCCGCCCCACCCGATGACGCCCGCGAGGACAGTCTGATGGCTTCTATCGTGTAAGATGACAAGCATCGTTAACTGACGAGAGGAGCCATGACCAAAAACAAACAAAAAAAATGTACACCACGTGTGCCTAAGCATGCTGTGAACTTTTTCTTTTTTTTAAAAAAAAAAAAAAATGGATTATTTCTAGCGATTTCCATCATTTCCGGCCTATAAACTGACTTTTTTCACATGCTTTCAACCCGGCGGGTTATGTGGCTAATTTTAAAAAAAATATATATTTCCTTTTTTTTTTTCCATTTTTTCTAATGGCCGCAAGGGGAGCCTCGACCGGAAAAGGTAAGAGTGAAGCCGGTGGAATATATGTGCCGAGGAAGTGACTTTTACCGGTATGTTTTTTTTTTTCCGGCCTTGTTAGCACTGCGCTAGCGTGTTGCCGCTGTATTACTGCCACGTCTCAGTGATTTTTACCGGTATGTTTTATGTAACCGGGCCCTGTTAGCGCCTTGCTAGCGTTACCGCCACACTAGCGTTAGCGCCGTTAATTATTGCGCAGGTGCAGCGTCTGTTTTTTTTTTTTTTTTTTTTTTTTTTAACCAGCCCTGTTCGTGCTACCGTGTTGTTGCTATGTTAAGCGAAGCTATTAAAACTTTGAAAACTCTGTTTACGGTCTTCTTTTATAAATAACTTGTGTTTCAACGTGGGCACTTGCGGCTTTTACACGGGTGTGGCTTATCTATCCATCCGTCCATTTTCTTCGCCGCTTATCCTCACGAGGGCCGCGGGGAGTGCCGGAGCCTATCCCAGCTGTCAACGGGCAGGAGGCGGGGTACGCCCTGAACTGGTCGCCAGCCAATCGCAGGGCACATAGAGACAAACAGCCGCACTCAAAATCACACCTACGGCCAATTTAGAGTGTCCAATTCATGAGTGTTTTTGGAATGTGGGAGGAAACCGGAGTGCCCAGAGAAAAACCCACGCAGGAAAAGGTACAATATGCAAATTCCACACAGGGAGGGCCGGGATCGAACCCGGTCCTCAGAACTGTGAGGCCAACACTCACACCAGCTGAGATACCGTGCGGTGCAGCCTATGTATGTACCAAATGGTATTTCCTTTACAAAGTTACTGTCTGAGTCTTATAATCTGCGCTCTGTAGGCCAGAAATTATGCTATATTCATTTCTAATTTTTTGTAGGCTATTATATTGTGGTCATTATGATTGTTATCATTATAACGTAGCGGCGTTCATTTCATGGTGCGTAATGGCTGCCATCATGCATCAACGAGCAAGCACACCCGAAATTTAGCAATCAGCCGCATGTTTACGCGCCACAGCGGAAGTATTAAAAAAAAAAAAAGGTCTTTTTAAAAAAAACCTGCACGGTTTAATGCGCCGACAAATTCATCTTTTCCAGCGTTGAATTGTCTTTGGAGCGACGGAAGACGCGAGACGTTTGCGGCGTGTTTTGGAGTCGTCTTGATTGACCGCGTTTAGTCTCGCTCCTATTTTTAAATACGTCACAAATGTCCCGTGAAAGCAGATGGCGAAGGGACGAGCGTTCAAGTGGTTCCCAGATGTCATTTTTTTTTTTTAATTTTTGGGGTGTTGGGGGGGCGGACACGACATACCGAGTTCTGAGCAGCACTACCAGCTTGGACCTGAACCACACAGGAAAGGACGACAACAACAAAAACATTCAGAAACAAAACACGAGACACTTTTGGAGTTACATAATGTACACTTTTTAACGCAATAATACCTCCCGGCTTAAACATAATTAAAGCCAGAGCACAGCTAATCGAGCGCTTTGTACGTGTTGTCCCTTCAAACTCTGCATATTTCTTTTTCTTTTTTTTTTTTTTTTTTAAAAGATGGAATTCATGCTTTGTAATTTGAGAGGCGCTGCGCCGCATTACAGTGCAGACTCGTGACGGGCGAAACGGTGGATGTAAAAATACGGCGGGTGGGCGTTACCTTGCCGGCCTTGTCCATCAGCTGCGGCGTGAAAACAGGAAGTCAGCGAGTTAGAGGACGACGACGACAACGTAAATCAAAAGATGATTCGATAAATTGGGACGTGGGAAAAGACTTTGCGTTTTTCGATGTCTGCTGTTTTGGTTAGCGACAAGCGTGTGAAGTGACGCCGTTAAAGTTATTATCCGTGTTATTAGCGGCGTTTCACCGTAGTTCCGCCGGCGTTTTGGTCAGCAGCGGCGCCCCGGCTGCCGTCGTCTGCGTACGTACCAGCGACTTGGAGCTCTGCCTGGATGGCGCGGCGTAGGGGGCGGCGTCGGCGGGGGCCTCCTTCCCGATGGAGTGGCGCCGCAGGGAAGCCGACGGCTGACGCTTGCCCGGCGGCGGCGTGGCCGACACGGGCAGGAACGCCGGAGGGGCTGGGGGGGAGCGAGCGTGTGATACTAGATTACAGAAAATATTCGAAAACTTGAAAGATTTCAAGTTGAGTGCGCGTAGTGCTTCTCTTTAATCTGTACAAAGTGTTTGATTATTTTCATTCTATTCAATTATTGGACCTACACTTTTTTTTTTTTTAATAAAGTACAGTACTCCAAAATGCTATTTTATCTTTTAAAAAAAAAAGCTATTTTTTTTTTGTATGGGGTGTGGAGGAATGCTACAACGGATTAATGGTATTATCAATTCTTTTTCAATTTAAATAGATGAGAGTTTTGATTTATGACTGTGGCGGCTGAATTGATTCCACTTAAGAATTCAAAACACCATTTATTATATCTAAATGTTACCATAATTTCCATCCTATAATCCGCGATTTTTTTTCCACACGCTTTCAACCCTGCGACTAATTTTTCGCATTTTTTTCCCCAACAGCCGTAGGTGGGCATTCGAGCAGAAAAAAAGTAAGAGTGAGACCGGTGGAATATATGTGCCGAGGAAGTGACTTTTTTTTTTTTTTAAACCGGCCCTGTTAGCGTTGTGCTAGCGTTAGTGCTGTGCTAGAATGTTGCTGCCGTGTTAGTGCTGCGTCTCAGTGATTTTTTTACCGGTATGTTTTTATTTAACCGTCCTGTTAGCGCCACGCTAGCATGTTTCTGCCCTGTCTCAGTGATTTAGGTATATATATTTTTTTTAACCGGCTCTGTTAGTGCTGTGCTACCGTGGCTGGTGTTTTTTTTTCTTTTTTTACCAGCATGTTTTTTTTTTTTCTTCTCACCGGTCCTCTTAGTGCTACCATGTTTTTGCTATGTTACGCTAAGCTAAAGTATTACAACTTTGAAAACTCGTCGTTCTTTGTAAATATCTCACGTTTCAACGTTGGGCACGTGCGGGTTATGTATGTACCAAATGGTATTTCCTCTACAAATGTACTGGGTGAGCCTTATAATACGGTGCGCTCTCTTGGCTGGAAATTACGGTATTTTAATATCAAAAAGGTGTGCTCACATTTCACGCCTTTGGTAGAATCTGGAGATATGTCCATCAAGGACGTGGTCGCGCTGGAGCTGCTCTTCGTCGTCTCCTCCTGTCCACAAAGTTCATGGATTCAAACGTCAACTTCGATATGCAAAAAAAAAAAAAAAAAAAGAAAAAAGAATCCGGCCAGCGCGGCGTCTTACGTCGGAGTCGGAGCTGTCGAGTTCCGCCAGCGTGGGGGCGTGCAGGAGCCTCTTCCTTTGGCTCATCTGGTTCGCCGAGCCCCGCACGAGCGACTGCGTGCTGGTGGCCATCTTGCGGGGAGCGTCGGGCGTGTCTGCGGGGACAAGCCGGCAAACCGTCGGCGACATCTTCAGAATGCGTCCGAAAGGGGGAGAGCGTGTGTGCTGCCGTTTTCTTTTGTTTCCGAGCGACAACTGTTTTGCTAGCCCACGCCGAGCAGCGATGCAAAACGCTGCTCGGCGTTTTCACATTTTTGCTTTTGCTTAATTTAAAAATGTTTCCATCTGATTCGACTGCAGTTTGTAAATATCCGGCACGCGGTGCGGGCGTACCTGAGGTCCGACACAAATCGTGAGGCGTGCTGATGCTTTTCCCAGCGCCTGTGAAATTTAAAAAAAAAAAAAAAATCGTTAGCAGGACAAATTGGCTCCTCCTTAACAGACTGGAGCAAGAAAGTGGGAGGGGCCTAAAGGGAGGTGCGCGTAAACAAAGAGGGACGCAAGTGAGGGGTGCGGTGAGGTGGGGGGGGGGGGTTATTCCCGTTTACTCGTCGGGGTTGAGGTCGCGTCCGTGATGCGTTCTGGCCCTTCAGCCGCTTTTATCGCAGGCTCACCGGTTACGTAACGGAACATATTCCTCGGCGGGCGTGGATTAGGGCGACGGCCAGCCGCCATCGTGTGTAATCTCTCTTGTGACACGACCGATAACATCACGCCGGGTGTTGAGGGACGTCCGGCCAAGCGAGCTGGTTTTGCGTTGCGACGAGTCATCATAATTGGCTGCCATGCAATGATGAAACATTTGTTCAAAAAAACAAAACAAAAAAAATTTGCTGCTGTAGTTAAATCCCTGCAGGACACCGAACTGACCAAATTGCTCTAAAACGGCCACTTCAAACCAAAATGGCCGACTTCCTGTTTCTATGCAGGCGTAGCTGCTTCAACTTTTTTTTTTTTTTTTATGCGTCTACTCATGAAAGACGCACCTGCCGAATTTCACGCTCATAACCGCAACTGACCTCACGCTGCGAATTTGCATTTCTCTTCGGAATAAAGTCGCAACGAGGCCAATCGTCACGCGTCGTCTAGCAACCGAACTGCGCGATGCGTGACCGGGGGGGGGGCGTGCTGCGGACGCATACTTGTACAACACAGGCCAGACATACAAACAGTGGGTGTGTTTGCCACTTCGGGAAAAAACAGAACCAAACAAAGCAGGAGCTAATAAAAGCAGAACAAAAAAGGTGCAACAGGCGACGGTGTGGGAATTTTTTTTTTTACCTGACGAGTCAAAGCTGTACGACGTGATAAGAGGACGAATGACTGACACGTTTGTTGCAAGGTTGGAGAAAGACAAGGCCAAGTCAATACATCTCGTGTAAAATCTCTTCTATACGCAGCGTTATGCAACAAGTATAAGCCCAGAACAGGACGAACACCGTGCGGTGCGCATATTTACTCCACTAATGCGTTTTACTTCCAATTGAATTAGCACAAACGGCAGCTTTGGGGGGGGGGGGTTGATTGACCCCGGTGCCGTTGTGGGGGCGCGTCGATTTCAGGTGAGGAGCGATGATAAGCAATATTACAATTTACATTACGCAAAAGTGTAGGTGTCCAACTCAAGGCCCGGGGGCCAGATCCGGCCCGCCGCATGGTCTTGTGCGGCCCGCGAAGCCAAATCTACAGTGTCACCATTTCCACGATTCTTGTAAAAATCTGGACCAAAATTTCAAATTGTCACGCATCATAAATGATAACGTTGAGATATTTTTAAGCATTTTTGTGTTAACGAACGTGAAGAGTTGCAAAGACAATCACCCCTGATTTCCGGTTCCAAAATGAGTTCATAAAACGATGATGTAAATATGATGACACGTATGATGAGCTAGTTGCTGCCCATTTGTTTGGCAACATAAACTCAATTCGCAGCGTGAAGGATGGCGACGTAATCCCGGTTCTTTTTTTTTTTAACGATGGAAATTTCTTCAAGGGAGGCATTTCATTTATGTGTATTTGGAGCCTCATTGGGTGCTGCTGTTTTGGTTAGCGGCGCAAATTCAAACAGGCTTGACTGTGAACGACAAAGATGTAATCGCACCTTTAATCATGGGAAAATGAGACGTTTGAGAGAATATTTATTTTTATTTGAGGAGTCGTCCAATTTGTGGTCTCAGTAGGTGCTGTCGTTTCGGTTAGCAACACAGGTTCCACGTGTACTCCCCCCCCCCCACGCTTTGAACCCTGCGGTTTATGCGGCTAATTTGTCGCGAGGGGGCACCCGAGCGGAAAAGGTAAGCGTGAGACGGGTGGAATATGTGTGCCGAGGAAGTGACTTTTACCGGTCCGGCCGTGTTAGCGCTGCGCTAGCATGTTATTGCCGTGTATCAGTGATTTTACCGGGATGTTTTTTTTTTTTTTGTTTTGTTTTTTTTAAACCGGCCCTGTTAGCGCCGCGCTAGCGTCAAACTTTCTGTGTCCCGTCTTGTCGCGTTTCAATGTGGGCACTGGTGGCTTTTACACAGGTGCGGCTTATTTATGTACCAAATGGTATTTCCTTTACAAATGTACTGGGTGAGGCTTATAACCAGGCGCGCTCTGTAAACTGGGATTTACGGCATATTCCGATCTATTGAAGTCCTGGTCGGTCCTGCTGTGTGTGTGTTAGCAACGTGTTCTTTTCTGTGTTGTTTTTATTGTTTCCCCGATATGAAAATGGGTCTTTTATTTGTAGTCATTTGCTTATGGCATCTATTGAAATGGGCGGAGACAATTTGAGGAAGTGCGATCAAAGCAAACACGAGCGCTCGCTCAATGCGATCTTTGTTTAAACCCAACAAGAAAGCTTGTTAATCGTGACAGCGGCATTATTTCAGTTTGTGGTTCCGTGGAGGAGGCGGCGCGTCCTCACCCAGACGGGTCCTCCGGGTCAAGTCCGGTGAGACGGGTCTCAGCTTCCTCTCCGTCTTGATGTCCTCTAGCAGGCGTTCGTGGAGGCTCTGCGGCCGCGGCGGCGTCGGCTTCAACTTGCGGGCCGACACCTGGCGACGGGCGAGCGTCGGTTGTCGTTATGTTTATTAAAACAAACAAACAAAAAAAAAAAGTGACCGTGACCCAAAGCGCGAGCGCCGACTCACGGGATTGAGAGGAGGCCGTGACCTGATGAACTCGAGGATGACCTCGTGGGCGCTCTTCTTCAGCCTCGGGGGGATGTCGCCGTTGACCTGCCGACGCAAAAATAGGTCGTCAACGTCTGCAAGTTGAAATCAAACCATATTAAATGACATAAATACCCAAAAAAATTTTATGCTTTGGGGGATTTTATGCTCTCTGACAAAATGGCAGCTAGACAAGGAATTTAATTTCTATGATTGCATTTTAACCTGCCATGTATTTGTTTATATCAAAACATATTACTACTATCAAATATATTTTGTGTATTTCTACGTTACTTTATTGTATTTGTAGAAATTGTTAAATTCTCATTTGCACATGAGGAAATACCACTCCATACTTGCAGGGGGCAGTAGTCTGCATATGGGTCATTTTTTTACAAGGCAACCCAGTAAAAAAAACTGCATTAAGCATTTCAATAAGCATGCCAGGCCAGAAGGTGGCGATGAAAAAACACCAATTGACGTCAAATTTGGCAGACGTGACAGGACGCAGAATTAAAAAAAATGTCTGAGGTTGACATGCCACGTCAGACATTTTGGTTTCATGCTGCCATTTTGGGCAAATTCAAAGATATGTAAAGTTTTTCAAAAATGTATCCCTGGTCCCAGTTTTACGCTCACAAAGACAACAAGTCACAGTTAAGTATGCTTACTGGAATATTTAGGGTAAAAATTAAAAAAAAAAAAAAAAAAAAAAAAATGCTTCACCATGACTTTCCGAAGCTTGTAGCGTTTGGACCGGATGTCGTCCATGAGCATCTCGTAGGGCGTCAGCTGGTACTCGATGGGCAGCGGGTTGTACTGACGCTCCTGCACCTTCTTTAGCTTGACGCCGTGGCGCAGGTCTCGCATCACTTGCACCCAGAACCGCGCCTGTCGAGACCCCCCAAAAAAACAATTTCGCGTAAATTTGTTGTCATTTTTAGAACGCGGCCTGGCGGTTCTCCTTACCCAGTCTGCATTCTGCAGCTCATCCAGGTCTCTAACGGGTTGTTGGAGGTTCTCGCCTTCCATTTTGCGGAGATTCTGTCGTGGAGGGGAGACGACGTCAAAACAAAGGATGAACTAACTCATGCTAATTGCTAGCAACGTGTCTACTGTACAACAACAACAAGTCTGGTTGAGTAACACGCTAATTTGCTGGTATGTGCAATATTGCGCATGGCTACTTATTAAAATCCTTAAATAGTTGTCATAAGATTACTCTCGGGTGAATTTCGTATATTTGCAGGTGAAATATGGCGTCTGTGTGGCTTTTTACCTCCTTGGCGCTCTTGATCTTCTCAAGGAACGTCCGCAGTTCCCTGGACTCGGCGTAGAGGGCGCGGCACACGGCCTGGTAGTGGTCCGGCGCGTCCGAGGGGCTCGGGAGGTGGGAGGAACAAAGCTGCAGGGGACGAGAAGGCGTGGGTTGGTTCAATTTCTAATGTAACAAATAAATGATACGTTATTAAATGTATATGGGCCTCAATTAAAAGACAATATCAGCATTTAGCTTTTTTTTTTTTTTTAGGGTTAGATAAATAAGTCACATTATAATGTGGTAAGTTAGACGTTATAACGTGAATCACTTAATGTTATAACATGATTCATTTCACAATATAACGTGAAACTTTTCATGTTATAACGTGAAATCAACCATGTTATAACACGTAATTTATCACATTATAACATGAAAAATATCATGGTAAAACCTAATTAGTTCTACGTTATAACCTGAAAAGTTGGCGTCAACTTGTTGCTTCCGTACTTACGGAAGCGTATTGATGCCACGCCCCCCAAAAAAAACATGTAGTAGAAGTAATTGCCTTTTGCGGGGCAGGGTGAAATTTATTTATTTATTATTTTCTACATTGTAACGTGAATCGAATCTATGTTATAACATAGAGCATATGTTATATGATAACATGAAGTACGTTGTAACGTGAAACATCACGTTATAACGTGATAGCGACTTTTTTTTTGGGGGTGTGGCAGCAATACGCTTCCGTATGAGATGATCCCTTTTGTGCACACATCACATAATCAGCAGAAATTTAAAGGTCAGTCTATTTTTCATTATTTCCATCACCATCATTTCGCTGGGGCTAAACAAAAAAAAAAAAAAACATATTTGAATCCAGATAAAGGGTTTAAAAGTTCTACGACTACTGTCGCACATTGTCTTTATATCCAACAAAACTGGGAATATTTTGGCCTGGGAAAAATTAACGATGCCGCAGAAGTCACGCGACTGCTCATTAAAAACCAAAAAAACCTGCCCGTCCGGTCAGGGTGACATTTCCCCGTCTGTTTTTTTTTTTAATCCCTTTATGCCAGTCAGCAGTCATTGTCACAAAAGGGATAATCGCAGTTAAAAATCACAGCTGACACACATTAAATATTGCTTCATCTTGGACTTTTAGTGTTGTTACTGTAGACAAAAAAATGCACGAAAATGTTCCTTAAAAAGGAGGGTCGGCAAACTTATGCAAAACTAGCTCGTCCTCTTGTGCTAATGCAGTTTTACGGTGATGTATAGATATATTTAAACGACAAAGGGCAAAAATAATGACACACGCACGCTAGGAATTCGACGCTCGTGACGCATTCAAGTGCCGCGCGGCCAACTGCACTTAAAAGGCAACAGTTTGGAACATTCCAAAGTGAAGCGTTTTTTAGCATTAGCGTCTTTTTGCTGACGCCTTGGACAGCGGAACCACCGGAGAAAAGCTAACGTTGCCTGCTGTAAATAACCGCTGTATAAGAAAACTACGGCAAATGATTATTATTAAACATTTGCTTATTTGTTACACATTAAAAAAAAAAACGCTAAGCGTTACGCAAGCGATGACTGTGCGGAGCTAGCGCAGGAAGGACGTCAGCCTATGAATCAAGTCATGCCAATGCAATGCGACGCACGCCCATTTTATGTGCCTGTGCGCCGCTACACAGCATCCCCTATGAGGAACTAAGCCGGTGAATATTTCCCTGGCTTATTTGCGCTCGAAATGACAAATTTGTTTACGGGGTTGCGGGCGGCAGGAATGTACAGCTTGACGGGCTGTATCGGCGCAATCAGCGGCACGTACAAATGTGGTAGAGTCTGTGGGAATGTGGAGGGGGTTCACGGCAAGGTAATTACAATCTAATCCAAGGAGAAAACTCGTTGAACCGAGTTTAACAACTACATTAATGATTGAACGTTAGGAGTAAGAAAAAGTAAGAGGGCAAAGATGCGCTCCTTGAAGAACACCACACCATGAATATTAGCAATTGGCTCATGGCAAGGTAATTAAATTATAATCCAAGGAGAAAACCCTTTGAATTGAATTTATAAACTACATTAATGATTGAATGTTAGGAGTAAGAAAGAGTAAAAGGGTTAAGATAAGCTCCTTGCGGAACACACCATGAATATTAGCAATCGGGTCATGGCAAGGTAATCACACTCTAATCCGAGGAGAAAACTCTTTGAACTGAGTTTATCAACTACATTAATCATTGAATGTTAAGAATGAGAAAAAGTAAAGGGGTTGAGATGCGTTCCTTGCGGAACACCACACCATGAATATTGGTAATCGGTTCATGGCAAGGTAATTAATCTAATCCAAGGAGAAAACTCTTTTGAATCGTGTTTATCCACTACATTAATGATTGAATGTTAGGAGTAAGAAAAAGTAAGAGGGTTAAGATAAGCTCCTTGCGGAACACCACACCATGAATATTAGCAGGCTAAGGAGTGATCCTTGGGCATAAATATGATCTTTGCGGAAGACCACAGGATAAATAATGAACCAAGAACATGTTCAAGGTACATTGCAGCATAATTCTAGTAGGTAAAGTTGTGGTCATGTGGGAAGACCACACCATTAATAATGAGCTACATCCTGGTCCTTAAGGATGTATTTATTATAGTGTAGTAACATCTACGTAACGGTTGTTTGCCCTCTTACGGTCATACCGATATCAGGTCGCGGTAGCTTCGTATTTGGCTGACGGTTCCGCCTGAAGTCGAGACGGCCAGCCGTTCCTCCTCCTCTTCCTCCTCCTCGGTGGCCTCGTACCCCTCATCGGGGCAGGCGTCGTCACTCTCCGCCTCCTGCGTGTTGGTCATCAGGTCGATGAGGCGCTCTAGCGGCGGGCTCAGCTCGCGCTCCTCGTTCACCTTCAGGCCGTAGTCCAGGGCCTTGTAGATCATGACGCCCAGCGAGTCGATCACCTGCGGAACCGTAAAGAATACGACACTGCCGAGGGTGCGAAATGAAATTGAGACAGTACGTAAAGTACGAAGTACAGCAGACTTGGATACAGTTGTTGCGCAACATAAATAACAGTGGGTCAAGATGCGGTCTTTGAGGAACACCACATCATTAAAAACGGGGCACTAACATCTGTTCTTTAAGGGAACTAGTCTTGAATAACCCGAAATCGCCTGATCAAAACAAGTTATGAAACGAGGATACAATGTGTACAATGTACTTCACTTCATGTAGCTTCCGATAAATGTGCCATCTTCACATGTGTCTTTTAAAACTTTAAAAACTTCCTGAAGATTCTCAGCTGCAAGGTGCTAACAGATAGCACGAGCCCAAGCTTGGGACGTGAAGAGAGGAGCACTTGGGTACAACCTTACAAAAAATGCGCAGAACCGGTTATGTCTCATATTTCTATTGTTCCGACGCTGACATTTTGCCAGCAGGCTGTACGACAAAAACAAATCCGCGTGGCCCTTTGTGGACCAAGACACGACTGACCCGTTCATATTTTTGGCTCCAATGTGATCCGGCAGGATTACTTTACCTCAATGACCACACGAGATTAAACGGGTTTTTACACAACGCAAAATTGGACATAACCTCAAGTCTCGATATGCCAAGGTGACACTTGTGAGCAGCGTCAAGGGGCGTGGCGGAAAGTTTAATTCGATGTACCAAGAAGCAGGAGCTGGCAAAGGAACGCAAGTTGCAGGGCGTTGATTAGCTTGGCAAAGGAAGTGGCCGCATTGTTGACATACTGCGTCAGTGGCACGCTCGCTCCTTCACAGATGGATGACTTTGGATTTTACACTCTGTGCTCCTGAGGAACGAGCTCCAGGGTAAAAACTCCGAAAGGGTCTTCGTTTCCGTTCCTCCCGCGGATTTGAAGAGCCCTTTTCACACCACGTGCCGACAAACTCGAGGGTTAGCGTCAGCTACTCCTTTTGTTTTCGACAGCGGGCTGTGGGCTGATCCTTGCGGAACGGCGCGACGTTAATGACACTGGACCAAGTCCTCATCCTTGATGAACACCACATCGTCAACGATGGCGAGCTAAGGTCTTGTCACTGGGGAACGCCACCCCATAAACAACAGCAAGCTAAGGTCAGGGTAAATAAACAACAGCAGACCAAGTCCTGGTCCTTGATGAATACCGCGGACCAAATTAAAAGGGGCTGAGCTCCAATCCTTAAAGAACAACGCAGCATTAATAACACAGGACTAAGGGCGGGTCCTAGAAACACAGCGGACTATGAGGCTCATCATTGGGAAACACCGCAGTGCTAATAACAGTGTGCCAGGAAGTAGTTCTTGAGGAACGCCGTGGTATTAAACACCCCCATGGATTTCAAGGCTTTAGCGCCACATTGTTCACGAAGTGTCAGTTTGGACTTGATAATCCTGCAAGGCTGAAAAAACAAAGGATATATCCCATCCCTCGTTGACTTATTATATAATTTTATAATCCGCGTATAGGACAACAGAGTGGAGCACCGGACCGCCGGAGACCCGCGGCACGGAAGGAGGAGTCGCACGGGTCCATACAAAGAAGAGCTTTCTAGAACTCTCGACTGGTGTGACTTCATCCTCGGGGGCCCGAGGCCCGCTTCTGCCAACCTCAAGACCCACTGAGTCGGTTCTGCCTCTCTTGGAGGAACAATGACTCATGCCAACGGACAACGGCGCGAAGCGGTAAACAACTGCGCTGTTGGTAACTTGAGCGGGACTGGTTCTGCGGTGCTAACCGGATAATTGCTGAGGCGCCTCCGCCCAGTTCTGGCTTGGAAATGGTTTTCGCGAAATCAGTTTTGCTTGGAACGGCGCGACGCAAATAGAAACCTACCTGGCAACAAAAAAACGGCCTCGGTTGGCGGCGTGAGAAATTTCTCACTGCCGCTAAGGTAACAATTATTAGCCAGCCATCCATCCATTTTCTTAGCCGCTTATCCTCACAAGGGTCGCGGGGAGTGCCTGAGCCTATCCCAGCTGTCAAGGGGCAGGAGGCGGGGTACACCCTGAACTGGTTGCCAGCCAATCGCAGGGCACATAGACACAAATAACCCCACTGACGATCACACCTATGGGCAATTTGGAGTGTTGCGTGTTTTCGGGATGCGGGAGGAAACCGGAGTGCCCACCCGGAGGAATCATGCAAACTCCACACAGGCGGGGGCCGGGATCGAACCCGGGACCTCAGAACTGTGAGGCTAACTCTCGACCAGGTGATACACCGTGCCGCCTAACAATTCATAAACATGTAAAATTTCACTTTTTAATTACAGTAAAAAGATAGATAGATAGATAGATAGATAGATAGATAGATAGATAGATAGATAGATAGATAGATAGATAGATAGATAGATAGATAGATAGATAGATAGATAGATAGATAGATAGATAGATAGATGTAAATAATGTGTTAGCTTTTAATATTCAACCCATTTTCATTCATTTAAAGAGTGAAATTGTAAAATTCAATATTTGAAACATTTAAATACATTTTAAAATAGAATACTACTTTGGAGCAGCCAGCATATTTTACAAATATTTATTTAATTTATTTTTTTTTGTATTATATATTTTACTGTTTAGCATTTGGAATGTCCAAACATTTAAAAAATAAACAATTTGTTATATCTTGAGATTTTAAACATTTTTGCTAAAACAAATAAGTGTGATTTTTAAACTTAAAATGATACAAAAATAGTGACAATCATTGGCATTTACCTAAAGGTGTTCCCTTTTCTTAATTTTTAAACTACTTTTTTTTTCCATTTTGGAAAAACAGAAAAATGAGGAAAAAGTGCTCATTTGTCACAGTTTCAATTTGTCAATTTTAAAACTGAAAAGCACATTTTTAATTTAAAATCAATTAGCGGCGACGCGGTCCAAATTCTTTTCCTCGTCAACGTCGAATTTAACGCTGACACAACCTGAAGCCACGCGATCGAGCCCGTGCGAACCGACCGGAGGAGCGGTTCGGACGGTCCTGACGTGACGTCGGTGAGTCAAGCAGTAACGCGGGACCCGGTTAAAGAATGGCCCGTTTGTGTGTCGGCGGCGTCGACCCGCGTGAGCGCGCAGGCCGGGGAATCAGCAACAAAACATTTGGGAGAGCGGTGAACGCTCCCCGTTGCTTTTAAGGATGTCAGCAAAAAAAAAAAAAAAAAGGCCGCCGCCGGCGCTGCAGCGCTGCGGCACTCGGCCGGAGGAACGCAGACGCTTACGTAAGCGGAGCTAAATCCATCCACAGGTTTTGGACCGCGCCAGCGGACGCAGGAATCTACAGAGTCGAGCGGAACGTCGCGCGATGGCCGAGGAGTCGCTTCCCGGTTGCCAGTACGAGAATTGGGATGCTACTCGGGCTCAATCCCTTTTCTTTGCCGCTTATCCTCACGAGGGTCGCGGGGGAGTGCCGGAGCCTATCCCGGCTGTCAACAGGCAGGAGGCGGGGTAGCCCCTCAACTGGTCGCCAGCCAATCGCAGGGCACATGGAGACAAACAACCAATCACACTCACAAGCGCACCTACGGGCAATTTAGAGCGTCCAATCAATCAATGTTGCATGTTTTTGGGACGTGGGAGGAAAGTGGAGTGCCCACCCGGAGAAAACCCACGCAGGTTCGGAAAGAACATGCAAACTTCACACAGAGGGTTCTGGGATCGAACCCGGGTCCTCAGAACTGTGAGGCCGACCCTTCACCAGCTGATCCGCCGTGCCGCCCCCCATTTGGCAAAATATGATGATATTTTGCAATCAGTCACAATACTATCATGATATTTTGTTTGGGGAATGATATAATACTTTCCAGGACTTTTGAAAATATTGACATACACCTCAATGGTCACAATCAAAATCTACGTGCTCCATTAAGACAATATCATAAGGAAAAATAAAATATACGACGCAGCACAATATTGATTATTTGTTATTAGCTAACGCGAGCAAAATTCCACCAAGCAATCCGGTCCAGTGGAAAATCTTTTTGGGTTCCTGGCAACCAAAGTTGAAATAATAAAAAAAAAAAATACTATTCAGACATTTCAGTGACAGGACAGAAAAATGTAACTTCCACTCAATTTTTTATCTTCTCCTCAAAAGCTGTGCTAATCTGAAATCTACAACAATGCAACATGGCCGCCCGCCGGGATCCGTTCTTCCAGGACTCCCACTGAAAAACGGACTTGGCGGACATTTTCGTCTATGGCAGGTAACGGTTGAAAAATCTAAACGCCCGAGGGAGCGAATGAGTTCAGGCTAAAGATGCTATTTTGACGCCGCAAATCGTCGGGAGACCCCCCCCCCACCCCTCCAGTGCTTGCCTGCGGCTTTTTCGTCGACGCTGCCGCGTCTGCAGAAAGGCAAGCTGGGTAATACGAGCGCTAAGCGAAAGACGAGTCGATGGACGGACGAGTATAAAAAGGTCGCAATACGAGCGCGACGGTGCATCGCAGCGCTCGTTCGGCGAGCTTTGTGATTGTCAGAAAACGGACTGAACGGGACTCTCGGTTAGCGGACTAATCTGACCCCCGAGCCCCGGATCAATTTCGCAAATCCGGGGTTCCGCCTCGTCGCGCGGCGCTCGCCAATTGAAGCGATCGCGACCCTGCGGACGGAGACGCCAACGCCGGCCGCTCGAGTAAATCGGATATCGCCGCCTTATCTCGGCTTTGACTTGGACTCGGGGACAAAGCGGGTTAAGGCTGTCCGGCGGGCGGAGACGCGGCGCCGTACTTCGCGCCGAACCCTCGCAATCATTCGCCAAAAAAAAAAAAAAAAAAAGTCTCCGAAAGAAATCGTTTAGTCTTTAACTTAAAGAAATCATTCATCATGCAGGTTTGTATTCGCTGATGAAGTTTGACGAGGTGGAGGAAGTGGGTCAAGGATTCCACACGACGGCCTGGACGACGGGCCGCCGTGTCTGCACGCACGAGCTCGTCCGACGCGCGCCGAAAACCTCACAAGTGATTACCGTCACTTTTTTCCGAGGGGAGACTGAGGGCGGCGGGAAAAATGGGAGCAAGCCGCGACTGCGCGTGGAAAAGTTAGCGTGAATTAAAACGGGAAAAAAAAATGTAGCGATTTCGGCGGCCATTTCATCAGCTAATTTCATAAAGACTGTTACTTATCTGATTCAATTACTCCCAAATATGAAATGCGCGTACATGTTAAGTCGTCACATGCCGCTTGGTACGCACACAACCACAAAAAGAATTTTATTTTACGGCCGACTGAAATGTTTTGCGGCTTAGCGTCACCCGTCTAGCTAGCGCACAAGCTACAAATCTGGTAGAAAGGAGAGGGAAAAAAAAAACATGTCGGAGCGCTCGTCCTGAGCAATTAAGTCGGCCAAAACAAGTCTTGGAAAGAAAAACCGCTGGGGCGCTCATCCTGAGCAATGAAGTCGCCCAAAACAAGTCCAGGAAAGCCGAATAAAAAGCAAAACATGGGAGAATCAAGGGCCAAAGTGCTATCAAGCTATCTCAAAGAAGATGTTTAGCCGACGCCATCTTGCGCTGCTCGCATTTGACAACCACAATGCAACGGCGGGCAAAACGCCGCGTCGGGCGCGACACTCACCTCCAGTGACGTTGGCGCCGATCCATATTTATCTGCAACACAAAAAGAAAGACAGACACACGCCCTCGTGTTATTCGCATCGTTCATAAACAATTGCGCGAGGACGGAACATCGAGTGAGGGACATTCCAGCGCCGTGAGCGGACGACGCGCCGAAGACAACGCAGGACTTGCGCATTTGCACTGGGGGCCCATTACGGTCGCGTCGGGGCGAGAAAATGGAGGTTTCAAAAATATTGCAAGTGTAAGAAGAATAAATAAATAATGTACAAAAATCATTCAAGTCTTGTCAAATATGAAAATGTAAAAAATTAAAATGGAACCAAAATGTATTTGTGCGTGTGAAAATCGTAAAAAAAGATAAAAATAGTGCTACATGTGTGACACGTGAGATGACTTTTCGCACATTTCGGTGGCGGAAACGTACAAGTGGGCTGCAGAACCGAGCGGACTGCAGACTTTGCCACCGCGCAGTCGGCGAGTACTTTGACCCCGCCGCCGGCGGTCTTGGTTTCTTCCGTGTTGGTACGTCAAAATAAAATAAAAGGAGGAGCTCTGTGTCGCAGACCGGGAGACGACAACGGCGGTTTCCAGAGTCCAACTCACCGACACCAATCCGAAATATTATTTTTGGGGGGGGGGGGGGGGGACTGTAGAGCGCGGGTGTCAAACTCAAGGCCCGGGGGCCAGATCCGGCCCGCCACGTGATTTTATGTGGCCCGCGAAGCCAAATCTACATTTTCAACATCCCGGACCAAAATTTCAAATTGTCATATATCATAGACGATAAAGTCGAGATATTACAAGCATTTTTTTGTGTGACCAGTTGAAAAACATATTACCCTTGATTTCTGATTCCTAAACTAGTTCATAAATTGATGATGCAAATATGATGAGACAAGTAAATATTTTTGATGTTTCAGAGTCGGCGGGTCAGCTGGTAAAGCGTTGGCGTCACAGTTCTGAGGACCCGGGTTCGATCCCGGCTCCCCCTATGTGGAGTTTGCGTGGCTTTTATCCGGGTACTCCAGTTTCCTCCCACATTCCAAAAACATGCGACATTAATTGGACACTCTAAATTGCCCCTAGGTGCGATCGTGATTGCGGCTGTTCGTCTCTACGTGCCCTGCGATTGGCTGGCGACCAGTTCAGGGCGCACCCCGCCTCCGCCCCGTCGACAGCCGGGATAGGCTCCAGGACTCCCCGCGACCCTCGTGAGGATAAGAGGCAATGTTTTTACAGCAGTTTGAGTCGATAAACCGTACGTTGCCTTGGAGACGTCCCAAAATGTTGCCAAATGCAAAACGGGAGCGTTTGCTGACATTTTTGGCTAATGTTAGCATTTCAGGTGGCAACAGCAAAGGGGACTGTGTGCGGTTTTGACAAATGTATTTCACATCTGGGAATGGGTTCTAATATTAATTGATATTTCGCTATGACAGCTGTGGACATTTTGGAGCAAATGTTAGCATTTCATAAGCACATAGCTTGAGATGTAATTTTAAAAGATGTTTGATATCAGATGGTATTTCTCTCAACGTAGACAAAATCCAAACAAACGTCATAGGATGAGAATTATGCGACACGTGTAAATATTAATCCTCCGTCTTCAGCGTAGACAAATTGCTGTTTTGATTTCACTGATTTCACCAGAAGGCTTCTTAATGACCTCATAAGGGTGGACAAAACAGATGCGTGAAACTGGGGCTACTTTAAGTCCTTGCTAGCACTTGTCATACTGCAATCTATGAAATATTTCATACTTTGATGGTGACTTTTTCTATGATGTGGCGTCTGTCCTTTTTATTATAAAGCGTGCGAAAAAAAAAAAAAATGCTGCCCATGCGATTAAATTCCACACCCACTGACGCACGCGACAGCGTCCGGACCGGGCCGCCACGGGTCTGTTGCGTAAGTGAGCGCTCGTACTTCCGTTCATCCTAATTGGTCTCACGTCGGGCTCATCAGCGGCCCCGTTGGGAGGCCGAAACCTCCCCAAAATATTCGCCGGCGCGGGCCGGGCACGACGACGCGTTCGCGTCGGGTTTGTTCCGATCCGAGGGCGTGGCCGACACGCTCATGAACATTCGCGGTCACTCGTTTCGCGACATGGGAGGCCTTCGCGAAAAGGGGGGGGGGGCGCAACCTGCGGCCCACGGGCCCTATACGGTCGTTCTGGGACACGTCAAGGTTTGCAGTCACACGTAATCCCAAAACGTCAATATTTTGCAATGTAATGGCAAGTTTTGTATCAATCGCAAAAATTGTCAAAGATGATTATTACGTCTTTGGAGCAAACGTTGATGGCCAAATTGACCCTAAAATGGTTGTTTAGAAACAAAATGGCCAACTTCCTGTGTTTCTGAACAAGGCTTCTTGAGATGTTTTTGTGGGTCGACTCGTGACGGACGTGTCTACCAAAGTTCACGTTGCTCAGTGAAATTCCTTCCGCAGAGACTGCTGCACCTTTGGTGGTCCCTTGGAAATTGGGCCTAAAATGGCCGCTTCAAACCACAACGGAGAACTTTTTCGTGTTTTCTCCAGCACGGCTTTGAAACTTTTTTTTTTTTTTTTTGTGCCTGCCAACTTTCACGAAAGTGGCTTTCTTAGCAAAATTGACGAGTTTTTGTTCAAACTACTTTTTTCATATTTGTGGACGGATGACAATTTCGTGCTTCCGAATTCTTATTTCGTGCACAAATCTTCAAAGTATTTGTTCCATATCTGTACATGTGAGCAAGATACAAATAATAACCGCTGTCATTTGCAAGATATTCATCGAAATTAGCATACAGCAGCTGTCATTATTGTGACGAAAGTATATATATTTTTTAAATCTAGTTAATATCAGGCGCATCCATGTTAGCATTTCGAGCCTTTTTTTGCTGCAGCCTGTAAAACCAGCCGGTGCCCCCGTCACGTGGTACTTTGTTTACTGGCCCACCACAAGCGCGCACACCCCTCCGATAATCTGAATGATGTCATTTTTCATGCCATTTTTCAAAATGGCACAACTGTGGGAAATGCGATGCAGTGACGTCACTGCGCCATTGAGAGATTTCCTTTTATTATGAAATGAAAGGGATTTTTTGTTGTTGTTGTTGTTGTTACCTGTGGTGCGTTCAAAGCGCAGGGTGACGGTGCCGTCCCGCCCGATCCTCACGTCCCCGGGTCCTTCGATCCTCCGCGGGCAGTCGCCGGGGGTTTTGGAGCCTTTCCGCGCGGGCCGCCTCGCCGCCAGCGTCCGGCAGCACTGGTAGCACACGGCCCAGGCTTGCTCTTCGTTGATGGGCTGGCTGTACAGCGCGAGGATCTCCGCCAGGGAGACGTCCATCTTCTCCGTCTCCTCCGCCGTCGCGTCCATGTTGACGTGCCCGCCGCCGCCGCCGCCGCCGGCGAAGTCGGACTGCGGGGCGCTCGGTGACGTCTGGGGCCCGTCGTCGGTACCCGACATGCCCGGCTGGCGTTACTTCACCGCCATGACGACGACGACGACGAGGGAAAACTATTTGAACGAATAAAGAAGCGTTCGAACGCCGAGATGTTTGCCGGCGGCGACCACTCGGCTGGCGGCTGTAGAACGAACGAGCGACGACTGACAAACCGCCCGGGAGCAAATTCCAGCTCGTCCACAACCTTCCGCGTAGCCCTTGAGCCTTTCAACTTTGAAGCTTTCTGCGTCCGGAACCGGAAATACACCCTTCCGTTCCTACCATGGAACTTGTCATCAAAAGGTTTACAATATATATACAAAGCTCTTGTACTGATTTTACACAACCATAAGACGCCTTTTTTATTCAAATGATTACTTTGTAAAATTGCGTTTTCGTCCAGTTATTAACTTTATTCTGAAATGTAACCGGATCTGGATTTCACACTGCTATCCGCTTCGTCCGCCACGGCATTTGAAAATGTTTATATCCCACCCCAAAATACTGCCGTCTAAAATTGAGAAAATTATTTACTTTAATTTTATTTGTCAAATAATTTGTCAACATTATTCGAAGATGAATCCTAAAAAATATATATACATTTTTGTCATCTGTATTCCGTTGCGGAGAATGACGTCAATGAACAATCACCTGGCAGGATTCCCTTTCTATCCAGCCATCAATTTTCCGAGCGGCTTATCCTCACAAGGTTCGCGGGCGCTGAAGCCTATCCCAGCTAACCTCGGGCGAAAGGCGTACTACACCCTGAATTTAATAACTTAAAATATTAGAACTAAAAAAACTACTGTTTATAAATAGCATATGAAATGAAGTTTAACAAAATTGGGAAAATGGTTTCTATAAATAATATTGTAATGAAAATAAATGATTAAAAAAAAGTAAATGAAATAAAATACATGCTTTTTTATCTCAGCTCAGTTGTATTGGATTATCATCCATTTCCATACTAATGATGTGAGATGGATCTTTTTTTTAAACCATAATAGTAGATTAATGACTCATCAGACATGTTTTGTTTACATTTTATTAAATTTAAATGAAAAGCATCAATTAGAATTGCTCGTCAAAGGAGCACTCCCGTGTCAACAGCGCTCTCCGGCGGCCATCTAGCACATTGCATGTCATTCGAATACACCGGTTGTTTATTGGCACATGTATCTTTTTTTTTTCCCCTCCATTTTTGGACATGCAGATAAGAACACAACCCCAGACGTAACTTGAAAAAAAAATACAAATTAATTTGTGTCGCAAATCCTCCAATTCCTGTGCAAATTTGCTTTTTATCGGGTATTAGTTTCAATATTTGTTTGCACAATTTCATGCAAACAAATGAGTATTTTGTGTGCGATAATTAGCATTGTTTCTGTTTTTGGTCGCGTTTTGTGTGTGCCAGTTAGTATTTTGTGCAAATAAACCATTTTTCGTGCAAATTATTATTATTTTTTTTTTTAATCTGGTGCTCTGTACACGTGAGTAACACAAGACTCCGAACAACAAGAAAAAGTGTCAAAACACCCACACAATATCGTCAACAATGGGGCTCGTCCGTATGAAGTGTAGGCACATGCGGGCATATTTGTACATCTTGCAGAGACTCTCTACAAAACAGCACTTCTGGTTTCTCTTGAAAAACAACAAGGGAGTCACCTCACGCACTCTGAAAAGGGGAACCAACCACGTGTGCACAGAAATGAAGTGAAGCCGGTCGCAAGCGGTGTGGCGCGGCGCTCCCTGACCGCCGGATTTGCTTTGGCATGCGTGGAGGGGCCGGGGCGGGGGGCAAAAAGATGCAGCATCCCGAGCTCTTCGGCGCGGTGCGTTGAAGCGTTCTCGGCGATCTCCGCGCCCATCGACCGAGGGGGCGGGGAGGGGCTGGCCCGTCTACGGCATCCGCTCCGTTGGGTGGCGTTCACCTCTCGTCGCGCGCTTTGGCGGCCTCGTTGTCGCCGCCGCCGACGGACTGCGCGTCCTTGCTCAAGGCGCCCGCCTCCTTGGTCGTCGTCTTCTGCTTGGGGTCGCGACCGGCTTGCTGCAAGGTGGACGGAAAAGCGAGTTCAGCTAAAAAAAAAAAAAAATCATTTTTACATAAAGGAAATGCAGACATAATGTCCATGGCTTGTGATGTTTTTTTTTTTTTTTAATAATCTGCTAATGCTCGAAACTGGTTCAAATCATATCTCAAGAGGACAGGCATAACTTTGTCGAAATTGACAACAGCGTCTCAAAGACCAAATAGCTCTGACCCGAGGTGCACCCCAGGGGTCAATCTCAGGACCCCTTCTGCTCAATCTGTACATGCTTGCATTACGGCCTCATATAGCGTCATGCTAAAACTATGTAGACGACATTCAGTATCCGTAACATCTTTTTAACATGACATCTCCTAATATCTTTTTTTTAAATGTTTTCATATTAAATATAAATCGAAGATAGCTGGGATAGGCACCAGCTCCCGCATCCCTCGTGAGGATAAGTGGCTCAGGAAATGGATGGTTGGATAATTGAATTTGCTATCCAATAATTGATTCATATTTTCATGAAATGAATGTGGTACCGTCAGGCTTACGTCACTGAAGGAGCGTCTGGGCCTCCGATGGTGGTTGCAGCCGGAGCCGGAGCCGGCGGCGCCGGCGGCGGCGGCGGCGAGCGTCTGCTTGCCGCACTGCGTGCCCGTGGTCACCATCCTCTTCTCACGCAAGCCTCCCTCAAACGCTTTACCTGGCGACGACAATTCACGGCCTTTTGAGCGTCAACGGAAGCGATTCTTCCGCCGTTCGCCCGGCTTGCACGGATCGCCGCTCGCTCTACTCGGAAATGGTCTCTTAGCAGTCTAATAACAGCAAAAATCAAAAATCAAAAAATCTCACGCTCATAACCGACTTGCCACACTTGCAAAACTACCATGAATCATCAACAAGTTGATTGGTGGACAATTATGCAAAAATGAAGAAGAAGAACAACATTTTATGAGGTGAAATAGTCGAGCTCTTGCTTTTTTTTTTTTTTCCACTGCTTGCCTGCCTCACACACCTACTCGCCACACTTGAACTATGAACGTTATTAAAAACAAAACAAACAAAAACAAAAAAAAAATGGGTGAACATGTCTAAAAATGATAAACAGGGACCGAAGGCCCACGGACCTTCCGGTCCACACCGAGGCTTCCCACTCAGGATGAACGTATCGCGTGCACGTAACAGACCGAAACAAAACACAACAGCAACAACAACAACAAAAGTCCGGGGGTGGGGCGGCGTTTCTTACCGTTGCCGACCGGCAGAGGAGCCTCCACGTCGGTGTTGGTGAGCCACGTCGACTCGGTCTCCCTGGTCCAGCTCTCGTGGTACCTCGGCTCGATGATCGCGTCCGCCCTGCTCCCCCCGCAGCCCATCATCCGCCACAGGTGTGCCGAGCGCGGCGCGGGGGCCCCTCACGTCCTGTCGCTCATCCCCGCCCGGCCGCCGTGCTTCATGACCTCCAGCGCGGACGCCGTCGTCCGCGGTGAGCTTGCGGTTCTGGTGGTCCGGCGGTGTGGTGGTCCTCTCGGTTCACATCAGCTGACCCGCGTGACCACACGCCGTGCGTCATCGGAGCGAGAGGGGGCGTGGCCGAGTCGAGCCGACGGCGCTGATTGGCTGGGAGCGCAAGCCATCAATGTCGTCATGACCGTTGTCAAGCGCTCACGGGACAAAACATTAGGTACACGTGGCGAACTCAAATTTTAACACAGAAAAATGATTTGGGTTAGATTCAAAATCAGGAGAACGTCCTGTTCATATTTTTAGATATGCAATCATTTTCATGTCAATTGGCATGACAGCAACGCTTGGTGACAGCTATGAAGTGCACACCCTGTCATTTATTATGTACAAATTATGACACGCCGTAAAATGATCCTGCTTAGGTCACTTAGGTCCGTACTATAAAAATAAAATATTAGGCACACCCTACAATGACATCCTGGTCCCAATTTATAGGTAATACATTAAAAAAATTTCCTCTCATAAGATTAAAAATCTAACAAACAAACAAAAAAAAAAACATACGTACACATTTCCTTTGATGGTTACTAACAAAAACAAATTATAAATACAAATGCAATTATTCCAGTTGCTAAGATGTATTTTTTTTTCAGGTTGCTCAAAGGTGAAATAAAGCGACCAGTCTTTCACATGAGTCTTACGTTCACATTTATTTGAATTCTCTTTTGAAATATGTTTACGCGACTCACGTAAGAGCGACATGACAGCGTCCACGCAAAAAGTCCGACGACCGATCGAATGTAGAGAAGTTGACGGGGAGCGCGCAGACAGCAAACGTATTGCTTCTTCAACCGGGGGGGGGGGGAATGATCAACACCTAACTGGAAACAAACACGCTAAAGACACACGTCACTGTCAAAAAAAAATATTCACAGACTCTTCAGAGGCTTAAAATAAATACTATATTTATCACAAACGTCTCCGTTTTTTTTGTACCGCCGTGACGATACCCGATGAAGCGATGATAAAAATGGAACGTCTTTGGACGGCGAGAGGGTAAATCTGGAAGGTTTTACAGCCACTATTTCATAATATTGATTTTTTTATTGATCCCTCTTGACTTTTCAACGCAAGTTAGACAAAGGTGAGCACGGGAAACGGGCGAATGTAAAACCCGTCGCGACCGTGACGCCTCCGCCGCCGCTAGACTTTGAAGTCGAGCAGGTTGCAGTCTATCTTGTAGTAGACGTACGGGTAGTACTCCTGCTGGCTCAGGTTCAGGCCGGGGATGTCCATGGAGGCCTGTGGGGGACAAAAAAAAAAAAAAGAAGACGAAGAAGAAAAAAATGAAAGCCTTATCGTCACCCAAAATGGCTGCTTTGAGCCAAAATGGCTGACTTCCTGTTCAATTTCAGGCATGGATCCAAAACACGTTTCGCGCGTCATCCAATTTAATTTACTATCAAATCGATGAAAGTGGTGGCAGGGACAATTTCTTTTGGAATTCATCTTTTCAAAGCGAACTGAAACACTTTTAATAAAAATAAAATGAAGCTTCCGCCATATTGAAAGCTCGCAAACTTCAATATCAGCTCGGTGATGCTAGCTGACGCGCTAACCGCGTGCATGTGTTTTCGTCTCGTCGCCACGGCGACGACAGAGCGTGTGCGCTTATAGATGAGGGCTTTGTCGAACACGTGCGGAGGTGGCCGGCGTGCTAGTTTGCGGTTTTTCGCTCACGTCGATGATGGCGGCGCTGCTGTCCAGGTGCTTGTACAGGTCGTACAGCACCTCCCGCAGCTTCTTCATGTTCTTCTTGTTGGGCTGCAGCAGCATGGCCTGGAAGTTCACCGGAAGACCGTACCTGTGCGCGACAAAAACATTTAGAGTGTTCCGGCACTCCATCGCACGCAAAGTGCTGCCCAACCAACTAATGCCGCTGCTTTTTTTTCCACCGCATTGGTATTATAATATATTAAATATCTGTACATGTCTGTAATTATAAATAACAACGTTCTATTTAAGTCGTGACCAATTTTTTTTCCAACATTTTAAAAATCTGCATTTTTTTCCCTCTTCCAAATAGAAATTATATAAATAATCATTTAAAATAGTTATTATGCATTTTATTTTGAAAAATGAAAAAAAGTATGGTCAATGGAGGGCAGTTCTCTTTTTAAAAAAGGGTTTTTAATCTCAATGAGACCAATTCAGTTAAATATGATATATACACACACACACACATATATATATGATGTAATATATAATTAATATATATATATATAGAGATAGATACAATTTTTATTTTTTTATTATTCTATGATTATATCTATATCCATCTATTATTATTCATTTTTTGAAATATGGAGACGTTACAATTGTAAGTCATTACTTATGTTGAAAAAAATACATCAATTAAAGTCAGTACATTTTAAACATTTTATTTAAAAATGTTAAATATTAATTAAATTTCCATACATACGTCACCAGATATATGTACATATTACTAACTCGTTCTTTCAGATTTTTAAATATTCCTATATTTTTACATTCATATGTAGAAAACAAGAATACTAATCAAACTCAAAGATGTTTGTGCCCCCCCCCCCCACTGCTAATTTTTAATTTTTAATACTTTCCACTACATCTGTCTATAGTCTTTCGCTACACGTAATCCTCACTATTGTCACTACCGCTGGCATTCGTTTCTGTCACTAGACGGGACCAACTTATTTACGTTATGAGCAATTTAGTCATTCCCGTGTCCGTATTGCACTTTTGCTCCTGCTGCAATGTCGCTGCCTCCTCTCCCGTCTCTTTCCACTCATCACTTCTGCATTCCTGGCCCGACTTCCATTCTCTCACCTGAGGACCGACTCCACGAAAACACGCAGCGCTTTGATGTGGATCCACGCGATGAAGGCCTCGCTGAAGTTGACTTTGAGCCACCGCACCAGAGGGCCCTAAAAACCCAGGAACGGGTAAACCGCGAGGCCCGGCGTGGGCGCGCAAGTGCGGGCAACATACAAACTGCTTCTTCTTGTCGGTGGACAAGCGCGTCATCTCCTCCTTGTCGGCCTTCATCTCCTCTTCGTTGTACTGGAAGTCACGCACGGTGAACCTGAACACAACACGCGGTCATATAACTTCGCCACTCGTTTGCTAACATGCATTATTTACATACATTTATTAAGGATAATTTAACGGAAACTGTCGACGACTCCCTCCACACTGACAAAAGACCAAAAGCACAATGCTGCCACCACTTAGGCCTAAGGAAATACTCTAGAACCTTCTCCTGGCTGATACCTTTAAATCGTGAGTGCTGTGGAAGTTCCCCGGTGGACCCAACTTTGTGCTATTAAACGTGATGATAAAAATGTCAGGAAAAGCCTTCTAGAACATCAGAACTTTACTCCAGGTTAACCACAGGCACCTTCATTGGTGGCAGCTGTGTGCTGACTCCCATTTATTTAGCACGCTTGGAAATGTGGTTAGCGCTGAACACATTACCAATTTCAAGAGGGTGTGGACACTTTTGCAACCACATTTTCTTTGTTCATTGTTACTTTCTCAGTCCAAAATATTTTTGTAATATCCGTTGCTGGTCACTCTACTGTCTTGAAATGATTATTTTGGGTCCCCCCCCCCAATGGAACAAGGGTGTGTACACTTTTTATAGTCCCTGTAAATTGCTGTTTATTCGGACGGGAAGCTTCCAGCTTTGACTTTGCGAACGTCGAAGAGGAGCTCACTTGTTCTCCCTGGCCTTGTGCTTGAAGTCGTCCACGGCCTTCCGGAAGAGCGTGACGCTGAACAGGCCGCTGTCGTTGTCCTCGAACAGCAACCTGCGGGCACGACGGGCTGGTTAGCGCTGGAAGCTAGCGCGGACGTCTGACGCCTCGGCGCCGCCCGGAAGGCGTAGAAGCGTTTACTTTGTGGAACGCGGCACCACCATCTCCGCCAGGGTTTCGTACGTCTTCTGCCAGTCCACGAAGCTCGTCCTGACAAAAAAAAAATTCTAGCTCGTTTCAGCAGCTTTTTAACGCTAGCTCCATGCTAACGCTAGCGCCGCATCACCGCAGCGTGTGAAAAAAGTCGCGGCTTGGAGGCAGGAAATGACGGTACTATTATTATTATTATTATTACAGCTCAAATTAGAATACGGCGCAAACATTTTTATTTTGGCATTTCCATTTTTCCCAATGGATGAAAATTTCCAGTTGAGTGTTCTGATTTAACGAAACGGATTCAGTTCTTAAGTCAAGGCTTGGTTGCCAGTCCGGAAATGTTCACTTACTTGGGAACAACCACCAGCATGGTGACCAGGTACTCCGAGTCCAGCACGAAGTCGTCTTTCTTCACGATGTCGGCCAGGCTCCTGGTCAGCAAGCTCCCCCTAGGGGGCGACGCGAGCGCGCAGATCGCGTCAATGGCTGGTGTCAAACTCGAGGCCCGGGGGGCCAGATCCGGCCCGCCGCATCATTTTATGTGGCCCGCGGAGGGAAATCATGTGCATCAACTTCTGTGATTTTTTTTTTTTGGTTCAAATCTGTACCCAAATTTCAAATAGTCGTACCATAAATGATAACGTCATAACAATAGTTGGAAAAACCCATTCCACTTGATTTCTGATTCCAAAACCAGTTAATAAATTTCACGTGTAAATATGACGAGGCGGTCGAAGATTTTTATCGTTTCACAGCCATAACGGGCCCTGTGAGGGAAACCGCAGGTACAATGCGGCCCGGCGACAAAAATGAGTTTGACACCCCTGATGTGGACAAATGAACTCACGCGTTCTTCCGCTCCAGGTTCTGCAGGTTCCCCTTCAGGTTGTTGTACGCCGACGCCCGGGCCTTCAGGTCGTTGTCGATCTGCGTCGCTTGCTGAGGGGCACGGAGGACAAACCGGTTCCGTGACCCATCTTGTCACTTTATTTACTGTACAACTAAATCAGTTTTGTTGCTCTTCGCAGAGGATAAAGAATATATGCCTTAGTATTGTTATAAGCAGTTTACATGTTCGAATATTCCTTGCTTAAGAGGGTTGGAACAGCGCTATCCAGATGACGGCTCGCGTGTGGAAAAAGCTCGTCGGGGAAGCGGCGCCACCGGTCCGAGTTCTCCTCCGACCCACCTTGGAGATGATCTCGGAGATGTTCTTCAGCGACTGCTTGATGGGATACTTGGCCATGTCCCACTGGAACCGGGTGATGTAAGTGACCAGGTCCACTGCGCAGAGACAACCTGACTTCATCGGCACAGGTTTTGGAGGAGGAGGAGAACCGCGGACGTGTTTTCGGTGTCTTACGTCCGTTGGCCAGCAGGTTCTCCTGAACTTTGTCCCGGCTGTCCTCCAGGACGTCGGCCATGTACTGAGCCACTTTCTTCACCACGCTAAATTCACCAAAAAAGACATTTTGAACCTTCTCAAAATCACCAATATACCGTCCCAAATGTTTAAAATATTATTTGTTCATATTATTTACATTGATGCCGAATCCTACTGTATCAGGGTCAATGGCCAATTATGTATCAAAAATCTGCTTTTCATATATAAAAAAAAAATAATCTGAAAAGTCCAAATACATTGACAGCTATCATTTGTGATTTAAAATAATTTTACATTAATAAAAATCTAATGGAATTTGTTTTTTTTGAATAAATTCATTTTGACAACATCTGATCACAATATTAGATATAGCAATGTCCCTTCATTCTGATGATAACGCTCAGTTTTTTTGGTCACCTTTCCACAAACGTGTCCAGCTTGGCCAGCTCGTCCGACAGACCCACCAGGACGTCCAGCGTGCCCACCTGTCGCCCACGGCAAAATAAGTACTTCAGCTTTACAGATGCCACCTCGGTTGCGCGCAGCTCATACCGTCAGTAGCGCTATTACCGTAATTTCCGGCCTATAATATGCGGCTTTTTTCACACGCTTTCAACCCTGCTTTTTTCACACGCTTTCAACCCTGCGGTGTATGCGGTGATGCGGCTAATTTGTGCAGTTTTTTCCAACGGCCGCCAGGGGGGCAATCGAGCAGAAAAGGTAAGATTGGATGGTGGAATAGATGTGCCGAGGAAGTGACTTTTACCGGTATGTTTTTTTTTTAACTGGCCCTGTTAACACTGCGCTAGCGTCTTGCTGCTGTGTCTCAGTGATTTTTACCGGCATGTTTTATTTTTTAAAGCGGCCCTGTTAGCACCGCGCTAGCATTAACGCATTGCTGCTGTGTTACTGTCATGTGTCAAGTGATTTAGGTATGTTTTTGTTTTTTTTAACCGGCCCTGTTAGTGCTGTGCTACCGTGTTGTTGCTCTGTTAAGCTAAGCTAAGGTATTAAAACTTTGAAAACTCTTTCTGTGTACCGTCTTTCTTTGTAAATACCTCGGATTTCAATGTGGGCACTTGCGGCTTTTACACCCGTGCGGCTTGTGCGTGTACCAAATGGTATTTCCTTTCCAAATGTACCGGGCGAGGCTTACAATCAGGCGCGCTCTGTAGGCCGGAAATAACGGTACTCCCTGTCTGATCACCTTGAGGTCAGGGATGTTGAACTTGGTGTTAGCGGAGAGGTTGTTGGCGCGCGTGGTGGCCACCATCAGCTTGTCCCACGTCTGTTGACACGTCTTCTCACCCGGCGCCGAAATCAACCAGAACTCCGTCATGGCTGCTGCTCTCAGGCGGCTGGGATGCTTCAACTAAAACTGGGAGGAGTACTGTAGGACAGAATAACAGTGTGAAAAAGATGCAAAAATACATCAATTCTACGGTGTACTACATTTTTTTTTAACATACATATATAAAAAGATACAAGACATTTACTCACTGGCCACAATTTTAGTAACAACAGTTGTCAGTCTGAGCCAAAACACTGCAAAATACTACCACAATGTAATTTTTTAAAAATGTGCTTGATAAAATGTGCAAAGGAAGGTTTATTGTCATTATGGGATGAAAATAGCTGGTGTAAATGTATCCAATGATCTGTCCTCATGTGAGTCATTTGAAATCCTCAAGACTTGTTCCTCTTTTCGCTTCCATTTTTATTTCTCTCGCTCACCTCTGCAGCATGCTGATGACGTCAGACCTGTCATATGACCGTCATACGCAAAAGAGAAGCTACAAAACATGATCTCGACAAATTTACTATTTAAAAAAAAAAAAAAACTTCAAACACGTACACGGTTGTACACTGAAACATACGCAACTAAATATTTGACTAGCGTGCTAGCTGCAGTTAGCATTTAGCCGTGTCACGACACCAGTAAATGGCTTCGTCGCGGTGCTTACCGAAACGTGAAAAGGCTTCACCGTGTGATGTCTCGGTGCGATTCAGTCAAAAGGTCGCAGATTCCCATTCACATCACAGAAAAGTATTATTATTGGTAATAATTGTGGCGTTTAGACGCGGCGGTCCTTCAATTCAGCCTTGCTAGCATCTTTCTCAAGTCAGCTGATTGGCGGATGGGGTGTGCGCATGCGCACCGGGATGCTGAACATCACCGCGCCGCCTTCATTGTCCGAAACGGCTTCGTGAAATTAAAAACTTTTTTTTAAAAGGAAAAAGAAGGAGTGTTTAAAACGTATTAGTTAATGTATATATATTACATTGTACATACCACAATTTATCGTACGTATTAAATCGTTATTTGTTGTATTCTCGGCGGAGCACTGTAAATGAATGTAAAGCGGGGTTTCTATTTTCGGATGATTAAACGCATCACGCATAATGCGTTTGTTTTGACTCCAAAGCGATTTTGACTCAACAGTGACGCCCTTGGTGAAATTGAAGCATTGCAACACATGACCCTCCAGTCATGTTGCCACCAGTGACCGAAAAAGCTTCGTTAACTTGAAATCTGCTATCAAAACACAACAACAACAAAAAAGTCCAAGACCAAATAAAACCCTTTTAAGTGCGGAAATTGTGAATGGGTCATCTGTGATTCATGCGCAAGGAAATCTTTTCTTTAAAAGCATTATTTTTCTTTGCATCGATGGAGAAGATGCTGCCTTCAAGGACCAAAAAAAAGTCTCTTTGAAAATTAAATCGATTAAAATAACATTATTATGAGTCTATGATTTAAATACCGAATTATAGCATGCTAAGGAACTTATTACTGTTATCATTATTTTCAACAGTCATTAAATGTCAGTTTTTTGGTTGATCATCCCAAGTACTTTCCCAACAGTTAAATATGAACTACAAATAGAAAATAATACATTTTAATAGGATATTGATGATAAAAAAAAGTGTCCCAATAAAAACGAGCAAAATAATAACATTAATCCTCACAGTTGCAAGTGACCGAAGATAGCTGGGATGGGCTCCAACACTTTCGTGACGCTTGTGAGGATAAGCGGCTCAGAAAATGGATGGCTGAACATCGAAATTTTAAGGGAAAAAAAACAATAATTTGGGCATAATTAAGACTTCCCTCGTGACCTTGTGGATGTCCTCCCGACTCAATCTGATCCAGATACTGCATATAGATATCATCCTTACGACGCTGCATAATCGATTAGGTGACCGAGCTGGACTCATTATTCACACCGCTTTGTTTATTTCCTTTTCCCCGGGCTAAGATGATTTTTATTTTTTTTTTTAAATCAGTACAAGACCAAACCAGTCACATACCGTACCGTATATCATTCGGCTGTGGTTTTTCCGCCTGCTGAAGTCGTGCAATCTGCAAACAAAGAGTGCTCAAAGGGCAGATGCCTAAAAAACTGTTGTCTTGTCTTGTCCCCCGCTGGCCTTCCGAATCCGAGCTCGTGACCGACGACACGCTTAATGGAACAAAATGAAGCAGAACCAATCTTTTCCCTTTTCCAACACTGAAATATTGCAATTAAATGACCCTAAACCAGATGCGTGACCAGCGTGAAATGGGGAAAATATCCTGTGAGTGCGTTTCTGCCCTACGGGATGAAACAGATGAACGTTTCACACCAAAGCCGGCGACTGAAGACAACTACGTATGTTAGCCGCTACAAGTTAGCCAAAGCACTGAAATCCGCTGCTCAGGTTAGCTACTGGTTCGTCCGACCACTTGAGTCTGATGCTCATTAAAGACCGAACACTGGACTCTCGAACGTCTCGGTTTTCGAACAAATCGGTTTTCAAACCACCTTCTGGAACGGATTGTGGTGGAGAACCGAGGCACCACTGCAATATGATATTTGAATCCTGCATTGTAGATTTTTTTGCTTCGGTTTTCGAACGAAAATCGGCACTCGAACGCCCCTAACAAAACCCGGATGTAAGAGAACCTGGGCGGCCAGACCAGCTGACCCACGGTGCGCTCTGTTGTGAATTCCCACCTGCCCAAAAAAAAACAGAAATAACAGAACATAAGCGGCCCGACCAGCTGACCCACCCACGACGCGCTTCTTTTATTGTCAATTCGAACGAACCCCGGAAAAAAACCACAGAAATAAGGTAACTCGCGCGGCGGTTGACTCGGTTTTCGAACAAATCGGTTCTCGAACCGCCTTCTGGAACGGATTGTGGTCGAGAACTGAGGCACCACCGTAATATGACATTTGATTCCTGCACTGCGGTCATGTGGTAACATTAGCCACAAGTTAACCTGGACATTGGAGTCCACAACTAATGTTAGCCACTAGTTACACCGAAAATTGGATTCCACTGCTAACATTGACCTCCACTAAGTCTGAGCAGTAACTCACGTTGGCCACTAGCTAGCCCAAGTATCAGAGTCTATTGCCAATGTTCGTCGCCACTAGTTAGCCCAACTAGAATCCACTGCTCGAATTAGCCTCAAGCACTGTTGTTAGCCACTAGTTTACACGAATACTAGAATCTACTCCTAATTAATGGTCTGTCATGCCATACTGGGAGTCCTCAGGTTAAGACGGTCTAGACCTAAGACGTTTCGACTTTACAAGGCCCGTCCCCGTCCCCGTTTTGTCTAGCTAATACTAGTCCGTGTTTGTGCGCCGGGAGTATCTTCGCATTTTTTGCCCCCTCATTATCACCCCGAAGAAGAAAGCTGTGTCTTTTAGTAATGCTTCTGGAGCCAAAAGAAAATCCATTACCATGGAAACGAAGATCATAAAAAGATTGGAGAAAGAAGAGACGGCAACACCGCCAAGGCTTCAGTCGGTCGACCGTGGTGACAATTATTAAAGACAAAGCCCGTATTTTACCGCATGTGAAGGGTTCCGTTTCGATGTCGGATACAACGATCGCAAAACAAGGTTCTTTGATACTTGTCCAGATGGAGAGGACTGAGGACCAGGTTCCTTGGCAATACCTTAGCACCGCCTCCCCTTCTTCTTCTCAGTCCACCTCTCAGCAGTAAAGCTCGTTTATCTCAATGTATTTGTTTTTTTATACAAAGTATTTTGATGTAAATTCAGATTTTGACTGTGGAATCCGACTCAAGCCGAAATTCGAGTGAAGTCGCTAGTCCAGGAACTGATCTCAGTCGTAGACCGAGGACTCCCTGTAGAATATGGGGTTGACTGCTCGCATCAACCGACAGTTAGCCCAAACAACGGAGTCGCGAGCTAACCCAAGCACTGGAATCCCCTCCTCAAGACCTGATTAGCCGGGCACTGGTTGCTAACGTTAGTCGCTGTTATCAAAATATAATTATTTTTGCAAACTGTGACAGTGTGAGAAAAAATTGAAAAGTTTTCAGGACTGTGATCTTTTACTTGTTGTGGCCCGAAATAACTTCTTCAGTGATTTAGAGCTTTATAAATACAAATGAGTTGGAAGTGACTTGGGACCCTTCGGGATTTCCGCACGAAGCGGACTGGGGGGGGGGGGGGGATCCGAAGTTTGGGTTTGCCCCCCCGCGACGCCACTCCGGATAAGCCGAAGAAAACGGATGCCTTGGGTGGATGAACTGAATTGCGGTCCGACCCTGCGACGGATGATTCCAAATGGTGGTGAAAAAAAAATGTTGGACTTGCACGAATAGTTTCGCCCGAGGCCTCAACAGACCTCACGAGAACTTGACAAGTCTCCTCTTTTGAAAAATAAATTAATTAAAAGAAGAATCCCAGCAGCATTGTGGATGGGAAGTTAGCGCGTCGACACTACTTTTGTTACTTTTAAAAGAACTAACTAAACTATCTAAATTTGTCATGATTTACGTCAGTAAAGTAATATTGTTGAGCGATATTAGAATTTGCATATAACCGATATACAAATGCACTCAGTACACGAGTAGTAAATTACTTGGTTTATTACATACTCAAATCATGATTAGGAGGCTTTTTTTTTTTTTTTTTACTTTTCCTGAGTAAAATTACTCTGTTACCTTAGATTTTTAGCTTCTTTGGGGGGTGTTAGCTTGGTGACCCGAATGAGGTCAAGCCCGGTAGAAAACGGATTGATGAAAAAAAACAAAAAAAAAACGTCCCCTTTCACTTGGCTCACACGTTTCAGCCGAAATACATCCAAGTCGCATGAAGGAATGACAGCGTTTGTGTACTGGTTCCAAATGTTTATGACGCGGGCCGACGCCAGCTGGGCCCCCGGACGACGACGACGGCGGCGGCGGCGGCGGCTGTCCGGTGTCCGTCCACCGGCAGGTGCAGCATTACGTAACGCAAATCCAGAGCGGCCACGCCCCCCAAAAGCCGAACGCCGAGCGCCGATTGGTCTGACGCGTCGGCCGGGCCCCGCCCACGAGCTCCCGCTGAACTTTTGCTACTTCCTGCCGCCGCCGCCGCCGTACTTCTCCTCCCACCCTCGACGAGGCAGCGACTCCGCAATCCCGACGCTCCGACGAGCCGTATGGCCGCAACAGCCGCCGTTCTTTCTTTCAACGTGGGGCCCACAACTGTTTAAAAATTCCGCCGAAAAAGAGAAGACGATTTTCTAAAACATTCTGGCCGTTATCTCACGTAAGTCCGCCAGCCGAATGTGTGTCTTGTGTGTGTGTGGGGAGCTAACATGGCGGACTGCTCTTTCCGCCTCCATTGCGCCCCCCCCCCCTCAAACGTGACAGTACTGGTTCAGTGCGCTCGTCATGTCGACTCCAATGTTGTAACGCGCGGTTCCGATACCGGAAAACATTACCGTGCTCGGCTAAGTCACCAAGGAACATTGAATACCGCGTATGGACCGACTGGGCTTTAGGTTTTGATGGGCTATTTATAACGCGACCCATTAACGTCAGCGTCTATGGCGGCATGCTTGGCGACGCCACAACATTAAGCTGTCCTCTTGTTCTTTTTCGCCAGCAAATCCTCCATTTTTTTTCCGAACCGAGTCGGTAATCAGCACCCCTACGCGACGTCGCTCATGTTGTAATTATACTATTAACGTGCTCATTCGTCTTTGGCGTCGCCATTGAATTACTAATCTCATTTGGCAAATCGTATGATGCGCATGCGCAGTTTGTTTCTCGGTAATGGCCACCATTTTAGTAGTTTTAAAGGGCAGATTTGTTTCCAAGGCGAGAAAAGCGGCTTGTCTTATTAAATTCCATACAGGGGTGGCAAAAGTACTCACACTTTGTGATGAAGTAGAGCCACGGGTATTTGTCCAATAGTAGAAATATAATTCTAAAACTAGGTATCAATTTACAGGGGAAAGAAAAAAAGAAAGCTGAATTGATTTTCCATATGATCTGATATTACTACGAGTTCCGTTGTGGATTTGCGATGTATGTGTGCAGGGCTCCCCTTTCTCCGCACAGGTGTATGAGCGCTACCCAGAGGGCCTAGGGGCGGCTCTTTACCGGGAGCACTTCGACTTCAACGCTGAGCCGCCTTGGGATCCTAGCTGATAGCGGGACAGGTCCGTCTCCCGACTTGTCCATGTGAGTCCGCCCCGCGGGTGCGCTGTTCCGCCTGCCCCGGAATCTCCCATAATGTTTTTTTTTTTTTTCTCTCTCTCTCTCTCCTAGTTTGTTGCATAACCGGCAGGACCCCCCATTTGGCTCAGTCGTGACCCCCCCGCCGACTCGCTGTCACCCGTTCTTTATGATTTTTGGATCGCTGGAATACGGTTAAGATGAAAGGACTTGCAGACCGACCCGCCGGCTACACGGTCGAGCTGCTCTCGGGCGGCGCCACCCTCGACGACGTCATCGACGAGCGCATCTGCGAGCAAGCTCTGGTCTGTACATGAACCTCGGTAACATAATCCATAAAGTCAGATGCAAAATTGGATTTCTTCAAAATAGTGAGCAGGCAATACATTTTTTTTTTCGTGCTGTGAAAAATTACACAAATTCTCGTCGTTGTGATATAACGGGGGAAAAAAATCATCCTGCAATAAATTTCACAATTTTAAAAGTAAAATGTAGTTGCACCTAAATTGCATGTGGAAAAAGTAGATTTGACAAAATATTTTTTTTTTTAAATCAAAATTAACTTAAATGATATAAAAAAGTGTAAAAATATATGTATAAAAAGGTAGTTGTACATCTAGTAGAATTGCAATCAATGTGGCAATGCAAAATTTTCAGTTTATCTGATTGAAGTTTAAGTATTAACCCCCCCCCCAAAAAAAAAAAAAATATCATTTAACAATTGATTAGCTGAGTCTGTATTTTTTTAAGGAAATGTATCTCTGAAACATAAACATGGAAACATTGTTCTGGAGTGGCTCCATGTCAGTCTACTGGAGATCTAAATACACGTCATGCAATTTTAAATATGACGTGAATCCGGAAGTCATAATTTTTGCAAGGCAAAGAAATTACAAGTATTTACATTTTTTTTTTGTTGCATAAAATTGTAATTTTGCTACAACAAAAATATCACGTAGCGGGGAGTCGTCAGTTTAACACAGGGGCGTCGAACTCATTTTTGTCGCGGGCCAAATTGTAGTTCCGATTTCCCTAAGAGGGCCGATATGACTGTGAAAGCATGAAAATGTTTTGCCTCATTATATTTACATGTGAAATTTATGAGGTAGTTTTGGAATCAGAAAGTATTGCTGATGTTTGGGCACACCATAATGCTTGCAATATCTCAACGTTATCATTTATAAAAGTGAGAATTTGAAATTTTGGGACCGATTTCAACGCAAATCATGGAAGTTGATGCTCATAATTTGCCTTCGCGGGCCACACAAAATCATGCGGCGGGCCAGATCTGGCCTCCGGGCCTTGAGTTTGACACCTGTGGTTAACAAAATAAATTTGAAACCAAATTTTGCAAATCTATATTTTGCAAAAGGAAAATCTTCTTTCGTACTGCTATGGAAATTTCACGTTATTATTATACGTGGTCAGACTTCAGAGGCGAGTTTTTGAGCCTCTGGTGGCGCAGATTTGGTTAGCAACAGTTAACGCGTTAACAAAGCGCTAATTACAAATACTGCGCGTTTACCTTTTGACGAGTTAGATGACCCAATTGACAAGAAATGTGCCCCGTTCCTCGAGCTAAGGATGTTTGTCCGATACCCGACAGGCGGAGAAGAGCGCCTTCATGGTGGGCGACCTGGGCGCCGTGATGCGCCAGCACGCCCGCTGGCAAGGCGCCGCGCCGCGGCTGCAGCCGTACTTCCCGCTCCGGTGCAACCACAGCCCGGCGGTGGTGGAGCTGCTCGCCTCCTTGGGCCTCGGCTTCATCTGCGCCAGCAAAGTGATTAAGCAGCACTTTTACACGATTAGTCGCATCCTTACGCAACCAGCTCAATGGTGTGATTGGGATGTTTTTTTTTTTTAATCAACGTGTCATTCCCAGGTCGAGGTCAGCCTGGCGCTGGAGCACGGCGTGGCGCCCGACAACATCATCCTGTCGGGCGTCTGCAAGCAGCTGGCGCTCGTCAAGGCCGCCGCCAAGCACGGCGTGTGCCGCCTCGTCTGCGAGAACGAGGCCGAGCTGGCCAAGATTGCGCGCCTGCACCCGCGTGCCAAGTAAGTCGAAAGGACGCCAGCCCGATAACAGACGAACGGAGGTTTACGTTTTGTGCCGCCTGGCAGGTTGTTGCTGCAGCTGAGCACGGAGGCCCACACGGCCGAGACCAGCGTGGCCTTCGGGGCGTCCCTGAAGTGCTGCCGCCACCTGCTGGAGGCGGCCAAGGCGCTGGGCCTGCAGGTGGTGGGCGTGGCCTTCCACGTGCCCACCTCCTGCCAGGACCCGCAACGGGCCTACAGCCACGCGCTCGCCGACGCCCGCTGCGTCTTCGACATGGGGGTGAGCAAGCGGTCAGGGTCTGATAGTCAACATGTCCCAAAAAAAAAAAAAATGCAACGTAGCGGGGAAAAGTGTGGCTGGGACTATATTCTGGATGCACTACTTCAACATTTTGTTTTGCTACAGAATTATTCCAAGATGGAATTGTTAGGACCATTTGGTCTTTTTTTCCAGGCAAGTTTTGGACCCCTCAGCCATGTAAAAGTAATCCATTTTTGAAATCAAGCAAAATGTGTGGCGGATGAATTGCTAGAAAATATTTGTATTGTTTTGCTTTTGGGTCTCATTGCGTGTACTTTACCGATGGAAGGTAGCTTGAGCGGTCCCAACGCTTTGCTTTTTTTTTTTTTTTTTTTGAGATCTTGACGTAGAGTTATCGCTCGTTTCAGGCGGACCTCGGCTTCGACATGGACATCCTGGACGTCGGCGGCGGATTCAGCGGCTCGGAGTTCCAACTCAAACAGGTCAACAGCACCTCAAATGACATTTTGATTATGTCAGACTAGCGTCATCCACAATGTAGATAAGACGTGTTGACTTGTTCGCAAGGGATTTGTTTACCTGGGGGGGGGGGGCGGCCATTTTAGGTTCAGTTTAGCAACAAAATCCGCAGGAAGTCAGTCGTGGTGGGCAGTAAACTTTGGAATTGTTGGAAAATTCGGCACCTAAAAGTGAAAAGATGTTGGGTGTATCTAACGTAAGCAAGACCCACCAAAAGTCTCAAGCTGAGACTCCCGTTTTGGTCTGTGGAAGTCTGCCGTGGCTCGCTATCAAGACGTGTCCCAAAATGTCTGACATTTTGAATGGAAGTGGGCGTTTCCTGACATGTCAGCTGGGTAACACGTTGTGCAATTTGAAAGGACAAAATTCGCCCCCTGAAGCTGGCACGCTTGGCAACCTGCAATTTGGTCGCCATCTCAATCACGAGAAAAAACCAAAAAAAAACCAGTCAGCCATTTTGTTCTGAAATGTCACTTTAGCGGCGGTCCCTCGCGTGGAAAGTGAAATTTTGTCTAATTGCTGCTAAATTTGAATCGAGTGCACGAGACGGATGGAAAAATGCTAACTTGTCATTTTTTCCCCATGTTTGACTCAAGATAATTCTGCCATTAAAACATTTTTGAAAACTCGGCAACAATGTTAGAATCTAACGCTGGATGTGCACGTCGTTGCGCGTGCAGGTCGAATCCGCCCTCAGCCCGCTGCTGGACGCTTACTTCCCGCCGCTGTCCGGCGTGCGCGTGCTGGCCCAGCCGGGCGCCTTCTACGTGGCGTCGGCCTTCAGCCTGGCCGTCAACGTGATCGGCAAGGAGGTGGTGACCCCCCGCTGGGACGGCTTAGTTCCAGGTGGGTCTGCTCGGACGCAAAATATGCCCGCGCGGGTTGCGTAATCGGAGCGTACGGCCGTTGCTGTAACGTGTGCGTGTAATCAGGTGAAAATGGCGAAGACGCGGAGTTCCTGTACTACATCAACGAGGGCGTTTACGGCCCATTTGGCGTCAAGCTCCTGGGGAACGCCATCGCCGTGCCGGCGGTGCACAAGGTTCGGAGGTCGCCCACCCGACAGGCCAGAAAGCGGGTCGGGGTTTACGGCGATCGTAAACAACGTGCGCTGCCCCCCCCCTTATCTAGCTGACACCAACACAAAGTTATTTACGGCGTGTTCCAAAACTTATTCAAAAAAAAAATCATTGAGTCAATTCAGTCAGTTCAAAAGTTAAAATAGAAATAAATAAATCAGCTTTCTGTTTTCGGGAGATTTTGGACAAATTTGTAATTGTAATCTTAACTGAGGACAATTGTTTATTTTCAGAAAATTCAAAATACTGGAATAATATTGAGCCCACATGCTGTGCTCTTTTCATTTAATTTGCTATCTCTCAGACGTTGTGACAAAAATGTACGCACAAACTGCTGGATGATCGTTGTGCAGCCATATTTTTGTCAGCTTTTTTTTTTTTTTTTTACATGTTTTACAATTTTAACCTTTAAAATTTATAGATTTGTTTTCGTTGTTATTTCAACACATAGAAGAAGAAATTTATGTGATAGTAAAAAAGAGCTCAGAGGAATGAAACATTAAATTACGAAAATACAGGCCGTGAATTATTTTCCATATATGTAGTAATGTTATGCGGCACTAGTGGCAATAAATTAATTTGGCTGCTTTGGTATATTTATTTATATTTTTGTATATATGTCCTTAAAATGTGTATATTGAGAGAAAAAAAAAAAGGACCGTTAATGATCATATATCAATTTTAACTTCAAACCTGTTGAAGACGACCAAGCAGAGACATTTGACCGACCTTGTGTCAATGGTTTCCGCAGCGCGCGCCGTGCGCCGACGCGGCCGTGCACCCCAGCGGCCTGCGGGGTCCCACGCTGGACCAGCTGGACCTGGTGGTGGAGCGCTGCCTCCTGCCCGAGCTCAGCGTGGGCGACTGGCTGCTCTTCGCCAACATGGGCGCCTGCGGCCTGGACGACCGCGCCAGCGCCACCTGCGCCTCGCCGCAGCCGCCCGTCTACTACGCCGCCGCCGCCTCGGACTGGTGGGTGGCGTCCGTCGGGGTCGTGCGAGCCGGCAAAATCTGGAGTCAAAGAATTGCACAAATTTCAGTCATTTGAATTATAGCATGATTTCAATCACAAATCATTTAAATTTAAATTGAATATTAATGTGCATTTGTCCATTTTAGAAATGTCTTAATCTTCAATTTAAAAATGATTTAATTGTGTGGGAATAAAATTTGAAATATCTATGATAAAATCAGATTTAATAATCTGGGTGCCAATCCACTGACGCTTGTTTTTGCGGTCGACAGGTACGAAATGCAGGAGGCGGGCGTGACGCTGGACGGCGCCGTCAAGACATTCGCTTTCGTGTAGTCCCCCCCCCCCCCCCAAGCGTCGCGCTGTGGTCAACATTCCAGCCAGCGTTTTATTAACAAGATATTTTATCCCTCCCACAATTTTTTTTTTTTTTTTGTCTTTGCTCTGTCATTCAAATCAATCCTGCCCAAGCGATGTGATGCAACAAAATGGACGACTCCGGAGATGGGGAAACCCCCCCCCACGCCCCCCCCCCATTAACCCCCCAACAGTGGAGGGGAGGGTTGCGCTCTTTATTATTGTCATAATAATCCTTTTGACAAAATTGCTAATGCTCTCTTATCGTCCCGTGTGTGTGTGTGTGTATTTGAAGAATGGACGTACCTCATACCCGAGAATATCTTAAAGGAAATAATTATTATTTTTTTTTTCTATTTATTGGATCAAGTTGCGACCGCAGCAGCAGCAGCAGCAGCTTTTTCCTAGTAAGGTATTGTCCTGTTTTCTTTTCCCCCCAATTGTCCCCGAAAGGCTCCCGTACCGCCATTTGTCACTTCGAAATGGTCACCCGAGTCATCCACTGGCCAATTTGCCACAGCGAAGGCGACCTGCCCCTTTGTCTGGGTTGCAAACAACAACAAAAGAAAATATGTATTCATAGTGACTTGCTGTCTAAAAGCACTAATGGACCACACTTTGTTTTTTGTTTGACTGTAAATTCTGTTTGTTGAAGTAATGAAAGTGATTAATTTAATACATTTCTGACTGAAATCATTCATTCTGAGTCAGCGTGGTTGATTTTTGGACTGAATTTTCCTGCGATGTAAATTCCGAGGTTTTCTAAAAATACACTACCTTTTCGACACGAATAGAATTGTTAGATATGGTTTTGCAATTAAATATATATAAAAAAAATGGAAGTGGGATTGGTATTGGAGTCAGTCCTTTTAAAAAAAAAGTTACTGTAATATTTAGTAATTGCAAGCATATGCTGGAAATTGTGATTTGTGTAAATGTCAATTTTTTTTTTCAAAGAATATAAACTATTACAAATGGGTAGCTGGTCTTTTTGTAGACATTAAAACTTATCATCCCTGATCAGTCGTCACGATGTTTGAATTTGACCTTTCCGTGCATCTAAAAGTTGAAATTTCCTTTTGAAACAAATTTGGAAGTAATGAAGTTAGCAAACTTGCAAATATTGACATACTTGAGATTTAAAAAATAAATAAATAAATTTGCAGGATTAGCGGGCCTACGTTTGAAAATTTTCATTGCAAATGTTTAGTCAAATTTCGCTTTGATTTCTGGTCGCAACACTTTTTCCGTAATTGCTCACCTCAACTTTGGTAAAATGATGAGAGGAAATTTGCTTAGTTTGGAGGTTTGCATAAATACGAAACTCGTCATTTTGTAGCGAAGAAAAATAGCATGCTGAAATTTGCGTTTGCTGTAAATTTGAAATTGTTCATGTTAAAAGCGCATATTTTGGAAAGTTCTGAAATTTGCGTACATGCGAAATTTGCCGTATTTATATCTTAAAACTGCGACAATAGCTAGCTCCCATTTTTGTCTGCTCTATCTTGCAATGCTGCGCGCCACCACTAAATTGTTATTGCGCCTAACAAAATGGTGGCCTCTGTGTGATTGGCCAATAAAAGTGGCATGACGTGACGTCCTCAAGCAGAGGGTCCGCCCATTTAGCTCACTTTCCACGCCGCCCATTGGCCGGATTCATCCCTGACCACGTGATCACCCGCGACGACCGCCCTTCCCCCCCCCCATCTCAAGCCACGCCCCCAACACCTAGCTGGGCGCATTTAATGCACAAAGCCAATTAGTGAGTCCGAAATGTCGAAAAAGTCCCAAAAATAATCACTAGCCTGTTGACTCGAACTCTTTGTTAGCGAGATGGAACTCGTTAGCATGCTAGTGAAAAGTTATTTAGCTAAAAAAAGCTAGGAGGCCTCCCATTGGTCAGTTTGGGTGGTATGCAAATGAGGCAACTGTTACGTCAGATCCTGAACTTGAGCGCCATTTTTCCCCGTAACGGCGAAGAAAGGGACAAAAAGCCGTGGCGACAAAAATCGCTCATGGCCGCGTTCTCGACTGAATAACGACGCGCTTTGGGTTCCCGCAAGCGGCCGCTCGAGAACGGGATGCGGCTGGGCTGAGTGGCGCCGGCGGCGGCGGAGGAATCCGGACACAAGTCGGCTGGCTCAGGTGGGGACGGGTGGAGGAAGTCGGGCGAACGTGGAACGAGCGTAGCCTCTCCTTACCTCGAGCGGAACCCGGAGCAGGTAAGACGAGCGACGGCGGGCCGTCGGTTGACGGGTGGGAGGAGGTTCCCGTGACCCCGCCGTGATGCTGTCACCGCGACGCCCAATCAAGTCGGGCACGCACACGTAAACGCAACACGCGCGCACGCTTGTTTATAGTTAGGGCTGCTCACTTCCTATTTTCGGACGTGCGTGCGTTTCAACTTCTTGGAAGCGGAATTGCAGAGATGGGCCTTCGTAAAACTGCCTCAACAACACACAAAAAAAAAGTAAACAAGGTTTGATGAAAATAAAAAAAAAAAGAGAAGAATTTAAATTCTTATTCCCACTACGGTGACTGAAATTATATTCATTCATAGAGTTCAATGATGCGCCGGTAGGAATGTTCTAGCACTTACCAAACGTCCTGTCTCATGGAAGTGACGTCACCAGACATGCTGCTCGCGGCCGTTAGGGGGCGATGGCGGGTCTGCATTTAACCAGCATCTGGCGGGATTGGTTGGATGTTGCTTTTTATTTTTTTTCCCCACTTTGATACATTTTTCCAGCTTTGAGAATTGGTGTATTTGAAAAAAAAAAATTGTATAAATTGGAGATTTTTTTTTTCGTTTATAATTTTTAAATTTGTATATATATATATTTTTTTACTGTTTTAAAAATTGCATGTAAAATGTTTTAATGTAACTTTTGTTTGCCTTTTTAATGTTTTTCTTTTGTTGCTTAAAAACTGATGTAATATTACATTTTCATGTTTTATTAAATTTTAAATTTATTCAAAAGAGCAAAGTGACTCAAACCTCACGTGGCCGCCTCGACGCTTAAGTGGCCTTAATGCTGCTTTCCAATTCATAATGAATAATTTCCTCAACTGTCGATCGAGCAAGATAACAAGAATTAAAAACTTTAAAGCCAAACTAGTTTGTCGCTTTAAAAGCGGTCAAAGCTAGGAAGTGGATTAATTAACAGGAAACCGTAAGTAAATGTGCACATGCTGCAATGATTCCAATCACGTGCTAAAAATTAGCGTGCTAATCCTTTATTTGATCAATCCGAGGGACGCGGTTCCGGCGGTCCGCCGTTAACGGTCTTAACTTTTGTCATCTGTATCTGTAGGACGCGAGCAAGAATGTATCAACTCCCAGTGACCAACTTGGAGAAAGTCCGCAAAGCCCGCAAGGCAGTGAAGAATGTCCTGAGCGAGATCGGCCTGGAGGACTGCCAGAACCTCCTCAAGGTACTCGCATTTATTCCTCGACCCCGAACAAAAACAAAACCCAATTTTCACAAGCTACCTGTTTTAGGAGATCGACGGTAAAAATGGCGAGAAAGACGGCAAAGAAGAATCCGCGGAAGAGGATCCGTTACTGGGCACCGAGTGGACCGACTTCACTGACGGATATAACGGACGACTACGCAAGAAGGTGACGCAGCGAGTATCGCTGGAGTTAGCGTTAGCGTTGACCGCGCGAGTTGGTCGAAAGAATTCTGAAAGAGATTTGGTATATTTTGGGAAAAAAAAGGATGCAGCAGTTGCAAGGAGTTTTGTTGTTAGCTCTGTTTTTAGCATTAGCATTCCCATCTCTAGAACGTTGCCTCGTATAAAAAGCGGCTCCACACGTTAGCGCTAACTTCAGCCGTCGACCGGTGCTAGCTTGCGTTGAAATGCGCCTGCTGCTTTACACAAGCTATGGAGGACATTGTTTTGTTTTTTTTTTTGTCATTAGCTAGTCAACAAACTGGGGGAAAAGGTTTGTCGTTAGCATTAGCGTCGGTCCAGGACTGACCGGCTTGTCCCCGTGTCCCCTCAGTGGCCTTACCGCTCTCGCACCATGTGCTGCGTCATGTGCAAGTACTCGTCCAAGAACATCTACCACTACCGCAACCACGTGGCGCGCTGCCACGAGTACCTGCAGCGCCTGTGCTCGCTGTCGTCCTGCCAGCGCTGCGTCTTCGTGGCCCACCCGCGCGCCGTCAAGAGGCACATCCTCCTGTTCCACGGGGGCCGCGCCCAGGAGCCGGGCGCGCCGCCCCCGCCGCCGCCGCCGCAGGCCCACCCGGCCCCCGCCGCCCCGGCGTCGGCCGCCGCGAGCTACCGCGGCGCCGCCGAGCGCTACAAGTGCAGGAAGTGCTCGTACCCGTCGCATTCCGTCTTCGCCGTCAAGAAGCACATCATCCTCAAGCACATGGAGAGCGTGGCGGAACAGTACATCGGGTACCGGCACCCCATCGCCGGTTCCAACGCCAAGTTGTACTGCTGTAAAGTCTGCAACGTCAGCACGGGCAACCTGGACCAGATGCTGCACCACATGCTGGTCGAGCCCAAGCACTACAACGTCAGCTCGCAGGTACGCTTGCAAAGTCCTGGGAAACAGAGCAGGAATTGACTCGTTTGAAAGGAACGGATACAGGTGTCAAACCCGAGGCCCGGGGGGCTGTACCCGGCCAGCCACGGGACTTTATTTGGCCCGCGAAGGCAAATCGTCGGGTGTCAACTTCCACGATTCTTTCAATTTGAGATTTCTAATTGTGTTATCTTAAATCGTCGCGCTTGTTGCTGCCAATCGTGGCCAACGGGTGAAAAAACTCATTAGCCTTGATTGCCGATTCCAAAACTAGGTCATAAATTTCATGCGTGAATATGATGGGGCGATTTAAAACAATTTTATGCTTTCACATTCATAACAGCCCTCTGTGGGGAAAACGCTGACGATTTGGGCCGTGACAAAAACCACTTGTCTGTGTGCCCCCAACTTAAATTTGAGATTCTTCAGCTTCTCCTGGAAATATACCGAACCCATTCAAGCCCTTTGCTCCCTTGCCGGCAGGTGCAGACGATGATCTACGACAACAAGGCGGCCCCCGTCGCGGCCCCCAGGGCCGTGTCCACCCCGAACGGCAACGGCGTCTACGTCACGTTGCCCAACCTGGCACCCAAGCCGATGAACAACAAGTCTTTTGTGGTGCCCGGAAACGGGCAGAACGGCGGCACCATGGTGGCCTTGCAGCAGCTCCCGGGGGCGTCGAACAGCGCCACCCTGATCTGCGCCCCCGGCGGCAACCAGGGTTTCCTGCCCCCGCAGGCGTCGGCGCTGGTCCAGCTGGCGAGCGCCGAGGCCAAGGGCCTACTCCAGCCCGGCGCCACCATCTCTCTGCGGGGATCCTCGGTAGTCCAGTATCCCGGCGTGAAGCCGGCCTCGCCTCAAGCGCAGCAGATCCTGATCCCGGCGCCCAAACCCGCCGGGCCGCAGATCCCGCCGGCCAACCAGGTGACGCTCCAAGGCACCATGCTGACCTCGCAGTCTCTCCTGAGCCACCTCATCCCCACCGGCAACCGCGTCAACGGCATGCCCACGTACACTTTCGCCCCCCTCCAGGTGGCGGTGCCCGTCACGCAGACCTCGGCCAAGCCGGCCGAGCAGACCCCCAACCAGGCTAAAAAGTGGATCACCTGCCCCCTCTGCAACGAACTCTTTCCCTCCAACGTCTTCGACATGCACATCGAGGTGGCCCACCAGACCAAGTTGGCCGCCGCCCGCGCCGAGAGCCTGGCGGGCCGGGCGGCGTTCCTCAAGAAGATGCCCGACAAGACCATCAAGTGTCTGACGTGCAAGGTTCTGCTGTCGGAGCAGAGCGTCCTGCAGCACCTGCTCCACGGCCTCAGCTGCCTCTACTGCTCCACTTTGTTCTTCTCCGTCAAGCAGCTGTCGGAGCACGTGAAAAAGCACAACCCCGCGGGCAAGCTCTACTGCGACTTCCTGCGCCAGAACTACAAGATCTACACCAAGGGCAACGCCGGCATCCTGTTCCCCTACTTCGACGTGACCACCGAGGCGCCCCAGGAGATCCTGGGCGAGTGCGAGGTCAACCTGGCCCTGGTCACCAGCTCCCTGGAGCTCATTTACGTCAAGCTGCAGCCGAGCAGTCAGCCCGAAGTCTGCTCTGCGCCCGTCAAGGTCAACGCGTCCTGCTGCCCCTTCTGCGACGAGAAGTTCCAGGAGGAGTCCAAGTACCTGCAGCACCTCAAGCAGAAGCACCTGGTGGCGCCCACCATCCACGCCATCCTCAAGACCGACGCCTTCAAGTGCATCTACTGCAACGGGGTCTACACGGGGAAGGTGACCCAACAGGCCGTCATGCTCCACATCCACCGCTGCCGCTGTTCCCCGAAGCCCCCGCAGGTTCCCAAGCTCACCGTCCCGCCGCCTCCGCAGGTGGCCAAACCCGCCCAGGCCCCTCGCCAGCCCCCGGGGCTCTACTTCCTCCAGGTGCCCCAGGGGGTGACGCTCAAGGCGGCGCCGCCAAAGATGCCGCTGCGACCAAAGACGCCGGCGCAACTGCAGGCGCCGCCGCAGACCAAGGAGCAGCTGGAGTCCACCAGGAGGCTGGAGGCCGCCTTGAAGCAGGTCATCGAGTTCAACAAGCGGGAGCGCGAGCAGAAGGCGGCCGTGCGCAGGAAGGAACCCTCGGAGCCCGAAGTCTCGGCGGACCCCAACGTCAGGTTGGCGCTGGAGCCGGCGCCCCAGGACCGCCGCGGCCACGAGGAGCGGCGCGACTTCATCGCCCGCTACTTCAACGTCAGGCCGTACGTCGGCCGCGCCGAGACGGAGGAGCTGTGCCGCCGCCTGTCGCTCAGCAAGTCGGAGCTGGTGGCGCTCTTGAGCAAGAAGCGCATCCGCTGCATGAAGAGCTTCAAGAGCAGCAAGGCCGCCGTGCTCATGGGCTTCAACATGGGGCAACTGGCGCGGGTGCGACACCCGCTCGTCATCCCCGAGCAGAGGTCCGTCGAGTCCAGGGAGGCGCAGCTGGAAGAGCCGCCCGAGGTCCCGGCGGACGAAGCCGCGACGACTAAGTAGCCGCCGAGGGGCTCGCGGACGTCGGACGGATTCTCACGCGGCCCCCGGACGTGACGTTGGGACAAACCCCCCACCCGGACAAACCGTTATCGTCGTCTGCTGGTGTCACCCAATTCCCGCCAAAGCACTCCTTTTTCTAGTACAGGACAGCCTGGCTGCCACCTTGTGGCGGCTCCAGGTGTTGCAGAATAGGCAAGTTCATGCCCAACTTTCTCTAGTTCGTGGCTACAAATGAGCATTTTGTGCGCACTTTAAAAATCACAATTTTGAATTTCCACCCTTATCTCCCAGCCCCCCCCCCCCCACGGTAGGTATCGACTTGATGCCCTGAAACGGTTCGCACTGTTCTGTAATTGCCTATACGCGCCACCAGGGGGTGCCAAAAAGTCCTACTCCTTAACGAGCATCGACGGATGGCGTCGAAGCACTGCTGAGGGGGGAAAAAAAAAAACAAAAAAAACAAACTGTTCAGTTGTCCGAGAGATGAAAAGCTGACGTACACGCAAAAATTTGCTTCTACGCTGGGGTTCACTGTGATAGGAATCGAAACAGGGTCAACGGAACTCAAAAATTCTCACGTGGTTGTAGTACTTTGCTTGGACACTAGGCGGAGTAGCGAAGTGACTGAAAAGGGCACTTACCTGCAGCTCCTGGATCTTTTTCAAAAGTTTTGAATACGTGTGGTGTGCGTGTATGTGTGCATATACATACACACGTATGTGTGTGTGTGTGTGTGTGTGTTTTTGTCTGTACACAATTTAGTTTTTTTGACTCGTACGCTAACACGTGACTAAATTATTATTTTTTTCTATGTACCTATTTGAACGTGTCCCAAACTTCCTTTTTTCCCAACAGGCTTCCGGACCTAACTGCCTCCTGCTTTATATTTAATCTTTTTTCCAAAAAAATAATTAAAAAAAAAAAATATATGGCGAGAAATGTGTTACAACATGCGACTGATTAACTTCGCGGGAATAAACGCACGGATAATTTTGGGTCAGCACACTTTAGACATATGCAGTTCTGCCGCGTATCCGTACGGTACCGTTTTTGTTCTGTACTACAGCTGCTTTTTTTTTTTTTTTTGGTACTGTATTTTTTATTTTTATTTTGGACATTTCCTAGTGAGTGGAGAGGTGCAACCCCCCCCCCCACACACACACACTGAAAATATGGTTTCATATCATGTGCATTTTTTCCCCCTACAAGTGTTTAATAAACAAGTTTCCTCCAGTTTAAATTCTATCACTTTTTTTAAATTTTTTTTTTATTCCAAATGTTCTCTACGGTTGAAAGTCATTTTTGTCACCCGCCCGTAATGACCATTAGTAATCCATATTTTTTTGTAGGCAATCATTCAAAATTATTTTTTCCCCCGAAAAATTGTAAAATGCTTGCAATTTAAATTTATTTTACACTTTTATGATTAAAAACATTTCAGTTGAAATGGTGCATAATAATTGACAACTATTCATACATGACTCGTGTATTTTATTAAATTGAGCTGTAGTTTTAAGACTTAATTTTCCAACGGAATCTGTTTTCAGAGTAAAATATGAAATCAAGTTTTCCTGTGATGGAATGAAATATTTTCAAAGTCGTACCCGCTACGTCAGAAGACTGGGGAACCTTCTATCGCTTCCGTTAAACTGATACCGAAAATGAGGTTGCGCGTATCAGGACCGACCGGCGTCAGTTTTGATGCTGTCCAGCACGGACGGTCCCGAGTAGTTGTTGGTTTTGACCCCGCGCAGCCCGCCGACGTAATCCTCGGGAAGTCCGTTCTGCTCGGCGCCTCGGCACACGACCTGCACACGAGACACCTCGGCTAGCACCTCGCAAGAAAAGTGCAAAATAGTAACAGAAATTCTTTTATGAAATTGGGATTTTTTTTTTTTGTGTTTGTGTGTATCAATAAAATTAGAATTACCGTAATTTCCGGCCTATTTTGTCACACGCTTTCAACCCTGCATTTTATGCGGCGATGCGGCTAATTTGTGCGATTCCCCCCCCCCCCCCAACGGCCACAAGGAGGCGCTCGAACGGACGAAAAGGTAAGAGTGAGACCGGTGGAATATACGTGCCGAGTAAGTGACTTTTACCGGTCTGGCCCTGTTAGCGCTGCGCCAGCATGTTACTGCCGTGGCTCTGTGATTTTTACCGGTATGTTTTTTCTTTTTTTAACCAATGTGATGGTCTGAGCGGTCCCCCGTGCTGAAAAGTCTCCTCGTGATGGGTTGCGAACAGGGGAACTCTGGGCACGTAGCAGACGCTTACTGGGAATTCCCCCGCTCTCACAGTTGCCCTTTTTCCACATAAAGGTAGCTAACATACGTTATATCCTAACCTAAAAACAAAAGTTGGTAAAAAAGATATACACACATATGTACGTTCGCTGTTCACGCTGCTCTTGTTAGCGCGATGCTAGCGTTAGCGCAGCGGCGCTAGCGTTAAACTCTCTGTGTACTGTCTTTCTTTGCAAATATCTCGTGTTTCAACGTGGGCACTTGCGGATTTTACACAGCTGCGGCGTATGCGTGTACCAAATGGTATTTCCATTCCAAATGTACTCGGTGAGGCTTATAACCAGGTGCGCGCTCTGAATTACGGTACTCAATTTCCTCGACGGTATTCAAAATAAGTCGGGATATGCCGCACGGGTACGCGAATGCACGTTCGCACGCGCTGACACGTACGTGTTTGTACTGCGGCGAGGTCAGGCGGGGGTGGAAGTTGCTCATCTGGTACGTCCTGCACAGGATTTCTCCGTGGCTGCTGGTCTCCACTCGCACCTCCAGCGGGGAATAAACGCCGACGTGGACGCCTTCCTGACTGAAAACACAAAATATCAGTCAGTGTGCGTGCACGTGTGTGACCGTGCGCGTTGCCGCTCACCTGTCCAGGGTCTCCAGGTGGTCTCGGCTCACGGTCCAGACGACCCCCCACACCTCCGAGCCGGGACTTTCTCGGATGGTGGCCACGCCGCCGTGCCAGTTGTTCTCTGCGTTTTCGCCGCACACGCCAAAATCCAGCAGATAGTCCTACATACAAAAGTACACTTGAAATATCTTCAATTTATTTGTTTCTAAATTATGAATTTGTTACTTTTTTTTCCACCGAGTTGCATTATATTTAAAAGATGTCTTTTCTTATTAATATTTCTTAATTACACATTATCATTACTTATTCATTTTTGTCGACTATTTTTTACACATGACGCAAAGGATTTAAAAAAAATATTACAAAAACGTGACCATTTTCACATTCTTTTACCCCCCAACATAGTTTGGAATTTGATACATGAAAAAAAAAATTGCATATTCATTTTCGAAATAAAATGGAATTATTTTTTATACCACGTTTATTTCTAAAATAGATACCACACGCCCAAGACTCAAGTGATTTAAATGTATAGATGGACGATTTTTCGATATTTTTTTAAACTTATTTAACACAAAATGCAATTAAAGTTTTCCTTTGGCGCCGCCTAGCGGCCACTTTTGAAAGCAGCTTGAGCACTGTTGTGAAAAGTGAAATTGTTTCTCTGCTTGTTCAAACGTGTACGCGGTACTGTACTTATTAATGTACTTCGTGGTACAAATAACCTGTCCAGTTGCCACGTTAAATTACGTCTTGTCGAAAGGAATATCCCAAGTTGTATGGATACATATTTGTAGGCGGTTTTCGGCGTGATAGCAACAGAAGAGAAACACGCGCTTCGTTTCCGACGGCGGCGGAGAGTCGAAAATTCACATCACATTTTAAAGTCAAAACTTGAACCACAACCTTGAGTCGAGCGGTGTCCAGGTAGGTCGCCGAAGGGTTTTCCAGTTGCAGTCTCTCCCTCAACATGTTGCTGCCGAACGCGAAATACGCGAACGTGTCTTCGGTGCCGGTTTTCCCGGGTGACATCTTCGAACGTTTCGGGTTCGCGACTTGCTAGCAAGTCCGATGCTAATGATTAGCTAGCTTACTACGACTGGCCGAAGCGACCCAAACCGGCTGGGCTGCTTTCTATCACAAAAAAAAAAAATTAACGACTAGACAAATATTGACAGATTCACCCGACTAGACAAATATTAACATATTGACCCAAACAAATTCACCCGAGAGGACGCTCCGCTTGTATGAGCGTCGTTGAACATCTCGAGGCGTCGTTGACGACTTCCGGGTTCTATGGTACGAGACGTAGACAATGACGTAAGAGACTCATTAAAATAACTCGAAATTTTGTGTTTAGCCGCTAATAATTGCGATAAAGATTTTTGATATAAAAAAAATAAAGAAAAAAGCTAATGACTGAATGTGTAAGTAAATGACAAAGAAGTGTTTCTTAAAACCAGTTGGCCTGAAACCGATCATTTGAAGTAAACATTTTGTAGGAAACGAACTGATTGGAAACATTGATCGTAACGAGGAATAAACACAAGATTCATATCGGTCTCATCAAAGAGAATTTTAATGTACAAAATAAGAAAAAGGAGAAAAAAAAAAAATCACAGAAAACAAAGAATCCTGTACAAAAACAGTGACGAGCAGGTGATGAGTGATTTTTTTTTTTTTTTTTCCCGGGGTGGTGGCGGTGTCAAGGCGATCATCTCCTGGGGCCCCCCCGGCCTCGTCCCCGTCCTCTGCCGCGTCCTCGACCTCTGCCCCGGCCTCGGCCGGCCACTGCGACCACACACACACACACGGGATCATTGACGGCGTTTCTTTAATAAGTAATTTTTAACGGCACCCGGATGGTTAAAGGAAAATTTATTATAGATCTATTTCCCAATTAGTGACACACAAGATGGCGGACATATAGATAGGTTTCCAATTATCGGGTAGTGACACACAAGACGGCGGACAAAATCCCAGGACTGTGGCGACATTAATCGGAAATCTATTTATTGTGCCCCCCACCCCCCCATGTTGGGTTCCCCATTTGGGGATATCTACACCCCCCCCAATCCTCAAAATGATAAAAAAAATTGTGAAAAAGAAAAAAGTGTCACTCCGAAAAATGTAGTAGCCCCCCCCCCATATTGCGCAATTTTTTCCAACAAAAGATTAAGAAAACTTCCGAATAGTCGAAAATCAGCTTTATGAGTATAACTATATGACAATTATGGGTTGGGGGTGGGGGGGGGGGCACGGTTTGATCAGCTGGTAAAGCGTTGGCCTCGCATTTCTGAGGACCCGGGTTCGATCCCGGCCCCGCCTGTGTGGCGTGTGCATGTTCTCCCCCGCGCCTTTCCTCCCACATCCCAAAAACATGCAACATTGATTGGACACTAAATTGCCCCAAGGTGAGATTGTGAGTGTGATTGGCTGGTAACCGTTGCCAGCCAATCACAGGGCACACAGAGACAAAACGCAGGTAGGTAGGCTCCAGCACTCCCCGTGAGGATAAGCAGCAAAAGAAAACGGATGGATGCATAGTTGAGGCATTTTTACTAAAACCCAAATCAATAAGCTAAGAATTGTTGGAATGCTTTGTAGCATAATCAATATATTTTCTGCAGCCACGCAGGCTTTGTAAATGAAAATCTGCGCCTGCATAAATAAAAATGAAAAATAATATAATATATATATATATAAAAAGGAAAACCCGACACGTCGGCCTTACCGGCTTCCCTCTTCTTGGACTTGATCTTGGGCTCGATGTCGACGAGCAGCGTGTCGAGCGGCAGGCTGTCGGGCAGGATGAAGTAGCGGATGTTGTTGCCGCGGATGCTCAGCGACTCCAGCTGGGCCGGCTCGCGGTTCTTCAGCGTCATCTTCACCGCCTTCAGGTGCGTGTTCATGCTCACGTCCACGCCTGCGTACGCGCGCGTATTGTATTAAAAAAAAAATCTTTGCTAAAAGCGCAAGTATATAAAGAAGAATTCATTTTGTTTGTTGTTTGGAGTCCCCCTGATAGACAACATAGAAAGGTCTCAATAAAACTGGTTGCTAACGCAGCCTCGCGGCTAGTCCGTCTCCCACAAGTGAGTCATTTTGCTGTATTTTAGTTTTATCCCACATGGGTGCACTTTTACCTGTGATGGTGCCGTGGACCTGGGTACCATTCTTCAACTCGATGGTGACCGTCTCGTGGCTTAGTTTCATCAAAAACCTGCCAAACGCAAACAAATAACATGAGTAAATTTGCGCTGCCGGGATTTGAATTTGAAATCAGGATTGGATGGGTTACAATTCACTGTCGACCAGCCAATCGCAGGGACGCTCTCTCAGTCACGTGACGTCACATACGAAGAAAGCGCATCTGGATCGGTTCTGACCCGAAGCGGCACAGACGGTGAATTTTAGACGGCGAATTGTAGCTAGTTGTAAACATTGAAAAGTTAAAACGATTGAAAATGTGATCACTTTACATGTCAAATTCCAATCCCGTTTTCTGTGGCATTTCAAATTCAAATCCTGGTGGCGCATATTATTATTTTAGTTCCCCGACCATCTTTGTTCACCTGTCGGCTGACACGAACCGCTTTGAAGACAAACATTGATACTAGCCCCGTTCCGTAAAATAAGCAAACACTGATATAAATAACCTTCGAGTGGAGTATAACGTGTAATCTAACTTTCATTTTAATAACAACGCCTTCAGCAGTGGCTGGGGAAGCGGACGGCTAAATGCTGAACTAAAAATCACCCTTAAAACCCAAAAGGGCAGTTGTATGAGCGATTAGCATGAATATGAATAATTTTAGTGACTACACTTATGCTTATTTTTCGTCGGAGCTGTAAATAGCACGTCAAATATTTGTGAGTATTTACGACGAGCTCCTTTTAGCTCCCATTCATCCGAGCGCCGCTTCCCGCTCGGCTAGCAGCTAACGCAATCGGTCCAACTTCCATCTAACGCCATCCGACGGTCAACCCTCATTTCGCACGCCGGACGCGGCTTCATCGGCCGCACGGATGCGTTTTTAAAAGTCCTACCTGACTAGTTTCATGATGTCGCGACAATTCCTACACCAAAATTGGAGTGGGAGAGTAAAAAAAAAATTACGGCGCTCTATTGGAATAAATCCAGCAGGCCGCTAATGGTGGATGTTACGTAATTAGAGCGCGCGTGGCGTCATTTCAGTGCGACCAAAATGTTTGGGTGCCATAGCGCCGCCAACAGGCAAGGTGGGGCACTACAATTTTGTAAATCACAAATATAGTCAATCTGAAGTTTCTAATTTTTAATTGTATCATTTAATTGTCACACTAGAGCTCTTGAAGTTTATTTAGATGGACCCAGAAGTTTCCCTTATTCATCAATGTCATAAAGTTGATCAATTTTTCAGAAAAAACGTCACTAAATACATTTTGCAAACTGTTAAATTGAATTTTAAATCACAAAATGAATCTAGCATCCTTCCTATTTTTTTAATCATTTAACTATGTCACAAAAATCCAATTGGAAGTGTACAATTTACTTAATGTCACAGAGTGAACGTGAAACTAAAATATATATTTAATGACTTCACAGAATGGGTCCAGAATTATTTTTTTGCTTCATTGCTATTTTAAAAAAAGGGATCCTGAATTTTTTAATTTCTTTAAAAATAATACAAAACATACTTCTATGATAGAAAAAAAATGCACATTAAATGAGCACTCAAGAATCTCAGAGCAACATTTTTTTTCTTTTTAATGGCGTGTAAACTTTGCACTGACACACTTTCATTTTCAACGTTTTTTTTTTTTATTGTAGCCACATTGACGGACGCAGGAGTGAACGCATCTAAGATGAACATGAAATGCCCTTTTCCACCCCTCCCCCACTTGACAGTTATTTTTCTTTTCACGTTCCACCACATAACCATCACCAATAGAATATAAATCATAAGCGTAATAAATAACTGTGTCACGTACCGCCATCGCGTGAAGCGTTTCCTCAAAACGGCAGCGTGAAACGTTCACCGAATTGATTTTTCCCGAAGTCACTGCAGGGCGTTGCCGCTCGCGTACAAAAGATTGACGACGCCTTTTTTGATCCAATCCCGATTTTTCCACACGCCTCCATTACGAGAGACTTAAAGCACCAAATTGTATCTTGTCCCCCAAAAAATAAAAATAAAAATAGAGGCTACAAGTTTGGTCGCAGGTGTCCAACTCAGGGGGGGGGGGCTGTGAAATAATTTTACATGGCCCATTACAGTCTGGAAAGTTATCATAAAAAAAAGCTATAAATAAAAATGTATGACTGGAAAAAAAAGAAAAAAAAGGCACAGACAGTAAATCAATTCACAACATTGCATATTATTATTATTTCAGAAGAGGACACTTTTTTTTTTTTAAACGCTGCAAACCTTAAAAGCAAAAAAATGATATTTCTCCGTAATCTCGCTAACACTGACACCTACGTTAAATATTTGCTACAATCAAAACGGACTCCACCGATGGCAATTATGTAGATGGCGGGTGTCAAACTCAAGGCCCGGGGGCCAGATCCGGCCCGCCGCATGATTGAATGTGGCCCGCGAAGCCAAATCTAGAGGGTCAATTTCCATGATTGTTAAAAATCCTGCACCAAAATTTCAAATCGTCACATTATAAATTATAAAGATGAGATATTACAACCATTTTTGTGACAATAGTTGAAAAACACATTACCCTTGATTTCTGATTCCAAAACTAGTTTATAAATTAATGTAAATATAATAATTTTTGTTTCACAGTCATAACGGCCCTCTGAGGGGAAACCAGAACAACGATGCGGCCCGCGGGAAAAACGAGTTTGACGCCCCTGACGTAGATGAAGATGGCACTTGGGAACCGGACGCTAATCGCCGCCAGAGGCGGAAGCGGAAATGGCTGACCTCGTAATTGCCGTGTTGCTAGCGAGTGAAATTAGTTGGCGGACAAAAATGGAACAACAGAGTATGTGGTTGCTCTCCTGCAGGCACAGCGTGCACGAAGAAGGTCCAGTATTAAAATGAGGCCCTCTTGATTGTACAGTACGCTAACTAACACCGACGCTAGCTCCAAGGGCTACAGCAGGGGGAAAAAAAAAAAAAATGGCTGTTTGTTTGGATCGAAGCACCGAAACGCAATTTTAGTCCGTGTCCGCACAAACGTAGATATCTAAAAAAAAAAAAAAAAAAAAATGCTGTTTGTTTGGATCGAAGCACCGAAACGCAATTTTAGTCCGTGTCCGCACAAACGTAGATATCTAAAAAAAAAAAAAAGAAAAATTTTAAATTTGTCTTTCCCCAAAATGTCTTTCTTTACCTTTGCGATTGGCTAATAAGTCAGAAGTTTGGACTGTAAGAGTTACAGCGCCACCTGTTGCTTTGGCAGACTTTTTTTTATAAAGGTGGATCTTTTTTTTTGGACACCAGGAACCATATTTGTGAACATCGATCAAAAATGGATGCAACACCAGTACAAACAGATATTTAAAAAAAAAATCCACAGAAATGTAAATAAAAAATAAATACTTGGGGATGTATATGAGAAAATGGGGCATCATTTTATATACTATTTTTGCTGTGATCGTGCCTTTTTCAAAAATGGCTTTCTTTGTGTTTTTTTTATTGGCTAATATGACGGGACTTTGAATTTGAATTATTAAGAGCCACTTGTTGTTGCAATATGAAATCCAAACTGAACAAAAACCACCGCAAATATTACAAAATATTTTAAAAACGTCTAACCTTTTTTTGGTTTCTCGACGGGGAAAATATCGTTATTTTTTTTCCAGGTGCGGCGCAATCGCATTGAAAAGTAAAAAGTCATTCAGTCAAATAAATTATTAAATATACAACCGTTGGCGTGGCCAGTTTTCGAAAAATATAAACGAAAAATAAATTACCTGATTATCTGTGGACACGTAACGAGCGGGAATAAATTAAATGTGCATTTTTATGTGACCATTTCAGTAGCTTTGCCGTGATTTTTGTCGATTTAAAAAAGATTTAGAAGTAAAAAAAAAAAAAAACAAAACTGCCTGTGCCAGCTTTGCTGCAGTGCTTGACATCCTTGTTCGATACCTTATTTTTATTAATAATAATAGTCAAACTTCAGTTCACAAATGAAATGTTTTCCACGTAAAAGAATAGAAATATAATTTTTTGGTGTGGGTCGAAGCTTGTAAAAGGAATTTTTGCAATGAAGATTTTGCCAAACAGAACTGGGTCGTCGGATCAGAAATCTTACACCCCCCCCCAGAAAATGTAAAATTTAGTTCAGAAAAATGACTTTTTTTTTTTCTTTCCGTGAACTGACGTTTGACCCTATAATAATAATAATAATAATCAGAATATTACACACAGTAAACAGCAGCAGCGCTCTCCTCCTGCTTCACACCAAGTGGACTTTCTCCTCCCACTCCACAGGGGACTGGTCCTCATCGAGCTGGAGGACCAGGTCCAAGTCCGGCGACGCGTCCGCCGTCGCATCGACGCCTACCTCCTCTTTGTTGTCCTCCTCGCCACCGGCGGCACTGTTGTCCAACTCCAGCGTGCCGGGCCTGCTGGGGCGGCCGCGGGCCAGGTCCAGCTGGCCCTCCGGGGGTCGCCACGCGGCGGCGGGCGGGTCGGCGAGGGTCTCCGAGAGCACGTCCGGGGACGAGTCGCTCTCGGTGGTGGGCGGCGAGGGGATGAGGGCCAGGCTCTGGGGGTTGTTCTGCGGGGTGATGTTGTAGTTGAACCAGGCCATGATGTTGTCCAGCAGCTGGGCGCTGGCGGCGGGATCCAGGGCCTCAAGGCTCTGCGGGTCGCTGGGCGTGAAAGGCCTCCCCGGCGGGATGACGGGCGACAGCAGCAGCGTCTCGGGCTCCGGCTCCGGAGACGGGAGGCACAACTGGGTGGGGGGTCGTCGGAGAGCGCAGTCGGAGGGACCCTCGCGGGCGCCACGTTCGGCCACGATTTGGCAGTGACTCTGAGGGTCCGAGTCGGGAGGAGCCGGGTTCCCGAGTTTCATAAGGCTGCCCCCCAGCTTCAGCAGCTCGGCGCTGAGCGGGGGAGGCGGAGGAGGGAGAGGCAGCGCGGCGGCGGGCGGTGGCGGCGGCGGCGAAACGGACGCCTGAGTAGAACCGCAAGACGAGTCTGTCCTGTGGGGAGGGCGCGGCGGGTCCGGGAGGGACGGGCCCACGGCCGCGTCGCCGGGACCCGGCATCGGACCCGCGGCGGAACCCTGCGGCCCGGGCTCCGGGTCGGGGACTCCATCACGCCGAGACTCCTGCAGGGACAGCTGGATCGCCAGCAAGATGTTTGGGTCGTCCTCGTCCAGGGAGCCCAGCGCTCGACGCCTGCCCTCGCTCCGCTCTGGACCGTCTGCAAAAACAAAAATGCATGAGCCTGTTATGAGGGGCGGAGCTTTTACACAATTAGCATAGCAGATATGTAACTGACCCTTCATACTGTTGTGCTTTAATATTACTAGCTTATAAAATATTTTTGGGTAAGATTTTTTTTTTTTTCCAGAACAAACCAGTTTATTATTTGATTATATGTTGTAAGAAATAACCGCTGTAATATTAAGTACAGATTTAGAACCATATTTTGACAAAAAGTAATAATACAGGCTCCAAGCAGAAGGTACAGAAAAATAGTATACTTGTAATATAGAAGTGTAATTTTTATTTTGGTACAAAAAAAAAAAAAAAAAGTGGGGAAAGTGACCCACCAGATGGATGCACGGTGGCACAAATTTCATTTTACGACCCACATTACTGCCCCCTACAGGCCTGGAGTGGACCAGCATTTTCAAGCAAACCGCGGACAAACGGCAAAGGCGAGACCTGCGCTGTCGCTCCTCCTGCTGCTCTCGGGCGTGTTGCTGCTGCTCCGGAGATTGTGCAGATTCAGCATTTCCCCCCGGCGCCGCGCCCGGTGCCGCCGGCGGTACTGAATGTCAGCGAAATCCTGCAGAGGTGTCAAAGCGGCGATAAATTCTTTTCGGACGCGAAAAATGTAAAGCCAGAACAAGAGATGACCTGTGATGCTCGCTCTCTTTGGTCTCCTGCTCCCAGCACTGAGTGACGACTGCCCATCTGGACGCAGACAAAAGCGCGACAGCAGTAAGCACGCAAACGGGCCGAAATGGGCTGCGGGACGTCTCAAAAGTCACGTCGGATGAGCCGAACATATTTTTGGAATGAGAGCGCCACCAGAAAAAAAAATGTGTGAGCACCCGGAAAAGGTTTACCTCAGGGGAGGCGAAACCCAAGTACTCCCAATCCCACGATCCTCTGTGGTAGCTGAAAGGGAGACAAAAGATACTTCATCATTTTTCTTTGGGGGGAATTTGAATACAAAAGTTTAAAGATCATTTTGTACCTCCTGCGCAGGAGCTCCGGCGAGTCGTTGGGCGCCACGCCGCGCGCGACCGACGCCAAGAACTCCCGCCGCTTCTGCTGGACCAGGCGGGCGGCGCTGACGATCTTGTGGCACGGCGTCCGCAGGTAGGAGCGGTTGACCTTCTGCGCCAGGTCCTCCACCACCATCTCCAGGTCGGTCTGTCGAGATCCCAGCCGCTCGTTTGCAAAAATCGCCAAGACGCCGACGGCGTCCTCGCGCTTCTGAGCCAATTTCGCCCCAATTTAAAGAATGTTTCAGACATTTATTTTAAAATAGTATGGTAAGATCATTTAAGATTTTTGGGACCAAAAAAGAAATTTGGAAATTGCCCCCCCCCCCCCCCCAAAAAAAAATGGCTTCCTTTACCTTTGCGATTGGCTAATAAGTCAGACGTTTGGACTAAGAGTTACAGCGCCACCTGTTGCTTTGGCAGACTTTTTTTTTTTTTTTTTTTTTTAACAAAGGTGGATATTCAGGAACCATATTTGTGAACATCGATCAAAAATGAATGCAACACCAGTACAAACAGATATTTAAAAAAAAAAATCCACAGAAATGTAAATAAAAAAATAAATACTTGGGGATGTATATGAGAAAATTGGGCATCATTTTATATACTATTTTTGCTGTTTTACAGTGATCGTGCCTTTTTCAAAAATGGCTTTCTTTGTGTTTTTCTTAATTGGCTAATATGACAGGACTTTGAATTTGAATTATTAAGAGCCACTTGTTGTTGTAATATGAAATCCAAACTGAACAAAAATCACCACAAACATTACAAAATGATTTCAAAATGTCTAACCTTTCCATCTTCCCCCAGCAATATATTTTTTTTTGTTTCTCGATGGGGAAAATGGAAACGTCTCGTTTTTTTTTTTTTTTTTTTTTTACAGGTGTGGCGCAATCGCATTGAAAAGTAAAAAGTCATTCAGTCAAATAAATTTTGAAATATACAATCTATCACACTTTGGGGTATATTTACCGTTTAAGCTATCAATACACGAATGGTGCATTTCTAGTGGTCCAATATTTGTGATTTTTTTTTTCGTTGTTGGGCGCAGAGTACCTGCATGAGCTCAAAGATTTCCTTCTGCGTGCTGCCCTGCTGCAGGAAGAAGCCGTACGGGTAAGAGCACTTGAGCACGCGCCGCGTCTTCAGCAGCTCGCTCACGCCGTCCTCGATGAAGCGCGTGTCGGGCGGGGCGCCCTCACCTGGCGCGGACGCACAAAAACGACAGGCCTTGAATCTTTGCGAAACAACCCCAGAATGTAACGCTAGTCGAGCTTTCTGACTGGGAAAAACAAAAGAATGCAGTTGATAAACTTGAAATTTCAAGACACCCAGTGCTGGATGTAGCAAAGCAGCCCCAAAGCAAGCGAACAGCTCGCCGCCACTTATCCGACGGGTTGAACGACTTCCCTTGTTTGAAAGTGAAAAGGCACTCACGGCTAATGAAGGCTCTGCTCAGCTGCTCCATCTTCTCCTTGGCCGTCCTCAGCAGCTTCTGTTCCAGCTGACGGAACAACAAAAACGAGAATCACTCAAAAGAAGGGGGGCCACGTAGGAAGTGCCGCTGGAAGACATTTTTCGGCAGTGAGAGCGATTGGTCGGATGGCGGCTTTTCAAGTTTCTTCTCCAACAATGCAAATCGTTTGATGAATGTAGTCGAGTGTTTGTGTTGGCCACCTTGTAACTGTGTTCGTGGTTCTTGAATCTGGTGTAGTAGTGCATGAAGCGGTCCAGCTCCTGGAAGCTTTTGTGCTTCTTTTCCGCCTGCAAACAACATCTTTTTTTAGTCATAATATTACGAAATAAAGGATGATAATTTTAATATTTTACCCATAGTTTGATGATAGCATACTTAATAAAACAAAGAGGTGTTATTTGAGATTCAAGGTTTTTTTTTTTTTTTTTTTTTTTTTTTAGAATAAGGCAATTTATTGTATTATTTTTTGTGCAATTTGTTTTTACTTACAATTTTATTTCAGAAAAAAAGTTGTTACAATATTAAAGTCAAATTTATTGCGAGAAAGTTGTATATTAAGTTGAAATCATTTTTAAAAATATTACTATCTTAACATTCTATTGTAAGATTCTAGCTATTTTTTTTTGTTGAGGAAAAAAGTTGCAATTTTTGGGCATGGAGTCATTGTTGAATAATAATAAAAAAAAAGGTTAGAATATTATAAAACTAAAGTTGCATTTAATTCCAAGGGGGAAAAAAAGACCCGATCTTGCAACTACATGTATTATTATATTTATTACGAGAACATCAATTTGAAATTCCCCCAAAAACGCTTTTTTAACAAAATTAAAATGTAAAAAAAAGATGTAGGGAAAAATTGATTCCATGGAAAAACGTGGGAGTCATGTCACAAAAAAAGTTAAGATTTTAGAAAAAGTGAGACTAGCACTAGTACAAAATTGTATTTTTATGCAAGTAGAAAAGTTGTAATTTTACAATAATACATCATATTCTTGGGGGAAAAAAAAGTTATACGACAAGAATAATATATTTTTTTAACCCAATGAAAAAAAATTGTAAAAAAAAATTAGGGGATTAAAGTATTTTAGTGCACGGAAAAAGGCAGTACCTTTCACAATACTCAAAAGTGGCACTGGAGTGCTGAGAAATTAAAGTAAGTTTTCAAGGTCAGGTTCTGAGAATAAAAGTAGAGACTCGAGTCATTTTTTTTCCCCCCGCCCTGAGCCAAAAATGAGATGGTTTGCACCTCGACGGTCATCTCTTTGGACTGCTCCTCCAGCTGCTGGATGACTTCGTAGCGCGTGCAGCGGTAGTAGCCTCCCGTGGACGAGCTGTGCTTCTTCCACTCCTCCAGGCAGATCCAGCAGAAGTCGTACTTGCACTGGAGGAGCGACAACGCGCCGTAAAAACACGGCGCGCTGGCGTGTGTTGCATTTCCTGACGCGATCCCACCTTGGCACACTGCATGTGGTTGCAGCCTTCGTTCTTCTGGATGGGGGACTTGCAGTTGGCGCACGGCTTGGAGTTGGTCAACAGCCACAGGCAGTTTGCGGCGTCCTCGTAAGCCTCGCTCACGCCTGCCACTACCAAGAAAAACAAAAAACACGTTCATATTTATTCGAACCGTTTCAAGGTAATCTTCCGCGAGACTTACGCTCCTCGGGCTTCATCTCGGTGACTTTTTGGAGCCAGTTCCGCCACGTGTGGCAGTCGCACGGCTCGTGGGCCTCGCCGAGGCACTCCCTGGGGAAGGCGCACGTCTACCGTCAGACCGTTAACATGCTCAACAATTGGCAAAAGCGGAACCCATCGGTGTGAAGGGAATTGGACCCTCCCGCAAAATCGAAAAAGGGCCTCAAAGTCGACCTTTGAAACCAATGTCGACTTTTTATTTGCTCGATTTTGGCCGTGTCAGGTTTACACACGTTCATTTCAAATGTCAAGCACTTTTTGCGACATGTAAGAACATTTTGCAAAGTCAGCGGTCCATATTGGAAAGAAATAAAATAATTTTAGTTTCGAAACAAGCAGTTTAAACAGAAACACGTTACATACTTAAAATGGAATACAAAAAAAACACACACACACACACACAATTGAACAGAACATAAAACAAACATGATATTCACTTTGCCATATTTTAGGCACACCATTTAAAATAATGTAGTTTTATGGGAGGGCCGAAAATACACAAAATTATCAGATTGAAAAATGTAATTGTTAATCAGGATAAGCTTTAATGGCCAAGTACCGTAATTTCCGGCCTGTAAACCGTGACTTTTGTCACACGCTTTCAACCCTGCAGTTTAGACAGAGATGCGGCTAATTTATTGCATTTTTTCTAAGTAACAGTGACGCCGGTGGAATATAGGTGCCGAGGAAGTGAATTTTACCGGTTATGTTTTTTTTTTTTTTTTTTTTTTTAAACCGGCCCTGTTAGCGCTGTGCTAGCCTGTTGCTGCTACGTTACTGCCGTGTCGAGTTTACCAGCAGAAGAGGTGGCCCTTGCCGCAGTCGACGGCCGGCGAGGCCAGCAGCGGGAAGCCGTGCGGGTCGCTCTCGCCCGGGCCGGGCCGGGTGAGCCGCACCGCCCGCTCGCAGCGTGCCGCCGGACACCAGCGGATGGCTGGATTGTTCTCCACAAAGGCCTGAGGGCAGATGAAACGAGCCTGACTACTGGATCAGAAGGGCAATGCAGTTCCACTCCGGTCCTGCAGGCGGCAGTAGAGTTCACCTTACGCAGCATCTTTTTTTTCTTTGAGTGGAATGAATCTACATTTCTGTCACAGAACCATCCTGTCATAGAAAACTGCCGCAATAAGAAGAGTTTTTACAGTGTTTTACATCAAATGTAAATACTGTACAATATTGAGAGCGAATATTGCTTACAATCCAATTAAAACCAGAAATGTACATAAAGACAGGAAAATGGAAGCAGTTCGACAGATTATCATTCTCTTGGTCAGCTAATCTCGTTGATTTGTTGCCGAGGCTTCTGGTCGTCAGATGGCTCCCTTGAAATGTTTGAGAAGGAATTATTAAATTCATTGTTCAAATTGCCTCAACTTCTTTGAAATTTAAATCCACAACATTGGTCATATGCTGTTCGGTTGTTTATAACATAAAAGAGAAATACATTTAAAATTTAGTGATGAAAATATTTGACTTTAAAGTGCAATACATTTGAATTTCATCTCCAGGAAGTTTTATTTTCCTACGCTTTAAAGCACGGTATTAATGTTCAAATTGTGCATAATGTTAAAAGTGGTTTGCAATATTCAATATATATGAATAAAAAATTATTACTTGGTTTAAAAAAAAAAAAAAAAAAAAGCTATCTAGTGCTTTGTTTTTTTAAATACATTTTATGCTTTAACATTTTCAAATACATTTGGAATGTGAGTTTTGATCAATTTAAATATGTTTTCACTGTTACGGCGGTTTACCGAAGACGACATCCGCATGTTAGCCGTTAGCGCCGGTACCTTGATGTCAAACTGCAGGTAGCGCTGGTCCATCTCCCGGGAGACCACGCTCTCGATGACGTGCACGGGCACCAGCTGGTAGCACTCGTACGCGGGGCAAAAGATGTTGTGGGCGTCGCCCTCCTGGATCTTCACGTTCAGGAACCTGCGGCGAACCGGCGGAGAAGGTTAAAGGCGTCGACGTCGCCTTCACGGGGCGTCGCCGCGGACTTGGCACGTACCCCTCCCAGCAGGCTCGGCAGAACTCGTGGCCGCAGGACACGTCCACGGGGTCCTCAAAGACGGAGATGGCGCACAGGCAGATGCCACACTGCGCAGCCATTTGACAGTTTTTCTGTTTTACAGGGCGTTCCCGAGTCTGCCATCGTCTGCGTCGGCGCAGGTCTCACCGTGGCCAGGCCCTCGTCGCCGGGCGTGAGGCAGCTGTCCGTGGGGGAGGTGAAGGTCAGCGTGACGGGAGAGCGCGGCGTCCGGGGGGTGCGCGGAGAGGGCAGCGTGTCCCAAGCGTTGCACCCGCTGGGCGGCGGCGTGGGCACGGCCACGCCCGAGCGCTGGCAGCAGCCCTCGGCGTCGGACATCCACGCCTCCAGCAGCTTCTCCCTGTCCCAGTCTGGAGGCGGGGGCGACATTTAGCGCGCTCCGAAAAGGTTGACGGATCGGGGGGGGGGGGGGGGGGGGCGTACCGTGCGCTCTCAGCAAGGCCTCGGCAGTGAAGAGGGGAGCCTGCAACATGTCGGCCGTCTCCACGATCAGCATGTCCTTCAAACGGCGAAGGTCCTGCAGCTTCAAGCCCTCGTAAGGCTGAAAAATGTATGAGGTCAAAGATTTTGTAGTTCAACAAATATTGATATGACATTTACATTAGGAATTGTTAAATTTGGAGAATGTTTGATATCCCCTCGCCCCTTGCTTGACTCCATAAACCGACCCTCCCTTAAAAAAAAAAAAAACTGTGACTTTATACAAACGTGAAATAAAGAAAAATCAACTTTCAAATTAACAAATCCTAAAAAAATAAAAAAAGAAATCATCAATAAAAATAATGAAAACAAAATCAAACAAAAATGAAGGTTATTTTAAAAAGAATACCAGATATAATGAACAGCAACTAGATATAATAAACATTTTCATGCTCTTGGATCATTTTTAAAATGAACAAAAAAAATGTATTTCTAAAAACAAAAACAAAAAAATTACAAAATAAAATTTAAAAACAAAAATGAAGCGTGATCTTTTAGTCTATTTTCAAACCCTTGCTAAAAAAAAAAAATATTTAACACTGATTTAACATCCACAAAAAAAAAACAAAAAAAAAAAACCATCCTTGCTAAACATTCACGCCTCTTGTCTTCCGCTCCTTTCGAACAAACTAGTCGGTCAAAAGGGCTATCTTTGATCCCGCTCACCTCTTTATTGTGCAGCAGCTTGCCTTCGCCGCGCGCGTCCGCGCTGGAGTGAGACGGGCGGGGCGGCGGCACGGGCCCCGGCGAGGAGGAGGAGAAAACCATCTGCGACTCCAGGCTGAGGGCCAGCTCGGTGTGGTGGTGGCGCTCGGCGTGGTCGCACGGCGTCAGCCTGTCGTCGTCCTCGATGAAGAGGTCGGCGTGGCTCTGGATGAGCAGCTGGAGGACGCGCCCCGCCATTGACGTTAGGCCACGTTGCGCTTCTTTTTGTACGCTATTGCTAACGCTTCTATGGGGGTCGGCGATGGACGCCACACAAGAATCCAGTGGGGTCAGGGTCTTTGACTCTGCAACAGATTCTCAGTCCCCAGTAAATGTCAAACTTGACATTATGATCCCCCCCCCGTCAGCTAAAACATGTTGTCAAACTCGAGGCCCGGGGGCCAGATCTGGGTAACCACATGATTTTGTGTGGCCCGCAAAGCCAAATCTAGTGTCTCAATTTCCATCATTCTAGTAAAAATCCGTCCAAAAAATTTCAAATTGTTATCATAAATGATAAAGTTGACATATTACAAGCATTTTTATGTTACCAAACGTAAATAGTTGAAAAACACATTACCCTTGTTTTCTGATTCCAAAACTAGGTCATAAATTGATGATGTAAATACGATGATATGGCTCCTCTGAGGGAAACTGGAACAACAATGTGGTCGGCGAGAAAAATGAGTTTGACACCCCTGATCTAAGAGGTCAATGGGGGGGTTTCACCATAAGCGCAGACATCCGAAAGCGTTAACCGCCGAGCTGTACCCACAGTCGTCATGGTAACAAAACACCTGACCAGTGGGGACAGACTGGAAACGTAGGGTGAAAAGTGTGCTCCTCAAGCGGTGGGGAAAGTATTTGGAGCACAGCACCCGACATTTCGGAGGAAAGACGGAATCACCTCCACGCAGCTCTTCATGCCCGACGCGGCGGCGTAGTGCAGACAGGTGCTGTGGCGGTTGTCGGTCGCGTTGACGTTGGCCTTCTCGTACTGGCCTCCCTCCAACCGAGCTCCCGTCCAGCGCAGCACCATCTGGCGACGCGCCCCGAAAGACAATGCTACAATTCCATCCAAGCGTTCGTTTGTGCGCTTTTGCCGTACCTGCAGGCAGTCGGCCCGCCGCTGCTCCTCGCGCAGGGGCCGGGCGAGGCGCGGCGACAGCGCCCCCTCGGGCAGCAGCAGGATGTGCGGGCCCTGGCAGAGCACGTGGAGGCACGTCTCGTTGTGCACGTTGCGCTTGTTGGGGTTGCCCTCCTTGCCGAACAAGAAGGACCTGCGGGAGGAAATCAGACAGGAAACGGACATCGATGGCACGTAGAGAGAGGAGACGAGAAGACGACCGGGGATCTTTCTGCTTTGCATCTCTGGGATAATTGACACGAGACCTGACATATTTGCGCACAGACACACAAAACATACACACAATTTTCCATTTCCACACCACTGTTTTGTTATGCCCCCCCCCCCCCCTCCCAGAAAAAAAAGGTTTCTGTTACTATGACGCTTGATCTGATTGGGTAAACATTGACTGCATGCTATTTATTTATTAACAGACATGCTCTGCAGTTCAATAACTACCAAATGCTATGTTGACAAACTACTCATAATGAATCAAATTTCTAAAAATGTATTTTGCATTGGAAACATGCGGGACAAGATTCTTTTTGAAATTACACAAAATGAAGCAGCGGGATGAACAGCATGGGGGAAAAAAAACGGTGGATCATAAAAAAAAAAAAAATACAGCATTACATTTTTATTTTAATCAAACAAAAATACTTGTGTATTGTAAAATTGATGAATTTTACCGAATTAAAAAAAACATTTTAGGGACTGAGAGATGTAATCATATTTCTTAAAATCTGGCACAAGTTTTTATTTATACTCTATTTCAAAATAATGAAATTCTTTTGATTTTTATTTAAAATAACATCTTGGGAATAAAATTGTGGCACGAGATTATTAAAAAAAATACATTTTGGATGGAAAAATTTGGTAAATGTTTTAAATTCAAACAAATATTTTTAAATAAAAACCATTTTGGATGGGAAAATGTAAATTTTTTTTAAATTCAAATAAATTTTTTAAATAAAAAATATATTTTGGATGGGAAAATGTGGTAAATGTTTTAAATTCAAATATTTTTAAGTAAATATATTTTGGATGGGAAAATGTGGTAAATGTTTTAAATTCAAATAAATATTTTTTTAAATAAAAACATATAATTTGGACGGGAAAATGTGCGATCCTTGTGAGAATAAGTGGCGAAGAAAATGGATGGATGACGGATGGAAGTCTACCTAAAGTTAGCCGTTGAAGCGAGCATAACAGTGGAAAGTGCAAAAAAAAAAAAGTGACACGCCCCTGTTATTAACTGCTAATTCTTATTCAGTCAAATACGACGGGCTTGCAGAACCGGAATTACCGAGCCGCCGAGAGCCAAAACGGCAAACGGTTTTTACCTGAGCAGCCGCGTCATGGCATGGCGGCACACGTAGTGCAGCGGCGTGTTGTGCTGGTACTGCTCTCCGTACGAGGCGTTGGGGTCCAAACACTCCCGGAACTGCGGGTTGCCCTCGTACAGCTGCCAGGCCAGCGCCTCGTCGCCGCCCACCAGCGCCTTACGGAACTTGGTGGCCGTGTTGCCCATGGTGGCGACCCCCCCGACGCGCTGTGTGGCCAACTCTTTCCTCCTCCTCCTCCTCCTCCTCCGCTGCTCGGGAACAGATCGCAACTCACAGCGACATGGTTCGGCGGTCCCGCCCTGCCCTGAGAACGCAAAAGAGAGAAAGAGAGAAAAGACGGAGAGAGGGGCGTGGTCAGCAAACGGATGATAAGGAAAAGAGAAAGATGGATGTGAGAAGCCAGGCGAAGAAGGAAAGAGGTGGGGGGGGGGAAGATGGAGGGAGCAGATCAGCCGTGTGTGTGTGTGTGTGTGTGTGTTATCGCACCGGAAAAACGGGTTGGCAGGGGGGGGAAAAAAAAAAAAAAAAAGACAAGATAATTATAAAGAGGAGGAGGCGAGAGGGGAAGGGGGAAAGTTAACCATGCACACGCCATCGATTCCTCTCCCGACCATGAAAAAACGCCCGGAAGGATTCGCACGAGTGAGTTGAGCGAATTCTGCACACGACAAGCTGACTGCCTGCAACAGGTGGCATGCACTTTTCTGCATTGAAAAATTGATTGAAAGGAAAAAAAAAAAGAGATTTAAATGTACACAAAATCAAAATGGGTGCTGAGTCCATTCACCCACAATATCTTAGAATTGTTTAATTATATAATTATAATTTAAAATGTGAAAACAGTATTTTTCAATCGTGTTTTTTTAGGGTAATTCAAACCTTAAACAGCCAAACATAAAGGGACAAATCAAAATTTTTTTAATTATTTTTCTAACAATATATTGTGAGGGAAAATCTATGGCAAAAAAAAGTTACTAACTATACAAATATAATTTGAACGGGCAAATGTGTCTTAAATTTTTATCAAATAATGAACAAAAAAAATGTGGATTGAAAAGTATTTAAGTATTTCTTAAAAAAAAATGAAAAACATGAAAGTAATGAAAAACATTTTTAATTGAAAAAAAGAGCGCCAAACTATTTTTAGTACTTAAATGAAAAAGGCCTTGTACTTTTTAATCAAATAAAAATGTAAAAAAAAAAAAAAAAAAAAGAAAGAAAAGTGGGATGCCTGAAATGATGACAACAAAACGGAGCAAAAAAAAATCATAGCTAATAGTAAAATGCGTGAGACTTCCCCCAAGGCCAAACAAATTCAAACTAGCGCTCACGTAACAGCGCAGTTGCCCCAGTTATCTTTTAACGTTATCGGAAGAAAAATAAATACATAATTACAAAAGCACGAGTCGACCTTCTAAGATTTACCATCAACATTTTTTGCTATTGTGACAGCAATTAAAAGACGATTAGGTCATGACCTTTACAGTATTAGGCTGACGATACCGTTTATCAATCAGCTCAACGTCCTGTTCTCCTGTTTTTGGACGGCAAAACCACGCGAACGCCTACTTCCACTCCCGGCAAATCATGCGACGACGTCTTCTGGACGTGATCAATCGAAAACCGAACAGACTAGCGCGTCAAAAGTTCACCGTGAAACAAATCCACCGTTTTCGGGACGAGCGGCCGCAGCCCGCGTGCGCTAAGGACAGCTTGGCGGGAAGTTGCGAGAAGCCAGCTTGGCTTCTTTTCGCGCACTTTGAGCATAATCGCCATCTTTAAACGTCGCGTTCCGCTCGATTTCCTGCCTCCTTGTCCACCTCCTCCGTCGCCGTGTGGGTGAAATGAGGGCATCATTACAAGTCTTCAGTCTCCGGCCATCTGTTTGGCCTCTCACAAAGAGCCTTTTTTTTTTTTTTTTTTAAATAAAGCGCCCGGCCCCCCCCCATGTACCCCACTTTTCTTCTGGAGAACCCCCCCCCCTCCTCTACTGTTCACGAAGCACCAGACGGGGACACATATGCAACTTTCCAAACGTGGCTGAAAAGTGTCTTGTGTGTGTGGGTGGGGTGGGGGGGGGGCGGGGGGAATACAGTTAACAGGCCAGGCTGTCTCCAATTTTTTTTTGGGCCTGCGTGCCAAACGGGAGCAGGAAGACCTCGGATGCGTTGGAACCGCCGTCGGAATTCCCGCGTGGCGCTATTCAGACGGCCGGGCGTGCAATTAACCGGCCAAAGAAGTGTTCGACCTGACCCGCTAACCTTAATCCGCCAGATTCCCACAGGTGGGGGTGGGTTGCTTTTAAATAATAATTTTGAATACTGTGTTCATACTAATGGTGGCACATACAGAGTATTCTTGCTTGTAAATTATTTGTAGAATTTTGACTCGTTGGTCTATGCGGGCCGCACATAGTGACAGGCCAAATAATTTAATGTTCTTGAGTTCCACTCCACGGCAGAAGGCCACAATGCACTTGTGTGTCCACCTGTTGCCATTCATTAAACACAATCATCGTTTTGTGCTCCCAGTAACTCCAATTCACTGAATAGACTTCTACCAACATTTTTGTTTGTTGAAGCGAAGTGAAATGTTTAAAATTGGATTTCAGCAAGGTTGGGAAACGCATTTTCTAAGATGTTGTTAAGTGACAGTTACGTGACTCCGTTTGAACTGACATTCATCTAGGAATATATGCAATATTAGAGTTTTTAATCGCAACTGCGCCTATTAAAATCCCATTTTAATGCAGTACAGTCAGCCTTATTGCGAGTTATATTAATGAACATTCAATTTGCAAATGGACCACCGACTTTAAAAGTGATTTTCGCTTTTTTTTTTTAAAATATACATCCCATAGAAGAAATCCCAATGACTCGTTAATACGATGACGTTAAAAATGAACGTAGCACTAGCGTTAGCAAAATCTGTTTAGAATGGGGTTGGTCACTCGGGCTGGCGGAGAAGTGGGACAGACGAGCCCCGACAACAACGCGCTTCTCCCGGGGCGTTTGCCTCCGCGCGGCCCCGCGCCTTTGTTCAACAACGAACTCGCCACTAACCCGGAAAACGGACCGTGAAAGGGGAAAGGGGGGGGGGATACCCGCGACCCGCTCGGCCGGGTTCAGCTCACCCTCGTCGCCGTTGTCACTCGCTCCGCGGTCCTAGTGGTAGCAGCGGCGGCAGCTCTCGCTGGGCCATAACTCGTCGTCATTTGCCGGAAGGGCTCCTCCTCGGCTCGAACATCCTTTCGCAGCCGACGGGGCACCAGCCGGCTTGGGGGTCGAGGCGGTGGTGGGGGGCTGCCGACAGAAGGGCGAGTACTGGCGGTGGACCTGACGAGTACTGGCGCTTGCTGCTGCTGCTGCTGAGGCTTCACTGTTGCTGTTGCTGACGAGGGGGAGCGCAAGCGCGAGTGCTGCCACGTGATTGGGCGAGTTCTTCTTCGAACAACAGCCTGGCCTTGAAATACGAGCTTAATTTGTACCATTGCCACGCTCGTAACTCCAGCGACCCCTCCACCACCGCTCTCTCCACGGATTTTGAAGAGGAACCACACAAAAACGATCTTGTTAGCGGTTCATCCTCACTTATTCAAACATGTTTGGGGTTCAAATATATACAGTATGTATTTTCCAATGCAGTCACAATCCCCATAAATTATTTTGATTTGAAATGATTTTCACGGCTTTTGGTTTGCCCCCAAGGGTCCACCGTATCTCAAATCAACTCTTGATTGAAATGAAAAAAAATGCCGTTCATCAGTTTCCCCCCGATAGACGGAAAATTTGCATACTTGAATATTTTTGCATATGCATTCAAGGACCCGCAACAAATCATGAACAAGGCTCACCAGGTACTCCCAAAGTAATGCTACAAGTACTGTGCCTAAGCACAAAAACACACACAAAAAGTATTGTAGTTGATATCTTGAGTTGAATTTGAACCCATTTGAAATGTAACATATCCGTATCGTATTTGCTTAAAAAGCTAATTTGCCTGTTTTGTATGAATAAAATTATATTTGTGCCATCTAGGTGGCATGGAAGTACATAATGTTGTTATTTGAAGGTTCATTTTGACAAACGTAATGTTTTGGCACCATCTTGTGGTTAGTATTGGGAATTACAGAAGCAATCTTGTAGTGTTCATTGTATTTGTATGTTGACGCGAACAAAGCATTTTAGTTTTTTTTTTTTTTAAATAACTGTTGTTGACATTTGCAAACATCTTAAAAATTACATGACAAACTTGAACTCAACTAGAATTCTGTGCATGCCACTTCAGCACGATAGGGGGCAGTATAACCCAATCGTTCCCCCAAACACAGTTGAAATGAGTTGAGTTCGGGAAAGCGCACCCATTTTGGCGACGTTGTGCATTTTCCTTGCAGATATAAATACATATTGGATGCTACTGATGAAAGGAATGGAAGAAGTGAGTGTCGAAGAAAGTACAAAATGTGAATGAAAGAGAGGAAGGAAATTTGGTGTCTTGAAACCTTGAAAATGGCCGTGAAACCTTCATTTGAAATCCTAAATGTTGTAAAAATATACAAATGAATACATGGGTAATCTCTACTTTTGCCTTATGTATCTTCATTTTTTTGACGCATTCCCTACGACTTCCCATTTGGGGATTTTCCATCACTAATCTAATTATAAAAAAAAAATCTTTTTTTTTTTTTCTTTAAATCAAACAGACGAGCCTCACCCCGTACGTCGCCCGCGGCGGCATTTTGAACACATCAGAGCGCGGTAGCCGATACGGCGCACATACGGGTTTGTCAAGGTCTCATCGTTCTTATTTGGCAGCTCATGTTTCGCATATTGTGTTAATTGGGACATAATGCGCCGCCGCCGCGTCGATGGTGTTACGCGGTCGTGAATGCGGGGGGCAAACCGGAGTCCGCCGGCACAATGGTGTAAAGATGACCCGCGGCGCTGGAGTCACCTCATACTCGGGTGTGACATTACAGTGTGTGACAGGCATGCTGGGAAAGCTCCCACGAGGCGGGGGCGGCGAGGGGCGGGGCTGCGGATGAGGAACTTCAAGATCAAACTGAGGACAGCTAATACAAAAGTAGTCTGTGTCCTCTGCGAAGAACGACCAATATCCTGCCCCCTGGTGGCCAAGGCACGCACATCAGAAGGAGCGGCACAACCCCCATTGACTTGAAGCAAAAAATAATAATAATAAATTTTTTTTTCATCCATTCCATCCATTTTCTTTGCCGCTTATCCTCACGAGGGTTGCGGGGAGTGCTGGAGCCTATCCCAGCTGTCAACGGGCAGGAGGCGGGGTTACACCCTCAATTGGTCGCAGGGCACATCGGGATAAACAGCCGCACTCACAATCACACCTATGGGCAATTTAGGGTGTCCAATTAATGTCGCATGTTTTTGGGATGTGGGAGGAAACCGGACAAAACCCACGCAGGGACGGGGAAAATATGCAAACTCCACACAGGCGTGGGGGCAGGATCGAACCCGGGTCCTCAGAACTGTGAGACCAACGCTCTACCAGCTGCTCCACCGTGCCGCCCCGATTTTTTCAATCTTAGGTAATTGTCGTGTTTATCTTTAACCTCTAAACTAAGTGCAACATAAAGTGCTCATATGGTTATTATAACATATTTGTTTTTTTTTTTTATGGGAAACCGGAATAGACAAATGGCATTTCAATTCATTTCAGTAAAAGTTGATTTGATATTTGTGTAAATTGAGTTGAGCAGCCGGGCCAGTACACAAATTGTAAGTCGCGGCGGCGCCGCTGGATGGACTCCTGTCCTCATCTGCGGTCGAGTAGCACGTAAACGTTTTCAAGGCGTGTGCGTCAGAAAGCTCAACACAAGGCCCGGGATTTGAACTTCCAGCCCGTACTTGCACGCATACTGGTTGAGCGGGTGACTCAGCCGAGCAGGCAAGATGGCAGGAGGGAAGGGGGGCGGGGGGGGGGGGGGTTGGATCTCGGGCGGGAGGGTGTGTCAAGATGCCTCCGGCGCATTCCTCCGAGCAGCCGCGCCCTCCGCCTTCGCCGTTTGTGTACGTTACCTGTTTGCCGTCACGAGGGTCTTTCTTTTCCCTCGCTTGCTCGTGATATTTTCTGCGATTTCCACGCGGTCGCACCTCTGCGCCGACGGCTCACGTGCGAGATTGCGCGCTGTCGGGGGGAGGTTCAAAAAGACGACCGATGAACGCCGCAACGCGCACTGGCGCGCGTGCGGCGCGCCCTTGGGAAATAGTGGCCTTTTGTGCGTGTTGCGCGTGGAACAAGGTGTGTTCGGGACGGGAGCCGGAGAAGGAGAGCCGCGGCTCGTAAAGCGCTTGGCCGATTGTCTGCTCGTGCGTTGGCTCGCCTTGTTCACTCGGTCCTACGCACTCGCTGAAAGACAAAGAAAAAGAACATTTAAAAATGGTTATAATGTGCTTCGCGGTCAACGTGTTGGATCACAGGTGTCAAACTCAAGGCCCGGGGGCCCAGATCTGGCCATGCCGCGCGATTTTGTGTGGCCCGTGAGGGTAAATCGTGTGTATTAACTGTTCAAATCTGTACCAAAATTTCAAATTGCCTTATCATATATGATAATGGTGAGATATTGCAAGGATTTCTAATTCCCCAAACTAGTTCATAAATTTCACGTGTAAATATGTCATTATCCAAACCGCTTATGCTCACAAGGGTTGCAGAAAAAGCTGGAGCCTATCCCGGCTCGCTTCGGGCAAAAGGCAGACTACTACCCTGAACTGGTCGCCAGTCAGTCATCAACGCCATCACTGAGCGGGAATCGATCCCGCGCTGCCCTCACCAAAGGCAGGCTACACCGTCGGTGACTTTATGTGTAAATATGATGAGGCGAAAGATTTTCATGGTTTCACAGTCATAACGGCCCTCTGAGGGAATCGTGGACACCCCTGTATTAGGGTTAGCGCTGGCCTCACAGTTCTGAGGACCCGGGTTTGATCCCGGCCCCGCCTGTGTGGAGTTTGCGCGTTCTCCCTGTGCCTGCGCGGCTTTTCTCCGGGTGGGCACTCCGGTTTCCTCCCACATCCCAAAAACATGCATTCATCGGACACTAAATTGCGCCTAGGTGTGATTGTGAGCGTGGCTTTCATTTGTCTCAATGTGCCCCGCGATTGGCTGGCGACCAGTACAGGGCGTGCCCCGCCTCCTGCCCGTTGACAGCTGGGATAGGCTCCCGCACTCCTCGCTACCCTCGTGAGGATAAGCGGCAAAAGAAAATGGCTGGACAGGTGGATGACATTTTCTGCGAGAAATTCTGTCCATACATGTTTTTTTAATGTAAAAATTCAAGACGACTAATCTGGAAGAATTATTATTATTATTTTTTTTTTAATAGCGATCATAAAAAAGCAAGCGCGAGCCTGCACCGATTCAACAGAACATCATTCAAACACCCCAAAACGTGATCGGATCAGGTGAGGGAGTCACTCTTGTCCTCTGATGCATTTATCGCTCACTTATTAACGCAGTCTACAACCGAATAACTATTTATGGATTGAGCAATATAAAGCTGTGACAAAAGTCCACGTGTAACCACCAAACAACACTACAACAACAACACAATTGCAACAATCATAAACCACATTCCACAGAAATCTTTTTAAATGTTATTCAGGGAGCAAAATTTTAGGAATACGCTGCAGGTGACACTCTTTTCAATAACAAAATAAAATTTAAAATGGCAAATTCAGCGGAGTAAATCAATAAGATGACAATAAAATAATATTTTTTAAGTGACGTGATAATCATTGCAATTGAAAAAAAAAAGAAAAAATCAAAACTTACAGAGTTTACAAATTTGGATAAATCCAGCGTTAGTCTCATTGGCAGCAATTGTTTTGAATATGCATTATAATACACGCACACATAATGGAAATATCTCTATTTTACAGATTTAATCAATCTGCTCCATTTAAATAACACGAGGATACTTTCGGGATTACTTTTTAAGTAGCGCTGTTTGAATTCAATAAGCAAACTGTAGCAAGACAAATATACAGTAATTAAAATACTAATTATTATAAACTGATACCTACCGCAAAGGAATAAATAGGAGTTAAACTTACTCTGTAAAGAAAAGTTGGGTTTTTGGTAAGTTTAGTAACAATGAACAGCAGGCAGCCATTTTTGAGGGAGGGGGGGAAAGGAGGAGAAGAAGAAGAGAACTGCATTACTCACACGCGAGTCTCCGAGCGTCCTCCCCGGCCGACTTCTCCTCTGGGCGGAGTCCCGGGACCCCGCGAGCGGGGCGGGGGCGGGGTGGTGGTGGTGTTGGCGTAGCGCGGCGCCTCACACGGACCGTCCCGCTTGCTCCTTCCTCATTCGCCGTAGTGGCGGCGGCCCCGAGGGTGCACTCAAGACGGGAGAATCGCAGCCGCTCGACCCCCTCCGGGCCCGGAGAATCGGATTTTACAGGTTTTTTTTGTCTGTGGGGTTTTTTTTTGTTGTTGTTTTTTTTTTTACATTGATTTTTTTTTGGGGGGAAGTTTAAATGCGGAAACTGAGAGGAAGCGCCGTGCAAGTTTGGAGATAAATGGAAGGCGAGACCAAGCTGCGGAAAAGCTCAAGTGGGTATCCAGTGGCCCTTTTCTTGACTTCCTGACTGAACTTGACTCTTCTATTCATGTTTCCCACTCCATTGTATTCCCTCGTTCTCCTGCTGCACATAACGCTGCCTCCGTTTGAATGCATTTTTTGTGTTCCGTCCAGTTTTCCCTTCACTTCTCCTCCTGCATCGAATATTTTCCTCTCGGACTCTGCTCCGTTTCACCGAGTTTGCGTCTGCTGAGTGGAGTTTCAGTTGGAAAAAGAAAAAAACTAAATATGTAAAACGCTTGGATCTGCACCCCCCCCCCCCGGGTAGCTACTGTCCACGGGAATACCAAACAAGCAGTTTCGACATGGGGCAGGACAATTAGAAAGGTGCACACAAACGGATCGATTGGCTCCCGGTGCCAGTTTCGAGTGGACTTTGATACCTCTTATTGTCTTTACTGCGCATATCATATTTGGTTTGCAGCTATATAAAAAAAAAAACGAGGGTTAAATTCAAATCAGCTCGCCCGCGTATTTGCCGTGAGTCACTCGCTTGGAAAACAGTGGACCAGTGTGTGTAATTAAAAGGGGGGAAAAAAAAAATCTGTATAGTGGTGAGAATTTCTTGCGGTGTGTCTTTTTATAGATGTGGTCATTCCTGGGGGAGCCACGGGCAAAAAAAGTGGTTTTCGTTCCGTTCTGGGAGATCGTGGAAAAAAAAAAAAAATCCATTCATGCTCTGCGTTACGGACTGGAATTTTCAAAGCTGGCGGATCCAAAAAAAATTGCAGTACTGCAAAAAATCCTGCAGGGGCAGCATTCCACATTGGACATGAACCATATTCGTAATCATTTTTCTTCCAAGGCAAAATAATCCCTAAGCATCATTGATAAAAGTTGTAGCAGGGGCAAGGAACTAATCGTAAATGTACGAGACAAATGAAGTAAGATTAAAAGAGTAACGTGACACAGAAAGTCCAAAATGTCACGGGAAAAGATTGCGAGCAATGAATCATAATTTCATATTGCGGGGAAAAGTTCAAAATATCACAAGCATTGTAACATGCCGGAAAGAAATCGGAATTTTCCAGAGGAAAAATAGGGTGGGAATAAATTTGCAACAGCCCGAGAATAAAGTTGTGGTATAAAAAGTACTGAATAATATATGAAACTTTTTTTTATCAAATTTATCGCTGACTGGATCTTGTTGGCCGCATGTGAGGGGATTCCGGAATCTAAATTAATGTTGTTGTTTTTTTAACTTCAGTCAGGTTGTATTTAAACAAATGTAAAAAGATGGAGGTCATAACTGCAAAAACAATTTGGGCAAATTGGGGCACTCTTAAGTCAAGCTGCCATTTTATTTCAATACGTGTCTATCGACGAGCTCAAGTGTTTTTCGTTTTTCGCTTCTAAAAACTTCACTTGGCCCGGGACCCGTCGCTTCCCTCGACCTTCGACTTTTCCCTTTTGTGCGGCGCTCAACACCTCCGTCTCTTTGTTTGCGCTCGCCCGTCCGAGCGTGTTAACAACCAGCCGCCGCCGAAAAGCACTGACGACGCGGCGCGTAAACTGGCTCGTCCCTCCCAACCTGTTCTCAGGTATTCCTCGCTGGGCCGAATTATCTCGCCGAATGAACGCCAGGTATGCCCGACCGGCGCGAGTGGGGCGAGGCGGGTTGAGAGACGACAGATGAGTTCGCGATTTGGGGAACAAGGCTCCCACGTTACTAATCAATGTGATGAGATGGAAATATTATTATTTTTTTTTTTTTTTTGGGGGGGGGGACCATCTTCTGTCGACTTGCCTTTCATCTGTCAACACAGGAATTCCAAAAATGACTTCATAGAAACCTGGCAGAGGTCGACGGCCCGACACTATAAAAAAAAAATAATAATAAAGAAACGAGGCTCACGTGCAAACGTTTGAAAATGCAAATTAGTAAGCATTATTTTCCGTCCAAACGTGGGGGGGGGGAGTTGAAAATGAGCAGCCATATCTACCTGGGAATGAGCGATTATTTCAAAGTAAATGTACACTTTTTTGGTGAGAACGGTTTGTTCAATGGATTTACTAATTTGCTAATTTATCAGCCAAGTGGCATGCAAATATCTTTACATATGTTCACGAAAGGGATGGCACGTTGAGTCCGCGACCCTCGTGAGGATAAGCACCTAAGAAAACGGATGCATGGATGTTGACAAAGGGTTTTGTATGAAACCAAAGTTGTTTATGGACCACGAGCATTTATTGTGTTTCTCACAACACGCATATTATAACGATTTTATTCATTAATCCCTTTTGCCGATTATCCCGAGCAAATACTATCAACGCCACGAGCACAGGAAAAAAATTCGCAGCTTGTTTGCAAAAAAGATCTCGGCTGAAGCTTTTTCCCGTGTGCTGCCTGAGAACTGTTTTAACTGGTAATAGTTAAACCCTAACCCAAACCCTACAGAGGAAATTGATATGATTCCCTTTAACCTAAGCGTGTCCGCAAACTTTCGTCTAACTTATCCCAACTCCTCTGACCTCAAGGAATGTTTTGACAACACCGTGGCCTGTCCACGAACCTTCAATGTCATTGTCCCGTAAAGGTGTCGAACGAGCTTTCTGCTGAGGTCGCTGCGTCTTCGTCATGTTTTTTTCGGGAGTGTTTGAATCCAAACGACCCAAGAGGTCTTTGCAAATTTACGACGCGCGTGAGAAACGACTTTGCCGTCGAGCGCCGTGCTTCGAAAGAGCTTTCGTTGACGCGTCCTTGTCGGGTGAGGGAGGGACCGTGTCTGATCTCCGCAGCTGTCACCTTCAACAGTTTGATGTTGCTGTCAAAACAAACCAACCAGGCCATTTTTTTTTTTTTCCAACTATCCAAACGAGTAAACCAGGTGGGAGGGTCGGTTTCGAGAGAACCGCCCGGGACTGCTTCTTCTTTCCGCAGAAGTCCTCAAATCGGGCTTGATGCGGAAACATTCGAGCTCGATTGGGATTTGTTTCATCACACAACTCCAATGTGACGATTCAGCGAAAAAGGATCGAGGCTGAGGCAGCTGGATCTCGTCCAAAAAAAAAAAATAAAATATGTCGCGAGTCGTGAAATGATTCCATACAAAGTAGCGCGTATGCCCAACGTACTTCCCGGGCCAGTGTGGAAGACAGCGTCTGGCCACAAAGGCCCGGTTCCAACAGCTAGGAATGAGGGAGAAAGCAGGAAGTCGGCCATTTTGCTCCCAGATGACTCACCAGCTAGTAAAAAAAAAAAAAGAAAAAAAAAAAAAAAACGAGCTACCTGGTGACTCACTCGGGTCGGTCAGTAAACTCTGCTCTCCCTGCCTTCCCTTAGGTCCCCTTGCTATCACGACAACATTGTGGAAAGGTTGCACGCTCTTTAAGTTAGAACAAAAACACTCGGCCTCCTAAACAACAAGGATCATTTGTGCACAATCGGCCTCGCGGCATAGTATGACGGACGTTTCCATGGTGACGTACCCACACAGTCCAAAACCGCACGCTACGGCAAGTTGCTGAACAGGATTGCGGTTTTTGTGTTGCTTCACGTCTGGCTTAATACAAAGGCAAATCTGACTTTTGGAGCTCACTGAAATACGAGCGAGAGCTGCAAGTTTTCGAGTCCCCAAAAATGCAGACTGAACGCGGAGCTCGTAAAGTCGGAGCGCCGCAGCCACCAGATGAGACATCTCGTACGCGGCTGTTAGGACCGAATTAAATCCAAAGCTGATGGGGCGGAGGGGGCGTAGAGGGTTGACCAGGTCGGCTCAGATGATTGAACTGCATACGGTACTCTGCTTAGAATGCAGCCTTGGGGACATTTCCCCGAGTACGAGTTTGACAAAGTACAGGATAAGTCCTAAAACAACCGCTATAAACCCAAACGGTCAACTTCCTGTTCCATTTCAGGCACCGGTCCTTGAGGTGCTTTTGCGCATCAAGTTATGATAAACGAGTCCACCGAAGTCCGTGGTGAGTCGGGCAACTGGTCTCTGGGGTTGATTTATTTCAGTGGGGAAAACTGACTCGTAAACGAACTTACGAGATTAGTCAGGGAACGGATTAAACTCCTACGTCAAGATACAAATGCACATTGGAATTAAATGTCAAGGACCTTGTAAAACGAGCTTTTTTTTATTTTTTTTTGCGGCCAAGTGAAAGTGTCTAATTTGCAACGTATTCATCGCACCATGCCTGCTCCGCCGGCTGTGACAAGTTGACTCAGCGGGGATCTCGTCAAGAGAACCTGTCCATACACCTCTGCATACCATTCCCTTTCAAATGTTTCCACTTTCTGCTCACCGAGCCTCGCTCTGCTTTTTTTCCAGCGTTCAGCTACTCGAAATTGACGCGCTTCCCCTTTTTCTCCTGCTTCTGTGTTGTAGAATTTTGGATTCCCCACCACCGATCCTGACTTTGACTCCCGCTTCTGTCACCGACCATGGCTCACCGGTCTCAGAGTTCGTCTATTGGTGATAACCCCCTGGACCCAAACTACCTGCCCCCCCATTACAAAGAGGAGTACCGAATTGCCATCGATGCACTGATAGAAAATGATTTAACGGTAAAAAGAAAATAATAATTCTGGGAGTATTTGAGGCATGTCTGTGTGGGACCTTTTCGTTGATGATGTTTCCTGTCCCACCAGGGGTACCATGACTTCCTCCAGGGCGCCGAAGTGGTCAGCTTCCTGGCACAGTCTGAAATCGAATACATCAAATCCACCATCCAGGAGCCCACTCACACCCAGAGTGTTCCCGACCTGAGGTACCCAGATGCGGGCCACAACGTGGAGGGCTCGTCTGACACCTACTGGCCCATGCAGTCCGACCTGGCCGCCCCGGGCCTGGACTTGGGATGGCCGCTGACCCAAAACAGCTTCATCGGGCCCACGGAGGTCACCACTCTGGTGAACCCGTCAGAGCCGAACATGCCAAGCATCAAGGAGCAGGCCAGGAGACTCATCAAGAATGCTCGCCAGGTCAGAGAACGTTCAGACCCAGTTTCGTTTGACGAGGTCCTCTGAACAGCCGGAGCATTGCTCAATTGTTTATGTTTGGGTAATTTTATCTCCCTTCGAGAATATTTTTATCTGACACTCCCAACTTTGCCGCCGCACCCTTTCCGTCTAACGTCTGGTTGGTGGCATGTTGAGGAGGAGAGATGGAGAAGGATACAAAAATATCTCTAAAAGTCTTGATGTACATCAGTCCATAGTTAAACCAACTATCTGGACATCTAGCTATCATCGATGGAAAAATGAATTCACAATTTGCTGAAGAACCTGAAGCCATTTTTCTCACAATTAGAGAACGGGTGTTCTCACAGGACAATGATCCAAAGCACTGAAGTAAATCAACAACAGAATGGCGTCAGAAGATAATACATGTTCTGGAGTAGCGAGGTCAAAGTCCTGACCTCAATCCAATTGAGATATTGTGACATGCGCGCAAGAGAGGTATTCACACCAGAAATACCAGGAATCTTGCTGAACTGCAACTGTCTTGGAAAGAGGAATGGTCCAAAATTCAGGCCGACCATTGTTCTTGTCTGATCTGCGACTACAGGAAACATTTGGTTGAGTTGCAGCCAAAAAAGGGTCAACCAGTTTTTTTTTTTTTTTAAATCCAAGGGTTCACTCCGTCCTTTGAATGTTTCTTATTTTCTATACAAGTTTGAAAAAACATTTTTGTGTATGGTACTAGTTTTAGCAGTTTATTTACTCTTGGGATTTTGTTAAAGATTAGACCACATTTTCTGACCAATTATTGCAAAAAAAAAAAATGACATTGGAAAAGACGGAAATACGCAAACAAGTCAAACTATTTGACTTGTACTACAAGCAAGCCAGCAATTAACTAATCATTTCATTTTGCTTTTCAGGTTATCGCGGTGGTGATGGACACGTTCACAGATGTGGACATTTTCTCCGACCTCTTAGATGCCACCGCCCGCCACATTCCCGTTTACATTCTTTTGGATGAGCAGGAAGCCCATAATTTTATCTCCATGGTGATGAACTGCAAGGTCAATTTGGACTTAATCCAGGTGACTGTTTTGTCTTGTGTCCATTATCCATTAAAGTAGGCCCGCCTCGATAACGTAAAGCGTGACATTTATTTATTTTACAGATGATGCGCGTCAGAACTGTGGCGGGAATAACATATCAATCCCGAACAGGGAAGTCGTTCAAGGGGCAAATGAAAGATCGTTTCCTATTAGCTGACTGCAGGGCTGTGCTTAGCGGTAATTACAGGTGAGTTCTATTCCTCCTGATTTCTGATTGCTTTCTTTATAGCTGTCATATGTATATTTAAGACGGTTATCTCTGTATTTTCTCAGTTTCATGTGGTCGTATGAGAAGATTCACCGCTGCATCGCTCATCTTTTCCTCGGGGAGCTGGTGGCAACGTTCGATGAAGAATTCCGCATCCTTTACGCTCAGTCAGAGCCCCTCGTCGTTGACCCGTCGGACGGAACGCTCGCAATCTCAGACACTGGCGGTTACTTAACCAGACAGTTGGGCTTGAAGAGGACCCAGTCCCTACGAAACCCCCTGGCCTTCCGGAGGCAACCCGAGATAACTTCCAGCTTCCCGTTCGGAGACCAGGAACGCAACCTGGGACTTCCTTTCCGGAGAAACGACCCCTTTCGTCACACCATCGAGCATGGGGCAGGACTTATGATCGGGAAGTATTCCCAGCAGCAGTTCCGTTCACAGCAGTCCTACCTGGAGCAGGGACGGTCTATCGTGTCCAGGCAGATGGAGATGAGCGGCTTCAAGAGGCACAGCTACGCAGAAGGAACCCAGGACAATTACATGTCCTCCAGGCACTACATGAAGCACAGAGTCATGAACAATCTCGATGAGACGGACTTCCACAGGTATAATACCTTTTCAATCCCCAGTTCTTTGTTCGGATTCATTGCCTAAGATTAGTCTCATTGAATCACTGTATATCATTTACAGGGAACAGAGACACCATTTCTACAGTGAAGGTCCTGGACCGGGTTCTGGCCACGGACACTACGACAAACATCGTCCTCCGCATCTAGCCATTGATCAGTATTCAGACTCAAGCTCATTCCGCTCAGACCTAGAGCTCAACACCGGAAACTACCCAAGAGGTTATGCGTATCTATCCTCCGATGATTTAAGCGGCCCCGATGGGATTCATGCGCCTCCGGTAGCGGGAAGGTATGGAGGAAACGCCGCCCAGAAGAGGCCAACCATCGGTCAGGCGTACGCTTGTCAGAGCTCACCAACACAGCCTCACCCAACAGACAAAAAGCCCTTTTCAAAGCATTCAGATCAGGAGCACGATCAGGATGCAAGCGTCCGGCATGGACTGAGGAACTGGAGGATCCACTCGTATCTGAGTACATACGAGGAAGGCGGAGAAGATGGTCTGAATCAACCCTTGGGGCCGGACGCATTTGAAGACCCTACACCCAATCAGGATCCCAGTGAAAATTCAGCAACTCGCTTTGGACGAAAAGAGCCTCCAAATGTCGCCCCTAAACCCAGACTGGATATCCAAAAACCACGCTTTGGGAAGCCACTCAAAGGCGAGAACACCGGAAAGGATTCGACCACCAAAGATCTGATTTCCTCCGTTTCGCTGGATAGAAGTGAGAAGGAAGTGGAGAACGAACGAGACAGAGAGGATAAGTGGGGTTCTGGAAAAGAGGACAGCAAGGAAAAAGAAGTCAAGGAAACTCAAGATCTCTTCCTTTCCAAACATGACTCCTTCCGCTCACGGATCAACCCACTCCTTCAACGTAGCTCGCGTCTGCGCTCATCGCTTATATTCTCATCTTCCAAAGCAGAAATACACAGCGGGAGCACCGGTCTAAAATCCGCCACAGACGATGATGCCAAGCCCTCCATTGTAGCCCAGATCCTAGAGAAGAGGCGGTCGTTGTCTAGAGAACCTTTCGAGTGGAAAAAGACAACAGAGGAACAGAGTAAGGGGAAGAATGAGGAGAAAAGTGAGGATGCAAAGGAAGGGGAGAAACAATTGACAGACAGAACCGCCGAAAAAGATGAATCCCAGAAACCTCAAGAACAGTTAAAGTCAAATTCCAATGTTGAGACCGACAATGTCAAGTCGTCATCTCTGAACATCAATGACCCTGCCAGTCGGCTACAGTATTTCAAAGACGTAGCTGCTAAGCGAAAAGCATCCAAAATGGAGACTGAAGCGTCATCAAAAGTCCCAGAGCCGGCAGAGAAGAAGCCAGACTATTCTGACAATACACCCAAAACTATTACGGTGAGTGGTTCTATTAATCTGACAGAATCAGAAACAAAGAAACCAGATCCTCCACCAAAACTGTCCGAACTCAACCGGCAATCTTCACTCCCATCCTCCAAACCGTCTCTGCTCTCTCCTAAGCCTTTCGTAAGTAGCGTGAAGGCTCCTGAAACCCAGAAAGAGGAGACCTCATTGGACGGTCAAAAGAAAGATATATTCAAGTCTTTAAAGCCCCTTGCGTCCCCCAAGATCTTTAGGCGGGACCCGGTTAAGCTTAAGGGAATCAATCCTCGTAGGGTCTCCTGTGGCGAGGATATCCTGACGGATGCAACGGACTCTGAAAAGAGCGAGCTGAAGAAGACTCGCTCCCATAGTTCCTCCACTCCGCCGCATGACGAAGCCAAAGAGAAAGTAATGGGATCCAACACATCCATCAACACGCTAAGCGAGGGAAAAAGTGATGGCAAGACGCTCGACTTCCTGAAGAAACAGACTCAGAGGCTGAAGGGATTCTTGGGGCCCAAGGATAAGGAGAAGAAGTCGTCAGGTGAAGATCGGGGCAGCATGACCACCGTGAAAGAAATGGTAGAAGATTACACGAAAAAACAGAGTAAGGAAATGGGATCCTCCGCCGCCGATCAGACCTCTGCCAATCACACGACATCGCCCGGCACGGCGGTCTCGTCACGTTACCAGCCCTCCGGGAGCTCAGTACTGTTCAGCAGCAACCTCCGCGATGACACCAAGGTCATCCTGGAGCAGATCTCGGCAAACAGTCAGAAGAACCGCCACGAGCGGGACGAGGACGGAGACCGCGAAGCTAAGGAGGACTTCACCGCCAAGAAGAACCGCTTGCTGCGACCCCAAGGCCTTGTCCAGGAGAGGGAGGGACTGCTGAAGAGGATAGAGAGCCTGAGGAAGGAGAAGAAGGTCTACAGCCGTTTTGAGGTAGTCTACCGCTCCAAATATGACACTTGCAGCGCGAATGAGAATCAGATATACACTCCTCACAAAACTGAATGCTCTTGGCTTTATGGTTGAAATGTTATTAAAATGCACTACAACCTTATCAGGGAGAGTAATTTGGCCTTTTCTAAATATTTTAAAGCATAGTTCAGTGTTTTCGTAATTTTCTGATAACTTGTCAAAGTAAAGGTTCTAGAGCATTTTAGGTTTATCCAAACATTTCACCCGTAAGCCATATACCCCTAAATTTTTACGAGTAGTGTTGCCATACCTATGAGTGGTTTGCAGTATTATCTAAGTGTATTCCAAGTCATGCTGTATGAAAGTCAAAGCTAACGACCGAAGTACAGGTTACAGATATCGTACAATAAAACGAGAGAGCACAATGGTGTAAAAACAAGTACTGGTTACTAGCTTACTAACTGGATTTCATTTGATGGTTTTGTACTCATGGCAGACAAATGTTTTTAAATGCAAATGTTTCCTGTAACTACTGTATGACATTTAAGATTGATTAGCTACAAAACCTGGTTAAATTTGCCTCAATTCACAAATATTTTCATTGGTCTTGAACGGGATTAATTTTCACCAAGCGCATGCCCATTTTTAGACGGAACAAGTAGAAATTATGATTGGATCCGAAGTCTAAAAATGGGCTCTTAATCAGGGTTGCCCAGACTTTTTTACCCAGAGATCTACTTTTCAAGCAGCCAGCCTCTCGCGAGCAACTGGGGGGAGGGGGGAAAACCGGCATTATAAACCACATTGATGGGCTGCGTAAGTTCTGTAACATTTGTAATTATGAGTGTACGTCTTTAAGAGCGGAGGGGGGGGGGTGTAAGGTAAACTAGGAGAAAAGAGTGTGTGGCGGAGCACCAGTCGTCGTTTGAAAAGGTTTCGTGTGCTGCCTAAAAGAAACCGGTGGCTTCTTCTTTTAATTTTTTACAGTACGTATGTGAAGTGTGCCAATGGATGTAGCAACCAGTCATCCCTTACTCATTAAATCACTTTTTTGTTTGTTTGTTTGTTTGTGCGCAATGCAGAATATCGGTGCGCAGTCGCTGAATTACCGATTTGTTACCAAGCGGGACCGAATGATTCAATTGACCCTGCAAACAACTGCCTCGTTGTTCTTTTCACAGATGGGGAATACTCTGGGATAAAGGGGAGAACGACAGTCGGATGACAACGTGGGAACGAACGAGTGGGGAGGGGGGGAGAAGCGAGACGATCAACGACCCTCAGAAAGTTTGCTCCGACGAGACGACCTCTGCTGTCATTTTTTTTTTTTTTTTTTACCCGGAAGAAAGCTTGAAACTACAACGCAGAAAAATGCAACCAATAACATAAAAAAAAAAAACTGAGGCGGAATGCGCCTTTTTGCCAAACACTGGGACAACTTTTACCTTAAAAGGCAACTGGAAGTAGGTTAGTGTGCAAAAACAGAAGACTGAAAGTGAAAGTTAGAAGAAGAAGAAGAAGAAGTTGAGAACGGATAGAAATATACGTTTATGCAATTCAGTGACGGAAAAACATTCTTTGTCCTTTGCTTTGTTTTGTTACACTGGCAATGTTTTTCTTTGTGCGCCCAAATATATGCAAACAGAAACATTAAGACAAGCCACATATGACCCAACCTGTTCTTTAATTCGGACCAGCGAGCGTTTACGTCCTGACACATTTGTAGTACTCGTTTAGCTGTTTTCCCTCCAACTGGCCAAGTACGTTTATTTTGTACTCATTTTCCTCACTAGATAATTTGTTGTCTTCTTGCAAATAGCTCAATTTACAAAAAAAATACTTAGAATTTTACCATTGACACTTTTTAAAAACTAATTTATGAACAGCCAGTTCCAATTTGCCCGATTTAAAAAATCGAGTGTGGCCCCCCCCCGAGCACGAAAGTTTGCCCACCCCGGCATTCAACACTTCTAACCTCGTTGGCTACTCATCTCCATCTAGAATGCAACGCAAATGAAAACACCCATCCATCCATTTTCTTTGCCGCTCATCCTCACGAGGGTCCCGGGGAGTTCTGGAGCCTATCCCAGCGGTACACCCGGAACTGGTCGGCAGCCAATCGCGGGGCAGATGGAGAGAGCGTGCAAACTCCACACAGGCGGGGCCGGGATCGAACCCGGGTCCTCAGAGCTGTGAGGCCAATGCTTTACCAGCTGAGCCACCGTGCTGCCCATATGAAAACATAATACAAAAAAAAAAAAAAAAAAAAAAACAACAACACAACATAGCGGCAGGGCTGTCTAATTTCATTCCTGTAGTCCGGCGCGACGGAGCTCAGATAAAGGCGGTCGTTTTCCTGGGCTTTGATCTTTTTATTTAATGTACATAAACATGTTTACAGCTTCAACGCGAACTGGAAGAAAGTCTGCGTTCTGGCTTCGGAGCGCACGCCGAAAGGATACGAACATTTGGCCGACGTGACTCTGCAATTTTGGATTGTCTTCAAACGACGCCTCCGTTGGATCGCGCGATTGAACCAAAGAATTAGGCAGGTCTATTTTTTTTTTTTTTTGCACAGTTTTATATGCGGGATTGTATATATTCAAAATAATTCAGCGGTTGGCTATTTTTAATTAACAAATACTTGTGACACTGTAGTATCAAAGTACCTTGTATTCACTCTTTTTTTTTTTTTTTTTAAAAAAAAAAGAATAAAATTTGAATACATGGTCATGTAGTATTTTTACATTGTATTTGAAGTATGCTGCAAATACTTTGATTAAACATTTTCCAAGCCACTGACATTCGTCTGTGCACTTTGACAAATGCAAGTGAACGACGCGTATCAAACCAAAATGAAGTGGGGGGGAAAAATTCCCAAAACATTTTGCAAGGGGAACATTTGACAGTTACCTTGTGCCGAGATGGCACGGACGGAGGAAAATTCCCTCCCCCACTTTCTTTTTCCACCAAAGTACCAGCAAACGTCCACTTTAAGTCCTCCCGGGTTATGTCATCAGGTGAGCTCACGTCTCACATTCTGCAAGAACGATGGAACGAGTTCATGGTTCCGAAAGAGGAAAATAAGACGAAGAAGTCCTCGGCGTTAGTTACCTTGAGTCAGTGCTCTGCTTCGATGTTTTAGCTGGGAATCTTTCTGGAAATCAAATAAAGGGAAATAAATCACAGGTGTCAAACTCAAGGCCCGGGGGCCAGATCCGGCACGCCGCGTAACTTTATGTGGCCCGCGAAGGTAAATCATCTGTCAACTACAGTGATTCTGGTAAAAAATATGTGCCTGATTGTCATATATAAATGATAACGAGATATTATACACATTTTTGTGCTCCCAAACGTGAACAGTGGTTGAAAACCATTACCCTTGATTTCTGATTCCAAAACTAGTTCGTAACATTTGAGAGTACCGTAATTCCCGGCCGACAAAGCCCACCTGGTTATAAGCCTCACCCAGTACATCTGTAAAGGAAATACCATTTGGTACATACATACACCTAACTCTGCCGCTAGCGTCGCGCTAACGCTCATGCTAGCTAACAGGGCCAGTTTAAAAAAAAAAAAAAAACATACCGGTAAAAATCACTGAGACACGGCAGTCACACGCTAGAGCAGCGCTAACAGGAGCGGACCGGTAAAAGTCACTTACTCGGCACATGTATTCCACCGGTCTCACTCTCACCTTTTTCCGCTCGAGTGCCCCCCTTGTGGCCGTTGGAAAAAAAATGCACAAATTAGCCGCATCACCGCATAAACCGCAGGGTTGAAAGTGTGTGAAAAAAATTACAAAGAAATTACGGTAGATATGATGATGCGATCAAGGATTTCTGTGGTTTCATAGTCATACCGAGCATAATGAGTTTGACACCCCTGACATAAATTATCCATAAATTAAAAAGTGTGTGTGGGGGGGGGGGGTCAACTTACAATGACGGCGTGCAGTTGCTTATGCTGCTCAATCAGTTGATGGAGTTGATTCTCAAACTTCATCCTGTAGTTTTTTTTAATAAATGACCGCAACTGTTATTCAAAATCATCAGGCTTAATAATGACAGTTAATATGCACCGTAATTTGCGGCGCTTGAGCTTCAGCTCCTGGATTTCACAACGGTGCTGCGACAACAGTTCTTCGCTCTTCCTGTTCAGCTCGGCAAGGCTAAAATGGACGTCGGGTGACGCAGGAAGGTAAAAAAAAAACCAAACAAAAAATTGACACGCACGACCACAAAATCTTTTGAGTCAGATATGTCGAGCTAACGTAACGGAATGAACTTACATAACTGAGGCGTTTTAGATATTGTTTTCATATTTTAAACAGTTCACAAGAGTCTTACAACATGTATGAATAAAATTATGTGTGCGCGAGCAAGAATAACACGACTAAATTAGCCTGTTTTGTGGAGAAAAAAAAAAGAAACAAAATGTTCATCTTCCAAAAATGAATTTTGCAGGACGACTTCAGGACTTTGAGGTATGTCGTTCCTCCGGTCGGAGCGTCTTCAGTGAACTCACCTGATAGACTCGCGCTTGGATTCCTCGCACTGGAACTGCAGCTTCTGAGACAATTCTTGAGGAAAAGAGACATTTTTTTTTTTTTTTTTGGGGGGGGGGGGGTCAGATTGAGTGCGCCACCGTTTCATGAACTGAATATGAATATGGAAATACCCTTTTTTGCTTGATGGGTCCTTTCCAGTGTGTAGGCCTCAGTTTGCACTGAAACAACAACAGTCACTTTATTATGTACTCGAGTACATAATCACATTGCAAAAGATCACAGATAAGACACAAGAGGAACCTCCAAACATGCTCCATTAATTTTTCGATAAAAATGAATGCAAATAAAAATAATTTGGCATACAACTACAAAGAGAACTTACCCAGTTACATAAAATACACCCCAAAATTATTCTTTTAGCGATATTGTTCTCTAGTGGTGCCTTACAAAGCCTTGTTTTAAATTTGAAACGCGGTATTTCAATTTCTATAATATCACGTATTACTGTTACAGTACACAAAAAGAGTATATAAAATTATTTTCCAGTTATTGTGATTGAAACACAAACGATCAAACTGGAAATAATCCAAAGTGAATTCAAACTCTGCCCATCAGACTTTTTTGTGTACTTACTTTTCAAAATGCACTTTTATGTATTTATTACTTACAGTTAAGTTTGAACTTTAATTTATGAACGAGGGAACGGGGAGGTTTGACTACGATACTGCCCTCTGGTGACATTTTTTGGGCATTGCTGGGTATATAAAAAAAAGAAGAAATGAGTCTCAATTTTAGGGTTATTATCAAACTCTTTTTTTTTTTTAGCATCACTGGTAAACCATCTGCAGGCGGATTACTCGCCCCCCCCCCCCCAAAAAAAAAATCAACTAACTTTGCCTCCATTTGAATACACTGGAGGATTTCTTTGGAGTTATTTTTGGTGTATTGCTTACTGAATGAATCTTCAGGGAGCATATTTTTTTTCCAATAAATAATACGACATAGAACAAACTTTTCACTTTGATATCCGGACTTGAGTGACACGAAATATGAGTTGCTTACGTGTGGCCAGCTCCTTCTGCAGACACTCACTGAGTGATTTCCTCTCCGTAATTTCCTCTTTTAGGATTGTTTTGCCTTCAAGAAAACATTTGACGTGACTCACAAAAAAGTTAGGGGGACGATTACACTTTTGGGATAAACCATTTCCAGTTAAATTAATTATAGCTTCTGTAAACCTTTGAATACACATCTGTTTCAGTATTATTTACACTAATTGACATTATCATCAAGAGATCAACAGCAATATTGACAACAGACGACTCACGACAAGGATGATCAAGTAATTTTCTCTGTATGTAACGTCCATGTACATCAGTGGCAGTCTAAACTTATTAATTTTGAATACATATGACATGCTAAGCAACATAACCTTTACACACAAATAACATACCAATCCCAACCCCGCTCAAGATGATTTTTTTTTTTTTTTTTAACAAATCGAAAAGTCAGAATGGCTCAAGATGGATGGTGTTGCCATCAAGAGTAGAGACACTAATCATATCTCATAGATGTCCATTCATCATGTTCTGATACTCCATTTCTGGAGTAACAGGTAAGGATGTACCTCACTGACGATAGCATTAAAACCGCTAACAACTCCATATTGAATTGCAGGTACAGCTTCTTAGGTGACGGTTTCACGCTGCCATGATAATTTCCTTACAGAAAAAAAAAAACACGTGCTTGAGACCTACCTTGCCAAAATGTCACATTCACAACTATAGCCTAAATTCTGCAGCTATTTATCGAACGTTTAATGTAGAAAATGTGCAACACGTGACGTAATCGCATCGCGTGTTCTGATTGGCGAGGAATGAATAACGCCGTAAATCGACACTTCAATCGGGATATTTTCACTCGAACTTAATTCTGCATCTTTTTATTGACAAAAATAAGCACACAGCTGGGACGAGTTATGTCTGGCGTGCTGTTTTAAGTCATAAATACCTTAAAACGGGCCGACGTGCAAAACGGAAACGGAAATACGAGACGGTTTATCGAAGCTTCAAACTTCCGGTCAAGATGGGTTAACAGAAAAAACGATCATGCAAAAAAATGGAACGATGTGTAATAAATATCTAATATACACACCACGAGCCCAGAGAATATCGTATTATTGTTTTTTACTTTTTTAAATAACGAGTGAACGTACAAGCGGAAATACGTCACAACCCGCATTCCACTCCCGAGGGTATCCAACGGAATAAAGTATAAAAAGTGAAGTGACTGATTTTTTAAATTGTATTTACTGCATTGATCATATAATACACGTAATAGTTTCTCTGAATAACATTGTGCAATGTATAAACTAACGTGAATTAGGATAACAGATGTCACTGCTGAGTCGGAACTTTCTACAACACACCAACGCCCGCGTAGCAACAAAACATGCAAATATGACCATTTCCATCCACATTTATCTTCAGATTAATTACCAAAAATGCAATTTAGAATCACATGTTGAAAAATATCCGATCGATCACCTTGTTGCAGCCTCGCAAGTTCCCTCTTCAGCTGATCAATTTTGGGCTCCTGCGTGCCCCCACCTAGTGGATACATATATTAAATGAATTAAAAAGTGTTTCTGTGTGTGTAAAGTCAATAGTAGATTTAAATGTTGAACTTATATTAATTAGAAAAGCTCGCCTGGTTTCATTTTAATGATGTCTTCCATGTTGAACCCTGTTCCAAACATTACAAGAAATTATCCCAAAATATTTCAGCTACAATCAGTCAGTAGACCCTGTATATTAATAATTCATACATTATTATATTTTAGCGGATAAACGCAACGTTTGACGTACAGTGAGATTTTTTTCTTTTAGCTTTAGCTTAACCACTACATTATGCTAATGTACTTAAATTAGCCGAGTAAGCATGGCCATATTTGTATATTTTAAAATAAAAGCACAGCAATAGTTCAAATACAATTATATCCGTAAAATTAGCCGAGAAAGCATGGGCATATTTGAACATTAAAAAAAAAAGCACAGTAACGGAAGCTATAACTTTTTTTCTAACGAAGCTACTTTGAAGCTAGCAGCCGCCATTTTCACGACGCTAACTATCAGCACCTCATATATTTTCCGTTCAACCAAAGTATTGAATATGTAAATCGGCCCACCTCCTGAATAACTCATTTTTACATCCAATGAACCAAGATTTTTTTTGCTGAAAGTGTCGCGTTTGTTGAGCTGGTTTAACGTCCACTCCGTCCAGTTGGAGGTTTGAGATGAGGAAGAAGGAAAAAAAAAAAAAAGATGGCAGGTCAAATGTATTTACATAATAAAAGATTCACCTGACTGGAAACCTTTACTAACATGGCGTCAACGGCTATTAATTCAAATGTTTCAACGTTACAAGTTTGAATGCGGTCGCCCCAAATTGAAGTGGTTAGCGCACCTGCTTCCTAGTTGAATGGTTCTGGGTTCAAATCCCGTGGGGCTTCACTGTGAATATGAATTCGCTTATGGCTGACAACCAGTCTGGATTTAAAGGACGGCATGACACGTTTCCACATGGTATATTTTTTAATGTAAAGCCAACAGTGTTAGGAGGAATGCATTTCCACTCAAATTGAATGCATTATGTACAGTCCAAACGAGTATCAGGCCTATACACATCAAAGCACTTCTATGTACACTTACACTTTGCATTAGATACAAACATATTTGCCAAAAAAAAAAAAAAAATCTTCCAATTCAAAAATGTACTATGTGCCGACAATGGACGTGCGACAGGCCATGCACGAGAGGACAAATAAAAGATAATTAAAATACTGATGCGGACCAATTGCGGTGGTACCTTCAGTGTCATTTTTGCAAACCTGTGTTTAATAATTCCCAGTCCAAGTGTCACATAGATGAAACTCAAATAAGTTACCATGCATTTGTCTTGACGGCACGTGACTGTCACCAGTGTTTATTTCCAGTTCTGTGTCAATTACTCAAGAGTAATCTACATGAAGCTCAATAAATAAATAAGTTATCATGCATTTGCCTTCACTGCATGTGTGAATCAAGCATTCAAATAACTTCATTAATAGTCATTCCCCTCCCTAAAAAAAAAAAAAAAGAAAAAACTTCAAATGGGGAGTAGCATTGCCAAAACTAATGAAAACGTGAAAAAATACAGCACTGAAAAGAAAAAAAAAACACTAATTTCACACCAATGACTAAGCAAGGGGAGAAAGGAGGGGAAAAATTAACTATGAAGAAAGCTCGTTCGTCGCAACATCATTTTTGTGCCTTGAAAAGTTGAGTTGCCGCACTGGAAAAGTCCGAGCAGGGGTGTCCTCAGTCCGGCTCTGGGGCCATTTAAAAACAGCCAGAGCAAACGCAAACGAAGGCTTACAAGAGAGGAAGTTTGTCCCTCCATGAGAAAAAGATGAAATGTTATTAATACCCCATGACGGAGTAGTGGCGTCAATTTGTTGGTAAGCTCAGCTACTTGCTTGCCATGCGAATTTGAGCCTTATGTGGGATGTGAGAGGAAACCGGAGCGCCCGGAGAAGACCCACGCAGGCACAGGGAGAATATGCAAACGCCACATTGGCGGGTCCAGAATTAAACCTGGGACCTCAGAACTGTGAGGCTGAAGCTTTACCAGTTGATCCACCGTGCCGCCCTAAATTATACTTTTTTTTTTTTCCAAAAATAATTTCATGGAAATGTTACTGCAAACAATTTCCGTTTTTCTTTTCGCTAGAAACTCCATCCATCCCTTTTCTTAGCCGCTTATCCTCACAAGGGTCGCGGGGAGTGCCGGAGCCTAACCCAGCTGCCAACGGGCAGGAGGCGGGGTTACACCCTGAACTGGTCGCCAGTCGGTCGCAGGCCACACGGAGACAGACAACCCATCACACCTCGGGGCAATTTAGAGTGTCAAATTAATGTTGCGTGTTTTTGGGATGTGGGAGGAAACCGGAGTGCCCACCCGGAGAAAACCCACACAGGCACGGGGAGAACATGCAAACTCCACACGAGCGAGTCCGGAATCGAACCTGGGACCTCAGAACTGTGAGGCCAAAACTTTCCAGCTGAGCCACCGTGCCGCCTCTTTCCCGCATATTTTTCTCTTGTACCAAACGGTGAGTTTTAACATCAAGGGCGGTACTCAATCTTTTATCGTAACGACGTAATGACATTGTTTCTACAATTCATTTGTTTTAACATCTTTGTCAAACCAAAGACTCGTGAAATCTTCAAAAAATGGCCGACGCGGGATTCACGTTTTGGACACCCCTGCCCAAAAGCAACACATCCCCAAATGAGCGTCGAGTGGCGTTCGAGTACTAGTGGTACACCATTTAAAGCTGGCACTAACGAGAAATTGCAATTATACACGAGTACCTAGAGAAATGGAAACTTTGTGGGGTTGCCATGCAGTCACGAGGGGAGGGATTTGTTCCGGTTCTGCGTTCCTAACGGGCACGGGGGATAAACGACCCGACGGGTGTGGGCGACTAATTTGTGTTAGTAGAAGCGCGGGTGGGGGGCGGGCGGGGGGGTGTTAGAAGCGAGAGACACCAAACGATTAGGGCGACACTGGTGGGGAAAAAGAAAAAAAAAAAAAAAAAAGGTTGTTAGTTTAAATAGCAGAATGGAGGGAGGGGAGGGAAAGAGACGACGACAACAACAACAACAACAAAAAAAGGGCCCACGTTCGTCCTCCCGGCTCAATCGCGGGAGCGACCCACAATGGCCAAGATGTAGAGGAAAATGTTGATGATGTCCGTGTAGAGGTTGAGAGCGGCGAAGACGTACTCCTCGGGGCTCAGGGACAGCTTCTTGTTGCCCAGGAGCAGCTGGGTGTCCACGGCCAAGAACTGCAACAAACAAAGACGACTCAACGTTCTACTCGTCAAAACTTTTGAGGGGTTTTTTTTTTTTTTTTTGGACCGCCAACACCTCCACACACCAAAAAAAAAAAAAAACTCACGCAAGTGAACAAGAGGGCACCCAGCGAGGCGTAGACGATGTGCAGGATCTTGTGGCGGATGAACATGCAGAGGATCCCGAAGAGGAGGAGGACGATCAGGCACACGAACAGCACGCCTTGGCAGGAAGTGAAGTCGTACTTGCTCTGAAGAACGACGCCAGGACGCCCATTTCATTCACGAGCCGTTCATGATTCATAAATAAGTAAATGAATCAAAATACAGAAAAAAAATCTGGGGGCAGACACAAAATTGTCTGCACTGTGGAACACAATTCACTCCCCTGACAGCTATGCATCCATTTTCTTGGCCGCTTAGCCTCACGAGAGTCACGGGGAGTGCCGGAGCCCATTTCAAGTTGTCAACGGGCAGGAGGCGGGGCACACCCTGAACTGGTCGCCGGCCGATCGCAGGGCGCATGGAGACAAACACCCAATCACACTCACAATCACACCTAGGGGCAATTTAGAGTGTCCAATTAATGTTGCATGTTTTGGGGATGTGGGAGGAAAGCGGAGTGCCCACCCGGAGGAAACCCACGCAGGCACGGGAAGAACATGCAAAGTCCACACAGGCAGGGTCCGGGATTAAACCCGGGACCTCAGAACTGTGAAGCCAACATTTTCCAGCTGATCCACCGTGCCATTATTATATTGAAAAAAAAATTGCGGGTGTACCTAATGCTGTGTCCAATGATTATGTAATTGCGACCCCTCCCAATTGTAAGCCAAAATCATCGTAAAAATATTCATGATTTGTGTCGTCTGGACCTGTAGCGAGAAGAGGACCACGGTGAAGCAAACCACAGCGGTGATGCCCACGGCCATGATGACGGCGTCCGTGTCGTAGAAGCTGGCGATCATGCCCACCATGTAGGAAAGGCTGAGGGTCAGGATGGACTGCGGGACGGGCGGGTCGGAACAAAACGGGCCAATGAGGACGAGCAATCGTTCGCCGCGGCGGTTGTTTTTTTCTGTCGGCTTTTTTCATTTTACCAGCGCCACCAGGTTCCAGGGGTGCTTGCGGCGGAACTCGCCGCAGCAGCTGAGCACGATGAGGGACACCAGGAAGACCACGTAGGAGATGTAGTACGTCCACGGGTTCTGGCCCACAAACACCTTGGCTTCGTCCACGAAGGTGAACACGGCGACGAAGGAGAAGGTGACCAGCAGCTGAACGGTGAGGACCATGAAAACCTGGAGGAGGAGTATCCGGACTTGGTATTTTCCGTGGTTGGGCATACGTTAGTGCCGTCATTTCTGGCCTATAAGCAGCGCCTTTATTCACACGCTTTCAACCCTGCGGCTAATTTCTGCATTTTTTTTCTAACGGCCGTAACGGGGCACTCGAGCGGAAAAGGGAAGTGTGACCAGTGGAATATATGTGCCGAGGAAGTGACTTTTACCGGTATGTTTTTTGTTTTTGTTTTTGAGCACTGCGCTAGTGTTACCGTGTGGCTGCTGCGTTACTGCCATGTCTCAGTGATTACTACCAGTATGTTTTTCTTTAACCGGCCCTGTTAGCACCACACTAGCGTGTTGCTGCTGTGTTACTGCCGTGTCTCAGTGATTTTTACCGGTCCTGCTAGCGCTGCACTAGAGTTAGCGTTGCGCTAGCATCTTGCTGCTGTGTTACTGACGCTTCTCAGTGATTTAGGTATGTTTTTTTTTTTTTTTTTTGCGCTGTGAGTACTGTCCTACTGTGTTGCTACTGTGCAGCTGCCGCTATTTGTTTTTTTTTTTACCGGTATGTTTTTTTGTTGTTGTTGTTATTTATCGCCCTGTTCGTGCTACCATTTTGTTGCTATCTTAAGATAAGCTAAGGTAATAAAGCTGTCTGTGTAGACTCTTTCTTTGTAAATATCTCGTGTTTCAATATGGGTTTCAATGTGGGCACTTGCGGCTTATACACAGGTGCGGCTTACATATGTACTAAATAGTATTTTCTTTACAAATGTACTGGGTGCACTCTGTAGGCTGTAAATTACAGGAGTCTTTTGTTAACAGTACGATCCCACAAGATGGCACTGGTATAAAAGGAAAGCAGGAATTACATTGAAGTGACTGAGTTTAGGCCGGGTCGTTAGGGAAAGTCTTTACCCCATGTGGATGTTTTTGCTCCACTTCAATCAAATCAAGTGCAAGTTACTTCTTTTTAAGAGATACGTTGTTAGAGGAGTGTGAATTGATGTTAAAGTGTGAGGTAATGTTAGCCATTTTAGCTAGCTCGTTATCTACCTCGGTAACAGTAGACACGCTAACTCTTGTAGACGTAGAGCTTGAAACATGACTATGTGACGCAGTAAATTTACTTTTCTGATGAAGGCCTGTCGGATGCTCTTGTCCTCAAAGCCCGAGTTGGTGAAATCCTCGTTGTCGTAGTATGTCGGAGGCACGTCGCCATGGTAACCGGGGCTGCCGCCGGGCGCTGCGAAGACACGCGTCATCAACACGACGACGTCGGGAGATGGTAAATGTTTATCCTTCGGCTTGGCTACTCACCAGAGGGGTCTCCTGGAAAGCCTGGCTGACCGGGTCCTTGCTGGTAGGGCCCTTGGGGGTAGGGCCCCTGCGGGTAGGGCATCTGGGGGTAAGGCATCTGCGGGTAGGGGGCCGGGCCGAAGCCGGCCTGAGGAAAGCCCGGCTGGCCGTAGCCGGCGGCCGGCGGGTACGGCCCCCCGGGGGCCTGGCTGTAGTTGGGCGGCGGCATGCCGAAGCCCGGCTGCGGGGGTCCGTAGACGTTGTTGTGGAGCGGGTTGGACTCCCCCATCGCCGGGTAGCCACTCTTGTCCTGGGACATGTTGCGGAGGGCGGTTCAGGAACGAGCTGCGGAAAGGGGAGCGCAGGGAATACCAAATTTAATATTTGATTCATAACTGTATCAAAAATGCAGACAATGAATACGGTCACATGGTCGCGTGCAGGTGAACGTTAACTCGACATTGCTCGAATAACAGATCATCCTCTTTTGTTCGTTAAATATGTCACGGCTTGTGGAAAAAAAAAATGGTGTAAAATAATGCACACATTTTCTCACATGGTATTATTACAAGCTAATTACCCACCTAAGCATACACACACACACACACACACACACACGCACACGCTGGGCACGGTTACCATGGAGCGAGGTGCGCTGCCGTGGTAACCGAATGTATTATTAATCTAATTTGGCTCCGAATGAGTCCCGACAACAAGGCTACAAACGGCGGTCGACGGGTTTCTCAGGAAGGCGTGCACTCTCGCCACCATCTTGATTCGTGCAGGACGAGGGAAAAAAAAAAAAAAAAAAACTTTATCGAGAATCATTCAAATAAACATTTGAATAATAACGTGGGCTGCTGTTTATTTCCTGTGCAAAGAGGTCGGACAACGGAACTGGGGAAAGGTCGTGGAGGGGGGTCCTCAAACCGGTTTTTAAACCCCACCACGTTATGGAAAACGGACTGAAAGAATCAACAATAAATGACGTCCTGCTCACGTGATTGGCTCGGGACGAAGCTACTACTTGTAACTGAATATGCCACAAAAATCAATATCAATAAAATGCACATGACAAGCTTGACGCAACTCATCCATGTGATCCGTCACGGTGGGCTCCTACCCGATTCCCACCACGAGACGATCCGATTGTCGGCGTGTCCAGAAGGCCCGTTTGCCTTACAAAACGGTGCCAGGTCACAACGCGTAACCAGCAGATGAAACCAAATCATGTGACAAAATGTCTGATCTGCTTGCAGTCCAACGTCCACAATGACTCAGAGATTTTTGTTTTTCTTTGATTATTATTGTTTTTTGTTTTTGTCGAGCACCACTTATGTTTCCAATCCTCTTGGCGGAGATGCTCTGCCAATGTGGATCAAGGATGGCGTGCGGGGAGGGATGGGGGGCAGGAATTAAGTTAAAAGAAGATGCGGGTGCTTGGGCCAAGTTAACACAATGAGTCCAGGACAATGTCATGACATAAGCGCGGAAAAACAGCCATTTTTATATCATACAGTGTGATGCACGAGCACAAAAATGCAGGAAAAGTCATTTGACCGCAGGGGTACGATTGATTATTTACAGATTCGGTCCATAATTTGCTTTCGACACCTTCTCCCTAGTGGCCTATTTTGCACAAAGTTAGCTTGTAACAGCACAACTGGGAAAACCTCTTGTACCGTAATAATGCAAAATGTATCATCTTTATTTATTATTTAACCAGGTAGGCCAAGCGAAAACCCGTTTTTATGAAAAATGACAATCTGTACCGTCATGTCATACATGGCAGCAGAAATACAGAACCAAAATAAACAATAATGCATGTTAATAAGTAGCTAAAAACAACCACAGCGTCATTTATGTTTTTTTAACTCTACAAATCTTAGGTGCAAATTGTTTCTTTTTCCCCACCAAAGGACCAATAAAGTCTCAATTTTAAAATAATTTACAGCTTTAGGGTGTTAAAAGAGTCATTTAGACATGTAGTATTACAGGAGGTTTGGGTAAAAAAAAAAAAGGTACACAAAACTGTTTGAACCTCTAATTCAAAATTTATTTAGCCCCATAATAATAATTAAAAAAAAAATACAATTCAACTCTAATGCAGACTACTAGCACAACAAATGCACACCAGCATTCAAAAATTAAATTAACATCGTGTCCAGGAAGTCATCTAAAAATAAAATCAACCATGGCACTTTTCTCATTTTAATACTGTATAACAAAAAAATTGTCGCGCATCCAAAATAGAAAGCAGCTTGGTGGCGTTCTGCGCCATTCGAGGGAAGCGAAACCCAAAACACCCAAAGTCGGTGCACCTGCTGCAGGCGCACCTCCGACATCATCATCATCATCATCGCGGAGGCCTCGTCGGTCCAAATGCGCCACGCGTTGCGTCAGCAAAAAAAAAAAAAAAAAAAAAAAAACATTCTGGTTGGCATTTTGCGAACGGAACGACACGACTGAGCGCTGATGGACGGCGGTAAACGCTGGTCCGGGCTAGTCGGGGACGCCAGTTAGCCCTGCGTGACGACGTCGTTTCGGTAGACATTATTTTTTTTTTTTAGCTTATTAAAGCGTCACTTTTTAATCTGCAAGACACGCGACTCGATGATGACGACGTCGTTTATTTGGGTTTCGTGCCAGCCCAGATGCTACTTGCTAAGCTAGCGGGGTCGTGCCAGCAAAAACAGCGATGGAGACCGCAACGCTATAAATAATGCGACTTGCCTTGTTTTTTTTTTTTCGTATGTCCTTCCCGAAGGTTCGCCGTGGTCCGTTCGGTGTTTTTATTTTTCCAAATTTCGCAGATATCTCGTCGTCGACTGAGCGCTGCGGCGGAGCCTCCAACGTCAAAATGGTCAAGTGGGTCAGTCGGTGACGTCATCACGCGACGCAGTCATATAATGGCCGTCGGTGACGTCACTTCTGGAATCCGCCCCTTCAGTGTGATTATGAAGATTGAAAACAAAAAATTAAAATCTAGAACATTCCTGTTCGCGTGATGTTCTTAAGATGATTTTTAACATTGAAAACAAAAAAGAAAAATCTAGAACATTCCTGTTCACGTGGTGTTGTCAAGATGTATTTTTTTTTTAATGGCACGTGAACAAATCATCAGATGACTGCCCTGTTATGCTATTTGAACCTAGAATGTTCCTCACCATGTGCTGTGATTGCAATACAGATGCCCTATTTAAAAAAAAATAAATAAATTATATATATATTTTTAGCTGCATAACTACCACTTTCTCCAGTGGAAATACAAATGTGTCAGGGTCACACTTTTGGTCATTATAAAACGTTTATTAACAGTACAGCTGATGCTTTATCCCTACTGGCCATTATGGGCTTCTAAAAAAATTATTGCAAATTGTCATCGCCATACACAAAGGCCTTTCGGCCAGAAATTTTCTTCTCTGAAAAAACCCATTGACCAAATTTGTAAAAGCAAATTGGGACGAAATTAGTTTATCTACTCATAACGTCCAGTTATTGTCTTCTCTTTGACATGAAATTATCTCCTCTTTTTTACAAAAGGCCAGCATTTTCCTTTCTTCGCATAAAATCTCGTTGGCAAGGAATCGTCTTCTCTTGTCACCAACGTCCGGAATCAAAATTATCTTCTCTTCCTTTAAAAATAAATTGCAAATTATTGTCTTCTTTGGTTAAAAAAAAAAGAAAAAGTAAATTGACAAGAAATTGCTTTCTTTTCCTCACAAAAGCCCAGAATTTTTTAAAGTTAGACAATTTGTCAACGATTTATAAAAAACCCGTCAAGAAGACATTGTCTTGTCATCCGTTATTCCTCGGAGAATTCGTTAGTAAGCCCCGCCTCCTAGGAGGTCCGTTTTCTCGTCCGCTGACCGGTGGTGCGGGCGTCACGCGCTATTGGTCGTACGCTCGCGCCTGCAGGAGGTTGTCCAGCTCCGTCTTGCTAATGGTCCCGTACGCCTGGCAGTAGCTGCCCAGCTTGGCGCGGGGGTCGCCCGCCGCCGGCACGTTGCAGTTGTTCTGAAAGACCTTCTTGCTGAAGCGCGGCGCCGGTCGACCGTCGCGGCCCTGAGGACTGGAGCGCTGGTTCTGCGCGGGACCGACAAGAAAAAGAAAGTAGTCCTCGCTGCGCCTGAGTCGCCGCGAATGTTTCCCCTCGCTCACAGAGTTTGCGCTGGCGGCGTTCAGTCCCGGGGGCGACTCGGTCTTGCGCACCAGCGGGTTGTTCTGGGCTTGGGCGAACGTCAGCGAGAAGGAGCGGTTGGGGTGCGCCGGGGCTGAGCGACCGCGCTGGATAATCTGGTCCATGGACTTTGGAAGCGGAAGACTAAAGTCAACGAGAAAAAATAAAAATAAAAACATTGAAAAGACTTACTGTGTTAGCTCTGTCGCCCTCTGTTGGCGGCACGGTGGCACTGCCGCTTGTCTGTCTCGCTGCTTTCCTGCAGGCCGAGGTCGAGTGAGCAAAGCCATCTGGACGGAGAGCCAATATTTAGTTTAGCATCTTAAAGACGCGAGTGGCTCCCGTCAGACGTACTCGGAGCGTGCGTGATGGGGTTATAAGTGCATCTGCCCGGGCGGGGGTCCTCGGAGGGGTCCGTCTTCTCCGCGGGGGCAGGCGGCGACGCGTCCGCCGGCCCCTGTTGGCTTTCGCATTCGGCCTTCGCGTCCCGGTTGTCGTCTCCTCTGTCCTTGTGGCCGACGTCCTCCGTGGCGGTGACGGCTTCTTTGGGGCGCAGGAGTCGGAGTTTGCCCTGTTGGCTTTTCCTCTCCCGGATCATCTGCAAGGGACGCAAGCCAGCATTGAAACCACTTAAATTCTTGATATTCTCTTTTATGTTGAAAAAAATTGTCATTTTTATCTACCGAGAACGTGCTAGATGGGCAGGAATGGATTTGTTACGGTAACTTGACATAAGAGTTTGGCTACAGAATAATAACATCCTGAAGTCAAGACGCCATTTGTCATTTGTTTGTACCTCGTACAGTTTGTTACGGTACTGGTCCACAGACAACTGCACGTCGTCGTCCAGCGGCAGAACTACGTCGTAGTTGAGAGACGGCTCCTTGTCCGGATTGTGGAACCTCGACAACACATAAAAATACGACACAATATAACGGAAAATGCGTGCTAGTCGATACGTTGCGAGAGAGAAAAACGCACACGCTATAATTAATGCATTTTAAGAAAGCAAATCCATACATGGCATATTCAGTCACTGTGATTTGACAGGCGCACATGCGAAAAATCACGCATTTGCTACGAGTAGAAATATATCAATATTGAAAGACGTCGCTGCGCAATTGCGCACTTGTCGCACACTCAGCGCACATGAAAACCGAAAACCACAGCCTGACGGCTTTTTATTTTTCATTATTTTAAACACGGAAGCACAACGAACTGCTGCTCAGCCTACTTCTACTTCATAATTTACCTGACACCGCCCCCCTCCGCTCTTAAAGGGATACACACTCATAATTACAAACAGAACGCACACCCGTAACTTTATATCTGCGGGCATGACTGACCACACCCGTACATTTATCAAAATGTGAGTGACTGGCGTATTGGTACCTGGCTACGTAAGGGTGCTGGAGGGCTTTTTCCGCAGTCAGCCTCTTGTCGGGGTTGAAGACCAGCAAACCCTTCAGGAGGTCCAAAGCGTCGGGGGGCACCGACGAAGGCAGGAGGTCCTCAAAAGGCGCCGGCGGCCTGGTGAGGCGAGGGTGGGGATTCAAAAAAAAAAAAAAAAAAAAAAAAAAGGAAAATGAACAACATACAAAATAGGAGGAAAAATGAAAATGGAATAATAAATGGACATGGGTGACAAATACATTACAAATTGGAAAAAAAAATTAAAAACGATACAGGCAAAAATCTTCAAATGCTACAATAAAAAAAAAAAAACGGAAAAATGACAAAGTAATAGTTGAAAATAAGTGAGGAAAATGCATAAACAGAATAGTCACAAATTAGAGAAAAATACGATAAATATGGGTTGAGAAAAAAAAAATATTTAAAAAAAATATGCAGATACAGAGGTGCATGGACATTCAATTTTCCCTTTTGGAAAAAAATAAATCAAACCCAAGAAATAGTGTTTTAACTAAGATTAAAAACTACATTACAAAATTGTAAAAATATGAATAGAATATATTTGCTTAGGTAGCCAGTGAACTTCAACAGAGAGTAGCAACGAATGCCCTGAAGCCTCATTTTTAAAAAATTGTTATATGACACTTGTCTCAAATTTTTGCAAAAAACAATAATAATAATAAATCATCCAAACGTGTGCATGAGATGAAGAAATTCCCTCACCTCCGTAACATTCTTTGAACCACCGAGGACCCGATTTCAGACTTGACGGCGAGGACATCTGGGAAGGCGCCGGCGTCCGTGGGGAAAAGTAAATAACGACGACGGAAATCCTCGTAAATTTCGCGCGGGCGCACGGCTCACCTTCGGCGCAGGGGTGCGGGATGGCGCTCATGATCTGCTCCAGCTGATTGATGGTGGACGTCCCGGGGAACAAGGCTTCTCCCAGCAACATCTCCCCCAGGATGCAGCCCAGGCTCCACATGTCCACGCCCTTCGTGTACCTTCCGAGCAGCGGTCCTCAGTTCTCCAGCCTCTCATCCCGCAACGAGCGCGCGGCGTACCTGGTGGAGCCCAGCAGGATCTCCGGAGCCCGGTACCACCTGGTGGCCACGTACTCCGTCAGCGCCGGGTTGCCGCTGTCTTCTTGGTCCTGGTTGAGGGAGCGGGCCAGACCGAAGTCGCACAGCTTGACCACGCAGTCAGAGTCCACGAGGACGTTGGAAGGCTGACGGGGGAGGGGGGGGCAGTAAAAAATGAGCTTTGAAAGATCAGCATGAGGAAGTGGCAAAACAAAAATGGCTGTCTTCAGAATTCTCGTTTTATCGTGCATTTGTTTCTATTATTCTTGCCCGAATCATTCTCTTTGCGACCCAACGACACCTGGAAAGGCGACGCGGCTGCAGCTTTGAACAAATGTTTGCGTTGACGTTGCCATTTGTGCTTCGCGAATTTGTAACTTTGTAACCTTTTGACCTGAGGAAAAAAAAAAACAAAAACAAAAAAAAAAAACAGCGAGGCTGACCCAGAACGTGGTTCCGAGGTCCAGCTGACAGCCGGGTTCTTGTCCCTGTGCTAAATAGCCATCGTGGGCAAATTTGGTGGAACTGATTTTGAGTGTGTACCATTCATTGTTTGCCGACGGTCCCAGGGAAAGGTACCTTTTGGTCCCGGTGGATGACGTTCCCCGAGTGCAGATATTTGACCGCTTTGAGCAGCTGGTACATGACGTACCGCTTGTGGATGTCCTTTAAAAGCGTTCCTTTTTTAATCACCGCGTGCAGGTCACTGTCTGGATTCAAAACAACAAACAAATGGAACAGGGTTGAACCAGTTCGGTGAAGCGTAGCGACTCACCCATGTACTCGAAGACGAGGTAAATGTCTTTGTCGTTTTGCGCCCGGATGATGTTTTGGAGCTTGACCACGTTGGGGTGATCTCCAAACTCCTGCACACGACGACAAAAAATGGCGTCAACATCCTTCTTATTAGCATTTTGAGTCTTCGCTGTTCAAATTTGATCCAAGTCTGCCTTTGAAGGACCCCCGCCCCCACCCCTCCCTCCCTCCCTCCCGGCGCATGGTCAACATGACGCCATAATAGACCTTTCCGACCCGTCGATCGCTCGTACGATAATAGCCAATCAGATAGCCGCATTGTCTTGACACGCCCCTCTCGCCGTACCGTCCCACAAGCAATGCCGGTTGTCAGTAGCGGGCGCTTGGAAAAGTTAGCGTTACGAAGGAAACGGTCTTCAGGTGCGTTTGGGGAACGTGCAATTCTGATGAAAGATACCCTGCCCGGTTGACTCATTTTCCAAAGCCCAAAACACAGTTGACGAAGATTCTACGACGGATTAAGGCTCGCGGGAGAGCGCACGGACAACTAAATGTGAACAATATCAACAAACAAAAGCTTGTACGTTCGAAGGTAAGTGAGGGAGAAGTATCTTCTTGGAGTTTGATTGAATTATTATCGGTGCTTTATACATCGCAGGAGAACAACTTTCACTTTGTTAGATAGAGAATCGACTTCAAACCTGTTTTGTTCAGTCGCCATTTTGGAAGCTTGCGGGACGTGGCAACTGTAGCTAAGGGGGCGGAGCTTAAGCTCGCCGGGTCCATGGTCACCTCAAACCAAAGCGGCCGACTTCCTGTTTTTTCTGACATGACTTTTTTGTTACTCTATTCGAATAAGTTTCAATATGGCTCCAGACCTGGTTTCTGAGCGTGGATTTGTTTTGATCCAGCAAAGGGGGGTGGGGGGGGGGTGACTGAGCCAATTTTCCATGGAAAAACTGGTTGATGGTTAACAGACAGATTGTGCGCCAAGGCCTGGAGGAATTATGTAACGGAACTAAAACTCTGCACGTTCATTCTGATTGGTTGGATGTGAGAGACGTTCATGTCGAATGGCAGGGAGGGGGGTGCAGTTTTGGACAGGGTGGGGGGGGGGGCGATTTTACCTGCAGGAAAACGACTTCTCGGAAGGTCCGCTGTAAAGGAAAAAAAAAAATAATAATAAAACAATTAGGATGTGAAATCAAGGAACTCAAGCTTGCTGTATGAGAAAATAATTGTCCAAATTCAGATTTGTGACGTCGCGCTTGAAACGATTTCCAAAATGGCTGACCTGAGCGTCCGTCTTGTTCCTGAAGGCGTCGAAGATCTTCTTGACGGCGACAACCTCGCCCGTTTGCCTGTCCACCGCCTTCCAAACGATGCCGTAGGCCTGCCAGGCCGACGCAGAACAAACGTGAATCATCACCGTACTTTTTGTAATCCATTATAATAATAATAGTAATATAAATTAAAAGACTTGTAGCGCTACAAAATATGAGTGATTACGCGAAACGTCTTATTTTCTAAAGCACGCTTTGCTCCCGACTTGATTTATCATCGTTTTGAACGAGCCCCTTACTTGAATTCTTATTGTTTCAAATGGCACAAGACTTGAAAGGACAGTTTGTAGAAGTGATATAATTTTGTATATATATATATATATATATATATATATATATATATATATTATATATATATATATATATATATATATATATATATATATTATTTTTTAGAAACTTTTTTCCTGGTTAAAAACATCTGTCAACCCTGTACTTTATCACTTCTATATAGCAAAAATTCAAATAAAAGAACATCTTCCTTGGGCGGAATCGTCACGTACACTTGAAAATTAAAAAAAATTAAATCCACATTTGTTTTATGTAACGGCAATCCATAATTTCAAATGTACTCCCACATCAAGTATAAAAACATGCAAAAGTTTGCATAATATGACAGTAGTAGGACAGTTCTCTCTCTGTATATATAATATATATATATATAATATATATATATAAAATTAGGGGGGGGGGTTGAAACTTTTTTCCTGGTTAAAAACGACCATCAACCCAGTACTTTATTGTTTCTAATAGCAAAAATTCAAATAAAAAGCCATCTTGCACGGGTAAAAAAAAAAAGATAATTTTTAAAAAAAAAATCCACATTTGTTTCATGAAACGGTAATACATAATTTCAAATGTACTCCCACATCAAACATAAAACATGCAAAAGTTTGCATAATATGACACTTAACCAGTGCACAACCTGTTGACCAATAGGATGTCAGAATGTGCAAAATTTATGCCAAAAAAGAACCAAAAAAAAAAGATTTTCTTAACAACATACAGTGATATGGTGAAATTCCCACGCAAATAAACGTCTGGATTCTATGTAAAAACTCCAAAAGTGGAAAAAGCAAAAAGTCGGCCTGAAACCGAAAGGGTGAAAAAAAACAAAACTGAAATGAGTAATTTCACTGTTGCGTTCAGGTACCCCTTTCGGTTCGGACAAAGGACTACTCACCCCTTTGCCAAGTCTTTTCCTGATGTCGTATTTGGTGGAGATGTGTTCCTCCACTTCTGGCATGCTGGCAGATTTGACTCTTTTGCTCATTTTGAAGACCTTCCGCGCTTTCCTTTCCGCGACGGGGCTTGCAAAAAAGTCCGACGTTCGGCGGATGACGCCAAAGTGGTCGCGGTTTTACCGGAACTGGTGGCGGCGATTCGGCAGCCAATAAAGTCGTTATTTATCTCCTTTTTAACCGCATTAAAATGATATTCAAGTATCGCGCAGCTCAGTTGGTAGCGTTCGCGGACGCTTAGTAGTTTGGAGTCCCTTTAAACGACGCCGGCCGGAGAAGGGCGAGCGGACGCAGGTGTAGCCATTTTTTTTTTTTTTTTTTTTACATCCGCTACTCAGCAGCCATGTTTAAAGAAGGGCTTTTCCTCTCGCGTTCACTTTGGAGACCGAGTGGCCGCAGCATGCTTGCCCGGTTCGGCCGAGACCCCGATAAGCGGGGCGGAGGTGAGTTTTGTCACAACTTGTCGTCGTGGAAACTGGTCAGGCGGGGTGGGGGGGGGGGTTGGCTCTTAAAGGGCCCGCGGCTGGACCAACGGGCGGCGACGCTTGCTGTGAGGTCACGCGTTGCCTGTTGTCATGGTGACACGCCTGGCGTCAGAGAGGGCCGCGTGCTGTGTGATCCCCTTCTTTCATCAGAGTTGTTTCGCCTGACTATAATTGCAAAGAGGACTTTTACACCACTGTTTTTGTATTAAAAAAAATGCCGCCCCCTCCCCATAAAAAGACATAAATAAAGGATTAATTAAAGAAAAATATATATTTATTTTATATTTTTGGACAGTCAATTTTTTCTTCAATCGAAATATATTTTATTCATTTCATTAACATCCCTGTATACAAATAAGCATGTCATTTCTTCTTCATATATGGATCATTTTTGTTGATATAAAACAGATGCACGCAATTAAAAAGGAAAAAAATGTATTTTGGGAGTGTAATTTTTTCACTTGTAATAATTCTGTATGAATTATGTTACGTTTTTTATTCTTTCAATATATCATTCCTACATGTGAAAATGTCCATTCATCTATATATAATTTTTTGTTCAATTGAAATATATTTTATCATTTCATTAACATCCCTGTATACAAATAAGCATGTCATTTCTTCTTCATATATGGATAATTTATGTTGATATAAAACAGATCCATGCAATTAAAAAGGAAAAAAAATGTATTTTGGGAGTGTAATTTTTTTGCTTGTAATAATTATATTACATTTTTCTTCTTTCAGTATATCATTCCTACATGTTAAAATGTGTATTAATCTATTTATATATATATACACAATACCCAAATAATGTACTCACACCACACACACAAAAAATACAATTTTGAAGTATACATTTCCACTTTTATTGTTAAAAAGAACAAGTGTGTATGATTTTTTTTGGATGTCATTATCCAAACATTTATACAAACAACAATACATCTTAATAAATATTTACTGTCGTCCCTAAACCGGGTCCGGGGTCGGGGGAGGAGACGAGATTACGTAGTTAAAAGAAGACAGACAGCGTGAGAAATCGAACAAACCGCTGCGAATTAGCGAACAAATCTAATCCTTCCAGATTTTAATACGATTTAAATTTGTAATTATTTATATATACAGTAATTTCCCTGTCATTTTCGGCGACAATAATATTGAAGGAAGGAGAAACTCTGTCAAAAAATGAAAAGAAAAGTGGGAAAAAAAAAGAGGGAGGGAGCTGGTACCGAACATTGATAAGGACGCGGCTAACGGTCACGTGTCGGAAACCGCCAAACGCGATTGGCTCAAGACGAGTGCAGGAAGCGGTTGAAGGCGTTGTAGGCCGACTCCAGGTCGAAGAGCATCTGGCGCACTTGGCTGTCGTCCAGCTCGTCCGACGCCGACATGCTGCTCAGGGTGCTCAACCTGCAGACGGACGAGGCGCGTTCAAAATGGCTTTCAAAAATGGACGCCGCGGCAGTGACGGACTGACTGACCAGAGGCTGACTTTGTCCTTGGCTTCTGAGTCCGGTGGCATGTTGCTCATCCGGTTCATGGTCTCCATCAGCTCCCGCAGATCCGGTTGGATCTAATAAAAATAAACATTTAAAAACAAAACTGGTCTGCTTCGAGCAATTCCAGCTTTATAACTCCGTCGCTAACCAAAATGGCAGCACCCGCCGAGGCACAAAAACCGACCCCAACGGTGGCGACTTCATGCAGTATTAAATCATCTTAAACAACCTGTTATCTTTTTGATAAACACCGCCGTTGTCGCTCTGAAATATTGTGTGCGAGTCCACGTCAAATTAATAAACGCCTCCCTTAAATATAAAACGAGTTCACTGCGTGTTATTAAAAGATAAAGATGAACTTTTGTGTAGGCGGAGTCTTTGGCGACGATTAGTGTTCCGGTAGATTCTAACGTGTGGACGCACTATAATGGTTTTGAGCAATGATGCAAAAAAAATTATTAATAATAATAAGCGGCTGCCTCAAATAGAAACAGGAATTCTTATGCCGTTAATTGAACCAGAATTTCTGGGCACAACTCGAAACTCACCTCGTCCATGGCTCTGATCTCCAGTCTCAGCTTGTCCATAACTGTGATAAACAACTACATAAAAAAACAAAAAAAACAAAAAAAAAAAACAAGTGAGTGAGTAGCACAAGGAGGGAAAATAAAGACCTCGCCTCTACGCGTCCATTATTAGCCCGCGATTAACTGATTTCCCGTGCTCGGATTGAAACCATCCACTCGAGCCGTTAAGCGTTCAAACCCGAGCGCATAAAACGACCGCCAATCACGTCGGGGGGGGGCGTACGGAGACGATGTCGGCGATGCAGCGGTTCAAGTTGCCCTTGTCGTCCTTGATGGTGATTGGCCGGTCCTCCTTGATCCGTTCCATGGCCAGCGGGCAGTCCAGCTAAAAAAAAAAAAATTAAAAATATAATAATAATAATTTCTAAATAAGATGCTCATTACATGGATGGGACTGACCCATTTGGGGGAAAAAAAAAAAAACACTGAAAATGTCTGACTTCGAGGGGGGGGGGGGGGCGTTTAAAAGCAGGGTGCGCCCCCCTTCGGGCACAAAATTATTTTTTATAAAACACACTTAAAAGGTGACCTCTGGTTACCTCTAACAGTGTAAATACAGGGAAATCGTAACATTTTGAAAACTTAAAATATGAGTCCAAACAACCAAAATAATTTTTGCCAAACTTCAGACATAAAAAAAAATGTAGACTGAGTGAAATTTATATCAAATAGGCTGCTGCGTTTGCAAGTTATACTTCAGAAATAAGTACACAAGTAATTTATATATATTTATAATAATATATAAAATATAATCAATAATATAACACAATATATATATGTAATAAAATATAATGTTATATTGATAATAAATAAAAAAATATAAATATATAAAAAAATTATGAGAGAGAGAAAAAAGTGAGCGATAAAATAAAGGATCTACAGGGCCAGTGCTACAGATAGGCATAATCGTATTAACAGTTGTCAATGATATAATATTTGAGAAATTTACGTCCAACTTGGCTTTGCGTTTCCCGTTTTGGATACGCTCCTGGATATTTTTTTTTTTTTTTGCGCCTGGCCTTCCATAATTGATCGTATCGGAACACGGGAGTGGGCGGCACTTTGCCGGGAACGTCCACTTTTTGTACGTGTTCGGTCAGACACGTTGATACCGTTTTCGTTCCTACCTGCGCGGTTGCACTTTTTTTTCAAGCCGTGCCCGTCTGAAACAGTTTTTTTTTTTTTATTCCGTGGTTTTTCATCTTTTCGCTCCAAGACTTTCGCCGACCTGGCCAACGTGCAGACCGCTCGATCACATGTGCGTACATATGTCTATAACTACGCCGTAGTAAACAGAGCGCTTCTCTGTGAAACGTTAACATCGGAGTGAAAATACCGACGGAAGACCGCAAAAATGCTGCCGAAAATCGTAGTGTTGTTGTTATTACGAACACCGAATTTAATCCGAACAGATAGCAATGCCGTAAACAGTTAGCAAAGCCATTTTCCGCTATCAATATTGTGACTAATTTCACAACGAGCGGTGCCGATAGACGGCCGGTCTTGATCACAGCCCCCCCCCCCCCCCAATTTTCTCAACAGATTTACACGTCAGAAAAAAACTCGGAATTCCGCGAATGCACAAAAAATTCTCATCCCTTAGCGCCTCGTGCCATACAGCGGAATGAAGAGGAAATAATGTGAACGAAAAATAATCTTTTTAAACTCACCCTGTACTTGCGGCAGAAGTCGTCTATGGAGCCCACGTCGGAGCCTTGGACCTGTTTGAACGCCGCCTTGTACTGGACCAGCAGTCTGGAACACGAGGCCGTGTACCTAAAAACCACAAATGTGCGTCGATAGGCAGGAAGGTCTACACTCCTTTACGGATATTGGATCAGAACTCACTCGTTGGGGGTGACGCAGTCTTTGATGTAGGCTTTCTCCAGGGCTTGCAGGGTCTTGACCACAGCAAACAACTCTGCCATGTTGTCGTACCTTCACGCACAGCCACACAAAAACGGGCGTCCGAATGTCAAAAACGGGCGCGCGAATGTCGTTGGGAACACTTTAGACCACCCAGAAGCACCGCGTGACACTCACTTTTCTCTTTCTCTGGCATTTTTGTACAATTTCACTTCCTGAAATGATAAAAAGTCATATTATGTCATGAACATTGAGAATAAAAACTGTGAATTTGCACGACTTTTACCTCGTACAGCTCAGGTTTATTGGCTGGAGCTACTAGGAGAAGACGAAGCCACAACTTTAGGCACATTTTATAAGAATAATTAAGTTTGCTATGAGTTATATGACAACACTCTTACCTCCTCCCATGCTCCCTGTAACCGGTATGCCATGGAACATAGTGTATCAACTTATCAACTCAAATCTAAAAAAAAAAAAAAAAAAAAAGTGTGTGACTATTGAGTTGGCGAGTTAATATATATTATTTGATACCCAGTGTTATCAATAATTAACATTTATGAGCGCCACGCAAGTATTACGCCAACACAGTCCCGAGCTCAAAAACAATAACACAACGTTTGTAACTTCAAAAATGTTTACTAGCGAATGCAAAAATTGAAAACCCCCTCAGTTGAAGAATGTCGATAAACTTGTACCGTGTCCTTCTTGTTTTTGTTACACTCATCCAGCGAGCTCGAGATTAGCTTTCGATGCTAATTCGCAACTACGGCCTTTAAAACTACTATGACTCGCTACGCGCGGTTAAAAGTAAACTTTTTGAACGTTTCAGTATTTAATGATAAATCGACAGAGTGCCCAACGTGTGTCGAATTTGACAATATCTGTGACTTAGAACCAATTAAAAAAAAAAAGGCACAAACCTTTCGGCGAAGTAGCAATGACGTCAAGGTAAACACACCCTCATATCAGGACCGGAGGAGGTACGTCTGGCGCGCCTGATAGTAAATGAGTGATTATTTTCTGCACAATCCGATTGTCAGACGGTTTAATTATCGATCCAACTTTTGGAACACATAAATACACCATTAAGAGATCGCCGTGTAGCTAAAAGTCAGTTTTGAGTTTATAGAAAGATATTTTTTAGTGAAACGTCAGGCGTAACGCGTTCGTCGAGGCGCCATATTCAAACATGGCAGATAAAATACGGCGAGAAAAAAATGGTAAATACGTTTTTATTACAGTACTTCAATATTTAAGCATAAAAATTCAAAATGTGTGTAGTTTTACCGGAATAGTTAACATTCAAGTGTAGCTATCATATCGAGCGTTTGTATGTGTAGTTTATAATCGGAGTAGGTACGCGTTGTTGCAGCCGACCAATGCGGTGGAATCTTTTCCAAGAAATGATTATGTTTTGAAATATATTTGGTGAAGGTCCCACGATGAAGACATCCAAAGCGCTCCAGTCGAATCATGCCCCCGAAGAATGCGGTGTGTGGTTGGACACCGTGGAGCTCAAAGGAAAAGCTAAGCAGGTTATTGGAGATAATAATCCACATGCTCTTGAGCACCATTTCACCAATTAAAAAAACCACACACACACTCACACATGATTTTGTTTCAGAAAAAAACAGCCCGGTCCATCTCCAAGATGCTTAACCCGCTGGCAAAAGGTGCTGGTTACAGCGTGGCCGTGGTGTTCAACTTCACGCAGACCAGGACGGAGATGCCGAGGACTAGACAGAGCTCCATTTCCAGCTTCTTTTCGCCTCGTTGTAAAGACAAAATGGAAACGGGCGGCGCCGTTCGAGACCGGAACGACGAGCGCGGCATCCGCTGCGAAGTCCGAGAAGAGCAACCAGAGGAGGTGCGACAAGACGTGCACCGAGAAGAGTGTCCGGACGAGTTGGAACAGAAAGTCCGCCGAGTACGAGAAGAACAACCGGAAAAGGTGGACCGCGGCCAAGGATCCGTTGTCAAAACGAACCAAACAGCCGAGGACTTTTGCGAGTTTGATCTAAGCGAAAAGCTCTTTCAGACGGAGGCAGAAGGCAAAACCTCCACCCAGAAACCATTTCAAATTGTTCGCCCTCGTCATAAAGATGACGACAAAGAAAACGGCTTCTTACCGGGGTCGTTTTCCCCCCCGAAGAAGCGACCTCGGCAGCGTGACCGCGAGGACAGCCTCGCCCCGATGTTCACCCAGGACTCTGACGGCTTTCGGGTGATCGCGCACCGATTTCGGAGAAGTCCTCTCAAAAAACGCGACGGCGTCAATACTTGCGCAAAGTCGAAACCCGCAAAGACTTTATTTGACGCCGAGGACGCGCTATTCACGCAAGACTCTCAGGGAAATCTGGTGATTAAACACTGACGCAAGGGGAAAAGCGCAACGTTTTTATTCGTAAAAAGACATCGTTTGGGTTACAATAAAGGTTTTCAATCACGACACAGCAGACTTGTTTATTACTGCATGTATAAAGTACTTTTCACGCAACCAAGCGATAGCTGACATTCATACAAAGTGCCGCGCGTGTAGAACGCTCACACTGCTAGCATTTGCCAATCGATCAAGCGGCCGTCTCGCTGGGTTCTGTCACCAGTTTGGATCCGTCCCAGACGGTCTTGAACTGCTCGGGAAGCGGCAGTTCTTTCTGGAAAGCAAAACGGACGCCTCAGATCACCGCCGGATCGCACGCATTTGCGCGTACGGGCACTCACGTAGTCGTCGTCCCCTTGCGGGACGAGGACGTTCATCTCGGAGCTTTTGGCGCTGACGACGTGGCAGCCCAGCGACTGCGGACTGAGGTACAGCTGGCAGCCGTCCGTTTTATTGATGGAGATGGTGGGGACGCTTCCCAACACCTGCCAGCGAGGACAACGTCATTTATCATTTACTCTCTCGGGGTGACCCCGACTCTGTCACCCGAAACTGTACTTTAGCGTTACGTTACCGTGAACTGAAAGCGCGCACGGTGACTCGAAACCCGAACCGTGGCTCACCTGTAACTGAACGGCCTTGGAGTTGATTACCTCCACGATCCCGACCACGTCGTCAAAGACCAGGCCGAGCTTCGTGCAATTATCTGGACGCGATGTCAAAGTTGAATAAAATTGAACTGTACTTTGGTGGTGATTCTGCCGCATGCCACCAGGGGGAGTTGGAAGAGTTTTTGCCGTTACCTACGATGATGGAGTTCAACTTCCCCTTGACGTGCAGCGTGACGTCGTTGCAGGCGAACACGTAGACCACCTGTCGGAGCTCCGTCTCCTGGATGGTCAGGTCGTGTTCGCGCTGGAAGTTCTCCTGCGTGGCCACGCCTCCTTTTAGTAACACCCCCTGTGATTGGTCAAAAAATAAAGGGTACCAATTCCACCTACCACCCTCCATTTCTTCCCCTCCAGCTCCAGCAAAGGGGGCTTCTTCTGGGGGACCCCCTGCGGTGAGGCCTTCTTGGGTCCGGCATTCCCGCTCGGCGCCTCGTGGGAGCGCGGGTGCGGGTCCTTGTGGATCTTCTGGTCGTCCGAGACGTGCTTCAGACCTCCAAAATCAATTCCAAAGTTCAGTGAAGACCCTGAAGTGACCACCAGAGGGAGCCCACCTTTAGTGATGTCCAAACCCCGGTTGAGCTGGGCGAATAGCGCCGAGTGCAGAGCAGATCCAGGGGCCTGGTGGTCTTCAGATGGGGTTGCGGGGGGAGGGGGTGGTGGTGGTGGTGGGCAGGGAGGAACGGGGGCTTCAAAGAGGGAGACTGGAGCAAGGGGACCCTGTACCAAAGAGATGATGGGTGTAAGTCTGAAGCTATCCACCAGGGGGAGTGCTGCACATTTTTTTTTTGTATTATTATTGTCCTGAGTTCAAATATTGTTTGTCTGAGGTCCTATCAGATATAATAATAATAATAATTTTCAAGGTGAACACAAACCATTCCTGATTTACTTGACCGCGATCCTAATTTACAAATTTGTTTTGCGACTAATCTCATAACTCATTTTACTCGCATAATTTTCCACATGCAAATGAATTGAAATTGTTTTCATTTTTTTTTCTAGCACCAAACTAAGGAGAATGTGAAGATTTAAACAGTTTGTGCATCATGACAAATCTGTGCGGCTCCTTCTGCAGTGCTTGACTTGGCCACTGGGGTTCAGTATAACATTTACAGTCATGCAAACCAACGAAAAAGAGGTTCAAGTAACTCAGCAATCGGCTGTCATGTTGTTGTTTTTCCACTGTGGATAAAGAACATGACTGCAAATATTACCTGTCTACATGCCCTGGTGCACCATTTGTGTTCATATATCCATTCCTTTAAGCGATAGAACGTGGCCACTGATGCTATTTATTAGCCTGTCTATGGCAGATCCATTTTGTGTTCACATTAAACTAACAGACGTTCCAGAGGCAAAGCTATGCGGTTTTTTGAAGTAAACTGTCTTTGTTGACTGTTCGGTCGCCAGACCAAGACTGGATCTCATTTCCAATGAACTTGTAATGCGTGACAAGAACTGAGAGGGTTTTGGTTTGTCTCCAAAACTGAATGGAAAGGAATCTTCAAGACGAGAAGATCCGGTTGAGGGCTCGGTGAGCGTGCGGCTTGGGACTTTGGGCATCGTGTAGCGGTCCCGGGGTTTAGGTTACTGCGTGCAAACGGGTCCCTTTGTCGGGCTTTGGGACCCCCCCGACGAGGAACACCTGTCAAACCCGTAAACGGCACACTTCAGCATAACAGCTGACGAGTCCAGACCCGCACACACCGTGGTCGCCGCTCAAATTTCGCCACACTTGTCCCGCATAATTTCCAGTTTCGCTTTTTTTAAATGACTCAAATCAACTGAGCGTTTCGTAATGTTCGGATCCAAAAGGCGCCGGCGTCCGGATTTTTCCGTCCGCCCCCCCAACCCGCTTACGACCGTGCGACGACTTCACGCTGAAGAGGTCTCCGCTAGCTCGGCCGCTAACGCGAAAGCTGTTGAGGAGACTGACCCTCTGGCTCCAGAGCAGTCCGGTGGCGTGGTGGTGCTTGATGAAGGCCTGCATCTCGATCCAGATTGAAAGGTACGAGCGCACCCAGTCCACGTGACGTCGGTCGCTGTTGAAACAAACGCAAAAATACAGACACGCAATTTAGTCAAATCTGAATCTTTCATACGTTGCAATGTGTGTTGAGTGTACGCCGGGCTCATAAAATGAAATGAAAATTGGTTTTACGTTTCCTTGTAGTCCTTGAGCACTCGGTTGGTGTAGAAGGTGGCCGCGTCGTTCATCTCCTTCACGTACGGGCCGGGCTTCTGCTTCTAAACACCGTTGAGACGTCAGTGTACATACCGCACGTGACGCAACCGCGTGTACTCGGGAGTCGGACCGATTCTCGTCGTACTCGATGAGTCGACTTCAGCTCCTCACGTCCACGTTTTAAGCCGACTCGTCACGAATCGGGCTGCGTTTTGGCAACTCGTCTTCCGATTGGCTAATTCGCTGATCTTTTAAGACTAGCGACGAAGGTAATAGCCTCGATTGTCACCCACCGCCGGGTAATTTCCGCTCGCAGGTGGACGACGACATTTTGTTTTGACATTTGGAATCTGGGATTTCGTCACATTAGAGACGACCGGCCAAAACAACGGCGAGCCGATCAAACTGTAACATGTCGATGTCGAGTCGTACCACTGCCACCCAGCCCAGGGCGGGGATGCTCTCGCTGACGGCCGACAAGTGATTGAAGAGCCGGCTGCCCCGGTTGCGTTCCCGGAAGCTCTGGATCTCCTGGATGTGGTCCGAGATGGGCTTCAGCAGGTCCTGCAGGTCCGTCTACGAACGGGAGACACCCAGGATTGCCTTAACGGCTTAAAACCCAACATGCGCAGATGGCGTAAAAATGTATCGGGGCGTTATTAATGCTATTTTGAGCTCGTGTGACATGATTGTATTTGTAGCACTGAGCTGCAAACGGTTTCACAACGACTTGCCACGAAATGATGTCACATATTTGTCTGAACTGCGCTAGGGCCCAACAACCGACATTTGGATCCACCTGATAACAGTCCTGCATTATTTCTGGACTTTATTCAAAAGTCCCGACCTGGTGGGAATTGAATTGAAATAGCCTTAATTCCAATTGACTTGTAACGTACATTTTTGGGACGGTCGAATATGGAGCGGCTATATGGCTATAATCCATACATGTTTTTGATCCATGCACCTGAAAAATAAACAGACAGTTTTACAATGTTTACCATTTTTCCATTGGAGGGCATTTGAACTTCCCGCCAGACAATTGATCCCCCCGGCACCTTCGTCGTCACTGGAACATTCCGGAGCGCCCAAGGAGATCCCCGTGGCCTTGTAAGGCATAGCTCGCATCTGACGGTTTACAGTTTACCTTTCAGACGCGTGCGGATCGAGAGGTGAAGCCGTGGCTTGGAAGGGAGCAGCCGTTTTGGAACAAGGCGGCCTTTTTGGGCCACGTTCCCGACTTTGACAACCGCTTGGAGGATTCGGTAGTGTTGTGTTGTCCTTATCACGGCGCAGGACTGGTCCGAGATCAGAACTAACACAGACTGAGGCGATAGCGTCAGGGCCTCATTCTCGGTAATATCGCACCGTCTTTGAGTCGAGTACGCCTACTTCCAATTTACCGTAATTCCCGGCCTACAGAGCGCACCTGGTTATAAGCCTCACCCAGTACATTTGTAAAGGAAATACCGTTTGGTAGATACGTACGCCGCAGCCGTGTAAAAGCCGCAAGTGCCCACATTGAAACACGAGATAATTACAAAGAAGGACGCTACACAGAGAGTTTAATGCTAGCTCCGCCACGCTAATGCTAACAGGGCTGGTTAAAAAAAAAAAAAAACATACTGGTAAAAATCACTGAGACACAGCAGTACCACGCTAGCGCAGCGCTAACAGGGCCGGATTGGTCAAAGTCACTCCCTCGGCACATATATTCCACCCGTCTCACTCTTTCCTTTTCCGGTCCAGCGCCCCCTAGCGGCCGTTAGAAAAAAATGCACAAATTAGCCGCATAAACCGCAGGGTCGGAAGCCCGTGGAATAAGTCGCGGCTTATAGGCTGGAAATTACGGTAGTAGCAATCGGGAAAAATGTACTATATAGGACAGTGGTTCCCAAAGTGGGGTCCGGGGACCCCCGGGGGGTGAAAAACGTCTTTCCAGGGGGGTCCGTGACGTGAAGACGGAAAAAAACCAAATCGCCTGGAAGCTAATCGTGATGTGAGAATTGCCTTCGTTGAACCACGTTTTGGTTTATTGCGGAAAAAATACAAAGCAAGAAAAAATTACTAAAAAAAAAAAAAAACGAAAATGGAGTATTTCTTTGTACCAGAATGGCATAGCTGTGTCCAGCACTACATCATTGGCCAAAGTTGAGGTTGGGGGTTTTTGAGCGACTCACTGGCCTTCCCGTGTCGTTTCACGCACGGCTTCTTGAGACTTTTTTTTTTTTTTTTTTTTTTGTGCGTCCACTCGAGATAGACGCACCTACCAAATGTTATGTTTCTAAGTGAACGGCGCGGTGGGGGAACAGAACCGTGAAGGGGCGCACGCACACATACAAAGCGACTGACAACAGGCCTCAAATATAGAACATGCCCATAAAAAGTCAAGAGCACTGCTGCTCCTCTGGAAGGAAAGTTCTTTTGTGTGCGTGTGCATGTGCGTGTGCGTGTGTTTGTGCGCATGCGATATATGTATTAGCTTAAATAACAATTAGAAATAAGTTATTAAATCCTGCGATCAGATGGCCTTGTATCCCTTGTGAACAAATCAGTCGAGTGGACTACACTTCCCATGATGCTTCGCCAGCAACTCACCGTTGTGACTTGACGGGGTTTCCACGGAAACAGAGGTCGCGTTGAAAACATTTTCGGGGCTAAAATTGATGTGGGAGGACATCATGAAGGTGCTGCTGTTTCGGTGAGCGACAAATCCTCAAAAGCAGATCGCGTCGAATAGGAAGTGCAGTGGATTTTTTTTTTGTTTTTCACGAAAAAAATGGCGGCTGCAAACCAAATGAGCCGACTTCCTGTTCAGTTTCAGGCACGAGTTGTTGGGGACTTTTCAGTCTGCGTCCCATCACGGTAGACGATCGATCCAAAACGAGAGTTGGGTGGGTTGCAAGTCAGAATATTTTAGGTACACCTAAGCAACATACCTGCGCAGGTTCCCGGTGCTCGGACGCCATTTTGAGGAAGGTCCTTTGCGTCTGCAGGGCGTCCTTGACCATCTCCGCCTGGTGGGGAGCGAAGAAAAAAAAAATGTGATTGATTGTGTCTAATTCCGGGAAATAAACACGTGTGTGTGTGTGTGTGGAGAGGGTGGAAGGGGATTGGGGGTGGGGGGGGGGATGGTGATCTCCCAAGGGAAACACCGGGAACGCTTTGTCCTTAAAAGGAGCCCCGCGAGCCTCAAGCGAGACGCTCGGCCCGGCGCGCAATCGGTGACGCGAGCCAGACCGTCGTTTTTTAAGAGGACACGCCAAAAGTGGCCGCCGGCGGTTTGGACGAATGAACGGACGCAAATGCAAGATTCGGTTGAGGACGTTGCGTGACTGCCCGAGTTGTTTCTAACTGACTGTTAACAAACTGGTAATAAAGACCGTAATTACCGGCCCACAAGCCGCGACTTTTTTTCCCACACGCTTTCAACCCTGTGGCTAATTTGTGCATTTTTCTCTTACGGCCGCAAGGGGGCGCTCGAGCGGAAAAGGTAAGAGTGAGACCGGTGGAATATATGTGCCGAGGAAGTGATTTTTGTGTGTCATGTATGTTTTTTTATAACCGGCCCTGTTGGTGCTGCGCTAGGGTTAGCGCTGTGCTAGCACGTTTTTGCCGTGTTACGGCCGTCTCTCAGTGATTTTTAGCTGTATGTTTTTTTTTTTTTTGTTAACCGGCCCTGTTAGCACTGTGCTAGCATGTTGCTGCCGTGTTACTGCCATGTCTCGGTGATTTTTACCTGTATGTTTTTTTTAACTGACCCTGTTAGTGCAGCACTAGGGTTAGCGCTGCGCTCGCGCGTTGCTGCTGTGTTAGTGCCGTGCCTCAGTGATTTTTAGCCGTATGTTTTTTTCGTTTCGTTAACCGGCCCTGTTAGCACTGTGCTAGCATGTTGCTGCCGTGTCTCGGTGATTTTTAACGGTATGTTTTTTTCCCGGCTGTATTAGTACTACCGTGTTGTTGTTATGTTAAGCTAAGCTAAGGTATTAAACCTGAAAATTCTTTCTGTGTACCGTCTTTCTTTGTAAATATCTTATACGCAGGTGCGGCTTATGCATGTACCCAATGGTATTTCCTTTACAAATGTACCGGATGAGGTTTATAATCCGGACCGCTCCGTGGGCTGGAATTTATGGTACATATGTGGTTGCTAAATATGTGAATTTGTCAGCTAATGTTTAGCAGTGCCGTGTGAACGACTGACACCTACGTTTGTATTTCCGTCCAGCGGCGCCGAAAAGCAAGCGTGCCGACTATTGCGTCATCTTTCGGTTTTTGCGCAGAGCGAACGTACGTGTTGCTCCACGTCGCTCCCGATGGTCCTGCTGATGTTCATGTAGTCTGTCAGCGGACCTTTCAGAAGAACATCGAAGGCCTCCACGCAGCCGGCCGCGACTGCGTCACACACACACAAAGACCAACATCAATTTTTTTAAAAAATATGATTCAATCCAAACGCATCGCGCACAAAAATTGCATAAAAACTGTGCCTGGATAAAAGTTGCAAAACTAACATTTTGAGATTAAATGCAAATGTGTTGTAATTCTTTTGCACACCACGGGAGGGAGCCCGCATACAGCTAGCGCGCAGGTGTCAAACTCAAGCCCCGGGGGCCAGATCCGGCCCGCCACATGATTTCAGGTGGCCCGCGAAAGGCAAATCACGTGTCGACTTCCATGATTCTTGTACCAAAATTTCGAGTTGTCATATATCATTCATGATAACGTTGAAATTTTGCAATCATTTTTGTGTTGCCACACATGAACAATATTTGACAAACTCATTACCCTTCATTTCTGATCGTAAAACTAATTCATAAAGCGCGTGAGGCGATTTCATATTTTCACGGTTTCACGGTCAAAATAGCCCTCTGAGGGGAAACCGTAACCTCACACCCCGTCCCGGTGCTACTCGTACGGCGCTTTTGAGAAATCACCCATGTAAATAATCCGGCGAGTGTTTACCTCCGTCAATACCGTTGACGCAGTTGCCGCCGGACAGACGTCTGGACGCCGTCAGCTGCTCCAATCGAGTCACGGCTCGCTCCAGACGCTCCGTCAAAGCCTCCATGACCGGCCCGGCGACCTGAAGGCAAAAACCGCCACGCTCACGCCAGAAACTGAACACACGCCCATTGTACGCGTTGCGAGGATACGGAAAATGTTCAATATCACCTCAGAAGGGCAGTTTGTTAGCTGCAATATGAATAATAAGAATAATAAACACTAAATAATCCACTGAAATAAGCGCAATCGTGAAAAATTGTACAAGACAAAAAACAGACTTTTTAATTATTATTTGTGTAAAGTTACCATTAAAAAAATCTTTACAATTCTATTTTAATTAAAATGTTTCAATGTAAATAAGTAAACAATTATTTTCAGTGTTGTTAAAAAAAAATGGCAAATTTTCTTAACCTGGGTAAAATTCAAATCATACTGATAACTGGAGTAAAATTCAAATGTTTGCGAGAGCGTCGGCCAACCAAATAACGGCGTGAGCGAGCTAGCGCGAGCTAACGTGAACTTTGTTTCCAAAACGTCAAGAAAAAAACTCAATGCGAGGCGAGAGTAACGCCGTTTCCTCTCGTTTGCCATTTTGGCTCCGGGGGCCCAAAACAATATCGACAACTGTCGGCTAAAGGTGATTCCATAGCAACCACGTGGCAGGAAGTAGTAGACGAGTGCGACAGCTGAGGGTAATCTGATCTTGGGGGAGGCTATATCGAGCCCGCTGCTGGTTCTAAACCGCAGACGTGCGTCGACGCCTCCATTTTGTATTGAGTTCGTTGTGAGGGCCGCAAATACGAGCGACGCCTCAACGTCAAACGGTCCGAAAAGGAAGACGCAAATAATCCTTCCCCCGAGAAAGTGATTGCAAAATCTAGTTCAAATCTAAATGGGAATCCCACTCAATTGAAAAAATATATATTAAAAAAAAGGTACGATTATCTTTTTTTTTTTTTATATAATTTACAAAACTAATAAATTGGGAAAATTATTTAAAAAAACGTTTTAAAAATTGTAAACGTAAAATACAACTGAGGAAAGTCATTTAAATAAAATACTACATTAAAATAAGCCAATGATCATGTTTAAAAATCAACTGAATATTAATGGTATTTAAATAACTTGCATTAAATATGAATCTTTGTTTTAAATTATTCACAGCAGCAACCATAAAATTAAAGTCATGAGGCCAAGTAATTAATACACAAAAATAATGTCGGTAAAAATAAATTCATTTAAATAAATTTAATTCATTAAAAAGTAAAACAAAAAAAAAGCAAATGAGATTTATATAAGAGAAGAAAAAAAAATAAAAAAAAATAAAACTTGCACTAAATATGAAACCTTTTTTAAAAAATATTCACAGCACCAACCATGATATAAAAGTCATGATGGCGAGTAATTAGTACACGCAAAAATAATGGCAAAAAGAAATACATTTAAATAAACCAAACATAAGCATTTAATTCATTAAAAAGGAAAACAAAAACGCAATTGAGATTTATACAAGACAAGAAAAATAAAATGAAAAAGAAATTAAAATGTTTTTAATAAAAACAATAAATCAATATAATCTGATCCCTGCAATTGAATTATTTTTTTTTTTAAGATTCTGTTATGAAAATATCGACTAGCCAAAGTGTAAAAAAACACACGTAGACGGATAATCGAAAAAGTCTGTCCGCTTGTAAAGTTCACGCCCACACGTAAACAGCACACACACTCCAATCCATTTTTTTTTTTTTTTTTTTTTTGGGGGGGGGGTATCATGTACCGTACCTCCTCCTGTGCTGTTCTTGTTCTTGGACCGAGGGGTACGTCCACGCCAAGAGTGCCGGCTGCCTGCTCGCCTTCCTTCCCCGTCCGTCTGGGATGTCCCGGTTCAGCCGAGCAGAACCTTTCAGAACACACACACAGAAACATGCACACACGCGTGCTAAAAATAACCAACAGGGAGGGCGGCACACAAGTGGAAAAAGGCAATCAATGAATCTGAGCTGGAGTTTTCATGATTACTGTAGCCATAGCTAGCTAGCTATCTAGTTAGCAAACTAAAGCGATCTCAATAAATAGATAAGTGCTGCTAGATAACTAAGCAGTTTAATTTACAAAGACATATTGCTTATTATGGTCCATCCATCCATTTTCTGAACCGCTTATCTGTTAGCAATATGTAAAGCGAGACAGCTTCATAGATAAATTGCTATCTTACCACCTAGCTACTTAGATCTCCGTCTCCCTTGTTCTGTCTCTGTCTAGATATGTAGCTAGCGAGCTAGCTAAATAGATAAGTAGCTAGAACGATACCATCTTACAGATATGTCGCTGGGCAGATAGCAAGATATGAAGTTGGGTGGATAAATCTGAATTGACAAAAGCGCTAGTTAGCTGGCTGGATATGAATTGAAAGCTAGTATACGGTGAGCTAGCTAGCAACAGACTGTATATGACTAGATAGTGTATATCTTGCTAGCTCAATGATAAACTAGACAACACACCCTTCCCTTGTATGATGTCACCCTAAAGGCCTCATCAGTGCATCACCACGGAGACCGACATGACAGAAACACCGCTAACGCCATGACTTATTGATTAGCGCTGCGTCATTGATCGTCCCGTCTTCTCCGCCGCGAGTTCCACGTCGTTGACGCCTCTCACCTGTGCGAGCTGCCCTCGAGGACCTTCTTCAAAATGGCCGACGGTCATCTTCGAAATGGTGGCGCAAATTGAGCCACGTGGGGGGGGGCGAACAAAACCAAATCGAAGAAAACGTTTGAAATATAGAACATTTTATTCAAAATTTGGAGTAAATGTTTTTCTTAATATTTAATAACACTTTACATACTTTCATCCAGTACAATGAAAAGCTTCCTTAAAACGGTTGTTTTTTTTTTTTCAATTTCTCTTTTCCCTTGTAAGAAATAGTTCAAGTATAAAAAATTCCCAACATTGTCGGATGAATATGAACCTAAAATAAAAATAAAATAATAAGGCACAGCTACGACAACTTTACATTCTAGTGGATAAAGCAGCATTTTAGCCTTTGTTCTGCATGCATTTAAATAAATTTTCTCCATTAAAAAAACCCATCTAATCAATAGTAAGCTAAAAAAAAAAAAAACTAAAGTACAGTGCATTGTATTTTAATTAGCTACTAAATCAATATTTTTTTTGGTTGAGTATGTTAATATATTATAATAATAATTATTATATTAATACTAAATCTAAATCAATAACTTATATATATTATATGCCTTGAGATGAGTACACAGTAATATTATTATTAATACAGTACCGCCACTACTACTCTCAAAAATAAAATAAAAAATAAATATTTTAAATAGCAGATGTCTCTTTTTTTTTTTTTTTTTTTTTTTTAAATAGCAGTGGAAAAGCACACTGAGGCAGGCAGTTGGCGGGTAGATTTTTGCTGATACTGGAGGGGCTGGTGGGGCTGGTGGGGGGTGCGGGGGGGGGGGTAAACTCAACCCCCCTACCCTGAAAAAAAAAAAAAAAAAAAAGGGCCCGGCTGGGGATTACAATGTGACAGCTCAACAAATGAGCAACAAGTGATGCGTTCCTGTTCCAGAGCGATCTGTCTGTGGAGGGAGGAGGGGGTGTGGGCGAGGGGCCCACCCTAATCTTGTCCCCCCGCCCCCTCTCCCCCCACCCCCGATGACCAGCAGTTGTGTTTCCATCATCGTCTGCTACCTCCATCCATTCCTTGTGATTTTTCTTTTTTTTTTCTCCTTCATTTTTAGCTTTTGGGGAGGTCAAGATTGGGGGGGGGGCAGGGGGGAACGTTCATCGATAGCCCCCCCAAACGTCCCGGCACGAGGTCACGCTTAAAACGACATATGTAAATAGAAGCGGAAAGGCACCCTCGGGCAGACGGTTTCCAGGTATTTTTTTTAATGCTGACACTAGCTGGGTTGCCAGGGCTGGTGGGGGGTGATGTGAACTTGGTCAACCCCCCCCCCCCCAAAAAAAAAAAAAATCAGGGCCCGGTGTGAGGGAAGCCACCCACCCTGGGCCCCACCCTAGCATCTGTGTGCTCGGCAATGTGTTTTTGTCACCGTCTGAAAACTCCATTACTCGCAGTTTTGACTTGATTTTACTCTGTGTAGGTCAAGAGGGGCGGGGGGGGGGGGAGGGGGGGGACTGTCCAAAAGCCCCCAGAGGGGGCAAAAATACGGCAACACATTGGGGCATACGGTTCTCGGGTTGGTGCCCACCAACGGTTTAAAATACAGTATTACAACTCCACTAATAAATTACAAGTCGTGTTCCTGTTCCAGCGTCGTTGATTTGGAAGCCCCCCACCACACCCCCCAGGCACAACACCCCCCCCCTGCCCCATTTAGGGGTCTTCTTCCGCATTTGAGGCACCTGCCCCTCCCGCGTAAGCCTGTTCCAGAGAAAAACAGCTGCATGCCCACTGAGGCAAGCAACAGGTGTATTTTTGCCGATTCAGGAGGGGTTAGGGGACCATTGGGTGGTCTGTAGAACTCGGACCCCCTCCCAATTGGGTCCCGACGGTGTGGGAAGGCAGGGGAGGGGGTTAAAACACGACAGCTCCACTTATTAACACAATTAATACACTCCTGTTTAAAGGTGATCGATCGATCTTGGGGCACGGGCCCCCTTGCCCCAATCTGGGGCCCCCGTTCTACGTTTCGGCCACCAGTCTCTCTCACATAAAACCGTCCCAGAGAGAAGTTGCCTTGTCAGCACAACAAGATGGCGCCGGTGGAGGGCCTCGCAAATTTAGACACCCCCAATTTGGGGCCCAACAGGGGGATTAAAACACGAAAGCTCAACTAATAAGCGACCAGTTACGTGTTCCTGTTCCAGGGCGATCGATCCCGAAGCTTGGGCCGAACCTCAACCCACGCCCCCCACTCCCACAGAAGCTGTCCCAAAGAGAAAAGCCCCCCCGTCTGCGCACCGAGGCAGGCGGTTTTTGCTGATACTGGAGGGATCGGCAGAGGTCGTAAACTCGGACACCCCTAAAAAAAAAGAAAAAACGGGCCCGGCGGGGGAATCGAAACTCAACAGCTCAACTCATGAGCAACAAGTGGTACATTCCTATTACAACGTGATCCAATTGGAGGCTCGGGCCGGCGCTCCTGCCCCACCCTTCCAACGTGGCCCCACCTTTTTTTTTTTTTTTTTTTGTTGTCGCCGTCTACAAGTCTTTTTTTCTCGTTTTGCTGCTTTTTTTTTTTAAAAGGTCAAAAGGGGGCGATGGGTGGGGTCCAAGGATACCGCCCCTGATGTCCCAAGAGGAGGTCGTGCTGATAACAGCTCCATTTTTTTTTTTCCCTGATCATACAAAAAAAAAGAACAACCCTCAGTGTGTGTGACAATAATAAATATACAAAATAAACCCGAAGGTAGAAAAAAGACAGCAATAGGACTTTGAAGGCTTAAGTGACAGGGATTAGTTCCTGCATTTCCTCTCTAGAAACAAGCTACTAAAAAAAAAAAAAATTGATATCTGTACGGCGACTTTTCTTTTTTTTGTGTGTGTGTTTGTTTTTGGTTGAAGCACAGCATCCAGAATCCACTTCCCGCTCCTGCTATTGCATGCGGTCGGCCTGCAGCTGCTGAGGCTGGTACTGGCCGAAGGCGGCGGCGGCCGCGGCGGCGGCGGCGGAGCCCGGGGCGGCGGCGGCGGCGGCCAGAGGCTGCTGGACCGCGTAGCCGTACCCCGCCGTGGTCACGTAGCCGGCGGCGGCGGGGGAGGCGGCGTAGGGGTACTGCTCGTACGCGGCGGCGGCGGCCGCCGCGCTGACGGCCGAGTACTGCGCGTAGGCCGCGCCGGTGTAGTCGATGTACGGGGAGGTGGCCGGCGCCGGGGCGGCGGCGGGCTGCATGTGCGGGATCACCACGCTGGGCTGCACGAAGGCCTGGGGGTACACGTAGTGCGCCGGGATGCTGCGGGACCAAAAACAAAAACAGACGGTTAGCTCCGTCGCCGCCTGAAGATCGCCGCAAAGCCAAGCAGGAAGCGGGCTCGCCAAAAGACAGAAACTGAGATCGGGAGGCAAGACGCAACAAGAAACAAAAGCTCCTTTCACACAACGCTTTTTTTGATCAGCAAATTTACCCGCTTCCAAGGTGGTATCAGAGACGGGAGGGCGTGTTATGTGATAGGCATTTGGCGCGAGGCCTGCTTCCGTTCTGTACCAGAGACTTTGACTAAAAGTGAAGAAAACCAGATTTTTGTGAAAAGAAACGACAACGGGGACTTTTCAAGTACAGGGAAATCCTACTGATATATATACTATGTTCTCTTTTCTCCTGGTTGCAACACATACTTTCTACTCTCTTGCCTAAACTGGTTTTTCCCCCTCAGAATCGACGCGACGGGTCAAGATTCCCCCGCCTAATCTTTACCTTCCATTCAAACGCTGTGCTGGTCTCAAATGCAAAGCGGCGCGAGGCCGCCATCTTCAGGGATCTGTTTGTCATTGCAAGGGTTTGCAAACCACCAGATCCGGCAGGCCTTCCTGCTGAAAAACGCATTTGACGTATATTTACGTCAATGGCATTGAACTGTTGGACTTCAGTTGCCAAATTTAATGTCCAGTCGCTCCGGCACGTGGACCGGGACCTGTGGGTTCACGTGATCCGGCGAGGGGAGGGACCTGGGTGCCGCGGGGTGGGGGTGCGTCGAGGGGCAGTTGGGGGTTTAGGGTCGGCTTACAGCGGCGGTCTCCGGGTCCGGGACCCAGACGATGAGCCCCGGCGCAGCATTGTGGAAGTGTCAGCGCCACTTTGACAGCTGGACAGTTTTCAAAAAAAAAAAAAAAAAAAAGAGGTTGCGGGGAGGGCGGGGTTGGCAGGACACGGCCGGGGGGTGGGGGGGGGTGTTTTGATTAAATCAACAACTACGAACAATGAGCACATTCTGCCCTCCAGGACGTAGCCTCGTCCCACACCATCCGAGCCCAACGGGGTCCCCCTCACGGACTTCAAAGCCGGAGTGAGGTCACGCTGTGAGCGTTTAAAACCTCCTTTTCACGCTGGCTGCCGAAGGCGTGGTTGGGTGAAACAGCCATGTTGGCTTCGAACCTTCATTTAAGAACGGCCGTACAGGAATAATACCGAGTGACGGCAACAAAAAACTCAACATTTGTTCCAAAAAAAAAAAACCCTTTCCGAATGCCCGACCAAACAGTTTTTATTCACCATTCGGATGCTAGCTCAGAAGCGGTTTAGATTCCTGCGATGACTTCATACCCCCGTTTATGAACAGCGATATTTGGCAATCCAGGAAAAAGACGCTTTAGCAGTCGCCCCCCCCCCCCCCCCCATGAAAACGGCCGGTAGAAAGTCATCAAACGAGGGACAAGCCGGACAAAAGTAAGATCTGAACCGGAACGGGCGGCCGTGTGAAAGGGGATCTCGGGAAAACCGGGCCGGTCTACTCAGGTGGTCAATTCGGGGGGGGGGGGGGGGGGGGGCGGGTTCTGCCCGTTGGCGGCGCAGAAATAAAATGAGTGCGACTATTTGCAAAACTACATCTTCGAATGGATTCGAACGTCAGGCCTGTGTTTTGACGGTCGCCGCGGCAACACCAGCTTGTTTTAGGTCCGTTTGTGACACATTCAAAGTCTTGCGTGAGACAAGAATTTGGAGGATTTTGTTCAGAAAATACGCTAATTAGGGTACATGTATGTATTTTGAATGCAAATTTTTAAAATGGCATTCATGTCATTTACAGGTAGCGGAAAAAAACATTTGAAAAATCTGAAATGCAATAAAAATGGCATTCATGTCATTTACATCTTGCTAAAAAAACATTTAAAAAAAAAATCAGAAATGCAAAAATATATATTTTTTTCCACAAACACTAAAAAACAACGGAAAAAAAATGGAGTAAAATGTAGATGTTTTTCTTTCCACATCAATGAAATATAAAAAGTACAAAATTTGGATGTAGATGTTTTTCTTTACAAATCAGCTAAAAAACATATATAATATTTTTTTTCCACAAAAACTAAAGAAAAAACTGGGAAAAAAAAATGGAGTAAAATGTTTTAAAAATTGCAATCCCATCATATTGCAGCCCAAAACATCTTTTATAAGGAAAGAACAAAGGCTCAAAATGAAATATATAAAGTAAAAAATTTGGATGCAGATGTTTTTCTTTACACGTCAGCTAAAAAATGTCTGACATCATATATATATATTTATTAAAAATAATTAATAATAAATAAATAATTCAAACAAATAATAATAATAATAATAATGAAATTGTATTTTTTTACCAAATATGCAAATAACCTCACATTTTGTGATGCTTCCCCTTCTACGCATTTCTTAGTTATTTAATATTTATTTTTTAAATGGCAAATTTTGACTTTGGCGTTTTTCCGTTGATTTTGTTTCGCTTTCGTTGTAGTTTTTACTCAACACGTGTACCTCCGAATTGTACGATTTTTCTTCTTCTTCTTTCGCATTTTTGTTTTTCGTATCATTGCAATTCTTTTAATTATTATTTTTTTCTTCCCCCCTCCCGTGACATTTTAACTCTTCATAAAGAACGAAAATATGACGGAGGGGTCCCGAAGTAATGACGACGCACAAATCTGCGACGACCGCCACAAAGACATCCCCACCCACTTCACACACACACACACACACACCACACACACACACACACACACTGCGCTCCATTGCGACTGCCGCGTCAGCATTCGGGGCTTTGTGCGACCACAATGGGCGCGCTTGTTTTCGTTAACACCAAGCGCACCATGTGACCCAAAAAAAAAAAAAAAAGCTCCATCCATCCATCGCAGAGAATAAGAATAAGAGAGCGAAAGAGAGAAAGAGATTTGTTTGCAACTTTTGTGCGCGCACACACGCGATAATATGTCAAAAACACGGGGGGGGGGGGGGGGGGGGCTAACTGCTAGTAACAACAGGAAGATGCGATTATCACATGCAAAGAGTGCACCGGTTGTGGGGGGGGGGGCGAAAAAGAAATGAAATCACACAGAAAACACCCCAAAAAAACTCCACCAGTCCAACTAGTTTCTATTATTACAGTAGGAAAAAAAAAGCACACAAGTTTGAAATCTAACAACACCACTTCATATAACTCAAAAAAAAAAAAAAAAGTCAAAAAATATGTACGTACATGCGGCTATAATCACCCTTTGCTTTGATTTCTACGCTTTTCAATTAGCCCACAAAGTTTAGCTGTCGGACCAGAGAGACACAAACACACACACTACACACACACACACCACACACACACACACACACACACGGCATTGAGTCAGACTGGAACTTTCCGTCACTGTCCCCTCCGCACACACACACACGCAAGCACACGCTCACAAGTACACAATCAAACTGGAAAAGCGACAACAAGCGACCAAACGCGCCCGATCGCACAAATTTCATCTCTGACCTATCTGCCATTTTCTCTACTGGGGTGTGAAGCAGGATTTTAAAAACATAAAAATAAAAAATAAATATTCACTTGCGTTATGACAGTTATGAAATGGCTACGATTCATAGTTGGTGAGTGTAGTTTGTCTTGCGCAGCGATAATTATCTGAATAAAATACGACTTGTCTGTGGTTCTATCGATTGGGAGGTAAAACTGCTTTAAAACAGGCTTTAAAAATTTTTAAATCATAAAAATATATAATTATTTGCATTATTCCACAGTAATATATATATATATATATACATAGTCCAACAATAATTTTCTATTTTTTTTTCTTTTTTTTGGAATAATTGTTAAATAATAAGGTAAACAGGAAGAAAAAATACCTGACAAAAATATAATATATAAATATATAGATTCGCCATTGCAGTAAAGCATACATTTTAAGCTAAAAATAAATATATTTCCTAAATTATTTCATTATATAAAGTATTTAAACTATACATGTATTTTTACTACATAGTTTATGATCAGGAAAAGCTAAAAAAAAAATACTTTAAAAAGCCAAATTTTTTAGGCTTGGAACGTATTATTTCTTTTTCCATTGATTGTAATGGGAAATATCGATTCGGTTTTCGAACAAATCTCTTCTCGAACTGCCGATTACACAAAATTCAACTCGAACTGTGTGCCGTTTTCTCTACTGGGGTGTAAAGCACGTTTTAAAAACATTAAAATTAAAAAATATTCACTTGCATTATGACAGTTATCAAATGAGTATAATTCATAGTTGGTTAGTGTAGTTTGTTTTGCGCAGCGATAATTATCTGAATAAAATACGATTTGTCTGTTTTTCTATCAATTAGGGGGTAAAACTGCTTTAAAACAGGCTTAATTTAAAAAAATAATAAAAATAAAAATATATAATTATTTGCATTATTCCACATAAAAAAATATATATAGTCCAACAATAATTTTATATTTTTCTTTTTGTCAATAATTTCAAAACAATAAGGTAAGCAGGAAGAAAAAATACCTTAAAAAATATACAGAAAGAAGCCTAGCCTACTCTACTTCTAAAGAATACATTTTAAGCAAAAAATACACATATTTACGAAATTATTTTACTATATAAATTATTCAAACTATACATGTATTTCTACTATGCAGTTTATGATCAGGAAAAGCTAAAAAAAATGCTTTAAAAAGCCAAAATTTTTAGGCTTGGAACGGATTATTTCTTTCTCCATTGATTATAATGGGAAATATCGATTCGGTTTTCAAACAAATCACTTCTCGAACTGCCTTCTGGAATGGATTGCGGTCAAGAACCAACCCCCCAAAAAACAAGTAAATGTTTTAAAATAAAATGACATTGTCTTTCCATCCTATTGTCCAACAATAATTTTGCAAAATTTCAAAATTTGAATTTTCTAGCAGCCATTTTTTTTTTTTTTTTTTTTTTTCCAAGGTGCATTCACAGGCGGACTGACTTACCCGTAAGGCCTTTGGATGAACGCGGGGTGAATTTGGGGGACGCCAAAGGTGAAACCTGCAAATTTCAAACGACGACAAACGGACCGATTACAACAATGCGGCGTTTTCAGAAAGTGCATTCAAAAAAAAAATTATATCACGCATTCGGAGTAGCCGGCTTCGGCAAAACAATCTTACACGCGAAACCGAGTAGAGTCCAAATATTGACTGAATAAAAAAGGCGCTTCGGGTGTTTATTTAAAAAAAATTTTTTTTTTTGCCTAAATACACATAGATAAAAAAAAAAAATAGTTGAGGCATAATACAAAAACGCCAGCCCCACTCTGCCGGACCTTGCGCCGGCTTCGGCAAGACAACCTTTACACCTTGTTGACTTAAAAGAGTCAATTATTAAAATATGATCGATTTTTGGGGGGTTTTTAAAGGTGTGGTTTGCATAAGTAAACCCAAAATAACGAAATCAACAAGTTTTGAGACATAAGGCGTAAATCTACCGGGGCCAGAACAGGGACGGACGGGCAAGACAACGCGACACCTGCGAGCGAGGCGGCTTCCCTTCCCACCTGGCTGCATGACTCGAGGCTTGGCCCCCAGGTAGGCCAGGTTGACGTTGGCCTTCCTGCCGTCGATGATGGGGTTGGGGTCCTTGCAGGCCCGGTCGGCAGCCGAGCGGTCCGCCATGGTCACCTGGTGGTCATGGGAGGGGGGGGGGTGAAAACGGGCGAGCGAGAGCGTTGTTTACGACGCGGCGGGCTTCGCCGGCTGCAAAGGTTGTCGGGGGAGACGGCGCCGCCGGCCGTTTCCAGCTATTCGGGAGCGAGCGGTGGTGAACCGGAGGATTCATGGCGAAGGGATGGTGCCAAACATTCCGCGGAACGCCTACGGAACAATGCGGACGGGGGCAAAACTGCCGTCAGTTTGCCCGCCGGGGCTACGTTTAGCACGCGCTAGCTAGCTGCGCAACGACGACAACGTACACGATTCAAACTGCGGTACGTTTTCCCGACGATTGTGTCGTCGTCGTCATCTGTCCAATGGGAATCGGGCGTCGCTAACATTTTGTCACTCGAGATCAGGCGCGTCGAGCTAATTTCTGTCGCGGGCCGAATTGTCATTACGGTTCCCCCCAACCGGGCCAACATGACTGCGAAAGCATAAAAATCCTTAATCATCAAATTTACATACGGATTTATGAACTACTTTTGAAAACAGAAATCAAGGGTCAAGGGTTTTGGTCGGGTTTGCTAACACTTATCCTGCTTCGAATATTATCCAGCTAGCCATCCATTTTCTTATCCTCGCTTATCCTCACGAGGGATGGAGGGATAGGAGTGCCGGAGCCTATCCCAGCTGTCAACGGGCAGGAGGCGGCGTACACCCTGAACTGGTCGCCGGCCAATCGCAGGGCACATCGGGACAAACAGACGCACTCACAATCCCACCTAGGGGCAATTTAGAGTCTGCGATCCATGTTGCGTGTTTTAGGGATGTGGGAGGAAACCGGAGCGCCCACCCGGAGAAAACCCACGCAAGGCAGCGGGGAGAACAGGAAAACTCCACACAGGCGGGGCCGGGATGGAACCCGGGACCTCAGAACTGTGAGGCCAACGCTTTACCAGCTGCCCCTGAATATAATCGTTTATGACAATTACAAATTCCGGGACGTATTTTCCCAAAGAATCCCCGATTTTGTATGAAGTCGGAACATTTGTTTGGTTCAAGTCAAACAAATCCAACACAGAAATGCCGCAATTTTCTCCTTTAATTTTGGCAGGAACGAACGTCTAACGGTGCGCACTTTGACTTTATTTCATTTCCCGCGCTCGTATGACCGTCAAAAATGTTCAGCCGTACAGTTAAAAATCAAAGTTTTATGACGGCTGGTGAGGAAAAGTGGATTTGACGATCATCTCTTTAGTACACAAGCGACAACAACTGGATTCCGCCCGCCAGAGACTCTTTGATCTGCACCTTGCCAGATTTTTTAAGCAAGCATAAAAATTGTTGTGACATTTTTTTTTGTTGTTGTTGTTGTTATAGGGTACTCACAAATCCATATCCCCGAGATTTGCCGGTCTGCCTGTCGGTGATGACCACCGCCTCCTCGATCTCGCCGAACACCTCAAAGTACTTCCTGAGACTGGAGTCGGTGGTGTGGTACGGCAGCCCCCCGACGAAGATCTTGGTGTAGGTGGTGTCCTTTTGCGTGGTGTGCATCGTGAATATAAAAACAACAACAACGAAAAATGGATAGATGATAATATTTAAAAAAAAAAATGTTAGTGCAAATAGTCTTCGGTTTTTGGTGGAAGAGAGACGAGGAGGACGAGGATGTTCCAGCCTGGAGGTAGATGGACGTGATGGTGGTGGTTTGGGGGTTTCTGCATCAGCATGGGGGCTCTTCTTCTTCTTGTTGCTGGTGCCGGTTCTGCTGGTCCAAAAGTGAAGCCTCGCACATGTACAGGGAGTCCATTCCTAAAAAAAAAAAAAGTTCAACCCACAACTCCTCCTCTGGGTCGGCCCACAAACAAGCTGAGCAAGCGTGTACTGTCGCTTTAAGGTCAGTCGGGGGAGGGGGGGGGGCGGTGGATTGGGCGCGGGGGATGGGGGGGGGGACGCAACAACAAGCGCTTGAATTATAGTCATGATAACAAACATTATCTTTGTATTTTGTCATGAATGAATCGAAATGGTCCTCGGCGAATTCTCTGCAGGGTTGCAACGGGGAAACAGCGACATCTTGCGTGCGAGTTAACAAACGGCATCCCGCTGTCTTTGCGAGGTGTCGCAGATCTCGCGAGGTCTTAGCAAATGGATGAAAGTGCGTGACGTCATCGCTGCCGTGTGAAGATTGCTCGACGAGCAAGAAAATGCAAGTTTTTGCAACTTTTCACTCACGTAAAAGTTAAATAAAAAGCAATGCAATTTAATTATTTAAAAAGTGAAAAAGTTACAAAAAAATCTATTTTAGAAATTAAAAGGAAATTACAAATAAATGAAAGGCAACAAAAATAAATGGAACAATTTTATTAAATACGCCGTGGTCAACATACAGCAGAACATTTCAAAATTATTCTAAAATATTCAAAAATTTAAAAAAAAAGTCTTCATGTGCACCTAATAATTTGGAAAATTATTTTCATTAACATATATATATATATCATTTCAAAATAAATCTTTAAAAAAATAATTGCATCAAAAAGACAATATGAATAAAAAAATAAATGTGAAATTTTCATTGGCGTCCTCACCTGTTTTTTTTTTTCTTATTTATCAAAAAACTTCGCCGGAATCCAGACGGAGTCGCTCTCCAGCTCCCCCGGAGGACCGGAGGAGCTCAGACTCCCCGTCGGGTCTCGGACTCTCCCCCGCCTCAGGCGCGGGGGGGCAAACGGCGTCGACGTCGGGAGGCCAACGCCCGTGTTGGACGCCGTCGGCCGCGTCCGGGTCTAAGGCGGCTCGGCGGACGCGGGCCGACTTGCTCCTCAGGCGCGCCGTCAGCTCGGCTTCACGCGACTGAAAGACGGATTTGCAAAACTGAAGGTCGGCAACTGACGGTGCTTATTAAAAGTCTACACACCCCATGTTCCAACTGCAGCTTTTTGTGATTCAATGAGAAGATAAATAATTTCACAAATTTCCGTACCTGGAGAAGTCAATTGGAAACAAAGAAAAGCCAAAACGAATAAGATAATGTGATTGCATATATGCGCACACCCTTACACTGGGGAGGTGGCTGCGTTCTGTTACATTTAAAGTCAGCCTCCTGCCAATTTTGAAAATGTCTCTGATTGGACCCGAGATA